>NC_134702.1:167450145-168650145 GCF_043290135.1 Rhipicephalus microplus | reverse complement strand
CCGCAAAAAAACGGCTTTTGTAACTCCTGACCGCCTGTATGAATTCCGAGTGCTCCCGTTCGGCCTCTGTTCCGCTCCGGCCACAATCCAACGAATGATGGATACCGTTCTCGCTGACCTCAAGTGGAAAAGTTGCCTCTTCTATCTAGATGATGTCGTTGTCTTTTCAGAAACGTTTGACGAGCACCTTTGTCGCCTTCGGAGTGTTTTTGAAACCATGCGATCCGCTGGCCTTACCCTCAAGCCTGAGAAGTGCCATTTCGGCTACAATAAACTGAAGTTCTTGGGTCACGTTGTGAGCGCTGCAGGCGTTCGGCCCGATCCCGAGAAGACTGCCGCTGTGGCCGCTTTTCTAGCTCCGACAGACAAAAAAAGTCTTCGGCGATTTCCAGGGCTCTGCGCCTACCATCGCCGCTTTATTGAAAACTTCTCTAAGGTTGCGGAGCCTCTCATTAGACTTACGCGTGACGACACCCCATTTCAGTGGACTGACGAACAAGCCACTGCCTTTGCGGAACTGCAACATCGATTGTCATCCCCTCCTGTACTCGGTCATTTCGATGAGGACGCTGACACAGAGGTGCGCACTGACGCAAGCAACATTGGTCTCGGAGCTATCCTGGTGGAAACACAAGATGGGATCGAACGTGTGATTGCCTACGCGAGCCGCACTCTATCACATGGCGAAACCAACTATTCAACGTCAGAGAAGGAATGTCTCGCAGTAATATGGGCGATTACAAAGTTCAGGCCTTATCTCTATGGGCGCCCATTCAAAGTTGTGACCGATCACCAGGCTTTATGTTGGTTGGTTAACCTCCGAGACCCCTCTGGGCGATTAGCACGGTGGAGTCTGTGACTTCAGGAGTTCGATGTCACCATCGTATACAAGTCGGGTAGAAAGCATGAAGACGCCGACACGCTATCACGGGCACCTCTGGAATCCGACCATACAGCTGTAGAAGACGACAGCGCCTTCATGGGGACTCTCAGTGGCGCGGACCTCCTCAGTAAGCAACGAGCTGACCCCGAGTTAAGGCCCATCATCGATCATTTAGAAGGCAGCACCGCGTCTGTTCCTCGTCCACTTTCCCGTACGTTGCCGTCGTTTTGCTTACGACACGGCATACTATACAAGAAAAACACCGGTGTTGGCGGCAGATCTTATCTTCTAGTCGTCCCTCAAGACCTTCGTGATTACATCCTATTAGCCTGCCACGATGAGCCGACATCCGGCCATCTGGGATACTCACGGACGCTCGACCGGGTTCGACAGCTATATTTCTGGCCAAAACTCGCAGCTTGTGTCAAACGCTACGTGAAAGGATGCCGCGAATGTGAGCGTCGCAAGTCACCACCTGTAAAGCCTGCAGGCCTCTTACAACCCATCTATCCACCGCGTACGCCGTTTGACCAAGTTGGGATGGGCCTCCTTGGACCGTTTCCTTTGTCTCACTCCGGAAACAAGTGGATCATTGTCGCAACTGATTACTTGACGCGTTACGCTGAAACGAAGCCATTGTCACGCGGTACCGCATCTGAAGTCGCCCAGTTTTTCATGCACCACATTGTGCTTCGTCACGGTGCCCCGTCATTCATCATCACTGACTGAGGGATAGCATTTACGGCAAAACTGTTGGACGACATCTTCAGGCTCAGTTACACGAACCACCGCAAGACAACCGCATACCACCCCCAGAGTAACGCCTTAACAGAAAGGCTGAACAAAACGCTGGCGGACAAGATTTCTATGTACGTGGATGTGCAGCATAAAACATGGGACCAAATCCTGACATACGTAACGTTTTCGTACAACACCGCAACCCAGGAAACGACAAGGTTCGTACCATTCCGCCTCGTTTACGGTCGAGACGTGCAAACCATGCTAGACGCTATGATTCCTTGTGACATCGACCAGGAAGAGCTACCAACTCCTGATGTCGACGATTACATTCAGCGTGCAGATGAAGCATGTCAATTAGCTCGCGTGCACATATTGCAGCAATGTGAAGACGCCCGAAGGTACAATATCCACCATTGACAAGTCTCTTATCAACCTGACGACCAAGTGTGGGTTTGGACTCCTGTTAGACGGCGAGGTCTCAGCGAAAAACTCCTGAGCAAGTACTTCGGTCCCTACAAAGTACTACGGCGGTTGAACGAGGTCAATTACGAAGTTATTCCAGACGGAGGCTCGGCAACGACCCAACGCCACTCACCACGAACAGACATTGTGCATGTCGTCCGCCTAAAACCTTATATTACGCGGTGATACTCGCCTTATTGTGCCCGGGCAGCAAACATTTTCTTTTTTTTGACATTGTCCGTTAGGTCTCAAATGAACTGTGAACTCAGCTAATGGTTTTTTCTCTTATGACCAACCTCAGACAATTTTTTTTGCACCTGCGTATGCCCTGTGCACTATAGGTACCGTTTCTCTCTTTTGTTTTTCCTTATCGGCCCGGCCGTCCCCTTGTGTATGAGCATCGAGTCGATGCTCTAATGGGAGGGGGAATAATGCCACCTAGAGCTGTGAGCCGGCAAGCCCTAGCGAGCCAAAAAGGGCAAAGAGAACGAAGAACAAGTATGGTTAGCGCCTTGTTCTGAAGATACACACTCGTGCCTTTCTGCCCCGCTGTTCCTGTCTTGTCTCTACGGCTCTTGGTGCGTGACAATATAAAGGAAACAAGCGTTTACTAAAGGGCTCGTGTTTCCGTGTGTTTTGACACACAATGAGATCTGACAGACAAAGATGCCAAGGGAAGTATAGAGGAAGTTATTAGACCAGATTGTATTGTAAATATGAAGAAAGAAAAATGGGTGAAAAGATAACTTGCTGTGGGCAGGAACCGAACCGCGACCTTCGAATAACGCGCTCAATTTTCTACCACCGAGTTACCACGGCTGCTATCCCCCCCGCCCCTTTATTAGGTATATATGTGAATTTAAGCGTGGGAGTGTCAGCCAGCGCCACCAGCAGCCCTGGCAGCGAGTGTGGCACACTCTTTATGAGGCTGTGTGGCGTCACGTAGCACGTGAACTTATAACCAGTTGGCAGCTCACCAACCAATCGTCCCTCATGTACAACCTGAAGGCATAAATAAATAAATAAATATATATATATATATATATATATATATATATATATATATATATATATATATGTGTGTGTGTGTGTGTGTGTGTGTGTGTGTGTGTGTTTCAGTCTAGAGTTACTTTGTGTTTGTGAAACCATAAACCTTTACCTTAAACATCCTGCCGCCCGGTTATTGGCCGATCCCTCTTTGTGGGTGTGAGCCAGAATAACAAGGATCATCATCACCATCGCCGCCCCAACAGCGCTGGCATTTCCGTTCGCACGTGGTGTAACGCACTGGGTCGAGATGTGCCCCGGCCGAAAGCACCTACGACATTGGCGTACCGCGCCATCGTACTCAATGGTGATGTATTGGTCGCCACTCACCATAATGTTTGGGGCGGCTTTCTCCATCTCCATGAGCACTCGGTGGACGCCAGTCGAAATGCTCTCCAGCACAGGCATGCTCTCCTCTTTGATTTCGCGTACCTTTCCATACTGCATGAGCGCTTTCACCAGGTGCTTGTCACTGCAATTCTCCAGGTAGCCAAACACTCGCACAATCATCGTATGCGCGCCTCGGTGCTGAAACGTAACAACCTCCTTCCCCACAAAAATCTCTGGCTTAGCCCTGAACCACTCAACAGCGTCCTCGTTGAGGAAGGTAATTTCGAACTTCCCTGCTCCAAAGTCTTGGACACACACAATCTCCTTGACTTGGAAACGTTTCACGAAATCCTTGTGAACGTCAACATTGTTGACACCCTTTGGCACACGACCAAAAAAGTCTCCGGCCTCACACGCGAAGGCACCGCCATCGCGGTAAGCGTACCACGCGGCGGTCGGGTCAGAACCAAGCTAGCCAACCAAGCAAGAGCTGAAAGTTAAGCTAGCCTATCCTGACAGAAAGGCTTAGAAAACGAAGAAAACAAGCTCACCAATCCAAGTGAATTCTGAGGTTCTGCTTCGTGACTGACAGCTCGATCAAAGTTCGCCGACCACTGACAGCTTGACCAGCTCGATCACAGCTCGCCGACCACTGACAGATCGATCATAGACAACCTGCGCCATTCCGAAGCAGAGTTTACAACTATCTCAGCTCTTTAACTAGAATTCTTCTGGCACAGCACCTCGCCACATTTACTCTCGCCTTCGGTAATCTCTCCTCTAAACGTAGCTTCTTTTGCAGCTGTCAACCTCGGTTCACTCGTGAAGCTACTGCTACCCTTGTAGGTACGAATTTTTTCTGCGGCTCCGATCGGCACCGCACTCAACTGTTCCTCGCACTTCGTGTGCTACCTGTACCAATTGACCACTTTTCTGCTTCGCATCTAACCTGTGTTGTAGTCTTTCACAGTCGCGTTTGAACCTTCCTCCTCCTCTAAATTTTCTTGCACCGCTTTCCTTTGTTGTTCATCCTTTATTCTCAGTTTCTCTATCCATTCCTGTTCCAATAAATACATTATCCCGAGTTGCTCCTTATCGGCCTTGTTACTTTTACTTTCGAGAATTACCTCACGGAGTTTAGATGCAGGCATATAATCGAATTCTAGGTTGAGATCCCAACACAGGTTTATTAGGTTATCTCTTGTCAATCTCTTCAAGTCCATGGCGACTATTTTACTTTGGCTCGGCTGTGACAAAAAAAAACACAAATCCACCAGCGTTTCAATTCTGGGTCGGGGGATATTGAAGCCTAGCAAATCCTACAGCGGAGACCAAAAGCATAAACACAAAAGTAGCACTACGTGACCAACCTTCCTGACTACCTTTTTCCTATTTCTTTTTACTCCTATGCTCCCCCCAACATCCCTAATTCTCCCGCAACGTACCCTGAGACTCCAGCAAAACAAACGTTCCTATTGAATTACCTAAGCTTTCGTGCTTAATCTTCTTGATCCGATACTTATCAAGTGCTGCTCTGTGCTAAAGTAACAACCACAGAGGCTAGGAAGTTGTTTCTTTATATATATCTTTTAGCGGGTCTAGGCTAAAAGACTTGATACATTTCCAGCACAAAGGCACTCACCCGATTACGTGCGGGAGTGGTGCGCTGCGTCGATCCTGCCGAATTCCAGGGCTAGGACTTTCGACTGACTTCTGGTCTATGTCGCTATCCATCGCTGAGTCTCATACCAACGCCGCCATACAGTTGTTGCGACCGGGGTTCGCAGGCACCGTTGATCCAGAATCAGGATGTGGAGACACGAGGAAGGTTGAACTTGAGATTTATATGTGGGGTTTAACTTCCTTAAACCACCAATTGATTATGATAGACGCCGTATTGGAGGGCTCCGGAAATTTCGACCACCTGGGGTACTTTAACGTGCATTCAAATCTGAGCACACGGGCTTCAGCGTTTTCGCCTCCATTGAAAATGCCGCTGCCGCAGCCGGGATTCATTCCCTCGACCCGCGGGTCAGTAGCCGAGTACCTTAGCCACTGGACCACCGCGGCAGGGCAGGAAAGTGAACTTAGTAGAGAGAGTTCATTTACAATATTTACATGACAAAACCTTTCCGGCCCGAAGCTCTACATTGAAAGGCTTTCCATTGAACAAGCACCATGAACAAGCGCAGAGCAGCTCGCTAGGGCTGTTTTTAAAGAGTCTCATTTCCCCAGATCCCTAGATCGGAGAACATTTCTATAGTGCAATGTCCAGTAAAAGGTCCCACAGCACACATGAGAGTCATTATGCTGTCACAGCCCCTAACAAATGCTCATACACAAACCAAACACGTGTATGGCCCTTGCGATGCTGCCTCCTCCAGCGAAGCTTGCTTCCAGCGAGCGGGGTAAAACGAGTCTGTCATCTCTCCGCTCGGACCGAGGGGCCATGCCTGGACATCTAGTACTGTGATGTGAGTGTCAGCAGCTCATCAGTCACATCGTGGTGGTCCGACGTCCGTAATCAGCGGAAGCTCGTGATAGTTATAGCGCGAGAACAGAACGACGACACAAAGACAAGAAAGACCCGAAGGACACGTCATGTCATACCAACTAGCCCAAGCTGCCACACTTCTAAAGATGCTCGACATTGTGACTTTTACTGGGGCACAAAGACGCCACGTGTGGCATCTCTGCGCTGACCCCAAGGACAGCGGTGCTTCGTTGAGTAATTGCAGTTACGCAGCGCCCAGTACATACAGCAGGGCGTCTTCGCGCTGCTCCTTATCTCCGCAAAATGAGGCGGCAGCCTTTATTTCGTTCTGGCGGCCACGGCAAAAGAGTGGCTCGCCAAACGCAACACTATCCCTCTTATTCACAAACGCTCCTGGACTCGACCCTTCACTAGAAACGCTCCTCGAGTGGCGTTTTTTACACTCACAAACCGCCCTTCACTTGAAACGCTTCCTTCACTTGAGAAAGTCTCGAATGTTTTCTCGAGATTTTCAAGGAAGCGATCGAGCTACCTTGAATCGTCCCTCGAGCCAAGTATCATGGCGGACTACGCATTGTTCGACGATTATGTTCTCCGCGTCGACGAGCTGTTTGGCGACGTACAGGACTGTGTAAGCATACCGCGCCAACAGTTGAGAGACCGGTTGAACCCTATGGAGCACTTCACAGACAGTAAATTTCTCGTGCGGTATCGCTTCACCAAGAGCAACGTGAAGAAGCTACTTGAGTGCTTGTCATTTGAGGAAAGCTGCAGCAAGCGTGGCGACCTTTTTCCACCTGTGATGCAGCTTCTGATTGCGCTGCGCTTTTATGGAGCGGGTACTTCTTCAAGTAGTGATGGGCTACTTGGTGGATGTGTCTCAGCCGACGGTGAGCCGCGTCATCGACCGTGTCATGGCTGATCGCGAAGCACTTGTTCCCGGCTGCCGTGAATTTCTCCAACTCCGATGACAAGTTCCGTGAGACGATGGTGGAATTCTACCAGATCGCCAAGTTTCCCGGTTTGACAGGGTGCATACGCAACTGGAAGGGTTACTTCTCCCTAAATGTTCAGGTAAATTGCTCATTTTTCGCTGCTAACGTTGGAAGCTTTGCAGTACTTCTAAAGTATAGTAAATCAGCATTAACATTGCACAAGACATTCCATAAACTGCATATTAGCAAAAAAAAAGCTTCGTGCTAGATAATCCGATTATCAAATCCCGTACATGCTATTGTAACAGCATGGCGTTTTTTTTACTTTGTGTAGCTTGTTTGCAACCGAGTAGAGCTGTATTCACAAAAAAGGCCAAATCGCGATTTAAGCCCGCGGATTGTTTGCTACAACACCAAACGTCACATGTTCTCTCAAGGTCCTCTTTCGGTCCGCGCTAAGCAATTCGTGAGATGAACGAGGAGGCCCAGGTCCCATTTGCTATACTAGGGGTTGAGTGGGAGGGGGGGACCGAAGTTTTTGGTTACAGTGGTAATTCACCCCTCTCGTGCAAGTGCTGGCTGCGGAGCGATCCGAATAACGTCCCATATTGCAGGAGTGTTTTGTCTGCGATGACGTCTGTCCCGTGAATGCAGATGATATTGGCCCACAATTGGAATAGCTTTGAATTTCTATGACTGTAGCTTTGCACTCTGAAACAAAAGTGAATACTACTGCACTGAAACAAGATCATGCAGGCATTAAGTGTGTTCGTAGTAGACATCTGCTATTTGGGACGTTAAACCCCACAAATCAATCAATCAATCAGTAGACATCTGCTTCAGCACAAAAACACAGTATAACATGTATTGCATCTTCAATAGGTGATTGCAGGGCCAAAGCTACAATTATATGACGTCGTTTCGACCTAGCCGGGATCAGTGCATGACAGTCGTATTTTCGACAACAGTCGTGCGTGCATTCTGTACGAGAAAAAAACCAGTACCGGGTCTCCTACTTGGCGATGCTGGATACCCCTGCACGTCTTTCTTCATGACCCCGATGGCTGACCCGCCACCGGACAGCCCTGAAAGCCGGTAGGTACGCCTGTATAACCCTTTAACTTTCATCTCCAGAACGAAACGTGTACGTGTGTGCTACCTATCGCGCTTTTAATACAATAAGCGTGGTACATGTATAGTTTTTTTCGTGCACTGAATATATCCCACGTTACAAGAGAATCGGCATATTAGCAGCAACAGTTTTGAGTAGCGGCCTGGTTTTAATACTGAAGTGTATCGTTTAATAAGTGTAAGTTCATACAATAACACGACATTGATTTCTTTGCATAGGTATCAAGCAGTTCATATCCGCAGTAGAAACACGATCGAGCGGGCCCTTGGCGTGTGGAAATGTCGGTTCCCGTGTTTATACATGGGGCTACAATACTGGCAGAGCGCTCCGCAGTCATTACAACGGCCTGTGCTACCCTGCACAACCTTGCAGTCCTAAGGCAAGATGCGGAACCACCCCCTGTGATTATCACAGAACACTTAAGGCGGCAGAAGACTGATGTGGCGAACCAAGCCGACACCCTTTTCGGATCTCGATGCCGAATGCGGGTGATTACTCGTGCAATTACTTCGCCTAATGAATAAATTGTCTAACATATTCTTTTGAGTAGACCAACAACCTCAGATTGGGAAATCTATGCATGTTCACGTACGAGAGCACGCTGAAAAGTTTCTGAATTCGTCACGTTTTAGGTTTTCTTTTCATCCTCACCGACTCGCAACAAAAAAATTTTGATCACTCTTGGAACTGTTGCAGATGTCTTTTAACCCTTTCGGCCCTGGCGGTGTCAATTCACACCATAGCACAAATTTTCCCCTAGTATCTCGGAAACGTAACTAATACAGCTTATTCTTGGGGGCATAGTTCTTCAATGATCCCCACTGCAAATGACACCAATATTGTGGCACGTTTGTGGAGGTAGCAGCCAAAAAGAAGAAGAAGCGTGACCGAGGTCTTCCGTGAAGCCGAGGTGCGTAAGTTGAGGCGGGTAAGCGCCATTTTCGGGACGACGTACCGAAGCTGTTTCAGTGAGTATTAGGCTGAAAAGTAAGACGTTGGTTTCCATTTTGTGTGCACCATTGATTGGCAGAAAAAAATAAGCCACTTTTTTCATTTTCCAATCACAGGGCCCTAACTACCTAATTTGATGCCACGGTAATTAATCCAAAAATGCTTGTACCAGTGGCTCAATTTTTGTTTGTGGTCTTCTGAGGTCCTAACTACGAGAAAAACGCGCACGAAAAGTGTATCTGACGAACATAAAAATCCAGGGCTGAAAGGGTTAAATAAAAGCATGAGGTGTGTGAGATTGCACACATGCTTCATTTTTGTTCCTGCTGGGTTTCTATGCGCTGCTGCTGCTGTTTTTCTTGTAATTCATAAGAGAGCTCCTAGCGCTCGATGTTGAAGCACCATTTTTGCTGCTCCAGCTGCTGCTCCAACAGCTGCACTTGCATTTCATGCAGCTCCTGCTCCCGCTGCACTTTCATCCTGTGCATTTTTCGTTGGTGCAAGAGCTGCTGCTTACGCAAGCGCAGCTCTAGGGCATGCAGCTGGGCCTTGCTCTGCTCATCAGTTTTCAGTGCCTCCGTTCAGGCAGCAACTTCTGGGGCAAGCACACGCTCTATGGCTGCTAGGCGGCTTCGCGCTAATTTCGGCTGTTCGATTTCTCCTGCACCAACCGAAATTTCCCTATTTTCTTCTGGAGCTGCTGCTGCTGTTTGTAACTCCTCGTTTCCAGGAGCAACTACTGCCAAGGTGTGAGAGGGACAGCTTGCGCAAGCACCTTCCATAGGTGGCTGTGTAGTATGAGGTCCTGGAGAACCAGCACCCTCGCTATATCGCAGTTGTGGCTGAATTGTCTCGTCTGCACAAACACAATGCAATTGCATAAGGTAGGGAAACGTAAAACGTGTAAGCAGTGTTAGCATGACTGTTAAATGCTGTTGCAAGTATAAATACATGCACGCTTTATATCACGCATCAGGCCTGCAAGTAAAAGAGAAGTGTGGCAGTTTATCCGGGTCATGCCCGGCCTGTTACTTGCACACATAATTCATAAGACTGTTCTTCTAACCTGAATATCGCTATGGCAGTAGCTAAGAGAGCTTTACTGCGGACTACCTCAGAAGCATTTCATTTAAAATAACCTTACCCACATCCTCTTTCTGAAGTGTGCGATATACGTTAACCACGTATTTCATGCAAAAGGCAGCCTTAATTTTACATATAACTGTCGAAATAACTTGTTTTCAATATTCATGTTTTATGTTAGTCACACAACCCGAGAAGCCATATCGCCAGCACTTTTATAACTGCATGCAGTTGGGTCTTATGACTAGCGGTGCCTGTGCTCCCGATGTCGGCAAACCCACAGCTCTTGGTGACTTCAACAGCCGGCCATGGCACGACATTGGTAGTGTCTCCACATACAAAAGAAGCAGAACTGGTGCTCTGCTGGAATGCGACGTAATCATAAAAACCTCTTCACGGTACAGGCACAAATATTAGTGCGTTTCCATGCTTCTACGTGAGAGAGTAAAACTTTATTGAAGGGGAAAGGGAGAGGGGCGTTTTAGAGCCTTTATGGTTGGGGCCCTACGTCCAGGGCTCCACTGGCCTTAGCCGCCCGCCGGACTTGATCCAGTAGTGCGAGCTGCACTCCTGGGTCCGAGCTAGCGAGGTGTGCCTCCCACTGCTCCATACTAGGTGTTAGAGGTTCGCCGAGAAAATTGGTTATGTCGCTTGGTTTACGATCGCACCCCCACGATATGTGGTAGAGAGTCGGTCTTCCGCCGCACCACGGACATACAGCCGTGAACTCGCGACATTTTTAACAAATCGGTACGTGATGGAAATATGAAAAAGAATAACAGTTGTAAATATGAAAATGAATGATGTGAGCTGGTGGCATGCAACACTGCAAACATACAAGCCCCTTAACAGTAATGACAGACGTTGACAGATACTTCATGTGCATCCATACGGTATCAGACACAAACACAATAAAGAAAGTGACTGTCTTCACGAATATGAGCTTCAGTTGTAGCAAAAATAATGAATTAATTAGTGAATTCTATCCCTGGCAGATGAAGAGTACTAGCTCGTGGGCTAGTCAGCCTCTTGCTGCCGGGAAGTGGCGCTAGGCAAAGGACATCTGCACACAAAAAACAAAGTTGAAACACAATTCTAAAGTTGGGCCACCCATGATGCGAAATGTATCTGGATATGTCACACAAGTATATACTTACTTGCTAAACCCCGTCAAATTATGCTAGGAACGTTTTAAAGGAGTAATAGCAGGCTTATTACATAGCATTACTTTCTGTTAACACCATGGCATGTTCTTGAAATGAGAATCATAATTATTTATACACGTAAATTTTAGTAAAATGGATATGCAAATGGTATGAACAGCGGCATTAGTCACAAAACAAAACAACATTGAAACGCAACGCCTCACACATTGTATACATGCATAAGTTGATGCATATATCAGCACGACAGCTGCTAGAACTGACAGTTTATGCCCATTCGCCTTTTACCAAGCAGCTCTTCCGTGTTGTCTTGGCTACCAGTGAGCATGCTCTCAAAAATCCGCGACGGCGATAAAGAAAGCACTGGCTAATTGAGCTGGGCTCCATCGCTGTCATACGGGTTCTGGAGCTGTGTCCCCATGTGTGATGCCGCCGCTTCAACAAGCGCCAATGAGGGGCTCATTGGCCGGCAGGTAGATGACCCACCCCCTAAGGCGCGAGAATGTTGTTACGTGGATACACTGAAATTTCAAGTGACAGCACAAAGAATTTGCTTAAGGAAGACAACGCATACGCGAAAGAAATATGCAGCAAAAATTCATGGTAAAAAGATAACTATTTAATGTACTACTACTACCTATTTATTTATGTATTCATCAAAACTTGAAGAGCCCAATAGGGAATCGAGTAAGAGGGGCTAGTACAAAGTAAATAGAGAGAAATACATCAGTAAATACAAGAAAAGAAATTAGGAGAAAAAACTGTACAGTGATTTAAGTTAGAGAAAAAATTATGTCCTGCAAAAATACACAGAAATACTGACAAAGAAACGAAAACATGTACCCATATATATTATATATGTACATACAGTGCAAAGCACGTTAAAACTGAGCAAAAGCATTTCTTATTTCCTAATAAAATGACACACTTGGCACCCGATGGCGAAAAAAAAAGTGCAGGAAGATTTTGCCGAAAAAAAAATGAACGGCGACGACGTGATGCTATCTAAAAGAAATGTTTCTGCATGCGAAAAACCTTCATCCCCCTTCCCTGAAGGAGAACTCTGTGCACGCCTATGATTCGCACAATTCTTGAAGGTACACATTTATTTACGACACATAATTTAGAGCGGAACCTATGCCCTTATTAGGGCGTTTTCGGATAGCTTGCACAAAACAAACAAACAAACGTAAACAAGTAAACAAACGTAAACTTACCTGTGGCATTCAAGTTTCGCTTTTCCTCTGACTGCTCCTTCTTCCACCTGGACTTTTCATTATCCCACAACTTACGCAGCTGTGCCACCATAACGCGACGAATGCCTGGTTGGCTGTTGTACCCACTCGTCAGCTTTTCCCAGGCACTGCCCTTAGCGCGCTTGGCGAGCGCGTCAGTTCTCTTGTTCTCGATGATTGCCTTGTGCCGCGACACCAGATTGACAAGCAGTTCACGCTCCTCACGCGTGAACACGAACCACGTTGCGGTAGTCTTCCTGCCGCCACGTGCGACGGACCGGTCGTCGTTGAAAGACATTGCACCGTTCGTCACTACGGCACCACGACACGAGGTGCAAGAAAACTTTGTTTACGCGTGCAAACGAGTCTTCGCAAAACCGGCATCCAATCCTCGCGGCTTCGGCTCTGGCGTGGCTTGGCTAATATGGCGCCTGCCTGATATCAAAACTAGCAGATAATATTTGAAATCTCACTTATTACTTCCACCGTATACACATTTAATGATAGCCGACAATTTTTTAACCTATCCAAAGTGTTTCGCCCTAAATTTGTGTTATTGTGGTATTTCATCACATACCCTCACTACCAGATGCATCTTGCGTAAGTCAAGTGAACGAGCGTTTCTCGAGTCGGCCCTTGGCGAAGAAGCCCTCGAGTAGCATTCATGAAATGCATCGGCTCCTTGAGTGGAGGAGCACACTCCGCCTTGGCTTCGTCAAGTCGAGGGAAGCCCTTGAGTGAAGGAGCGTTTGTGAATACGGGCCTATATCCATGTCACTATCTATCTATGTAGCCGCTTACACCTGGGTGCTCTCGTGATCGTCCCAATCACTTGAGGTAGACCGAAATAAAATGGGGGGTAAGATGGCTTGACGAATATAACTCGTGGGTCATGACATGAACAACATCGCGATTTCGTCGCAAACGTTGTCAGAGCCTTTCTTCATGAATCGCGTGGCACTGTCACAGGCCATGGTATGTGGGTATGCGCCATGGGTGCATAACGGCTTACGTCTACGCAGGAACGGCGACAAGGGCATTGGTAATTTTAACGCGCGAGCGTTGAGAAAATCGGCAGCGTTGACGCGACCAAAGAAAAAAATTAATATCAGGGTCCTAGCAGGACTCAAGCATATGCGTTCTGCGTGGCAATCTAGTATTCCAGCACAGAGTCACGCCAGTTCTCAGTTTGTCACGCAGCATGACCACTATCATTATCCCACTGCATGACCACTAATAACTCATAGGTTTGTCACAATGCATGACCATTGTCATTATGTATCACACTGGATGACCACTAGTAACTGTTTAATAGGTCACAAAAAAACTCCTCGCTTTGAGAACAAAGGTGTATACACAGATGAGCATTCTCACTAACCTGAAACAGCTTCTGTGTACATTTCCTAGCGGCTTTTGGGAGTCTGCAGCGTGTGACAGGCTTCGTCACATAATCAAAAGAAAAAGCATACACTTGCTCGGGGCCTGTCTTACCCTTGGCGCAAATAACCATTGGGCTTTTATGTAGCTCCCTTTAGACGGGCAAACTGCAGTGCGATCTATCCTTTTGTGCCTAAGGTACTTCTCCCAGTCAATAGCTGCACCATGTTAAAACATTCTTTTTAATTGAGCTGCCCCTTTACCACTCTGCGATTTGGCATATATCTAAAGAAAGGTGCGCTAATTTTCACATATTCAAAGAAATATAGCGCCAACACAAGTTTAGAGATATTTTTTTACCAAAACTTCAAAGCCTTCTCGATGACCACTGCTTTCAAAGTTGACGAACTTATTTGAGGAAGAAGGTGTGCGGAAAATTGCAAGGCCACACCATTTGAGGAAGTCACTGGTATCAATTATCTACCTGAATTCGTTCCAAAATTAAAGCAAGAATGAGTCCAGCAAGGAACAGAGAACACCACTGACTTTGGTACGTAAAGTAGCTGATGACCATTGTACGCCATGTTACTTGACCCAATAATAAACCGAACACGAACTACGAACTCCTTCAATAGCTTCGCGCTATTATCTGTCTGTGAGACAGAGTGTTTAAGCAGAAGGAATACACCAGCTACGAGTAGTGCCCAATGGTCCAAGTAGGCTGAGCCGAGACCTCCTGTTAGGCATGGCACGCTGTAGTACAGCAGCCGGTACTGCCACTTGGATGCCTTCCAATATTTTTCAAGCTTCGATGATCCTTCCCGATGACTGATTTAGCCTAGCACCCTCTCGGAGCACAGACTGTCATTCAAGACTGCCACTGACGAAGGCCTGCCGCAGTGGAAATCTGCAGCCACTTCAGAGTACCAAAGCTCTGATTCGCTGAGTGACTCTTAAATATATGCAGTGCATATAACCAGGACACCATGCCCGAACAGGGCTGAAATTAGGCGAATATAATTAAATACATTTGGGCCCTGAATCAATCTGAGCTCTTTCGAACATTTTTCTGCGCAGTCGCCGCCTCCCTATTGCTACGCTTGTGGATCAGTTTGCCACTTGCGAATTTCGCTCGGTGTTCGGTTGCGAACCAAACTTTTCTCGCGTGCGGCAAACGTGGACATAATCAGGCGGTATGCAATTCGGCCTCAAGTCAAAGTATAGCCGCTTCGCCAATTTAGTGTGACGGCCAAGCAAATATGGTCACCATATTAAATGTGGCTGGTCGCTGCACAACGTCTGAGCCTACCGTTGTCGCAACAGTGACCGATGTTCCCCTCCCTTTTCTCGTAGACACTGGTGCATTGGTCTCGTTAATTGATGCCGCTGACATTTATAGACATTTTCCAGGCGTTAGGCTTTCTCCTTCGCGCATTGTTCTCCAGACGTATTGCAAGGAAAGAATTGAAAATTTGGGACCTTTCACAACGCAAGTCATGTATTGCAGTTGTTTTGCTTTTGTCACTTTTCCTTGTCACCGCAAACGGCAGCTCCCTTCTAGGTCGTAATGCTATCAGTGCATTATATATAGACATTCTCGGTGCTTCAATGACTTGTGCCCATGTCGACGTGCAACCTAAACTTCTGGTCAACGCACCCAGCGAATTCCATCAACTGTTCACCAGTGAACTAGGTTGTGTGCACGGCTTTGGGCATAAAGTGGTGCGTCGACCTGATGTGCATCTGGTTCGTTCCAAGCTTCGACGCCTTAATCTTCTTCTCTGTGAGCAAGTTTCTGCAGAACTCCGCCATCTTCAAGCCAGTGAAATTATCAAGCCTGTGTGCTTTCAACTGGGTGTCTCTACTTATTATTGTAAATAAAACGTATGGGTCCCTGATCTGTGCGTGGACTTACGTGAACCAAACAAGGCAATTGTCATCGACGGGTTCCCACTTCCACACATCGAAGAGCTCCTTCAACAGCTGTCCGGGGCAGTATGCTTTTTTAGTAGGACCTTGCGTCTGTCTATCATCAAGTGGACGTTTCTGAGTGCAGTAGAGGCTTAACCACATTTGTTTCGCACGATGGGCTGTTTTGCCTTTGCCGCATGTGCTTTGGGCTCGCGTCTGCCCCTGCTGTGTTTCGAAAAATGATGGTGCACTTTGCTGTATGCAAAAGGTGCACTATGGTACTTGGACGGCATATTGGCATGGAGTGGAAATCGCGAAGAACACGATGCAAACTTACATGCAGTTTTTTTCCCACATCAGGGGATCCGGCACAAACTTAATAACAAGTGTATCTTTTCTGTGAGCGGATTGCAATTTTTGAGCCCCAAAATCAGCCGCGGCTTAACTCCTGTTGATTCAAAAGTTCAGGCCTTTGTGAATGCACCACGTCCTACTAATGCCAAATCGTTGCAGTCCTTTCCCAGGCTTCTTGGTTACTTCGCAAAGCATCTGTAACATAATGCAGATGGTGTTGAACTGAAGTTTTGCCTGGTCAGCTGAAGCTGACCAGGTAAAAGTTGCGGGCGGCTGCTGCCGGCAGCGTCCGCGTGCTGCAGTACTTCGTCTTTCTTTGTCGGCATCGCTGCCATTTACAAACTGGGAGCGGAGCCCGAGAGAAAGAACTTCCGCCTAGAACCAGGTCTCGTCACCAAGTCCTTTATTCACACGTATATACATATGGTACATAACACTGCTGCACGAGGCGCCACATAACAATCGAAACAAACCGAAATTGAAAACTAAATAAACAGAACAGCACAACACAACTCTAAGCCCTACTTAACACAGCTTGCGCGCACGGGCCTCGCTTAAGGCCATTGTAAGAGCTCTATTGATATGTCGGGTTTAACTTCCCAAAACAACTATGTGATTACGAGAGACGCTGTAGTGGAGGACTTCGGAAATTTCGACCGCCTAGGGTTCTTTAACGTGAATCCAAATCTGAGTACACGGGCCTACAACATTTCCGCCTCCATCGAAATTGCAGCCGCCACAGCCGGGATTCGATCCCGCGACCTAATGTAAGAGCTCATACTTACAGTATCTAACATCATTAATTATTGGTTCCTGACTGCCTCTCCCGTGTCTTCACAAGAAATAGTGTAAAATGCACGTAGCTGCTCTAAATTGTCGCATAAGTTTCCAATTCATGCCGACTTGCTTCCACAGCACTCACCATCGCCCCTTTAGTCTTATAAAGGCATACGCCACAACAGTGGGGCTGCTGATGTCACATGCATTAAATGCATCTTTTTCTCTTTGATACTGCTCATTGGAAAAATGTCCACTCACTCAGTGTAAAAAACAAACCAAGAAGAGCCGGGTCAGCCAATAACATGAACAGAATTATACAGCTATTAAAAAATGACAGCATATCCACGAGGTGAATGATGTAGAGTGGGCGAAGCTGGGTCCGCACGCCACTGCCGCGCCTTTTCGGCCTCCCGATATCGTCCTCGCGGCACGCTTCTGCCTCATGCATTCACACGTTGGGGTACCTTCTTCGAGCACGAGACGCCACCACACTGCGCGCACGCCACAGGGAGGCACGGTCTCAGTAAGCAGTCTTATTAATTGATGTAACGTTGCACGGCAGAATCGCGCCAGGCGTCAAAAAGTGCCAATTGTGAAACAAGCGAATGGTAGTAAGATGCCCGATTTACAAAGTGTGCAGCTGTGAAGATGGGTGCGGTACCTTACGAACACGCAGAGAGTATTCCGCGAACGCGCAACGCCAAGTATTATGAGGTACAGGGCAATCTTATGCACAGAGTAGGCATTCCAGGACAGTTTTAAACAACCAATGCTAGGCGCACAATCGTCCATTTGCTTGCGTTATAGTTGACGGCGGTGTGCACGAGGCCCGATGGCGCTATCGTATCGAATTGCACCCGATAACACTCTCGGTGGTAAAGCTTGAGCGTGCCCCAATGTATAGGTCATTTAGGAGTGCTATGCGATAGGGTTTCGGATGTCATTCGCATCTGATCTCCTAGCCATTTACAAACAGAGAATATACCGTCCTCAACTCATGGGGGAACAGAAATGAATCGTAGCCTAAGACGTTCTAGGTCTGTCCTCATTTTTTTTCATTCTATGCAAAATATAGCCATGTTTTGATATTAGCTCGTTTATTTATGCTATAACACAACAATATATCGTATGTTCTCGTTTTATCGAGTCTTTCTTTATTTATTTATCAACCCGGCCATCAACTACGCGATTCTCGGCTCATCCGCGGACGTTGTGGGTACATGCAATGTTTTAAAGGCATATCATCATCAACGGTATGGAGTACACCGAGGTTACCGAGCGTCGCAAATGTTGCACCTGGGCGACACGACACTGGGAGCCGGGTCTCATAGCGTCGTCGATTGTAATAGGCGTCATTCTGGGCCTGTCCCTACACCGCCAGCCACTCACGGAACGGCAGTTCATCTACATCAGCTTTCCAGGAGAGGTTTATTCCAGAGTAAGATTTTGTGTCTTCGGGACCAAAGCCCCCATCCCACTGAGTGTGAAACGAGCACCGCCATAACGTAGGCAATCCGCAGCATACAGTAATATGTTTTCAGACAAAAGCATTTCTATAGAGCGCTATTCTAGATATCTGGTTTACCTCGATTCGTAAGGAATAAAGCAGGTGAGAACAAAACAGACCGAAATGTACAATGTCAGACTCACTATAAAGTTGGACCAGAAACCTACAGCAGACTTTCAACAAAGCGCAGAATAGTTGCGATCTAGCGGCACTAAAGCCCTAACCGCATGCACGCGATTTCATAGCGGCAGCGACAAGCACTTGATCTTTCGCTCAGTCTCGTCGCGACGGCTGCAACCGCATGTCGGCGACAAAGTGTCATCATTGCTTGAATGTAAACTATCGCGTGCATACCAACAAATTGCCAATAGCAGTTTAGAAGTTGGTCGGTGACAACATGCCGAATTCATTACTGTTGTGTGCGGCATAACCGAACCGCAAACGCATTTCACGACCTTCTTTTTGGGGGCGAAGCTTCTTATGGTGTGGGTTAGCCCGCGTCCTTCGTAGTAGCCACCCCTACTTCTCCCAATGGCGAAGCAGAGCAGTGGGCGCATTGAAGACGCTTGCGTTTGGCTTCCTTGGCTCACGTCTCGTCGGTATTACCCGCGCGCCGTCTGCATTCTCGAACGCGATCGGACGCATGGATGCATGCACGGACGGATAGGCACACGGACGAACGGACGGACAGACAGACAGGCGGATGGACAGACATCCATCCGTCCGTGTGCCAATCCATGCGTGCGTTCGTGTACCAGCCCTTCCCTGCGTCCGTCCGTCCATGCGTTCGCCCATGCGTCCTTCTGTCTGTATATGCGTCCGTCCGTGCATCCACCCGTGCTTGCACCCGTCCATGCGTCCATCCGTGCTTCCATCCGCCCGTCCGTCCACTTCGCCCCACTCCTCATCATTCACCTAGTGTATATGCTGTAAATTCTTTCTGTAGCATACACAGAATCACGCAAGGCATCGTTGATGCACGATGGCTCAGTTGACACCACCACCCTTAGCATTGCGGTAAAAAATGAGGTAGCGAACACTTATCGTTTAAGAAAGTGCTTCGGGCTGATATATTGACGCAAGGTAGGCTGGCAACTATAGTAGCCAGCATCTGAAGAGGACAACGAAGTAGATCTGTGTGCGCGTGCTCTGGTGTTCGCGTTTTCTGGCCCTTGGGTTGCGAAAGTAAACGCCTTATTTTGTACCTGCGTGCCTGTGTCTTTGTGACATTTTCTGGTGGAAGTGCTGGGCACGGTAGATGATACGGTCCCCTGAGAGCACCCCTGACGCAAGTCCATCGAGTAGCTCAGCCGAACTTACCCCTGTGCACGTACGTTCCAGCCGTCGTCTCCAGGGACTCGAGCCACAGCACGGTTTGCTGCCTGAACGTCAGAGGGCTATGAATCAAACCCCGCCTAACGTCACCGCGCCAGCACCAGCGCACCTGGTTATCAACCAGCCCAAGACGCCGAAGACATTTCATGGAGCTGCTTTTGAAGATGCCGACGACTGGCTCGAGCATTTCAACCGGGTCGCCGTCATCAATGATTGGACACCAGAGCGTAAGCTACGCTATGTGTACTGCTTCCTGGAGGACTCCGCGAAAACGTGGTTTGAGAACCATGAAGCAGCGCTTACGTCATGGGAGGAGTTTCAACGGCAGTTCCTCAAGGCATTTTCTCGAGAGGACAGGAAGGAGACAGCGGAGCGTGCTATAGAGGCAAGGGTTCAAGGCCCTAACGAAAGAGTGACGACCTACGTAGAGGACATGGATCGGCTTTTCAAGCGTGCGGAGCCCTCCATGTCCGAATCCAAGAAAGTTCGCCACCTAATGCGTGGTGTTAAAGAAGAGATTTTTGCCGGCCTGATTCGAAACCCGCCTGCGACACTTGCGGAGTTCCATGAGGAAGCCACTGCCATGGAGAGGGCCCTTCAACAGCGTGCCAGACAGTATAACCGTGGTGTAAACCCAAGTGAGGTCACTTCTGTCACTCTCGGCAATGACATCAGCGCGTTGCGAGAGCTTATCAGAGCTCTCATTAAGGAAGAGCTACAAAAGATGCAGGTGACTGCTTCACCTGCAGAGCAGCTCTCCGTTGCGGAGATGGTACGCGCCGAGCTACGGCAAGCCGTTCACGCTCCCCAACCATCCGAGGCGCCACAACAGAGGCACTGCGTCGAGATGAGCTACGCGGAAGCAGTGCGACGTCGTCCATCGTACAGTTACACCAGCGTATGTTACCCCAATGAGCGACACGCTCAACAAATGGAGGTAGGCTTCCGCCCTCGCAGCTCACCGTTGATCGCCGAAGCAAGACCGAGAAAGAGTGACATCTGGCGTACACCCGACCACAGGCCCCTTTGCTTCCACTGCGGGGAAGCCGGACACGTCTACCGGACATGTCCATACCGTCGTGTGGGTCTCCGTGGATTTTCGCCTAATGCCCCTCGTCCACGACCTGGCGAGCGACCACAGGAAATAGAGAGTTTCATCTCGAATCGTCGCAGTATTGAACATCGGTCACAAGAGCCTCGCTCGTCGTCGCCTGCTCGCTACAGGTCACCGAGCCCAGCCTATTCACGCGGCGCTCCAAGACGCCGTTCACCCAGTCCTGCAAGTCGGGAAAACTGAGTTCAGCGACCTCCGGAGGTGAGGCCGCTGACGCTGACTCTACGGAAGATCCTCCACTACGACGACAGCGACAACAGCAAAAAGATGTACAGACGCAGTCAAACGGGATGCGAAGAGTGGTGACATCAAACATTGCGGTAACTGTGGACGACGAAGAAGTAATGGCGCTAATTGACACTGGAGCAGACACCTCTGTTATGAGCATGGGTCTTGCCTGCAGGCTGAAGAAGGTTTCCACCCAGTGGGCTGGGTCGCAGATACGTACGGCAGGGGGCCATCTTCTTACTCCGGTGGGGCGGTGCACGGCGCGAGTCAGTATTCACGGATTTACGTATCTCGGAGATTTTATAATACTGCCGAGTTGCTCGAGGGACCTAATTCTCGGACTGGACTTTCTGCATGATAATGGAGCCGTGATTGATTTGCAACAGTCGCAAGTGACGTTTTCTACGGCACACGCTTTAGCGCGCAACCCTCACGGCAGTTACGTCAATGCTCTGAGAATTGTTGACGATGACGTCACGTTACCGCCGAAGAGTAGCGTGTTCACCTTGGTAGCCTGCGACGTTTTCGACGAATTCAACGACTATGAAGGTATTGCTGAGGCAAATATCCCGCTGCTGCTCAAACGAAACATATGCATAGCCCGATGCCTTGTTCGGTTAGAGAATAAACGCTCTCGAGTTCTGCTGACCAACTTCAGCAATGAGTTTCAGCACGTTCCTAGAGGGACTACTGTCGCTTTCCTCAGTGAAATAGCCGACTTTTTCGATATCAGCACAATGGATACGACTTCACCACATGCAAAAGCTTGTGCTGACCTGGGAAGCCGCATTCACGTTAATCCAGACTTGCCAGATTCACGAAAAGAGCGGCTGCTAAACCTTGTGAGGGAATTCTCGGACTGCTTCTCCACCGCATCGAAAGTTCAGCGTACCACCGTTACAAAACACCGCATTGTTACCGAGGAGTCGGCGCGGCCTCTTCGCCAACATCCATACCGTGTGTCCCCGAAGGAAAGAGAGGTGATTAAACGTCAAGTTCAAGAAATGCTGAATGATGACGTCATCCAACCCTCGACAAGTCCGTGGGCGTCACCTGTTGTCTTAGTAAAGAAAAAAGACAACACACTACGCTTCTGCGTTGACTATCGACGGCTTAACAAAGTCACGAAACGCGACGTTTACCCCCTGCCACGGATTGATGACGCCTTAGACCGTCTACGCCACGCCCAGTTCTTCACATCACTAGATCTCAAGTCAGGGTACTGGCAAATTGAAGTTGACGAAGGCGACCGTGAGAAAACCGCGTTCGTGACGCCTGACGGGCTGTACGAATTTAAAGTGCTGCCTTTCGGTCTCTGTTCCGCTCCCGCCACGTTTCAACGCATGATGGATACTGTACTAGCTGGACTAAAGTGGCAGACGTGTCTTGTATACTTGGATGATGTCGTTGTGTTTTCAACCACATTTGACGAGCATATTTCAAGGCTAAAAAGTGTCCTCACTGCAATAAGGAGAGCGAACCTTACCATCAAGCCCGAAAAGTGCTACTTCGGCTATCAGGAACTCAAGTTTCTCGGCCACGTGGTTAGCCCGGGGGGTGTTCGACCAGATCCGGAGAAGTTGGCTGCCGTTGCCGATTTCCCTCGTCCGGGAGACAAAAAGGCTGTTCAGCGATTCCTCGGACTCTGTGCGTACTACCGCCGTTTTGTCGAAGGATTTTCGAAAATTGCGGAACCTCTTACAAGACTGACACGGCCAGATGTACCTTTCGTATGGACGGAAGAACAACAACAAGCCTTCGTAGAGCTGCGCAATCGACTGCAGACAGCTCCAGTGCTGGCACATTTCGACGACACTGCCGACACCGAGATCCACACAGACGCCAGCAACGTGGGAATCGGAGCTATTCTAGTTCAATGGCAGAACGGCGCAGAGCGTGTGATCGCTTACGCGAGCCGCAGTCTCACAAAAGCTGAGGCTAATTACTCTACCACCGAAAAAGAGTGCCTAGCAGTCGTTTGGGCCATTAGCAAGTTTCGACCCTACTTATACGGCCGGCCATTTCGAGCGGTCAGTGACCACCATTCGCTCTGTTGGCTTGCCAATCTACGGGATCCATCAGGCCGCCTCGCCCGCTGGAGCCTCCGCCTACAAGAGTACGACATAACGGTGGTCTACCGATCAGGACATAAGCATACAGATGCTGACTGCCTGTCTCGTGCTCCTATTTCCGCGACGTCATCTGACACTGAACAAGATTTACCGTTTCTTGGCATCGTCGATGTGGTGCGGATGGCTGAGCTTCAACGTGAGGACACTGAGCTACTTCCTGTCATCCAGCATCTTCAAGGAGAAGACGTTGTCGTCCCACGCCGACTCTCGCGTGGTTTGGCTACGTATTGCCTGCGGAACAATGTTCTCTACAAGAGAAATCTTGAGAGCAGCCAGGAAACTTTCCTCCTCGCCGTTCCAATGGCACTGCGTGAGGAAGTTTTGCAGGCGTGCCACGACGATCCTTCGGCCGGCCACTTAGGCTTTGCTCGGACATTAGCGCGCATCCGACAGAAGTACTACTGGCCACAGCTGTATTCGTCCGTTCAGCGCTATGTCCGCACATGCCGTGACTGTCAGAGGCGTAAAGTTCCACCCGCAAAGCCCGCCGGTTTCCTCCAACCTTTAGATCCACCTCGAGCACCATTTCAGCAAGTAGGAATGGATCTTCTTGGTCCCTTCCCTACGTCATCCTCAGAAAATAAGTGGATAATTGTCGCGACCGACTATCTGACTCGCTATGCAGAAACCAAAGCTGTGCCTAAGGGAACTGCAGTTGAAGTCGCCAGATTCTTTGTCCACGACATTGTTTTGCGCCATGGTGCACCTGCTGTTCTCATAACCGATCGCGGAGCAGCATTTACGGCAGAGTTATTGCAACAAGTCACCAAGCTGACGCACACCAACCACCGGAAAACAACAGCTTATCATCCCCAAACAAACGGCTTGACGGAGAGGTTAAACAAAACATTGGCCGACATGCTATCTATGTATGTTGACGTAGAGCACAAAACGTGGGATGAAATTTTGCCGTACGTCACGTTTGCCTATAACACCGCTGTGCAAGAGACCACAGACCTAACACCATTCGAGCTTGTTTATGGCCGTCGCGTCACAACACCGTTAGACGCTATGCTCCCTGTAGACCAGGACAACAGCGGAAATGACAGCGTTGACGACTTCGTTGAGAAAGCCGAGGGAGCCCGCCAGCTTGCACGGAACCGCATTCGCGCACAGCAAGATATCGACGCTCGCCGTTACAACCAAGGCCGAAGGAGCGTCCACTATCAACCAGGTGACTATGTATGGGTGTGGACACCAGTTCGACATCGTGGGCTTTCGGAGAAGCTATTGCGGCGCTACTTTGGCCCTTACGAAGTTGTGCGCTGCCTCAGTGACGTGAATTACGAGGTAGTTCCCCAAAGCTCCGACACCAGTTTAAACCGAAGACGTCCACGTCCAGAAGTAGTCCATGTAGTACGGATGAAACCGTATTATGCCCGCGACTTATGAACACTTCGAACTTTTTCCTTATTATCCACAACAGCGTGGGCTTTTTTTTTTCATTGACGTGACATTTTTTTTTCTTTCATGGCCACCTCTAGCATCTCAATCAATCGACCGGGACGGTCTCTCTTGAAAGGGGGGAATTGACGCAAGGTAGGCTGGCAACTATAGTAGCCAGCATCTGAAGAGGACAACGAAGTAGATCTGTGTGCGCGTGCTCTGGTGTTCGCGTTTTCTGGCCCTTGGGTTGCGAAAGTAAACGCCTTATTTTGTACCTGCGTGCCTGTGTCTTTGTGACATTTTATCATCTGACGATCAAAAATTCATCCGGTGAAAGCGACACGGCGCGCACGTCTGTGCGTCCTAACTCTTCCTATGTGAGTTCTCGGGTTGACCCTCCTCCCGCTGCCATCTTCGATCGCACGGTGCGCCACCTATAGCTCGTGAGAATTCCGAATATAGGCAAGGTTGTAAAGACAGAATTGGATATAGTTTCATTAGCAGGACCTTACACCGCATCTGGAACCTGGCAATTGTCAGCATGACGTGGGTGCAGGCACGCTGTCACTGACTTATTTCAGTGCTCGTTTATATCGGTGGCAAGCTATGCATTGTATGACGCCACTGTAGTGCGAGCTTTACATTTTTCAGTAAGCATACCGGCTACTTGTACGAGGTTTCACTTAGACTTCCTTCGCGAACTTTAGAATGGAGGCTCCCAGGTCTGTATTGGCACCAGCTAGGCTTACTTGGTATGATGTTTTGGAGCAGCTGCCATCGAAATTGCCCCTCATTCACTATAACTATTGTGCATGAGACTGCATCAGAATATTTAGCTGTTATCGCACTGCAGATGTTGGCCATGTTGTTTCTACCGCTGAAGATTTCTTGCATTGTGGGCTCGATTGGAAGTACCTCG
Organism: Rhipicephalus microplus; assembly: GCF_043290135.1. Taxonomy (NCBI): domain Eukaryota; kingdom Metazoa; phylum Arthropoda; class Arachnida; order Ixodida; family Ixodidae; genus Rhipicephalus; species Rhipicephalus microplus. Next base: position 168,624,646 of record NC_134702.1, on the reverse strand, counting down.
TACCGCACGGGTGGAAAGATGCTACGATGTGCGCTCGCCTACTGGTCGCTGAGCGCCGCCAGCGCCGCCGCCGTCGCCTTCGGCAGCGTGGTACTCTTGCGCACTGTTCGCGACGAGGTCGCTTCTTCACTACAGCTCAGCGCTTCGGCGGCGATCAACGTGACCGCTATTCAGACTACGGATCTCGCCATGGAAATGATCAGGTACGCATCTTCTGGATGCTGCAAGCGTAGATTTTTTTATGTAATTCAACCCGTGCAAGAACATTCCGTTGTATGATATTTTTGTCGGCACAGGTGCGCAAGCTAATTCTACGCCACGAGTGATAAATAAATGCATTGCTCATAAGGCACAGTTTCACTCCTAAGGCAAATAACTGGCAAGAAAAGCAATACAGCTGACAGCCATAATAAAATATTTGTAATAGCCCCGCCGTGGTGGTCTAGTGGCTAAGGTACTCGGCTGCTGACCCGTAGGTCGCGGGTTCGAATCCCGGCTGCGGCGGCTGCAATTCCGATGGAGGCGGAAATGTTGTAGGCCCGTGTACTCAGATTTGGGTGCACGTTAAAGAACCCCAGGTGGTCAAAATTTCCTGAGCCCTCCACTACGGCGTCTCTCATAATCATATCGTGGTTTTGGAACGTTAAACCCCACATATCAATCAAAATATTTGTAATATCTTTATGGACCCTTCAGCATACAGTCGTGACGACTATGGTGCCTGTGAAGGCAGGCAAGCAGAAACACATCTCTCTGATGTCCGCGAACTTTCACATTCACAGCCCTGGAATGATGCAAATGGTAAACACAAGTGATCAAATGCAGCGAGTCGTTTCTCGATGCGTCTAAATAACGACAGCCGAAAGCGTGCAACACAAGGAAACGTAGATTCGGGGGTAACTGCGCAAGCAGTTGCAATGACGGAAACAGTCGTATCGGCTAGCCTAATTTTAAGTCAGCCGCGATTTAAAAGTGAAGTACTTTTAGCTACCGTTGCCGACGACATTCAAATGACCTTGAGCCAAATACTAGCGCCTCTATCTAGCCACTTCGAATCTGAACACTGGGAAGAAGGCGTCCCGGTATTCGTGTGTGAAATTTCGAAGCCGTATAGATGGCATGCATTGACGTCACCGAAAGCGTGATAATAGAACACCAGCTATGTGGGGACGCGACATTTCGGATGTCAAGTTATTGTTATCAAAGCATGGCATGCAGATACGCACAAATTTGTTCTTGCTGCAACGTTTTCGCATAGATGCAACTTGTTTTAAAGAACCCCAGGTGGTCAAAATTTCCGGAGCCCTCCACTACGGCGTCTCTCATAATAATATGGTGGTTTTGGGACGTTAAACCCCACAAATCAATCAATCATCAATCAGATGCAACTTGTTTGTCATTAAGGCCGCCATCGCGGAGTCCCAGTTGCTTTCAAAAGCAGCGTTCACAACGTCCTGTGCCCTCCACCTATACATTCAGGAATCTCGTCAAAAGTTCAAAACAGCGTGACCACTGGCAGAGACCCTTCATACGGCATCATTAATTAGGCTAGTTAGTGCCCAAACAACTTTTAAAGAAATGCTGCGTTTGAGTTCGTGTTTTTCACACTATCAGTCCATCTGTAAGGTCCCGTACTTTCACCTTTTTACTTGCAATCTTAAATAGTAAAGTTCTAAAAACACGTAATAGTTACGTTCCAGAGGCATTTACTGCACCTTACACCCTTAATTTCCCAGCTTTTCGCATGGATATCGAGTTATCTGTGCTCGATTAAGGTAGCATGGTGGGCTTGCTGGTGAATCAGATTAAAATACGAGATGAGACGAACGAGTGACACACACACACACACACACACACGCACACACACACACACACACACACACACACACACACACGCACGCACGCACGCACACACACACACACACACACACACACACACACACACAGCACTTTATATCTTTATTTAACGTAGCTTATACGTGTACAAGGTTAGCAGTGCAAATGTCCTACATGTGGTGCGTAACAGGACAGATGCTTCTATGAAAGAATAACAAAACACACATTTTTTTACGTTAGTGAGAAATTTATTTCCTGATCTCACAATGAGGTCCGTTATCGAATAACGTGTGCGCTACCAAATTAAACGATGAATGGAGATTCCATTAGGAAAATAGCATGACGCTTCAATATGCATGTTGTGTTTCCGGCACCGAACAAAGTGGCCTCACAGATAACTCACACAAAACGGAGGCTGACTGTTTAAATTTATGCTCCTGAACCGCTACATTGGAAGCATATCAACAGTGCCAAAATAAGAATGCCCCTTGTGGGTCGCAATCCCTGTACATCACTTGAAACTGGCTTGGCAATGCAATGAATGGGGTTTTTCGATCGAATTATAGGAGCCGCACTGATGTGATCCGCTATAAAGCGCTTACGAAATACACATGCGCAAAAAAATGGCCACTGACAACGGATTCTATCACGCCAACGTGAAATGGTACGCAAGTTTGAGAGGCTGCGATCATTTAGTAATAAAGCTCAATCGTTAATAGACCATGTCGGTACTGTTATTCACGAATGAACCCTAGAGCAGATAGAACACATTCAAAGCTTGTGCTATGTTTCTCTCTTCTTTCTCTGCTCACTATCTTTCATCTCCCCAATCCCTCTCCCATGCGCAGGGTAGCAAACCGGCTGCCTATAGGCTGGTTAACCTCCCTGCCGTTCTTTTACCCCTAATTTCCTTCATTCCTTCCTTCAAAGCTTCTATCGTTGTTGTCATTCAGTAAGCTAGCTGACGTTTGCACACTTCTGGAAGTAGTTTTGTTAAACGCTTGCCAGTTAGAGTTGCTAAAGACATCCCAATAGGCGGAACGAACGCGCGATAAGCAGCGCCAGGAGTAGTTACTGTTGAATTTAACTGATGACAACCCTTTTAGCTAAACTCATTCAAATATCACAGCATTAAAGTATGCAGCATGAACCTTGCCCACATAATGATATTGATAATAGTTAGTGATTGCCAATAGTTAGTGATAGCCTAGCCTACATGAGGATCGTCGGTGCGATGACTGTTCTCATTGCAGTATAGAGGAACAGATAAGCAACCATGTTGTTTCGGGCAGCGGCAAAGGGCAAACTGATGATCCCTGAAACATGAAGAAGAACTCCTGTCAATCTTCGACAAAAAAATTCAAATTTAAATTAAATTATACAGAAGGAATGCAAGTTCTCGAAGACACATCAATCCTGAAAAAAAAAACTCATAGTTCTTTTTTATGACCACGTTCACGTGGCACTTTTCACATATAAACTATCGTCACTAGCGATGCGGTAGCACCATCATAAAAGTTTTGCTTGTATTTATAACGAAGGCGTTAGTCCAGAAAAGCCCATTACTACGAGACAGCAGTAAATGGCAAAAAAATCACTTTTGAGCACAAAATTTGTGCGAACTTTGGCTCCGTATTATCCGCACTAACATGTGTGATACTAACGTTACTTCAGCATGGTCATTTACAACTTGACAATTACAACGTCCAGAGGCCTGTTCCCGCCGAATATCGTGGACGTATCCATGAATATTTGGCCCTCGGACGATATACCGCGTGGCAGCGAAGTCTGGGCCCACGACGTACACGATCGGTGCTCCAATGGGCGCTACGAAGATGGCACGGCCGATTCTGTGAGCCCCTTACGTCGAGTGAGTGGTCTCGGTCTCTTGTCGTTTGCCGTGGCCCTTGGCTTCGTGCTGGCGCACAACGCGGACGACCGCAATGTGCTGCTCAACTTCTTCATCCACCTAAGCAACGTCCTTGCTGCCATGGGTCGCCTGCTCTCGTGGTTCCTGCCCCTGGGTCTCGTGTCCCTCACTGCCAGTGCCATCATACTGGCCGCCTCGAGCCTTCGCACGGAGCAGGGCGTGTCGCTCCTGCTCACGTACTCGCTGAACGTCGTGGTGGCTGTGCTGGTGCACACTTTCGTCGTGCTGCCACTCGTACAGTGGGTCATGGTTCTGCGTTGGAACCGCGGCATGATAGGATTCCTCGGCCAGGTAAGAGGCACACCATCGCGAGCACCACAGACACAGGCATGCGAAGGTTTTCGCTTTAAAGATGAGGGAGCGGGGGGGAAGGGCAATGTCTGACTCAGTGTAACTCAGCTTTCGCCCCGGTGATCTTGTCAAAAGAGCAACAGGCTTCACAATAGGCCAAAAAGAAAAGAAAATGATGATGTAATTCCCACAATTAGCTGCATTTGACTGATTGCTTCCATGAAGTAAAAATTGTAACTAAACGTTTCCTGGATGCAACGTCGCGTGTCTTTGAACGTCACAGCTGTGTGAAATCTTGCCTGTTGTAACTGAGTAAATGTATGAGGTAGTTTGCTCCGCCTCCCTCGATCACCTAGCAAGCCAAGAGGGGGAGGGGGCATCCGCCAATCAACCCGGTCTCCGCTTCACTCCTTCGACCTGCCTAATGGGATGTATTAGGCAAATTCTTTGCCAACAGCTGGTACACGTTCGCGAACAAAGATTGTTTCCTTTATTTACAAAGAGCCTGCGTTGAGGGAAGGCAGTTTTAGTACCGTGTGCTACATATCTGACAGTAAATATATATATATATATATATATATATATATATATATATATATATATATATATATATATATATATATATATATATATATATATATATATATTGTAGCGAAGCCTCCGAACTATGAAATGGGTCGAACTCCTGAGTACCTTCTAGTGGGGCTACCCAACAAGGACGCCGCTCGCGCTGAGAGCCCGTGCTTGGCTGTGACTGTCGCCATTGTATATTCTCGCTCGTTGCCGGCTAATAAACGCATTAACGATTTGGTGGAGAATGCTGCGATCCCTGTCTATGCCTTTGGAGCTACGATCACGTACCCTGCCATCTACTATGTACCAAGACGCTTCTCAGCAAACGCCTCCTCCAATGCCACCCCCTTGTCCCGGTGTCCCCAGAATCCGCGATCCACCCATCTTCACTGGCGCTGATGGCACTGACGAGGAAAACTGGCTCGCCATTTACGACCGCGTGAGCGTCCCCAACAAATGGGACGAGGACGGCAAGCTGACCAACTTGGTGTTTTACCTTGCCGGTGTCGCCAGTTTGTGGTACAACAACCACGCGTCCGATTTTGCCACCTGGTCCGATTTCAATACCGCAATCGTCAACGTCTTCGGCCGCCCTGCTGTTCGCAAGCTGCAAGCCGAGCAGCGCTTGCGTGAACGTGCTCAGGAGGCTGGTGAGTCATTCACCAGCTATATTGAAGATGTCCTCGACCTATGTAACAAATCCAATAACACCATGTCCGAGTCTGACAAGATCCGAACCATCATGAAAGGCATCGAAGATGATGCCTTCACGATGCTGCTCGCCAAAAACCCCGGCACGGTGGCTGAGGTCATCACACTGTGCCAGAGCTACGAGGAGCTCCGCCGGCAGCGTTCAATGACCCGACGCTTCCCACAACGAGCTGCAACGCTTGCTGGCTTGGAGGCCAGTTGTGACCAAGTGGCGTTGATGGCAGAACTGAAGTCCTTTATCCGTGAGAGAATCGCGCGTCAGTTCTCCCTCCTGCCCTTTTCCCACCAACCTGCGGTTCAACAATCGGCTACTACCCTTCTCCCTCCCATCCACCGAGCGATTGAACAGGAAATAGCGGAGGTAATGCCTGCTTACCACCCCCAACAGCCTCCGGCTCCTGCGTCCCTGAGTTACGCGCAAGTGGTCGCCAGGCCACCCCAAGTCGTTCAAGCACCCGCCCCTCTGACCTACGCTGAAGCTGCTGCACGACCTCCGTCCGTTGCAGCGGGTATGCCCGCTACGTATGTTGACGTAACCCCTCAGCCTCAGCTTCAGTCCACCATGCAGCCACCGTTCCGTCCATCAGCCCTTGCGACATGGGTGAGACCTACCCCGGTGAACAGATGGCGCACACCCGACAACCGGCCCATCTGCTTTGCCTGCGGTTACGCCGGTCACGTGGCCCGTTATTGCCATCGCGTACAGCCGGCTCCAATTTCTTCACCTGTTGCTGGCCAACTCAGCCGTCCTTATCGCGAAGAACCGCCGTCTATGCCACCTCGATCTCGCCCAGGTCCATCTCGAAGATCACCGTCTCCACGACGCCGTTCCCTGTCTCCCATGCGGCCAAGTGCGGCTGCTCATGAGCGGGAAAACTAGTCGTCGCAGTCCCTGAGGCAAGGACTGCGACGCTATTGCAATGTGAAAGCCCTCAGAGCAGCCCCTAGAATGTCATTGACGTGCTTGTGGACGGTGTTTGTGCATCGGCTCTTATTGACACTGGAGCTGCCGTATCAGTTATAGACGAAAAACTCTGCCGCTTACTTCGAAAAGTGACGACGCCACTTTCTGGGTTATCCCTCCAAACTGCAAGTTTGCACCGGATTCATCCTACAGCAGGGTGCACAGCTCGCGTTGTCATCCAGGACGTTCTGTATGTCGCCCAGTTCATCGTCATTCAGGCATGCTCTCATGACGTCATCCTGGGATGGGACTTTCTCTCCCGCCATGACGCCGTCATCCATTGTGCCGCCGCCGAAATTGAGCTCTCACCCTTCTCGCATTTGACGCCAGAAGACAGTCCCCCGACACTGAGCAAGATTCTAACGAAAGACGATACAACAGTGCCTCCAAACTCGACGACGGCTGTGTCTGTCTACTGCGCTGGTCTCTCCGACACCATTGGACTTATTTCGCCATCTGACCGCGCTTGCAGCAGGAAAGGGTTGCTAGTACCTTTCGCGACCGTGCAGGTCAACCAGGGCAACACTGCTATTTTTGTAACCAACCCGTTCCCGTACGCTGTTACCTTGCTTCGAGGGGAATGTCTCGGCAGAATGGAACCAGTCGACGACGCACAAGTCCTGGACGTACCCGATGACACGCGCGCTCCCAGGTCGTGTACCATCAATGCTGTTTCCACTTCTGGATCGTCGTCTGCTGATGTATTTGGCCCCTCCATCGCTGACAACCTTACGGCCGTACAGCGTTCCCAACTTCCGGACCTGTTACAAGAATATCGTTCTTCTTTCGATGTCGGGCGAAGTTCTCTCGGTCGCACTTCCGTTGTTACGCATCGCATCGACACTGGTGCCCATCCACCTTTACGGCAACGCCCATATCGCGTGTCACCTGCTGAACGTCGAGTAATTAATGATCAGGTGGACGATATGCTCCGACGCGACGTTATTCGGCCCTCCGACAGTCCATGGGCGTCTCCTGTTGTTCTTGTTGCGAAAAAAGACGGTTCTGTGCGATTCTGTGTGGACTACAGACGGCTCAATAAGATCACTCGCAAGGATGTTTATCCACTGCCACGCATCGATGACGCGATTGACAGCCTTCATGGAGCCGATTTTTTTTCTTCTCTCGATCTGCGCTCGGGGTACTGGCAAGTACCCATGGCTGACGACGCTCGACCAAAGACCGCCTTCGTCACGCCAGACGGCTTGTACGAGTTTAACATCATGCCGTTTGGTCTATGTAATGCACCTGCGACCTTTGAGCGCATGATGGACACCGTTCTGCGCAACTTGAAATGGTACACGTGCTTGTGTTACCTCGACGATGTCATTGTCTTTGCTCCGGATTTCTCCACGCATCTCCAACGTCTGAAAGAAGTTTTCGCACGTGTGAGCAATGCCGGCTTACAACTAAATCTGAAAAAGTGCCGCTTTGCAGCACGGCAACTCACCTTACTGGGGTACGTCGTGTCGAAAGACGGCATTCTTCCTGATCCTGCCAAGCTTCAGGCTGTGGCCGAATTCCCCAAACCTGCATCTGTCAAAGAACTGCGTAGTTTCGTGGGCTTGTGCTCATACTTCCGACGCTTCATACGAAATTTCGCCACGATCATGTCACCGCTGACGAAGCTCCTTGGAAGCAACGGGCCCTTCAATTCGTGGTAATCCGAGTGCGACGACGCGTTCGCGAAGCTCCGCCATTTGTTGACGTCGCCTCCCATTCTACGCCACTACGACCCTACAGCCCCAACGGAGGTGCACACGGACGCCAGCGGAGTAGGCCTCGGCGCTGTCCTGGCACAGCGAAAACCCGGATTCCCTGAATATGTCGTAGCATATGCAAGCCGTACGCTCACGAGAGCCGAGAAAAACTACACCGTCACGGAGAAAGAGTGCCTGGCGATCGTCTGGGCTCTTACAAAGTTTCGACCTTATTTGTATGGTCGCCCATTCGATGTCGTCACCGACCATCATGCACTATGCTGGCTTTCATCATTGAAGAATTCCTCAGGCCGTCTCGCTCGTTGGGCTCTTCGCTTACAAGACTACGATATCCGCGTGCTGTACCGCAACGGACGCCAGCATGCTGACGCCGACGCCCTCTCGCGCTCCCCTCTGCCTGAAGGTGATGTGCTCTGCTCAGTATCCTCGGCTGCTGTTTCTGCCATTGATGTTGACATCATCGCTACCGAACAGCGAAAGGATAATTGGATCGGCCCGCTCATCGACATGCTCTCTGATCCATGATTGATTGATATGTGGGGTTTAACGTCCCAAAACCACTATATGATTATGAGAGACGCCATAGTGGAGGGCTCCGGAAATTTAGACCACCTAGGGTTCTTTAACGTGCACCCAAATCTGAGCACACGGGCCTACAACATTTCCGCCTCCATCGGAAATGCAGCCGCCGCAGCCGGGATTCGAACCCGCGCCCTGCGGGTCAGCAGCCGAGTACCTTAGCCACTAGACCACCGCGGCGGGGCGCTCTCTGATCCATCCGCAACGCCATACACGCGTGCATTGCGTCGTCAAGCTCGCCATTTCGCCATTCGTGACGGCCTCCTACACCGACACAATTACGACGCCGACGGCCGGCAGTGGTTACTCGTGATACCACGCAGTCTGCGGTCAGAGATATGTGAATCCTTCCATTCTGATCCGCAATGCGCGCACTCTGGGGTATTCAAAACCTACCATCGCATTCGACAACGCTACTTCTGGCGCGGGATGTACCGCTATGTGCAGCAGTTCGTTCGCTCTTGCCTCACTTGCCAACGCCGTAAACCGTCAGCCCACATGTCGCACGCCAGTCTACAACCGTTACCTTGCCCTGACCGTCCCTTTGGGCGCGTAGGTATCGATTTGTATGGACCACTTCCTCTGACGTCGGCTGGTAACCGCTGGGCCATCGTTGCCGTTGACCATTTAACGCGATACGCCGAAACCGCCGCTCTCCCTGCGGCTGCTGCGCGCGATGTTGCGTCCTTCCTGCTGCATCGATTTATACTGCGCCACGGACCACCCCAAGAGCTTCTCAGCGATCGAGGCCGTGTCTTCTTGTCGGAAGTCGTCGAAGCCATTCTGACGGAGTGCCATTCTGTCCACCGCAAAACTGCTGCTTACCACCCACAGACGAATGGCCTCACCGAACGCTTTAACCGCACCCTCGGCGACATGCTTTCTATGTACGTCGCTGCCAACCACACTAATTGGGATAATATACTGCCCTTCGTCACCTACGCCTACAACACCGCCCCTCAGAGCACGACTGGTTTTTCACCTTTCTACTTGCTGTACGGAAGGCACCCGTCGCACACCATGGACACGATACTCCCGTACACGCCGGATCCATCTGAGTGTACGCCTATTTCCGAGACAGCCAGGCTTGCTGAAGAGTGTCGCGAGCTTGCCAAGACTTTTACGACGCAAGAGCAAGAGCGGCAGAAGAGTATCCGTGATGGCTCCACCACTTCTAAGCCCACGTTCCTTCCTGGTGCGCTTGTATGGCTCTCGATCCCGACCTCTGCCGCTGGCCTCTCTTCCAAACTACGTCCAAAATACGAAGGCCCCTACCGTGTCATCGAGCGCACCTCACCCGTCAACTATCTGATCGAACCCGTTGAACAATCTTCGGACATGCGCCGCCGTGGGCGAGACATCGTCAACGTGGAGCGCCTGAAGCCTTATTATGACCCGCTCGTAATAACAAGCTGTTAGGTCGCCAGGCGGCTCCCTCTTCGACCCCGGGGTAATTGTAGCGAAGCCTCCGAACTATGAAATGGGTCGAACTCCTGAGTACCTTCTAGTGGGGCTACCCAACAAGGACGCCGCTCGCGCTGAGAGCTGTGACTGTCGCCATTGTATATTCTCGCTCGTTGCCGGCTAATAAACGCATTAACATTATATATATATATATATATATATATATATATATATATATATATATATATATATATATATATATATAGTGGGAGTAATAATTCAATGGGCCAGTTAGTCTTCGTGAAGGTATGGGATATGGCACAACGGGAGCGTTGTCAACAAGGATAAATATATTTATTTTCCAACAGTTTCGGGAGGGGATCCCCTGATGAAGGGAGGTCCCCTCCCGAAACTGTTGGGAAATAAATATATTTATCCTTGTTGACAACTCTCCCGTTGTGCCATATCCCATACCTATATATATATATATATATATATATATATATATATATATATATATATATATATATATATATATATATATATATATATATATAAATACACGAGCATGTAGTGGGTTTGTGGCTGTTGCGTGGCTAGTGTCATCATTTCTTGTGCGTGTCAAAGGTTTTTCGTCTGCAGGAAGACGACGAGACAAACTCGCGCTGCTCGATCGAAGCTATTACGCTATTTTCTACGCTGTTACTTGCACTGATTTTATTACCGTGACAACCTGGTGGACGTGCTGGGTATTCACGACTGAAATTTGTTAGTAGAATTTTCACAGGCTCTTTTGTCAGTTCTATAAGACCACGGGCGACGCATACTTGACGAAACAAGAGCACGGATACATTGCCTTCTACAACTCCAAAAACCGTTCGGCTGATGCCACTCACAATCAGCACGTTAACCAGAACATTGGAACGGGGCATTACTGTCACTGAATCGTCGGATACACGCACCGCCATCATACGTGATTCACAATCCTGACAATGTTCGTTACGTGAAAACGGCACCAGCCATTCTCCAAGATTTATAATAACCCCACATTGTCGAAGGAAGTCAAATCCCAAAATGACCTGCCTGGAACATTCCCGCAGTACGACGAAAGTCCCGATGAAGGTCGAAGCGCCAATATGTACTTCGGCAGTGCACCTCCCAACCGGCGTCACTAGATGACTACCCGCGGTACGGAGCTGCGGACCGTCCTATGGCGTCACTACTTTTCGGAGAGCAGCCTTGAAGTCACCACTCGTAACGAAGCAATCGGCACCAGTATCCACGAGTGCGGTGGCCGAGTGATTGTCGACGGTTATAGAAATATCAGCCGAAATGGCTGCGCGGCGTTTTGAAAAATTCTTGACATAGATATCGGCGTGGTCAACGTGTCGTGGCAGAGGATGTTTGTCAGTTTGGTCAAGAGTGGTCCCGCCCCCAGAGGCAGCTGGCCTCAGTTTGCCTGGCGTGGGCCAAAACTTGGAGACCTGTTTCGTACACCAGAGAACGTGGCGTAACGACTAGACGAGCCGAGGCACCGAGGAGAAGGTGAGCGTGGCCGGTGGCTTTGTGCAGGAGGAAGCGGCTGCTGCGCTGCTAGGTATTGCTGAATCTCGTGAAGACGCTCCCCGTTGCTGGGTGGATGCGCGTAAGGGTTGCTTATTTTTTCATTATTCTCCAATGTACTGCTGCTCTGCACTCAAGCGTGCTTCATTTTCGCACTGACTTTCTCTCATAGTTTATCGGCATTCATGCGAAAATGTTTCGACACTCGTGGTAACAAATGCGTCCCTCCCCCTTCTCGTACACTAACGTCCGCCTGCGGCTCAAAGGTACTTAGCGAAGTATAGCAGTATTCTGCAAGTGCGCATGACGAATAAGTGTGCCCTTTTCATGAAGTTAAACATGGCACTGAAAGGACGATGGCAGGACAGCGATACCAAAAACACACCATGTCCCGTCCTCCTCCCACGCTTAACCTTACGAACAGGTTACACCAACAAGGCCAAGTTCGTGCGCTTTTCTTCGCAGACATACGTGCCACTGGTGGTGAGTGCCAGCACGCGATCGATCGCCGCCAGCCTGAGCCTGGGCGTATCCGTGCTCGAGATGAAAAGCGGCTTGGACGCCCGAGTGGTGCGCACCGTGCTACCAATGGGTATCGTCTTGGGCCGCTCGGGCAGCGTAGCTCAGCTGTGTGTCTCCCTCCTCTTCCTCACGCACTTGTACAGGGTAGGTGGCTGGGACAGAAGCTAGTAACACTGTGGGCCCAAAGCAAGGACAGCACGATAAACTGGTGTTATCTCACGAGAACTGTATGTCGCGGTTCTTCCGCACTATTTGCAACCAGTGTGGCTCGTTAAGGGAACTCGTGCCCCCTAGATTTCCTAGTGTAGGGGATCAGCGTGAAAGACAAGGGCAGACTAAAGCACACGAACAACCACACTTGTGGTTGTCTGAGGGCCTCATTCTTTCCTTGTCTTTCGCACTGCTGCCCTTATTCAATGTGTTCAACAATCTACTCGACAAGTTCTCACTTCAAGTTTTCATGCGTGTAAGTCATTGCGTCCTACGTGGAGAGGCACGAGCACACACGGTAGCTATGCGTTAGAAATAAATAGAACTTACCTGTCCCAATTGCAGCGCTTTTTCATACCTATTATTGCCAATAGAACACTTTACGATAGCCGGTGACCATGTGCGAGTGATCACGCATGCTCTCCCTTAGACGTTTATGGAGTGAAGTTTATCCGTGTGAAAACTACACCCGTTCATAAAAAACAATATGAGAGTGCAGACCCAAACATCCTTACAGATGAGGAATGTTAAAAAAATCAACGTCATCAAAACTACAACAAATCACACACACAGCCTTCCTCATGTCTAGTTTCTATTTCCAAAAATCAACGCGTTTCAGAAAGCACATCCTACGAGAGAAAAGCTGGCAAGCGTATATCGCAAACGCATTTCCCCAACACGTTTTTTTTTTTCGTTTTTCAGTAGTTATGTACTGGTTTTCGGCAACATTTTCAGTGACACGTGCATCCCTTGTACGGAAGCAGTTATACCTTGTACCCTGATTCGTTTTTGATAAATGAAACCACCACGTGAAAATGAAATAAAAACTGGTAAACATTAGAGCGCATGCTAAAATATTTTATGAAACTATCACACCACTAAGTGTAGGAGAGAATGTCACTAACTACGTTCATCTATCACATTATCACAACGCTTGTATGTCTCGCCTCAAACAAGGATAACCTGTAAGCAATTTCAGTTTATTACGCCGAGTGATTTCCCAGTAATCTGCTCAATCATGCCGCCATTCAGTGCCAGAGGAGTGCGAAACGCTGTGTTCTGCCTGGCTTTTAGTGATCGACTAGTGATTCTTCTAATGTGGCTGTGAACGTTTGTCAAGCTTAGGTGTCGTTAATATATCAATAGCGTAACAGGAATTACTAAACGCTGCAGGTGGAGCCCTGCAAGGCTTTCGCTATACTTCCGCTATGAAGGACTTGCCGAGTGAATTCTTTGAAACAAACATAGAAAGCGCTACCTACCGACGCTCTGGTACGTTGACGTCAAGCAGCAGCCATCACATCAATTTGGAGACGAGTTGGTTCTTTTCTTGTTTTTTTATGATTCGCTCTAAGAATCTCTGCCGTACGGAGCCGCCATTTTCATTCCTATGCTAATGAAGATGGCCATGTGACTGTATACATCTTGTAGCGTCGCACCAGTCTTGACCAGCTGCCACACTAAAGAAGAAGATAGCCGCGTGGCTCGTGGTGCGCGAACCACGAGGAAGAAGAACGGCCTAGCTCCTGGCCTGGCTGGACGCTGCAGCTGCAACCCAAATAAACCCCTTGATTCTCTTAGAGCGGGAAGCTCTTCGTAGTTGTTTAGGTGTTTCAAAATTCACAGCTAACAATGTTTTGTATGAGGAAGCTCGGACACCCACCCTTGCTTGCAGATTCCGTATTTTAACAGTCAAAACCTATTTAAAATTTTCTGAATGCACTTTGAGAAGGTGACAGTTTGTATTCTTTGCCGAGCCTGGTGTCTTTTTCAATGAGCATTGGTCCCGTGTATATAAATCCCAAGTGCTATTTGTTCAAACACTTCTAGATGCTTTAAATGCTAATATATCCGAGATCACACCATCTGTCAAACCAATCGGCCAAGTGCAAATAGAATTTGACGATATCTTCCCCATGAACGCTAAACACTTGCCCTCAAAATATTTGATTGGTTTATTAGAACAACACCTGTCTCAATTAGGTACTAATATAGTAATTGCAACGGATGCATCTATGAGTGGCGAGAAGACAGGTGTGGGTATTTTTTTTCTATCATTATTCTGGCCATTTTAATTACGCCTCCCAGATTATACACAATATTTGAAGCGGAAATAACGGCCGTTATACTAGCTCATCATAAACTTCCTGCGACTCATTCGACAGCTGTGATAGTGACCGACTCGTATTCCGTGTGTTCATTTTTATCATCGTCGTCGGCGTCAGCAGTACTAGAAACTTTTAAATCATTAATCCCAGCAAACATTCGTCTAGTGCGAATGATATGGGTGCCAGGCCATCGTAGTATATTTATAAATGAGACGGCTGACACACTCGCGCGAACATCTCTTGATCTTCCGATTGTGCCAATCATGCCTGCTACAGCTTATGTAACAGCAGCGAGGTTTAGAAAACTTTCCCTTCTTGAGGGCTCATCAAAAATCACGATACCGAATCCAGATTTCTCGCACCTGCACTTCACATGAAATAATTAATGGTATTCTACGAGTAAACTGGAAGTCTTTAAAACGAAATTACGTTGCCGTGTACCACCCCTTAATTTCTATTTAAACAGGTCTGGTCTGGTGCCATCCCATCTGTGCACAAGCTGTAATGAACCTGAAGATATCGACCATTTTCTTATCACATGTCACCGTTTCAAAAATCAAAGAAAAAATTGCTTCGAAATTTTATTTAAAAAACTGGGAATATCACTTATACTCCCAATATTTTGTCTTTTGGGGCCGCTTCATTGGGACACAGCGACAGGAACACCTGCGGGGCTCTCTGCGAATTCCTAAATAACACAAGAAGGTTACCTTGCTGAGCCAGTGATCAGCTCTTGAATTTTACTAGCCACTCTACCATTCATTATTTGGCTGATACACTGCAATGATTCAACCTTCAGAAGAATTTAATATAACGATTACAGCTCAGATATTCAACAAATTAAATTATTTCTCTCCTCCCCCCTTTTTTTTCTTTTTTACATTGCGCGAAATAATTTCACAGACAAAACACAGTAATCATATTCCCCTAGTCTAGAAAACCTAAGGGTATTGACTTGCATTAACCACCGGCTTCTTGGCCAATCCCTTTTAGTGGGAGAGAGCCACAAAAGAAAGGAACAAGCAAGCAAGCAAGTAAGCTGCAACCCCGTCTATGCCTGCGTACCCAATAAAAGCTGTGACCACGGCGTGGCCTCATCCCCAATGTCTCATCTCCAGTTCCTCAACATTTGGTGGCCACGGAACAACGGGCATGAGACCAGCAATGCACCGCTGCCGCTGAGCTTCGCGGCCGTGTTCCAGCCAGCTCAAGCCTTGCAGCCGCACTTTCATCCGCCTCTACCTACGTTCCGGACCTCCTGCATCGAGTCAACGTTCCAAGAGTTCGAGGCTTCCTTGGAGCTCAACAGCATGGGGCTCCAAAGAAGAGTATGTTCTTCCACCTGACTTCAAACGCCGCCTCACATATTTCTCTTGACGGCACACTTATATGACAGAATACGGGACACCATCATACAGTTTTGTGACGCTGAACACCGCATCCGACAAGAGATCGACCACACAGAAAGGGCTTATTCATCTACGCAGGTCAAGCCTTCCTCGCTGTTCCCCTCGACCGTATCTCGTCCAACGCTATGCTACAACGAGGTAGGTGACCGTCCGATGATAGCCGACTCTGCTGACGTATCAACGCGTACGCAGCCTGAAAATCGGCCTTTGGTTGACTGGTCGGCGCCTGTGCACACGTCGGTGAACACGACGACTTCATCGCCTACTGGCTCAGTGTGTGACACCCAAACCGGCGCTACCTGTCACCTCTTCGCTGACACCACGCGTGACACCGTAATCGTACCAACTGTCATCTTCTACGCCAGCAAGGCAACGGCTGCGGACCACGCTCCAGTTGTGCCCATGTCCAAGTTACCCGATTGTGACTCACCTGCTACGCAAGCGTATGGCCAGCACGCCGTCCCGCACCCAAGTACTTTTTTGCCGGCTGCACAAGATGGTTCCGGATTCACATACACGCCGCACTACGCCCTAGAGCAGCCTGAGCCTTCTGCGGTGCGCAACTTGCTGCCGAACACCTCTGAAGACAGCGCGCAGAAACTAGAACTAAATCAGCTCTCCCCTCAAATTTAAACGATGCAGTCGTTATCACGAGTGCTGCTCAAATCCAGGTGACAGATATGTGCCAGCGTCCGTACCATTCATGTGCATCACGAGCTCATGCCAGGTCATATCTATCCAACGCGCCTGCATGACACTTCCCCTACAGCTCGTCGCTGTTCAACGCACTTGCCCACCACCGCGTCTTTTCACGCATCTTTCACGCAAAGCATCTTTTCAGCAGGGCGTTTCGGTGACCATAAGCCTGGAAAGCTCATGCCCGCACCACGCCCAGGAAGCGTCGAGTTCTCATCGAAGCTCACGCCTACGCCAATCACGCACCAATTTCGATGCCTGCCCACACGAGTCATCACTGCACTCCAAACTATCCGCACTGAGGAGTTATCTGAGTATCTGAGTCGCGACCGATGGTTTCGCCGACGCCCATGGCCTCAAGGTCTTCGACAGGTTGCGTCACTGCTACCTACATCATCTGTTCGGCCAGCGCCTCCCCTTTTGTTCGGCGCGCACCTCGCCCTCTCCGCGGCTCCCAGTGTCGCCCGCCGGAACTCTCAGATTCCCAACGTTTTTTACGCTAACAGCTCGGACTTTTCCACGGACAAACCATAGACTGCCACTCTTGTACATAAAGTCCATCCCCCTTGATTTTTCTTTTATACATGTTTGAAATCGCGCGAAGCGCTAGTGTGTGGGGGGGCGATATGTAGCGTCGTCCGAGTTTTCGCCAGCGGCCGCACTAAAGAAGATAGCTGCGTGGCTCGTGATGCGCGAACCACGAAGAAGGAGTACGCCCTAGCTTCTGGTCTGGCTGGAGGCTGCAGCTGCAACCCCGTCTACGCCTGCATCCCAAATAAAAGCTGCGATCACAGCACGGACTCATCGCCACCGTCTCGCCTCTCATTCCTCAACAATCTATAGAAGGTATTCGCTGAGGTTTACAGATGGCAACACCAAGTGCCTTCTTCCGGCCGCCATGGCTGTTATCCTTCAGCTGCTTCAGCGGTACACGTTGTATGAGAGCTTAGTGTACGGCAGCCGTTGTATGGTGCTTGGACACGTGCTTCCTTTTTTTAAGTTCACTTTTTCTGGTGATATGGTTCACTGCGCTGCGTGCGAATAGTGAACCCGCTCGCCATAAGTGCGGGCGAGAAATTTTTTTTGCGTTCTTTGAGTGATCGCACACCAGTGTGCTCATACAAATGAAATGCCCGTTAGGAGGAGATGACTGAACGGCTAGCCCGGGTCAACCATAAAGACATGTAACGCGATGCGGACCACTTGAGTGTCTGTGAGAAGCTCTTCATTTCAGTTAAGCCATAAAAGTTTTCAGTTCGTCAAACCACGTTTGTTTTCGGTCACCCTTTGTGACCTCAAACTGCTGTTGGCCGTTTAGGAGACAGCTCGTAGCAACCTCACTACTTTACGCAGACGGTCCAGTATACCTGGCGAAGACTTTTATTCCTACTGGTCACCGTCGCTTCTATTGCGACATGGTAAACAAACAGACAGCAACACCTCGTAATCGCAGTAAGACTATCAACTCTTACGACAAATTGTCCGCCTTTGAGTGCTGCTGACTTCGCAAAAGCTTTGAATGTCACTATTCAAAGCAAGTTTGGAGGGACACTAAAGTCAAATAATAAAAATTTACTTCAGAGGAAAAGCTTTATATTTGACAACCATCTAAACCGAGAATATTATTAGGAGCAGCGCCCAACTTACCAAGACACTAAGGTACATGAGCAAAAATACATGCGCCGCAGTAGGACATTCTCAAAATGATACCGATGACGTCAGACAAACCGCCTACAAATATTCACTAGTATTCATTCTAGATTGACTAAATAAAGACCCTTCTGTGCTTCAAGCGACGCAGTACAATGGTGCTTGTTTGTTGCTGTTTGATTCATGGGCGAAAGCACAGTCGGATGTTACTATGGAGAATGGCACGTGTGTTTCTAAAATTCCATGTTCTCGTGGTTAAACTCGACAAGTTGTGCTATATAGTGGGGCACAGTTGAACCAATACACGTCTGTCATCTCGCAACCATTGGCAGGAAACTGATCAATGGCCGTTGTTGTTGCTGTGGCTCCTATTGCTTTCGTTTTGTGTACTAGTGTCGGCGACCGCGCAGTAAAGCCGGGCAACGTTGTGTGCGGCAACATTGACGTGAGTCAGTCCGCTTCTCCAGGCGGGTAATTTGAAGTGTGCTAACCCGATGTGGGCCACTAAAACGTGATTTGATTTCAAAATAAGCCCTTCATTGGCACAAAAACGACGCTCTGAGGTTTCTGAACCACTACTTCAACGATGAACGTCGACCTAATAGATGCCTTTAGTGTCCCTTTAATGGTTTTGTTTTTCTCAAGTAGCTAAATGGGAGTTTCTTTACAGGCACTCAAGGAAGGAGCGACGGCCGAAGTGACGTTGATTTTATTTATTTATTATGTGTGGTTTAACGTCCCAAAGCCACCATATGAATATAAACTATGCCATAGTCGATGGCTCCGGAACTTTCTATCGCTTGGGGTTCTTAAACACGCACCCAAATCTGAGCACATAGGCCGAGATGCTAAGCCAGGGGGTGGAACACGCAGCACGTGCCCCCCCCCCCCCCCCCCCCCTGTAATTTTTTTCGACATGACATAGCGAAAAATGGCCGTTCTAAGGGGGTGCACCTCTCGAGATCACGATGGTGCCCCCCTCTCCCTACAAAAAACTTCTACCTACGCGGTTGCGCAGGCCTACAGCATTTTCGCCTCGATCAATCGGAGAAGTTTGGAAGTGTCTTCAAGGAGCTTTATTGAAATGCATGAAGGAATGTCGCACTCTGCTGTGCGGGATTCACATTTGCTCCCAAAAAAACGATGACCTGCCTGTTGGTGATTAGCCTCATATCCAAAAGAGCCCTGATCATGAATATAACAACTGCATCACAACGCACATGAAGGGAGCAGTTCTGTGTCAGGTTATATAGTGCCTGTTGATTATGAGCCTCATATACAGGAGACCCCTGATCAAGAAGCTCTAATATGGGAACTGCATCTGAACGCGCATAAAGGGAGCAGTTCTGTGCCAGATTACCATGTGCTCCCAAAAGACGATAAACTTCCTGTTGTTATGAGGCTCATATCCAAAATACTCATGATCGAGAATGCGATGATAAAGTTGCGTGTTTGCATGGGCTTAACATTACTGGTGTTCGTTGTTAAGCAAAGTTTATTCAACATGGTTACAGTACTCGTATGGCCTTTCGAAAAAAGGCCGGACAAACAGCAATCGTGAACTGTAACCGTGCACTTCATCGTATTTCATTGTGCATTGATAGAGAGGTTGTGCACTGTTTCCTGCACTCTTCAGGAAACATGAACTTTTATCAAGTTTCAGACTTGTCAAGAGAGTACTTGAGCGTCTTGAGAATGAGAATCGGCACCTGCTCTTAGAGGTTGGGGAATTGTGAAACATACTTAAAAAGCAAAAGATCACTAACGACTGCATGACGGAAAACGAAGAGATGCTGCATTTCTACACACGACAGCCAAATTTCAGAGTATTAGTAGCCCTCCTCCAAGTGCTGAAAGAAGGAATGGCACGTACATACCAAAACTGCCTTACCCTTTAACAGGAGATGATCATACTCCTCATTCGCATTCGCTTGAATGTGACAATGCAGGACTTGGCCTACAAGTGCTCTTCTTTTACACAGGTCTGATGAGGTCCGCGGTGTGTTTATAAAATCTTTTTGCAAGCCTATTGTGCCAGGGGGTCTGTTGCGTTGTGCTTACAAGATTTGCTGCCACCTGCAGCTACAGTTGATGCCAATAAACTGTATCAAGGGTTATCAACAAGTAGATTTATGTGGCCTTTGGCCACCTCTACTGTGCTTTGAGATGGCCAGATTCCGAGGGGTTACAGCAAACGATGCCTATGGCATATTGGTAGTGATTTAGGGCGCGACGGGCTGTTTTGATTCACTCTTTGGAGGTGTTTATTGAACTATAATATTCCAACACAGCAAAACATATGACTGGCATTACTCCTCAGGGGTGTTGTTACGTTTCTTTCCCGTGGGTGGCATGATCGCTGGAGTGACAAAGTGATTACGGAGTACTGTGGAGCGCTGAATAATCTACAGCCTGGAGATTATGTTTTGCTGGATAGGAACTTCACCACTGGCGACAGTATTGAACTCCATTGTGCGAAGTTTGTAATTACTGCTTTCACTAAAGGCAAGCCTCCTAGATTTCTACTTGCGAACTGGGCCCTGCCGCGGTGGTCTAGTGGCTAAGGTACTCGGCTGCTGACCCGCAGGTCGCGAGATCAAATCCCGGCTGCGGCGGCTGCATTTCCGATCGAGGCGGAAATGTGGTAGGCCCATGTGCTCAGATTTGGGCGCCAGTTAAAGAACCCCAGGTGGTGGAAATTTCCGGAGCCCTCCACTATGGCGTCTCTCATAATCATTTCGTAGTTTTGGGACGTTAAATCCCACAAATCAATCAAATCAATTACTTGCGAGCTGAAAAAAACACGACAGCTTGATGATACGTGATGCGTCATGGCGCAAGGGCGATGTGATGGCCACAAAGCGCCATTTCATGAGACAAGCGATGTCGACAATGTTCATGGTAGGCAGCTGTATAAGGACCTTAAAATTTTTCGCTCTGTGGCGGGTAATACTAAAACTATCACAGTGATGTGAAAGGTGTCTAGTGAGAATTGGTAGCAAAGAATTGTCATAATAAAACTATGGTGATAATTGGCATTAGCACTAATGCCTCTTGAACGCCCTTTTATACAAGGGTCGGGAGGCATGAGCTGTGTTTTGTGTAATAACCGCAGCAGCGACCTTTCTTCAGAGGTCGTGCAAAGGATTCCCAGGGTAAATCACTTGAAAAATCTTGAACCTGTTTTAAATGATGACAATGATGACTCGAGTTTCAATAGTGGTTCTCTACCCATGAACATTGCAGGGTGGAGTGGTATTTGTTGTTGGTAGGATAATGCGAAGAATTGTTTTCTAAGAGTGGATAATTATTTACATTCAATTAAAATGTGAAGCACAGTTTGTGCTTCACCACGTCTCTCACACAGTGGTGGATCGTCACCAGATAAAAGGTCATGTATGTGTGTCCTATCCTTAGCCTTGTTAGTGTAACTCCTGCGGCGTGGCGTAGATACTGCCGGCCACTCACCAAGTTGCGGCTTGATAGCATGCAGTTTATTTCGTGTGTGTGTATATCCCATGTGAGCTACCAAAAAGCCCTGTCTGAGGTTTCGTTTGAGGAGAGGTCTCAGGTGGAATGCAGGGACCACCATTGTTGTATTGGCATTGGATGGCTTGGCAGATGCAGCCAAGTGGTCCGCCAATTTGTTTTCTTCTATCTTGCGGTGTCCTGGCACCAAGCTAACTACTACATGCTGTTTGAGTGAGTATACTGTGCATAGGAGTGAGTAGAGAGATACAAGGACAATCGCTTTGTGTTTTTTATGGTTTTGAGGGGTTTTACCGCGCTTAGGGATTCTGTGTTTATTACTGCACATAGTAGTTTTATTTGTTTAATGTGTTCAACGGCCGCAAGTATCGTATGGGCTTCTGCAGTGAAGATGCTTGTGTTAGGATGAACAGTACTGGCATCTGAAAACGATAGGCCAACCACAGCGTATGAGACAGAAGTGTTCGTCTTTGAGGCATCGATGCGGAATTCGGGACACCTGTAATTGTGTTTGAGTTCATGAAAGCATGTTCGGTTATGTGCAACAGGTGCATGCTTTGTGACTTCCGTAAAAGACCTGTCACAGTCTATAAGCTGCCACTACCACGGCGGCAGATATTCAGCAGGATGCATCAAACAGTGTTCCAGAAATGGCATATCTGTTTCCTCAGCATGGGCTCTCCACGAAGTGAGTAGGGTTGCCTCAACGAAGGACGGCTAAGGAACAGGGTAGAGTAAGACCGATCATTGATTGTGAGATGAGAGGGGCGTTCTTTGTCTGCGTTCACCTTGAGGTAATACACAAAACATCTGTAACATCTCTGTAAACGGAGTGACCACTCATTCGATTCCACATACAGGCTTTCCACGGGGCTAGTGCGAAAAGCACCCGTAGAAAGGCAAGTGCCCAATTGGTTCACGAAGTCTAGCATCTTCAGGAAACTGAGTCGCAGACTGAAAAACAACAGCCCCACAGTCTAAGCGGGTACGGATGAGGCTTTAATACAAATTCATGAGACATTGCCTGTCACTACCCCACGTAGTACGTGACAAACCTTTTAGAACATTCATGGCTTTTACGCATTTTGTTTTTAAATACCTGATGTGCGGTATAAAAGTTAGCTCGTCCAGGATTAGGCCTAAGAATTCAAGCTCGGCATTACCATACAGATGTTGACCACTCAGATGAAGTCAGGTTTTTAGTGCATGCCTCTCTTTTGAAAGAACAAGATACACGTGCTTTTTGTGGGTTTTTTCGTGAGTTTTTTCGTGGTTTTTTTTTCTCTTAGCGCGCTCCAGGGACCTACGCCAATCTTTAAGCACCAGGGATACCGTGGTGTCCATTGCCTCTTCAGAGGCACTGCGTACGCGTATTTTCGAGCTGTTGTTTCCAGCTTGGAGCCTCGCCTGGTGAGACGAGGCCTTTAAATTTGTCGACCCTGGGGTCGCCTTCACCTCGTGGGGCTAAACCTTCGGTCCCATCGGGCCAGAGGTCGAGGGGACCTCTTAAGCTGCTGGGCTACTCTGGCTGCTGCAACGGCTTGCAGCGGCCACGGGTGTCGCCTTGGGGACTAGTGGCAGAGCAGCCTTGGCTGTTCCCACTGTAAGCGGGGGGGGGGGGGGGGGCAGAGGCAACTGCTTGGCCACACTGTGCGAAGCTGCCGCAGGCCGTTGTAGTGCTGTCCTCTGTTGCACTACATCGGCGAACGATGGTTTATTTGTGTGAAATCCAGATAACTCTCGTCGGGCTTCTCGAAAGGTTAAGTTTTGTGCGACTTTGATTGTGATGATTTCCTTTTCCATTTCATGTTGGACACGGCCGGGAGTATGCGGAGTGGGCACCATCGCAGTTCACGCAGTGGGCCCGAGCCACCACCTTACAATTATCTGTGGCGTGTCCTGTAGTGGTGCACTTTGCACATGTGAGTTGGCCGCGGCAACTTTGAGAGCCGCGACCGCAACGCTAGCATTTAAAGCAACTTCGTGGATTTGGGATGTAGGGTCGCACATTGAACTTCAAGTATCCTATTTCGAGATGTTCAGGAAGGATGCTGGTGCAAAATGTCTCAATTATATGTTTTCTTGGGACTTCCTTCATATCGCGCCTGATTTTTATTTTTGTGCTTTTGTCACCTGCTGGTCCTTCCTGCCTTCTAGGAGCTCACCTTCAGTCAAGCTAAGCAGTTCTTGATCAGACGCAACGCCTCGGGAACTGTTGAGGAAACGGTGTGGTGTAATTGAGATAAGGGTGTTTCTAAATGATTCTAGTTTCGAGAAGTTTTTATACTGGGCATGACCTTTTATCTCAAGGAGGAGATCTCCGCTGGCCATTCTTGTAGCCTGGTAAGTTGGACCAAGTGCAGTGGTGAGGAATTTGGAGACAGAAAAAGGCGAGATTGTTCTGGCGTTCTTTTCAGCAGTTTGGAAATAATTGGAAATGTCTTCGGTGCGCCCTCTCTGCGAGAGAAGACAATCTTGCGATGGAAGAAAAGAAGTAGAAGCCATAACATAGGTCTACATTCGGCAGCCATGCCAGCCGCCCACCATAAAGCCCTACACGCGGACGTAACAGGTCCTAAAATTGTATGAGGCTTGTCAACGTCAGCTGTACACAGCCACTATGACCATATATATGGTGGCCAAGACAGAGCACATACACGAGGTTAACCCTTGCCGCCAGGAAAAATCGGAAGTAAGCAGAAGGGAGAAGTAGACGGGAAAACGAGACAGCGAGAGTTAAAGACGAAGTTGTAGGAGAGAGAGATAGGAAAAGGCGACAGCCGATTTCCACTGGGTGGGTCAGCCCAGGGGAGCCGTCTGCGTGAAGCCGGGGCCAAAGAAGTGTGTTGCCTTTGCCAGGGGGCCTCAAAGGTCCAATCACCCAGCGTCGGCTCAACCCCCCGGATCCCCTTTTCCCCGGACACGGCTCAGCCACACACGGCTAGGCGTGGGAGAGGTCAAGACCCCCCGTTGGCTCGGGTTTGTGGTGTCGCTACACACAAGACAATAAAGCTTGCGAATATGAGAATTCACGCAGAGAGGGTGATGAGACTACTCCACAGTAAGTACTGCATACTGGAATACACCCTTCCCATGTGGATGCTTCCATCAGAGAATGGCCCCACTGTGCACGAGAAGATAATATTTGTTTGCGCGGAACTGTGTAATTAGAGTATCTCCACTGTTCTATTTGGCTGGCTCCAGAGATAGAGGAAGAACTTGAATAAGGCTTTAAAGAGAAACATTGCGATATACACTTCATGTAAGGAAAAATGACTGCTTTTATAAATGAACATGTTGAACTCTTCCGCGTTCTTTAAGCTCAGAGCAGAAATAATATTCTTGATGTGTTTTGTTCAGTTTAACACATTGAAAGTGGAGCCTTACATGCCTGCACGTAGCACTCTCCTACATTAAGATATTCCAACAATCACTCGACACTTCTACTCTCCCATCTGAATGGAAAATCGGGAAAGTAGTTCCTATTCATAAATCTGGTAGTAAAAGTTCCCCTGCTAATTATCGTCCCATTTCCCTTACCAGTACGCCCCGCCGCGGTGGTCTAGTGGCTAAGGTACTCGGCTGCTGACCCGCAGGTCGCGGGTTCGAATCCCGGCTGCGGCGGCTGCATTTCCGATGGAGGCGGAAATGTTGTAGGCCCGTGTGCTCAGATTTGGGTGCACGTTAAAGAACCCCAGGTGGTCGAAATTTCCGGAGCCCTTCACTACGGCGTCTCTCATAATCATATGGTGGTTTTGGGAAGTTAAAACCCACATATCAATCAATCCCTTACCAGTACGTGCTGTAAGCTATTAGAGCACATCATATTCACAAACCTTGTAAATTTTCTTGAAAGTAATTCCTTCTTCACGTCATCTCAGCACGGCTTTCGTAAATCATACTCCTGTGATACACAACTGGTATCATTTACTAACAGATTACACCGCATTTTGGACAACTCATCACAAGCTGATTGCATCTTTTTGGATTTTTCCAAAGCATTTGATAAGGTATGTCATAAACTTTTACTTCACAAACTAAGCCAACTGAAACTTGATCAGAACGTGTTTAAATGGATTGAATGTTTTCTCACAAATCGCTCACAATTTGTTTACGCTAACGGGTGTAATTCTTGTTTTACTAAAGTACACTCCGGCGTTCCTCAGGGATCGGTAATTGGGCCTCTCTTATTTCTAATTTATATTGATGATGATGTGTGGTGTTTTATGGCGCAAGGGCCAATTGATGGTCAAAGAGCGCCATTTCAATGAGTATAAAGATGCGGACAATGATATGTTGCGTGGCTGTATAGGGGCCTTAAAATTCCTCGCGATAATGCGGGTAAAAACATAAGTATTAAAGACATGACAGTGGCGTGATATGCATATTAAAAAGGGTGACAAAGGTTTTGATAATAAAAACGTAAAAATATTTGGCACTAGCACACTTGCCTCATCAGTGCCCTTGTGTCCAAGGGCTGCGAGGCAAGTGCTTTTAAATGTAATCACAGCAGCAGCGACCTCTCTTGAGAGGTCACGCTACGCAATGCCTGGGTATAATACATGGTAAAAATTAACATCTCTTAAAAAAGCTAACAATGATTTATGGGTGAAAAATGGTTCCCTACCGACAAACATTGCAGGGTGTAAAGGTATATGTTGTCGGTAGGGTAATGGGAAGTGTTGTCTTCTTAGAGTGTCTAAATCTTTACATTGGATTAAAACGTGAAGAACTGTTAAAACTTCACCACATTTATCACACAATGGTGGATCATCACCGGATAAAAGATGTGTGTGTGTCGTGTATGTGTGCCCTAACCTGAGTCTTGTTAGTGTTACCTCTGTTAGACGTGATTTTGATACTGGTGGCCAATGGCCAAGGTGTGGCTTGATAACGTGTAGTTTGTTTTGTGTGTGTGTATCCCACTTGCTCTGCCAGTAGTCCCTGAGGTTTAGTTTGAGAGACGGCTTAAGATCAAGGGCCGGGATTGATATGGATGTAATGGCGGTGCTCTTATGGACGGATGCAGCGAGCTGATCCGCCCTCACGTTGCCTTGGATCTCACGGTGCCCTGGCACCCAGCACACTACAACATGTTGTTTGTGTGTGTAGAGTGTGCACAAAATGGAGTAAAGTGAGACAAGGACTGGGTTTTTTTTGTTTTTTAAGACTGTGCAGAGCCGTTACCACACTGAGGGAGTCTGTATAAATTACTGCTTTTTGTATTTGTAATTGTTTGATGTGTTTAGCTGCCACCAGTATCGCGTAAGCTTCCGCTGTGAATATACTTGTGCGTGGATGTAGAGGGCCAGCATCCGAAAAGAATGAGCCGACAGCAGCGTAGGACACAGAGGAGTTAGTCTTGGAGGCATCTGTGAAGAACTCAGGACATGTGTGTTTGTGTTGAAGTTCGAGAAAGTATGTTCGGATATGGGCAATAGGTGCATGTTTTGTAACCTCTAGGAAAGACACATCGCAGTCTATAGTCTGCCACTGCCACGGTGGCGGGTATGCTACAGGAGCCATTAAACTATGTTCAAGTGACACTTCAGTTTCTTCAGCTAGACACTTCAGGCGAATTGAGAAGGGCTGCCTCATCGAAGGCCTGTTTTGAAACAGTGTTGAGCTCGACAAATCATTAACTGTAGAGTATGAGGGGTGCTTCTTGTCTGCTTTCACCTTAAGGAAATAAACAAAGGACATGTAAGTTCTCTGCAGATGAAGCGACCACTCATTTGACTCAACATATAGGCTTTCTACGGGGCTGGTGCGAAAAGCACCCGTAGAAAGGCGGATGCCCAAATGGTGCACGGGGTCAAGCATCTTCAAGGCACTTTGAGTGGCAGACTGATAGACAACGGCCCCATAATCTAAGCGGGTACGAATAAGGCTTCTATAGAGGTTCCTGAGGCATTGCCTATCACTACCCCACGTAGTACGTGACAACACTTTTATAACATTCATGGCTTTTAAACATCTTGTTTTTAAATACTTGATGTGCGATACGAAGGTCAACTTGTTGTCCAAGATTAAGCCTAAGAATTTATGCTCGGCTTTGACGGACAGACGTTGCCCGTTCAGCCGAATGTCAGGTTCAGAGTGCATGCCTCTCTTTCGAGAGAACAAGACACACGTGCTTTTTTGTGGGTTAAGTCGAAATCCGTTTTCGTCTGCCCATTTGGAGACCTTATTTAAACCCATCTGAACCTGCCGCTCACACATGGCTAAGTTGCATGACTTGAAGCCAAGCTGAACGTCGTCGACATATGTACAATAGAACATCATGCGGGGAATGGACAAGTGCAAAGAATTCATTTTGATGATAAAAAGTGTGCAACTAAGCACACCACCTTGTGGCACGCCTGTTTCCTGGACAAATGTTTGGGAGAGCACACTGCCTAGACGGACACGGAATGTCCGGTTTGACAGGTAACTTTCGATTATATGAAACATTCTTCTGCGCACACCAAGGTGGGACAGGTCTCTTAGAATTCCGAAACGCCATGTTGTATCATACGCCTTTTCGATATCGAGGAACACAGAGAGAAAATATTGTCTGTGGACGAAGGCGTCTCTTATCTGTGCCTCGATACGAACGAGGTGGTCTGTGGTGGATCTACTGTCTCGAAACCCGCACTGAAATGGGTCGAGCAAATTGTTTGTTTCAAGAATATGTAGAAGTCGGCAGTTTATCATTTTTTCGAATACTTTGGACAAGCAGCTTGTAAGTGCAATAGGCCTATAACTTGAAGCTAAAGAAGGGTCCTTGCCCTCTTTCAAAATGGGAATAATAATCGCCTCTTTCCAGGAGGTAGGGATAGTGCCAGAAAACCAGATAGCATTGTATAAACAAAGTAAGGTTTTTCGTGTTTCGGCTGGTAGGTTTTTTAACATTTCATACACCACACGGTCAGAACCTGGGGCAGAAGTACTGCAGGAGTTTAGAGATGTTCGGAGCTCAGCTAGGCTGAAAGCTTGGTTATATGCCTCGTATCTAGTGGGTTTGTGTTCTAGTTTCTGCTTTTCTATTCTTGTTCTGTATTTTTGGAAAGTGTCAGTATAGAGGGACGAGCTGGATACCCGTTCAAAGTGTGCACCGAGGAAGTTTGCCTGATCTTCCAAGGTATCACCCTGAGTGTTTACGAGTGGAAGTGTGTGTACTTGTTTTCCTGCTATCCTACCGACCATGTTCCAGACTTTAGCCTCCTGTGTGTATGAAGTGATCCCCGACAAAAACTTCTGCCAGCTTTCTCTTCTGGCCTGCCGACGCGTTCTCCTGCCTTGAGACTTTATTTTCTTAAAGCTCTCAAGGTTTTCCGCTGTCGGCGAGTTGCGCAGCAGCCTCCATGCCCTGTTCTGTTCCTTTCGCGCATTACGACACTCTGTGTTCCACCATGGGACGTGTCGCTTGCCGGGCTGTCCAGATGTTTGTGGGATGCATTTGGCTGCTGTGTTAATAAGGAGAGCTGTGAAGTACTGCACAGCTTCATCTATGCTTAGCGTACATATGTCAGTCCAAGATAAGTGAGCTTTGTTATGGAACTGTTCCCAGTCGGCTTTGTGTATAAGCCATTTGGGAACTCGTGGAGGATATTCGTATGATGTTTGTGTACTCAAAACGACAGGAGAATGGTCGCTTCCGTAGGGATTATTTAGAACTTTCCATTGGAGTAATGGCACAAGTGATGGAAATGCGATGCTGAGATCTATGGAAAAGTAGGTTTTGTTGGCAAGGTTATAATATGTTGCCTGTTTCCTATTCAACAGACAGGCGCCGGAGGAAAAAAGGAACTGTTCAATGAGACGACCTCGTGCGTCGCAGCGAGAATCACCCCATAGACTGCTATGAGCATTCAGGTCACCAAGGACCAGATAAGGTTCGGGTAGTTGGTCTATTAAGGACTCGAATTCTCGTTTTCCAAGACGGTGTTGTGGGGGTATGTACAGAGAGCAGATGGTGACGAGCTTGTTGAAAAGAACTGCCCGAACAGCCACTGCCTCTAGTGTTGTTTGCAGTGGTAAATGTGTGCATGCTACTTTTTGATTAACAATAATGGCTACACCGCCGGATGATGCCGCAGCATCATCTCTGTCCTTTCGGAAGAGAACATACCGACGCAAAAAATTCGTGTTTTTTGATTTTAAATGAGTTTCCTGTACACACAGCACTTTCGGCGAATGTTTGCAAAAGAGCTCTTGAACATCATCGAGGTTTCTGAGGAGTCCTCTGACGTTCCAATGTATTATTTGTGTTGCCATATTGGAGGTAACGTAGTGCTGTGTGTAAGGAGCAATGGGTGTGTCTGCTTCTTAAGCTAAGCGTTAAGACTCAAAGAACAGGGCCGTCGCCGGGCCCCGTTATTGGCTTTTTATTTCGTTTGGCGCGCTCCAGGGAGCTACGCCGATCTTTCTGCAC
Organism: Rhipicephalus microplus; assembly: GCF_043290135.1. Classification (NCBI taxonomy): domain Eukaryota; kingdom Metazoa; phylum Arthropoda; class Arachnida; order Ixodida; family Ixodidae; genus Rhipicephalus; species Rhipicephalus microplus. Next base: position 168,594,574 of record NC_134702.1, on the reverse strand, counting down.
CAGGGGTGCCGTGGTGTCCATTGCCTCCTCAGAGGCACTGGATGCCCGCATTTGCGAGCTGATGTTTTGGGCTTGGGACCTCGCCTGGTGAGACGAGGCCTTCATATCGGCCGACCCTGGGGTCTCCTTCACCTCGGGGGGCGAAACCTTCGGTCCTCTTGGGCTAGAGGTCGAAGGAACCTCCTTTGGTGCTGGGATACCCTGGCCGCTGCAAGAGCTTGCACTACACCGGAAAACGATGGTTTGTTTGTGAAATGCCCAGATACTTGTTGACGGGCTTCTCGGAAAGTAATGTTTTGAGTGATTTTGATTGTAACAATTTCTTTTTCCTTTTTCCATGTTGGACAGGTTCGAGAGTATGCGGGATGGGCACCATCGCAGTTTGCGCAGTGGGCCCCATCCTCCACCTTACACTCGTCCGTAGCGTGTCCTGTGGTGGCACACTTTCCGCAGGTGAGTTGGCCGCGGCAACTCTGAGAGCCGTGACCAAAACGCTGGCATTTGAAGCAACGTCGTGGGTTGGGAATGTAAGGTCTCACATTCAACTTCAAGTATCCTGTTTCGAGATGTTCAGGCAGGGTGCTGGTGCAAAATGTCACAATTATGTGTTTTGTTGGGATTTCCTTCTTATCACGCCTAATTTTGATTCTTTGCACTTGTGTCACCTGCTGGTCCTTCCAGCCCTCGAGGAGCTCACCTTCAGTCAGGTCAAGCAAGTCTTGGTCAGATACAACGCCTCGGGAAGTGTTGAGTGAGCGGTGTGGTGTAATTGAGATAGGTATGTTTCCAAACGATTCTAGTTTTGAGAGGTTTTCGTACTGGCTCTGACTTTTACCTCGAGGAGGAGATCCCCACTGGCCATTCTTGTAGCCTGGTAACCTGGTCCAAGTGTAGTGGTGAGGCATTTGGAAACAACGAAAGGCGAAATAGTTCTGGCGTTCTTTTCAGCGGTTTCACAATGGATTACATGGTAGCGGGGAAAGGTTTCTTTCGGTTTGCTGAAATACTTGCAAAAGTCTTCGGTGCGCCCTCTCTTCGGGAGAGGACGATCATGCAATGGAGGGAGAGAAGAGAAAGCCATAAACTAAATGTGAGTTCGGCAGCCATGCCAGCCGCCCACCATGGAGCCCAACACGGGGACGTGACAAGTCCTAAATATATATGGGGCATGTCAACGTCAGCTGTACACAGCCGCTATAACCAAATGTATTGTGCCCAAGACAGAGCACATACACAAGGTTAACCCTTGCCGCCAGAAAAAATCGGAAGTAAATAGAAGAGAGAAGAAGACAGGATAGATTTAAAGACGAGAAAAGACTAAGATGTAGAGAGAGAGAGAAATAGGAAAAGGCGACTACCGATTTCCCCTGGGTGGGTCAGCCCAGGGGTGCCGTCTACGTGAAGCCGGGGCCAAAGGGGTGTGTTGCCTCTGCCGGGGGGCCTTAAAGGTCCAATCACCCAGCGTCAGCTCAACCCCCAGGATCCCCTTTTCCCCGGACACGGCAAAGCCACGCACGGCTAGGCGTGGGAGGGAGTAGAAACTCCCCCGTTAGCTCGGGTCCGTGGTGTCGCTACACACCAAACGCCTGCTTTAACAGGCGCCCCAGCGGGGGTAATTTATATTAATGACCTCCCCTGCCACATTAAATCCAGAATTCATTTATTTGCTGATGATTGCGTTATTTTTCGTGAGGTAAATAACATAATTGATTCGTGTACTCTTCAATCAGACTTTAACACTGTTGATAACTGGTGCCGTACATGGTTAATGGAATTGAACATAAACAAATGTAAAGTCATGCGCGTGTGCCGCAGTGTTTGCAGTCAATTTACTTACTACTTAAACGACATACCTCTTGAATCTACTAACTCGTACAAGTACTTAGGCGTCCACATAACATCCAATCTCTCTTGGGCAATGCACGTCGAACAAATAATCAACAAAGCTAACCGTACGCTTGGGTACCTACGCCTTAACTTTTCAAAGCTCCATCTTCATTGAAATTAGCCCTGTACAGAACATTAATACGACCTCAACTAGAATATGCTTCTTCGATTTGGGATCCCAGCCACATTAATTTAATTACATCGCTTGAGCTAGTGCACAATAATTCCACACGCTTCATATTATCGAACTACAATCGCACTGCCAGTATATCTGCAATGAAAAATAATCTGTCCCTGCCTACTCTGTCACTTCGAAGAAAAGTTTCCCGCCTATCAACTTTTCATAAATTGTATCACCACCCCATCTTGCGCGACGAACTTATTTTGCAACCCCAGTATTTTTCCAACCGTGTCGATCACCGTCACAAGGTTGGAATTATCACCTATCGTACTAACACAGCTGCGCAGTCGTTCCTGCCTCGTTCTTCTCGCGAGTGGAACCACCTTCCCCCTAAAATTGTTGCCATTAATGACAACCATCTTTTTCGTGATAGCGTAGCTAACATTGTATACGCAGGACCTATTTAATGTATTTTTGTTTGTACGCTGACTTTTGCTTATATTCGTACTAACGCTGTATTTTTCCCTCCCTACCATGTACCATGTGTTTTCAATGTAATCCACTCCCCTCTGTAATGCCATTTGGCCCTGAGGGTATTATAAATAAAGAAAATAAATAAATTACCATTCAACCCCGTTTAGGCCCTTGGCACAGTCAGTACAGCTGTCTTGTGAGGCATGAGAGTCGTCGGTAATTTCTAGCAAATTCTGACTCCTCTATTTAGTTCAGCAATGAAAAATTTCGGGAAAAAGAACCAACCTGCAATATTATATACACTGCTGAATCATGTTTGCACTGAGCGTGCGTTTTGGTAAACTCTCATGGCAATAAAATTCTTCAAGGTCCAAACAAAATCACAGTACTTTACTCCGCAAACATTTGATGCTTGATAATTGTAAGAATGGTTCTCTATGATCTTAACAGCCCCGTGCACAATGGATATGCAGGACTTCGTTTGTGTGACAAGTACCCGTGCAACTCTTTTTCTGACGTTATATGAACATTTTACTTCCAAAACTCCTTCTTTGCAATGGGTTAAATTGACACTTCGATCAGGAGTTGCACGCTAAAATGGCAACTATATAGAAATTTCAAGTCCGCAATATCTCCAAACAAAAACCACATGCCTACTCTGTGACAGAACCTGCAGTAACACGTCGACAGCTGCGAGCATGAATTCAGAGAGCTGCCACTCAAGTTGCTATTTACCTCCGTCAACGAGTTCTGGAAATTTCCTCTGAGAAATGTGCACTTGTGGCATTTATGCGCAAACCAATGCAGAACTACAGCGTTCTGATAAACAGCGAAAGGATACGTCAGATCCGATCATACAAGTTCTTAGGTGTTATAACTGACTGAGACCTCTCATGGAGCCCACATGTATCATACGTGAAAAGGCGATTGACAGGCATTTGTCATTTGTTCAAGTTCTTCGCTGGAAAGAACTGGGGAATGTCCAGTACTGCTATGTTGCGACTATACAGGATTCTTTTTCTTGGATTCCTTCGGTACAGCCTACCTGCGTTAACCAGCGCAAGTAAAACAAGCATACAAATGCTTCAAAGTGTCCAGGCTCAAGCACTCCGGATTTGTTTAGGCTTGCCCCAAAGTGCATAAACAGCGGCAGCTATCGCCATCTCAAGGGACCACCTCATCAAGACCCACATAATGTTGAAGTGCTGAGGACATATACGACACCTTGCTCGAACTCCTCGACATCACCTAGCCTCTCTACCAGTGGACCGACCATGCACATCTTACTGCAAAACAGTGACCGCACATGGTGAGTCGATCCCAACTTCGTTCTCTCCTGCCGCTAGACCTGTGACTCCACCATGGTGCCTCGCTTAACCAATGATTAATATTAACATACCTGGCGTCCAGAAAAAGGCCAATTTGTCGTCAGCGGCTCTTAAACAGCTCACACTACTTCTCTTGTATAAGAAATACCAAGACTTCACACATATATACACTGACGAATCGGTTCAGCCAGACAGCTCTACAGGAGCAGTAGTGATACCAAGGTTGGCCACGACAATTAAATTCAAGACATCTCACGCAACAACATCAACTGAAGCAGAATTGGCAGCACTTAGTGCCGCGTTGCAATTTGTCGTTGATCAACCTACACGCAAGTGGACTATTTTCTGCGACTAGAAGGCGGCACTGCAGTCTCTACTATCAGCCTTACGCCGTAGACCACACGAGCAGCTGGTACTAGAGATAGCAGAGGTTATACACCACATGACTGAGAAAGGGCACCAAATTACATTTCAGTGGTTACCCAGTCACTGCGTAATCATCGGCAATGAATGGGCCGATCAACCTGCCCACTCAGCCCACACAGAAGATCAAAAACTACGACTACCACTTTTCTAGGACAGATGCTGCAAGAAAGATCCGCAGGCTTGCTCGCCAGCAAACCACATCACAATGAAATCAGCCACATTTCAAGCATGCCCGACTGTACTCGCTTGACCCTACGCTAGGTCCCGTCAAGGCTTTGCCGAGCAGACCAGACCCTGTTATGTAGGCTGTGGTTGGGCATTGCGTTTATCAACGCCTACGTTTTCCGCATTGGTATGGCCGACAACGCAGCCTGTGGCCACTATGACAAAGAAGAAACAATCCAACATATTCTTTGTGACTGTTTAGAGTATAGCAAACAACGACTATGCCTTCGCAAAGAACTCAGCAAATTAGATAATCAACCCCTGTCGGAGCAAGGAATTCTACAATATCGACAAGATGCAACTCAGAGAAGAAGGCCCTGAAAGCGCTACTACTCTTTTTGCGATCAACCGGCCATACTGAACGGTTGTAGCTAGGACGCCCTTCCTGTGTGTGTTTTCGTTTTCACAAGAGTGCACGTGCGTTTTTTTTTATCCACCCTCTCTTCCTTGCCCCTATTTCTCTACCCCCAGCGCTGGGTAGCAAACCAGATGCCAATATCTGGTTAACCTCCCAGCCTTTCCTTTCTCTCTCTTGTCACAGGTTGGCATGTGGTTTTTGTTTGAAGATATTGATGATGATATGTGAGGTTTAACGTCCCAAAACCACCATGTGATTATGAGAGACGCCGTAGTGGAGGGCTCCGGAAATTTAGACCACCTGGGGTTCTTTAACGTGCACCCAAATCTGAGCACACGGGCCTACAACATTTCCGCCTCCATCGGAAATGCAGCCGCCGCAGTCGGGATTCGAACCGACGACCTGCGGGTCAGCAGCCGAGTACCTTAGCCACTAGACCACCGCGGCGGGGCTTGTTTGCAGATATTGCGGCCTTTCCTCTGGCCTTTCCTTCGAGTTCTTTCTCCAAAGCATTCTGTGATAACCAAAACTGCGTGATTTCAGGACTAGGTTTTTTTCTAAGAAATGACATTGCAGTATCACTGAATGATGTTTGGTATACTGCCTTTGCAATAGGTGCAGTAACTTGGCCTGCTCCGATTGCAAAACAGTTTGGGCTATTTGTCTGCTCTCTAGTGCTTTCCTAGACTCGCTCGGCAAGCTGCAATATAAATTATTACAGCGTACATGCACACACTTGGTTTGTTTCCTTCTGTTGTTCCTAAATCAAGCATGCAATACTGGACATACAATACCGCAGGTCGCGGGATCAAATCCCGGCTGCGGCGGCTGCATTTCCGATGGAGGCGGAAATGTTGTTGGCCCGTGTGCTCAGATTTTGGTGCACATTAAAGAACCCCAGGTGGTCAAAATTTCCGGAGCCCTCCACTACGGCGTCTCTCATAATCATATGGTGGTTTTGGGACGTTAAACCCCACAAATCAATCAATCAATGGACATACAATACAACAATGTGTATGACATCTGAACATTGCTTTTGTGAAATAACCAATGGCGTAAATTATGGGGGATCAGGCTGGGGGGAAATGCACCTTTCAAGTGACCCCCTTTAAATTTATCTTTCAATCATCGTATATCTGAAACGCTTGAGAGTTAAGTATAGCGCGCGTTAAACATTGTGATTGATTGATATGTGGGGGTTAACGTCCCAAAACCACGTTCAACATTTTCAATGTCTGTTTTTGTTTTTGTTGTTTTTGGCGTGTACCGCTGTTTAGCACTCCTCAGCTCTATGCCGTGCTAATTCATTTGTAATAAAATTCACTTGTAAGTTAGCACTTGTCTACATGCGTCTTACCTTCATGCGTGTGTCAGAGTGCGCCGTGCGCCATAGGAAATCTGTCAGCTCACACGCGTGCGCAGTTAGCCACATGCTGAGCGTTCGATTATAGAAGCAGTCTTTCGCTCAGCGTTACACTCTTGGAAAAAAGTTAGTAATCAGTTAGTAAACGCATGTGTTTACTAGCTTCCAGAGCATTTTACTACCTTCGCGGCATACTTTTACTAGCTACCAGCTAGTATACAGCTAGTAATTTTAGCCATTACTAACCAGGGAACCTTTCTTAGTGTTTTTAACTAAGCAACTACTGAGCCACCTACTTTGCCAGATCAGTCATAGATGCCGCAGTACATTTTGCCGTAATAGTGACATCGTAGGAAAATTTGTAGGCAAGCTCTAATTTTATTGACTACCTTGAAATAGAAGTTTCGTGCTACGTGATGACATACACATATTAGAACGTGACGTGATGATGCGTAGACAACATCAATTATCCCATATATATAAGTAAATAGAACGTGACGTGATGATGCGTAGAAGACATCAATTATCCTATATATTCTGTGACTGCTAACCAGTACGTGGTGTGCGGTCCCAAAGCAGGGGTATATAATGTCTTCAAACTGCTTCCAGAGTAGAATTCTTCAAGTCTTGAAGATTTACTTGTGCATGCATTTGCATGCGTGTTCTCGTGATTCGTTCATATGAGTTTTCATAGTTATATGAGCATATAATCATGTGAGTATTAGAATCATATGCTCAAATGGACTCACACAAGCATTTCATAGGCTCATATGAGTCCATATAAGCATATAAGATTCACGTAGAATCATACATATGTTAATCTGATTTGATCATATGATCATGTCGCCAATTCTCTATAAGTATGTTGTTGTGCTGCGCACTTACCCTTTTATAGTTACATGGCGTAATTAAGAGCCATTAATAATTTACGAGGGTCATGTCAGTTCATTTTTTTTATCCTAAGCTTTTGCAATAGAATCCTAATAATACGTCCACGCACACGAGCATTTAACAAAATATGCGTAAACCTCTATTTGCGGGGGTTACTGGTAATTTAGCAATGAACTAATCACTTGAGTCAGCACTATTCACTTACTAACTAGGTAGTAATTTTAACTACCCAATGACGTAGCGCTTTTACCCAACCTGTTAGCATTTGGGCTAGCTTTGGTTACGAGGCCAACGAGGTAGTGCTTTCACTAGGGTTACTTTTACTAGCTGCATTTATTAGCTGGTTAGTGTATTCTGTGACAAGTAAAGGGCTACTATTTAATTAGTGAATATATAAACCTTTTTTTCTAAGAGTGTAGGAAATAGAAACAAGTCTTCTGAAGAAGTGGCGTTTCGAAGCTTTGCTAGCCCCACCATCTAGGCGAATTGCGGCGGGGGATATACTTCTGTGTATTGGGAAAGCAGCGATTGCGTTGGGCCCCAGACATGCTCTGTTGATCAATTAAAAAAAACAGAGCTACTGACTATGACCCTGCGACTTCTACAACCATTCGCAGGTAGACCTAAAGAACTGGGAGCTGGTAGCAGCCACTGCAAACGCCATCGTGGCGAGCCTGTCAGACGACGGAGCTTCACCTGAAATTGTCAGCCTCTTACTGGGAATCAAGGGATTTCACAGGGAACCACTTGTATTGGCTGCCCAGCCATTTGTGTACGTTTACATCCTTTTAACTCCTTCCTTTCTGGCCCAATGCGGTGGTATGAGCCGATTTGAGAAGTGCACAAAGTTTGACGTATGCTCTGTTTATTTTACCTAGAGCAAAATGAGGTTACGTTTATTGACGTAAAAGCGACTGACATAATTATTATAGTTACTGTAAAATTAGTACATCAGCAAGGTCATATCGTAGCTGAAGCCCTGCACGTAGTCAACTCATCGAGCTGGTACAGACGTCTAAACTGTACTGATTTACAAATGAAAGCGTTCACGTAAAGGGCCATTGCAATATGGCCGACAGCTTAGGAGAACTAATTCGTTCCTTGGATAAAGCAGATGTTTCATCCTTCCGTAAACATCATTCCACGTACCGAAACGAAGTCCATAGACAATGCAACCATGCGCGTGATTTTTAAATGTAAACAAGGTAGACGGATTAGGAACAAACAAAATGACCCTCGTGTTTCAGCGCACAACCCACGCCATGTACCTGAGCTTGTGTCATCATACAGGTTACACCGGCTAACTCTCACCAGAGTTTAAATATACGCCACCACACTTTCTGGCGAAGCATGTTGCTGACCATTGAATTGAGTAAGTCTCACTTCTTTAGTAGGTGACTTAGTAGGTTAACCTTGCAGGGTTAACCCTGAAGCGCTCTATTCTGTGAGGTACAGTGCCGACTAAACAACTGTGCAGTCGGAGGGCCTCACTCTTTACACTTCGACGTCAGTTGTACGTAATGAAAAAATACGCATTGAGATCAGTTGATCGATTTCACACTAATGCCCCGCGTCAGGCCAATCGTTCAAGCCTGTGTTCACACATTTACTGGGTAATTGGCAGCGACCTTCTCACGTCACCTGATAAGGATCATTGTCGGCGGCTATTCACTGCTAAGAACCCATTATCGCAGAAAGATATGCCTAATTGTTTAAGTGTCTCTCGAACTGCTGGATTAGCGGACTGGCACTTTGGCTGCTAGACTCGCAGATTTGTATGCAACCGCCAGAGCGTGACAAAGCTCTGCTAGTTACTATGGCAACGACGCAGTAGGGGCTTCTCGGTGAAAAAAGTCTCATCGCCGGCTTTAACAGCTTCGTAGTTCAAAGACTCGTTCATGAGACAGTGCACGGGAAAGAGCGCAAACAACAGCAATGATAATGATTTTTTTCTACACATATTGTTTTGTTTTCGTGACTATTCAGTTGAATATGTATGTACAGTATATTTAGTAATATACTACGTATGGCCTGCGTGCCGAACTGTCCTAGCAGCAGAAAGCTCTGTCAGGCCACATGGCCTTTAGCTTCTGCTTCCTTCATGTAGTGAACAGAAAAAAAAGTCAATTCAAGAATAATAATCCATTATGCGTAACAAAACCACGGTATGCTTATGAGACATGCTTTAGTGGTGCGCTCCGGAAATTTCGTTCATCTGCTATTCTTTAACGTGCACCGAGATTCACGTTCCATAGCGTAGAACGTGTTATTAGAAGGTCGTAGGTTCAATTCCTGCTCACGGCAAGTCATTTTTTCACCCACTTTTCTTTCTTATTTACATTATATCGGTTTTAATAACTTCCCCTATGCATTCTTTGGCAGCATTGTCTGTTGCAGTATATATATAAATATATATATATATATATGAGACATGGCAGCGACAGCAATGCCTATGGCAAAAACCAACCAATAAGCTCCATATAATAATTGCTATCACAGTATATATGTTGCCACTTGGCCGCTAGGTACGGCGAGCGTAAGCCATGGCTGCCCGCGAGAATGGAAGACGATGTTCTGGGGCAACGCGCGATGTGGTTAGTTGTTGATAGTTGAAGCAGCCATCTGGCCAGTTTTCGGTGCATCCCCCGGCGGCTCAGTTCTTTCGAGTTTAAGACTTTTCGTAGCACGCGACAACTGGTCGAGGTGCTGGGTAACCACCAGCTGATGTTGCAAACGCCTCCAGGTAGCCCTGTACCTGCAGTGACAACACCTGTTCACCGCTCACGCCGAAGACTCCGAGGAATACCTCCTGAGCATGGACCTCTTCCAGATGACGTCTGTCACAACCCCGAACGCCAGGGAAGGCGCTGCAGCCTGCAACGCACTGAAAAGCGTTGCAGCCACGCCTCATGCACTGTGGAAGCCGATGGTGTTCCTCGGTTTCATCTTGGAGGATGTCGAAGACTGGCTGGCTCAGTTCGAACGGGTCTCCGATTACAATGGTTGGACCAACGTCGACAAGATGAAGAACGTGTATTTCAGCTTGGAGGACAGCGCTCGTACTTGGTACAAAAACCATGAGCCTTTTTTCTCGTGAAGCGTCTTCCGTCGACACCTGCTGGCAAGTTCGGCCAATCCCGATCGCCGTGAACGAGCCGAGCGAGCGATTCAGTCGTGCCTCCAAATGCTGAATGAAAGTGTCATGACGTACGTCGAGGACATGACGAGCCTCTTTCGTCGAGCCGACCCCGACATGGCGGCAGAAAAGAAGGTCCGTCATTTAATGCGAGGAGTGAAAGAGCAGCTTTTCGCTGGCCTCGTTCGCTGTCCCCCAAAGACCGTGGCGGAATTTCGACCGAAGCCACAACCATGGAACAAATGTTGCAGCAGCGCTCTACTGTGTATGACCGGCAAGTGAGTGTCGCTTCGTCAGTAGGTCAGACCAGAAGTGCAGGAAGCAGCATCAACATCGAGTCTCTCTGCAACCTCATTTGATCGGTGGTGCGCGACAAACTACTAAAGATTCAGTGCCAGTCTCAACCTACTGCAGGGTCTATTTGCAGCCTCATCAGAAACGAAGTACGACAGGCTCTCCAAGTGCAACTTTCCAGTTGTGTCCCGCCTGTCGCGACGGAGCCACATCCTGCATCATACGCAGAAGTAGTCAGACGATATATTCCTGCTTCCCCGCGCTTCGTTAATCCTATGCCTCAGAATACACTTCCTTTGCTGCAGCCAATTCAGCTCTCCGAAAACCGAGAGCCGCTTTCCAAAAATTCTGACGTATGGCGCACACCGGAGACGACTACTGTGTTATCACTGCGGTGAAGCTGGACATGTGTACCGGTAATGTCCCTATCGTCGCCTCGGACTACAGGGTTTTGCCGCCGACTCGCCATGGCCGAGATTCGGTGAAAGACCAAAAGCTATTGAAGATTACCTTTCTCAACAATGCCATTGCGGCGGCAGTCGCGGTTTCCATCTCCAAGGCGATCTTCTCCAAATTTTCGGAGCTTCTCAATGGCGGCACCGGCGTGCTCGCCAAGCCCTAGGCGAGAAAAATAAAGATAGCGACCTTCGGGAGCTAGGCTGCTCACACTCGACGCAAACAGGGTCTCCCACCGACGCAAGCATGGACCCGGAGCGAATCCCCGACGACAGCGACGAAAGCCAGAAGCAGATTTTCTTTGGATATACATGTGGTAGTCGACGGTCACCCCGACGTTAGTGCATTATTGGACACAGGTGCGGACTATTTGATCATGAGCGGAAAACTAGCAGCGCGCATGAAGTTGTTACGCCTTGGTGCGAAGCACAAATTCGTACTGCCGGCAGCACGTAGTCACCCCAATCGGCATGTGCACTATCAGAGTGATCATTCGGGGACGAACGTTTCTCGCCAGCTGCCTCGTACTTCATGACTGTTCCCGAGACCTAATCCTGGGAGTCGACTTTTTGCGGGAGCACGGCGCAATTATCGATCTTCGAAAGCTTACCGTGACGTTTTCGACAGCTGGATTCTCCGACAAATCTGATGACATCCGTGACAGCACGTTTCGCGTTTATGCCGACAGCGTCACGTTGCCTCCACGTTCAAGCGTCCTAGTTGATGCGGTGTCCGGCAAGTTACGGGATGGTGAGGTTGTCGCCGAAGGTAACTTGCCGGTTTTGTTCGCGCTAAGTGTCTGCGCTGCACGCAGCCTCGTCATGCTTTATGACGGACACTATGCCTTACTTGTGACTAACTTCAGTAACGAGTACCGGCACCTGTTTCGTGACACCGCCATCGCTTTCGCTTACGCTATCGCAGACGCTTCTGAATGCTTCGCATCTACATCAGCCGTCGACGGGCTTCGACCGACACCAAGCGACGTGACTTCACTACTTGCAAAGTAGATGTCAACTCGACCCTCTCGGAACAATAATAGCCCGAGCTACGTGAACTGCTATATCAATTTAAAAAGTGCTTCGTGTCCACCTCGAAGGTTCGTCAGACACCGACCACCAAACACCGAATAATGACGTATATCGACGCCTCGCCCATAAAACGACACCCTTACCGCGTTTCGGCAAAGGAACGTGCGCGATAACTGCTCAAGTCGAAAAGATGTTGAAAGACGACGTTATCCAACTTTCGAAGAGTGCCTGGTGATCTCCGGTCGTGCTGGTGAAGAAAATAAAATGGCAGCATATCCCCAGAGTGAATGATGGAGAGTGGGGCAAAGCATCCGTCCACCCATGTGTCTGTCTGTGTGACCGTCCATGCGTGCGTTTGTTCGTGCGTCCATACGTCCATCTGTGTGTCCGTCCCTGCATTCGTCCATGCATCCGCCCCTGCGTCCGTTCATGCGTCCACCCGTCGGTGCAGCCATCCGTGCGCCCGTCCATGCATCTGTCTGTGTGTCCGTTCATCCATCTATTCAACACTTCAAGTACCACAATCTCGAATCGTTTCATCATATATTCCGCATATGCACCGCCATCCAGCAGACATTCCAAGGACTAAACAAATGGTTGCACCGGCACATTTTCTTACGGCTTGCGCTTCGTGTCTACTTTCCACCTTTAACCACCTCGAGTTCATGGTATATACTATATTATATGTGGGGTTTAACGTCCGAAAACCTCCATATGATTATGAGAGACGCTTCATGGTATATACTAGTTCACTGTATTCATGGCACTGCAGCCCAACGCTCGCTAAACCTTTCTAAAACCAAGGAGGTTATGCCCTGCGAGTACAACATAGCAACCCTTTCTTGTCAGATAGTGCTCAATGTACATGCCAATGGCTGCTAAGGGGGGATGAGAGGCAGGAGAATTCGGCTTTTAGTTAACGCGCACGCTGCGAATTTCTTGTTGTTCAACAATGCACAGAAGAAATCTCTCACCGGCACCACCTTGGAGGTTAAAATGTAAGACTGGTTACACACTACGATTACTATTACGACTACGAGGGACGAACGGGTGTCGCTATAAGGAGCTTCGCCCCTAAAAGACAGATCGCTGCGCTTCTGCGCGGACTACAGAAAACTTAACAGCGTGACTAAAAAAGACGTCTATCCGCTTCCCCGCATCGACGACTCCCTCGACAGGCTGCGGCGGGCCAAGTATTTTTCATCGATAGACTTGAAAAGTTGCCACTGGCAGATCGAAGTTGACGAACGAGATCGTGAAAAAACTGTCTTCGTTACACCGGATGGCCTATATGAATTCAAAATGCTTCCCTTCAGCCTCTGTTCTGCGCCTGCGACAATTAAGAAAATGATGGACACTGTTCTTACCGGTGTAAAGTGGCACACGTTCCTAATTTATTTGGATAATGCCATGTTTCCTGCGACCTTTGAGGAGCACCTGAAGCGTCTGCAGAATGTGCTGGAAGCGCTCCGCTCTGCTAACCTGACAATGAAGCCAGAAAAATGCCACTTCGGTTACAAGAAACTTAAATTTCTCGGCCATAGTGTCAGTGCGGATGGTATTCGACATACCCTGACAAAAGTACCGCCGCGGTCCCGTTCCTGTTTCACGTGATAAAAAGGCAGTACGTCGCTTTCTGGGGCTCTGCGCGTACTATCGCCGCTTTGTAGCCATTTTTCTAGGATAGCTGAACAACTCACTCGACTCCCTCGTGAAGATGTTCCATTCGTCTGGGAGGAAGGACAGGACGCAGCTTTCTCTGATCTACGGGAGCGTTCGCAGACACCACCAGTCCTCGCTCACTTTGACCAAGACGCTGATACTGAAATTCATACTGACGCCAGCAACGTGGGTCTTGGTGCTGTCCTCGTCCAACAACAAGAGGGCACAGGCGAGTGATAGAGTACGCTAGCCGCACTCTTTCCCACGCCGAGGTCAAGTATACTCGATAGATAGACAAGTGGGGTTTAACGTCGCTAAACCACCATATGATTATGAGAGACGCCGTAGTGGAGGGCTCCGGAAATTTTTAGCACCTGGGGTTTTAGGGGCGAAGCTCCTTATAGCGGCACCCGTTCGTCCCGCGTAGTATGTAACCAGTCTTACGCTTTGACCTGCAAACATTTTGACCTCCAAGGTGGTGCCGGTGAGAGATTCCTTCTGTGCGTTGTTGAACAACAAAAAATAGTGCTCAATGTACACGCCAATAGCTGGTAATGGGGTATGAGAGACAGGAGCATTCGGCTTTTAGTTAACGTGCACGCTGCGATCCCCATTAGCAGCCATCGCACGTACATTGAGCACTATCTGAAGGGAAAGGGTTGCTACGTTATACCCCCTGGGTGTAACCACCTTAGTTTTAGAAAGGTTTAGCGAGCGTTGAGCCGCAGTGCCATGAATACAATGAACTAGTATATACTATGAATGAACTCGAGGTAGTTAAAGGTGGGAAGTAGGTACGAAGTGCAAGCCGTAAAAAAGTACAAAATTGCCCGCAGCTTCCCTCGGGGGAACACTGAGGAGGATGCGGACCATATAATTGGTTAACGGGGTGTTAAAGTGCGACTTACTTGGGTCGATGGCTAAATTGGTTAACGTGGTTGTGAAATGGGGTGTTAAACTGCGACCTACTTGGGTGGATGGCTAAATTGGTTAACGTGGTTGTAGGAGGGGGTGTTAAATGAGTGAACACGTACACACGTATGCGAAAGGGCGGCGCTGGTCGAAGGGACGTCGATCATTGTGTTTGTGGATTCGTTGGAATTCATTTCACCGCGACCTTGGACGTCGACGCGCCGTACAAACCAACCGACGAGCGGCAACTGAGCGAGCGAGCGCCGACCTTGAGTATATATACAGCACGACGGCGCATGCACTGTCAGCTGTTGAATGTTCTCGAAGCGCGACGCCACATGCGCGTCCACTGGAGAATCAGGAGAATTGTAGATGTCGAACGCGGTGTGTAGAGGAGGAAGGGTGCACAGATGGTGGAGGAGTGAAGCGCTTGCGGTGTGCAGAGGAGGAAGGGATGCACAGATGGTGGAAGAGTGGGTGACGGCGCGACGGCGCATGCGCGGGCGTCAGCTGTCGAATGTTCGAGAAGCGGTGCGGACGGCACGGACGGCGCACTACAAGGCGCGAGTATAAGATGCTCCGCATCTAAAAGCCGAATTCTCCTGTCTCTCATTTCCCATACAGCTATTAGCATGTACATTGAGCTCTATCTGCCAGGAAAAAGTTGCTACGTTATACTCGCTGGGCGTAACCTCCTTGGTTTTGGAAAGGTTTAGCGAGTGTTTGGCCGCAGTGCCATGAATAGAGTGAACTAGTATATACCGTGAACTCGAGGTGGTTAAATGTGGGAAGTAGACCCGAAGCGCAAACTGTTAGAAAGTGTGCGTGTGCCACCTCTCGTTTAGTCCTTGGAATGTCCGCTGGATGGCGGTGTTTCTATATCGGGAATATATGATGAAAAGATGCGAGATGGTGGTACTTGGAGTGTTGAATAGATGGACGAACGGACACACAGACAGATGCATGAATGGACGCATGAACGGATGCAGGGGCGGATGCATGGAAGAACGCAGGAACGGGCGCACGCACGGACGGGCGGATGGACGCATGGACGGTTGCACAGACGGAAGGAAGCAAGAACGAATGGACGGACGAATGCTTCGCCCCTCTCTCCATCATTCACTCCGTGGATATGCTGCCAATTTCTTTAGCGTTCCCTCAAATCTGAGCGCACGGGCCTGCAACTTTTCCGCCTCTATCAGAAATGCAGCCGCCGCAGCCGGGATTCGATCCCGCGACCTGCGGGTCAGTAGCCGAGTACCTTAGCCACTAGACCACCGCGACGGGGCAAGAGGTCAACTACACGTCCGAGAAAGAGTGCCTCGCTGTTTTACGGGCCAAGATGAAATTTCGGCCTTACCTTGACGGACGCCACTTAGAGGTAGTGACCGACCATCATTCGTTGTGATGGTTAGCCAACCTACGGGACCCGTGTGGGCGACTGGCACAATAGAGCTTTCGTCCGCAGGAATATGATTTCACGATCGCTTACAAATCGGGTTACAAGCACGAAGATGCTGATTCATTGTCCTGTGAACCTGTCGGAGTTTGTGGCCAAGGCACCGATGATGACGGTGGTTTCCTAGGGGCCCTTACTAACCCGATCTGATTGCACGAAGGCGCGCGGACAACGAAATTCGCCCAGTTATCGAAAGCCGTCTAGCCAGGTTTCGGTGTGTCTCCCGCCTGCTCAGTTCTTACGATTTGAAGACCTTTTGTAGCACGTGACAATATATATATATATATATATATATATATATATATATATATATATATATATATATATATATATATATATATATATATATATATATATATATATATATATATATTATGGAGTCTTGGTTTGCAAGACCTTTATTAGGCCCGAAGAACCGGCAGCCGACAGCTGAGATGATCGGACCAAGATGATGATGCTACGCGACAACGATGGGGATGCATGAGCCACAAATGATAATGATGATAATGTACCGGTGAAGAGGATGCGTATACTAAATGCCCACATCAATTCCCCCCACGTGAAAGCGGCCAGCCTGGCCGCGGCAAGTCAAGGGGACAAAGAACGTCGCATGAAGGGCTTCATACGGGAGACATGGACGACCTCTGTAGTTCGATAACGGCGATCTGCTGGGGCTACAAGTGGCGTCACGCGATAATTCACTGGTGAAGTCTCTTCAAGAACTGTGTACGGTCCAATAAACCGAGGCTGAAATTTGTCGCACAATATATATAATGCTCCAGGATACAGCTGCCCACACGCGATACTAAACGGGTGAACTCTCGCTTCGATGCTCGTGGTATTAAGCAGATATATAGCCCGCAAAGACGCGCGTCCTTCAGGGTACTATTGGCGAGCTATTTAGGTCCACCCTTTAGCACTAGATATTAGTGGTGTGTCAGCGTGTTCTCTGCATTACTAGTGAGATGGCGCGAAGGGCGCTCGGCACCCAGCTCGTTACGTTGACTGCGCTCGTCCATCACGCGTACTGTTTCCCACGGGGCGTAATCACCCATACCCCGGCGCACTTCTCGTGATGATGGCGGTTTTTGCGTGTGTGTTTTCATCAGAAAACTTGCGACGAAGTTACTCGGCGCACGAAGGTTACTTTGTTTGCTGCCGAGGCCCCATTTGCGAAAGGGGCGTGCTGTCCAAACACAGTAAACTGTGACACATGTTAGCTTGCGCTGGTCTTGTGTATGCCTGTGTGGACGTTTTGGACGTCCTTTGTACAGCATCGCGTCAAGTATGGATTATGATGGTGATGACGATCATATTGCCCTGTTCCAGTTCTCAAGTTTTGTTATCGTCTCAAAACACTACACAATTCTCAGCGCAAAGCGCGCCTGCAGTTTTCTAGAAGTTTCCGGACTGTAGTAGATCATTTCGATAAGATCAAGCCCACTCTGCCAACTGTACCGATTATTCTGGAACCTACGCCACCACCAGCGATAACGCTAGAACATTCAACGGCAAGAGTATAAATGCCGACGCGCTTCGCCGCTTGTCAGTAGTTGATCGACGGCCGACGCTCCGTTCACTGCTATCTGTGCAAGACTGCTACTGTAATCGGACTATCCGTTTGCCGGGCACAGGTTCGCCCAAATAAACCGTTAAAACCCAACACAAAGTATCCTGTCTTCAGCCACGTCACGACCCCATGACACTATGTGAAGTTTAACGCCCCAATAACATCATATTGTCACGGGGTTGTGACGTGGACAAATGAAGCAGACTGTAATTACGAGATGAAACTGTTCATTCAGCCAACGCCTTCTCTGATTGATCAATGCCACCAGATGTGCCCGATCCAGCCGTTCACCACCCTTTCCTCTAGCCCTTTCCTGCTTTCGCTCATCGCCTAGCCTTCGCGTGTGCTTTCTTGTCATGGGGGAGGGAGAGTTCTCATGCAGAGCTTCACGACGAAAATCATACGAAATAACTTTACGTTTAGTCAAGTACAAATTCAGGGGGCGGCGTCTTGCATTCCTGGCGTTCACTATATTTGAGGTCACCCTGGCTCCGTAAAAGATACGCTGTTTTGAAATAGCGCGCCCCCGTTCGTGGCGCTATGCAGGCAACCAATGGGGGTCAGTCACCAGGTATTTACTAGTTTGTGTATGTATGGGTGTTTGTTTCTTTGTGTTTTTTTTCTCTTGCCACCCCATGGGGGAGGTGCATGTACATTGAACACGCAAATTTTTGTAGTAGAGCTTAGACTTTCTCTTTTTTTTGTAGGGCAGGGATCGTCTTTTGTATTTATCCAGTGAGACAATTCATAAGAACAATTAGTGTCAGAAAGACATGGTTAACAAGGCTGTACAGTGTTCAAGATGCGAAGTGGGTTTGAAAATGGACCCAAGTACAAAAGCAAATGGAGAGAAGGCTGACGCTAAGTGTAGGCAATGTGAGGTCGAGGAAAAATTGGGGGAAATGATGGTTGCCCAGAGTGAACTGCTGATGAGAATCACCGAGCTCGAGACTGCGTTGGCGACAGAGCAAGAAAAAACGATGGCTATGGGAGAAAGGCTGAAGCCCACCGAGTAAGCACTAGTGAAGGTGAACAATGGAGCGGCCGACAGAGAGCACAGTAGGGCACCACCAACCAGAACTGCGGAGAAGAAAGAGCGAGCAGGTTTGGAAAAAAACAGGTTCAGCTGATTCAATGGTCGCAAGACCCAGCATCAGCGATGTAGTGGTGGGGCTGGCAGGAAACAAAGCAGCCGGCGTCACAGGTGCAAGTAGTCTCCAGGTGCAGGACGCTCCAGCTGGATTGTCACAGCATGTGATAATCGCCAGGGACTCGAATTCAAATCGATGCGCAGAAGCAACCAAAGAGAGGATAAAAGGTGACAAGAGGGTTGCAGTAGGGACGTTCCCAGGACGCAAGCTAGAAGCAGTCATGAGGCAAGCGAGCGCAAATCTCAGAACTACAGCTGATAGACGAAACTTCGCGATAATTTCAGGCGGTTTAAACGATGTCTTAAATGGAGATACGACAGGACTAGAGACAACACTGGCGAAAGGGGTGGATGACATGCGCGCCACTTCTCCTCAGGTGCACCTAGTGATATGCACAATGCCGGATGTATCGGTGCGTCACGGCAACCTGCAAAGAGCGGTTGTCAATGCAAACCAAGAGATATGGCGGATGAGTCGAGAGAAAAGCTTTACGATGGTGGAAATCAACAGAGAGGTGCATAGGTGGGGTGGTTTTTAACGAGACAGAATTCACTTTGATTGGTGGCTAGGTGATGAGATGGGTTGGCGACTTGCAGGACGCGCGGTAGCTTTTTTAGGGGGCATGCGGACCCTTCGAGGTGCAGGATAGCTAGTAACGAGGAAAACAACCAGGTAGACTCTTTGACAGGTGCTATGGACAGATACGACTCCAAAGTGGCACCAGTATCTAAGATAGGTAGAGTCCGGGGCTGAAATGGACATAGCCACGAGGACCGAGCCAATTCAGACATAGGGTATGATAACATGCAGGATGGCTGAAACAGGCTGAAGTGGGAAGAGATGGAAGAACAGCTAAGGGAGGAGAGGCCGATGGTATACGGTTTTGTAGAACACATCTTAGGGACATGGAACAACCTAATAACAATCCGGACTACGCATGGGAATATTGTAGTTGACCAGAAGGCAGCAGAAAGGGGGGTGGTATTGGGGCATTCATTCATAAAAGTACAGACTGGCGTAGGGTCAGGCAGGAATGCAAGGAACATTTATGGCTAAAAGGGAAACTGGCAGAGCAAATGACACTCCTTGGTTTGGTGTACGTGTCGACGGGAGCGAAGGCCAGAGAGGAAAACCAGGCAATGGTAGAGTGTGTATCAAAGGAAACTGAGGAGTTAGGAAAAGAGTGCGAGATAGTTATACTAGGAGATATGAATGCGCACATAGAAGATATAGATGGGTATGCCGAGCCAACAGGCAGAATAATCATGGAAATGTGTGAAAGGCATCATTTGATCATTTGCAACAGTACTGAGAAGTGTGAAGATCAAATAACATGGGAGGTCGGAAGGCTGCAGTCGACGATAAACTACGCACTGACATCACATAGGACTTACGATAGGCTGAGGGGAATGCACATATATGAATGTGGCTCCAGAAGTCTGGGTAGTGATCACAAACGTATCAAACTGAGTTTTAGAAGAGCAGTGAAAGTGGGAAGGAGACAAGATGTGCATCTATAGGAAAATTATTATTCAGAAAGGCAAATAGAAATAGCTACTAAGCAAATTGAGAAAGTAATCACTGAGGATAATAAAACAGTGTGCACATACACGAATCTAATTAGACTTTTAGAGCTAGAGCATGCTAACGCACGTGACAAGTCACCCCGGAAAAGAAGACACAAACCCAAGAGCTGGTGGGATGAGGAAGTTAAGATTGTCATAGCAAAACGCCAGGAAGCCTCCAGAGAACACAGACATGCTAAGCAGCGGGGTGAACCGACAGATGATGTTGAAAGAAATTGGGAAATCTTTCTAAGCTGTAGAAGGGAAGCATTTCCTGTGATCAATGAAAAGATTAGAAGAAAGGGGGCTCAGTGCCTTACAGAAGTAGATAAAAAGGTTAGAAAGGCAGCTGCTAAACTTTGGAACCATCTAAACTCCCTAAGAAATTAGACGAGCCTAGAGCAGAGGTTTATAACTACAGCTCAAGGTGCTAAGTTAGAAGGGGACGAAGCTATTGAATATATAAAAACAAGGGTGAAAGAAAAGTTTCAACAGAGAGGTGCCTTATCCACCATAACAGACAAGGATGAATCAAGTTGCGCACTGGCTCAATTTTCACAACGAGAGTGGGAAAGGGTTGACAAGAGGGTACCTAGTAGTACATCAACAAGTCCAGATGGCATTCCATTTATGCTGACAAAGACATTCGGTCCGAAGTTTAAGCAGACTTTGAGAGGCAGTGAGCAAAATAATAATTGATGGTGAAGTCCCCGATGGATGGAAACCTAGCGGGATGAGCATGATCTATAAAGGAAGGGGGGACAAAACTGACATAAACAACTACCGTCCTCTAACAGTGACATCAGTGGTCTAGAGGCTGGCGATGGAGGTTATAAATGAAAGCCTGCAGGCATGGATAGAGAATGAGGGGGTGCTGGGGGAACTGCAGAATGGGTTTCGGAAACACAAGAGGTTGGAAAACAATCTGTTCTCACTGACGCAGTGCATCGATATAGCAGGAAAGAAACACAGGTCCCTGTGGATAGCATTTTTTGATATCAAAATACCGTACGATAGCGTGGTTCAAGAGGACTTGTGGGGAATACTGGACACACTAGGCGTGGAAGATGGAGTCACTAATCTTTTAAAGGATATCTATAAAGGTAACAAGGTAGTTATAAAGTGGGAAAACTGGTATCCAAGCCCGCAGAGGTAAAAACGGATGCTTAGGGGTGTCCCCTGTCACCTTTGTTATTCATGAAGTACCTACAAGGATTAGAGGCCAAATTAGAGGAAAGTGTACTTGGCTTCAAGCTCTTTTTCGTCAAACAAGCAAAACTCATTGAACAGGCACTACCAGCATTGATGTACGCAGATGATATAGTGCTAATGGCCGACAACAAGGAAGATTTGCAGAGATTGATGGTGATGTGCGGTAATGAGGGAGATAGGTTAGATTTATTATTCAGTAAGGAAAATCCCCGGTCATGATTTTTAATAATAATGAAGGTAGTGAGCTTATGATACAGGAGGTCACGCTAGAGAAAACAGATAATGCAAATATGTGGGCGTATGGATAAGCAATGGAGCCGAGTAGCTAAGAGAACACGAAATCTACGTGACGACTAAAGGTAACAGGAATGCAGCGGTAATGAAAAACAGGGCGCTGTGGAATTACAATAGGTATGATGTTGTCAGAGGAATGTGGAAAGGGGTCATGGTTGCTGGTCTGACGTTCGGCAATGCGGTCTTGTGCATGAGATCAGAAGTTCAAGCAAGATTAGAGATTAAGCAACGTGGAATAGGTAGGCTTGCTTTAGGAGCTCACGGGAATACACCAAATCAGGGAGTGAAAGGTGATATGGGATGGACGTCATTTGAGGGCAGGGAAGCTAGCAGCAAGATGAAATTTGAGAAGCGATTGAGAGAAATGGGGGAGGAGCGTTGGGCTATGAAGGTATTCAGCTACTTGTACATGAAGAATGTCGATACAAAATGGAGGAAGCGAACCAGAAAATTGATTGGTAAATACTTAGAAAACAGCAGGGGGCCAAACCAAGAAGAATTATCGGTTAAGAAGAAAATGAAGGAAGCTGAGACCAATATGTGGAGAATCGGCATGATTTAGAAGTCCGCACTAGAGATCTATCGAACTTTTAAGCAGGAAATTGCCAAAGAAAGGATCTATGATATTATTCGGGGTAGTGCTCCACTGTTTGAGGCCAGGACGGGAGTATTGCGAACCAAGACATATCGGGCCAAATACGAAGGGGTAGACACGGTATGCAGTGGGGGTGGAGAGGAGGAGGAAGCTGCCGAACACTTGATAATGTTCTGTAAAGGGCTTCACCCTATAGTTCAGGATGATGGCGCAGAGTTTTTCAAAGCACTGGGGTTTAGGGACAGGGAGGGCGAAATAGACTTTAAGTGGGTAAAATTAACTAGAAGGATGTTATCTGATTGGTTGCTAAAGTCAAGGCACGAGTGAAAATTAAACCGTTCACTGCAAAGTATGAGTCCTCAACGTCACTATTTAAAGGAAAAAAATCGAGCTTTTGGTTCACCAAGTATTATGGCTTGGTGGTGTTAGCCACCGCCCGATCTAAAGGCACAGTCATATTGTAACGAATGTAGCAGCCTCACAACAACGATGTTCTATTTACACGGTTTATTAAGGGCGAACGTGTGCCCAAAGTGAACGACGCACAGCAATCAAGAAAATCCAAGGGCAGTAGTCCTCGTGAGCCTCTGCCTCGAGCCCCCTTGTTCTTTTCTTCTTCACGCGCGTTGGCTGTTCGGCGGAGTACCGGGCGCATGCGGAGCCGGCTCGTGCATTGCGGCTGGCTTTGCCGCTCGTAGTTGTGCCGTTAGCGTTTCTCTGGTTCCCAACGTCCGCGTTGCGCAGAGCAATGGTAATTTCCTGTGGCATTACGCCCCCTCTCAAGAGGCACCGCCCCAATGCTTTCGATGATAATGTATGAAGCGTTTTCGTCTCGGAAGGTTTGTAAGAGGGAAATGGTTGTACAGCAAGCAAGTGGGGCGGCTAGTCCTCGTACCGGTCGTAGTACGGTTTCATGCACACAATGTGTACACGCTCGGTGGGATTACATTGTTTAGAATGTCCTGTAGGCTTGACTTCATAAACGAGGTCGCTGAGTCGCTGTACTACCTCGTAAGGACCGAAATATCGACAAATGAGTTTTTCAAACAGGCCTCGTCGTCGTACTGGGGTCCATATCCACCCTTTATCACCAACTTCATACCGTGTTTCACGGCTTCCTCGGTTGTAGCGGTCGGCATCGATTCGTTGTTGGTTGCATATTCGGTACCTTGCTGATTGGCGGGCCTCCTCCGCTATCTCTATATAGTCATCGAGATCAGAAGGGTAGTCATCTTGATCTATAGGTAACATAGCGTCCAGTGTTGCGGTAACTACACGACCGTAAACTAGTTGAAACGGGGTAATCTTGGTAGTCTCTTGTACGGCGGTGTTATAGGCGAAGGTTACGTATGGTAAAATTTTGTCCCACTTTCTGTGTTCGACGTCCACATACATAGATATCATGTCAGCTAGAGTTCTGTTAAGGCATTCAGTCAGGCCATTGCTTTGAGGGTGATATGCGGTAGTTTTACTGTGAACAGTGTGGGTCATGTTCAGCGGGCATTCCATGAGTTCCGCCGTGAAAGCCGGTCCGCGATCGGTGATTACAACAGTTGGAGCGCAATGCCGTAGCACTATGCTCTGTACAAAAATTTTGGTAACCTCAACTGCCGTTCCTCGATGCAAGGAGTCTGTTTCCACGTATCTCGTGGAATAATCAGACGCTACAACTATCCACTTCTTGCCAAGTAAAGATGTCGGGATTGGTCCAAGGAGGTCCATTCCAACTTGTTGGAAGGGTGCTTTCGGTGGGTCTATCGGGTGCAGAAGGCCCGCTGGCTTAGCACGAGGCGCTTTCCGTCTTTGGCAGTCGCGGCATGTTCTGACATAGCGCTGTACAGAAGACAATAGTTCGGGCCAATAATAGCGCTGACTGATTCGTGCAAGCGTTCAAGTGACCCCCAAATGTCCAGACGTAGGCTTATCGTGGCACGCTTGTAATATTTCTTGCTGCATAGCTGCGGGAACGACAAGTAGAAACTTTTCACGGTTGGCCTAACGTTTATTTATTTATTTATTTAGGAATACTGCAGGCCTTAATAGGCCCAGGCAGGAGGGGAAAAGTACGAACAAAAGTACAAAGTCTGCAAATATCAAGAATATATACAAGTAGGATCTATACAAAGCAACAACAAAGTGAATCTACTAACAAGTAAATGAGCACTAAAAGAAATGTGATACAAAGAAAAATAATATACAATATGAGAAGATAAACAATACAGAACTATCTAATCAATGTACAAAGGAGTTAGTAAAATACTGGATCACTGTATTGAAAGAGGAAGGGCTAGATCTAAGATGAAATGGATGCGATAGAGTCGGTGTTGCTGAGTGTACTAAGAGGTAGGCTGTTCCAGTCGGCTACTGTTCGAGGAAAAAAGGAATACTTAAAGATGTTGGTTCTGGTATTGTAAGGCGTTAATGTGGCAGAGTGGCGATGTCTTGTTCGGCGAGCAGTAAGAGGCTTTATGTAAGGTTCAGGAGAAAGAGACCATTTATTTTTATACAGTAAGAATAGAAATTTAAGCCTGTGAATTTTTCTTCTTAGTTGCAAGGACTGAATGTTGTGTTGGGCCATTAGGTCACTTGGAGAGTCACTGGTGCGATATTTGGAGAAGATGAATCTTACTGCTTTACGTTGGATCCTTTCTAGCGCATCGATGTTAGTTTTAGTGTAAGGATCCCATACGATAGCTGCATATTCAAGTTTAGGACGGACAAGAGAGGTATAAGCGGTTAGACGGGTCTCGGGAGGAGCATGTTTTAATTTGTGTCTGAGGTAGCTGAGTTTTTTGAAGGCTGAGTCGCAAAGGTGAGAGATGTGGGAGTTCCAACTGAGATTATTAGTTATGATGACACCCAGGTACTTATATTCATCAACCTCTGTAAGAGGCATGGATGCAAGATTATACGTAAACGAAAGTTTATTAATTTTTTTGGTGATTTTCATAAATACTGTTTTATCAATATTAAGCTGCATGTCCCAGCGTTCGCACCATGTGAAAATTTTTTGAAGGTTAGAGTTTAGGGTGATTTGGTCTTGCTGGCAGGTAATTTCATTAAAGAGTAAGCAGTCATCAGCGAATAATTTTATCTGTACAGGTTCAGTAATAGAGTCAACTATGTCATTAATGTATATATTAAACAATAAAGGTCCAAGAACACTTCCTTGGGGAACTCCAGAAGTAACAGCAAGGTCACTCGAACAGCAATTATCAATTGCAACAAATTGCCTACGGTTAGTGAGGTAAGCAGAAATCCAATTTACTAGGTATGAGGGAACGTCCAGATGAACAAGTTTTTCGATTAGTTTCGCGTGTGACACGAGATCAAACGCCTTCCTAAAATCCAGAAATATGATGTCAGTTTGTCCTGATTTGTCGACAACGCTAGCGAGACTGTGAATTACAGTAGTTAATTGGGTTACAGTGGAGAGGCCCTTCCTAAATCCATGCTGCATAGGAGTTAAAATAGCTCGATCATCAAGAAACCTAGTGATTTCGTTAGCAATAATGTGTTCTAAAAGTTTACAACAAGAGGAGGTTAGTGATATGGGGCGGTAGTTTTGAACTAATGATGGATCGCCTTTCTTTAGGATAGGAATGACACGAGCAGATAGCCAGTCGTTCGGAAGCACTGCTGAAGATAGTGATGCACGAAAGATGATAACAAGAAAACGCGATAGCATTTCGGCGTATCTGTGAAGAAACACGTTTGGTAAGTTGTCAGGCCCGGGTGAAGATTTTGTTTTTATATTCAACAGCATAGAAAAGACGCCAGGCAAAGAAACAAAACTAAAGTCATCCTTCACCAATGTGTGATTCAGGCAACGGGGAACAGGCGAGTTTGAAAATATACTATTAAAATAAGCATTGAAGTGAACAGCGATCTCTTGTTTAGCGACGACAGGATTGCCCTCGTGCATAATATGGTCAACTGGTTTACTTTTTTTGCTGAGAAAGCTCCAAAACTTGCTGGGAGCAGTTCGGATGAAGTTAGGCAGGGTAAATTGAAAATAACGAAGTTTAGCTGCCCTAACAGCCTCGTTTAATTTAGCTTGGCATGGTACGATTTCGTCACGAGAAATACCCCGTCGTCTCAGACGTTTGACTTTTCTCTTCGCATGCACTATCTCACGCGTCATCCAGGGAGTAGGTTTGGATGTTTTTTTAGTTCTGCTTGGAATAAAGTTGTCGATACAGTGCATACAAATATTCTTAAATTCGTCCCAAAGTTTAGCAGCGTCATGTCCCCCAAAAGCACTCAGACTATCATCAAGGTAATCTAGTACGCTCTCATCATTGGAACGTGAATAATCCTTTACAGAAACAGTTTTACAACTAGTAGACTTGGGAAGATCGATGGTACAGGAAAGAGCCACAAGTTCGTGATCAGAAATGCCTTGTTCAACAGAAACAGAAAACTCTTGAAAAGTCTGGCTAATAAATATGAGGTCAAGTATTGAAGCAGAAGCAGCGCTAATTCGTGTAGGCTCAGTAACCACTTGCTGTAAGTTATGCATCAAAATAATGTCACGCAAATGTTCATTGTTTACGCTCACATCAGCGCTATATGTACCGCGAATCCAGTCAATGCCCGGTAGATTGAAATCACCTATTAAAAAAATTTTATTGTGTGCAAAAGATGCCATGTGTTCATGCAGATCTTGAAGAAATAGCGGAGGGGAATCAGGGGCTCGATAAACAGCAAATAATAGAAAAGATGTATTACGGCATAAAATTTTTAAAGAAAGCGTTTCAAGATTAGCTGTCTGACGTAGGAGAACTGCGGTGATATCTTGCCTCACCAAGACAGCAACACCACCACCCCTTGTATGCCTATCGCGACGGAAAGCACGGTAATCAGAGGGAAAAACGTCCGTATCATCTATTTCGTCATGCAGCCAAGTTTCCGTGATGACGACCACGTGTGGGTTATGCCCAACCTTGTAGAAGACATTTTCTCTTGTAGAAGACATTTTCTCGGAGGCAGAACGATGCGAGGCTTCGAGAAAATATACAAGGTACTTGTACGTCAGCTCCTTTCAGGTGTTTGATGAGCGGGAGCAATTCTTTGTCCGCATGTTGAATTTCAGCTATCTGAGAAGTCTCGACAACAGCCACGAATAGAAAGTCCTCTTCATCTGATAGTGCTGTGTCTGCAGGTGCCCGTGACAAACAGTCGGCGTCGGTATGCTTCCTGCCAGATTGGTATACCACAGTTATGTCAAATTCTTGCAGTCTGAGGCTTCACCTTCCTAGTCGTCCGGACGGGTCCTTGAGGTTGGCGAGCCAGCAAAGAGCATGGTGATCGCTGACTGCCTTGAATGATCTACCATACAAGTAAGGCCGAAACTTACTTATGGCCCAGATGACGGCAAGGCATTCTTTCTCTGTGTCCGAATAATTGGTCTCCGCCTTTGTTAGAGTCCGGGTGGCGTATGCTATCATCTTTTCTTCGCCATTCTGCCACTGTATTAGGATGCATCCTAGGCCGATGTGGCTGGCGTCTGTGTGTATTTCCGTGTCAGCAGTTTCATCGAAATGAGAAACGATTGGGGGTTCTTGCAACCGTTTTCTTAATTCGTTAAAGGCGCTTTGTTGATCTCTTTCCCACTGGAAAGGTACATCTTCTCTCGTAAACTTCGTCAAGGGTTCTGCAATCTGCGAGAAATTTCTGACAAATCGTCGGTAGTAAGCACAGAGACCTAGGAATCTTCGTACTGACTTTTTGTCTGCTGGCACCGGGAACCTTGCAACGGTGGCTGTGTTTTCGGGATCAGGGCGCACACCGTGCGCTGACAACGTGCCCAAGGAATCGAAGCTCTTCGAAACCGAATTGGCACTTCTCTGGCTTGATGGTTAAATCTGCCGAACGGATTGCTTCTAACACTGTTCGCAGGCGCTTGATATGCTCCTCGAATGTAGCGGCGAAGATGACCACGTCGTCAAGGTACACTAAGCAACACTGCCACTTCAATCCGGAAAGTACAGTGTCCATTATGCGTTGCAACGTTGCCGGCGCACAACAGAGACCAAAAGGGAGAGCCTTGAATTCATAGAGTCCGTCCGGGGTAACAAAAACAGTTTTCTCGCGATCACGTTCATCAACTTTGATCTGCCAGTATCCACTTTTCAGATCTAGTGATGAAAATAACTTGGCACACCGAAGTCTGTCTAGTATGTCGTCAATACGTGAGAGAGGATATACATCCCGTTTAGTCACAGCATTTAATTTCCGGTAGTCGACGCAAAACCTTAGCGTGTTATCCTTCTTCTTGACAAGTACTACAGGAAATGCCCACGGCTTGCTAGAAGTTTGAATAACATAATCTTCAAGCATCTCTTGTACTTGATTCTTGATGACTTCCCTTTCTTTTGGTGAAACGCCGTACGGGCGCTGGCGTACGGCCTGGTTGTCTCATCTGTTACGATCCTGTGTTTTGCAATGGTTGTGCGTCGTACCTTTGAACTATTGGAGAAACAGCTGCCAAATTTCCGTACAAGGTCGTATAGCTGCTGACGTTGGATCACTGAAAGATTGGGACGTACGGATATTACGTCGCAGACATCAGATGTTAGTTTCATATTCGTTGACGTTGTTTTAAGGCTGCCTATTTCTGTGGCTTCACAAACAACATGAAGAAAGGCTATGGCTGTCCCCTTTGCGATGTGCTGGAATTCCTTCCCAAAATTTGTCAGGAGGACGTCTGCATACCCGTTTCGTAGCTGGATAATCCGTCGTGCCACACAAACACCTCTTTTCAGGAAAACATCCATGTTGCTGTCTGCCACACCTTCGTAGTCACCAAACGTATCATTTCTGACTAGAACCATTACACTGCTCTGCGGCGGTACAATCACATCATCATCGATGATGCGCAGTGGAGTGGTGTATTGCTCGTCTGCTCGAGCTACCTTTATAGCTTGTTCCGTCGAAAATGATATGCTGGACCTCCGCAAATTAATAATGGCACCATTTGCTTGCAGAAAATCCTTTCCGAGTATAACTTCTCTCGAACATACGGGCAGGACAACAAAGTCACCAACGTAAGTGAAACCTCGTATCTCAACTCTTGCGGCGCATCTGCCGAGAGGCGTAATAAGGTGACCGCCTGCTGTACGTACATGAGGTCCACTCCATTTGGTCAGAACTTTCCTGAGGCACTTCGCTAAATTGTTGCTTATCACAGAATAATAATAATAATAATAATAATAATAATAATAATAATACTTTATTCTGGTATGTGTACACAACAGTTACATGCCATCGAGATGAGGAAAAAGGGAACAGACGAAACTGTTTCCTGTCTAGGCCTACATCCCGGCTCGTAAACAAACAAAAAAAAGGAGTGAGACATATACTCGTGTAAACAGTTTCGTGAACAAAAAACAAAAAACAAAAACAAGGACAAAAAAACAAAAACAAGGACAGGAACAAAAACAAGGAATCGATCCGCACCGGTATCGATTAAAGCCATGAGCTCTAGCCCATCAATTACCAACGGCAAGTCTAAAGTTATCTTCGCATTACTGCACTTCTTTACCTGGAGACAGTCGTCGTCGTCGTCACGCTGGTGTCGCAGTGGAGGATCTTCGTATTTCGAATCACCAGCGGCCTCGCCTTCACAGGTCGCCCACTTCAGTTTCCCGGGTTTGGACTAGGCGAAGGATGCCTAGGTGCGTTTGGAAAGGAACGTGGGCTTGGCGAGCGCTGACGTAGAGGGGATGGTGACCGCGGTTGGTGACGACGATGCAGGTCGAAGCTCTGACGTGAGCACCGGTATTCCTCGATGTCGGACGGCCTTTCTCCGTTTCGCGGACAGGGTGCGTTGACCGCAAATCCTCGAAGACCAGCTTAACGATATCAGCAAAATCGGTTAAGATGGCCAGCCTCTCTGCAGTGGAAGCACAGGGGCCTACGTTCCGCATCTCGCTATACATCGCTTTTCCGAGGTCTTGTCTCTGTCGAAAGAGGTGCGCTGCGAGTTGCCTCTACGATATGGCACGGGCTACGTGTTGTCGGTGCGTAAGTACCAGGTGTCTCGATAGGCGCACAGTGGACAGCAGGCCGCCTGAGCACCTCAGAATAAGTTACCGCGCGTCGTGTCGGTGGTGCATCCCTTTGCGGCTCCCGTATGGCCTGCCGAATTTCTTCTCGGACAACATCCGCAATAGACAGTTCCGGTGAAGCGGGTGGCTGAAGCTTGCATAGCTTCTCCCTGACAACTGACCGGACGAGCTCCCGCAGAGTGTCAAGATTATCAACAATGTTTGCCGAGAGGACCCCTGTTGATGTACAGGCTACGTCACGATTGTATTGCCGGGCTCTCTGCTGCAGCGTCGTTTCTATTGTTGTTGCTTCCGACCGAAACTCAGCAACGCTTTCAATAAATCATTTTTACCTACTGCCATTGAAGACTGGAATAACCTGCCTGAATCCATAGTGCACGAACAAAACCCCTTGAAATATAAACAGCTAATCACAAATCACTTGATATGTTAGTTAATTTACAATTGTTGCCGTTTTCTTCCGCGTATGTATATATATATATATATATATATATATATATATATATTCTTCTGTAGACATTGTTTTAATCATGTAGTTCACTTTCGATTATGCTTTGTACCATTGACAATCATGCATCTGTTGAATTGTGTTTTTTCCTCCCCCTTATGTAATACCCCGCAAGGGGCCTTTAAGGGTTCAATAAATGATGATGATGATGAAACAGTGCGCGGCGAATTGCGAACGAGTCCCGCGAACAGCTCTTGTTTTACCCCATGCATGAGATGACGCTTCTTCTGGTCTTCAGTCATGTTGGGATCAGCTCGCTTGAACAGGCGGGACATGTCTTCTATGTACATAGCGACAGTATCATTTGTGCGTTGATTCCGTGCACGAAGAGCTGCTTCTGCCTTTTCCCGGCGATCATTGTTGCCAAACGTACACAGTAGCTGCCGCCGGAACTCTTCCCAAAACGTCAAAGATGCGTCGTGGTTTTCGTACCACACTCGCGCTGCGTCTTCCAAAGAGACGTATACGTTGCGCAACTTGCCTGCTTCGTTCCATTGCTTTATTTTCGCCACCCTCTCGAAATGATCCAGCCAGTCTTCGGCGTGCTCGAACTGGTCACCATGGAACACCTTCGGTATGACGGGCTGGCTGACAATGAGCTGTGATGGTTATTACTATTACGTTAAGTTTTATTGGCGCAAGCCCAAGTAACCACGGATATCCGTTAGGAATACGTCGGGACGTCCGTCTCGGATATTCCGGACATCCATCAGATATCCGCGGACGTACAATGTACGTCCAATGGACATACTGTGAATGTACAAAGGTAACAAATTTGTACGTTCGCTCGTCATCCGTCTTGGACAGCCGACACGGACATTAAAAGGACCATCAGGGGATATATTATACATATACACAGGTACATATATGTTCATAATAGATATGTATATTGATTTCTTATTCATTGTGCATAAATAATCTACCCCCTAATGGTCCTTTGAATGTCCATGCGGCCTGTCCGAGGCTGATGTTGAGTGAGCACAAATACCTAGCTATATATATATGTGTGTGTGTGTGTGGTAATATCGAGGGTCCTTGAGGTTTTGTGCACTCTCGCAATTGATGCTTGAACGTCTTTCACAAGAACCCTTTTGCTGCAGATTAAATATCAAAGCGCTAAAATTATTTCTGGTGCAATGCTAAATTAAAACAAGATTCATGGACACAAATAAGGTGACGACTAGGGATCCGGAGTGCCAATTACCAGCTGTTTATTGATGGTATAAGCTAGAAAAAACAATCATGCACAGCGACGTGAAAGAGTACAGCGAACTTTCATGCCACTGTGCATGCTTAGAAGCTTATTTGTTTTCAAGCTTTTACCATCGATAAAACAGAATAACATATGTTTGGCAAACTTAGGCATCAACTTGCCCAGGAACAAGTGCTAAAGCGTAAGAAGATTGGGCTCACACAAGGTCTCAGATGCAATAAAATGTTTATTATCATTAGTTCAAATCATGTACTCTAGTAATAATGAATAAATAAATTAAGCAAACACTAATTAAATCAAGTACGATGTTCAAGTTGAAGTGTGAACACAATGATGAGAATAGAAGCACAGCTCCACACAATTCTAGCAGTGAAGGTAATACAATGAAAGAAGTTAACTGTGATTATTTCATTTTGTAATATCAAAATTAAAACTTACAGGGTCATAAAGACACAAGCTTTGGTACAAACAAAAAATGTCAAGAACATTTAGCAAGAAATAAAAAAGGTTTAAGTTAAAAACGGACAAAATCCAGTATGATGCAGAACACCATTCCAATACAATACTGCAGAACAGGCGACAAATATGACTGTTGCAAAAATACAAAAACAAACATGAAATGGGAAATACCAAAAAAATGTATAAGACAAATTCACATCATGGAAAGCACAGGGCTCAATTCCATCACATGCTGAAAATGGATGATACAGTTTTATTGTTTATTAAGTACAATAAACATTAATCATACATAAAACTGTCATTTGCTCAGAAGCATTTTAGAGCTTACATAGAACAATGCAATGGGACAATTAAGATACCCTTATGACATGGATATCTCTTAAACACTATGAACAGTCGTCACATAGACATCAGTTTTAATTCAAGCACAACCAATACACCTCTTTATCTTTGGAGAATGTGAATGTTTATTGCACAATAGTGGCTGTTTCGTTTCACTGCAAGCACAATATGGTGACCAAATAACTGTCATATTAAAGGGGTAGTGCCACCATTTTTTTTTTGAAGGACAGTTTACTCTGCCCTACAAATCTCCTGTGTATAGAGATAGCTCGGAGCAAGTGTGAAGTACAGCAAATGCCGAGATAGATTATTTTGGAATAACCAGAAGGGTGTCTTGAAGGGCCAGTTGATACACGATTTGCATGAGCGCATGACTCAAACTATGTACCTAAGAGACGACAAAAATTTATTGTCTTTCCTGTGCTGAGCAAAGCACCAGAAAATACCCAGCACAAGACAAAAAATTTCCGCCATCCCTTACGCACGCGGTGCGAGCCATGCACTCAAGATCGTTAGCAAAGCAGGCGTAAGGCTTTCTCGGCAGCCTATGCGAAAAAGTAAAGTAACCCCAAAGAGCATGCGTGCATAAAGAAGCACAGGACACAGTACGAGGAATGCATTAACAATGTATTACGACATTCCGTTGTCATGTGGCTACACCTACGCTGGACAGACCAGTCAATGTTTGAACGATCACCTGAATGAGCACCCGTTCAATCTAAAGACTTCAACAAGCAGCACCTTAGCAGCCCATTGTTCCTCGTGCAGCTGCACCCAGCTCTTCCATAATTGAAAGATGCTTTTACGATATCGTAACAAGATCAAGTGCGAAATCAACGAAGCCTTCCATATTAGGAAGAAAGGACACGTGTGTCAGTGAGCCTCCACTTGCCCTCCTCGAAAAAGAGAACATGTTTCTGAGCTGTTAACTTTGGACATTTTGACTCGTGAGAGATTCATCTTGCTTTTTCATCTTTATGAGCAAGTGTTGTAGTCCTATTTGTTTTTGCAGCTCTATATTTTCCCGTGTAATAAACACACACACAGTTGTTCCTCAGTTCCATTGTTCCTCAGTGTTGTGCGGTCATTCTTTCTTCGTCCCAATTTAGTGCCATTTTTCCCTCAGTACTAGTAAAGCCAATTTTCCCAAGGTGCACCTCGCGACATCGACACTAGCTTGACGTCAGGCTACAGTACTAATTCTGGCGACAACATACAGGATACTCGCCTGGCCATGGGAACATCACAATTTCTTGCTCCAGCGTGTGAAGAGCTCATATCGCGACTTGAGAGTACAGTAGGAACCAAGACTAGTTTTTAATAACATGTTGTAATTACTTTTTCAGGGAGCACTTACACTTATTTTCTAGGATCAGCAGGGCTTGGCTTAACATTTAACGCAACGGTGGTATAGTGTCTAAGGTACTCAGCTGCTGAAACCGCAGGTCGCGGGATCAAATCCCGGCTGTGGCTGCTGCATTTCCGATGGAAGCGGAAATGTACACCCGTGTGCTCAGATTTGGGGGCACGTTAATGAATCCCAGGTGGTCGAAATTTCCGGAGCCCTTTACTACGGCGTCTCTCATAATCATATGGTGGTTTCGGGATGTTAAAGCCCACATATCATTTAACGCAAGAAAACAACAAATTAAAACTTTCATGTAACAACCACTTAAAGGGGAACTCCGGCGTTTTTTCAATATTAACTGATTCCAATAAAACTTTAAACATGTGTTTTCATTGGTACCGTGATAATATGTGCCAAATTATGCACCCTAAGTCATTCAGTTTCTCGGAAAACAAATTTTAAAATTAGTAGCCGATTCTGCAATCACACTAGTAAACGCAGGCCACCCTGTGCATGTGACGTAAGGGCCTACTCTTTTTGGAAAACCCTGCATTCCCCGGCAGACAGATGCTTCACGCGCCGGCGGGTCGAAATCAAAAAGCGATGCTTCTGCGCTGAGATAGTAGCTGCAATCATTGCTGAACTTGTCACTAGTAAGTTCAGACGCTCTGGCACAGCTTGCTTCTGCGTCGATATCGCCAACTTGCTTTTCGCGCATCAGAAGAGGAATGTGAGCTATATGTGCACCCTAGCAAGCCGTGGCGGGGTGTAGCCGATCTCGTGACGTCATCAGCGACGAATTCTCGAGACGTCATCTGATACCCACCATGGATGACAGAGCAGCTTCCCATTTTGGTTTTGACTTGTCGCTTATTGCTTAATTAAGATTACTGACGAGTACCTGGGCAAAATTAACCACCTTAGCCTTTGCAGGATTGTCAATACTATTTGAAAACAGCATTATCTCAGTATGGTCGAAAATGCACCGGAGTTCCCCTTTAAGAAAACAAAGCATCTCTTCATAGCAAAGCGGTTTGTCAAAAACTGTTGAAGGGTAATCTATCCTAAATGCAATCAATTCTTCTTTTAGTGCCCTCAAGACAGATGAAGCAGTGGAATAGTAACAAATTTTCCGTGCCAGGGTAACCTAGCAACCTTGCGTACATTTATTAATGGCCAACATTTAACACCAGAAAGCTATGAAACCACAAAAACATCAATGGTGCCAGAAATCAATGGCTTCTCATACAAGTTTTCTTTTACTTTGAATTCACGGCCAATGATGCAGGGCACCTTTCGGCACATATGGTGCTAACAACACATTAAGGTGAGAGAATTGTCTGCGCTTTGCAGGCCCAAGGCGTTATGTCTAAAGAACTACTTAGCCAAGCATTATGCAGCTTTTTCGCAATCCCCAAACACAACAGGTGCATAGAGTCCAGTGGTGCAGAGGTCACACAGTCTATGGGCAGTGATGTTAATACTGATGCGCCCCGGTGATGGTCAGAGTCAATCTGACGCCTGAAAGAATCATCCGTACGCAAAGTGGATGACGTAGTAGGGAAGCTGAGTCGACTGTTTCTGTATGTACCCTCAGCTGTGCACTTAGGACACCCAGAATAACCTGTATGTCCTTTAATCTGAAACACAAATGATCGTGCTGGGGCATCCAAAACAAAACACTTCAAAGAAACATCAATTAGGTGCCCATGAAGAATCATTCATTGGGAAAGAAGCTGTTGCAGGTCACTGACAAGTTTGTTGAGAAACTCATTGGCTGAAGCAGGCTTTCCTGGGCCTGCGAAAATTCCAACTACAAAGGGTGGTATTCTTCGATTTTCACGAATCATGCACTGTATGGGCCACAACTGCATGGTGGAGCTTTTGGAAATTGGCAGCCCGTCAATGTTAAAGGCAAGAGAAACATGACTGCCTTCATAACGTGCTTTTGACAAAGCATTCTCGAGGCTTTTCTGTAGCCCAAAGTGGCAGTAATGTCCCGGTACCATTGAACTGACAACAGGTGCACGCTGTGTATCTCTAGGCGTGGCGAGAAGAGTTGAGCGTCGCTAGGCAGAGATGAAGAATCGAAAGTACTGACCTTGAGAATTTTTAGAAGAGCGGACAAAGCTGTATGAGTAACATTTTTTTGATGACCCAACTGCGCAGTGACACAACAAAATCTTTGTGCTTTGACAATGCATCAGTGGAAGATGAACAAACAGGTACCCCCGGGACTCCGCTTACAGGAGAAGGCACATCGCTGAGTTGCATTGGCGAGCCTTCGGGTTCAGTGTGCGATGCTCCGGTGGACGAACAGGGTGAACATTTTGTAGGCGATGTGTCCGTTGAGTCACTTTCGGTGACGCAAGGCGAACTGCCCTCAGGGGGCGCCGAGCTGCAGCAATCCGCCTGAGTAGCTGCTGATGTAGCCGCAGTGTTTTCGTCAGCCCCAGGCACGCAAATGCTCGCACACTCACTGGCACAGCATGTGTTACTGCATGCGCGTAGTGTACCACACGCACTACTGCATTGTTCGAAGTTCCCGATTCCTTCAGACGTTGACGGCTGGCTGCCGGCTTGAAATCCGAAATCCCGAAATATTGCCTTTGTTTGCAATGACGCTTTCTTGCGCGTGTAAGACTTTTCCTTCGCTTTAGGCATGCTGGCACCTGCGACGGAAACACATTGTAGTACTCATACGAAGTTCTGAAGTCTTTGACTGTATTCTTAATAAATAAATAAATGTAGCTGTCTTACCTCCGTAGCTGGGAAAGAAAATAGAATCGTATCTGTACTGGCACTACAAGCACGCCGCCATTATCCACAGGACTAACAGAACAAATCCAGTGGCTTGGCTTGACTGGGCGATGGCTCGCCAAACGAAACTTTTTTTTTCTTTGCTGTTTGGATAGATCACCGTCAATATAAACAACGTCGTTAAAGTAGCTTTATAATATTTAACAATTAAGCGGTGTATTACAACCGTTTTTGATGATAATTATTATCAAATAACCTAAATTGGAAACGCCATTTTTGTGACTTGTTTCAGTTTTTAAGAGAGACGTTTGCGACGCGGCAGCAGCGTCATCGCTAGCACCGTGTGTATCACCTTCCTCCGTGGTGTACCGCATGTAACTATTACATTTGTCGGGTTGCGCTCGCTCCGTGGCATTTATTTACCTAAAATATTCTTACACGTGATTTGTAATAAACGTTCAGCAGTGAAAAGTTAGTCTATTCATTGATAGATCGAGTGTATGGTTTCATTGTATATCTTTTGCTATAGTGGTCAACGGGATAAAAAAATTTAATTGATTTCATGGAACAATTATTTTTAAAACTGTTGGTCACTTTCGACTGACAAAAACTAGTAAGATAAGTGCACGATATACTACAAGCAATGCACAGTATACAACATAAATTATACGACCACAAATATTTTTAACCCTGACAAAAAGTGCACATGCCTTAAAAACCCTGAACTAGATGCTATATTTTTTTACGTTTCAAAATAGGATTGATATGTGGGGTTAACGTCCCAAAACCACCATATGATGATGATGTTTGATGTTTTATGGCGCAAGGGCCGATTCACGGCCAAAGAGCGCCAGTTCATCTTACTAAAAATATGGACAATGATTGTGATAAGTGGCTGTATAAGGGCCATAAAATTCCTCGCAGTAAGGCGGGTAAAAACATACAAATAATAAAATCATGACCATGCCGTGGAAGGTGTGTGTGGTGTGAACAGATGACAAAAGTTGGTGATAATAAAAGACGATGGTGGATATGTATGGCATTAGCACAAGTGCCTCACTCGTTCAAACCCTTGCGTCCAAGGGCCGTGAGGCATGTGCTTTCTTGTGTAGCCACCGCAGCAAAAACCTCTCTGGAGAGGTCATGCTACGGGATGCCCGGGTATATGATGTGAAAGCTGTGAATTTCTTTTAAAAACGCTAACAATGATTTATGACTAAAAAGTGGTTCCCTACCGACGAACATTGCAGGGTGCAAAGGTATATGTTGTCGGTAGGGTAATGGAAAGTGTTGTTTTCTTACAGTGTCCAATTGTTTGCACTCAATTAAAATGTGAAGGACAGTCAATACTTCACCACATCTGTCACACAATGGTGGATCGCCACCGGACAAAAGGTGTGTGTGTGTCGTGTATGTGTGTCCTATCCTGAGTCTCGTTAGTATTACCTCTGTATGACGCGATTTCGATACTGGCAGCCAATGACCAAGGTGTGGCTTAATAACGTGTAGTTTGTTTTGTGTGTGTGTATCCCACTTGCTCTGCCAGTATACTCTGAGGTTTCGTTTGAGAGACGGCTTAAGATCGAGGGCCGGGATTGATCTGGGTGTAGATGCAGTGTTTTTGTGGGCGGATGCAGCGAGCTGATCCGCCCTCACGTTGCCTTGAATCTCACGGTGCCCTGGCACCCAGCACACTACAACATGTTGTTTGAGTGTGTATAGTGTGCATAAAATGGAGTAAAGTGAGACAAGGACTGGGTTTTTGTGTTTTTTAAGAGTGTGCAGAGCCGTTACTACACTGAGGGAGTCTGTATAAATTACTGCTTTTTGTATTTGTAATTGCTTGATGTGTTTAGCCGCCACAAGTATCGCGTAGGCTTCCGCTGTGAAGATACTTGTGTCTGGATGTAGAGGGCCAGCATCCGAAAAAGATGGGCCGACAGCAGCGTAGGACACAGAGGAGTTAGACTTGGAGGCATCTGTAAAGAACTCAGGACGTGTGTATTTGTGTTGAAGTTCCAGGAAGTATGTTCGGATATGGGCAATAGGCGCATGTTTTGTAACTTCAAGAAAGGACACATCACAGTCTATAGTCTGCCATTGCCACGGTGGCAGATATGCTACAGGAGCCATTAAACTATGTTCAAGTGAGACTCCAGTTTCCTCAGCTAGACTTTTCAGGCGAACTGAGAAGGGCTGCCTCATCGAAGGCCTGTTTTGAAACAGAATGGAGCTCGACAAATCAATAATAGTGGAGTATGAGGGGTGCTTCTTATCTGCTTTCACCTTAAGGAAATAAACAAAGGACATGTAAGTTCTCTGCAGATGAAGCGACCACTCATTCGACTCAACATAGAGGCTTTCTACGGGGCTGGTGCGAAAAGCACCCGTAGAAAGGCGGATGCCCAAATGGTGCACGGGGTCAAGCATCTTCAAGGCACTTGGAGTAGCAGACTGATAAACAACGGCCCCATAATCTAAGCGGGTGCGAATGAGGCTTCTATAGAGGTTCATGAGGCATTGCCTATCACTGCCCCAAGTAGTACGTGACAACACTTTTAAAACATTCATGGCTTTTAAACATTTTGTTTTTAGATACTTGATGTACGGCACGAAGGTCAACTTGTTGTCCAAGATTAGGCCTAAGAATTTATGCTCGGCTTTGACGGACAGACGTTGACGGTTCAGTTTAATGTCGAGTTCTGAGTGCATGCCTCTCTTTCGGGAGAACATGACACACGTGCTTTTTTGTGGGTTCAGTCGGAATCCATTTTCCTCTGCCCATTTGGAGAGCTTGTTTAAACCTAACTGAACCTGCCGCTCACACAATGCCAGATTGCAAGACCTAAAGCCAAGCTGGACGTCATCGACATATGTGCAATAAAACATATTGCGAGGGATGGTCAAGCGCAAGGAATTCATTTTTATGAGAAAAAGTGTGCAGCTAAGTACACCACCTTGTGGCACGCCTGTTTCCTGAACAAATGTTTGGGATAGAACCGTGCCCACTCGGACACGGAAAGTCCGGTTTGACAGGTAACTTTTGATTATGTGAAACATTCTTCCGCGCACGCCAAGGTGGGAAAGGTCTCTTAGAATTCCGAAACGCCATGTTGTATCATAAGCCTTTTCGATATCGAGGAACACAGAGAGAAAATATTGTTTATGGACGAAGGCGTCTCTGATCTGTGCCTCGATACGAACAAGGTGGTCTGTGGTGGATCTACCTTCTCGAAACCCGCACTGAAATGCGTCGAGCAAATTATTTGTTTCAAGGTAATGTACAAGTCGGCAGTTTATCATTTTTTCGAAGACTTTGCACAAGCAGCTTGTAAGTGCTATAGGCCTATAACTCGAGGGTAAAGAAGGGTCTTCGCCCTCTTTCAAAATGGGAATAATAATAGCCTCTTTCCAGGAGGTAGGGATAGCGCCAGAAAACCAGATAGCATTGTACAAACAAAGTAAGGTTTTTCGTGTTTCGATTGGTAGGTTTTTTAGCATTTCATACACCACACGGTCAGAACCTGGGGCAGAAGTACTGCAGGAGTTAAGAGACATTTGCAGCTCAGCTAGACTGAAAGCTTGGTTATATGCCTCGGATCTAGTGCATTTGTGTTCAAGTTTCTGCTTTTCTATTCTTGTTCTGTATTTTTGGAAAGTGTCAGTATAGTGGGATGAGCTGGACACCTGTTCGAAGTGTGCACCGAGGAAGTTTGCCTGATCTTCCAAGGTATCACCCTGAGTGTCCACGAGTGGAAGTGTGTGTACTTGTTTTCCTGCTATCCTACCGACCATGTTCCAGACTTTAGCCTCCTGTGTGTATGAATTGATCCTTGACAAAAACTTCTGCCAGCTTTCTCTTCTGGCCTGCCGACGCGTTCTCCTGCCTTGAGACTTTATTTTCTTGAAGGTGTCAAGATTTTCGGCTGTCGGTGAGTTCCGAAGCAGCCTCCAAGCTCTGTTTTGCTGTTTGCGCGCGTTTCGGCATTCAGAGTTCCACCATGGCACACGCCGTTTTCCTGGGTGCCCATTTGTTTGTGGGATGCATTTTGTTGCAGCATCAATCAAAAAAGCTGTGAAGTAGTCGACAGCAACATCAATGCTTAAAGTGATGATGATGTTTGATGTTTTATGGCGCAAGGGCCGATTCACGGCCAAAGAGCGCCAGTTCATCTTACTAAAAATATGAACAATGATTGTGATAAACGGCTGTATAAGGGCCATAAAATTCCTCGCAGTAAGGCGGGTAAAAACATACAAGTAATAAAATCATGACCATGCCGTGAAAGGTGTGTATGATGTGAACAGATGACAAAAGTTGGTGATAATAAAAGACGATGGTGGATATGTATGGCATTAGCACAAGTGCCTCACTCGTACAAACCCTTGCGTCCAAGGGCCGTGAGGCATGTGCTTTCTTGTGTAGCCACCGCAGCAAAAACCTCTCTAGAGAGGTCGTGCTACGGTGTGCCCGGGTATATGATATGAAAATTATGAATTTCCTTTAAAAACGCTAATAATGATTTGTGACTAAAAAGTGGTTCCCTACCGACAAACATTGCAGGGTGTAAAGGTATATGTTGTCGGTAGAGTATTGGAAAATGTTGTTTTCTTAGAGTTTCTAAGTATTTACACTGAATTAACATGTGAAGGACGGTTAAGGATTCACCACATCTGTCACATAATGGTGGATCGCCACCAGAAAACAGATATGTGTGTGTCGTGTATGTGTGTCCTATCCTGAGTCGTTAGTGTTACCTCTGTATGACGCGATTTCGATACAGGCAGCCAATGACCAAGATGTGGCTTAATAACGTGTAGTTTGTTTTCTGTGTTTGTATCCCACTTGCTCTGCCAGTAGTCCCGGAGGTTTCGTTTGAGAGACGGCTTAAGATCAAGGGCCGGGATTGATATGGATGTAATGGCGGTGCTCTCATGGACGGATGCAGCGAGCTGGTCCGCCCTTACGTTGCCTTGAATCTCACGGTGCCCTGGCACCCAGCACACTACAACATGTTGTTTGAGTGTATAGAGTGTGCATAAAAGGGAGTAAAGTGAGACAAGGACTGGGTTTTTGTGTTTTTTAAGAGTGTGCAGAGCCATTACTACACTGAGGGAGTCTGTATAAATTACTGCTTTTTGTATTTGTGATTGTTTGATGTGTTTAGCTGCCACAAGTATCGCGTAAGCTTCCGCTGTGAAGATACTTGTGCCTGGATGTAGAGGGCCAGCATCCGAAAAGGAAGGGCCAACAGCAGCGTAGGACACAGAGGAGTTAGACTTGGAGGCATCTGTAAAGAACTCAGGACGTGTGTATTTGTGTTGAAGTTCCAGGAAGTATGTTCTGATATGGGCAATAGGCGCATGTTTTGTAACTTCAAGAAAGGACACATCACAGTCTATAGTCTGCCATTGCCACGGTGGCAGATATGCTACAGGAGCCATTAAGCTATGTTCAAGTGAGACTCTAGTTTCCTCAGCTAGCCTTTTCAGGCGAACTGAGAAGGGCTGCCTCATCGAAGGCCTGTTTTGAAACAGAATGGAGCTCGACAAGTCATTAATAGTAGAGTATGAGGGGTGCCTCTTGTCTGCTTTCACCTTAAGGAAATATACAAAGGACATGTAGGTTCTTTCCAGATGAAGCGACCACTCATTTGACTCAACGTAAAGGCTTTCTACGGGGCTGGTGCGAAAAGCACCCGTAGAAAGGCGGATGCCCGAATGGTGCACGGGATCCAGCATCTTCAAAGCACTTTGAGTCGCTGACTGATAAATAATGGCCCCATAATCTAAGCGGGTGCGAATAAGGCTTCTATACAGGTTCATGAGGCATTTCCTGTCACTACCCCACGTAGTACGTGACAACACTTTTATAACATTCATGGCTTTTAAACATTTTGTTTTTAAATACTTTATGTGGGGTACGAAGGTCAACTTGTTGTCCAAGATTAAGCCTAAGAATTTATGCTCAGCTTTGACGGACAGTTGTTGCCCGTTCAGTTGAATGTCGGGCTCCGAGTGCATGCCTCTCTTTCGAGAGAACAAGACACACGTGCTTTTTTGTGGGTTAAGTCGAAATCCGTTTTCATCTGCCCATTTGGAGACCTTATTTAAACCCAGCTGCACCTGCCGCTCACACATGGCCAAGTTGCATGACTTGAAGCCAAGCTGGACGTCGTCGACATATGTACAATAGAACATATTGCAGGGAATGGAGAAGTGCAAAGAATTCATTTTAATAATAAAAAGTGTGCAACTAAGCACACCACCTTGTGGCACGCCTGTTTCCTGGACAAATGTTTGGGAGAGCACACTGCCCAGACGGACACGAAATGTCCGGTTTGACAGGTAACTTTCGATTATATGAAACATTCTTCCGCGCACACCAAGGTGGGACAGGTCTCTTAGAATTCCGTAACGCCATGTAGTATCATAAGCCTTTTCGATATCGAGGAACACAGAGATAAAATATTGTTTATGGACGAACGCGTCTCTGATCTGTGCCTCGATACGAACAAGGTGGTCTGTGGTGGATCTATTTTCTCGAAACCCGCACTGAAATGGGTCGAGCAAATTATTTGTTTCAAGAAAATGTACAAGTCGGCAGTTTATCATTTTTTCGAAGACTTTGCACAAGCAGCTTGTAAGTGCTATAGGCCTATAACTCGAGGGTAAAGAAGGGTCCTTGCCCTCTTTCAAAATGGGAATAATAATAGCCTCTTTCCAGGAGGTAGGAATAGTGCCAGAAGACCAAATAGCATTGTACAAACAAAGTAAGGTTTTTCGGGTTTTGTTTGGTAGGTTTTTTAACATTTCATACATCACACGGTCAGAACCTGGGGCAGAAGTACTGCAGGAGTTTAGAGATGTTTGGAGCTCAGCTAGATTGAAAGCTTGGTTATATGGCTCGTATCTAGTGGATTTGTGTTCGAGTTTCTGCTGTTCTATTCTTGTTCTGTATTTTTGGAAAGTTTCAGTATAGTGGGACGAGCTGGATACCTGTTCGAAGTGTGCACCGAGGAAGTTAGCCTGATCTTCCAAGGTATCACCCTGAGTGTTTACGAGTGGAAGTGCGTGTACTTGTTTTCCTGCTATCCTACTGACCATGTTCCATACTTTAGCCTCCTGTGTGTATGAATTAACCCCTGATAAAAACTTCTGCTAGCTTTCTCTTCTGGCCTGCCGACGCGTTCTCCTGCCTTGAGACTTTATTTTCTTGAAGGTTTCAAGATTTTCGGCTGTCGGTGAGTTCCGAAGCAGCCTCCAAGCTCTGTTTTGCTGTTTGCGCGCGTTTCGGCATTCAGAATTCCACCATGGCACACATCGTTTTCCAAGGTGTCCATTTGTTTGTAGGATGCATTTTGTTGCAGCATCAATCAAAAACGTTGTGAAGTAGTTCACAGCAACATCAATGTTCAAAGTACAGATGTCATTCCAACCTAGACAAGCGATAGTATGAAACTGTTCCCAGTCGGCTCTGTTTATGAGCCACTTGGGAACACGTGGTGGACACTCAGTTACTGTCGTTGTGCTCAAAACTACGGGGAAGTGGTCACTTCCGTACAGATTACTGACGACTTTCCACTGGAGTAGAGGCACAAGAGATGGAGATACTATGCTCAGGTCTATGGAGGAGTAGGTGT
Source organism: Rhipicephalus microplus (assembly GCF_043290135.1). Taxonomy (NCBI): domain Eukaryota; kingdom Metazoa; phylum Arthropoda; class Arachnida; order Ixodida; family Ixodidae; genus Rhipicephalus; species Rhipicephalus microplus. The sequence goes on along the minus strand of NC_134702.1, from coordinate 168,549,819 downwards.
TATTAGCGAGGTTATAATAGGTTGGTTCTTTTCGATTTAGGAGACACGCGCTCGACGAGATGAGGAACTGTTCGATCAGTCGACCTCGCGCGTCATACCGAGAGTCACCCCATAACCTGCTATGCGCATTAAAGTCTCCAAGGAGAACATAAGGCTCCGGAAGTTCATCACTTAGAGAGTGTAAATCGCGTTTTTGGAGCTGATAGCTAGGAGGAATGTAAATACTGCAGATTGTGATCAGTTTATCAAAAAGAACCGCTCGAACAGCCACTGCCTCAAGGGGTGTTTGGAGTTGTAAGTGTGTGCATGCTATTCCTTGATTCACTATGATGGCAACACCTCCGGATGATGTCATAGCATCAACACGGTCTTTTCGGAAAATAACATATTTACGAAGAAAATTTGTGTGTTTCAAATTAAGGTGTGTTTCTTGTACACACAGCACTTTTGGCGAGTGTTCACGTAGGAGTTCTTGGATGTCGTCAAGGTTTCTGAGAAGGCCCCTGACGTTCCATTGTATAATTTGAGTGTTCATGGTGAATGTGAAATAGTGCTGTGTGTACGAAAAGCGAGTGGCTGTTTAGACGGGGAGTTTGAGTTCACTTAACAGGGCCATCACCAGGCCCTGTTATTTGCTTTTTTGTTTTCTTGGCGCGCTCCAAGGAGCCACGCCGCTCTTTCGGCACCAAGGGTGCCGATATATCCATTGCCTCCTCGGAGGCACTGGATACCCGCACATGCGGGCTGTTAGTTTGAATTTTGGGCCTCGCCAGGTGAGGGGAGGCCTTAAGACCCGAAGACTCTGGAGTCTCCGGTCTCTGTTTGGGAGTAGGCGGTGTAGCCTGGGCTACAGCCGCCTTGGGGGCAGGTGCCACAGCCGCCGGCTCGCTCTGCGCAGGCCGGAGGGGTGGCGAGGGCTGGTGCGGCGGTGCCCCCTGACGCGCCGCATCAGCATATGTAGGTCCATAGAATGGAGCGACTCTTCGCCGTGCTTCCTTAAATGTAATATTTTCCTTCACCTTCAAAGTAATTATTTCTTTTTCTTTTTTCCAGTATGTGCAGGAGCGTGAATATGCGGCATGGTTTCCTTCACAGTTTGCACAATGTGGCGGTTGTTTGCAGTTCTCAGACACGTGGCCTAGGACTCCACGTTGTGCACAAGTCTGGCGACCACGACAGGTTTTAGAACCATGGCCATACCTCTGGCATTGGAAGCAACGACGAGGGTTTGGTATGTACGGCCTGATAGATGTCTTTGTGTACCCTGTTTGAATAGATTCCGGTAGTTTACTGGATGCAAATGTGAGTATTAGGTGTTTCGTCGGTGTTTCCTTATTATCTCTTCTAATAACGATTCTCTGCACATTAGTGACATTTTGGCTCTTCCACCCCTCCAAAAGTTCAGTCTCAGTCAAGTCAATTAAGTCCATGTCAGATACCACTCCGCGAGTTGTGTTCATTGACCTATGTGGTGTAATGGTTATTGGTATGCCACCGAAATCTGAAAGACGGTCTAGCTTTTCAAATTGCTCTTTGTCGCGGATTTCGAGGAGAAGGTCTCCACTAGCCATTTTGGTTACCTTGTATCCTGTGCCAAGAGTTTCAGTGAGACATCTAGAAACTAGGAAAGGAGAGACGGTCCTGGCTTGCTTTTCAGTTTTTTCACAGTGGATAACATGAAAGTGAGGATATGTTTCTTTTGGCTGGTTGAAAAGATTTATAGCATCGGTGCGTACCCGCTTTAAGCCGGTACGATCAGACATTAGGGGGAATGCTCCATGCATGCCTTTCTTATTTTTGTTCAGCAGCGTTGGCGGCCACCCACCACGGAGCCCAACGAGGGGACGCTACAAGTTTTCAGATGCTGAAAACTGCAGACGCCAGCCGTACAACGCCACTATAACCCAATGCGCCTAGACCAAGGTAGGCTATTTGCACAGGGTTAACCCTAGCCGCCAGGAAGTTTGGAAGTAAACGGAAGAGAGTAGAAGACAGGACAGATAAATAGTGAGAGATAAAGACGAAGATGTAGGGAGAGAGAGATAGGAAAAGGCGACTGCCGATTTCCCCTGGGTGGGTCAGCCCAGGGGTGCCGTCTACGTGAAGCCGGGGCCAAAGAGGTGTGTTGCCTCTGCCAGGGGGCCTTAAAGGTCCAATCACCCAGCGTCGGCTCAACCCCCAGGATCCCCTTTTCCCCGGACACGGCAAAGCCACGCACGGCTAGGCGTGGGAGGGAGTATAACTCCCCCGTTAGCTCGGGTCCGTGGTGTCGCTACACACCAAACGCCTACTTGCGCAGGCGCCCCTGCGGGGGATGCTTAAAGTACTTATGTCACTCCAATCTATACGAGCGATGGTATGAAACCGTTCCCAGTCGGCTCTGTTTATGAGCCATTTGGGAACACGGGGTGTACACTCAGTTGCTGTAGTTGTGCTCAAAACTACGGGAAAGTGGTCGCTTCCGTACAGATTACTGACGACTTTCCACTGAAGCAGAGGCACAAGAGATGGAGAGACTATGCTTAGGTCTATGGAGGAGTAAGTGTTATGTGCGATATTATAATAGGTTGGTTCTTTTCTATTTAGGAGACATGCGTTCGACGAGAGAAGGAATTGTTCAATCAGTCGACCTCGCGCGTCGCAACGAGAGTCTCCCCATAGCCTGCTATGCGCATTGAAGTCTCCAAGGAGAACATAAGGCTCCGGAAGTTCATCAATTAAAGAGTGTAAATCACGTTTTTGCAGCTGATAGCTAGGAGGGATGTAAATAGTGCAGATTGTGATTAGTTTATCAAAAAGAACCGCTCGAACAGCCACTGCCTCAAGGGATGTTTGGAGTTGTAAGTGTGTGCATGCAATTCCTTGATTCACTATGATGGCAACACCTCCGGATGATGTCATGGCATCATCACGGTCCTTTCGAAAAATAACGTATTTGCGAAGAAAATTTGTGTGTTTTGAATTAAGGTGTGTTTCTTGTACACACAGCACTTTTGGTGAGTGTTCGTGTAGGAGTTCTTGGATGTCGTCAAGGTTTCTGAGAAGGCCCCTGACGTTCCATTGTATGATTTGAGTGTTCATGATGAATGTAAAATAATGCTGTGTGTACGAAAAGCGAGTGGCTGTTTAGACGGGGAGTTTGAGTTCACTTAACAGGGCCGTCACCAGGCCCTGTTATTTGCTTTTTTGTTTTCTTGGCGCGCTCCAAGGAGCCACGCCGCTCTTTCGGCACCACGGGTGCCGACGTATCCATTGCCTCCTCGGAGGCACTGGATGCCCGCACGTGCGGGCTGTTAGTTTGGATTTTGGGCCTCGCCTGGTGAGGGGAGGCCTTGAGACCCGAAGACTCTGGAGTCTCCGGTCTCTGTTTGGGAGTAGGCGGTATAGCCTGGGCTACAGCCGCCTTGGGGGCAGGTGCCACAGCCGACGGCTCGCTCTGCGCAGGCCGAAGGGGTGGCGAGGGCTGGTGCGACGTTGCCCCCTGACGCGCCGCATCAGCATATGTTGCGCCATAAAATGGCGACACTCTTCGTCTTGCTTCTTTGAATGTGATGTTTTCTTTGACTTTAAGAGTGATGATTTCTTTTTCTTTCTTCCAGTTAGGACACGAACGCGAATACGCGGCGTGTTCCCCGTCACAATTCACGCAGTGGGGCGTGGTAACACAGTTATCAGATGGGTGGCCGCGGCCACCACATCTTGCACAAGTTTCCTGACCCCGGCAGTTCTGCGAACCATGACCAAATCGTTGACATTTGAAACACCGTCTTGGATTGGGAATGTAGGGACGGACAGATAGTTTGATGTAGCCTGTGTCTACAGATGAAGGCAGTGTGCTAGATGCGAAGGTGAGTATTAAATGTTTGGTAGGTATTTCTTTGTTTTCTCGTCTGATGACGATTCGTTTCACATCTGTGACATTTTGCTCTTTCCACCCTTCAAGCAGTTCTTGTTCAGACATTTCAAGAAGGTCTGCTTCTGAAACAACTCCGCGTGAGGTGTTCATTGATCTATGAGGTGAAACAGATACTGGGATGTTACCAAATGCTACGAGACTGCCAATTTTTTCATAGTGGTGTTTTTCCGGCAGCTCAAGGAGAAGGTCTCCGCTAGCCATTTTTGTAACCTTGTATCCTGGGCCAAAGACCTCAGTCAGAGATTTAGCAACAAGAAATGGAGATATGACTCTGGCTTGTTTTGTTGGGTTTTCACTGTGCACAACATGGAATTTGGGGAAACATTGTCTGGGTTGGCTGAAAATTGAGATGTCATCGGTGCGTCCCCTCTTAGGCGGAGGACGATCTAGTAGACGGGGAAATACAGGTGTTCCCATAGTAGTGTAGTTTTTTTTCGGCAGCAATGGCGACCACCCACCATGGAGTCCAACCAGGGGACGCTGAAGCACTTAATAAGGCTGCAGACGCCAGCATAAGGCTGCAGACGCCAGCCGTACATTGCCACTATAACCAAATATAACTACTCAAGGTTGAGTAATTACACAAGGTTAACCCTTGCCGCCAGGAAAAATCGGAAGTAAATGGAAGAGAGAAGAAGACAGGATAGATTTAAAGACGAGAAAAGACTAAGATGTAGGAAGAGAGAGATAGGAAAAGGCGACTGCCGATTTCCCCTGGGTGGGTCAGCCCAGGGGTGCCGTCTACGTGAAGCCGGGGCCAAAGGGGTGTGTTGCCTCTGCCGGGGGGCCTTAACGGTCCAATCACCCAATGTCGGCTCAACCCCCAGGATCCCCTTTTCCCCGGACACGGCAAAGCCACGCACGGCTAGGCGTGGGAGGGAGTAGAAACTCCCCCGTTAGCTCGGGTCCGTGGTGTCGCTACACACCAAACGCCTGCTTTACCAGGCGCCCCTGCGGGCCCAAAACCACCATATGATTATGAGAGACGCCTACGTAGTGGTGGGTTCCGGAAATTTCTACCACCTGGGGTTCTTTAACGTGACCCAAATCTGAGCACACGGGCCGACATTTCTGCCTCCATCGGAAATGCAGTCGCCGCCGCCGGGATTTGATCCCGCGACCTTTACGTTTCAAATAACCGTCGCATTCAGTTCAGAATGCCGTGAAAATTAAAAAAACAATACCTCATCCTTGAAGGGTTTCTGGTTTCCCCAGCGTGCGTGTTGGCCTGGGAATCGGCATGCGAGTCAGCTCATGCCATCCACGGAAACTGTCTGCTCACAGATACACACATTCGCCACTACTCCGGCCGCTATACAAGGAGATATGAGCTCTAGATCTGAAAGCAGATCACTTGTGGATCACCATACGCAATTAAAGCCCCACTATTATCACAAGATTAAGAAAATTTCTGATGACTGCGGGCATAGGATATGCTCATGCACTGCAGTACTCCAAAACTAATTTCAATTCTCATGTGTTCTTTGCGGCCCTTTGATGGATAGCCAGTGGACATTCGCAACTGGCTGTCCAACTGAAATCTTGTTCGGATATCCACCAGAAAGCCACCTAGTACATCCCGTCAATGGACCTTCCTTGTACGTCCAGCGAATGTCCGTGCTGTGTCCGCTCTGGATATCCGAATTTTTCGACCTTTGGATTCATAGCGGACAGCCGACGGATATCCGTGGTTACTTGGGAGGGCATCTAAGGCCACAGAGCGCCAGTACAAGTGTTGTTTCATTTCGGTTATTATTTTAAAAATTAAAACAAATGATGTGTAGCAAATATCTATGAACCATTTAAAACGCAGTGCATTTAAAATAATGTCACTTTGATGAAAAAAAAACTTCAATTCGTTGGCTGAAGTCTGTGATGATAAATTAGTCTGCAAGGCCCAAGACCCTCGCAGCTGAAGTCCTTGCCTGAGCAAGAACTGCGAAGGCTCAGACATACTTTTTATGTACCAGGCGGTACCTCACACTTGAGGCGCAGCCTGGTGGCTAGGATGGAATGATATCATTGTTAAAAATTTGACTTTCCCAAGATAATGAAGAAGTCTCTTAAGGTCAACCACTGCATCAAGTGATAAAAACAGCGCTGGATGAAGTGGGATATGATATCGATAGAGCTCCCTGAAATGGGTCAGTCGTGCTTGGTGAAGCCCAGGACATTGTATGAGGACATGCACAACGGTTAGACTCTCTCCATAGTGTATACATGTAGGTGGATCAGTGCCTGTCAAAAAGTGTTTATGTGTGGCATAAGTGTGGCCTATTCTGAGCCGTATTAGAGTGATTTCGGCGAACCTGTTGAGTTTATGTGATATAACTTTTCTCAGTTGGGGTTTTACAAGGTGGAGTTTGTTGTCGACTTCTCTGTCCCATTCAGCTTGCCAGTGGTTGCGTAGACCTCTGCGTACAACAGGTTTTAGATCTACACCCGCAACAGAGGTTATATCTATGGTTTGCCGACCAGCGGCTTCTCGTGCATTCTTGTCCACTATTTCATTTCCCGCAATTCCAGAATGACCTGGAACCCAGCGAATAACAATAGAAAGTTTTAGGTTGTAGGCTGCTTAGATTTCGTTAAAAAGCTTGTTGAAAGTTGGGTTTTTGCTGTACTTGCCACAAGACAGGGCCCTGACAACACTTAAATAATCTGTGTACAGTATAGACTTTTGTATCTTGCGTTGTTTAGTGTGTTGCATAATAAGCAGGATACCATAGGCTTCCGCTGTTAAAATGCTGGTATGTGTATTGTGAGCGCGACAAGCGATTGGCTCTTTATTTTCTTTGATATCATCATCACCTCTACATCTTCTTCATCTGAAAATATCAATATCATCACCAGCGTGATTTAGCTCGAGCCTGGATGAATAAACCGGTTCCTTAGAAGTGGTGGAGGTGCTTTTCGTTCCCTCAAGTCCTCTCGCCCGGTCTCGCTGGAGCTCCGCTCGGGTCGTCTCATACAACCCATGGCGGCCCAATAAAACCCTGGCCCATCCAACATCGCCGTCCTACTGCAGCCACCGCCAACCGCTCCACCCCACAACATTCGCCTGCGTGAACCACCTGTGTTTTCCGGTCTCCTAGGCGATGATGTCGAAGACTGGATCAAAAACTTCGACCTCGTCAGCGATTTGAACAGGTGGGACAATCCACAGAAGTTGCGCAGCGTCCCATTTTACTTGTCCGACGTTGCGAAAACTTGGTTCTGGAACCACCACCCGTATCTTCCCGACTGGGAAACTTTTGAGCAGCGAATTCGTCAGGTATTTGGTGCCCCTGCAGTTCGCAATGAGGCAGCAAAGAAGAAACTCGCTGAACGCACGCAGCTGCCGGGTGAGTCTTACACCTTTTATATTGAGGATGTCCTTGCACTGTGCAAGCGCGTTAACACTGGCATGTCTCAGAACGACCAAATACGCCATATTATTAAAGGCATTAACACCGTGGCCTTTAACGCCTTCGCCACGCAAAATCCTGCCACCACCCAGGACGTGATAACCATCTGTCAGCGACTTGACGAGCTTCAGTCTCTTCGCCTTTGCTACGATGTCACCGACGTTCGTTTGCCTGCACCCCTCGACTTGCGTGCGCTCATTCGCGACATCGTTCGTGAAGAGCTGCACGGGCTCTGCTCTTCCTGTGCTGCGGAAGTTACTTTCCCTTCTGAAAAAGATAGCTTGCGAGACCTGATTAAACAAGAGATCGCCTCCGCATCGCGTGCGACGTGTTCCAACAGTCCCTGCGTGCGCCAGACGCGCACGTACGCCGAAGTTGCCGCGCTCTCTGCCGCACCCACCGTTTCTGTGCCTACAACAGCAGACCATACGCCTGTGGCTTCGTTATCACCACCAGTGCGTGCACCACCTTACTACGCACCTTAGTGCCCACCTCGACCAATCTGTTACTACTGCGGCTATCGAGGACATATCGCTCGGTTTTGTCGAAGGCGCCAACAAGGCGAGCAACGCGGCTACGCTCTCGAAGAACATCGAAGCTTCCGTCCGACCATGAGCTACCTACGACCACCATCCCGATCATCCTATCACCGTTCACCGTCACCTACTTACCATACGGACATGCCTGGGAATTCCCGTACGTCTCGACGCAGGTCGCCTTTGCTAGGTCGCCGTTCAGTGTCGCCTCTACGGCCCACCTCCCATTTCACGAACGCCCACGCGGAAAACTTCCCAATGCAGTTTTAGGAGGGGAAACTGCATCCCTTGGACAGCTAACAATTCCTCCAGAGCAGCCATCGAATTTGATAGTAGTGTTTGTAGAAGGTGTACGTGTTGAGGCTCTTGTAGACACTGGCGCTGCCGTTTCGATTATTCGTGCTGATTTTTGTTACCGCCTTCGAAAAGTCACCACACCTTATGGCGGCCCACCTCTACGTGCGGCGACCAACGCTCTCATTCGTCCACTTGCACAGTGTACCGTTCGTGTCTGCATAGAAGGCATTCGTCATCACATTGTTTTCGCGGTATTTCGTGAGTGCACCCACGCTCTAATTCTTGGGTGGGATTTCTTGTCTTCTGCGTCCGCTTTCATATCATGTCATCAGCGCCTCCTGCATCTAAATGCCACTGACTCTTCTCCGCTTGAACACGATGGACGCATCCGCCTTGTCACCAAGTCGGATTATGTACTTCGACCATACATCGAAGAAATTATACGTGTTAATTGCACCAACATTGTGGATGGCGACGTACTAATTCTCCCGTACGGTCATACCCTACATAGGGGCATTGTAATCACACCCGGGCTTATTCGCTTCTTCGATGGGTCTACGTACCTAACTGCCATAAAGCAAACGCCCGAGTGTGTACTGCTCTCCTGTGGCTCAAAAGTATCTTGCGCGGTCGACAGTGAGCCTGTTGCGATTGTTACTCTTCCGAACAACCACAACGATGTTCCGAAGTCACAATCACTGCCATTCAATGCCTCTGCCACACCTGTGTCCGCAACAATAAGCAATGACTTACACCTGATCAAACTGAATATTTGCTCGCCCTGTTAAATAGACACCGTTCTCTATTTGACGTGAACTCGCCCGCCCTCAGCATGACTACCACCGCTACTCACAGCATCCAGACTGACGGCTCTCGTAATGTACATCGGCGTCCATATCGTGTGTCTCAGACAGAACGCAAGATCATCGAGGAAAACGTCTCAGACATGCTACGACGCAACATCATACGTCCTTTCTCGAGTCCCTGGTCATCCCCAGTTCTTCTCGTTCAAATGAAAGATGGGACAGTGCGTTTCTGCGTCGATTACCGTGCGCTTAACAAAATAACGCGCAAGGATGTTTATCCCAACCCTCGGATCGACGATGCACTGGATTCATTAGAGGGCGCAGAGTATTTTTCTAGCCTGGACCTTAGGTCAGGCTACTGGCAGATACCAATGTCGGAGTCTGATAGAGAAGACCGCCTTTTCAACGCCAGATGGGTTGTACGAGTTCAATGTGATGCCTTTTAGACTCTGTAGTGCGCCCGCCACCTTCGAACGCATGATAGATGGCGTATTGCGTCGTTTAAATTGGAAAACATGTCTGTGCTATCTCGATAACATAGTAGTGTTTTCATCTACGTTCTCGCAGCATCTACAACGTCTTGACGAAGTCCTCACATGCCTTGCAAAGCCGTTCTACAGCTTAACACCAAGAAATGTACCTTTGCTAGCAAGACAATCAAGGTTCTCGGCCACCTTGTCAGCAAAAAAGGAATTCGGCGCGACCCCGAGAAGCTTGCCGCTGTCCTCGATTTTCCTCGTCCACTACGTCAAAAGGACCTGCGCAGCTTTCTTGGGTTATCTTCTTACTTCCAGCGCTTCATACTTGGTTTCGCGGAACTTGCGTTTCCGCTCCATCAACTCCTCGCAAAGAACGTCCCCTTCATTTGGTCCGAAGACTGCGAAAGTGCTTTCACGGCATTGAAGCAAGCCCTCACGTCGGATCCGGTACTGTGCCACTTCGATTCCACCGCACCCACCATCCTTCAAACCGACGCAAGTAGACATAGTCTTGGTGCGGTACTCTTGCGCAGCATGACAAAAACTCACGCGAACGCGTCGTTGCTTACGCAAGTCGTGCTCTTACCGCTCCAGAAAAGAACTACACTATCTCTGAGCAGGAGTGCCTTGCTGTTGTTTGGACAGTGCAAAGATTCCGACCATATCTTCACGGCCGTCATTTTACCGCCGTGACCAACCATAACCTCCTATGCTGGCTTTCATCGCTGAAAAATTTATCGGGTCGCCGTGGTCGCTAGGCGCTTCGCTTGCAGGAGTATGATTTCGATGTCACCTACAGATCTGGGAAGAAGCATCAAGATGCTAATGCTCTATCGCGCTGTCCTTTGCCAAGCGGGAGCCACTCCCCATCGATGCTGCAAAACGACCGCACCTCTCCAATCGCAACGCTAAGTTCATCACCTGCCGGTGATGAACTTACCGGTTCCTCACAGTATGCATGGTTCTGGTGTCCAAAAACTTTTTCCCATAGGCTGCACAAGATACAAATGTTTGAGACTTTGAGCCATCAGAGAAGAACGCGGTTGAACGATATTTGTGTTCAAGGGCCAAGAAATGTTGCTCAATGAGTGCACTTGGACAATTTTCCTTTATGATGTCTTTGAAAGACCAGTCACAAGTGACTGGAGACTGCTGCCAGGGAGGGATGTGTTCGACATTGTCACTTTCCCCTAAGTCATTGAAAAAAATTGCAAGTTTTTCTACTGCAGGTGTTATTGCCAATGGAAACGGTGGAGCAATAAAAGGACGGTTTAGGTATAACTGGGTAGTAGACACATCGTTCATAAGTATTTTGCATGGGTGCTGCTTCAGAGACATGACCTTAACTGCCTAGTTAACTCCTAGATATGTGCGCTGATAGTCTAGTGGCCACTGATCTGACTCTGCATAAAGGCTGTGAATAGGGCTGGTACGGAAGGCACCAAGTTCCAGCCGGATACCTAAGTGGTATACAGGGTCCAACATTTTCAGTGCTGTCCTTGAAGCTGACTGATATACAATGCATCCATAGTCTATGCGTGACAGAACCAGGCTTCAAAACAGAGATATGAGACAGTGCCTGTCTGTCCCCCACGACTGATGCGATGAAATCTTTAAAAGTTTCATGGTCTTGAGACATTTTAACTTCTGCTGTTTTATGTGCTGGATGAAAGTGAGTTTGGAATCAAACATTACACCGAGGAATTTTTGTTCTTTCGCGATGACTATGTTTTGTCCACTCATTAGTATACAGGGGTCAGGATGCACACCTCGTCGTCTCGAGAAAAGCACACTAGTAGTCTTGTCAGTGTTAAACTTAAAAGCATTCTCGTTAGCCTATTTTGCAAGTCGGTTAACACCTAACTGTATCTGGCGTTCGCATACAGTCAAATTACACGATTTGAACTAATTTGAATGTCGTCCACGTATTCAGAGTACGATATCGCAGGTGGAATAACAGTGCGAAAAGAGTTCATTTTAACTATAAATAGTGTGCAGCTCAATACTCCTCCCTGTGGCACTCCATTTTCTTGAAAAAATGTGCGCGATAACACAGTACCCATTCTTACACGGAACTTCCTTTCAGACAGGTAATCTTCTAAGATGGTAATCAACCTGCCACATATTCCGAAAGACAGTAGATCTTGCAGGATTCCGTATCGCCAGGCAGTATCATATGCCTTCTCAAGATCAAAGAAAACAGACAGACAGTATTGATTGTGTACAAACGCGTCACATATATACGCCTAGAGGAGGACAAGATTGTCGGTGGTGAATCTAGCTGTACGCAAACCAGACTGACACGGGTCTCATATGCCGTTGTATTCCAAGTAGTAGACCAAGCGGCAGTTAATCATTTTTTCAAACACTTTGAGTAGGCAGCTTGTGAGGGCGATAGGCCTGTAACTATTTACCGAAGAGGGATCTTTGCCCTGTTTAAGGATTGGTAGTACTATTGCCTCTTTCCAAGCAGAAGGTATTTTGCCGGTATTGATAATCTTGCTGTAAAGTGCTAAAAGGCAGTTCAGGGTTTCATAAGGAAGATTTCTGATCATTTCATAGGTAATTGTATCAGAACCAGGAGCAGAACTTCCACAGGAACCAAGGGCAAGCTTCAGTTCATATAATGTTAGTGGTTTATTGTATTCGTCTGATACAGGCTTGTTCCGGCACAGAGGTACACTTTTAGCTATGATTTTGTGGCGTAAGAACTTAGTGGTATAGTTTTCCGAGCTTGACATTTTCTCGAAGTGGTCGCCAAGAGCGTTTGCCTGTTTTTCTATTGTATCACCGCAGTCATTCACCAAAGGGAAGGGATTTGGGCCTTGTCCTTTAGGTTTATGCACCCTATTTTAAACATTGCTGACGTCTGTGTAGGAATTTATTGAGGATATATAGCGTGTCCAGCTTTCCCGTTTGGCTATACGGCGAACACGCCTGCCATTCGCTTTGAAAATTTTAAAGGTTATCAAGTTTTCTGCTGTTGGGTAGCGAGAAAAAGTCCTCCATGCTTTGCTTTGCCGTTTTTTAGCAATTTCACGCTCCCGATTCCACCTTGGCTTTGTGTTAACCTTATCATTTCTGGACTGCGGTATGCACTTTTTTGCACAAGTAAGAACAAATTCAGAAATATAGTTGGCCACCTCTTCTACTTCCAAATGGTCTACCTCTTCGAGCTGTAGTGTACATAGCTCTCTGAATTTCACCCAGTTTGCAACATGAAAGTTCCACTTTTTAGGATAAGACGGCCGGTCATCCCGTTGTTTTGTTCCTAAAAGAGTTAGAAAATGGTCACTTCTATATGGATTATTATTAACTTTCCAATCTAAGTAAGGTAGGAGTGATGGTGACCCAATGGCTAAATCTATGCATGAATATGTATTGTGTGTGGTACTGAAGTATTTTGGCTCTGCCTTATTGAGCAGACAGGCTCCAGATGCAAGAAGAAAGTTTTCTATTGCACGACCTCTCGCATCACATTTGGTATCACTCCCGAGCAAACTGTGAGCATTAAAATCTCCAAATAACACATATGGTTCTGGAAGCTGATCAATAAGCTTGATGATGATGATGATGGTAGATTTTAGTGGCGCAAGGGAAACTCAGGCCAAAGAGCGCCAAACACACGGTTTTTGGTCGGTTTGATTATAAAAAGTCTACTCAGGGTGGCAAGAGTAAAAGAGTAGTGTATAGAACTTAAACTTAGGTGTAGTGACTATGTGTGATGGGTTTAAAACGGGCTACGCTTATGGGTTTTACAAAGTCATGCCGTGTCGTCAACAGTCCTTGTCAAGACAAGGAGTGCGTGCTGCATGACATTTGATAAAAAAGTCTCAGCGGTTCCCTCAGGATTGAGAGGAGGCTGAGATTAGTGAGAATATGTTATGGAATGTAGGAAGCCTACACTAGCTAAAAACTTTAAGACTACTTTTGGGGGAAACAAGGGATCGTCTCCAAGAAAAAATTGTGGATGAGGCGGAATGTGACATTTGTACAGCTTTGGAAAGTGACACAGTCTTTCTGGTTCGAGGTATGGACAGGTGATTAGAACGTGAACGACAGACAGCTCATCACCACATTTTGCACAATGTGGTGCTGGAGAGTTCTTTAAAAGGTGCGAGTGTGTTGCATGTGTATGACCGATCCTGAGTCTGCACAGTGCAACCTCTTGGTGCCTGTTACGTTTTTCAGTCACATATCTTCCTATTCTTGGCTTTACTAAGTGCAGTTTGTTTGCGTTTGCTGCGTTCCATTCATCTTGCCATTGCTTACGCATTCGGTTTCTGATTAGCGGCCTCAAGTCGTCATATGGGATGACAGCTACGTCTACTGTTGGGCGGAGTGCAGCGGACTGATGATGATGTGTGTTTTATGGCGCAAGGGCCAATTGATGGCCAAAGAGCGCCATTTCAATGAGTATAGAGATGTGGACAATGATATGTTGCGTGGCTGTATAGGGGCCTTAAAATTCCTCGCGATAATGCGGGTAAAAACATAAGTATTAAAGACATGACAGTGGCGTGATAAGCAAATTAAAAAGGGTGACAAAGGTTTTGATAATAAAAACATGTAAAAATATTTGGCACTAGCACACTTGCCTCATCAGTGCCCTTGTGTCCAAGGGCTGCGAGGCAAGTGCTTTTAAATGTAATCACAGCAGCAGCGACCTCTCTTGAGAGGTCACGCTACGCAATGCCTGGGTATAATACATGGTAAAAATTAACATCTCTTAAAAAAGCTAACAATGATTTATGGGTGAAAAATGGTTCCCTACCGACAAACATTGCAGGGTGTAAAGGTATATGTTGTCGGTAGGGTAATGGGAAGTGTTGTCTTCTTAGAGTTTCTAACTGTTTACATTGGATTAAAACGTGAAGAACTGTTAAAGCCTCACCACATTTATCACACAATGGTGGATCACCACCGGATAAAAGATGTGTGTGTGTCGTGTATGTGCGCCCTATCCCGAGTCTTGTTAGTGTTACCTCTGTTAGACGTGATTTTGATACTGGTGGCCAATGGCCAAGGTGTGGCTTGATAACGTGTAGTTTGTTTTGTGTGTGTGTATCCCACTTGCTCTGCCAGTAGTCCCTGAGGTTTAGTTTGAGAGACGGCTTAAGATCAAGGGCCGGGATTGATATGGATGTAATGGCGGTGCTCTCATGGACGGATGCAGCGAGCTGATCCGCCCTCACGTTGCCTTGGATCTCACGGTGCCCTGGCACCCAGCACACTACAACATGTTGTTTGTGCGTGTAGAGTGTGCACAAAATGGAAAAAAGTGAGACAAGGACTGGGTTTTTTTGTTTTTTAAGACTGTGCAGAGCAGTTACCACACTGAGGGAGTCTGTATAAATTACTGCTTTTTGTATTTGTAATTCTTTGATGTGTTTAGCTGCCACCAGTATCGCGTAAGCTTCCGCTGTGAAGATACTTGTGCGTGGATGTAGAGGGCCAGCATCCGAAAAGGATGGGCCGACAGCAGCGTAGGACACAGAGGAGTTAGTCTTGGAGGCATCTGTGAAGAACTCAGGACATGTGTATTTGTGTTGAAGTTCCAGAAAGTATGTTTGGATATGGGCAATAGGTGCATGTTTTGTAACCTCTAGGAAAGACACATCGCAGTCTATAGTCTGCCACTGCCACGGTGGCGGGTATGCTACAGGAGCCATTAAACTGTGTTCAAGTGACACTTCAGTTTCTTCCGCTAGACACTTCAGGCGAACTGAGAAGGGCTGCCTCATCGAAGGCCTGTTTTAAAACAGAGTTGAGCTCGACAAATCATTAATTGTAGAGTATGAGGGGTGCTTCTTGTCTGCTTTCACCTTAAGGAAATAAACAAAGGACATGTAAGTTCTCAGCAGATAAGGCGACCACTCATTTGACTCGACATAAAGGCTTTCTACGGGGCTGGTGCGAAAAGCACCCGTAGAAAGGCGGATGCCTAAATGGTGCACGGGGTCCAGCATCTTCAAGGCACTTTGAGTGGCAGACTGATAGACAACGGCACCATAATCTAGGCGGGTACGAATAAGGCTTCTATAGAGGTTCATGAGGCATTGCCTATCACTACCCCACGTAGTACGTGACAACACTTTTATAACATTCATGGCTTTTAAACATTTTGTTTTTAAATACTTGATGTGCGGTACGAAGGTCAACTTGTTGTCCAAGATTAAGCCTAAGAATTTATGCTCGGCTTTGACGGACAGACGTTGCCCGTTCAGCCGAATGTCAGGTTCCGAGTGCATGCCTCTCTTTCGAGAGAACAAGACACACGTGCTTTTTTGTGGGTTAAGTCGAACTCCGTTTTCATCTGCCCATTTGGAGACCTTATTTAAACCCATCTGAACCTGCCGCTCACACATGGCCAAGTTGCATGACTTGAAGCCAAGCTGAACGTCGTCGACATATGTACAATAGAACATCATGCGGGGAATGGACAAGTGCAAAGAATTCATTTTGATGATAAAAAGTGTGCAACTAAGCACACCACCTTGTGGCACGCCTGTTTCCTGGACAAATGTTTGGGAGAGCACACTGCCTAGACGGACACGAAATGTCCGGTTTGACAGGTAACTTTCGATTATATGAAACATTCTTCCGCGCACACCAAGGTGGGACAGGTCTCTTAGAATTCCGAAACGCCATGTTGTATCATACGCCTTTTCGATATCGAGGAACACAGAGAGAAAATATTGTTTATGAACAAAGGCGTCTCTGATCTGTGCCTCGATACGAACGAGGT
Organism: Rhipicephalus microplus; assembly: GCF_043290135.1. NCBI lineage: Eukaryota > Metazoa > Arthropoda > Arachnida > Ixodida > Ixodidae > Rhipicephalus > Rhipicephalus microplus. The sequence continues at coordinate 168,533,630 of NC_134702.1, read as the reverse complement.
GGTCTGTGGTGGATCTTTCTCGAAACCCGCACTGAAATGGGTCGAGCAAATTGTTTGTTTCAAGGATATGTACAAGTCGACAGTTTATCATTTTTTCGAAGACTTTGCACAAGCAGCTTGTAAGTGCAATGGGTCTATAGCTTGAAGCTAAAGAAGGGTCCTTGCCCTCTTTCAAAATGGGAATAATAATAGCCTCTTTCCAGGAGGTAGGAATAGTGCCAGAAAACCAGATAGCATTGTATAAACAAAGTAAGGTTTTTCGTGTTTCGGCTGGTAGGTTTTTTAACATTTCATACACCACACGGTCAGAACCTGGGGCAGAAGTGCTGCAGGAGTTTAGAGATGTTCGGAGTTCAGCTAGACTGAAATCTTGGTTATATCCCTCGTACCTAGTGCATTTGTGTTCGAGTTTCTGTTTTTCTATTCTTGTTCTGTATTTTTGGAAAGTGTCAGTATAGTGGGACGAGCTGGATACCCGTTCAAAGTATGCCCCGAGGAAGTTTGCCTGATCTTCCAAGGTATCACCTTGAGTGTTTACGAGTGGAAGTGTGTGTACTTGTTTCCCTGCTATCCTACCGACCATGTTCCAGACTTTTGCCTCCTGTGTGTATGAATTGATCCCCGACAAAAACTTCTGCCAGCTTTCTCTTCTGGCCTGCCGACGCATTCTCCTTCCTTGAGACTTTATTTTCTTAAAGCTCTCAAGGTTTTCCGCTGTCGGCGAGTTGCGCAGCAACCTCCATGCCCTGTTCTGTTCCTTTCGCGCATTACGACACTCTGTGTTCCACCATGGGACGTGTCGCTTGCCGGGCTGTCCAGATGTTTGTGGGATGCATTTGGCTGCTGTGTTAATAAGGACAGCTGTGAAGTACTGCACAGCTTCATCTATGCTTAGCGTACATATGTCAGTCCAAGATAAGTGAGCTTTGTTATGAAACTGTTCCCAGTCGGCTTTGTGTATAAGCCATTTGGGAACTCGTGGAGGATATTCGTATGATGTTTGTGTACTCAAAACGACAGGAAAATGGTCGCTTCCGTAGGGATTATTTAGAACTTTCCATTGGAGTAATGGTACAAGTGATGGAGATGCGATGCTGAGATCTATGGAAGAGTAGGTTTTGTTGGCAAGGTTATAATATGTTGCCTGTTTCCTATTCAACAGATAGGCGCCGGAGGAAAAAAGGAACTGTTCAATGAGACGACCTCGTGCGTCGCAGCGAGAATCACCCCATAGACTGCTATGAGCATTCAGGTCACCAAGGACCAGATAAGGTTCGGGTAGTTGGTCTATTAAGGACTCGAATTCTCGTTTTCCAAGACGGTGTTGTGGGGGTATGTACAGAGAGCAGATGGTGACGAGCTTGTTGAAAAGAACTGCCCGAACAGCCACTGCCTCTAGTGTTGTTTGCAGTGGTAAATGTGCGCATGCTACTTTTTGATTAACAATAATGGCTACACCGCCGGATGATGCCGCAGCATCATCTCTGTCGTTTCGGAAGAGAACATACCGACGCAAAAAATTCGTGTTTTGATGATGATGAGTAGATTTCAGTGGCGCAAGGGCCAATTGATGGCCAAAGAGCGCCATTTCAATTGACTACAGATATGAGCAATGATATGGTGCGTGGCTGTAAAGGGGCCTTAAAATTCCTCGCTCTAACGCAGGTTAAAACATGAAAGTAATAAAATTATGACAGTGGCGTGACATATGTGTGGTGATAGCTGATGGCAAAATGTCATGATAATAAAACTATGGTGAAGATATAGTCACCGCAGCCACGACCACACTATAGAGGTCGTGCTACGGGTGACCTCGAAATATCGGGTGAAAGCTTTGCACATCTTTTAAAAACGTAAAAAGTGTTTGTGGTTTAAAAAGCGGATCCCTACCAATGAGCATCCCAGGGTGTAGAGGGAGCTGCTGTCGGTGGGGCAGTAAAAAGTGCTTTTTTCTTAGAGCATCTAGCTCATTGCACTGGACAAGAATGTGGAGAACCGTAAGGGGGTCTCCACATCTCTCACAATATGGTGGATCACCGGAAGACAGAAGAAATGAGTGTGTGGAATGTGTGTGTCCTGTTCGAAGCCTTGTTAGTATTACTTCTGTGTGTCGTGATTTTGATAGTGGTGGCCAATAACCTAGTTGCGGTTTAATAGCATGGAGTTTATTATCTGTGTGTTTATCCCACATCTTCTGCCAATACTCCCTGAGCTTTCGTTTTATAAAAGGTTTTAAGTCAAGTGCAGGGACTGGTGTTGATGCATTGGCAGTAGTGACATTGGCGCAAGCAGCCAGATTGTCGGCCAAAACGTTCCCTTGTATTTCACGGTGCCCTGGGACCCAGCAGACAACGACATGCTGTTTTGATGTGTAAAGTGTGCACAGAAGTGAGTAAAGTGACACCAGCACTGGGTTCTTGTGTTTTTTAGGAGTTTTCAGGGCTTTGACCACACTTAGAGAATCTGTGTATATTACCGCCTTTTGTAATTTTACCTGTTTAATGTGTTTTACGACCGCCAGTATTGCGTAAGCTTCTCCTGTGAAAATGCTTGCATTAGGATGAAGGACGCCGGCCTCAGAAAAGGATTGGCCTATTGCTGCATATGACACAGAAGTGTTTGACTTTGACGCATCAGTAAAGAACTCAGGGCATGTGTATTTAAGTTGTAGCTCTAAAAAGTATGTATGTATGTGTGCAAGTGGTGCGTGCTTTGTGACATCAACAAAAGAGATATCACAGTCTATAAGCTGCCACTGCCACGGTGGCAGATATGTTGCAGGAGCCATCAAACTGGGTTCAAGAAGAGGCACACCTGTTTCTTCGGCCAGTCTCCTTACACGCAGCGCGTAGGGCTGCCTAAACGAAGGACGGTTCTCGAACAAGCCAGAACAAGACAAATCATTAATTATGAAATGGGAAGGGTGTTTCTTGTCTGCCTTCACCTTCAAAAAGTACAAAAAGGACAGGGAACATCTTTGTAGGTGGAGCGACCATTCATTCGAATCCACGTACAGGCTCTCCACAGGGCTGGTGCGGAAAGCACCCGTAGAGAGGCGAATGCCTAGATGGTGGACAGGGTCGAGAATTTTCAAGGCTGATGGTGTTGCCGACTGATAAATTATAGCACCGTAATCTAGGCGTGTGCGTACGAGACTTTTATATAAGTTAATTAAACATTTCCTGTCGCTACCCCATGTAGTGCGTGACAACACTTTCAAAATGTTCATTGTTTTTAAGCACCTGTCCCTTAAATACTTGATGTGTGGGATGAAGGTTAGCTTAGTGTCTAATATGAGACCAAGAAACTTGTGCTCGGTCTTCACTGACAGAGGTTGACCATGCAGGTCAATGTCGGGGTCAGGATGGAGGCCCCTCTTTCGGCTGAACAAGACACAAGTGCTCTTTTGCGCGTTGAGTATAAAACCATTCTCGTTTGCCCATTGAGATACCTTGTTCAACCCTAGTTGAACTTGACGTTGGCACATTGAGATGTTGCAAGATTTGTAACCAATCTGCACATCATCGACATATATGCAGTAAAAAATATTTCGTGGGAGAGACAGGTGCAAGGAATTCATTTTAACTATGAAAAGTGTACAGCTCAATACACCTCCTTGTGGCACTCCTGTTTCTTGGACAAATACTCGAGATAAGACGGTGCCAACTTGGACACGGAATGTACGGTTGGACAGGTAGCTTTCGATAACTGTCAGCATTCTACCCCGCACAACTAAATGTGACAGGTCTCGCAATATGCCGAAGCGCCATGCAGTGTCATATGCCTTTTCCATATCGAGGAACACAGACAGAAAAAATTGCTTATGAACAAAAGCATCGCGAATTTGTGCTTCGATACGGACAAGGTGGTCAGTGGTGGACCGAGCCTCTCGAAACCCACACTGGTATGGGTCAAGTAGGCCACTAATTTCAAGGAAGTGCATCAGGCGCCTGTTAATCATTTTTTCAAAGACTTTGCAAATACAGCTGGTTAATGCAATTGGCCTGTAGCTGGAAACTGAGGCCGGGCCCTTGTCTTGTTTTAGAATCGGGATAATGATAGCTTCCTTCCAGGCTGAGGGTAGCTCGCCAGAAGACCATATCGCATTATAGAGAGAGAGGAGAGCTTTCTGGGTTTCAGTGGGCAGGTGTTTCAACATTTCATATGCCACACGGTCCGGGCCTGGGGCAGATTTATTGCAGCAGGCAAGTGAGGCCTGCAGTTCAGCCAAACAGAAAGGTTCGTTGTATGCCTCATGTGTTCTGGGCTTGCGCTCTAATCTCTGTTTTTCTATTGCGGTTTTATATCCTCGGAACGCTTCACTATAGTGTGTTGAGCTGGAGACCTGTTCAAAGTGTGCTCCGAGAGTGTTTGCCTGGTCTTCCAAACTCTCCCCTTGGGGGTTCACTAGAGGAAGCGAATGTGCTCCTCGTCCTGCCACCTTACCAACCATACTCCAGACTCTCGACTCATCTGTGTATGAGTTAATGCCCGACACAAATTTGTGCCAACTTTCTCTTTTCGCCCGTCGGCGCGTCCTCCTTGCTTGCGACTTGACGTTTTTAAAGTTTACAAGATTCTCGGCTGTGGGCGAGTATCTAAGCAACCTCCATGCCTTATTTTGTTTTTTTCGAGCATCACGGCACTCATTATTCCACCATGGTACTCGTCGTTTGCTTGACAGTCCACATGTTTGGGGAATACATTTTGTTGCTGCATCAACCAAGAAAGCTGTGAAGTAGCATACAGCATCCTCTATGCTCAATGCCGCCATGTCAGTCCAAGATAATAAAGTCATTTTTTGAAACTTTTCCCAATTGGCTTTGTCGGTGAGCCATTTGGGAACTTGTGCAGGACATGTATTTGTTATTGATGTGCTAATAACGATAGGAAAATGGTCACTTCCATATGGATCATTAACGACTTCCCATTTAAGTAGAGGCAGGAGTGATGGGGATATTATGCTGAGGTCTATTGCTGAGTACGTATTGTTAGCGATGCTGAAATACGTTGGCTCTTTCCGATTCAGCAGGCACGCACCGGAAGAAAACAGGACCTGTTCAATCAGGCGACCTCGAGCATCGCAGCGAGAGTCACCCCATAGATTGCTATGTGCATTGAAATCTCCAAGGAGGATATAAGGTTCTGGAAGTTCCTCTATGAGGGACTCGAGTTCATGCTTTTCAAGACGGTGTTGCGGAGGTATGTAGAGAGAGCAGATGGTGACGAGCTTATTCAAAAGAACTGCTCGAACAGCCACCGCCTCGAGGGATGTTTGTAGTGGTAAGTGTGTGCATGCAATCCCTTGATTGACTATAATGGCAACACCACCGGATGGCACAATGGCATCATTCCGGTCTTTCCGAAAGATAACGTAATGACGTAAAAAGTTGGTGTGTTTGGGTTTCAGGTGTGTCTCTTGTACGCACAGCACCTTAGGTGTATGTTTGTGTAAAAGTTCATGGATATCGTCGAGGTTTCTCAACAGTCCTCTGACGTTCCACTGTAGTATTTGTGTCATTTTAATGTAGTGTGGTGCTGTGTGTACAGAGGTGTTGCGTTAGTTTACAGGGCCTTTTGAGGGCCTTGTGATTCGATGTTTTTCTTTTTTGGCGCGCTCTAAGGAGTTGCGCCTATCCTTCGGCGTCTGAGGCGCCGGAGGAGTGGGACTTGTATCCATCACCTCTTGTGAGGTGGTGGATGGTGCCTGCTGGGCAGGCACATTCACTGAACTTTTGGACCTAACTGCGCCTGCAGTGGTCCCAGGTTCGGCAGACACCGGGGTCTGCCGGCCCTGTTTGTCAGGTGGCGGAGCAGTACAGGCTGCTCCAGCCGGGGGCGCTGGCGGCACGACCGCGGCCACACACTGTGTGACATTCGCGGGTGCCGAGGCATGTGGCGCGGCGCCCCGGCGCGTCACATCTGCAAAGGAGGGATAAGACGGGTTGTGTATTGCGAAACGTTGGCGTGCTTCTTGGAATGTGAGATTGAATTTAACCTTGAGTTCTACTATTTGTTTTTCTTTTTTCCATGCGGGGCATGATCGTGAGTAGGCAGCGTGATCTCCTTCACAGTTCGAACAATGAGATGTTTCTGAGGTGCAGTTGTCTGATATGTGTTGAATGGATGCGCACTTTGCGCAAGTGGCACGCCCTCTGCAACTCTGCGATCCATGACCGAAACGTTGGCACTTGAAACATCGACGAGGGTTGGGAATGTATGGTCTTACACGAAGCTTACAATAGCCGGTTTCGATTGATTCTGGTAGGTCACTTGTTCTGAAGGTAACTATTACGTGTTTTGTAGGGGTCAGTTTGTTGTTGCGCCTTATTGTTATTCGTTGAACTTTGACCACGTTCTGGTCCTGCCAACCTTCGAGCAGCTCACTTTCAGAAAGCTCAGTAAGGTCATCATCAGAAACTACGCCACGGACAGTGTTCATGGACCTGTGTGGGCCCACGGAAACAGGGGTTTCCCCAAAGGCTACAAGCTTAGACAGCTTTTCATACTGGACTTTGTCACGTAGCTCCAAAAGAAGATCGCCACTTCCCATCTTTGTCACTTTATAACCTGGGCCTATTGCTTCTGTGAGAGTTTTGGAAACGAGGAAGGGTGAAATGGCTCGGACTGTCTTGTTTTCGTTTTGACTGTGGATTACATGGTACTTTGGGAATGTCGGCTTTGGTGTGTTTAGCAGGAAAGTATCATCGGTGCGCCACCTTTTTAGGGAGCGATCAGGAAGGAGGGGAAAAGCTTTTGCCATAAAAATACTATAAAGTTCGGCGGCGATGGTGGCCACCCACCACCGAGCCCAACAAGGGGACGCTACAAGGTTGACTAGTGAACACTTGGAGACGCCAGCCATGCATCGCCGCTATAACCGAATATAACTACCCAAGGTTGGGTAACTACACAGGGTTAACCCTCGCCGCCAGGAAATTCGGAAGTAAACGGAAAAGAGAAGATGACAGGACAGATAAAAAGAGAGAGATACAGACGAAGATGTAGGAAGAGAGAGATAGGAAAAGGCGACTGCCGATTTCCCCTGGATGGGTCAGCCCAGGGGTGCCGTCTACGTGAAGCCGGGGCCAAAGGGGTGTGTTGCCTCTGCCGGGGGGCCTTAAAGGTCCAATCACCCAGCGTCAGCTCAACCCCCAGGATCCCCTTTTCCCCGGACACGGCAAAGCCACGCACGGCTAGGCGTGGGAGGGAGCCGAAACTCCCCCGTTAGCTCGGGTCCGTGGTGTCGCTACACACCAAACGCCTACTTTCGCAGGCGCCCCTGCGGGGGAAATTCGTGTTTTTAGATTTGATGATGATGTTTAGAGTTTAATGGCGCAAGGCCGACTAAGGGCAAAGAGCGCCAAACAGAAGTGATTACACTAAAGTGACAAGGAAGTAAAAGAACATCTCAGTAAAAATAAACAAAGTAAAACACAACGTAATGGAAGATGACTGGTCTAAAGGGCCAGGTTGTCAAGCATGATAAGAAATGAGATGTAAAAATTTCACGTCGGTAAGAAATTCTAAAACGCGTTTGACTGAAAACAGTGCTTCGTCTCCTATGAAGTGTGACGGGTGTGGTGGAATATGTCGCGTGTGTAGTTGTGGGAAGTATTTGCGTCGTGTTGTGTCAAGTGCCTTACATTGTATCAGGATGTGGATCACGGATAGGGCCTCTCCGCACCTGCTGCACAGAGGTCTTGGAGACCCAGTGAGAAGGTGCGAGTGCGTTGCATGAGTGTGCCCTATCCGTCATCTGGCCAAGGCGACTTCAGTGTATCTATTACGTGCGTCGGTGGTGTATGGTCCCAAATGTGGTTTTATTACGTGTAACTTGTTGTCTGTTTGTTCACTCCAGTGTGTTCGCCATGTTTTACGAAGTTGTTGTCTGATGTGTGGTTTCACGTCGGTGTAGGGTAGTGTGGTTATGTCTACTGTATTTAGGAGTGTAGCAGCAGCAGCCATTCGATCCGCTGCTTCGTTCCCGGCTATACCGCAGTGGCCAGGGACCCAACAAAGAACCAGTTCAAGGTTGCGTACATACACAGACATAACAGCTTTGACAATCAGATTGACAACATGGTTTTTCGAAGGCATTGTTGACGACAGTGCCCGCACAACACTGAGGGAGTCTGTATAGATAATGGATTGTGAGATGTCGCTTTGAAGTATATGATTAACAACAAGAAGAACACCATACGCCTCTGCGGTAAAGATACTAGTATGACTATTCAGCGTTTTAGTGACACTAAGGCCGGGTCCATGCGCAGCGCAGGACACAGAGGTGGCAGTTCTAGAGGCGTCCGTATAAAATTCAGCACATTGATACTTATGCTGCAGATGCAAGAAATGCTGCAGAATAGCACATGTGGGAGCTCGGTTTTTATCTATATGTGTAAAAGATGTGTCACATAAGACAGCGCGGAGATGCCATGGTGCTATAAAATCTGTTGGAGAACTTTGGATGGTGTCTAGAAAAGAGACAGAAAGCTCTGACGCTTCCTCTCTAGCTCTGTAGGAGAAAGACGCAGAGAACGATGGTCGGTTTAAAAGGAGTTCAGTCATGGACGTATCATAAAAAACTGCTTTAAAAGGATGGTGAGGCATGGATGAAAGTTTAAAAGCATAAAGGAGATCTGTGTATGCTCGCTGACGTTGCAGGTTCCATTTGTTACACTCCACATAGAGGCTTTCGACCGGACTAGTCCGGAATGCACCACACGCCAGGCGGAGCCCCAGATGGAGTACCGGGTCCAGCATTTTGAGGGATGTTTTACTTGCTGACCCATAAACAACGCTACCATAGTCCAAACGCGAACCTATTAGGCTGGTAAAAACACGTAATAAAAGTTGTTTGTCAGCACCAAAAGAAATGTGCGAGAGAACCTTCATGATAGTCAGTGTTTTTAAGCATTTATGTTTTAGTTGTTTTATGTGTGGGATGAATGTCAGCTTTTCGTCAAAGATTATTCCTAAAAACTTGTGTTCCTTTTTGACGGGAATTGACACACCATTAAGATGAATGTCAGGATCCGGCCGGATGCCACGCCTCTTAGAAAAAAGAACACAAGTGCACTTCCCCGGATTAAATTTAAACCCGTTCCTATCTGCCCAGCCAGCTAGCTTGCTAACACCAAGCTGTACTTGGCGCTCGCAGACAGATAGGTTACAAGACTTAAAAGATAATTGTACGTCGTCTACATAAATTAAGCAGGAAATCGACGGTGGCAATGCCTTCCTCAGTGAGTTCATTTTCACAATGAAAAGGGTGCAACTTAAAACTCCACCTTGTGGCACTCCATTTTCCTGAACATGAACTCTAGATAGTGCAGTTCCAACACGCACGCTAAACGTTCTTTCGGACATGTAACTGGCAAGCGTGTTGAACATGTTACCTGAAATGCCAAAAGACTTGAGATCAATGAGGATACCATACCTCCAAGCAGTATCATACGCCTTTTCTAAATCAAAAAATACTGTCATGCAGTACTGCTTGTGGAGGAAAGCATCTTTTACATATGCCTCTAATGCAACGAGTTGATCGTTGGTAGATCGCCCCGCCCTGAAGCCTGCCTGGCAGCCCTCGAGAAGACCGTTGTACTCGAGAAAGTACACAAGTCTCCTGTTTATTATCTTCTCGAAGAGCTTACACATGCAGCTAGTCAGGGCAATGGGACGATAACTGGCAGGAGAGGAAGGGTCCTTCCCTTCCTTTAGGAAAGCTACTACTATGGCCTCCCTCCAAGAGCGAGGAATGTGCCCCAAAAGCCATATTTTATTGTATAGGTGTAAGAGTGTTTCAAGAGTGTCTGGGTGTAGGTGCTGTATCATGGTGTATGTAACCTTATCTGCACCTGGAGCTGAAGGTTTGCACGTGCTCAAGGCAGCCTTCAACTCATAGAGAGTGAATTCAGAGTTGTAAGAACTGTTCGATTTCTCTTTGTCGTGTAAGGGCTTTTTTCCAACAGATGTTTTGTGTTTCATGAAAGTGTTTGTGTAGTGTGCTGAGCTGGACACGTGTTGGAAGTGTTGTGCGAGTGTGTTAGCCTGGTCTTCCAGTGTGTCCCCTGTTGTACTAACCAGGGGCAGGCTGTGTGTCTGTTGTCCTTTTAGTTTGCGTATTCGTGTCCAGACTTTGTGTGTGTCAGTGTATGAGTTGATGGAAGTGAGGAAGGTGCGCCAGCTGTCCCTTTTCGCCTCACGACGCACTCGCTTCCCAAAAGCCTTTGCCCGTTTAAACGAAATGAGGTTGTCCGACGTGGGGTACCGGCGAAGGACACCCCACGCTTTGTTCTGGGCCTGTCGCGCCCGCCTGCAGTCCTCGTTCCACCAGGGCCGCCTTGGGTTGCAGGACGCACTGGAGGCCAGGGGAATGGACTTTTCGGCGGCGTCAAGGATGTGCGCCGTGATGAGTTGGGCGGCTTCCTCCACGTGTAGGTGTTCTATGGATGTGTGGTGTAGTTGAGAGATGTTTGTGTGAATGTGCTCCAGTTTGCTTTTGATTCATTAAACCTTTTATGGGAAGATGAACTGCTCGGGCCTGTACCTAGATACGTTAATGAGGTGGGGAAATGGTCACTACCATATGGGTCCGTGCCCACACCCCACTCAAGACATGGAAAGAGAACTGCGGAACCAATAGCCAAGTCAAGATGCGAGTATGTATTGTGTCCTAAGTTATGGTATGTAGGCTGTTTTTTGTTGAAAAGGCATGATCCGGAGGATGTAAGAAACTTCTCTATTAGGCGACCTCGGGCATCCGTTCTGGAGGAGCCCCAAAGAGGGTTGTGCGCATTAAGGTCGCCTATGAGGATGTACGGTTCGGGCAGCTGGTCGACCAGCGCCTCGAAGTCAGAGCTCACAAGTGAAAAATCCGGAGAGATGTAAACGGAGCATACCGTTATCAGCTTATTAAATATTATTGTACGGATCGCTACAGCCTCGAGGACAGTGTTTAAAGAGATAGGGTGGCATGCTAATGACTTCAGTGCGATAATAGCAACACCTCCTGAGGAGTGGGTGCAGCCAACCCTGTCCTTTCTGAATACCATATACCTATTTAAGAAATTTGTGTTTTTAGAATTAAGGTGGGTTTCCTGGAGACACATGATACTTGGCTGTCTGTCATGCAGAATCTCATACACATCGTCCAGGTTTTTAAGGAGGCCTCTGCAGTTCCATTGGATTATGTTTTCTGTTCCCATTATTTGAATTTAAGAATGACTGGAGTGTGTGTGTTTGTGTGTGTTCATGTGTCGTCTTTCGGGGCTGTTAATCTTGACTTGGGCTTTTTAGGCCCTTCTGGAGACTTGGCCGTCACAGGCCGCTCCTTGCGCTGCGTGGCAGGCAGGAACGGCCAGACATCCATGTTATCATCAGATGTCCGAGGGATGCCCGTCGAGCCGGGCCCCCGGACTTGGCCCCCTTTCGGGAGCCCTTCGTTTGAGCCGCCACCCCCGGGGGTGCCACAGGTGGCACGGGCGGTGTGGTGGCGGTGGGATCCGGTGCGGGGCCCGCGGTGTCCATCATCTCGGCACCCTCCAACGCACTGGAGGACGGGGAGGCCGAGGCGGGAGCGGCACCGGTCCCGACAGAACCGGTTTGATGATGATGATGATGTTTGATGTTTTATGGCGCAAGGGCCGTTTCACGGCCAAAGAGCGCCAGTTCATCTTGCTAAAAAAAAATGGACAATGATTGTGATAAGCGGCTGTATAAGGGCCATAAAATTCCTCGCGGTAAGGCGGGTAAAAACATACAAGTGATAAAATAATGACCATGGCGTGAAAGGTGTGTGTGGTGTGAATAGATGACAAAAGTTGGTGATAATAAAAGACGATGGTGGATATGATTGGCATTAGCACAAGTGCCTCACTCGTTTATACCCTTGCGTCCAAGGGCCGTGAGGCAAGTGCTTTCTTGAGTAACCACCGCAGCAAAAACCTCTCTGGAGAGGTCATGCTACGGGATGCCTGGGTATATGATATGGAAACTATGAATTTCTTTAAAAAACGCTAACAATGATTTGTGACTAAAAAGCGGTTCCCTACCGACGAACATTGCAGGGTGACAGAACTGGTTTGCACCACATCCACTGCTGCCTCAGCAAGCGGTGTGGCGACAGATTGGGCTGCAAGAGGCAACCCAGGGGGGGGCGGGGGCGGGACGAAGTCCAACTCGCGGTACTGGGTCCCCGCCGAAACAAGACGCCGCTCCGCCCCCCGGCGAGCTGCGTCGGCGTACCTCCCCAGAGGGAAAGAGGCGAACCTCTTTCGCGCCTCCGGGAAGGTGATGTTCTCTGTGACCTTTATGTTTATTATTTTCTTTTCCAATTGAAACTTCTCGCATTTTCTGGAGTACGCCGCGTGTGGGCCCTGACAGTTGATGCAGAGAAGTTGTTGAGAGCTACAATTATCAGTGGGATGGTCATGTTGGGCGCACTTGGCACAGGTTATTTGGCCCCGACACGAGTTAGTACCATGCCCGAACCTCTGGCACTTGAAACAGCGCCGCGGGTTCGGGATGTACGCTCGGACGGAGCACCGGATAAAGCCTGCATTAATATAATCTGGAAGATTGGACCGATCAAGTGTGAGGATTATGTGCCTAGTGGGTATTTTCTTGTCATCTCTTCTGATGGTAATGCGCCGAACTGCCGTCACACCTTGGTTTCGCAGGCCTTCAAGGAGGTCGGCCTCTGTCTCGTTTGCCAGATCTGGCTCCGAAATCACGCCCTGGGAGCTGTTGAGGCTGCGGTGGGGCGTGACTCCAATGGCCAGATCGGCGATGCGGGTTTGAGCAAGGAGTTTGTCGGCCTGGTCCTGTCTACTGAGCTCGACAAGGACTTCGCCAGTTCGTTGTTTTTTGGCCTTGTACGACTCTCCAACAACACTCTCAAGAAACTTTGACACAGGAAATACCGACAGTGAAGAAAGAGGTTTGGATTGGTCGACCGATTCCATCACCATGAAGCGAGGAAAGTTGTTCGGTTTGGGAGGACTCAAGTTAGGAAGTGGTGGGAAAGAAACTTCGGTGCGGCCCCTTTTCGGGGGCCGATCACGTTTGGGGGGGGGGTTTGGAAAATGCCATGTGACAGATTGAAAAGCAGGGAACGGGGGTACTTTCGTCGCTCGGTTTACCCTGATGCCGAGAGAGGTCACGGAGCTCCCTGCCTGGTAGACAGGCAGGGAGCCCATCGGCCGGAGCTTGACCAAGGCTCCGACGGCCACCGTTTACGGCTTCTACCCTTCACCTATAAACACCTCGCCACGGTTGGGCACAGCTTATGTTGGGAGCTCGAGGTCCGCGGTGTCGCCACTCACCGTCACCTAGATTACTCAAGGTGCCCCGTGCGGGGTTTTTAGATTTTAAATGAGTTTCCTGTACACACAGCACTTTCGGCGAATGTTTGCAAAAGAGCTCTTGAACATCATCGAGGTTTCTGAGGAGTCCTCTGACGTTCCAATGTATTATTTGTGTTGCCATATTGGAGGTAACGTAGTGCTGTGTGTAAGGAGCAATGGGTGTGTCTGCTTCTTAAGCTAAGCGTTAAGACTCAAAGAACAGGGCCGTCGCCGGGCCCCGTTATTGGCTTTTTATTTCGTTTGGCGCGCTCCAGGGAGCTACGCCGATCTTTCTGCACCAGGGGTGCCGTGGTGTCCATTGCCTCCTCAGAGGCACTGGATGCCCGCATTTGCGAGCTGATGTTTTGGGCTTGGGACCTCGCCTGGTGAGACGAGGCCTTCATATCGGCCGACCCTGGGGTCTCCTTCACCTCGGGGGGCGAAACCTTCGGTCCTCTTGGGCTAGAGGTCGAAGGAACCTCCTTTGGTGCTGGGATACCCTGGCCGCTGCAAGAGCTTGCAGCGGCCTTGGTTGTCGCCGTGGGGAGGAGGGGCAGGGCAGCCTTGGCTGTTCTCGCCGTGGGTGGGGGCATTGGCGACCGCCTGGGCACACTGTGCCTGGCATGGGCAGTTCCCGCAGGCCGTTGTAGTGCTGCCCCCTGTTGCACTACATCGGAAAACGATGGTTTGTTTGTGAAAAGCCCAGATACTTGTTGACGGGCTTCTCGGAAAGTAATGTTTTGAGTGATTTTGATTGTAACAATTTCTTTTTCCTTTTTCCATGTTGGACAGGTTCGAGAGTATGCGGGATGGGCACCATCGCAGTTTGCGCAGTGGGCCCCATTTTCCACCTTACACTCGTCCGTAGCGTGTCCTGTGGTGGCACACTTTCCGCAGGTGAGTTGGCCGCGGCAACTCTGAGAGCCGTGACCAAAACGCTGGCATTTGAAGCAACGTCGTGGGTTGGGAATGTAAGGTCTCACATTCAACTTCAAGTATCCTGTTTCGAGATGTTCAGGCAGGGTGCTGGTGCAAAATGTCACAATTATGTGTTTTGTTGGGATTTCCTTCTTATCACGCCTAATTTTGATTCTTTGCACTTGTGTCACCTGCTGGTCCTTCCAGCCCTCGAGGAGCTCACCTTCAGTCAGGTCAAGCAAGTCTTGGTCAGATACAACGCCTCGCGAAGTGTTGAGTGAGCGGTGTGGTGTAATTGAGATAGGTATGTTTTCAAACGATTCTAGTTTTGAGAGGTTTTCGTACTGGCTCTGACTTTTTACCTCGAGGAGGAGATCCCCACTGGCCATTCTTGTAGCCTGGTAACCTGGTCCAAGTGTAGTGGTGAGGCATTTGGAAACAACGAAAGGCGAAATAGTTCTGGCGTTCTTTTCAGCGGTTTCACAATGGATTACATGGTAGCGGGGAAAGGTTTCTTTCAGTTTGCTGAAATACTTGCAAAAGTCTTCGGTGCGCCCTCTCTTCGGGAGAGGACGATCATGCAATGGAGGGAGAGAAGAGAAAGCCATAAACTAAATGTGAGTTCGGCAGCCATGCCAGCCGCCCACCATGGAGCCCAACACGGGGACGTGACAAGTCCTAAATATATATGAGGCATGTCAACGTCAGCTGTAAACAGCCGCTATAACCAAATGTATTGTGCCCAAGACAGAGCACATACACAAGGTTAACCCTTGCCGCCAGGAAAAATCGGAAGTAAATAGAAGAGAGAAGAAGACAGGATAGATTTAAAGACGAGAAAAGACTAAGATGTAGAGAGAGAGAGAGAAATAGGAAAAGGCGACTGCCGATTTCCCCTGGGTGGGTCAGCCCAGGGGTGCCGTCTACGTGAAGCCGGGGCCAAAGGGGTGTGTTGCCTCGGCCGGGGGGCCTTAAAGGCCCAATCACCCAGCGTCAGCTCAACCCCCAGGATCCCCTTTTCCCCGGACACGGCAAAGCCACGCACGGCTAGGCGTGGGAGGGAGCCGAAGCTCCCCCGTTAGCTCAGGTCCGTGGTGTCGCTACACACCAAACGCCTACTTGCGCAGGCGCCCCTGCGGGGTGATCAATAAGCTTTTTGAACTCTGTTTTATTGAATGGTTCATCAGGGGCTATGTAGATCGAGCAGATAGATAAAAGACGATTGAATAGAATAGTATGAACAGCCACAACCTCAAAAGAGCTTTGTACCACAATGTGCTGGCACGCTACGCTTCTTTGTGCAATTATGGCCACACCTTCAGAAGAGAAATTGCCATCATTTCGATCTTTACGAAAAACCACATATTGATTTAAGAAAATCACATGAGTCGACTTTAAATGAGTTTCTTGAACACAGAACACTTTTGGCTGATAGTCAATAAGCAAGTATTTGATATCATCTAGGTTATCAAATAGGCCTCTGGCATTCCACTGTGTACTGCCCGACTCTGTTGATGATATATGGCGTTTTTTGGCGCAAGGGCCATTTGATGGCCAAAGAGCGCCAGTTCATGGGACAAGGAATGTGGACGATGATTGTGATTAGCGGCTGTATAAGGGCCATAAAATTCCTCGCGGTAAGGCGGGTAAAAACATACAAGTAGTAAAATCATGACCATGCCGTGAAAGGTGTGTGGTGCGAATAGGTGATGAAAGTTGGTGATAATAAAAGACGATGGTGGATATGTATGGCATTAGCACAAGTGCCTCACCCGTTCATGCCCTTGCGTCCAAGGGCCGTGAGGCAAGTGCTTTCTTGTGTAGCCACCGCAGCGAAAACCTCTCAGGAGAGGTCGTGCTACGGAATGCCGGGGAATATGATATGAAAACTATGAATTTCTCTTAAAAACGCGAATAATGACTTATGACTAAAAAGCGGTTCCCTACCGACGAACATTGCAGGGTGTAAAGGTATTTGTTGTCGGTAGGGTAATGGAAAGTGTTGTTTTCTTAGAGCGTCCAATTCTTTGCACTGAATTAAAATGTGAAGGACTGTTAATCCTTCACCACATCTGTCACACAATGGTGGATCCCCACCGGACAAAAGGTGTGTGTGTGTCGTGTATGTGTGTCCTATCCTGAGTCTCGTTAGTATTACCTCTGTATGACGCGATTTCGATACAGGCAGCCAATGACCAAGGTGTGGCTTAATAACGTGTAGTTTGTTTTGTGTGTGTGTATCCCACTTGCTCTGCCAGTATACTCTGAGGTTTCGTTTGAGAGACGGCTTAAGATCAACGGCTGGGATTGATATGGGTGTAGGGGCAGTGCTTTTGTGGACGGATGCAGCGAGCTGATCCGCCCTCACGTTGCCTTGAATCTCACGGTGGCCTGGCACCCAGCACACTACAACATGTTGTTTGAGTGTGTATAGTGTGCATAAAATGGAATAAAGTGAGACAAGGACTGGGTTTTTGTGTTTTTTAAGAGTGTGCAGAGCCGTTACTACACTAAGGGAGTCTGTATAAATTACTGCTTTTTGTATTTGTAATTGCTTGATGTGTTTAGCCGCCACAAGTATCGCGTAGGCTTCCGCTATGAAGATACTTGTGCCTGGATGTAGAGGGCCAGCATCCGAAAAGGATGGGCCGACAGCAGCGTAGGACACAGAGGAGTTAGACTTGGAGGCATCTGTAAAGAACTCAGGACGTGTGTATTTGTGTTGAAGTTCCAGGAAGTATGTTCGGATATGGGCAATAGGCGCATGTTTTGTAACTTCAAGAAAGGACACATCACAGTCTATAGTCTGCCATTGCCACGGTGGCAGATATGCTACAGGATCCATTAAACTATGTTCAAGTGAGACTCCAGTTTCCTCAGCTAGACTTTTCAGACGAACTGAGAAGGGCTGCCTCATCGAAGGCCTGTTTTGAAACAGAATGGAGCTCGACAAATCAATAATAGTGGAGTATGAGGGGTGCTTCTTATCTGCTTTCACCTTGAGGAAATAAACAAAGGACATGTAAGTTCTCTGCAGATGAAGCGACCACTCATTCGACTCAACATAAAGGCTTTCTACGGGGCTGGTGCGAAAAGCACCCGTAGAAAGGCGGATGCCCAAATGGTGCACGGGGTCTAGCATCTTCAAGGCACTTTGAGTGGCAGACTGATAGACAACGGCCCCATAATCTAAGCGGGTACGAATAAGGCTTCTATAGAGGTTCATGAGGCATTGCCTATCACTACCCCACATAGTACGTGACAACACTTTTATAACATTCATGGCTTTTAAACATTTTGTTTTTAAATACTTGATATGCGGTACGAAGGTCAACTTGTTGTCCAAGATTAAGCCTAAGAATTTATGCTCGGCTTTGACGGACAGACGTTGCCCGTTCAGCCGAATGTCAGGTTCCGAGTGCATGCCTCTCTTTCGAGAGAACAAGACACACGTGCTTTTTTGTGGGTTAAGTCGAAATCCGTTTTCGTCTGCCCATTTGGAGACCTTATTTAAACCCATCTGAACCTGCCGCTCACACATGGCTAAGTTGCATGACTTGAAGCCAAGCTGAACGTCGTCGACATATGTACAATAGAACATCATGCGGGGAATGGACAAGTGCAAAGAATTCATTTTGATGATAAAAAGTGTGCAACTAAGCACACCACCTTGTGGCACGCCTGTTTCCTGGACAAATGTTTGGGAGAGCACACTGCCTAGACGGACACGGAATGTCCGGTTTGACAGGTAACTTTCGATTATATGAAACATTCTTCCGCGCACACCAAGGTGGGACAGGTCTCTTAGAATTCCGAAACGCCATGTTGTATCATACGCCTTTTCGATATCGAGGAACACAGAGAGAAAATATTGTCTATGGACGAAGGCGTCTCTTATCTGTGCCTCGATACGAACGAGGTGGTCTGTGGTGGATCTACTTTCTCGAAACCCGCATTGAAATGGGTCGAGCAAATTGTTTGTTTCAAGAATATGTAGAAGTCGGCAGTTTATCATTTTTTCGAATACTTTGCACAAGCAGCTTGTAAGTGCAATAGGCCTATAACTTGAAGCTAAAGAAGGGTCCTTGCCCTCTTTCAAAATGGGAATAATAATCGCCTCTTTCCAGGAGGTAGGGATAGTGCCAGAAAACCAGATAGCATTGTATAAACAAAGTAAGGTTTTTCGTGTTTCGGCTGGTAGGTTTTTTAACATTTCATACACCACACGGTCAGAACCTGGGGCAGAAGTACTGCAGGAGTTTAGAGATGTTCGGAGCTCAGCTAGACTGAAAGCTTGGTTATATGCCTCGTATCTAGTGGATTTATGTTCTAGTTTCTGCTTTTCTATTCTTGTTCTGTATTTTTGGAAAGTGTCAGTATAGTGGGACGAGCTGGATACCCGTTCAAAGTGTGCCCCGAGGAAGTTTGCCTGATCTTCCAAGGTATCACCCTGAGTGTTTACGAGTGGAAGTGTGTGTACTTGTTTTCCTGCTATCCTACCGACCATGTTCCAGACTTTAGCCTCCTGTGTGTATGAATTGATCCCTGACAAAAACTTCTGCCAGCTTTCTCTTCTGGCCTGCCGACGGGTTCTCCTGCCTTGAGACTTTATTTTCTTAAAGCTCTCAAGGTTTTCCGCTGTCGGCGAGTTGCGCAGCAACCTCCATGCCCTGTTCTGTTCCTTTCGCGCATTACGACACTCTGTGTTCCACCATGGGACGTGTCGCTTGCCGGGCTGTCCAGATGTTTGTGGGATGCATTTGGCTGCTGCGTTAATAAGGAGAGCTGTGAAGTACTGCACAGCTTCATCTATGCTTAGTCCACATATGTCAGTCCAACATAACTGAGCATTGTTATGAAACTGTTCCCAGTCGGCTTTGTGTATAAGCCATTTGGGAACATGTGGAGGATATTCATATGTTATTGGTGTACTCAAAACTAAAGGGAAATGGTCACTTCCGTATGGATTATTTATGACTTTCCACTGAAGTAATGGTACAAGTGACGGAGATGCGATACTGAGGTCTATGGAGGAGTAAGTATTGTTTGCAAGGTTATAATATGTTGCCTGTTTTCTATTCAACAGACAAGCACCTGATGAAAAGAGGAACTGTTCGATGAGACGACCTCGTGCATCACATCGACAGTCACCCCAAAAACCGCTGTGCGCATTCAGGTCCCCTAGAACCAGATAAGGTTCTGGTAACTCGGCTATTAAAGAGTGAAAATCATGTTTTTCCAGGCGGTGTTGTGGCGGTATGTATAGAGAGCAGATGGTGACGAGCTTATTCAATAGAACTGCTCGAACAGCCACTGCCTCTAGGGATGTTAGTAGTGGTAGATGGCTACATGCTACTCCTCGATTAACAATAATGGCTACACCACCAGATGATGCCACAGCATCATCTCTGTCCTTTCGAAAGACAACATATTGACGCAAAAAATTTGTATTCTTGGATTTTAAGTGTGTTTCCTGTACACACAGCACTTTTGGAGAATGTTTGTTTAGAAGTTCTTGGACATCGTCGAGGTTTCGAAGTAGTCCTCTGACGTTCCATTGTATAATTTGTGTCTCCATTATGGGAGTGAAGAAGTGCTGTGTGTACGAAATGAGTGTGGCTGGTGTCTAAAGAGAGAAGTGACTTATCTTACAGAGCCTTTCGAAGGCCCTGTAATTACCGTTTTGTCTTTTTTAGAGCGGTCGAGGGAACCCCGCCGCTCTTTTGGCGCAGTCTGCGCCGGTGCAGTTGATGTGTCCATCGCCTCAGGAGAGGCGACAGATAATGTTTTCGTTGTAGGCTTCGTCATGACAGACGGAGCCTTAAACCCCACCGGGCTGGAGGTCGAGGGGACCTCTTTAGTTTGTGTGGTGCCCTGGCTGCTGCCAAGGTTCACAGGCGCCTTCGGTGGGGCTGTATTCAAGGAGGGTGGGGCAGCCGAGGCTGCTCCCCCCATGGGGGCTTGTGGCGTTTGCCTCGGCACGCTGGGCGTGGTCGAAGGCATTGCCGAAAAACGAAGTGGTGCTGACCCCCCTCGCGCCACTTCGGCGTACGATGTGTTCCCAGAAAAATGCGGGGAAACGCGCTGCCGTGCTTCACGGAAGCTTATGTTCAATTTAAACTTTGTACTAATAATTTCCTTTTCCATTTTCCAGGCCACGCATGACCTGGAATATGCAGGATGGTCACCCTCACAGTTTGCACAGTGCACTTGTAGCTGACAGTCATCGTCAGCGGTATGACCTTTGGTGCCGCATTTTGCGCAGGTAATCTGTCCTCGGCAGCTCTGGGAGCCGTGCCCGAACCTCTGACACTTAAAGCAGCGCCTCGGGTTGGGTATGTATGGTCTAACTGGCAGTTTAAGGTATCCTGTTGCTATTTCAGTTGGGAGGGTGCTAGATGCGAAAGTGAGTATGATGTGCTTCGTTGGGATTTCCTTATTTTCTCTTCTTATTTTGATACGCTGCACCTGAATGACATTTTCCTCTTTCCAGCCTGTTACAAGTTCATCATCAGAGAGGTCCATCAGGTCTCCATCTGATACAACACCCTTCACTGTGTTCATGGTTCGATGTGGTGTGATTGTGATAGGCTGATCCCCAAATGCTGTGAGTTTATGTAGTCTCTGGAACTGTGCGTTGTCTTTTACTTCAAGTAACAGGTCACCACTGGCGGTCTTTGTGGCCTTGTAGCCTGCGCCCAGCGTTTCTATAAGGCATTTCGATACAAGGAAAGGTGAAATGTTTCTAGCTTTCTTTTCTGTATTTTCACAATGGATAATGTGGTATTTTGGGAAGTTGTCTTTTTTGTTCGGGAGAAATTCAAGAATTACATCGGTGCGCCACCTCTTAGAGGGGCGATTAGTTGTGACAGGGCTAGGGGTTCCCATAAATTTGATATCTTTTTCGGCGGCCATGCCAGCCACCCACCACCGAGCCCAACAAGGGGACGCTGCGAGACGCGAAGGAGGCGCAGGCGCCAGCTGTACATGGCCGCTATAACCTAATATATCTACCCAAGGTTGGATATTTACACTAGGTTAACCCTTGCCGCCAGGAAAAATTGGAAGTAAAATGAAGTGAGGAGAAGACAGGAAAGATGTAAAGTGAGAACAAAAGACGAAGATGTAGGGAGAGAGAGATAGGAAAAGGCGACTGCCGATTTCCCCTGGGTGGGTCAGCCCAGGGGTGCCGTCTACGTGAAGCCGGGGCCAAAGGGGTGTGTTGCCTCTTCCGGGGGGCCTTAAAGGTCCAATCACCCAGCATTGGCTCAACCCCCAGGATCCCCTTTTCCCCGGACACGGCAAAGCCACGCACGGCTAGGCGTGGGAGGGAGCCGAAACTCCCCCGTTAGCTCGGGTCCGTGGTGTCGCTACACACCGAACGCCTACTTGCGCAGGCGCCCCTGCGGGGTGCCCGACTCTGTTGAGTCGGGCAGTACACTTGAATTGAAAGTAAGTATCAAGTGCTTAGTCTGGATTTCTTAGTCATCACGACTCATCCTAATTCGTTTCACGTTGATGACATTCTGTTCGCTAAAACCCTCCAGGAGTTCAGCCTCCATCAGCCCTAACAGGTCATCATCTAAAACGACGCCACGGGTGGTGTTCATGGTTCGGTGTGGGGTTACTATTAATTTGGTATCTCCAAATTTCACTAGATTAGACAATTTTTCATATTGTTTCTGGTTGCGGTGCTCCAACAGGAGGTCGCCACTTGGCATTCTAGATGCTTTATATCCTGGGCCAAAAATTTCTGTCAAAGACTTCGAAACAAGAAAAGGTGAAATTGTTCTCACTGGTTTGCCGGGTGTGTCAGCGTGGATAACGTGGAATCGGGGAAAGGATACTCTCTGGTGACCAAAAAACTGAAACACTTCATCGGTGCGCCCTCTTTTCTGTGGGCGATCAGGGAGTGGGGGGAAGGAACTAGCCATAAGAAAAGTTATATTTTCGGCAGTGGCGCCAGCCACCCACCTTGGAGTCCTACAAGGGGACGCTGCAGGGTCTGTAAGCACAGACCTTGCAGACGCCAGCTGTACACCACCACTATAACCGAATATGGTGTATCCAAGGTAGGATAGCCACACAGGGTTAAGGTTAACCCTTGCCGCCAGGAAACACGGAAAATAACGGAAGAGAGTAGAGGACAGGAAATATTTAAAGTAAGAGAAGATGATGATATATGGCGTTTTTTGGCGCAAGGGCCATTTGATGGCCAAAGAGCGCCAGTTCATGGGACAAGGAATGTGGACGATGATTGTGATTAGCGGCTGTATAAGGGCCATAAAATTCCTCGCGTTAAGGCGGGTAAAAACATACAAGTAGTAAAATCATGGCCATGCCGTGAAAGGTGTGTGGTGCGAATAGGTGATGAAAGTTGGTGATAATAAAAGACGATGGTGGATATGTATGGCATTAGCACAAGTGCCTCACCCGTTCATGCCCTTGCGTCCAAGGGCCGTGAGGCAAGTGCTTTCTTGTGTAGCCACCGCAGCGAAAACCTCTCAGGAGAGGTCGTGCTACGGAATGCCGGGAAATATGATATGAAAACTATGAATTTCTCTTAAAAACACGAATAATGACTTATGACTAAAAAGCGGTTCCCTACCGACGAACATTGCAGGGTGTAAAGGTATATGTTGTCGGTAGGGTAATGGAAAGTGTTGTTTTCTTAGAGCGTCCAATTGTTTGCACTGAATTAAAATGTGAAGGACTGTTAATCCTTCACCACATATGTCACACAATGGTGGATCCCCACCGGACAAAAGATGTGTGTGTGTCGTGTATGTGTGTCCTATCCTGAGTCTTGTAAGTATTACCTCTGTATGACGCGATTTCGATACGGGCAGCCAATGACCAAGGTGTGGCTTAACAATGTGTAGTTTGTTTTGTGTTTGTGTATCCCACTTGCTCTGCCAGTAGTCCCTGAGGTTTAGTTTGAGAGACGGCTTAAGATCAAGGGCCGGGATTGATATGGATGTAATGGCGGTGCTCTCATGGACGGATGCAGCGAGCTGATCCGCCCTCACGTTGCCTTGGATCTCACGGTGCCCTGGCACCCAGCACACTACAACATGTTGTTTGAGTGTGTATAGTGTGCATAAAATGGAGTAAAGTGAGACAAGGACTGGGTTTTTGTGTTTTTTAAGAGTGTGCAGAGCCGTTACTACACTAAGGGAGTCTGTATAAATTACTGCTTCTTGTATTTGTAATTGCTTGATGTGTTTAGCCGCCACAAGTATCGCGTAGGCTTCCGCTGTGAAGATACTTGTGCCTGGATGTAGAGGGCCAGCATCCGAAAAGGATGGGCCGACAGCAGCGTAGGACACAGAGGAGTTAGACTTGGAGGCATCTGTAAAGAACTCAGGACGTGTGTATTTGTGTTGAAGTTCCAGGAAGTATGTTCGGATATGGGCAATAGGCGCATGTTTTGTAACTTCAAGAAAGGACACATCACAGTCTATAGTCTGCCATTGCCACGGTGGCGGATATGCTACAGGAGCCATTAAACTATGTTCAAGTGAGACTCCAGTTTCCTCAGCTAAACTTTTCAGGCGAACTGCGAAGGGCTGCCTCATCGAAGGCCTGTTTTGAAACAGAATGGAGCTCGACAAATCAATAATAGTGGAGTATGAGGGGTGCTTCTTATCTGCTTTCACCTTAAGGAAATAAACAAAGGACATGTAAGTTCTCTGCAGATGAAGCGACCACTCATTCGACTCAACATAAAGGCTTTCTACGGGGCTGGTGCGAAAAGCACCCGTAGAAAGGCGGATGCCCAAATGGTGCACGGGGTCAAGCATCTTCAAGGCACTTTGAGTGGCAGACTGATAGACAACGGCCCCATAATCTAAGCGGGTACGAATAAGGCTTCTATAGAGGTTCATGAGGCATTGCCTATCACTACC
This sequence comes from Rhipicephalus microplus, assembly GCF_043290135.1. Taxonomy (NCBI): domain Eukaryota; kingdom Metazoa; phylum Arthropoda; class Arachnida; order Ixodida; family Ixodidae; genus Rhipicephalus; species Rhipicephalus microplus. The sequence continues at coordinate 168,509,458 of NC_134702.1, read as the reverse complement.
CCACGTAGTACGTGACAACACTTTTATAACATTCATGGCTTTTAAACATTTTGTTTTTAAATACTTGATATGCGGTACGAAGGTCAACTTGTTGTCCAAGATTAAGCCTAAGAATTTATGCTCGGCTTTGACGGACAGACGTTGCCCATTCAGCCGAATGTCAGGTTCCGAGTGCATGCCTCTCTTTCGAGAGAACAAGACACACGTGCTTTTTTGTGGGTTAAGTCGAAATCCGTTTTCGTCTGCCCATTTGGAGACCTTATTTAAACCCATCTGAACCTGCCGCTCACACATGGCTAAGTTGCATGACTTGAAGCCAAGCTGAACGTCGTCGACATATGTACAATAGAACAACATGCGGGGAATGGACAAGTGCAAAGAATTCATTTTGATGATAAAAAGTGTGCAACTAAGCACACCACCTTGTGGCACGCCTGTTTCCTGGACAAATGTTTGGGAGAGCACACTGCCTAGACGGACACGGAATGTCCGGTTTGACAGGTAACTTTCGATTATATGAAACATTCTTCCGCGCACACCAAGGTGGGACAGGTCTCTTAGAATTCCGAAACGCCATGTTGTATCATACGCCTTTTCGATATCGAGGAACACAGAGAGAAAATATTGTCTATGGACGAAGGCGTCTCTTATCTGTGCCTCGATACGAACGAGGTGGTCTGTGGTGGATCTACTTTCTCGAAACCCGCACTGAAATGGGTCGAGCAAATTGTTTGTTTCAAGAATATGTAGAAGTCGGCAGTTTATGATTTTTTCGAATACTTTGCACAAGCAGCTTGTAAGTGCAATAGGCCTATAACTTGAAGCTAAAGAAGGGTCCTTGCCCTCTTTCAAAATGGGAATAATAATCGCCTCTTTCCAGGAGGTAGGGATAGCGCCAGAAAACCAGATAGCATTGTATAAACAAAGTAAGGTTTTTCGTGTTTCGGCTGGTAGGTTTTTTAACATTTCATACACCACACGGTCAGAACCTGGGGCAGAAGTTTTGCAGGAGTTTAGAGATGTTCGGAGCTCAGCTAGACTGAAAGCTTGGTTATATGCCTCGAGCCTAGTGGATTTATGTTCTAGTTTCTGCTTTTCTATTTTTGTTCTGTATTTTTGGAAAGTGTCAGTATAGTGGGACGAGCTGGATACCCGTTCAAAGTGTGCCCCGAGGAAGTTTGCCTGATCTTCCAAGGTATCACCTTGAGTGTTTACGAGTGGAAGTGTGTGTACTTGTTTCCCTGCTATCCTACCGACCATGTTCCAGACTTTTGCCTCCGGTGTGTATGAATTGATCCCCGACAAAAACTTCTGCCAGCTTTCTCTTCTGGCCTGCCGACGCGTTCTCCTTCCTTGAGACTTTATTTTCTTGAAGGTGTCAATATTTTCCGCTGTTGGCGAGTTGCGCAGCAATCTCCATGCCCTGTTCTGTTCCTTTCGCGCATTACGACACTCCGTGTTCCACCATGGGACGTGTCGTTTGCCGGGCATTCCAGATGTTTGCGGTATGCTCCTGGCTGCTGCGTCAGTTAGAAAAGCTGTGAAGTACTTCACAGCTTCATCTATGTCTAACCTACATATGTCTGTCCAACTCAAACGTGTAGTGTTGTGGAACTGTTCCCAGTCTGCTTTGTTCATCAGCCATTTGGGAACATGTAGAGGACATGCATATGTTGTTTGTGAACTCAACACTACAGGAAAATGGTCACTTCCATATAGATTATTTATGATTTTCCATTTCAGTAGGGGTAGGAGTGAAGGCGATACGATGCTGAGGTCTATAGACGAGTAAGTTTTGTTGGCAACGTTATAGTATGTTGGCTCTTTCCTATTCAACAAACAGGCACCCGAAGAGAAGAGAAATTGTTCAATGAGACGACCTCTTGCATCACAGCGAGAATCGCCCCAGAGTCCACTATGTGCATTTAGGTCGCCAAGAAGCAAATAGGGTTCAGGCAGTTCGTCTATTAAAGACTGAAATTCACTTCTTTCAAGACGGTGGTGGGGAGGTACATACAAAGAGCAAATGGTGACGAGTTTGTTTAAAAGTACCGCTCGAACAGCCACCGCCTCAAGGGATGTCTGGAGTGGTAAATGTGTACACGCTACTCCTTGGTTAACAATAATGGCTACGCCACCGGATGACGCCACAGCATCATCTCGGTCCTTTCGGTATATGACGTAGGCACGTAAAAAATTTGTATTGGAGGATTTTAGGTGCGTTTCCTGTACACACAGCACTTGAGGTGAGTGTTTGTATAAAAGCTCTTGGACGTCGTCGAGGTTTTTAAGCAGGCCTCTGACGTTCCAATGAATAATTTGTGTTTCCATATTGGAAGTAAAGTAGTGCTGTGTGTACGTTAAGGGAGTGACTTGTTTAAGGTGAAAGGTCAAGCTCAAGTAACAGGGCTATTATCAGGCCCTGTTATGAGCTTCTTAGTTCTCTTGGCGCGCTCCAGAGAGCCGCGCCGCTCTTTTGGCACCAAGGGTGCCGCCGTATCCATTGCCTCCTCGGAGGCACTGGATGCCCGCTCATGCGAGCTGTTTTTTCGAATCTTGGGCCTCGCCTGGCGAGGTGAGGCCTTGAGACCCGAGGACCCTGGAGTCTCTGGTCTCTGTTCAATAGTAGGCGGAGTAGACTCAACTACTGCCGCCTTGGGGGCAGGCGCCACAGCCAATGGCTCGCTCTGCGCAGGCCGAAGGAGTGGCGAGGGCTGGTGCGACACTGCCCCCTGGCGCGCCGCATCAGCATATGTGGGGCCATAAAATGGCGAGACTCTTTTTCTTGCTTCTTTAAATGTAATGTTTTCTTTTATCTTCAAAGTGATGATCTCTTTTTCTTTTTTCCAGAAAGAACAGGAACGTGAGTACGCAGCGTGATTACCGCCACAGTTCACACAGTGTGCAGGTGCTTCGCAATTGTCGGACGCATGGCCCACGACTCCACACAGAGCACAAGTTTTCCGGCCACGACAGCTTTGCGAGCCGTGGCCATATCTCTGACATTGGAAGCAACGGCGGGGGTTGGGAGTATATGGTCTCACGGATGTCTTTGTGTACCCAGTCTGAATAGTTTCCGGCAAATCGCTCGAAGCAAAGCTCAGTACTAAGTGTTTGGTTGGGATTTCCTTTTGATCTCTTCTGATCTTAATACGCTGTACATTTGTCACGTTCTGGCTCTTCCATCCTTCCAGAAGTTCAGCTTCCGTCAGCTCAAGCAAATCTACGTCCAATACGACCCCGCGAGATGAGTTCATGGACCTGTGTGGCGTAATACTGATGGGTGTGTCTCCAAACGTTGTGATGGTGTTCAGTTTATCGAATTGGTCTTTGTCACGTATTTCAAGGAGTAGATCTCCACTGGCCATTTTGGTAACCTTGTACCCGGCACCGAGAGTTTCGGTTAAGCATCTAGAAACTACGAAGGGGGATACAGTTCTGGCTTGCTTGTTAGTTTTTTCGCAGTGTATAACGTGGAAATGAGGAAACATTAGTCTTGGCCGGATGAAAAAATTGATGTCTTCGGTGCGTACCCGCTTTGAGGAGGCACGATCACTGAGTAAAGGGAATGCTTTATGCATGCTAATTGTATGTTGTTCGGCAGCGTTGGCGGCCACCCACCACGGAGCCCAACGAGGGGACGCTACAAGTTTGCGGATGCTGAAACCTGCAGACGCCAGCCGTACAACGCCACTATAACCCAATGCGCCTAGACCAAGGTAGGCTATTTGCACAGGGTTAACCCTTGCCGCCAGGAAAATTGGAAGTAAACAGAAGAGAGAAGTATACAGGAAAGCTAAAAAAGTAAGAAAGACGAAGATGTAGGGAGAGAGAGATAGGAAAAGGCGACTGCCGATTTCCCCTGGGTGGGTCAGCCCAGGGGTGCCGTCTACGTGAAGCCGGGGCCAAAGGGGTGTGTTGCCTCTTCCGGGGGGCCTTAAAGGTCCAATCACCCAGCATTGGCTCAACCCCCAGGATCCCCTTTTCCCCGGACACGGCAAAGCCACGCACGGCTAGGCGTGGGAGGGAGCCGAAACTCCCCCGTTAGCTCGGGTCCGTGGTGTCGCTACACACCAAACGCCTACTTGCGCAGGCGCCCCTGTGGGGAAAGTAAGAGAAGAGACGAAGATGTGAGGGAAAGACAGAAAAAGGCGACTGCCGATTCCTCCCAGGCGGGTCAATCCGGGGGTGCCGTCTACATGAAGCCAGGGCCAAAGAGGTGTGTTGCCGCCACTGGGGGGCCTTACAGGTCCAATCACCCAGCATTGGCTCAACCCCCAGGATCCCCTTTCACCCGGACACGGCAAACTCATGCACGGCTAGGCGTGGGAGAAAGTCAAAACTCCCCCGTTAGCTCAGGTCCGTGGTGTCGCTACACACCAAACGCCTACTTGCGCAGGCGCCCCTGCGGGAGAGCTGTGATGGTGCAACTTGGCTAGTCATGGTGGTGGCATTTCTTGTTTACATCGCTGATGCCCTTGAAACAGAAGGAAGTGGTCCAAATTCTGGCGAATCCCCTCGAATACGGCGACTGATCAATTGGTGCACCGGCGTAAGCTCCACGGCTTGTGGATGGTCAGGGCTTGGACTTCGCTGTCTCGTGGGGGTTGGAATCATCTACCCCGCAGCTCCACCAAAAAATGTAACGAATGTAGCAGCCTCACAACAACAATGTTCTCTTTACACGGTTTATTAAGGGCGAACTTGCGCCCAAAGTGAACGACGCACAGCAATCAAGAAGATACAAGGGCGGTAGTCCTCGTGAGCCTCTGCCTCGAGCACCCTCGTTCTCTTCTTCACGCGCGTTGGCTGTTCGGCGGAGTACCGGGCGCATGCAGGGCCGGCTCGTGCATTGCGGCTGGCTTCGTAGCTCGTAGTCGTGCCGTTAGCGTTTCTCTGGTTCCCAACGTCCACGTTGCGCGGAGCAATGGTAATTTCCTGTGGCAATATCAATCCATTTATCCACGGGGAAACATCACTGCAGTGCTTCTAGATGCACTGCGCCGTGATGTGGTGGCGGTGTTGCTTCGAACCACAAAAAATGAGCCCGAAGGAAGAAATTTTACAGGCGTACAATATTGTAATGGAAAACACGTCTATCGCATCTACGGGATAAAACGCTGAAGAGCACGTGTGTCCCAATCAGCGCGACCCCTCATGCAGTGTCGCATCACGACCGTTTCTTGAACTAGGCCGGACCGACGGCTCCCGTTGATAAGCGCACGTCTGCACTGACAATGAAAGAAATAAAGGAGGCGTTGATTCGACCAAACTTGTGGCCAATAAACTGAAGGTCAGATTACAGCGATGCCTACTGGCACTGATAGCGGTGCACACATCTTGAGCATCAGCCACCGATCAACTGAAAAGCGGCGAAGCGCGTCGGTATTTATACGCTTGCCATCGAATATTCTAGCGTTATCGCTACGGTGACGTTGGTTCCTGAAAAATCTATAATGTCAAGGAAGTGGGCGTAACCTTAAAATGATCTGCTCCAGTCCTGAAACATCTTCAACGCTGCAGGCGTGGTTTGCGCTGAGAATCTCTGGCCGTAAAATGGGGCGATAACAAAACTTGAGGACGGAATGTGGCATTTCCCCCCTCTTAAAAAGGTATCGTCCCGACGCTTCAACAAAATATGCAAGTGCAGTCATAAAGCAAAAAAATAAACAATAAGTACAAACAATAAAGCACAGTAACAATAACAAAATACACTCCTCAGTTTCGCGAATAAAAATGGCTAGAGTCGCACGACATGGACGACTTTAGATCGTGCACGGAGCCATCGAGAGTTTGTGTTGCCGTCGGGAACAACCTCATAGTCGAATGTCGAACGTCGAACTACCGCGTACGGTCTGAAGTAGCGTCGCAGAAGTTTTTCACTGATTTCACGTTGCCGTATCGACATCCACACTCAAACACGGTCACCAGGCTGGTATTTCACAGGACTTCATCGAAAATTGTAACGGCCGCTGTCAGTCTGTTGCTTCTTGATGCGGAAGTGGGCTAGTTGTTGCGCTTCTTTAGCGCGCTGAAGGTATACTCACTCACATCGATGTTTTTTTTCGTCGGTGACATTGTCTACGGAAGCACCCCGACAGCGACACTCGACGTCGTGTTACCCAAACCTGTACGGCGTCATCTGCGCCATTTCTTGTACGACTGTGTTGTACGCGAAGTCACGTACGGAACTATGGCGTCCAACGTCGTGTTCCACGTCGACATACATGGCCAGCATGTGGACAATGGTCTTATTTAGACGCTCGGTCAGGCCATTGGTTTTTGGGTGGTACGCAGTTGTGCGGCGGGGGCTTGTCTGGCTGTATCCTAGCATTGCCTGAGTCAGGTCAATAGTAAACTCCGTTTTTTTGTCGGGGATGAGAACCTCTGGGGCCCAATTCTGAGGAAGATGTTCTTAACGAAGAACTTGGCAATCTCAGCGGCACCGCCTTTGGGCAGAGCTCGTTTCAGCGTAGTAGGTGAGGTAGTCAGTAGCTACGCCGATCCACTTATTTCCGCAAGTCGACGTCGGAAATGGCACCAAGAGGTCCATCCCGATCTGCTGGAACAGTCACTGGGTAAGATTGATTGGCTGGAGGAAGCCTGCTGGTTTTGTGGGTGGTGTCTTCCGTCGATGACAGTCTTGTCCTAACGTAACGGGTGACGTCGGAGGTAAGGTGTGGCCAAAGTACCTTTCTTGTATCCTTGCGAGTTTGCGGAAAACACTTAGGTGTCCTGCTGTCACATCATCGTGCAGGGCCTGGAGGAGTTCTGGTCACAGAGCTGAAGGCACCACAAGAGGTACTTGGCTCGAAGTGGCGAGTCATTCTTCTTTCGGAGAAAGCCAGTTCGCAGCGATAACGACCGAAGTGCTCGTTTGAATACCTTCGAAAGAACGGAGGTCCTGCCATCGAGATAGTGGATTAGGCCCCTAAGTTTCGCAACAGCCCTCTGTAGTTCAACGAAGTAGTCAGTAGTTATCATTCTCAAGAAGCAGTCATTATTCATGTAGTCACGCGGCGGCGGGTCGATCGGGGCTCGTGACAGGCACTCGGCATCAGAGTGTTTTCTGCCGGACTTGTAAATGACGGTAGTGTGTACTTTATGAAGTCGCAGGATCCATCACGCAAGGCGACCTGAAGGGTCCTTCAAGTAAGCTATGATGATGATGATATATGGCGTTTTTTGGCGCAAGGGCCATTTGATGGCCAAAGAGCGCCAGTTCATAGGACAAGGAATGTGGAGGATGATTGTGATTAGCGGCTGTATAAGGGCCATAAAGTTCCTCGCGGTAAGGCAGGTAAAAACGTACAAGTAGTAAAATCATGACCATGCCGTGAAAGGTGTGTGGTGCGAATAGGTGATGAAAGTTGGTGATAATAAAAGACGATGATGGATGTGTATGGCATTAGCACAAGTGCCTCACTCGTTCATACCCTTGCGTCCAAGGGCCGTGAGGCAAGTGCTTTCTTGTGTAGCCACCGCAGCGAAAACCTCCCAGGAGAGGTCGTGCTACGGAATGCCAGGGAATATGATATGAAAACTATGAATTTCTCTTAAAAACGCGAATAATGACTTATGACTAAAAAGCGGTTCCCTACCGACGAACATTGCAGGGTGTAAAGGTATATGTTGTCGGTAGGGTAATGGAAAGTGTTGTTTTCTTAGAGCGTCCAATTGTTTGCACTGAATTAAAATGTGAAGGACTGTTAATCCTTCACCACATCTGTCACACAATGGTGGATCCCCACCCGACAGAAGATGTGTGTGTGTCGTGTATGTGTGTCCTATCCTGAGTCTTGTAAGTATTACCTCTGTATGACGCGATTTCGATACGGGCAGCCAATGACCAAGGTGTGGCTTAACAATGTGTAGTTTGTTTTGTGTGTGTGTATCCCACTTGCTCTGCCAGTAGTCCCTGAGATTTCGTTTGAGAGACGGCTTAAGATCAAGGGCCGGGATCGATAAAGGTGTAATGGCGGTGCTTTCGTGGGCGGATGCAGCAAGCTGATCCGCCATCATGTTGCCGTGAATCTCACGGTGCCCTGGCACCCAGCACACAACATGTCGGTTGAGTGTGTAGAGTGTGCATAAAATGGAGTAAAGTGAAACGAGGACAGGGTTTTTTTGTTTTTTAAGACTTTGCAGAGCCGTTACCACACTGAGGGAGTCTGTATAAATTACTGCTTTTTGTATTTGTGATTGTTTTATGTGTTTAGCTGCCACGAGTATCGCGTAAGCTTCCGCTGTGAAGATACTTGTGCCTGGATGTAGCGGGCCACCATCCGAAAAGGAAGGGCCAACAGCAGCATAGGACACAGAGGAGTTAGACTTAGAGGCATCTGTAAAAAACTCAGGACGTGTGTATTTGTGTTGAAGTTCCAAGAAGTATGTTCGAATATGGGCAATAGGCGCATGTTTAGTAACTTCTAGGAAAGACACATCGCAATCTATAGTCTGCCACTGCCACGGTGGCGGGTATGCTACAGGAGCCATTAAACTGTGTTCGAGTGACACTCCAGTGTCCTCAGCTAGACCCTTCAGGCGAACTGAGAAGGGCTGCCTCATTGAAGGCCTGTTTTGGAAAAGAATGGAGCTCGACAAGTCATTAATAGTAGAGTATGAGGGGTGCCTCTTGTCTGCCTTCACCTTAAGGAAATATACAAAGGACATGTAGGTTCTTTGCAGATGAAGCGACCACTCATTGGACTCAACGTAAAGGATTTCTACGGGGCTGGTGCGAAAAGCACCCGTAGAAAGGCGGATGCCGGAATGGTGCACGGGATCCAGCATCTTCAAAGCACTTTGAGTCGCAGACTGATAAACAATGGCCCCATAATCTAAGCGGGTGCGAATTAGGCTTCTATACAGGTTCATGAGGCATTTCCTGTCACTACCCCACGTAGTATGCGACAACACTGTTATAACATTCATGGCTTTTAAACATTTTGTTTTTAAATACTTTATGTGGGGTACGAAGGTCAACTTGTTGTCCACGATTAAGCCTAAGAATTTATGCTCGGCTGTGACGGACAGACGTTGCCCGTTCAGTCGAATGTCAGGTTCCGAGTGCATGCCTCTCTTTCGAGAGAACAAGACACACGTGCTTTTTTGTGGGTTAAGCCGAAATCCGTTTTCATCTGCCCATTTGGAGACCTTATTTAAACCCAGCTGAACCTGCCGCTCACACATGGCCAAGTTGCATGACTTGAAGCCAAGCTGAGCGTCGTCGACATATGTACAATAGAACATATTGCGGGGAATGGACAAGTGCAAAGAATTCATTTTAATAATAAAAAGTGTGCAACTAAGCACCCCACATTGTGGCACGCCTGTTTCCTGGATAAATGTTTGAGAGAGCGCACTGCCCAGACGGACACGGAATGTCCGGTTTGACAGGTAACTTTCGATTATATTGTCACGGGGTCGTGACGTGGCCAAAGACAGAAAACTTCGTGTTGGGATTCAACTGTTTATTTGGGCGAACCTGTGCCCGGTAAAGGGAAAGTCTAATTACAGCAGTAGTCTTGCACAGATAACAGTCTCGGACTGATAGCGGCGAACGCAGCGTCGGCCTTCGATCAACAACTGACAAGCGGCGAAGCGCGTCGGCATTTATACCCTTGCCGTCGAATGTTCTAGCGTTATCGCTGGCGGTGGCGTAGGTTCCAGAACAATCCGTACCGTTCGCAGAGTGGGCGTGACCTTATCGAATCGATCTACTTCAGTCCGGAACCTTCTCGAAACCTGCAGGCGTGGTTTGCGCCGAGAATCGTGTGGTGTTTCGGAACGATAACAAAAACTTGTGAAATGGAACGTGGCATTGCCCCCCTCTGAAAAAAAGGCATCGTCCCGATGCTTTAACTAAAGATGAAGGTACAATAATAATTCAAGAAAGTACAATGAATAAATTACAATACAACAATAATACAAAAAAACACTGTTTCAGTTTGTTAACGTGCATGAAACGGCTTGAGGCGCGCGACATGGACGACTTCAGGTCGCGATCGGCGTCGTTGAGAGTTCGTGATGCCGTCGGGGACAACCTCGTAATCAAGTGGGCCGAGACGTCGAACCACCTTGTACGGTCCGAAGTACCGTCGCAGAAGCTTTTCACTTAGTCCACGTCGGCGTATCGGCGTCCACACCCAAACACGTTCACCGGGCTGGTATTCCACGAAGCGTCGTCGAAGGTTGTAACGGTGGCTGTCGGTCGTCTGTTGATTCTTGATACGAAGACGCGCAAGTTGTCGGGCTTCCTCGGCGCGTTGAAGGTACTCGCTCACATCGAGGTTTTCTTCGTCGGTGACGTTGGGTAACATGGCATCGAGCGTCGTTGCCGGGCTTCTTCCGTAGACCAGTTTGTATGGAGATATCTGCGTCGTCTCCTGCACCGCCGTGTTGTATGCGAAGGTCACATACGGAAGAATGGTGTCCCACGTTTTGTGTTCGACATCGACGTACATTGACAGCATGTCGGCGATCGTCTTGTTAAGCCGCTCGGTGAGGCCGTTGGTCTGTGGGTGGTACGCTGTCGTCCGGCGGTGGTTTGTTTGGCTGTATGCCAAGATCGCTTGAGTTAAGTCGGCAGTGAATGCCGTTCCTCTGTCGGTGATAAGGACCTCCGGGGCGCCGTGACGTAGGACGATATTTTCGACGAAGAACTTAGCTACTTCGGATGCACTGCCTTTTGGCAGGGCTTTTGTCTCGGCGTAGCGGGTGAGGTAGTCGGTAGCTACCACGATCCACTTGTTTCCGAAAGCCGACGTCGGGAACGGCCCCAGTAGGTCCATACCAATCTGCTGGAAAGGTCGGCAAGGTGGATCAATTGGCTGCAGAAGTCCCGCTGGCCTTGTCGGCGGTGTCTTGCGTCGCTGACAGTCCCGGCATGTCCTCACATAACGAGTGACGTCGGTGGTAAGACGCGGCCAGTAGTACCTTTCTTGTATCCTCGCGAGCGTGCGAGAAACACCGAGGTGCCCTGCCGTCGGATCGTCGTGCAGGGCCTGCAGGAGTTCTGGTCGCAGAGCTGAAGGCACCACAAGGAGATACTTAGCCCGAAGCGGTGAAAAGTTTTTCTTTTGTAGAAGACCGTTTCGTAGAAAAAACGACGCAAGTGCGCGCTTGAATACCTTCGGGACTTCGGCGGTCCTGCCTTCGAGGTATTCTATTAGGGCCTTAAGTTCCGGGTCGGCCCGCTGTCGTTCAGCGAAGTCGTCGGTAGTTATCGTTCCCAAGAAGTAGTCGTCATCCGGGTCGTCGGGTAGCGGTTGGTCGACAGGCGCACGAGACAGACAGTCGGCGTCGGAGTGTTTTTTGCCAGACTTGTAAATGACAGTAATGTCATATTCTTGAAGTCTCAGGCTCCATCGTGCGAGGCGACCTGAAGGGTCCTTCAAAGTGGCTAGCCAACACAAGGCGTGGTGGTCGCTCACAACTTTGAAGGGCCTGCCGTAGAGGTATGGGCGAAATTTCGACGTAGCCCAGATGATGGCGAGGCACTCCTTTTCTGTTGTGGAATAATTTGCTTCTGCTTTGGATAGCGATCGGCTGGCGTAACTAATAACCCTTTCAAGTCCGTCAGCCCTCTGCACAAGAACGGCGCCAAGACCTACGCTGCTTGCGTCAGTATGTATTTCTGTCTCGGCGAATTCGTCGAAATGGGCAAGTAACGGAGGCGTCTGGAGGCGATGTTTAAGCTCCTGGAAAGCGTGTTCCTGTGGCGTTTCCCACTTGAACTCCACGTCGGCCTTGGTAAGGTTAGTGAGAGGATCGGCGATGCGGGCGAAGTTTTTCACGAACCGCCTATAATAGGCGCACAGGCCCAGAAATCGGCGCACGGCTTTCTTGTCAGTGGGCGGCGGGAATTCGGCGATGGCGGCTGTTTTCCGTGGATCAGGACGAACTCCAGACTTGCTGATAACGTGCCCCAGAAACAAGAGCTCTTCGTACGCAAATCTGCACTTTTCTGGCTTCAGTGTGAGTCCGGAAGTCTTGATGGCTTGAAGTACAGCTTCAAGGCGCCGAAGATGCTCGTCGAAACTCGAGGAAAACACGACGACGTCGTCCAAGTACACAAGGCAAGTCTGCCACTTCAATCCTGCTAGTACTGTATCCATAACGCGTTGAAAAGTTGCAGGCGCTGAGCAAAGGCCGAAGGGCATCACTTTAAACTCGAAGAGGCCGTCCGGTGTTATAAACGCCGTCTTCTCTCGGTCTCTTTCGTCGACTTCGATTTGCCAATAGCCAGTCTTGAGGTCCATTGACGAAAAGTACTTGGCGTTATGGAGCCGATCAAGTGCGTCGTCTATTCGTGGGAGAGGATACACGTCCTTTCTTGTGATTTTGTTCAGGCGGCGATAATCGACGCAGAAACGTAGGGTCCCATCCTTTTTCTTCACTAACACCACGGGGGATGCCCATGGGCTCTTGGACGGCTGGATAATGTCATCCCGCAGCATTTGATCAACTTGTCTCTTGATGGCCTCACGTTCTCGCGTCGAAACCCTGTATGGACTCTGACGGAGTGGTCTGGCATTTTCTTCGGTTATGATGCGATGTTTCGTGATTGGGGTCTGCCGAATTTTCGATGACGACGAAAAGCAATCTTCGTATTGCAGGAGCAGGTCGTTCAGCTTTTCTTGCTTATCGTTCGGAAGTCTGGGATTGACGTCGAAAGCTATGGGAGGGGCTTGGTTCCTCTGAGCAGGTTCCGCAGAATCGGCGAGGGCGAAAGCACTGGTGGCTTCGACAATTTCTTCGATGTATGCGACCGTTGTTCCTTTATTCACATGTTTGTACTCATTGCTGAAATTTGTGAGCATAACCGTTGCTTTGCCTCCCCGCAACTCTGCAATTCCTCTTGCGACGCAAATATTTCGGGTGACCAACAGATGCTGACTGCCTTCAACGACGCCTTCGAAGTCGGGTGATTCAGGAGCGCCGACTGAAATAATGACGCTTGAGCGAGGCGGAATGGTGACTTGTTCTTCCAGCACATTCAAGGCATGGTGTCCAGACGGCGTGTGCGGCGGTAGTGCTTCTTTTGTGGATAACGTTACCGACTTTGTTTTTAGGTTGATGACAGCACCATGGAGGCATAAGAAGTCCATGCCAAGGATGACATCTCTCGAGCAATGCTGTAGGACTACGAAGTCTGTAGGATAAATACGGCCGTTAATGGTGACTCTCGCTGTGCAGATTCCTGCAGGCGTTACGAGATGACCTCCGGCTGTGCGGATTTCAGGGCCTTTCCAAGCTGTCCTAACTTTCTTTAACTTCGCGGCGAACGACCCACTGATGACAGAATAGTCGGCTCCAGTATCGACGAGAGCGGTCACACTGCGGCCGTCGATAAGAACGTCGAGGTCACTAATTCGCCGTCTCGCATTACAGTTAGGGCGTGGCGTCGGGTCACGGCTGCGTCGGCTTGTTCCGCTGCTTCCATGTTGCGTCGTCAGGCCACCTTCGGTAAGTGAGCTTTCGCCGTCAGGGCTTTGCCTGGTTGGCGTTGTGTTCGGAAAGCTCCGTCGCGGCGTCGTCGTCGTCGGAGGATCTTCGGTAGTTCGTCGCACAGCAACCGCACCTCCACCGGTTGCTGCCCTTAGTTTCCCGGATACGGGCTAGGAGACCGGCCCCGCGTTGGGCCAGAGTACTGTCGGTGGTGCGGTGACGTGCGGCGGCTGGGCGACGGCGAACGGGAAGGGCTTCGTGGTGTCCACCGAGTTCCTGTCAGGTAGTCGGCGATGTCACGTGGTCGTTCTCCTGGCTGTGGGCGCGGTGCATTGACGGCGAAGCCACGCAATCCCATCTGTCGGTACTGGCAACGGCGGTATGTGTGTCCGGCCTCGCCGCAGTGGTAGCAGAGCGGGCGATGGTCAGGGGTGCGCCAGACGTCAGTCTTCCTCGGTGCACTGCGCTGGGCCGCTGGCGAACGGTATGACGTCGGTGGGGGTGGTGGCGGCGGTGGCGTCTGTCGACGGAAGTGCGATGGGGCTGCGTTTTGGCGTGGACGGGGAGGAGCGTTGTGGCGCAGTGCAGCGGCGTAGCTCATAGCTTCCGGCTCGGGCAGCGGTGCGTGGGGAATTTGAAGCGATTGCCGAACTTCTTCTCGCACAATGTCGGCGATCGAATCCACTTGAGGCTGCGCCGAAGGCAACAGCTTGCGCAGCTCTTCCCGCACGATCGCTCGGATCGTTTCACGCAGGTCTCCGGAGTTACTGGCTTGAGCAGCAGCGCAGTCTGCAGTCAGGCGACGATTATACTGCCTGGTGCGCATGTCCAGGGTCTTTTCAATAGTGGTCGCTTCGGCTACAAATTCTTGGACGGTTTTCGGTGGGTTTCTTATCAGCCCCGCGAAGAGCTCCTGTTTGACCCCTTGCATGAGGAAACGAACTTTCTTTTTTTCAGGCATGTCTGGGTCAGCGTGACGGAATAGGCGGGTCATCTCCTCTGTGAAAATTCCAACCTTTTCATTTGGTAGCTGAACCCGGGTCTCGAGTAGAGCAGCGGCCCTCTCTTTGCGAGCGACGCTTGCGAACGTTTGAAGAAATACGCCGCAGAAGACATCCCACGTTCGGAGCGTGGACTCCCGATTCTCTAGCCAGGTCCTTGCGGTGTCTTCCAGGTAGAAGTACACACGGCGGAGCTTTTCTTCGTTGTCCCAGTGGTTGAGGGCGGCCACACGGTCGTATGTTTCTAGCCAGGTTTCCGGGTCTTCAAACGATGAGCCATGGAACGTTGGTGGTTCCCTGGGTTGATGAATGACGATCGCGGGCTGGGACGCTCCGGTTGTCATTGTCGCTGCAGTCGATGTCATGGTCTTTGTCTTCCGCGCCTTGTCTTGTAGCAGGCCGTACTCCGGTGGGAGACCTTGCTGTCGGCGGCTCGTTCGCAGCTCTTGGTTGGCGTTGGTGTCTTCTCCGCGAAGGGGGCTGGGTTCACGGCTTGACGGGGGCGTCCGGTACATGAACGAAGCAGCACCTCCACCAGATGTCACGGGGTCGTGACGTGGCCAAAGACAGAAAACTTCGTGTTGGGATTCAACTGTTTATTTGGGCGAACCTGTGCCCGGTAAAGGGAAAGTCTAATTACAGCAGTAGTCTTGCACAGATAACAGTCTCCGTCTGATAGCGGCGAACGCAGCGTCGGCCTTCGATCAACAACTGACAAGCGGCGAAGCGCGTCGGCATTTATACCCTTGCCGTCGAATGTTCTAGCGTTATCGCTGGCGGTGGCGTAGGTTCCAGAACAATCCGTACCGTTCGCAGAGTGGGCGTGACCTTATCGAATCGATCTACTTCAGTCCGGAACCTTCTCGAAACCTGCAGGCGTGGTTTGCGCCGAGAATCGTGTGGTGTTTCGGAACGATAACAAAAACTTGTGAAATGGAACGTGGCAATATGAAACATTCTTCCGCGCACGCCAAGGTGTGACAGGTCTCTTAGAATTCCGAAACGCCATGTTGTATCATAAGCCTTTTCGATATCGAGGAACACAGAGAGAAATTATTGTTTATGAACGAAGGCGTCTCTGATCTGTGCCTCGATACGAACAAGGTGGTCTGTGGTGGATCTACTTTCTCGAAACCCGCACTGAAATGGGTCGAGCAAATTATTTGTTTCAAGAAAATGTACAAGTCGGCAGTTTATCATTTTTTCGAAGACTTTGCACAAGCAGCTTGTAAGTGCTATAGGCCTATAACTCGAGGGTAAAGAAGGGTCCTTGCCCTCTTTCAAAAAGGGAATAACAATAGCCTCTTTCCAGGCGGTAGGAATAGTGCCAGAAGACCAAATAGCATTGTACAAACAAAGTAGGGTTTTTCGGGTTTCGTTTGGTAGGTTTCTTAACATTTCATACATCACACGGTCAGAGCCTGGGGCAGAAGTACTGCAGGAGTTTAGAGATGTTCGGAGCTCAGCTAGACTGAAAGCTTGGTTATATGCCTCGTATCAGGTGCATTTGTGTTCAAGTTTCTGCTTTTCTATTCTTGTTCTGTATTTTTGGAATGTGTCAGTATAGTGGGACGAGCTGGATACCTGTTCGAAGTGTGCACCGAGGAAGTTTGCCTGATCTTCCAAGGTATCACCCTGAGTGTTTACGAGTGGAAGTGCGTGTACTTGTTTTCCTGCTATCCTACTGACCATGTTCCATACTTTAGCCTCCTGTGTGTATGAATTAACCCCTGATAAAAACTTCTGCCAGCTTTCTCTTCTGGCCTGCCAACGCGTTCTCCTGCCTTGAGACTTTATTTTCTTGAAGGTTTCAAGATTTTCGGCTGTCGGTGAGTTACGAAGCAGCCTCCAAGCTCTGTTTTGCTGTTCGCGCGTTTCGGCATTCATCGTTCCACCATGGCACACATCGTTTTCCAGGGTGTCCATTTGTTTGTGGAATGCATTTTGTTGCAGCATCAATCAAAAACGCTGTGAAAAAGTTCACAGCAACATCAATGTTCAAAGTACAGATGTCATTCCAACCTAGACAAGCGATAGTATAGAACTGTTCCCAGTCGGCTCTGTTTATGAGCCACTTGGGAACGCGTGGTGGACACTCAGTTACTGTCGTTGTGCTCAAAACTACGGGGAAGTGGTCACTTCCATACAGATTACTGACGACTTTCCACTGTAGTAGAGGCACAAGGGATGGAGATACTATGGTCAGGTCTATAGAGGAGTAGGTGTTATTAGCAAGGTTATAATAGGTTGGTACTTTTCGATTTAGGAGACACGCGCTCGATGAGATAAGGAACTGTTCGATCAGCCGACCTCGCGCGTCATACCGAGAGTCGCCCCATAGCCTGCTATGCGCATTAAAGTCTCCAAGGAGAACATTAGGTTCCGGAAGTTGATCAATTAGAGAGTGTAAATCACGTTTTTGCAGCTGATAGCTAGGAGGAATGTAGATAGTGCAGATTGTGATCAGTTTATCAAAAAGAACCGCTCGAACAGCCACTGCCTCAAGGGATGTTTGTAGTTGTAGGTGTGTGCATGCAGTTCCTTGTTTCACTGTGATGGCAACACCTCCGGATGATGTCATGGCATCATCACGGTCCTTTCAAAAAATAACGTGTTTGCGAAGAAAATTTGTGTGTTTTGAATTAAGGTGTGTTTCTTGTACACACAGCACTTTTGGTGTGTGTTCGTGTAAGAGTTCTTGGATGTCGTCAAGGTTTCTGAGAAGGCCCCTGACGTTCCATTGTGTAATTTGAGTGTTCACGGTGAATGTAAAATAATGCTGTGTGTACGAAGAGCGAGTGGCTGTTCAGACGGGGAGTTTGAGTTCACTTAACAGGGCCATCACCAGGCCCTGTTATTTGCTTTTTTGTTTTCTTGGCGCGCTCCAAGGAGCCACGCCGCTCTTTCGGCACCAAGGGTGCCGACGTATCCATTGCCTCCTCGGAGGCACTGGATGCCCGCACGTGCGGGCTGTTGGTTCGGATTTTAGGCCTCGCCTGGTGAGGGGAGGCCTTGAGACCCGAAGTCTCTGGAGTCTCCGGCCTCTGTTTGGGAGCAGGCGGTGTAGCCTGGGCTACAGCCGCCTTGGGGGCAGGTGCCACAACCGCCGGCTCGGTATGCGCGGGCCGAAGGTGTGGCGAGGGCTGGTGCGGCGGTGCCCCCTGTTGCGCCGCATCAGCGTATGTAGGTCCATAGAATGGAGCGACTCTTCGCCGTGCTTCCTTAAACGTAATGTTCTCCTTCACCTTCAATGTAATTATTTCTTTTTCTTTTTTCCAGTAGGTGCAGGAGCGTGAATATGCGGCATGGTTTCCTTCGCAGTTTACACAGTGTGGCGGTTGTTTGCAGTTCTCAGACACGTGGCCTAGGACTCCACATTGTGCACAAGTCTGGCGACCACGACAGGTTTTAGAGCCATGGCCATACCTCTGGCATTGGAAGCAACGACGAGGGTTTGGTATATACGGTCTGATAGATGTCTTTGTGTACCCTGTTTGTATGGAATCTGGTAGTTTACTGGATGCAAACGTGAGTATCAAGTGTTTCGTTGGTATTTCCTTATTATCTCTTCTGATTATAATTCTCTGTACATTATTGACATTTTGGCTCTTCCACCCTTCCAAAAGTTCAGTTTCGGTGAGTTCAAGTAAGTCTGCATCAGATACTACTCCGCAAGTGATGTTCATGGATCTGTGTGGTGTTACGGTGATCGGCACGTCACCAAACGTTGAGAGGCTGTCTAGCTTTACAAATTGTACTTTGTCCCGAATTTCGAGAAGAAGGTCTCCGCTAGCCATTTTGGTTACTTTGTATCCAGCCCCGAGAGTTTCATTAAGACACCTGGCAACTACGAAAGGAAATACGGTCCTGGCTTGCTTTCCGGTTTTTTCGCAGTGAATGACGTGGAAGCGGGGAAAAGTTTCTACTGGCTGGTTGAAGAAGTTTATGTCGTCGGTGCGTACCCGCTTTAGGCCGGTACGATCAGACAGTTGAGGGAATGCTCCATGCATGCCGGTCTTATTTTTGTTCGGCAGCGTTGGCGGCCACCCACCACGGAGCCCAACGAGGGGACGCTACAAGTTTACAGATGCTGAAAACTGCAGACGCCAGCCGTACAACGCCACTATAACCCAATGCGCCTAGACCAAGGTAGGCTATTTGCACAGGGTTAACCCTTGCCGCCAGAAAAATTGGAAGTAAACAGAAGAGAGAAGTAGACAGGAAAGCTAAAAAAGTAAGAAAGACGAAGATGTAGGGAGAGAGAGATAGGAAAAGGCGACTGCCGATTTCCCCTGGGTGGGTCAGCCCAGGGGTGCCGTCTACGTGAAGCCGGGGCCAAAGAGGTGTGTTGCCTCTGCTGGGGGGCCTTAAAGGTCCAATCACCCTGCGTCAGCTCAACCCCCAGGATCCCCTTTTCCCCGGGCACGGCAAAGCCACGCACGGCTAGGCGTGGGAGGGAGTAGAAACTCCCCCGTTAGCTCGGGTCCGTGGTGTCGCTACACACCAAACGCCTACTTGAGCAGGCGCCCCTGCGGGGTTCAAGTAAGCTAGCCAACACAAGTTGAGGTGATTGCTCACAACATTAAAGGACATACCGTAGAGGTAAGGACAAAGCTTTAACGTCTCGCACATGATGGCAAGGCACATTTTTCTGTTGTGGAATATTGGCTTTCTCTCTTTGATGGCGACCGGCAAGCGTAACTAATTAGTGATAACCCTTTCTACTTCATTAGTCTGCACAAGGACGGTGCCGAGTCCTAAGCTGCGTGCGTCTGTGTGCAATTCTGTTTCGGCGTTTTCATCGAAATTCATGGGTAACGGAGGTACTTGCAGGCATCGCTTTAGTTCCCACTTTAACTCGACGACGGTCCTCGTAAGGTTAGTGAGCGGCTGGGCAATGCGGGCAAAGTTTTTGATGAACCACCTCTAATAGACGCGCAGGCTGAGAAATCGACGCACGGCCTTCTTGTCGGCGAGCGGCGGGAATATAGTGATGGCGTCTGTCTTCATGAGTCATGTCTTACACCGGACTTGCTTATCACGTAAAAGTTCTTCGTACGCAAAGCGGTACCTTTCTGGCTTCAGGGTGAGTCCGGAGGTCTTGATGGCTTGAAGTACAGCCTCAAGGCGCTGAAGATGCCCGTCGAAGCTTGAGGAAAACACGACGACGTCGTTTAAGTAAACGAGACAAGTCTACCACTTCAATCCTGCTAGCACTGTATCCATAACGCGTTGAAAAGTTGCAGGTGACGAGCAAAGACCTAAGTGCATGGTCTTGAACTTGTAGAGGCTGTCCGGTGTGATAGACGCCATCTTCTTTCGGTCTCTTTCGCCGACTTCAATTTTCCAGTAGCCAGTCTGGAGGTCCATCGACCAAAAGTACGTCTAGTTGTGAAGTCGATCCAAGGCGTTGTCTATCCATGTGAGAGAATAACAATCGTTTTTGTGGTTTTGTTGAGGCGGCGATAATCCACACAGAAACGCACAGTGTAGTCTTTCTTCACCACGGGTGACGCCCACGTACTTTGTTCTTCTTCACTAACACCACGGGTGACGCCCACGGTTGGATGATGTCGTCGCGTTGCATTTCGTCGATTTGCCTCTTTACGGCCTCGCGTACTCAAGTCCAAATTCAGTAAGGGCTCTGCCGTAGTGGTCTGGCGCGTTCCTCTGTTATTATGCGATGTTCTGCGACTGGAATCTGGCGGATTTTTGACGACGACAAAAAGCAGTCCTTCTATTTGAGGAGCAGGGCCATGAACTGTTCTTGCTAATGCTTCGGAAGGCTCAGATTGACGTCAAAAGCTACGTGAGGGGCTTCGTTTCTCTGAGTAGGTTCTGCGAAATCGGCGTGGGTGAAAGCATTGGTGGCTTTCATGATTTTGTCGATGAACGCGACCGTTGTACCTTTCTTCGCGTGTTTGTACTCGTAGCTGAAATTCGTGACCATAACTGGTGCTTTTCCTCCCCGCAACCCAGCAATTCCTCCTTCAACGCAAATATCGCAGTTCACCAACAGGTGCTGACTGCCTTAAACTACGTTATCAGTCTTCTGGTTTCAAAGTGCCGACAGAAATGATGCTTGAGCGAGGACAGACGGTGACTCATTGTTCGAGCGCATTCAGGGTATTTCTTGCTGATAGCGTGCACCACGGTAGTGCTTTTTCTGTGGATAGCGTTATTGACTTTGTTCTCATGTCGATGACCGCACCATGAAGGCTCGAAAAGTCCATACCAAGACTGACATCTCTCTATCAAGGCAGTAGTACGACTAAACTTGCAATATAAATGCGGCTGTTAGTGGTTACTCTGGCTGCGAAGATTCCGGCCGGCGCAACTAGGTGACCTCCGGCTGTACAGATTTCAGCACCTTCTCAAGTGGTCTTAACTTTCCTTAACGTCGCGGCGAACGTCCCGCTGATGACGGAATAGTCGGCTACGGTGTCGACAAGAGCTGTGACGCTGTGGCTGTCGATGAGAACGTCGAGGTCGTTAGTTCGTCGCCTGGTGTTGCAGTTGGGTTGCCGTGTCGGGTCACGGCTACGACGGTTTGTAGAACTTTTTCGTATTACGTCAGCAGGTCTTTTTCTGGCCACGAAGTTTCGACGTCGGGACAATATTCAGGTTGCCTTGGGTTCTAGACGATGTGTGGTGGCGTTGTCGGCGGAGGACCTTCGGTTGTTTGTTGTACGGCAACCACACCTCCATCGGTCACTGTCTTTAGTTTTACGAATATGGGTTAGGCGACCGGCCCCAGGTCGGGCCAGAGTATGGCCGGTGATGAGGCGATATGTAGCGACCATGTGAAAGTGAACGTGAAGCTCGGGGCGTACACTGTGTTGCTGCGAGGTAGTCGGCGATGTCACGCGGTTTTTCACCCCGCTGGAGACGCGGCGCATCGATGGCGAAACCGCGCATTCCCATTTGGTGGTACTGGCAGCAGTGGTACCTGTGGCCACCTTCTCTGCAGTGGTAGCAGACAGGTCGGTGGTGGGGGGCACGCCACACGTCGGGTTTTCTCGGAGCATTGCACTGACCGGCGGGTGAACGGTATGGCGCCGGCGGTGTCTGGCGATAGAAATGCGGCGCGCGGCCTCTTGACGTTAACGTGCGGGCGGAGTGTAGCGTGGGACCGCAGCAGCGTAGCTCATGGCTTGGGGTTGCGGTTGCGATGTTTCAGGAATGCAAAGTTATTGCCGGATTTCCTCTCTGATGATGTCTGAAATCGACGAAACTTGAGGCTGGCATAACGGGATCATTCGAGGAAGTTCTTCGCGCACTACAGCCCTTATGGTCTCACGCACATCATTGGAGCAGAGTGGTTGTATCTCTGCATAGCCTGAAGTCGAGCGGCGGTTCGATTGTGTGCGCATTTCCAGGGTCTTTTCAATAGTCGCTTCCTACACAAATTTTTAGATGATGTTCGGTGGATTTTGCATCAGTCCCGCGAAAACCTCCTGTTTAATTCCTCCCATGAGGAGGCAAACTTTTTTGTCTTCAGGTATTTCGGGGTCGGCGGGATGGAAGTGTCGCATCATTTCTTCCAAGAAGATTGTCACATTCACATTCGGGAGTTGCACCCTCGTCTCCAGCAACGTCACGGCCATCCTTGCGGGCGATGCTTCTGAACGTGTCCAGGAATGTGCCGCGCAAGAGATCCCAGGTCTGAAGGGCAGACTCCAAGTTCTCGAACCAGGTTCTTGTTGTATTTTCTATATAGAAGTAGACGCGACGGAGCTTCTCTTCCGTGTCCCAGTGGTTGAGGGTGACCACTCGGTCGGGGATATCCAGCCAGGTGTCCGGGTCTTCCCACGACGATACGCGGAAGGTCGGCGGCTGTTTTGACTGCTGCATCACTACCTGTGCAGATGTTGCAGCTGTCATTGTGTCTCTTGTCGTCGTCGCCGTGGCTTTTGTCTTGTCTGAAAGGGGCCCGTATTGAGGGGCCTTTCAGTCTGCGGCTGGCTCGACTGTCGCTGGTGGTGTCAACGTCTTCCTCACGCCGTAGGCTGGGTTCACGGCTTGACGGGGGCGTCCGGTACAGAAACACAGAGCTTCTCTACCAGATGTCACAAGGTCGTGACGTGGACAAAGGAAGCAGACAGTATTTACGAGGTGAAACTGTTTATTCGGCCGAACTTGTGGCCCGTAAACTGAAAGTCAGATTACAACGATGCCCACTGGTACTGATAGCGGAGAACAGATCTCGAGCGTCGGCCGTCGATCAACTGACAAGCGGCGAAGCGCATCAGCATTCATACGCTTGCCATCAAATCTTCTAGCGTTATCTCTAGCGGCGACACAGGTTCCAAAATAATCTGTGATGTTCATGAAATGGGCGTAATGTTAACGAAAGAATCTACAGCAGTCCTGAAACTTCTCGAACACTGCAGGCGCAGTTTGTGCTGAGATTCACTGGCCACAAAACTGGGCGATAACAAACTTAAGGAGAGAATGTGGCTATATGATTATAAGAGACACCACAGTGGAGAAGTCGGGAAATTTCGACTACCTAGGGCTATTTAACGTGCAACCAAATCTTAACACATGGGCCTACAGCATTTTTGCCTCCATCGAAAATGCAGCCGCCGCATCCAGCATTCGATCCCGCAACCTGCGGGTCAGCAGCGGAGTACCTTACTCACTAGACCCTGCGGCAGAGCTGTAAAGTATCAAACTGTGAACGTTGTTAGTTCGCGCTTGTCCTGTGTGTTATTTTGGTGCGTCATTTGTAGCGCGGTGCACGTTGAGATCTGCTTGCCTTTCTTCACGTGTCACTCCAATGTGTAATCACATTCACTGCTTCGTCCTAAGACAAAACAGTGACGTTTTATCTGTATTTTCTCTTTTCTATAGGCAATGGCTCACTACAATAGCCGACACCTACAGCAACTGCGTGGCAGCCACCGTCTGTTTCGATATTGTGCACCAAGATCTCTCCGAAGACGATGAGGTTGCTGACGACGAGGCCTGACGGGTGTAGTAAACACCACGAACAGACATTCGTCCTCAAAAAAGCTTTCGTGTAATATTAGTAAGCTGCGTTTGTGCCTCTATTTGCAGTTATCTTTATATTGATTGGATATTCGTGGACACACTTTCTCGTACTCTCCCATTTACCTCACCTGTAATAAATAAAGTGTTTATGTATATCTTTACACACAAATCTGTACTACTGCGGTTTCTGTTAAGTCACATGCACACTATAAACGTTCGCTTCCTAAGGCAATTCCAACGCAAATAGGCTTTCGTACCCGCTCTTTCACGTAGCGCCGAGTAAGGAAAATTTAAGGGTCCACGAACGTTAATGTAATCTGGTGGCCCACTAATATTGAGATTGTCAGCGCACTACACTCTTTTTAATATTGTAGGGCGCTCGCTGTGCATAAGTTCACAGATGTAAAAATACCCTTTGGAGTGCAGGTGCCGTGTCCTGCTTTACGATCGATTACTATGCAGCACATTCAGGAATCAAGTTTATTTTTCTAATCGGATATACTACAAGATGAAATGGCCAGGCTGGCATGTTCGTACGTGCTGCTGCGTGAAGTTGTAAGTTCCATGCATTGGGTGCGTTTCAATACTGACTCGCATAAGGTAATTGATAGATAATAATAATATTTGTTGCAGTTTAACACCCCAAAACCATAATATTATTATGAGAAGCCGTCGTGGAGGGCTCCGGAAGTTACACGGGCTTCAAGAATTTTCGCCTCCATCGAAAATATGGCTTCCGCGGCTTAGATTCGATATCGCGAACAGACAAAAAAGAGAATAAAGAACGGATAGAAACAGAGAACGATAATGAGAAAGGAGGAGGGTTTGCCAGCTTCACTATCCCTTGAGGTTTGACACCGCTAGCAGGAAGGCACAAAGAACTTCATTGAAGTCTTGAGGACCTATCTAAGCAGGACTTTCTGCGAAGATGCCTTCGTTTTCTTTAAAATGTGCTTTCCTCGTCAGACGATTAAGCATCAACGAAGTGAGTGCCTACGTAGTTGTGCGTACCCTTGCACACAAGGTGGGTATACGCCTCAAAATTCCATAACCTTGTACTCGGGGACAGCTTTCAGGGGCAATGAAGGGAAGGCTACGTCGGCGGAGCTACTACTCCTGTACTTCTCCGCGATGTAGTCCGCTTCGGCTCGCGTTTTCAATGACAGCCGCGTTCATGTAATTCCACTATGTTATACGCCTGCCTGCTTACGCAGCCATTTGTGAGAGAAATTCGACACACGCTCCTTCGTCGAGTCATCGAAATAGAGGGAGGGCGACGTGCACTCACTTAAAAACGAAGACGCCGTTTTGGTTGTGAGGTGCACGTGAAACGTGCGACATTATCAGACGCAAAAACGTGAAATGACTCTTGAAAAATCAACAATAAATAATGGTATCTCCTCGGCGCATGCAGCGTCTCTTTATATAGAGCATCTAGTACAAAATACTGTTCTTCTTTATTACTGTCACGCGGAAAACGCGGACGCATTCGTGGCACTGTTTACTAGAGCGGTGGCACATGCCCACTTTGCTTCCGTAGCTTTCCCTTCATTGCCACAGAAAGTTGTACCCGAGTATACACCTTTTCACAGGAAGGAAAAAAAAAAAACACCGCCATGATGGGCTGTGCACGGGAGTACAAAAACTAAGGATGATGTTTGATGATGTTTAGAGTTTAATGGCGCAAGGCCGACTAAGGGCAAAGAGCACCAAACAGAAGTGATTACATTAGAGTGACAAGGAAGTAAAAGAACATCTCAGTAAAAATAAACAAAGTAAAACACAACGTAATGGAAGATGACTGGTCTAAAGGGCCAGGTTGTCAAGCATGATAAGAAATGAGATGTAAAAATTTCACGTCGGTAAGAAATTCTAAAACGCGTTTGACTGAAAACAGTGCTTCGTCTCCTATGAAGTGTGACGGGTGTGGTGGAATATGTCGCGTGTGTAGTTGTGGGAAGTATTTGCGTCGTGTTGTGTCAAGTGCCTTACATTGTATCAGGATGTGGATCACGGATAGGGCCTCTCCGCACCTGCTGCACACAGGTCTTGGAGACCCAGTGAGAAGGTGCGAGTGCGTTGCATGAGTGTGCCCTATCCGTAATCTGGCCAAGGCGACTTCAGTGTATCTATTACGTGCGTCGGTGGTGTATGGTCCCAAATGTGGTTTTATTACGTGTAACTTGTTGTCTGTTTGTTCACTCCAGTGTGTTCGCCATGTTTTACGAAGTTGTTGTCTGATGTGTGGTTTCACGTCGGTGTAGGGTAGTGTGGTTATGTCTACTGTATTTAGGAGTGTAGCAGCAGCAGCCATTCGATCCGCTGCTTCGTTCCCGGCTATACCACAGTGGCCAGGGACCCAACAAAGAACCAGTTCAAGGTTGCGTACATACACAGACATAACAGCTTTGACAATCAGATTGACAACATGGTTTTTCGAAGGCATTGTTGACGACAGTGCCCGCACAACACTGAGGGAGTCTGTATAGATAATGGATTGTGAGATGTCGCTTTGAAGTATATGATTAACAACAAGAAGAACACCATACGCCTCTGCGGTAAAGATACTAGTATGACTATTCAGCGTTTTAGTGACACTAAGGCCGGGTCCATGCGCAGCGCAGGACACAGAGGTGGCAGTTCTAGAGGCGTCCGTATAAAATTCAGCACATTGATACTTATGCTGCAGATGCAAGAAATGCTGCAGAATAGCACATGTGGGAGCTCGGTTTTTATCTATATGTGTAAAAGATGTGTCACATAAGACAGCGCGGAGATGCCATGGTGCTATAAAATCTGTTGGAGAACTTTGGATGGTGTCTAGAAAAGAGACAGAAAGCTCTGACGCTTCCTCTCTAGCTCTGTAGGAGAAAGACGCAGAGAACGATGGTCGGTTTAAAAGGAGTTCAGTCATGGACGTATCATAAAAAACTGCTTTAAAAGGATGGTGAGGCATGGATGAAAGTTTAAAAGCATAAAGGAGATCTGTGTATGCTCGCTGACGTTGCAGGTTCCATTTGTTACACTCCACATAGAGGCTTTCGACCGGACTAGTCCGGAATGCACCACACGCCAGGCGGAGCCCCAGATGGAGTACCGGGTCCAGCATTTTGAGGGATGTTTTACTTGCTGACCCATAAACAACGCTACCATAGTCCAAACGCGAACCTATTAGGCTGGTAAAAACACGTAATAAAAGTTGTTTGTCAGCACCAAAAGAAATGTGCGAGAGAACCTTCATGATAGTCAGTGTTTTTAAGCATTTATGTTTTAGTTGTTTTATGTGTGGGATGAATGTCAGCTTTTCGTCAAAGATTATTCCTAAAAACTTGTGTTCCTTTTTGACGGGAATTGACACACCATTAAGATGAATGTCAGGATCCGGCCGGATGCCACGCCTCTTAGAAAAAAGAACACAAGTGCACTTCCCCGGATTAAATTTAAACCCGTTCCTATCTGCCCAGCCAGCTAGCTTGCTAACACCAAGCTGTACTTGGCGCTCGCAGACAGATAGGTTACAAGACTTAAAAGATAATTGTACGTCGTCTACATAAATTAAGCAGGAAATCGACGGTGGCAATGCCTTCCTCAGTGAGTTCATTTTCACAATGAAAAGGGTGCAACTTAAAACTCCACCT
The DNA here is from genome assembly GCF_043290135.1 of Rhipicephalus microplus. Lineage (NCBI taxonomy): Eukaryota > Metazoa > Arthropoda > Arachnida > Ixodida > Ixodidae > Rhipicephalus > Rhipicephalus microplus. The sequence goes on along the minus strand of NC_134702.1, from coordinate 168,482,370 downwards.
TGTGGCACTCCATTTTCCTGAACATGAACTCTAGATAGTGCAGTTCCAACACGCACGCTAAACGTTCTTTCGGACATGTAACTGGCAAGCGTGTTGAACATGTTACCTGAAATGCCAAAAGACTTGAGATCAATGAGGATACCATACCTCCAAGCAGTATCATACGCCTTTTCTAAATCAAAAAATACTGTCATGCAGTACTGCTTGTGGAGGAAAGCATCTTTTACATATGCCTCTAATGCAACGAGTTGATGATGTTTGATGTTTTATGGCGCAAGGGCCGATTCACGGCCAAAGAGCGCCAGTTCATCTTACTAAAAAATATGGACAATGATTGTGATAAGCGGCTGTATAAGGGCCATAAAATTCCTCGCAGTAAGGCGGGTAAAAACATACAGGTAATAAAATCATGACCATGCCGTGAAAGGTGTGTGTGATGCGAACAGATGAGAAAAGTTGGTGATAATAAAAGACGATGGTGGATATGTATGGCAATAGCACAAGTGCCTCACTCGTTCACACCCTTGCGTCCAAGGGCCGTGAGGCATGTGCTTTTTTGTGTAGCCACCGCAGCAAAAACCTCTCTGGAGAGGTCCTGCTACGGTATGCACGGGTATATGACATGAAAGCTGTGAATTTCTTTTAAAAACGCTAACAATGAATTATGACTAAAAAGTGGTTCCCTACCGACAAACATTGCAGGGTGTAAAGGTATATGTTGTCGGTAGAGTATTGGAAAATGTTGTTTTCTAAGAGTTTCTAAGTGTTTACACTGAATTAACATGTGAAGGACGGTTAAGTATTCCCCACATCTGTCACACAATGGTGGATTGCCACCAGACAAAAGGTGTGTGTGTGTCGTGTATGTGTGTCCTATCCTGAGTCTTGTTAGTGTTACCTCTGTTAGACGCGATTTTGATACTGGTGGCCAATGGCCAAGGTGTGGCTTGATAACGTGTAGTTTGTTTTGTGTGTGTGTATCCCACTTGCTCTGCCAGTAGTCCCTGAGTTTTCGTTTGAGAGACGGCTTAAGATCAAGGACCGGGATTGATGTCGGTGTAACGGCGGTGCTTTCGTGGGCGGATGCAGCAAGCTGATCCGCCATCACGTTGCCTTGAATCTCACGGTGCCCTGGCACCCAGCACACAACAACATGTCTGTTGAGTGTGTAGAGGGTGCATAAAATGGAGTAAAGTGAAACGAGGACAGGGTTTTTTTGTTTTTTAAGACTGTGCAGAGCCGTTACCACACTGTGGGAGTCTGTATAAATTACTGCTTTTTGTATTTGTGATTGTTTGATGTGTTTAGCTGCCACAAGTATCGCGTAAGCTTCCGCTGTGAAGATACTTGTGCCTGGATGTAGAGGGCCAGCATCCGAAAAGGAAGGGCCAACAGCAGCGTAGGACACAGAAGAGTTAGACTTAGAGGCATCTGTGAAAAACTCAGGACGTGTGTATTTGTATTGAAGTTCCAAGAAGTATGTTCGAATATGGGCAATAGGCGCATGTTTTGTAACTTCTAAAAAAGACACATCGCAATCTATAGTCTGCCACTGCCACGGTGGCGGGTATGCAACAGGAGCCATTAAACTGTGTTCAAGTGATACTGCAGTTTCTTCAGCTAGACCCTTCAGGCGAACTGAGAAGGGCTGCCTCATTGAAGGCCTGTTTTGAAAAAGAATGGAGCTCGATAAGTCATTAATAGTAGAGTATGAGGGGTGCCTCTTGTCTGCTTTCACCTTAAGGAAATATATAAAGGACATGTAGGTTCTTTGCAGATGAAGGGACCACTCATTTGACTCAACGTAAAGGCTTTCTACGGGGCTGGTGCGAAAAGCACCCGTAGAAAGGCGGATGCCCGAATGGTGCACGGGATCCAGCATCTTCAAAGCACTTTGAGTCGCTGACTGATAAACAATGGCCCCATAATCTAAGCGGGTGCGAATAAGGCTTCTATACAGGTTCATGAGGCATTTCCTGTCACTACCCCACGTAGTACGTGACAACACTTTTATAACATTCATGGCTTTTAAACATTTTGTTTTTAAATACTTTATGTGGGGTACGAAGGTCAACTTGTTGTCCAAGATTAAGCCTAAGAATTTATGCTCGGCTTTGACGGACAGTTGTTGCCCGTTCAGTTGAATGTCGGGTTCCGAGTGCATGCCTCTCTTTCGAGAAAACAAGACACATGTGCTTTTTTGTGGGTTAAGTCGAAATCCGTTTTCATCTGCCCATTTGGAGACCTTATTTAAACCAAGCTGAACCTGCCGCTCACACATGGCCAAGTTGCATGACTTGAAGCCAAGCTGAACGTCGTCGACATATGTACAATAGAACATATTGCGAGGGATGGACAAGTGCAAGGAATTCATCTTGATGAGAAAAAGTGTGCAGCTAAGTACACCACCTTGTGGCACGCCTGTTTCCTGGACGAATGTTTGGGAAAGAACCGTGCCCACTCGGACACGGAATGTCCGGTTTGACAGGTAACTTTCGATTATGTGAAACATTCTTCCGCGCACGCCAAGGTGGGACAGGTCTCTTAGAATTCCGAAACGCCATGTTGTATCATAAGCCTTTTCGATATCGAGGAATACAGAGAGAAAATATTGTTTATGGACGAAGGCGTCCCTGATCTGTGCCTCGATACGAACAAGGTGGTCTGTGGTGGATCTACTTTCTCGAAACCCGCACTGAAATGGATCGAGCAAATTGTTTATTTCAAGAAAGTGTACAAGTCTGCAGTTTATCATTTTTTCAAAGATTTTGCACAAGCAGCTTGTGAGTGCAATAGGCCTATAACTGGAAGGTAAGGAAGGGTCCTTGCCCTCTTTCAAAACGGGAATTATAATAGCCTCTTTCCAGGAGTTCGGGATAGTGCCAGAAAACCAGATAGCATTGTACAAACAAAGTAAGGTTTTCCGCGTTTCGATCGGCAGGTTTTTTAACATTTCATAAACGACACGGTCAGAACCTGGGGCAGAAGTACTGCAGGAGTTTAGGGATGTTCGGAGCTCAGCTAGACTGAACGCTTGATTATATGCCTCGTATCCAGTGCATTTGTGTTCGAGTTTCTGCTTTTCTATTCTTGTTCTGTATTTTTGGAAAGTGTCAGTATAGTGGGATGAGCTGGACACCTGTTCGAAGTGTGCACCGAGGAAGTTTGCCTGATCTTCCAAGGTGTCACCCTGAGTGTTTACGAGTGGAAGTGTGTGTACTTGTTTTCCTGCTATCCTACCGACCATGTTCCAGACTTTAGCTTCCTGTGTGTATGAATTGATCCCTGACAAAAACTTCTGCCAACTTTCTCTTCTTGCCTGCCGACGCGTTCGCCTGCCTTGAGACTTTATTTTCTTGAAGGTGTCAAGATTTTCGGCTGTCGGTGAGTTCCGAAGCAGCCTCCAAGCTCTGTTTTGCTGTTTGCGCGCGTTTCGGCATTCAGAGTTCCACCATGGCACACGCCGTTTTCCAGGGTGCCCATTTGTTTGTGGGATGCATTTTGTTGCAGCATCAATCAAAAATGCTGTGAAGTAGTTGACAGCAACATCAATGTTCAAAGTACTTATGTCATTCCAACCTAGACGAGCGATGGTATAAAAGTGTTCCCAGTCGGCTCTGTTTATGTGCCACTTGGGAACACGTGATGGACACTCAGTTACTGTATTTGTGCTCAAAACTATGGGGAAGTGGTCACTTCCGTACAGATTACTGATGACTTTCCACTGGAGTAGGGGCACAAGAGATGGGGATACTATGCTTAGGTCTATGGAGGAGTAGGTGTTATTGGCGAGATTATAATACGTTGAGTCTTTTCGATTTAGAAGACACGCGCTTGAGGAGAGAAGGAACTCTTCAATCAGTCGGCCTCGCGCGTCATACCGAGAGTCACCCCATAGCCTGCTATGCGCATTAAAGTCTCCAAGGAGAACATAGGGCTCCGGAAGTTCATCAATTAAAGAGTGTAAATCACGTTTTTGCAGCTGATAGCTAGGAGGAATGTAGATAGTGCAGATTGTGATCAGTTTATCAAAAAGAACTGCTCGAACAGCCACTGCCTCAAGGGATGTTTGGAGTTGTAAGTGTGTGCATGCAATTCCTTGATTCACAATGATGGCAACACCTCCGGATGATGTCATAGCATCAACACGGTCCTTTCGGAATATAACGTATTTACGGAGAAAATTTGTGTGCTTTGAATTAAGGTGTGTTTCTTGTACACACAGCACTTTTGGTGTGTGTTCGTGTAAGAGTTCTTGGATGTCGTCAAGGTTTCTGAAAAGGTTAGTTAGTTATGTTGGGTTTAGTGGCGCAAAAGCAACTAAGGCTATGCTGCGCCAGCCACATGGTGAAAAAAAGGAGAGAAAAAAGAGCAAAAGAAAACGTCACTAGTTAGCTCGGCATACATTGTGCTGTGAAAGTCTGATTGAAAAACTATTTTCTCTGAGGGAGTAAATCCGTCAGTCAGGGGAAAATGTGCTTCGTCGTCCAGGTGATTTTTCCTTTACAATGGTCATGACTATGAATGCGCGGTTGACGATGACTAATGGAATAAAATGAATAATGTTGTGCGGCTGTATAGAGACCTAAAACCAATCGCGTAATGTGTATACTTTTAAAATTATGGACATGGTACATGGCGTGGTCAATGGGTATGGTATGTGCGTGAGGTGATTTTGTCAAAAAATGTGAGGGGATCGCTCCAGCACTCCCGCCTCACCTGTGTCCTTGTGCGCAAGGACCAGGAGGTAAGTGCTGTGTTCAAAAGAAGCTGTCACAGCACTGACCTCTCGCAAGAGGCCGTGCTGTGGCCACACGGTTCGTGAATCTTGCAGATCTGTACCGTACAAATACGATGGCGTGCTTCTTATAACTTATTTAGAAATTTGGTGTCATCCAGGAAGTTGACAACGTCGGTTAGGGGTATCAGCGCGTCATCTCCTAGAAGGAACATGGGGTGACGTGGAATGCGTAACTTGTACAAGGTGTAAAAATGTTTTCTTCGATGTGCTTCCAAATGTGCGCATGTAAGCAAGATGTGCAACACTGTTAGAGGTTCATCGCATTTATCACATGTTGGCTGTTTTTCTTGTTTTAACAAGTAATTATGAGTGATGTGCGTGTGACCAATTCGAAGACGGCACAGGATTACTTCGATAAAACGTTCTTGGTGGTAACATGACTTCCATTCATTTAGGAATGGCTTGATTAGTTGAAGTTTGTTGTTGCCTGTCATATTCCATTCCCGTTGCCATTTAGATGTTAGCGCTGTACGGATTGCGCGGATACTATCCCTAACGGGAACATTTACTTGCGAGATACTTAAGTTCTTTGCTGCTGCTGCGCACTGATCTGCCCTTTCATTTCCGGGTATCCCGACGTGACTTGGGACCCAGCAGAACCGGATATTTTGTCCTTCACTTAGACGCGATAATACGCTTAAAATGTCGCCGATGAAGGGTTCGTATTGAGAGCGTATATGGAGGGCCTTCAATGCACTCAAGGAATCCGTAAAAAGTATTGCTTTCTTGTATCTAGCACTTTCAATTCTTTTTACTGCCATCCACAAGGCATAACATTCAGCAGTAAAAACTGAAACAAACCGTGGTAATCTGACTGTTTCTTCCCACGCACCTTGGACGACACTGCTACTGACATAACTAGCCGTTTTGGAGCCATCAGTGTAAAATTCTTTGTATGTGCTGTACCTTTCTTGAACGATGCGAAATTCTTGCAATATGTGTTCACGTGGTGTACCTTGTTTTTTGAGATGTGTCAATGAGAGGTCAAGAAATTGCGTAAAGTTTTTCCAGGGAGGCAGCCTTCTTGGCCTTTTAGTAACAGAAAGGGCATCTGTAGGGACGTTACACTCGCGACATTTTTCTTCGAATCTGAGTATAAGTGGCCTTATTGCATTTGGTTTGTTTGTGTAATGGAGTCGTTTGTCACAGTGTGTGATAATGTTGTAGCATATATGGTTTGGCGATGAGCGAACTCTTAGGACATATGTAAGCATTAGCTGCGTTCGTCTGCTGTCCAGTGCCGGTTCGTTACTCTCGGAGTACAAGCTGGGAAGCGGCGAGGTCCGGTATGCACCGGTTGCCAAGCGTATCCCTTTGTTATGTACGGGGTCGAGTCTCTTGAGGTAGGATTGTCTCGCTGACCCGTAAACTACACTTCCATAATCTAATTTGCTACGCACCAATGAACGATATATGTGCAGAAGGCACTTACGGTCAGCGCCCCACCGCTTCCGCGACAGAACTTTGAGGACATTGAGTGCCCTAGTCGCTTTAATTTTTAGACTGGTAATGTGTGATAGAAAGTTAAGTTTCTTGTCAAATATGACTCCTAGAAACTTGTGCTCTTGTTTAACTGGTAGGACTGTTGCATTCAGTTCAAGAATTGGGTCCGGCTGCAAGCCTCTTTTCTGAGAATACACTACGGCAACTGTCTTTTCCCCGGAGAAACAGAAGCCGTTTTTCTCCGCCCATTGTGTTAGTTTGTTCAACGTGATTTGAGTCTGTCGTTGACATGTCACCATGTTAGACGCGCGGCACGCAATCTGGAGGTCATCAACGTACAGAGAATGCATCAGTGTGGATGGTATAACTTTGTTTACAGAGTTCATTTTCACAACAAAAAGTGTAGTGCTCAGAACGCACCCCTGAGGTACACCGTTTTCTTGAGTAAATACACGAGAGAGTGTCACGCCAAGGCGGACCTGGAAGGTTCGGTTGGACAAGAAGTCGGAGAGACAGTTAAGCATTCTGCCGCGGATTCCCAGATCCGCCAAGTCTCGTAAAATACCATACCTCCAAGTGGTGTCGTAGGCTTTTTGAAGATCAAAAAAGACTGCTAGGCAGTGTTGTTTGTGTAAGAAAGCTTCTCGTATTGTGTTTTCCAGCCGAACTAGGTGGTCAATTGTTGAACAACCTTTTTTGTACCCACATTGGTGGATATCTAGTGAGTTTTCTGTTTCGAGGACGTACGTAAGCCTGATGTTAATGACACTCTCGTAGGTTTTTGCAAGACAACTTGTAAGTGCGATTGGCCTATAGCTGTTTGCTAATGTAGAATCTTTTCCCGTTTTTAGGAATGGGATTATAATGGCCTTCTTCCAATCCGTGGGCATTCGACCAGTTTGCCAAATAACGTTGAAGAAAAACAGAAGGGCCTCGACTGTTTTTGGCGACAGGTGGGCGAGCATTGCATAGTGTATTGTGTCAGGACCAGGCGCTGTTTTTTTACCTGTGGAAAGTACTGTGTTCAGTTCATGGATGGTTAAAGGCGCATTGTATGGCAAGTCTAAGAAACCTGCTGTAGGAAGCTTTTGTTTTTCTATAGATTGCTTGTGCCTTAGGAACGTTTCTGAATAGTTTGCTGAGCTAGATATGTTGTAAAAGTGAAGCCCTAATAGGTCTGCCTGTTCCTGTAGGGATGTCTGAGTACCTGTTGTTGAAAGAAAGGGGATGGTATAGGCAGCGTAGTTGCCATTAAACTTGCGAACCTGATCCCACATTCTTTTGGATGTGACCGAGCTGTTTATGGATGAAACGTAGTTTTGCCAGGAGATTTTCTCGGCTTGCCTACGAACATATCTAGCTTTCGCTTTCGCCTTTTTGAAGGAGATGAGGTTATCGTACGTCGGGTACCTCCGGAAGATACCCCAGGCTTTATTTTGGAGTTTTTTGGCTTCTGTACATTCGTGCGTCCACCAGGGCTTCAAATTCTTTTTTAAGCAACCAGAAGACTGAGGGATAGCTCTCTTTGCTGCCGCGATTATACACGTTGTAATCCTTTGATTCATTTCATCTACGCTCAGATTATCTAGACTCTCTTTATCCAGACTGGCTTGATCGGTAAAGAGAGCCCAGTCTGCCAAATGAAGTCGCCAGCGGGGTGGTCTGGAGGGTATGGTAGGAAGTGCTGTGGTTAGACTGATGAGTGCAGGCATGTGGTCACTACCGTATGGATTATCTATTACCTTCCATTTAAAATCTGTGAACAGCGCTGGAGAGCATAGCGCAAGGTCCAGGCAGCTCATAGCTCCTGAACTTGGGGAGCAGTAAGTGGCAGCGCCAGAATTTAAAAGACAAACATCGTTGGCTAAAATAAAATCTTCAAGTGTTTGTCCTCTAGAGTCATTATTATATTGGTTTTATTGGCGCAAGGGCCATGTTTGGCCAAAGAGCGCCATAAAAATTATAAAAGTGTAATAATTGTCAGTGTATAACAATGGTATTTAGGGATGTGAGCAATGATAATGTTACGTGGCTGTATAGTGGCCTAATAGATACTAAAATCATGAGCATGACGTGGCACTTGAAGTGAGGATGAATGATAGACGGTCATAGTAATAAAATCATAAAAGGATAATAGCACAACTGCCTTGTCAACGACCCTTGTGTCCAAGGGACGCCAGGCAGGTGCTTTTTTAATGTAGTTACCGCAGCAGCAACCTCCACTTGGAGGTCGTGCTACGGATTTCCTGGAAATATGACATGAAAATTATTTATATCTTTTAAAAATGCGAGCAATGATTTGTGCTTAAAAACAGGCTCTTTACCTATAAACATTGACGGATGCAGTGGCATTTGATGTCGGTGAAGAAGTAGAAAGTGTTTTTGTCTAAGAGCATCCAATTCCTTGCATTCAATTAAAATATGAAGAGCGCTGAGTGGGTCACCACATCTGTCACACACGGGAGGATCACCACCAGACAAAAGGTGTGAATGAGTGCTATGGGTGTGTCCTATTTGTAGTCTTGTGAGTATTACTTGAGTGTGGCGTGACCTTGATATTGACGGCCAAGTTCCAAGGCTCGGTTTGATAACATGTAATTTATTTCGCGTTTGCTTATCCCATGAAAGCTGCCAGTGCGCCCTGAGCTTCTGTTTTACGAATTGTTTGAGTTCTAACGCAGAGACAGCCATAGATGCATTAGTGTTAGCGTTGTCCTTAGCTGAGGCAGCCAGTTGGTCCGCTAACACATTTCCCCGGATTTCGCGGTGCCCTGGCACCCAGCACAATACAACTTGTTTTTTGAGCGAGTATATGGTGCACAGAAGAGAGTAAAGCATCAAAAAAACAGGATTTTTATGTTTTTTGAGGGTCTTCAAAGCTTTTATGACACTCAGAGAGTCGGTGAATATTATCGCACGTTGTAGCTTTAGTTCCTTTATATGTTTAGCGGCCACAAGTATAGCATAGGCCTCCGCTGTGAATATGCTTGAATTAGGGTGGAGAATGCCAGAATCTGAAAAGGATGGACCAACGGCAGCATAGGACACGCCACTATCAGACTTGGAAGCATCCGTAAAGAATTCAGGACAGTTGTATTTGTGCTGCAATTCGAGAAAGTGAGTGTGTATATGTGCTATAGGCGCATGCTTCGTAACTTCAACAAATGATGTATCACAGTCTATGGGCTGCCACTGCCACGGCGGCAGACATGGAACGGGAGCCATCAGACTGTGTTCAATAAGTGGCACACCCGTTTGTTCAGCGAGGCTCCTCACACGAAGTGAGTAAGGCTGTTGAAACGAAGGACGGTTCTCGAAGAGCGTACAACTTGACAAGTCATTGATAGTCGTGTGTGAAGGGTGTTCTTTGTCTGCGTTCGTTTTTAAATAGTATATAAAAGACATGTATGTTCTTTGCAGGTGCAATGACCACTCATTGGATTCGACATACAAACTCTCCACGGGACTAGTGCGAAAAGCTCCCGTAGACAGACGGATGCCCAAATGGTGGACTGGGTCAAGCATTTTCAGAGCACTTGGGGTGGCAGACTGATATATTATTGCCCCATAATCCAGGCGCGTTCGAACGAGGCTTTTGTAGAGATTGATCAAACAATTTCGGTCACTCCCCCATGATGTGCGTGAGAGTACTTTCAGAATGTTCATTGTTTTTATACATTTGTTTTTAATATACTTGATGTGTGATGTAAATGTGAGTTTAGAATCCAAAATTAGGCCTAGAAATTTATGCTCGGCCTCTACAGGTAACCGCTGGCCAAGCAAGTCAATTTCGGGATTTGGGTGGAGGATCTCTTTCTAGAAAAGAGCACACAGGTGCTCTTCTCTGGACTTAACCTGAACCCGTTTTGGTCAGCCCACTTGGATACTTTGTTCAGACAAAGCTGGACATGCCGCTCACACACTGCAAGATTACATGACCTAAAGCCTACCTGGATATCATCCACATACATTGAATAGAATGTGTTATGTGGAATGCAGAGTCGTAATGAATTCATTTTTATAATAAAGAGGGTGCAGCTCAGGACACCACCCTGGGGTACTCCCGTTTCTTGAATAAACGGCCTGGACAAGACATTCCCAATACGAACACGGAATGTTCGCTCGGATAAGTAGCTCTTTATGATATTCAACATATTGCCATGAATACCAATGTCTGACAGATCTCTAAGGATGCCGTAGCGCCATGTGGTGTCATATGCTTTTTCCATGTCAAGAAACACACAGAGACAGTACTGTTTGTGGATGAACGCATCGCGTATGTATGCTTCAATGCGTATGAGATGGTCTGTAGTAGATCGGTCCTCTCTAAAACCACATTGAAAGGGGTCAAGAAGTTTGTTGGTTTCTAGAAAATGCATAAGTCTTTTGTTTATCATTTTCTCGAACACCTTGCACAGGCAGCTCGTAAGGGCTATTGGACGGTAACTTGTAACTGAAGAGGGGTCCTTGCCTTCCTTTAGAATAGGAACAACAATGGCCTCCCTCCACGTAGACGGCAGGTACCCAGCAGCCCAGATAGTGTTATACAGAGCAAGTAAACTGATTTCGGTGTCATCGTGAAGGTGTTTGAGCATGTCATACATAATTCTGTCTGGTCCCGGCGCTGTGCTGTGGCACGCATTGAGGGCCGTCCTAAGTTCGGCAATTTTAAATGGAGTATTATACTGTTCGTTTGTTTTGGACTTCAACTCTAGTGTTTTCCGTTCTGTCATTTCTTTATGTTTTAAGAAAGATTTTGAGTAGTGCGCAGAACTGGAAATGCGCTCAAAGTGCTTGCCAAGGCTGTTGGCCTGGTCCTCCAGTGTGTTCCCTTGACTCACTAAAGGCAGAGGATATGCTTGCTGCCCCTTAAGACTTCTGAGGCTGCTCCAGACTTTCTTTTCATTGGTGTAGGAGTTAATGCCGGAGAGAAACTTGACCCAACTCTCCCTTCTTGCCTGACGTCGTGTTCGCCTACCCAGTGATTTCACTTTTTTAAATTCGACGAGGTTTTCTGCGTTTGGATATCGGCGCAGGATGCCCCAGGCTTTATTTTGTTTCCTACGCGCTTCTCTACAGTCATCGTTCCACCAGGGAACACGTCGTTTACACGAGTGCCCATTTGTTTGCGGGATACACTTTTCAGCAGCATCCAGAATAAACGCACTGAAGAATGCTACTGCGCAATCAATGTCACAATTTGTGATAAAGTCACGAGGTAAAAGTGTCAATTCTTGAAATTTCTCCCAGTCAGCGGATGCTATTTTCCATTTGGGAATATGAGGAGGAACCTCATGCGATAATGTCAAGTTTAACATAGCAGGAAAGTGGTCACTGCCGTACGAATTCATGACCACGTTCCATTCTAACTCGGTAAAGAGAGAGGGAGAACCAAGCGCCAAGTCTATCGATGAGTATGAGTTGTGATGAATGTTGTAATAGGTAGGCTGTTTTTTATTGAAGAGGCATGCTCCGGAGCACAGGAGGAATTGCTCTATCAGTCGGCCTCTCGCATCGCACCGGGCATCCCCCCACAGAGTGTTGTGAGCATTGAGATCACCAACAACAATGTAGGGTGCCGGCAGCTGGTCAATGAGGTGATGAAAATCTGTGCGGTTAAGTTTGTAGCTTGGTGGTATGTATAGTGAACACACAGTGACTAGTTTGTCAAATAGAATGACGCGGACTGACACTGCTTCGAGTGCCGTCTGAAGAATAAGAGGTCGGCAAGGCACGGATTTTTGTACTATTATAGCTACACCGCCGGATGAAGCAGTTGCCTCATCCCGATCCTTGCGGAACACGGCATATTGTCTAAGAAAGTTTGTTTGAGATGGCTTCAGATGTGTCTCTTGGATGCACAGCACCTTGGGATTGTGTTTATGTAAAAGTTCTGTAATGTCATCAAGATTGTGGAGAAGACCCCTAGCATTCCAGTGCATTATTTGTGTAGCCATTTTGAGTGAGTTTTTGTGCTGTGCGTCGAAGTAGACAACCTTAGCTTAGGAGGCCTTTTCAGGCCCCCTAATGCGTGGTTTTTCTTTTTTGGCAGGCTCCTTAGAGCCACGCCAATCTTTCGGCGTCTGAGGCGCCGATACACTTTGTGTTGTGTCCATCATCTCGGAAGAGACGCTGGACGCCCGCTCGCGGTGCCCGCGTGCGGTTGTGAGAGACTTCGGGCCCTCTGCCTTGGCAGGTGGCCCGAAAACTGCAGACCCAGAGGCCTGCATGGCTGTTTGGCTGGTGGTGGTGTCCATTGCCTCCTGCGAGGCACTGGACACCCGCTCCAAAGAGCGATCTGTGTGTAGCGTAGACTTCGCCTCAGTCGACGAAGTCTTTGACCCCACCGGGCAAGAGGTTGTTGGGACCTCCTTGGCCTCCTTGTTGCCCTGGCTGCTGCCAGGGCTTGCAGAGGCCACCGGTGTGGACTGGTTTGCTGCGGGCAGGGCAGCGCTGGCTGTTCCCGCCAGAGGGGCAGGTGGCTCTGACCTGGCCACGCTAGGCATGGTCCAGGTAGCCACCAAGGGCCGTTGTGGTGCCGCCCCTCGTTGCACCACTTCAGCGAAGGAGGCTCTTAGTGCGAATGAAGGTGAAACTCTCTGTCGTGCTTCACGGAACGTTATATTTTCGTTAACTTTTATGGTGATAATTTCTTTTTCTCTCTTCCAGGCTGGGCACGCTCTGGAATATGCGGCATGGCTGCCTTTGCAGTTTGCACAGTGTACCTCATCGTTTTGGCACTTATCAGTTTCGTGACCTGTTATGCCGCATTTGCCACAAGTCAGCTGACCTCGGCAGGTCTGAGATCCGTGTCCAAATCGCTGGCATTTAAAACAACGTCTCGGGTTAGGAACATACGGTCGCACAGAAAGTTTTACGTAGCCGGTCTCGATTGTTTTAGGTAGGATGTTTGAATTGAATGTAAGTATTAGGTGCTTTGTTGCGGTTTCAGTGTTGTTGCGTCTGATTTTTATGCGCTGCACATGTAATATGCCTTGGTCTTTCCATCCGTCTAGGAGTTCCTCTTCACTTAGTGTCTTAAGGTCTTCATCGGATACTACGCCCTTCACTGTGTTCATGGTACGATGTGCAGTAACTGATACAGGGATATTGCCAAAGGCTACGAGGTGTGAGAGTTTGTCGTACTGTTCCTTGTCTTTTAGTTCGAGGAGAATGTCCCCACTTGCCATCTTTGAGGCCTTATAGCCGGTTCCAATGGTGTCTTTAAGGCACTTGGCCACTAGAAAAGGTGATATTGCTCTGGCTTTGGTTGATGATTGCTCGCAGTGAAGGACATGGTATTTTGGAAATGTTTCAACGTTTTGAGGGAAAAACAAAGATGATGCATCGGTGCGTACTCTTTTCGGAGCACGATCAGTTACAGGGGGGTTTTGAGGTCCCATGAAAAATTGGCTTCTTCGGCATCGGCGCCTACCACCCACCACGGAGCCCAACAAGGGGACGCGGCAGAACATGTGAACAAGCCTGCCCTTCGCCAGCAGTACGCCGTTGCTATAACCGAATATGGTTTATCCTAGGCAGGATAGCCACACAAGGTTAACCCTTGCCGCCATGAAAAATCGGAAGTAAATGGAAGAGAGAAGAAGACAGGACAGATTTAAAGACGAGAAAAGACTAAGATATAGGAAGAGAGAGATAGGAAAAGGCGACTGCCGATTTCCCCTGGGTGGGTCAGCCCAGGGGTGCCGTCTACGTGAAGCCGGGGCCAAAGGGGTGTGTTGCCTCTGCCGGGGGGCCTTAAAGGTCCAATCACCCAGCGTCAGCTCAACCCCCAGGATCCCCTTTTCCCCGGACACGGCAAAGCCACGCACGGCTAGGCGTGGGAGGGAGCCGAAACTCCCCCGTTAGCTCGGGTCCGTGGTGTCGCTACACACCAAACGCCTACTTGCGCAGGCGCCCCTGCGGGGGTTTGTCCTCTAGAGTCAACTGTTTTACTACCCCAAAGCGTGTTATGTGCATTAAAATCACCTGCTATCACAAAAGGTTCGGGTAGTTGGTCTAAAATTAATTCTAAATCGCTTACGGTGAATTGCGTGTGCGGTGGAATGTAGAGGGAACAGACGGTGATGGTTTTGTGCGCTACAATGGTAACGGCGGCGGCCTCTATATGACTATTAATATGAATTTCTCTCACTGCTATACCACCTTTAACAACAACAGCCACACCGCCCGACAGTCGGCTTGCCTGCGTACGATCGCGCCGCACAACAGTGAAGCCTTTTAGGATGTTTTGATATCGATCACCTAGGTTGGTTTCCTGAAGGCACAAGGCTACAGGAGAAAAGTCGTGTAGTATTTCCTTTACGTCACCAAAATTGTTTAAAAGCCCTCTACAGTTCCAATGAATTATAAAAGCCATGTTGAATGTAAAAGTTTAAAAATCGAAGGACAAGTGAGTAGGATATAGTAGAATGGAGGTGACTTGCTTCTAAAAGAACTAAAAAATGCGAGTTCCAAAATGGTGCAGGTTCACTTATTTTACAGGGCCCTTTTCTGGCCCTGTAATTGGGGTTTTGCTTTTTTTGGAGCGGTCGAGAGTGTCTCGCCGCTCCTTAGGCGCTGCCTGCACCGCTGGGCCAGAAGTAGTGTCCATCGCCTCGTGCAAGACGTCGGACAGTTGCTCTAGCGAGCGATGATGGCGTTGTGTTGGCTTCGTCTTGGCAGACGAGGCCTTTGACCCCACCAGAGAAGAGGTCGGCAGGACCTCTTTGGCCTCTGAGCTGTCCCGGCTGGTGCCAGGTCTAGGAGAGGCCTCCAGTGTGGCCACGTTAGGGGAGGGTAGGGCAGCCGTGGCTGCTCCCACCGTGGGGGCGAGGGGCGGTCGCCTCAGCGCACTACGCGTGGCCTGGACGGCCGCCTGATGCCGTTGTGGTGCTGGCCCCCGTTGCACCACTTCGGCGAATGATGACTTTTTAGCAAGGTATGGTGAGAGACGCTGTCTGGCTTCGCGGAAGCTTATGTTTTCCTTATATTTGATAGTGATGACCTCCTTCTCTTGTCTCCAAGCTGTGCAGGATCTCGAGTACGCCGGGTGGTCACCATCACAATTTGCACAGTGAGCTTCAGCATTGCAGTTGTCATCAGCAGAGTGTCCCGTAGCGCTGCACTTAGCACAAGTAAGCTGCCCTCGGCAGCTCTGTGATGCATGGCCAAACCTTTGGCACTTGAAGCAGCGCCTTGGGTTCGGAATGTATGGTCTGACGTGCAACTTCAAGTAGCCTGTTTCTATTTCGTCTGGGAGTGTGCTAGAGTTGAAGGTGACGATTATGTGCCTAGTGAGTATTTCCCTGTTGTCTCGTCTGATTTTTATTCGTTGTACCTGTACAACATTCTCATCCTTCCAGCCGGCCAGGAGTTCATCATCAGTAAGGTCCATGAGGTCATCGTCTGACACGACACCCTTCACCGTATTCATTGTTCTGTGGGCGGTGACAGTTATCGGTTGGTCCCCAAACGCTACAAGGTTCGTCAATTTTTGATATTGCGACTTATCTTTAACTTCAACCAGCAGGTCCCCACTGGCCATCTTCGTGGCTTTGTAGCCGCTTCCGATGGTCTCAGTGAGACACCTTGACACTAGGAAAGGTGAAATGTTACGGACTTTTTTGTCGGTGTTCTCACAGTGGATGACGTGATACTTGGGGAAGGTGTCTTTCTTTTTCTGGAGGATTTCAGCGGTTACATCGGTGCGCCCCCGCTTCGGGGGACGATCTTTTGCGAAAATGTTGGACGATCCCATTAAATGAGTACATTGTTCGGCAACAATGCCAGTCACCCACCACCGAGCCCAACAAGGGGACACGGCAGAGGTTGTGATGGAGCAAGCCCTGCCATGCCAACTGTACATCGTTGCTATAACCAAATATGGTGTACCCAAGGTAGGACCACCACACAAGGTTAACCCTCGCCGCCAGGAAAATTGGAAGTAAATAGAAGAGAGTAGAAGACAGGACAGATAAATAGTATGAGATAAAGACGAAGATGTAGGGAGAGGGAGATAGGAAAAGGCGACTGCCGATTTCCCCTGGGTGGGTCAGCCCAGGGGTGCCGTCTACGTGAAGCCGGGGCCAAAGGGGTGTGTTGCCTCTGCTGGGGGGCCTTAAAGGTCCAATCACCCAGCGTCAGCTCAACCCCCAGGATCCCCTTTTCCCCGGACACGGCAAAGCCACGTACGGCTAGGCGTGGGAGGGAGTAGAAACTCCCCCGTTAGCTCGGGTCCGTGGTGTCGCTACACACCAAACGCCTACTTGCGCAGGCGCCCCTGCGGGGTTTCTGAAAAGGCCCCTGACGTTCCATTGTATAATTTGAGTGTTCATGGTGAATGTAAAATAGTGCTGTGTGTACGAAAAGCGAGTGGCTGTTTAGACAGAGTTTGACTTCACTTAACAGGGCCGTCACCAGGCCCTGTTATCGGCTTTTTTGTTTTCTTGGCGCGCTCCAAGGAGCCACGCCGCTCTTTCGGCACCAAGGGTGCCGACGTATCCATTGCCTCCTCGGAGGCACTGGATGCCCGCACGTGCGGGCTGCTAGTTCGAATTTCGGGCCTCACCTGCGGAGGTGAGGCCTTGAGACTGGAGGACTCTGGAGTCTCCGGTCTCTGT
Source organism: Rhipicephalus microplus (assembly GCF_043290135.1). NCBI lineage: Eukaryota > Metazoa > Arthropoda > Arachnida > Ixodida > Ixodidae > Rhipicephalus > Rhipicephalus microplus. Next base: position 168,465,504 of record NC_134702.1, on the reverse strand, counting down.
TTGGGAGTAGGCGGTGTAGCCTGGGCTACAGCCGCCTTGGGGGCAGGTGCCACAACCACCGGCTCGGTATGCGCGGGCCGAGGGAGTGGCGAGGGCTGGTGCGGCGGTGCCCCCTGACGCGCCGCATCAGCGTATGTAGCTCCATAGAATGGAGCGACTCTTCGCCGTGCTTCCTTAAATGTAATGTTTTCCTTCACCTTCAACGTAATTATTTCTTTTTCTTTTTTCCAGTATGTGCAGGAGCGTGAATATGCGGCATGGTTTCCTTCGCAGTTTACACAGTGTGGTGGTTGTTTGCAGTTTTCAGACCCGTGGCCTAGAACTCCACATTGTGCACAAGTCTGGCGACCACGACACGTTTTGGAGCCATGGCCATATTTCTGGCATTGGAAGCAACGGCGGGGGTTGGGAATATATGGTCTCACGGATGTCTTTGTGTACCCAGTCTGAATAGTTTCCGGCAAATCGCTCGAAGCAAAGGTCAGTACTAAGTGTTTGGTTGGGATTTCCTTTTGATCTCTTCTGATCTTAATACGCTGTACGTTTGTCACGTTCTGGCTCTTCCATCCTTCCAGAAGTTCAGCTTCCGTCAGCTCAAGCAAATCTACGTCTGATACGACCCCGCGAGATGAGTTCATGGACCTGTGTGGCGTAATACTGATGGGTGTGTCTCCAAACGTTGTGAGGGTGTTCAGTTTATCGAATTGGTTTTGTTCATGTATTTCAAGGAGTAGATCTCCACTGGCCATTTTGGTAACCTTGTACCCGGCACCGAGAGTTTCGGTTAAGGACCTAGCCACTACGAAGGGGGATACTGTTCTGGCTTGCTTGTTAGTTTTTTCACAGTGTATAACATGGAATCGAGGAAAGGTTTGTCTTGGCCGCATGAAAAAGTTGATATCTTCGGTGCGTACCCGCTTTGAGGAGGCACGATCACTTAGTAAAGGGAATGCTTTGTGCATGCTAATTGTATGTTGTTCGGTAGCGTTGGCGGCCACCCACCACGGAGCCCAACGAGGGGACGCTGCAGGTTTACAGATGCTGAAACCTGCAGGCGCCAGCCGTACAACGCCACTATAACCCAATGCGCCTAGACCAAGGTAGGCTATTTGCACAGGGTTAACCCTAGCCGCCAGGAAGTTTGGAAGTAAACGGAAGAGAGTAGAAGACAGGACAGATAAACAGTAAGAGATAAAGACGAAGATGTAGGGAGAGAGAGATAGGAAAAGGCGACTGCCGATTTCCCCTGGGTGGGTCAGCCCAGGGGTGCCGTCTACGTGAAGCCGGGGCCAAAGGGGTGTGTTGCCTCTGCCGGGGGGCCTTAACGGTCCAATCACCCAGCGTCGGCTCAACCCCCAGGATCCCCTTTTCCCCGGACACGGCAAAGCCACGCACGGCTAGGCGTGGGAGGGAGTAGAAACTCCCCCGTTAGCTCGGGTCCGTGGTGTCGCTACACACCAAACGCCTGCTTTAACAGGCGCCCCTGCGGGGTATGCAACGAGTTGATCGTTGGTAGATCGCCCCGCCCTGAAGCCTGCCTGGCAGCCCTCGAGAAGACCGTTGTACTCGAGAAAGTACACAAGTCTCCTGTTTATTATCTTCTCGAAGAGCTTACACATGCAGCTAGTCAGGGCAATGGGACGATAACTGGCAGGAGAGGAAGGGTCCTTCCCTTCCTTTAGGAAAGCTACTACTATGGCCTCCCTCCAAGAGCGAGGAATGTGCCCCAAAAGCCATATTTTATTGTATAGGTGTAAGAGTGTTTCAAGAGTGTCTGGGTGTAGGTGCTGTATCATGGTGTATGTAACCTTATCTGCACCTGGAGCTGAAGGTTTGCACGTGCTCAAGGCAGCCTTCAACTCATAGAGAGTGAATTCAGAGTTGTAAGAACTGTTTGATTTCTCTTTGTCGTGTAAGGGCTTTTTTCCAACAGATGTTTTGTGTTTCATGAAAGTGTTTGTGTAGTGTGCTGAGCTGGACACGTGTTGGAAGTGTTGTGCGAGTGTGTTAGCCTGGTCTTCCAGTGTGTCCCCTGTTGTACTAACCAGGGGCAGGCTGTGTGTCTGTTGTCCTTTTAGTTTGCGTATTCGTGTCCAGACTTTGTGTGTGTCAGTGTATGAGTTGATGGAAGTGAGGAAGGTGCGCCAGCTGTCCCTTTTCGCCTCACGACGCACTCGCTTCCCAAAAGCCTTTGCCCGTTTAAACGAAATGAGGTTGTCCGACGTGGGGTACCGGCGAAGGACACCCCACGCTTTGTTCTGGGCCTGTCGCGCCCGCCTGCAGTCCTCGTTCCACCAGGGCCGCCTTGGGTTGCAGGACGCACTGGAGGCCAGGGGAATGGACTTTTCGGCGGCGTCAAGGATGTGCGCCGTGATGAGTTGGGCGGCTTCCTCCACGTGTAGGTGTTCTATGGATGTGTGGTGTAGTTGAGATGTTTGTGTGAATGTGCTCCAGTTTGCTTTTGATTCATTAAACCTTTTATGGGAAGATGAACTGCTCGGGCCTGTACCTAGATACGTTAATGAGGTGGGGAAATGGTCACTACCATATGGGTCCGTGCCCACACCCCACTCAAGACATGGAAAGAGAACTGCGGAACCAATAGCCAAGTCAAGATGCGAGTATGTATTGTGTCCTAAGTTATGGTATGTAGGCTGTTTTTTGTTGAAAAGGCATGATCCGGAGGATGTAAGAAACTTCTCTATTAGGCGACCTCGGGCATCCGTTCTGGAGGAGCCCCAAAGAGGGTTGTGCGCATTAAGGTCGCCTATGAGGATGTACGGTTCGGGCAGCTGGTCGACCAGCGCCTCGAAGTCAGAGCTCACAAGTGAAAAATCCGGAGAGATGTAAACGGAGCATACCGTTATCAGCTTATTAAATATTATTGTACGGATCGCTACAGCCTCGAGGACAGTGTTTAAAGAGATAGGGTGGCATGCTAATGACTTCAGTGCGATAATAGCAACACCTCCTGAGGAGTGGGTGCAGCCAACCCTGTCCTTTCTGAATACCATATACCTATTTAAGAAATTTGTGTTTTTAGAATTAAGGTGGGTTTCCTGGAGACACATGATACTTGGCTGTCTGTCATGCAGAATCTCATACACATCGTCCAGGTTTTTAAGGAGGCCTCTGCAGTTCCATTGGATTATGTTTTCTGTTCCCATTATTTGAATTTAAGAATGACTGGAGTGTGTGTGTTTGTGTGTGTTCATGTGTCGTCTTTCGGGGCTGTTACTCTTGGCTTGGGCTTTTTAGGCCCTTCTGGAGGCTTGGCCGTCACAGGCCGCTCCTTGCGCTGCGTGGCAGGCAGGAACGGCCAGACATCCATGTCATCATCAGATGTCCGAGGGGTGCCCGTCGAGCCGGGCCCCCCGGACTTGGCCCCCTTTCGGGAGCCCTTCGTTTGAGCCGCCACCCCCGGGGGTGCCACAGGTGGCACGGGCGGTGCGGTGGCGGTGGGATCCGGTGCAGGGCCCGCGGTGTCCATCATCTCGGCACCCTCCAACGCACTGGAGGACGGGGAGGCCGAGGCGGGAGCGGCACCGGTCCCGACAAAACTGGTTTGCACCACATCCGCTGCTGCCTCAGCAAGCGGTGTGGCGACAGATTGGGCTGCAAGAGGCAACCCAGGGGGGGCGGGGGCGGGACCAAGTCCGACTCGCGGTACTGGGTCCCCGCCGAAACAAGACGCCGCTCCGCCCCCCGGCGAGCTGTGTCGGCGTACCTCCCCAGAGGGAAAGAGGCGAACCTCTTTCGCGCCTCCGGGAAGGTGATGTTCTCTGTGACCTTTATGTATATTATTTTCTTTTCCAATTGAAACTTCTCGCATTTTCTGGAGTACGCCGCGTGTGGGCCCTGACAGTTGATGCAGAGAAGTTGTTGAGAGCTACAATTATCAGTGGGATGGTCATGTTGGGCGCACTTGGCACAGGTTATTTGGCCCCGACACGAGTTAGTACCATGCCCGAACCTCTGGCACTTGAAACAGCGCCGCGGGTTCGGGATGTACGCTCGGACGGAGCACCGGATAAAGCCTGCATTAATATAATCTGGAAGATTGGACCGATCAAATGTGAGGATTATGTGCCTAGTGGGTATTTCCTTGTCATCTCTTCTGATGATAATGCGCCGAACTGCCGTCACACCTTGGTTTCGCAGGCCTTCAAGGAGGTCGGCCTCTGTCTCGTTTGCCAGATCTGGCTCCGAAATCACGCCCTGGGAGCTGTTGAGGCTGCGGTGGGGCGTGACTCGAATGGCCAGATCGGCGATGCGGGTTTGAGCAAGGAGTTTGTCGGCCTGGTCCTGTCTACTGAGCTCGACAAGGACTTCGCCAGTTCGTTGTTTTTTGGCCTTGTACGACTCTCCAACAACACTCTCAAGAAACTTTGACACAGGAAATACCGACAGTGAAGAAAGAGGTTTGGATTGGTCGACCGATTCCATCACCATGAAGCGAGGAAAGTTGTTCGGTTTGGGAGGACTCAAGTTAGGAAGTGGTGGGAAAGAAACTTCGGTGCGGCCCCTTTTCGGGGGCCGATCACGTTTGGGGGGGGGGGGTTTGGAAAATGCCATGTGACAGATTGAAAAGCAGGGAACGGGGGTACTTTCGTCGCTCGGTTTACCCTGATGCCGAGAGAGGTCCCGGAGCTCCCTGCCTGTCTACCAGGCAGGGAGCCCATCGGCCGGAGCTTGACCAAGGCTCCGACGGCCACCGTTTACGGCTTCTACCCTTCACCTATAAACACCTCGCCACGGTTGGGCACAGCTTATGTTGGGAGCTCGGGGTCCGCGGTGTCGCCACTCACCGTCACCTAGATTACTCAAGGTGCCCCGTGCGGGGACAAAAACTAAGGGCGCAGCGTTGTCCGTGCATTTTTGAGGGGACGCGCCAATTTGCACAGCCCAAGCAGGGCTACGGCGGCGCCCAGGGAGGCGTTTATGAAAAGGTGTCTTGCAACCCCATTTTCAGTAAGCGCTCTAACGGTGTTTGCTAAGAGTCCTATGATAGCCGATCTTTCCGGCTTATGCGTGACTGCGCCGAGAGAGCCGCGAAGGCCTAATGTTTATTTTGGTGCACCATCGTTGTCTAGACTACAGGGTTGTCTAGAATACCTACACACTAATGAATAAACGTTTTTTTAGGGGCGAAGCTCCTTATGGCGGCACACGTTCATCCATCGTAGCCGTAGTAGTAGATGTAGTGTGTAACCAGTCTTATATTTTGACCTCCAAGGTGGTGGGGGTGATTTCTTCTGTGCGTTGTTGAACAATAATGATTAGTGGTGTTTATTGGCGCAAGGGCCAGATATGGCCAAAGAGCGCCAGAGCGATGATAATGAATTGAGGGATGTGCAGTGTAGATAAAACAAATGTGACGTGGCTGTAAATGGGCCTAAAAAACAGTCGCTGTAGGTGTGTAAAAATATACATATGGTAAAATTATGGCAATGACAAATGATGTGAGCTATGGAGACATAAAATGATTTAAAAGTGATAAGTATGTCAAATAAAAACTTGGCATGGAGCACCAGTGCCTTGACAGAGCCCTTAAAACAAGAGCATGGAGGCCTGGGCTCATTGAAATCTGCTATCACAGCAGCATCCTCTGAACAGAGGATGTGCTATGAACCTGTTGGGCTAAAAACATTCAATGTTGGACTAAACACATTCAGTACTACATCCTTTAAAAAGCTTAAAACTGATTTTGTATCAAGAAGCGGCTCTTCACCGAGAAACATAATCGGATGTAAAGGAAGATTATAGCGGTATGCTAAAGCAAAGTATTTCTTTCTCTCCCTTTCAGCTTCCGCACACTCCAGGAGGACGTGGAGAACGGTTAGCCTGTCACCACGACTACCACAAGTAGGAGGATCATCGCCAGTCAGAAGAAAGTTATGAGTACCATAAGTGTGTCCTATTCTGAGGCGACAGAATAGGACATCAGTTCGCCGTGTTCTTGTAGCGGAGGGCCAGTAACCCAACCGCGGCTTAATCAAATGAAGCTTATTATTTATTTCTGTGTCCCACAAGCGTTGCCAGTGGTTTCGCAGTTTCTTCCGTAGAAAGGGTTTTAGATCTGTTGCAGGGACAGTAGCGGTGGTGTTAATAGCACGCATTATAATTGACGTGGCCATTTGGTCAGCTAACACATTGCCCTCGACGCTTCTATGGGCAGGTACCCAGCAAATAGTGACATGCTGGTTGGACATATACGCTGTACACAGAACGGAATATAGCTCAATTATTATCGGATTTCTGAATCTGAAAAGGGATCTTAATGCATTTACGACGCTTAACGAGTCTGTGAATATAATTGATTTTCCTATGTTTGATTTCCGTATATGCTTCACAGCGGACAATAGTACATAACCCTCAGCCGTAAATATACTTGTTTCCGGGTGCAGCACGCCGGATTCCGAGAAGGATGGTCCGACGGCTGCATAAGCCACCCCTGCATGCGACTTAGAAGCGTCAGTATAAAACTCTACGCATGAGTAGTTGGACTGGAGTTCTCGGAAATGCATTTTAATATGTGCTTCTGGTGCGTGTTTAGTGATCTCAACAAATGAGGTGTCACAGTGTATAAGCTGCCACTGCCACGGCGGTAAATGTATCGCTGTGGGCGTAGGACAGAGTTCCAGCAGCGGAACACCCATTTCCTCACATAAGTTTCTCACACGCAAGGAGAACGGCTTTCTCACTGTGGGTCGATTATGGAAGAGGGTGGCAGCGGTCATATCGTTTATGGTTGAATAAGATGGATGCTTGATGTTTGCACGTACCTTTATAAAATATGTGAAACTGCTATAGGATCGCTGCAGGTGAAGTGACCACTGATTCGACTCTACATAGAGGCTCTGGATCGGGCTTGTCCTGAAAGCACCGGTTGCAAGTCGGATACCCAGATGGTGAACGGGGTCTAGGATTTTTAATGCACTTGGCGTTGCGGAATGATAAATTATAGAGGCATAATCAAGGCGCGACCCGACAAAGCTTTTGTATAACTTCAAGAGGCACTTTCGATCACTACCCCATGTTGTACGTGACAAGAGTTTTAGGACGTTCATCGCTTTCAAACATTTCATTTTGACATATTTAATATGGGGAATAAACGTAAGTTTAGAATCTAAAGTGGTTCCCAGGAATTTATGCTCGCTGCTTACAGAGAGTTGGTCTCCCTTGATCGCAACATTTGGTTGTGGCATTACCCCTCGTTTGTTGGAGAAAAGTATGCAAGTACTTTTCTTCGTGTTTATTTTAAAACCGTTTTCATCCGCCCATTTAGAGAATTTATTTATTCCAAGCTGCACTTGTCGTTCGCAGACAGACATATTGCATGATTTGAAACTCATCTGCACATCATCAACATACACGGAATAAAACATCGCACTTGGAATGACTGATTGCAGGGAGTTCATTTTTACAAGAAAGAGTGTGCAACTAATCACGCCACCTTGCGGAACACCAGTCTCTTGGGTAAAAGTTCTAGAGAGAGCATTTCCCACTTTTACGCGAAAGGTTCGGTTAGACAGGTAACTTTTAATTGTGTTTAGCATGTTCCCACGGATGCCCATGGTGACAAGATCGCGGAGAATCCCAAATCGCCATGTGGTGTCATACGCCTTCTCTAAGTCTAGGAATACCGAAAGTACAAACTGCCTATGAATAAATGCATCTCTGATGTATGTCTCTATGCGAACAAGGTGGTCTGTTGTCGACCTCCCCTCTCTGAAACCACACTGAAGGGGGTCTAGTATACTGTTACTTTCTAAAAAGTGGATTAAGCGCTTAAGTGGATTAAGTGGATTAGGTTTCTGTATAGTTTGATGCACTTGAGACGTATTCAAAGTGTTCGCCTAGGCAGTCCGCCTGCTCCTCCAGGCTCTCACCTCGGCTACTTACCAAGGGTAGGGGGTGAGACTCCCGACCCAATAACCTATTTACCCTATTCCAAACCTTCGTTTCGTCGGTGTAAGAATTTGTACTGGACATGTACCTATTCCAACTTTCTCTCTTTGCAAGACGACGCGTTCTTCTAGCTTGTGACTTCACCTGTTTAAAATTGTCGAGGTTTTCAGCCGTTGGGTAATTTCGGAGTAATCTCCAAGCTTTATTTTGACTATTTCGCGCTTTCCGACAATCGCCATTCCACCATGGAATGCGACGCTTATTAGACATTCCTTTAGTTTGCTTAATACATTTCGCTGCAGCGTCAATAATAAAATCTGTTAGGTATGCCGCAGCATCGTCTATATTAAAATCAGCAATGTCCCCTCCATCTAAAAATGTGTTTTCTCGGAACAAATCCCAGTTGGCTGACTTCGTGTTCCAGTGAGGAAAGTCAGGCGAGCATGTATCTTCTTTAGTTAGCTTCAACATTATCGGGAAGTGGTCACTCCCAAAGGGGTTCTTGAGAACAGACCACTCCAGATAAGGAATTAGTGTAATCGAGACAATACTCAGGTCTATAGAAGAGTATGTGTTGTGCGTAGTACTATAATATGTTGATTCTTTTTTGTTAAGTAAACATGCACTTGACGAAAACAGAAAGTGTTCTATTAGGCGTCCTTGTGCAGCCCAACAGGAGCCGCCCCATAGAGGATTATGTGCATTTAGATCACCAACGACTATATATGGCGGAGGAAGTTCATCAATGAAGCTTCGAAATTCTGTATTTGAAAGTTGATAGCACGGAGGAATGTAAATAGAAGTAATTGTTAGTAGCTTCCCGAACAGCACTGCTCGGACAGCAACTGCTTCAAGAGAAGTTCGGAGGTTTAATTGCTTACAGGCAACACCTTTATCAACTATTATAGCGACACCGCCCGACGAGGCGGCAGCGTCGTCACGGTCTTTGCGGTAGATGGCATATTGCTTTAGAAAGTTTGTTTGTGTGGACTTGAGGTGTGTTTCCTGAACACACAGCACCTTTGGAGTGTGTTTATTAAGGAGTTCTATAATATCATCGAGGTTATGGAGAAGTCCTCTCACATTCCACTGTAAAATCTGCATGTCCATTTTAAATGTGTTTTGTGCTGTGTGCTCAAGGATAGAGAATTAGCTCACGGACCCTTTCCAGGGGCCGTGACACGAGATTTTTCTTTTTTATATCGGTCGATGGAGTCGCGCCGATCCTTAGGCGCTTGCTGCGCCCTCACGCTCGGAGTTGTGTCCATTGCCTCTAGCGAGGCACTGGACAAGCGCTCTTGCGAGCGCTGCAGTTGTTTTGAGGGCCTCGCCTCTAAAGGCAAGGCCTTCGCGGCCCCCAGCCCGGAGGTTGGTGGGTCCTTCTTCGACGGCGGAGCAGCACTGGCTGCAACCGCCGAGGGGGCGGATGGAGTCACCGCCGGCTCACTACGCGTGTGCCAGACAGCCACCGGAGGCCGTCGTGGCGCTGCCCCCTGACACGCCACTTCGGCAAAGCTGGTTTCTGGTAGGTAGGACACCTGCCTTCGTGCCTCCTTAAAGGAAATGTTTTGTTTAACTTTAATTGTAACAATTTCCTTTTCTTTTTCCAGCGTGGGCATGACCGTGAGTATGCGGCATGCTCCCCATTACAGTTCGCACAGTGAAGAGAGTTTTCACAGGCTTCAGATGTGTGTTCTTCAGCACTACATTTGGCGCAAGTTAGGCGGCCTCGGCAGTTCTGTGAACTGTGGCCGAACCACTGGCATTTGAAGCATCGGAGAGGGTTTGGTATATATGGCCTCACTCGAAGCTTGATATACCCAGCCTCAACGGAGTCTGGCAGTATACTTGAATTAAATGTAAGTATTAGGTGCTTAGTCTGGACTTCTTTGCCATCACGTCTCATTCTAAATCGTTTCACGTTGATGACATTCTGTTCGCTGAAAACTTCTAGGAGTTCAGCCTCAGTCAGCCCTAACAGGTCATCATCTGAAACAAAACCACGGGTGGTGTTCATGGTTCGGTGTGGGGTTACTATGATTATGGTATCTCCAAATTTCACTAGATTAGGCAGTTTCTCATATTGTTTCTGGTCGCGGAGCTCCAACAGGAGGTCACCACTTGCCATTCTCGATGCTTTATATCCTGGGCCAAAGATTTCTGTCAAAGACTTCGAAACAAGAAAGGTGAAGTTGTTCTCACTGGTTTGCCGGGTGTGTCAGCGTGGATAACGTTGAATCGTGGAAAGGATACTCTTTGGTGACCAAAAAACTGGAATACTTCATCGGTGCGCCCTCTTTTCTGAGGGCGATCAGGGAGTGGGGGGAAGGAACAAGCCATAAGAAAAGGTTTATTTTCGGCAGTGGCGCCAGCCACCCACCATGGAGTCCTACAAGGGGACGCTGCAGTGTCTGTAAGCACAGGACCTGCAGACGCCAGCTGTACACCACCGCTATAACCGAATATGGTGTATCCAAGGTAGGATAGCCACACAGGGTTAACCCTTCCCACCAGGAAACACGGAAGTCAACGGAAGAGAGTAGAGGACAGGAAAGATTTAAAGTAAGAAAAAAGACGAAGATGTGGGGTGGAGACAGGAAAAGGCGACTGCCGATTCCCCCAGGGCGGGTCAATCCGGGGGTGCCGTCTACGTGAAGCCGGGGCCAAAGGGGTGTGTCGCCGCCGCTGGGGTGCCTTAAAGGTCCAATCACCCAGCATTGGCTCAACCCCCAGGATCCCCTTTTCCCCGGACACGGCAAAGCCACGCACGGCTAGTCGTGGGAGGGAGTAGAAACTCCCCCGTTAGCTCGGGTCCGTGGTGTCGCTACAAACCAAACGCCTACTTGCGCAGGCGCCCCTGCGGGGGTTGTTTAACAATAAAAGATAGTGCTCAATGTACATGCCAATGGCTGCTAAGGAGAAATAAGAGACAGGCCAATTCGGCTTTTGGTTAACGCGCACGCTGCGAATTTTTTATTGTTCAACAACGCACAGAAGACAAGAAAGGGTTGCTACGTTATACTTGCTGGGCGTAACCTCTTATGTTTTAGAAAGGTTTAGCGAGCGTTGGGGCACAGCGCCATGAATACAGTGAACTAGTATATACCATGAACTCGAGGTGGTTAAAGGTGGGAAGTAGACACGAAGCGCAAGCCGTAAGAAAGTGTGCGTGTGCCTCCTCTCGTTCCGTCCTTGGAATGTCCGCTGGATGGCGGTGCTTTATATGAGGAATATATAATGACAAGATGCGAGATGGTGGTACTTGGAGTGTTCAATAGCTGAACGAACGGACACACAGACGAATGCATGGACGGACGCACGGATGGCTGCACGGACGGATGGACGCATGGACGGACTCAGGGGCGGATGCATCGACAAAAGCAGGGACGGACGCACAGATGATCGTGCGGACGCATGAACAGACGCACGCACGGACGGGCGGATGTACTCACGGGTGGCCACACAGACGCACGCATGGATGGACGGAAGCAAGAACAAATGGACAGACGGATGCTTCGCCTCACTATCCATCATCCACTCCATGGATATGCTGGCTTTTTTTTCTTTCTCCCTGCCGCGGTTGCGCGGCGATTCACTATGTAGTGGAATTGGTCGTATTAGCCTTATTATTGTTAACCAGTGGCACAGTCAGTGCGCAAAGAATATATATATAGGTCATATTGTGCTTGGATTCAATGAAGAGGCCAGACCTTAAAAGCTTTTACACATGAAGGTCCATCCACACAATGGCGAAAGTAAACGGAAGTGGGTGCAAGCTGGCGTGCTTAACACGCGACCGCTCAATAACTGCTGCAATTAAAACGTCATATTCTGAATGCCAAAGAAGCATAGAGGATCTTTCGCTAAATACATTATGCTTGAGCAAGTTGGCCGCACACGTTAAGAGCTGCCAGCGCAAAAACGACAGACAAACAAGAACACAACAAACGAAGCGATGACTTTCAAAAGTTGCGAGTCAGCGCTTGTGAATGTTTGTTCGTATTTATATGTGTCGTTTCAATGCTGTCAGCTTCCTACATGATCTCCACTCATCTTGCATTGAAAGCTATGACCACAGCCAGCTGTATTGCCTTCACAATGGTTCCGGCAGGGGCATCTGCATAAGTGGGCGTTTTATGCGTAGCGACACCACGGACCCGAGCTAACAGGACGGGTTCGACTCCCTCCCACGCCTAGATGATGATGATATATGGTGTTTTTTGGCGCAAGGGCCATTTGATGGCCAAAGAGCGCCAGTTCATGAGACAGGAATGTGGACAATGGTTGTGATTAGCGGCTGTATAAGGGCCATAAAAATCCTCGCAGTAAAGCGGGTAAAAACATACAAGTAATAAAATCATGACTATGCCGTGAAAGGTGTGCATGGTGTGAATAGGTGACAAAAGTTGGTGATAATGAAAAACGATGGTGGACATGTATGGCATTAGCACAAGTACCTCACACGTTAGTACCCTTGCGTGCAAGGGCCGTGAAGCAAGTGCTTTCCTGTGTAGCCACCGCAGCAAAAACCTCTCTAGAGAGGTCGTGCTACGGTATGCCCGGGTATATGATATGAAAATTATGAATTTCCTTAAAAAACGCTAATAATGATTTGTGACTAAAAAGCGGTTCCCTACCGACGAACATTGAAGGGTGTAAAGGTATATGTTGTCGGTAGGATAGTGGGAAGTGTTGTCTTCTTAGAGTGTCTAAATGTTTACATTGAATTAAAACGTGAAGAACTGTTAATGCCTCACCACATTTATCACACAATGGTGGATCACCACCACACAAAAGATGTGTGTGTGTCGTGTATATGTGTCCTATCCCGAGTCTTGTTAGTGTTACCTCTGTTAGACGTGATTTTGATACTGGTGGCCAATGGCCAAGGTGTGGCTTGATAACGTGTAGTTTGTTTTGTGTGTGTGTATCCCACTTGCTCTGCCAGTAGTCCCTGAGGTTTCGTTTGAGAGACGGCTTCAGATCAAAGACCGGGATTGATATGGGTGTAGGGGCAGTGTTTTTGTGGACGGATGCAGCGAGCTGATCCGCCCTCACGTTGCCTTGGATCTCACAGTGCCCTGGCACCCAGCACACCACAACATGTTGGTTGAGTGTGTAGAGTGTGCAAAATATGGAGTAAAGTGAGACGAGGACAGGGTTTTTTTGTTTTTAAGACTGTGCAGAGCCGTTACCACACTGAGGGAGTCTGTATAAATTACTGCTTTTTGTATTTGTAATTGTTTATTGTGTTCAGCTGCCACGAGTATCGCGTAAGCTTCCGCTGTGAAGATACTTGTGCCTGGATGTAGAGGGCCAGCATCCGAAAAGGAAGGGCCAACAGCAGCGTAGGACACAGAGGAGTTAGACTTAGAGGCATCTGTAAAAAACTCAGGACGTGTGTATTTGTGTTGAAGTTCCAGGAAATATGTTCGGATATGGGCAATGGGCGCATGTTTTGTAACCTCTAGAAAAGACATATCACAGTCTATAGTCTGCCACTGCCACGGTGGCGGGTATGCTACAGGAGCCATTAAACTGTGTTCGAGTGACACTCCAGTGTCCTCAGCTAGACTCTTCAGGCGAACTGAGAAGGGCTGCCTCATTGAAGGCCTGTTTTGAAAAAAAATGGAGCTCGACAAGTCATTAATAGTAGAGTATGAGGGGTGCCTTTAGTCTGCTTTCACCTTAAGGAAGTATACAAAGGACATGTAGGTTCTTTGCAGATGAAGCGACCACTCATTTGACTCAACATAAAGGCTTTCTACGGGGCTGGTGCGAAAAGCACCCGTAGAAAGGCGGATGCCCAAATGGTGCACGGGGTCCAGCATCTTCAAGGCACTTTGAGTAGCAGACTGATAGACAACGGCCCCATAATCTAAGCGGGTGCGAATGAGGTTTTTATAGAGGTTCATGAGGCATCGCCTATCACTACCCCACGTAGTACGTGACAACACTTTTATAACATTCATGGCTTTTAAACATTTTGTTTTTAAATACTTGATGTACGGTACAAAGGTTAACTTGTTGTCCAAGATTAAGCCTAAGAATTTATACTCGGCTTTGACGGACAGACGTTGCCCGTTCAGTCGAATGTCAGGTTCCGAGTGCATGCCTCTCTTTCGAGAGAACAAGACACACGTGCTTTTTTGTGGGTTAAGTCGAAATCCGTCTTCATCTGCCCATTTGGAGACCTTATTTAAACCCAGCTGAACCTGCCGCTCACACATGGCCAAGTTGTATGACTTGAAGCCAAGCTGAACGTCGTCGACATATGTACAATAGAACATATTGCGGGGAATGGACAAGTGCAAAGAATTCATTTTGATAATAAAAAGTGTGCAACTAAGCACGCCACCTTGTGGCACGCCTGTTTCCTGGACGAATGTTTGGGAAAGAGCCGTGCCCACTCGGACACGGAATGTCCGGTTTGACAGGTAACTTTCGATTATGTGGAACATTCTTCCGCGCACCCCAAGGTGGGACAGGTCTCTTAGAATTCCGAAACGCCATGTAGTATCATAAGCCTTTTCGATATCGAGGAATACAGAGAGAAAATATTGTTTATGGACGAAGGCGTCCCTGATCTGTGCCTCGATACGAACAAGGTGGTCTGTGGTGGATCTACTTTCTCGAAACCCGCACTGAAATGGGTCGAGCAAATTGTTTGTTTCAAGGAAATGTACAAGCCTGCAGTTTATCATTTTTTCGAAGATTTTGCACAAGCAGCTTGTGAGTGCAATAGGCCTATAACTCGAAGGTAAAGAAGGGACCTTGCCCTCTTTCAAAATGGGATTATAATAGCCTCTTTCCAGGAGTTAGGGACAGTGCCAGAAAACCAGATAGCATTGTACAAACAAAGTAAGGTTTTTCGTGTTTCGATCGGTAGGTTTTTTAACATTTCATAAACGACACGGTCAGAACCTGGGGCAGAAGTACTGCAGGAGTTTAGAGATGTTCGGAGCTCAGCTAGACTGAAAGCTTGGTTATATGCCTCGTATCAGGTGCATTTGTGTTCTAGTTTCTGCTTTTCTATTCTTGTTCTGTATTTTTGGAAAGCGTCAGTATAGTGGGACGAGCTGGATACCCGTTCAAAGTGTGCACCGAGGAAGTTTGCCTGATCTTCCAAGGTGTCACCCTGAGTTTTTACGAGTGGAAGTGTGTGTACTTGTTTTCCTGCTATCCTACCGACCATGTTCCACACTTTAGCTTCCTGTGTGTATGAATTGATCCCTGACAAAAACTTCTGCCAGCTTTCTCTTCTGGCCTGCCGACGCGTTCTCCTGCCTTGAGACTTTATTTTCTTGAAGGTGTCAAGATTTTCGGCTGTTGGTGATTTCCGAAGCAGCCTCCAAGCTCTGTTTTGCTGTTTGCGCGCGTTTCGGCATTCAGAGTTCCACCATGGCACACGCCGTTTTCCAGGGTGTCCATTTGTTTGTGGGATGCATTTTGTTGCAGCATCAATCAAAAAAGCTGTGAAGTAGTTGACAGCAACATCAATGTTCAAAGTACTTATGTCATTCCAACCTAGACGAGCGATGGTATAAAAGTGTTCCCAGTCCGCCCTGTTTATGAGCCACTTGGGAACACGTGATGGACACTCAGTTACTGTATTTGTGCTCAAAACTACGGGGAAGTGCGGGGACTACGGGGACACTGCCCCCATGCGCGTCGCATCAGCATATGTAGGGCCATAAAATGGCGAGACTCTTTTTCTTGCTTCTTTAAATGTAATGTTTTCTTTTATTTTTAAAGTTATGATCTCTTTTTCTTTTTTCCAGAAAGAACATGAACGTGAGTACGCGACATGATTTCCGCCACACTTCACACAGTGTGATGGTTCTTCGCAATTGTCAGAGTTGTGGCCTGACACTCCACATTGTGCACAAGTTTGGTGACCACGACAGCTTTGTGAGCCGTGACCATACTTCTGGCATTTGAAACAACGACGTGGGTTAGGTATGTATGGTCTGATCGACGTCTTAGTGTACCCTGTTTGAATACTTTCTGGCAGATTACTGGAAGCGAACGTGAGTATTAGGTGTTTTGTTGGTGTTACCTCGTTGTCTCTTCTAATGGTGATCCTTTGTACATTGGTCACATTCTGACTCTTCCACCCCTCCAGAAGTTCGTCTTCAGTCAAGCCGAGCAAATCAGCATCAGATACTGCTCCACGGGTTGTGTTCATGGATCTGTGTGGCGTTACAGTGACGGCAGTGTCACCAAAAGTTGAAAGATTCTGTAGCTTTTCAAACTGTTCTTTTTCTCGAACTTCAAGGAGGAGGTCTCCGCTGGCCATTTTGGTCACTTTGTACCCGGCTCCTAGAGTTTCTGTGAGACATCTGGCTACTACAAAGGGGGATACAGTTCTGGCTTGCTTGCTGCTTATCTCACTATATATAACATGAAAATGGGGGAAGTTCTCAGTTGATCGGTTGAAAAATCCTAAGCCTTCGGTGCGTACGCGCTTTAAGGCGGTACGATCACTTAATAATGGAAATGCTCTATGCATGCCAGTTTAATTTTCTTCAGAAGCGTTGGCGGCCACCCACCACGGAGCCCAACGAGGGGACGCTACAAGTTTGGGGGTGCTAAAACCTGCAGACGCCAGCCGTACAACGCTACTATAACCCAATGCGCCTAGACCAAGGTAGGCTATTTGCACAGGGTTAACCCTAGCCGCCAGGAAGTTTGGAAGTAAACAGAAGAGAGGAGAAGACAGGACAGATAAAAAGTGAGAGATAAAGACGAAGATGTAGGGAGAGAGAGATAGGAAAAGGCGACTGCCGTCTACGTGAAGCCGGGGCCAAAGGGGTGTGTTGCCTCTGCCGGGGGGCCTTAAAGGTCCAATCACCCAGCGTCGGCTCAACCCCCAGGATCCCCTTTTCCCCGGACACGGCAAAGCCACGCACGGCTAGGCGTGGTAGGGAGTCAAAACTCCCCCGTTAGCTCGGGTCCGTGGTGTCGCTACACACCACACGCCTACTTGCGCAGGCGCCCCTGCGGGCTCATACGCCTTCTCTAAGTCTAGGAATACCGAAAGAACAAACTGCCTATGAATAAATGCATCTCTGATGTATGTCTCTATGCGAACAAGGTGGTCTGTTGTCGACCTCCCCTCTCTGAAACCACACTGAAGGGGGTCTAGTATACGGTTACTTTCAAAAAGTGGATTAAGCGCCGATTTATCATTTTCTCATATAGTTTGCATAGACAGCTTGTTAGCGCTATTGGCCTGTAGCTGGCGGCCAAAGACAGATCTTTGCCTTGTTTAAGTACTGGGATGACTATAGCTTCTTTCCATGACAACGGAATATACCCAGCTGCCCACATGTTATTGAAGAGAGTTAGGAGTGTTTTTAGTGCTTCGGGGTAAAGGTACTTGACCATTTCGTATGTTATACGATCAACACCTGGCGCTGAGTTGTTGCAGCACGCAAGAGATGCCTTAAGTTCAAGTAATGTAAATGGGCAGTTGTAAGACTCACTGGATGGACGTTTACATTTAAGGGGCTGTCGCTCTTCGCGTTCTTTGAATTTTAAGAACGTTTCTGTATAGTTTGATGCACTTGAGACGTATTCAAAGTGTCCGCCTAGGCAGTCCGCCTGCTCCTCCAGGCTCTCCCCTTGGCTATTTACCAAAGGTAGGGGGTGTGTCTCCCGACCCATTAACTTGTTTACCCTATTCCAAACCTTCGTTTCGTCGGAGTAAGAATTTATACCGGAGATGTACCTACTCCAACTTTCTTTCTTTGCAAGACGACGCGTTCTTCTGGCTTAGGACTTAACCTGTTTAAAATTGTTGAGGTTTTCAGCTGTTGGGTAATTTCGGAGTAGTCTCCAAGCTTTATTTTGTCTATTGCGCGCTTTCCGACAATCAACGTTCCACCATGGAATGGGACGTTTATTGGTCATTCCGTTGGTTTGCTTGATACATTTTACTGCAGCGTCAATAATAAAACCTGTTAGGAATGCTACAGCATCGTCTATAATCAAATCAGCAATCTCATCTCCGTCTAAAAATGTAATTTCTCGAAACAGTTCCCAGTTGGCTGACTTGGTGTTCCAGCGAGGAAAGTCAGGCGAGCATGTATCTTCTTTTGTTAACTTTAACATTATCGGGAAGTGGTCACTCCCAAAGGGGTTCTTGAGAACAGTCCACTCCAGATAAGGAATTAGTGTACTCGGGACAATACTCAGATCTATAGAAGAGTATGTGTTGTGCGTAGTGCTATAATATGTTGATTCTTTTTTGTTAAGTAAACATGCACCTGACGAAAACAGAAAGTGTTTTATTAGGCGTCCTCGTGCATCCAAACGGGAGTCGCTCCATAAAGGATTATGTGCATTTAGATCACCAACGACTATATATGGCGGAGGAAGTTCATCAATGAAGCTTTGAAATTCTGTCTTTGAAAGTTGATAGCACGGAGGAATGTAAATAGAAGTAATTGTTAGTAGCTTCCCGAACAGCACTGCTCGGGCAGCAACTGCCTCAAGAGAAGTTCGGAGGTTTAATTGCTTACAGGCAACACCTTTATCAACTATTATAGCGACACCGCCCGACGAGGCGGCAGCGTCGTCACGGTCTTTGCGGTAGATGGCATATTGCTTTAGAAAGTTTGTTTGTGTGGACTTGAGGTGTGTTTCCTGAACACACAGCACCTTTGGAGTGTGTTTATTAAGGAGTTCTATAATATCATCGAGGTTATGGAGAAGTCCTCTCACATTCCACTGTAAAATCTGCATGTCCATTTTAAATGTGTTTTGTGCTGTGTGCTCAAGGATAGAGAATTAGCTCACGGACCCTTTCCAGGGGCCGTGACACGAGATTTTTCTTTTTTGGATCGGTCGACGGAGTCGCGCCGATCCTTAGGCGCTTGCTGCGCCCTCACGCTTGAAGTTGTGTCCATTGCCTCTAGCGAGGCACTGCACAAGCGCTCTTGCGAGCGCTGTGGTTGTTTTGAGGGCCTCGCCTCTAAAGACAAGGCCTTCGCGGCCCCCAGCCCGGAAGTTGGTGGGTCCTTCTTCGATAACGGAGCAGCACTGGCTGCAACCGCCGTGGGGGCGGATGGCGTCACCGCTGGCTCACTACACGTGTGCCAGACAGGAGCCAAGGGCCGTCGTGGCGCTGCCCCCTGACGCGCCACTTCGGCAAAGCTGGTTTCTGGCAGGTAGGACACCTGCCTTCGTGCCTCCCTAAATGAAATGTTTTGTTTTACTTTAATCGTGACAATTTCCTTTTCTTTTTTCCAGCTGAGGCATGACCGTGAGTATGCGGCATGCTCCCCGTTACAGTTCACACAGTGAGGAGAGTTTTCACAAGCATCAGTTTTGTGTGTTCATCAGCACTGCATTTCGCACAAGTTAGGCGGCCTCGGCAGTTCTGAGAACTGTGGCCGAACCGCTGGCATTTAAAACATCTGAGAGGGTTCGGTATATATGGCCTCACTCGAAGCTTGATGTACCCTGCCTCAACGGAGTCGGGCAGTACAATTGAATTGAAAGTAAGTATTAAGTGCTTAGTCTGGATTTCTTTGCCATCGTGCCTCATCCTGATTCGTTTCATGTTGATGACATTCTGTTTGCTGAAACCCTCAGGGAGTTCAGCCTCAGTCAGCCCTAACAGGTCATCATCTGAAACAACACGACGGGTGGTGTTCATGGTTCGGTGTGGGGTTACTATGATTTTGGTATTTTCAAATTTCACTAGATTAGGCAGTTTCTCATATTGTTTCTGGTCGCGGAGCTCCAACAGGAGGTCACCACTTGCCATTCTCGAAGCTTTATATCCTGGCCAAAGATTTCTGTCAAAAAATTCGAAACAAGAAAAGGTGCAATTGTTCTCACTGGTTTGCCGGTTGTGTCAGCATGGATAACGTGGAATCGGGGAAAGGATACTCTCTGGTGACCAAAAAACTGGAATACTTCATCGGTGCGCCCTCTTTTCTCAGGGCGATCAGGGAGTGGGGGGAAGGAACAAGCCATAAGAAAGAGTTCATTTTCGGCAGCAGCGCCGGCCACCCACCATGGAGTCCTACAAGGGGACGCTGCAGGGTCTGTAAGCACAGGACCTGCAGACGCCAGCTGTACACCACCACTATAACTGAATATGGTGTATGCAAGGTAAGACAGCCACACAGGGTTAACCCTTGCCGCCAGGAAACACGAAAATCATCGGAAGAGAAGAGAGGACAGGAAAGATTTAAAGTAAGAGAAAAGACGAAGATCTGAGGGGGAGACAGGAAAAGGCGACTGCCGATTCCCCCCAGGCGGGTCAATCCGGGGGTGCCGTCTACGTGAAGCCAGGGCCAAAGGGGTGTGTTGCCTCTGCCGGGGGGCCTTAAAGGTCCAATCACGCAGCGTCGGCTCAACCCCCAGGATCCCCTTTTCCCCGGACACGGCAAAGCCACGCACGGCTAGGCGTGGGAGGGAGTCAAAACTCCCCCGTTAGCTCGGGTCTGTGGTGTCGCTACACACCAAACGCCTACCTGCGCAGGCGCCCCTGCGGGGAGGAAGTATGTTCGGATATGAGCAATAGGCGCATCTTTTGTAACTTCTAGAAAAGACACATCGCTGTCTATAGTCTGCCACTGCCATGGTGGCGGGTATGCTACAGGTGCCATTAAACTGTGTTCAAGTGACACTCCTGTTCCCTCAGCTAGACCCTTAATTCAGGCGAACTGAGAAGGGCTGCCTCATTGAAGGCCTGTTTTGAAACAGAATGGAGTTTGATGATGATGAGTAGATTTTAGTGGCGCAAGGGCCAATTGATGGCCAAAGAGCGCCATTTCAATTGACTACAGATATCAACAATGATATGGTGCGTGGCTGTAAAGGGGCCTTAAAATTCCTCGCTCTAACGCAGGTTAAAACATGAAAGTAATAAAACTATGACAGTGGCGTGACATATGTGTGGTGATAGCTGATGGCAAAATGTCATGATAATAAAACCATGATGAAGATATAGTCACCGCAGCCACGACCACACTATAGAGGTCGTGCTACGGGTGACCTCGAAATATCGGGTGAAAGCTTTGCACATCTTTTAAAAACGTAAAAAGTGTTTGCAGTTTAAAAAGCGGATCCCTACCGATGAGCATCCCAGGGTGTAGAGGGAGCTGCTGTCGGTAGGGCAGTAAAAAGTGCTTTTTTCTTTGAGCATCTAGCTCATTGCACTGGACGAGAATGTGGAGAACCGTAAGGGGGTCTCCACATCTCTCACAATATGGTCGATCACCGAAAGACAGAAGAAATGAGTGTGTGGAATGTGTGTGTCCTGTTCTAAGCCTCGTTAGTATTACTTCTGTGTGTCGTGATTTTGATAGTGGCGGCCAATAACCTAGTTGCGGTTTAATAGCATGGAGTTTATTATCTGTGTGTTTATCCCACATTCTCTGCCAATACTCCCTGAGCTTTCGTTTTATAAAAGGTTTTAAGTCAAGTGCAGGGACTGGTGTTGATGCATTGGCAGTAGTGACATTGGCGCAAGCAGCCAGATTGTCGGCCAAAACGTTTCCTTGTATTTCACGGTGCCCTGGAACCCAGCAGACAACGACATGCTGTTTTGATGCATAGAGTGTGCACAGAAGTGAGTAGAGTGACACCAGCACGGGGTTCTTGTGTTTTTTAGGACTTTTCAGGGCTTTGACCACGCTTAGGGAATCTGTGTATATTACCGCCTTTTGTAATTTTATCTGTTTAATGTGTTTTACGACCGCCAGTATTGCGTAAGCTTCTCCTGTGAAAATGCTTGCATTAGGATGAAGAACGCCAGCCTCGGAAAAGGATTGGCCTACCGCTGCATATGACACAGAAGTGTTTGACTTTGACGCATCGGTAAAGAACTCAGGGCATGTGTGTTTATGTTGTAGTTCTAGGAAGTATGTATGTATGTGTGCAAGTGGTGCGTGCTTTGTGACATCAACAAAAGAGATATCACAGTCTATAAGCTGCCACTGCCACGGTGGCAGATATGTTGCAGGAGCCATCAAACTGGGTTCAAGAAGAGGCACACCTGTTTCTTCGGCCAGGCTCCTTTTTTAGGGCTGCCTAAAGGTTTAGGGCTGCCTAAAGGTTTAGGGCTGCCTAAACGAAGGACGGTTCTCGAACAAGCCAGAACAAGACAAATCATTAATTATGAAATGGGAAGGGTGTTTCTTGTCTGCCTTCACCCTCAAAAAGTACAAAAAGGACAGGGAACATCTTTGTAGGTGGAGCGACCATTCATTCGAATCCACGTACAGGCTCTCCACAGGGCTGGTGCGGAAAGCACCCGTAGAGAGGCGAATGCCTAGATGGTGGACAGGGTCGAGAATTTTCAAGGCTGATGGTGATGCCGACTGATAAATTATAGCACCGTAATCTAGGTGTGTGCGTACGAGGCTTTTATATAAGTTAATTAAACATTTCCTGTTGCTACCCCATGTAGTGCGTGACAACACTTTCAAAATGTTCATTGTTTTTAAGCACCTGTCCCTTGAATACTTGATGTGTGGGATGAAGGTTAGCTTAGTGTCTAATATGAGACCAAGAAACTTGTGCTCGGTCTTCACTGACAGAGGTTGACCATGCAGGTCAATGTCGGGGTCAGGATGGAGGCCCCTCTTTCGGCTGAACAAGACACAAGTGCTCTTTTGCGCGTTGAGTATAAAACCATTCTCGTTTGCCCATTGAGATACCTTGTTCAACCCTAGTTGAACTTGACGTTGGCACATTGAGATGTTGCACGATTTGTAACCAATCTGCACATCATCGACATATATGCAGTAAAAAATATTTCGTGGGAGAGACAGGTGCAAGGAATTCATTTTAACTATGAAAAGTGTGCAGCTCAATACACATCCTTGTGGCACTCCTGTTTCTTGGACAAATACTCGAGATAAGACGGTGCCAACTTGGACACGGAATGTACGGTTGGACAGGTAGCTTTCGATAACTGTCAGCATTCTACCCCGCACAACTAAATGTGACAGGTCTCGCAATATGCCGAAGCGCCATGCAGTGTCATATGCCTTTTCCATATCGAGGAACACAGACAGAAAAAATTGCTTATGAACAAAAGCATCGCGAATTTGTGCTTCGATACGGACAAGGTGGTCAGTGGTGGACCGAGCCTCTCGAAACCCACACTGGTATGGGTCAAGTAGGCCACTAATTTCAAGGAAGTGCATCAGGCGCCTGTTAATCATTTTTTCAAAGACTTTGCAAATACAGCTGGTTAATGCAATTGGCCTGTAGCTGGAAACTGAGGCCGGGTCCTTGCCTTGTTTTAGAATCGGGATAATGATGATGTTTGAAGTTTTGTGGCGCAAGGGCCGTTTCACGGCCAAAGAGCGCCAGTTCATGTTACTAAGAATATGAACAATGATTGTGATAAGCGGCTGTATAAAGGCCATAAAATTCCTCGCGGTAAGGCGGGTAAAAACATACAAGTAATAAAATCATGACCATGCCGTGAAAGGTGTGTGTGGTGAGGATAGATGACAAGAGTTGGTGATTATAAAAAACGATGGTGGATATGAATGGCGTTAGCACAAGTGCCTCACTCGTTCATACCCTTGCGTCCAAGGGCCGTGAGGCAAGTGCTTTCTTGTGCAACCGCCGCAGCAAAAACCTCTCTAGAGAGGTCGTGCTACGGAATGCCCGGGTGTATGATATGAAAATTATTAATTTCTTTTAAAAACGCTAACAATGATTTATGACTAAAAAGCGGTTCCCTACCGACGAACATTGCAGGGTGTAAAGGTATATGCTGTCGGTAGGGTAATGGAAAATGTCGTTTTCTTAGAGTTTCTAAGT
The DNA here is from genome assembly GCF_043290135.1 of Rhipicephalus microplus. Taxonomy (NCBI): domain Eukaryota; kingdom Metazoa; phylum Arthropoda; class Arachnida; order Ixodida; family Ixodidae; genus Rhipicephalus; species Rhipicephalus microplus. The sequence continues at coordinate 168,441,792 of NC_134702.1, read as the reverse complement.
GTTTGCACTGGATTAATATGTGAAGGACTGTCAATGCCTCTCCACATCTGTCACACAATGGCGGATCACCACCGGACAAAAGATGCGTGTGTGTCGTGTATATGTGTCCTATCCTGAGTCTTGTTAGTGTTACCTCTGTTAGACGTGATTTTGATACTGGTGGCCAATGGCCAAGGTGTGGCTTGATAACGTGTAGTTTGTTTTGTGTGTGTGTATCCCACTTGCTCTGCCAGTAGTTCCTGAGTTTTCGTTTGAGAGACGGCTTAAGATCAAGGGCCGGGATTGATGTCGGTGTAATGGCGGTGCTTTCGTGGGCGGATGCAGCAAGCTGATCCGCCATCACGTTGCCTTGAATCTCACGGTGCCCTGGCACCCAGCACACAACAACATGTCTGTTGAGTGTGTGGAGGGTGCATAAAATGGAGTAAAGTGAAACTAGGACAGGGTTTTTTTGTTTTTTAAGACTGTGCAGAGCCGTTACCACACTGAGGGAGTCTGTATAAATTACTGCTTTTTGTATTTGTGATTGTTTGATGTGTTTAGCTGCCACACGTATCGCGTAAGCTTCCGCTGTGAAGATACTTGTGCCTGGATGTAGAGGGCCAGCATCCGAAAAGGAAGGGCCAACAGCAGCGTAGGACACAGAGGAGTTAGACTTAGAGGCATCTGTAAAAAACTCAGGACGTGTGTATTTGTGTTGAAGTTCCAAGAAGTATGTTCGAATATGGGCAATAGGCGCATGTTTAGTAACTTCTAAAAAAGACACATCGCAATCTATAGTCTGCCACTGCCACGGTGGCGGGTATGCTACAGGAGCCATTAAACTGTGTTCGAGTGACACTCCAGTGTCCTCAGCTAGACCCTTCAGGCGAACTGAGAAGGGCTGCCTCATTGAAGGCCTGTTTTGAAACAGAGTTGAGCTCGACAAATCATTAATAGTAGAATATGAGGGGTGCCTCTTGTCTGCTTTCACCTTAAGGAAATATACAAAGGACATGTAGGTTCTTTGCAGATGAAGCGACCACTCATTTGACTCAACGTAAAGGCTTTCTACGGGGCTGGTGCGAAAAGCACCCGTAGAAAGGCGAATGCCCAAATGGTGCACGGGATCCAGCATCTTCAAAGCACTTTGAGTCGCTGACTAATAAATAATGGCCCCATAATCTAAGCGGGTGCGAATAAGGCTTCTATACAGGTTCATGAGGCATTTCCTGTCACTACCCCACGTAGTACGTGACAACACTTTTATAACATTCATGGCTTTTAGACATTTTGTTTTTAAATACTTTATGTGGGGTACGAAGGTCAACTTGTTGTCCAAGATTAAGCCTAAGAATTTATGCTCGGCTTTGACGGACAGTTGTTGCCCGTTCAGTTGAATGTCGGGCTCCGAGTGCATGCCTCTCTTTCGAGAGAACAAGACACATGTGCTTTTTTGTGGGTTAAGTCGAAATCCATTTTCATCTGCCCATTTGGAGACCTTATTTAAACCCAGCTGCACCTGCCGCTCACACATGGCCAAGTTGCATGACTTGAAGCCAAGCTGGACGTCGTCGACATATGTACAATAGAACATATTGCAGGGAATGGACAAGTGCAAAGAATTCATTTCAATAATAAAAAGTGTGCAACTAAGCACACCACCTTGTGGCACGCCTGTCTCCTGGACAAATGTTTGGGAGAGCACACTGCCCAGACGGACACGGAATGTCCGGTTTGACAGGTAACTTTCGATTATATGAAACATTCTTCCGCGCACACCAAGGTGGGACAGGTCTCTTAGAATTCCGAAACGCCATGTTGTATCATAAGCCTTTTCGATATCGAGGAACACAGAGAGAAAATATTGTTTATGAACGAAGGCGTCTCTGATCTGTGCCTCGATACGAACAAGGTGGTCTGTGGTGGATCTACTTTCTCGAAACCCGCACTGAAATGGGTCGAGCAAATTATTTGTTTCCAGAAAATGTACAAGTCGGCAGTTTATCATTTTTTCGAAGACTTTGCACAAGCAGCTTGTAAGTGCTATAGGCCTATAACTCGAGGGTAAAGAAGGGTCCTTGCCCTCTTTCAATATGGGAATAATAATCGCCTCTTTCCAGGAGGTAGGAATAGTACCAGAAGACCAAATAGCATTGTACAAACAAAGTAAGGTTTTTCGGGTTTCGTTTGGTAGGTTTTTTAACATTTCATACGTCACACGGTCAGAACCTGGGGCAGAAGTACTGCAGGAGTTTAGAGATGTTCGGAGCTCAGCTAGACTGAAAGCTTGGTTATATGCCTCGTATCTAGTGGATTTATGTTCTAGTTTCTGCTTTTCTATTCTTGTTCTGTATTTTTGGAAAGTGTCAGTATAGTGGGACGAGCTGGATACCCGTTCAAAATGTGCCCCGAGGAAGTTTGCCTGATTTTCCAAGGTATCACCTTGAGTGTTTACGAGTGGAAGTGGGTGTACTTGTTTCCCTGCTATCCTACCGACCATGTTCCAGACTTTTGCCTCCTGTGTGTATGAATTGATCCCCGACAAAAACTTCTGCTAGCTTTCTCTTCTGGCCTGCCGACGCGTTCTCCTTCCTTTAGACTTTATTTTCTTGAACGTGTCAAGATTTTCCGCTGTTGGCGAGTTGCGCAGCAATCTCCATGCCCTGTTCTGTTCCTTTCACGCATTACGACACTCCGTGTTCCACCATGGGACGTGTCGTTTGCCGGGCATTCCAGATGTTTGCGGTATGCACCTGGCTGCTGCGTCAGTTAGAAAAGCTGTGAAGTACTTCACAGCTTCATCTATGTCTAACCTACATATGTCTGTCCAACTCAAACGTGTAGTGTTGTGGAACTGTTTCCAGTCTGCTTTGTTCATCAGCCATTTGGGAACATGTAGAGGACATTCATATGTTGTTTGTGAACTCAACACTACAGGAAAATGGTCACTACCATATAGATTATTTATGATTTTCCATTTGAGTAGGGGTAGGAGTGAAGGCGATACAATGCTGAGGTCTATAGACGAGTAAGTTTTGTTGGCAACGTTATAGTATGTTGGCTCTTTCCTATTCAACAAACAGGCACCGGAAGAGAAGAGAAATTGTTCAATGAGACGACCTCGTGCATCACAGCGAGAATCGCCCCAGAGTCCACTATGTGCATTTAGGTCGCCAAGAAGCAAATAGGGTTCAGGCAGTTCGTCTATTAAAGACTGAAATTCACGTCTTTCAAGACGGTGGTGGGGAGGTACATACAAAGAGCAAATGGTGACGAGTTTGTTTAAAAGTACCGCTCGAACAGCCACCGCCTCAAGGGATGTCTGGAGTGGTAAATGTGTACACGCTACTCCTTGGTTAACAATAATGGCTACGCCACCGGATGACGCCACAGCATCATCTCGGTCCTTTCGGTATATGACGTAAGCACGTAAAAAATTTGTATTGGAGGATTTTAGGTGTGTTTCCTGTACACACAGCACTTGAGGTGAGTGTTTGTATAAAAGCTCTTGGACGTCGTCGAGGTTTTTAAGCAGGCCTCTGACGTTCCAATGAATAATTTGTGTTTCCATATTGGAAGTAAAGTAGTGCTGTGTGTACGTTAAGGGAGTGACTTGTTTAAGGTGAAAGGTCAAGCTCAAGTAACAGGGCTATTATCAGGCCCTGTTATAAGCTTCTTAGTTCTCTTGGCGCGCTCCAGAGAGCCGCACCGCTCTTTTGGCACCAAGGGTGCCGCCGTATCCATTGCCTCCTCGGAGGCACTGGATGCCCGCTCATGCGAGCTGGTTTTTCGAAGCTTGGGCGTCGCCTGGCGAGGTGAGGCCTTGAGACCCGAAGACCCTGGAGTCTCTGGTCTCTGTTCAATAGTAGGCGGAGTAGACTCAACTACTGCCGCCTTGGGGGCAGGCGCCACAGCCAATGGCTCGCTCTGCGCAGGCCGAAGGAGTGGCGAGGGCTGGTGCGACACTGCCCCCTGGCGCGCCGCATCAGCATATGTGGGGCCATAAAATGGCGAGACTCTTTTTCTTGCTTCTTTAAATGTAATGTTTTCTTTTATCTTTAAAGTTATGATCTCTTTTTCTTTTTTCCAGAAAGAACAGGAACGTGAGTACGCAGCGTGATTACCGCCATAGTTCACACAGTGTGCAGGTGCTTCGCAGTTGTCGGACGCATGGCCTACGACTCCACACAGAGCACAAGTTTTCCGGCCACGACAGCTTTGCGAGCCGTGGCCATATCTCTGACATTGGAAGCAACGGCGGGGGTTGGGAATATATGGTCTCACGGATGTCTTTGTGTACCCAGTCTGAATAGTTTCCGGCAAATCGCTCGAAGCAAAGGTCAGTACTAAGTGTTTGGTTGGGATTTCTTTTTGATCTCTTCTGATCTTGATACGCTGTACGTTTGTCACGTTCTGGCTTTTCCGTCCTTCCAGAAGTTCAGCTTCTGTCAGCTCAAGCAAATCTACGTCAGATACGACCCCGCGAGATGAGTTCATGGACCTGTGTGGCGTAATACTGATGGGTGTGTCTCCAAACGTTGTGATGATGTTCAGTTTATCGAATTGGTCTTTGTCACGTATTTCAAGGAGTAGATCTCCACTGGCCATTTTGGTAACCTTGTACCCGGCACCGAGAGTTTCGGTTAAGCATCTAGAAACTACGAAGGGGGATACAGTTCTGGCTTGCTTGTTAGTTTTTTCGCAGTGTATAACGTGAAAATTAGAAAACATTTGTCTTGGCCGGATGAAAAAATTGATGTCTTCGGTGCGTACCCGCTTTGAGGAGGCACGATCACTGAGTAAAGGGAATGCTTTATGCATGCTAATTGTATGTTGTTCAGCAGCGTTGGCGGCCACCCACCACGGAGCCCAACGAGGGGACGCTACAAGTTTGCGGATGCTGAAACCTGCAGACGCCAGCCGTACAACGCCACTATAACCCAATGCGCCTAGACCAAGGTAGGCTATTTGCACAGGGTTAACCCTTGCCGCCAGGAAAATTGGAAGTAAACAGAAGAGAGAAGTAGACAGGAAAGCTAAAAAAGTAAGAAAGACGAAGATGTAGGGAGAGAGAGATAGGAAAAGGCGACTGCCGATTTCCCCTGGGTGGGTCAGCCCAGGGGTGCCGTCTACGTGAAGCCGGGGCCAAAAAGGTGTGTTGCCTCTGCCGGGGGGCCTTAAAGGTCCAATCACCCAGCGTCAGCTCAACCCCCAGGATTCCCTTTTCCCCGGACACGGCAAAGCCACGCACGGCTAGGCGTGGGAGGGAGTAGAAACTCCCCCGTTAGCTCGGGTCCTTGGTGTCGCTACACACCAAACGCCTGCTTTATCAGGCGCCCCTGCGGGGTAGAATCGGGATAATGATAGCTTCCTTCCAGGCTGAGGGTAGCTCGCCAGAAGACCATATCGCATTATAGAGAGAGAGGAGAGCTTTCTGGGTTTCCATTGGGCAGGTGTTTCAACATTTCATATGCCACACGGTCCGGGCCTGGGGCAGATTTATTGCAGCAGGCAAGTGAGGCCTGCAGTTCAGCCAAACAGAAAGGTTCGTTGTATGCCTCATGTGTTCTGGGCTTGCGCTCTAATCTCTGTTTTTCTATTGCGGTTTTGTATCGTCGGAACGCTTCACTATAGTGTGTTGAGCTGGAGAGCTGTTCAAAGTGTGCTCCGAGAGTGTTTGCCTGGTCTTCCAAACTCTCCCCTTGGGTGTTCACTAGAGGAAGAGAATGTGCTCCTCGTCCTGCCACCTTACCAACCATACTCCAGACTCTCGACTCATCTGTGTATGAGTTAATGCCCGACACAAATTTGTGCCAACTTTCTCTTTTCGCCTGTCGGCGCATCCTCCTTGCTTGCGACTTGATGTTTTTAAAGTTTACAAGATTCTCGGCTGTGGGCGAGTATCTAAGCAACCTCCATGCCTTATTTTGTTTTTTTCGAGCATCACGGCACTCATTATTCCACCATGGTACTCGTCGTTTGCTTGACGGTCCACATGTTTGGGGAATACATTTTGTTGCTGCATCAACCAAGAAAGCTGTGAAGTAGCATACAGCATCCTCTATGCTCAATGCCGCCATGTCAGTCCAAGATAATAAAGTCATTTTTTGAAACTTTCCCCAATCGGCTTTGTCGGTGAGCCATTTTGGAACTTGTGCAGGACATGTATTTGTTATTGATGAGCTGATAACGATAGGAAAATGGTCACTACCATATGGATCATTAATAACTTCCCATTTAAGTAGAGGCAGGAGTGATGGGGATATTATGCTGAGGTCTATTGCTGAGTACGTATTGTTAGCGATGTTGTAATATGTTGACTCTTTCCGATTCAGCAGGCACGCACCGGAAGAAAACAGGACCTGTTCAATCAGGCGACCTCGAGCATCGCAGCGAGAGTCACCCCATAGATTGCTATGTGCATTGAAATCTCCAAGGAGGATATAAGGTTCTGGAAGTTCCTCTATGAGGGACTCGAGTTCATGCTTTTCAAGACGGTGTTGCGGAGGTATGTAGAGAGAGCAGATGGTGACGAGCTTATTCAAAAGAACTGCTCGAACAGCCACCGCCTCGAGGGATGTTTGTAGTGGTAGGTGTGTGCATGCAATCTCTTGATTGACTATAATGGCAACACCACCGGATGGCACAATGGCATCATTCCGGTCTTTCCGAAACATAACGTAATGACGTAAAAAGTTGGTGTGTTTAGGTTTCAAGTGTGTCTCTTGTACGCACAGCACCTTAGGTGTATGTTTGTGAGAAAGTTCATGGATATCGTCCAGGTTTCTCAACAGTCCTCTGACGTTCCACTGTAGTATTTGTGTCATTTTAATGTAGTGTGGTGCTGTGTGTACAGAGGTGTTGCGTTAGTTTACAGGGCCTTTTGAGGGCCCTGTGATTCGAGGTTTTTCTTTTTTGGCGCGCTCCAAGGAGTTGCGCCTATCCTTCGGCGTCTGAGACGCCGGAGGAGCGGAACTTGTATCCATCACCTCTTGGGAAGTGGTGGATGGTGCCTGTTGGGCAGGCACATTCACTGAACTTTTGGACCTAACTGCGCCTGCAGTGGTCCCAGGTTCGGCAGACACCGGGGTCTGCCGGCCCTGTTTGTCAGGTGGCGGAGCAGTACAGGCTGCTCCAGCTGGGGGCGCTGGCGGCACGACCGCGGCCACACACTGTGTGACATTCGCGGGTGCCGAGGCATGTGGCGGGGCGCCCCGGCGCATCACATCTGCAAATGAGGGATAAAACGGGTTGTGTATTGCGAAACGTTGGCGTGCTTCTTGGAATGTGAGATTGAATTTAACCTTAAGTTCTACTATTTGTTTCTCTTTTTTCCATGCGGGACATGATCGTGAGTAGGCAGCGTGATCTCCTTCGCAGTTCGAACAATGGGTTGTTTCTGAGGTGCAGTTGTCCGATATGTGTTCAATGGATGCGCACTTTGCGCAAGTGGCACGCCCTCTGCAACTCTGCGATCCATAACCGAAACGTTGGCACTTGAAACATCGACGAGGGTTGGGAATGTATGGTCTTACACGAAGCTCACAATAGCCGGTTTCGATTGATTCTGGTACGTCACTTGTTCAGAAGGTAATTATTACATGCTTTGTAGGGGTCAGTTTGTTGTTGCGCCTTATTGTTATTCGTTGGACTTTGACCACGTTCTGGTCCTGCCAACCTTCGAGCAGCTCACTTTCAGAAAGCTCAGTAAGATCATCATCAGAAATGACACCACGGACAGTGCTCATGGACCTGTGTGGGCCCACAGAAACAGGGGTTTCCCCAAAGGCTACAAGCTTAGACAGCTTTTCATACTGAGCTTTGTCACGAACATCCAGAAGAAGATCGCCACTTCCCATCTTTGTCCCTTTATAACCTGGGCCTATTGCTTCTGTGAGAGTTTTGTAAACGAGGAAAGGTGAAATGGCTCGGACTGTCTTGTTTTCGTTTTGACTGTGGATTACATGGTACTTTGGGAATGTCGGCTTTGGTGTGTTAGCAAGGAAATTATCTTCGGTGCGCCACTTTTTTAGGGAGCGATCAGGAAGGGAGGAAAAAGCTTTTGCCATAAAATACAATAAAGTTCGGCGGCGATGGTGGCCACCCACCACCGAGCCCAACAAGGGGACGCTACAAGGTTGACTATTGAACACTTGGAGACGCCAGCCATGCATCGCCGCTATAACCGAATATAACTACCCAAGGTTGGGTAACTACACAGGGTTAACCCTCGCCACCAGGAAATTCGGGAGTAAACGGAAAAGAGAAGATGACAGGACAGATAAAAAGTGAGAGATAAAGACGAAGATGTAGGAAGAGAGAGATAGCAAAAGGCGACTGCCGATTTCCCCTGGGTGGGTCAGCCCAGGGGTGCCGTCTACGTAACAGAATGGAGTTCGACAAATCATTTATAGTAAAATATGAGGGGTGCTTCTTGTCTGCTTTCACCTTAAGGAATTATACAAAGGAAGTGTAAGTTCTCTGCAGATGAAGCGACCACTCATTTGACTCAGCGTAAAGGCTTTCTACGGGGCTGGTGCGAAAAGCACCCGTAGAAAGGCGGATGCCCAAATGGTGCACGGGATCCAGCATTTTCAAAGCACTTTGAGTCGCAGACTGATAAACAATGGCCCCATAATCTAAGCGGGTGCGAATGAGGCTTATATACAGATTTATGAGACATTGCCTGTGACTACCCCACGTAGTAGGTGACAACACTTTTAAAACATTCACGGCTTTGAAACATTTTGTTTTAAAATACTTGATGTGCGGTACGAAGGTCAACTTGTTGTCCAAGATTAAGCCTAAGAATTAATGCTCCGCATTAACAGACAGACGTTGACCGTTCAGTTCAATGTCAGGTTGTGAGTGCATGCCTCTCTTTCGTGAGAACAAGACACACGTGCTTTTTTGTGGGTTCAGTAGGAATCCGTTTTCCCCTGCCCATTTGGAGACCTTGTTTAAACCTAACTGAACCTGCAACTCACACATTGCCAGATATCAAGATCCAACGCCAAGCTGGACGTCATCGACATATGTACAATAAAACATATTGCGAGGGATGGACAAGCGCAAGGAATTCATTTTGATAAGAAAAGGTGAGCAGTTAAGTACAAAACCTTGCGGCACGCCTGTTTCCTGGACAAATGTTTGGGAAAAAAAGCAGCCCACTACACGGAATGTCCGGTTTGACAGGTAACTTTCTATTATGTTAAACATTGTTCCGTGCACGCCAAGGTGGGACAGGTCTCTTAGAATCCCAAAGCGCCATGTTGTAACATAAGCCTTTTCGATATCGAGGAACACAAAGAGCAAATATTGTTTATGGACGAAAGCGTCTCTGATCTGTGCCTCGATATGAACAAGGTGATCTGTGGTCGATGATGTTTATGGTAGATTTTAGTGGCGCAAGGGCAACTCAGGCCAAAGAGCGCCAAACACACGGTTTTTGGTCGATTTGATTATAAAAAAAATGTCTACTCAGGGTGGCAAGAGTAAAAGAGTAGTGTATAGAACTTAAACTTAGGTGTAGTGACTATGTGTGATGGGTTTAAAACGGGCTACGCTTATGGGTTTTACAAAGTCATGCCGTGTCGTCAACAGTCCTTGTCAAGACAAGAAGTGCGTGCTGCATGACATTTGATAAAAAAAAAGTCTCAGCGGTTCCCTCAGGATTGAGAGGAGGCTGAGATTAGTGAGAATATGTTATGGAATGTAGGAAGCCTACACTAGCTAAAAACTTTAAGACTACTTTTGGGGGAAACAAGGAATCGTCTCCAAGAAAAAATTGTGGATGAGGCGGAATGTGACATTTGTACAGCTTTGAAAAGTGACACAGTCTTTCTGGTTCGAGGTACGGACAGGTAATTAGAACGTGAACGACAGACAGCTCATCACCACATTTTGCACAATGTGGTGCTGGAGAATTCTTTAAAAGGTGCGAGTGTGTTGCATGTGTATGACCGATCCTGAGTCTGCACAGTGCAACCTCTTGGTGCCTGTTACGTTTTTCAGTCAGATATCTTCCTATTCTTGGCTTTACTAAGTGCAGTTTGTTTGCGTTTACTGCATTCCATTCTTCTTGCCATTGTCTACGCATTTGGGATATGATGAGTGGCCTCAGGTCCTCATACGGGATGGTGTTTACGTCAACTGATGGGCGGAGTGCTGCTGACTTCGCAAGTTTGTCCGCTATCTCATTGCCAGCAATGTTGCAGTGTCCCGGAATCCAGCATAGCGTGATTTTGAGCTTAGATTTGCGGGCTGACATGATGCATTTTCGAAGTGTATTAGTAACTGGGTTTTTGAGTATCTTAGTGGAGGACAGCGCAGTCACAGCACTGAGAGAATCTGTGTATATGATCGAGGCTGGCTCTTTCTCCTTTAAAATGTGCGTTACAGCTAAAAGTATGCCATAGCATTCTGCAGTAAATATACTGGTATGTTCGTTCATTGTTCTAGATTCAGAGAAAGCGGGACCGTGTGCCGCACATGCAACTGCGGAGGACTTGGAGGCATCAGTATAATATTCAGCACACCTGTATTTGGCCTGCAGGTACTTGAAGTGTTGGTCGATCGCGACTGGGTGGCCATTTTTTCCTACCTCTAGGAATGACAAGTCACAACTGATAGCCTGCATTTCCCATGGCACAACAGTGTTCTTGTGAGAGGTTAGTTGAAGATTGGAGACCGGTATGAGCATATTTTCAAGGTGTGAGGCCACTCTGAGGGGGTACGGTGGCATAGCTGATGGTCGCCTCAAAAACAGGGGGGCGTTCGATGTATCCTGCAATAGCGCACGAACTGGGTGGTCGATATGGGAAAGCACCTTGGTGGCATACGTGACACTTGTAAACTGACGTCACCGTTCTAGTGACCACCGGTCTGTCTCAACATACAGGCTGGCTGTTGGGCTGGTCCGGAAAGCACCGCTAGCCAGTCGAAGCCCAAGATGGTGCACTGGGTCAAGGATCTTCAATGCAGATCTTGAAGCTGACTCGTAAACCACCGAGCCGTAATCGATACGTGATAGCACTACACTGTTGAGAAGGTTCAGCAGACAGTCACAGTCTGTGCCCCATGACTGATGTGAGAGAATCTTGAGCAGGTTTAAGGCTTTCAAGCATTTAAGTCGTAGCTGTTTGATATGTGCAACAAAGCTGAGCTTTTCATCAACCACAACACCTAAAAATTTGTGATCTTTTTTGGTAGTTATGGTTTGTCTGTTAATTGAAATATTGGGGGGTGGCCTTACGCCACGTAGTTTTGAGAAGAGTACGTAAACAGTCTTGTCACAGTTAAACTTAAACCCATTTTTGTCTGCCCAGCTTGACAGCTTGTTTACTGCCAACTGAATCTGACGTTCACATGTGGCTAGGTTGCATGATTTGAAGCTGATCTGAATGTCGTCCACATATACAGAGTAGGAGATTGTTCTAGGCATAATGGTGCTTATGGAGTTCATTTTTACGATGATGATGATGATGATGAGTAGATTTTAGTGGCGCAAGGGCCAATTGATGGCCAAAGAGCGCCATTTCAATTGACTACAGATATGAACAATGATATGGTGCGTGGCTGTAAAGGGGCCTTAAAATTCCTCGCTCTAACGCGGGTTAAAACATGAAAATAATAAAATTATGACAGTGGCGTGACATATGTGTGGTGATAGCTGATGGCAAAATGTCATGATAATAAAACTATGGTGAAGATATAGTCACCGCAGCCACGACCACACTATAGAGGTCGTGCTACGGGTGACCTTGAAATATCGGGTGAAAGCTTTGCACATCTTTTAAAAACGTAAAAAGTGTTTGTGGTTTAAAAAGCGGATCCCTACCGATCAGCATCCCAGGGTGTAGAGGGAGCTGCTGTCGGTAGGGCAGTAAAAAGTGTTTTTTTCTTAAAGCATCTAGCTCATTGCACTGGACAAGAATGTGGAAAACCGTAAGGGGGTCTCCACATCTCTCACAATATGGTGGATCACCGGAAGACAGAAGAAATGAGTGTGTGGAATGTGTGTGTCCTGTTCTAAGCCTTGTTAGTATTACTTCTGTGTGTCGTGATTTTGATAGTGGCGGCCAATAACCTAGTTGCGGCTTAATAGCATGGAGTTTATTATCTGTTTGTTTATCCCAAATGCTCTGCCAATACCCCCTGAGCTTTCGTTTTATAAAAGGTTTTAAGTCAAGTGCAGGGACTGGTGTTGGTGCATTGGCAGTAGTGACATTGGCGCAAGCAGCCAGATTGTCGGCCAAAACGTTCCCTTGTATTTCACGGTGCCCTGGAACCCAGCAGACAACGACATGCTGTTTTGATGCGTAGAGTGTGCACAGAAATTAGTAGAGTGACACCAGCACGGGGTTCTTGTGTTTTTTAGGAGTTTTCAGGGCTTTGACCACGCTTAGGGAATCTGTGTATATTACAGCCTTTTGTAAATTTATCTGTTTAATGTGTTTCACGACCGCCAGTATTGCGTAAGCTTCTCCTGTGAAAATGCTTGCATTAGGATGAAGAACGCCGGCCTCAGAAAAGGATTGGCCTATTGCTGCATATGACACAGAAGTGTTTGACTTTGACGCATCAGTAAAGAACTCAGGGCATGTGTATTTGTGTTGTAGTTCTAGGAAGTATGTATGTATGTGTGCAAGTGGTGCGTGCTTTGTGACATCAACAAAAGAAACATCACAGTCTATAAGCTGCCACTGCCACGGTGGCAGATATGTTGCAGGAGCCATCAAACTGGGTTCAAGAAGAGGCACACCTGTTCCTTCGGCCAAGCTCCTTACACGCAGCGCGTAGGGCTGCCTAAACGAAGGTCGGTTCTCGAACAAGCCAGAACAAGACAAATCATTAATTGTGAAATGGGAAGGATGTTTCTTGTCTGCCTTCACCTTCAAAAAGTACAAAAAGGACAGGGAACATCTTTGTAGGTGGAGCGACCATTCATTCGAATCCACGTACAGGCTCTCCACAGGGCTGGTGCGGAAAGCACCCGTAGAGAGGCGAATGCCTAGATGGTGGACAGGGTCGAGAATTTTCAAGGCTGATGGTGTTGCCGACTGATAAATTATAGCACCGTAATCTAGGCGTGTGCGTACGAGACTTTTATATAAGTTAATTAAACATTTCCTGTCGCTACCCCATGTAGTGCGTGACAACACTTTCAAAATGTTCATTGTTTTTAAGCACCTGTCCCTTAAATACTTGATGTGTGGGATGAAGGTTAGCTTAGTGTCTAATATGAGACCAAGAAACTTGTGCTCGGTCTTCACTGACAGAGGTTGACCATGCAGGTCAATGTCGGCGTCAGGATGGAGGCCCCTCTTTCGGCTGAACAAGACACAAGTGCTCTTTTGCGCGTTGAGTATAAAACCATTCTCGTTTGCCCATTGAGATACCTTGTTCAACCCTAGTTGAACTTGACGTTGGCACATTGAGATGTTGCAAGATTTGTAACCAATCTGCACATCATCGACATATATGCAGTAAAAATATTTCGTGGGAGAGACACGTGCAAGGAATTCATTTTAACTATGAAAAGTGTACAGCTCAATACACCTCCTTGTGGCACTCCTGTTTCTTGGACAAATACTCGAGATAAGACGGTGCCAACTTGGACACGGAATGTACGGTTGGACAGGTAGCTTTCGATAACTGTCAGCATTCTACCCCGCACAACTAAATGTGACAGGTCTCGCAATATGCCGAAGCGCCATGCAGTGTCATATGCCTTTTCCATATCGAGGAACACAGACAGAAAAAATTGCTTATGAACAAAAGCATCGCGAATTTGTGCTTCGATACGGACAAGGTGGTCAGTGGTGGACCGAGCCTCTCGAAACCCACACTGGTATGGGTCAAGTAGGCCACTAATTTCAAGGAAGTGGATCAGGCGCCTGTTAATCATTTTTTCAAAGACTTTGCAAATACAGCTGGTTAATGCAATTGGCCTGTAGCTGGAAACTGAGGCCGGGTCCTTGCCTTGTTTTAGAATCGGGATAATGATAGCTTCCTTCCAGGCTGAGGGTACCTCGCCAGAAGACCATATCGCATTATAGAGAGAGAGGAGAGCTTTCTGGGTTTCAGTGGGCAGGTGTTTCAACATTTCATATGCCACACGGTCCGGGCCTGGGGCAGATTTATTGCAGCAGGCAAGTGAGGCCTGCAGTTCAGCCAAACAGAAAGGTTCGTTGTATGCCTCATGTGTTCTGGGCTTGCGCTCTAATCTCTGTTTTTCTATTGCGGTTTTATATCGTCGGAACGCTTCACTATAGTGTGTTGAGCTGGAGACCTGTTCAAAGTGTGCTCCGAGAGTGTTTGCCTGGTCTTCCAAACTCTCCCCTTGGGGGTTCACTAGAGGAAGCGAATGTGCTCCTCGTCCTGCCACCTTACCAACCATACTCCAGACTCTCGACTCATCTGTGTACGAGTTAATGCCTGACACAAATTTGTGCCAACTTTCTCTTTTCGCCTGTCGGCGCGTCCTCCTTGCTTGCGACTTGACGTTTTTAAAGTTTACAAGATTCTCGGCTGTGGGCGAGTATCTAAGCAACCTCCATGCCTTATTTTGTTTTTTTCGAGCATCACGGCACTCATTATTCCACCATGGTACTCGTCGTTTGCTTGACGGTCCACATGTTTGGGGAATACATTTTGTTGCTGCATCAACCAAGAAAGCTGTGAAGTAGCATACAGCATCCTCTATGCTCAATGCCGCCATGTCAGTCCAAGATAATAAAGTCATTTTTTGAAACTTTTCCCAATCGGCTTTGTCGGTGAGCCATTTTGGAACTTGTGCAGGACATGTATTTGTTATTGATGTGCTAATAACGATAGGAAAATGGTCACTACCATATGGATCATTAACGACTTCCCATTTAAGTAGAGGCAGGAGTGATGGGGATATTATGCTGAGGTCTATTGCTGAGTACGTATTGTTAGCGAGGTTGTAATATGTTGGCTCTTTCCGATTCAGCAGGCACGCACCGGAAGAAAACAGGACCTGTTCAATCAGGCGACCTCGAGCATCGCAGCGAGAGTCACCCCATAGATTGCTATGTGCATTGAAATCTCCAAGGAGGATATAAGGTTCTGGAAGTTCCTCTATGAGGGACTCGAGTTCATGCTTTTCAAGACGGTGTTGCGGAGGTATGTAGAGAGAGCAGATGGTGACGAGCTTATTCAAAAGAACTGCTCGAACAGCCACCGCCTCGAGGGATGTTTGTAGTGGTAGGTGTGTACATGCAATCCCTTGATTGACTATAATGGCAACACCACCGGATGGCACAATGGCATCATTCCGGTCTTTCCGAAAGATAACGTAATGACGTAAAAAGTTGGTGTGTTTAGGTTTCAGGTGTGTCTCTTGTACGCACAGCACCTTAGGTGTATGTTTGTGTAAAAGTTCATGGATATCGTCGAGGTTTCTCAACAGTCCTCTGACGTTCCACTGTAGTATTTGTGTCATTTTAATGTAGTGTGGTGCTGTGTGTACAGAGGTGTTGCGTTAGTTTACAGGGCCTTTTGAGGGCCCCGTGATTCGAGGTTTTTCTTTTTTGGCGCGCTCTAAGGAGTTGCGCCTATCCTTCGGCGTGTGAGGCGCCGGAGGAGTGGGACTTGTATCCATCACCTCTTGTGAGGTGGTGGATGGTGCCTGCTGGGCAGGCACATTCACTGAACTTTTGGACCTAACTGCGCCTGCAGTGGTCCCAGGTTCGGCAGACACCGGGGTCTGCCGGCCCTGTTTGTCAGGTGGCGGAGCAGTACAGGCTGCTCCAGCCGGGGGCGCTGGCGGCACGACCGCGGCCACACACTGTGTGACATTCGCGGGTGCCGAGGCATGTGGCGCGGCGCCCCGGCGCGTCACATCTGCAAAGGAGGGATAAGACGGGTTGTGTATTGCGAAACGTTGGCGTGCTTCTTGGAATGCGAGATTGAATTTAACCTTGAGTTCTACTATTTGTTTTTCTTTTTTCCATGCGGGGCATGATCGTGAGTAGGCAGCGTGATCTCCTTCACAGTTTGAACAATGAGATGATTCTGAGGTGCAGTTGTCTGATATGTGTTGAATGGATGCGCACTTTGCGCAAGTGGCACGCCCTCTGCAACTCTGCGATCCATGACCGAAACGTTGGCACTTGAAACATCGACGAGGGTTGGGAATGTATGGTCTTACACGAAGCTTACAATAGCCGGTTTCGATTGATTCTGGTAGGTCACTTGTTCCGAAGGTAATTATTACGTGTTTTGTAGGGGTCAGTTTGTTGTTGCGCCTTATTGTTATTCGTTGGACTTTGACCACGTTCTGGTCTTGCCAACCTTCGAGCAGCTCACTTTCAGAAAGCTCAGTAAGGTCATCATCAGAAACTACGCCACGGACAGTGTTCATGGACCTGTGTGGGCCCACCGAAACAGGGGTTTCCCCAAAGGCTACAAGCTTAGTCAGCTTTTCATACTGGGCTTTGTCACGTACCTCCAAAAGAAGATCGCCACTTCCCATCTTTGTCACTTTATAACCTGGGCCTATTGCTTCTGTGAGAGTTTTGGAAACGAGGAAAGGTGAAATGGCTCGGACTGTCTTGTTTTCGTTTTGACTGTGGATTACATGGTACCATGGTCCTTCAATATTTTTCTGGTCATGAAACTCCCGCGTCACTCAATGGGAGAGCTTCATATACCGCCCGCACTTTCCGCGCCGCGGCGCTGGCGTAGCTAGACGGGGGACGAGGAAGCCGGCCCGGCCGGCTGCTCTGTTGGCCGCCATTAGCGGACTGTTGGCGCGGAGTTGTGGTGGTCGTGCTGATCGCCCCCCTTTTTAGCTTTTCGCGGTCGCATCGTGTTGACAGCGATGCCCAACACCTGCTGCGTGCCGGGCTGTCATTCTGGATACAAGGGCACCGTCGAAAAAGTTTCCCTGTTCTGTTTACCAGCCAACGCAGAACAACGCGTCAGGTGGAAACGTGCGATCCCGCGACAGGAGACTGCCGGATTTTCGTTCGAATCAAAGTACGCTCGCGTGTGTGAAAAACATTTCGACGCCAGTGACATTGTACGTGCGGACGTGTGCACTGTGAACGGAGACATCGTTTCGCTGCCCCGAGAACGACCGAGACTGGTGGAAGACGCCGTACCAAGGATTTTTGAAGGTTTGCCTTCCTACCTCTCGAAACCAAAGCAGCGTTCGCGTGCAACGAAGGGCCCACCTCTAAAAAGGCCGCGAGAGCTTTCTCCGGATTGTGATGCGACAGTCGCGAATGCAGACGTCTCCAGTGCAGCCGACAAAGAAATCGAAGGTAAGTCTGGCACAAAGTTTGCAAGTATCCTACCCGCTCACCACGCTAACAAAATTCGCTCACTACGCTAACCAAATTGGTTCCTTCCCTTATAAATATTGCCCTTTCTCACTCTTTGCAGATGTTGTGAGAACTGAGAATCGCAATGGCTACGCTGATGCAGAGTGTCAAACAGAGGTCACCGTTTGTTCAGCGTCGGAGCTACAGAGAGTGAAGGCCCAACTTCGCAGCGTGAAGCAACAGCTTCAGTCATGTCAGCGGAAACTCACAAAAGCGGAGGCGCACGCGAATAGAAAGAATGGAGTGTATGCAGATATTCACAAGCTTTCAGACCGCGAGAAGCTCATTATAGACCAGTGCATCATGAAAGCAAATATGAAGTCTGCGAAAGCAGCACGGTAAGATCCGGTTTGTAAAGTTTGTGTGTGTGTGCAATTTTATGTGAAGTGCGATGTTCGGTGCGCATTCGTTTGCTTTCTGGATATTGACAGAAACTACTAAGTGAAGCCGTGGGACAAAACGCAATATTTTGTTTTACTTTGATGGTGCTGTTTGCTTGAGCTGTAGCAGAATCGTGACCACAAAAATTGCATTTTATTTATTGCAGGTATAAAAAGGAATGGCTTTACGATTGTTTACTGCTGAAAATCAAATCCACAGCAGTTTATACATTTCTTCACGAGAATAATTTTCTGCCTCTACCACACCCTCGCACACTCTACTCCTATCTGAAAAATCTGAAGGCCGGCTTCGGATTTGATGAAAATTTATTTGACATCCTCAAAGACAAAGTGGAAAAGATTCCAAAGAGAGAACGGCGAGGTTTTTATCTTTTTTTTTCTTTTGCATTTGATTTTTCTGGACTCTAGGTAAAGAGCTGAAATATTTTTTTTTCTTTAGGTGTCCTCATGTTTGATGAGATGAGCGTGAGAAAGAGCCTTCACGTCAGGGAATCGGATATGGCACTGCTTGGAAAGGTGGACTTAGCAGAGCACACGAAGCCGACTGACCAAGTGAAAGATGGGGACCACGTGTTGGTGTTCCTTTTCCGACCATTCCTTGGTGGCTGGTCGCAGACTGTCGGAGCGTTTTGCACGTCCGGGGCTGCACCAGGATCCACTGTTGCCAAACTGATCCTGCAGTGCATTGTACTCCTATCGAATGCCGGCGTCATTGTGGAGGCAGTCACTTGCGATAACTCAACTTCGAACCGATCAGCACTGAACTCCTTGGGTAAATATTTGCAGTCATTATTTATTTTCAAGGTATTTAGTAAGTGATTTTAATAATAGAAATGCCTTTCTTTTAGGTGTCAGTGGTGATGTCACAAGAGTATCAACATCGTTTGAGCATCCATGTGACTCCTCCAAAGTCATTCAGGCTATAATTGACCCGCCGCACATCTTCAAGTGCATCAGGAATAACCTTTTGAAGGCCGGAAAGTTCCTGGTGCGTAAAACAGTTTAAGATAAGTCATCACAGTGCTCTGGCTAACTTTGTCTCACAGCCTTTTTATAAATGTAACAGTTGCCTGGTGACAAAGAAGTACAGCATTCCCACTTTGAAGCTCTGCTGGACTACGAGGAGCAGCAAGCTGGACTTCGGGCTGTGCCAAAGCTTACGAAAGCTCACATCAGCCCCAACGCTTTCCAAAAACTGAGTGTGAGACTTGCTGTCCAGGTAAGACATAACAGCTGCTCTAGCATGAGTCATTAATCAGTATGTGTAACAAAAAGTGGTGTTGCTTCATCAGAATACAACACTCTGCCATATAACTTCTCTAAAACATTTCAGCTCTTCAGTGAAAGCACTGCTTCAGCAATGGACTTCTATCGCAGTAGAGAAGAATGTGTGAAACTTCGTGGCTCCAAAGCAACTTCGGATTTTGCGAGGCGAATGAATAGTCTATTCGACTGCTTCAATTCTAAAAGGCCACAAGATGTGCAGTACAATGAAGCGGAACACATTTCTGTAAGCCCTAATATTTCAAACCTACTGTCACATCCTTTGAAGTTCCACTTAAATCAGATTGTTTTTCAGACGCTGAAGGAGAACATCGAATGGCTTGACAGGTGGCACACTTACAACCAGAGTTTACCAAAGCAAAAGCAACTCTTCTTTCTCAGCAAGCCAACATGCAATGCTTTGAGAATGACTTTGCACAGCACAGTGACGCTTGTTGAAAAGCTGCTGAATTGTGGCTTTCGCTATGTTTTAGTTGGCAACTTTGGACAAGACCACCTCGAGGTACATTTAAACGTTTTTGCTCGTTGAAGACGTTTTCTTCACACTTTTATATTTTTCAGAGATTTTTTGGCATCGCAAGACATGTCGCTGGAGCAGGGGGACAGCCAACTGTTCAGCAATTTTTGTTCATTTACCGGTTGCTCTCGGTGAACAACTTGATCCGTCCTCCACAGAGAGCCTCGGTTGAAGGGGATGGTCCGCGTCTCCTCTTGAAAATGCAGGATCTCTTTCAACATAAAGAGCCTACTGTTAATCAGGTAAACATTTGAATAGCACCCACCAATGCTGCTTGTAGGGTGTTTGTGCATCGTAAACGTGCTGAATGTCGTCTAGCTTTTTGATGCTAATGACATGCACGTCTGGTCGTATGATATAGAACAGACTTTTATTCTGCTTAAGTAAAGTGTGGGATTGGGCTAGTTGGTAATCCATATAAAACTTCTAGGCGCGTAAAACTTCAGACAACTAACATAAGAGACGAGGACGAGCGCAGACTTTCAACTGATTTATTACTACTACGACACACATATATATATTAGAAAGAAGATAAGATCACTTGCTTAAGCAAAAAAAAAAAAAAATTTTTTTTTTTTTTTTTTTTTTTTTGCTTAAGCGCCTAGAAGTTTTATTCTGCATTTTTATATTTTACTTTACAAATTTCTCACTCTGGCCATTGTGATAACGCAAAATATGTTTCAGATTGATACCTTGGCAGTTCTTTTTGACGATATACTGCTGGAGCCTGCTGAATGCATGCAAGACATGATTCATCCCGAGTCAACGAGGGACTGTATTTTGGATTACCTTGGTGGGTATGTAGCAAAAAAGTTTGCTAAAATAAGCTGCAAGGACTGCCTCCAAACACTCAGAAGCAACTCCCGAGAGCCAACTGCATTGACTCAAATCAAGACAAGAGGATTTTTGCAAGTGCCATCGGAGAAATTACTGCGGCTCTTGCAAATTGTGGAAGAACATGTGGAAATGTGCACGGTGGACAAAATAGCCTGTGCCAGTGTTTACATGAACATTGTTGAGAACATCCTGCTGGACGACCGCACTTCTTCGGCCAGTGTTGGCTGTGGCTCACATTTCGTGAGCACTACGGCAGAAGTTGTGCACTTTTTTATTAAGTGCCGTCTGCATTTTTTTACGCGTGAGCAGAACAAACTGTTTCGTGCTGGCGGACGTCGTTTATCCTGCCCGGCCAAAGGAGGGAGGAAACCAGGGACATAAATTTTTTCAATGATTTTTGTTGTGTCATCCACTCCGTCTCCCAACTTTCATCCACAGTTTTGAAACGCAGATTTGAATAAACTATGTGCCTGTGCTCATGGCAGTTTCGAATTCTCGACGATTGCCGCGTAGCGTAGTTGCCAAATTCAAAATGTTACCCCCTGCTAGGTAAGTGGCACACAGATTTGCTTTCGTTAGGCAGAAATATCTCGCACATAAAAAGCTCAAGTTGGATTGAAAGAGATATCTAAGTGCATAAAGAAAATCTCTAGAAATATTCAAAAAGAGCAATGCAGTTTCATGTACAACTGATTCGTTTAAACTGAATAACTGGGTTGAAGGAAGATCCTGGTTGATTTCTATGTGCGCGTAGAAGGAACAGGGTGGCTAATTAGAACGCGGACTTAGAAGTCGTGGTCATTGGGAGAGTACATGGGAATGGATAAAAAAAAAGCCGCGTATATCAAAACTCGGCTGCGTTATCAAATCTGCATGCGTAAAAACAAAAGCTCTCGCTTCGAAATAGCACGTAGTGCCTATATCTAGCAGCTCACAACAGTTTCATCTCATTTTTTAATCTTTAAAATCAGGGGCGCTAATTATGACATCAAAGAAAAAAAAGAAAAGAGCACAACTTGAGCATCCCTCTCTGTCTTGTGGTGTCTCATTCTGAGCTTTTAATTTTTCAGCTATGTTTCACTAACGATATCCCTCAAGAGGTACTTCAAGGCTATTAATGTCAAGTCACCCTGATACACAGATTTGTTTATTGGCACGCGAACTTCTATTGGCTGCTTCGTGATGCCATATGGAATAAAGTGATAGTTATTCCGAAAATGAACGTTACGTGCAGCCAGAGCACGGCTGCTCCGCAATCTCTAGCGCAAAATATGTTAACCTTTCAGTCATCTAGAACCAGTCACAGTGTTCGGTTTAAGCCCCAAAAGCGGCTATGCAGGAATCGAGAAATTTAGGAACGCTACGAATTCGCGTCACTTGACAGACGAACTCAGTTAAAACATTGCCAGCAGTCAAAGACTTAGGCAATTTGACAACGCGCATCATGGACCACTTTGACAATACTAATAGCTGCTATGATTTGTTAGCGATAACACGGAGAAGGAAAATATCTGAAGAAGTGTATTTGATGGGAAACGCTTCCGCGAACGCGCTACAGCCCTGCCAAGCGCGGCCGATCGATGCCCTCCTGTTTACGGTGGCGCCTCTGGTGGCCACTTGTGTCCCTATATGAAACTTTCGCGGGAGTTTCATGACCAGAAAAAAGTATTGAAGGACCATGATGGTACTTTGGAAATGTCGGCTTTGGTGTGTTTAGCAGGAAAGTATCATCGGTGCGCCACCTTTTTAGGGAGCGATCAGGAAGGAGGGGAAAAGCTTTTGCCATAAAAATACTATAAAGTTCGGCGGCGATGGTGGCCACCCACCACCGAGCCCAACAAGGGGACGCTACAAGGTTGACTAGTGAACACTTGGAGACGCCAGCCATGCATCGCCGCTATAACCGAATATAACTACCCAAGGTTGGGTAACTACACAGGGTTAACCCTCGCCGCCAGGAAATTCTGAAGCAAACGGAAAAGAGGAGAGGACAGGACAGATAAAAACTAGAGATAAAGACGAAGATGTAGGAAGAGAGAGATAGGAAAAGGCGACTGCCGATTTCCCCTGGATGGGTCAGCCCAGGGGTGCCGTCTACGTGAAGCCGGGGCCAAAGGGGTGTGTTGCCTCTGCCGGGGGGCCTTAAAGGTCCAATCACCCAGCGTCGGCTCAACCCCCAGGATCCCCTTTTCCCCGGACACGGCAAAGCCACGCACGGCTAGGCGTGGGAGGGAGCCGAAACTCCCCCGTTAGCTCGGGTCCAGTTCATTTTTACGATGAATAGTGTGCAGGTAAGAACACCACCCTGGGGGACGCCATTTTCTTGCGTAAACCACTTCGATAAGGCATTACCAACACGAACCACAAATGTACGGTCAGAAAGGTAGCTTTCAATAGTATTCAGCATGTTTCCTGACACTCCAAAAGATCGCAGGTCACGGAGAATGCCAAAACGCCATGTCGTGTCGTACGCTTTCTCTAAGTCGAAAAATACAGATAGGCAGTGCTGTTTATGAATGAAGGCATCCCTGACATAAGATTCAAATGCTACCAGTTGGTCAGTTGTCGACCGGCCAGACCTGAATCCAGCTTGATGACGATCAAGGAGGCCATTGTATTCAAGGTAATACATAAGGCGGCGATTCACCATTTTTTCGAACACCTTGCCCAAATAGCTGGTCAGCGCTATAGGCCTGTAACTAGCAGCAAGTGTGGCTTCTTTTCCTTGTTTAAGGATCGGTATGATAACTGCCTTTTTCGAGGTCATGGGCAGACGCCCAGAGGACCATACACTGTTGAAAAGATTGAGGATGACGTCAAGCGTTTCTTCGTGTAGGTGTTTCAGCATGCCGTAAGTAATTCTGTCCGAGCCAGCTGCTGAGCTGTCGCACTTTGCCAGTGCTGCCTTTAGTTCACCTATAGTAAATGGGGCATTGTACCCTCCCACCGATGGCCTGTCATCACGAATAGGTTTACGTTCCTCGGCAAGTCTGTATCGCCTAAAGGAGTCTGTATAATGTGCTGAGCTCAAAATATACTCGAAGTGTTGGCCTAAGGCATCTGCCTGGTGTTCAAGTGTATCACCAGCAGTACTAACAAGGGGCATCGAATGAGTGCTGTGCCCTTGGAGTGCTCTTACTCTGTTATAGACCTTATGTGTGTCAGTGTAAGAGTTCACGGATGAGAGGAAGGATTGCCAGCTCTGTCGTTTAGACTCTCGTCGGACACGTCTACCGTTTGCTTTTGCACGCTTAAAATTCACCAAGTTTTCGACTGTAGGGTACCTGCGGAATTTCGACCATGCTTTGTTTTGATTGTCACGAGCACTTTTGCACTCAGAGTTCCACCAAGGTCGTCTTTTGTTCCGTGTATTGTTAGATGTATGTGGGATGGATTGCTCTGCGGCCTGTACAATGTGTAGTGTGACCAACGCTTCCGATTCATCGATGCCTAGGGTTTCAATTGATGAGTGCGATAGTTTTGAGAGTTTTCGGAATTTCGTCCAGTTCGCACCCTGGTCTCGAAACCTGGATACAATCACAGTCATTGTACTCGTATTTCCTTTGTATTTTAGACAAACAGGAAAATGATCACTTCCATAGAGGTTATGAATTACAGCCCATTCAGTGGTTGCCAAGAGTGAAGGAGATCCGATAGCAAGATCTATTGCTGTGTATGAGTAGTGCGCTGCGTTAAAGTATGTTGGCTCTTTTTTATTAAATATACAGGAGCCGGAGGACAACAGAAAGTTTTCGATTAAGGAGCCTCGAGAATCCGTTCTTCTACATCCCCATAAAGGGTGGCGCGCGTTAAAATCTCCGACCAACAGAAATGGATGCGGAAGCTGGTCGATGAGCGTTTCAAATTCGTTAGTAGAGAGTTGGTGGTCTGGAGGGATGTATAGTGAACACACGGTTGTTACTCGTCCAAAAATTAGGGTTCGTATTGCCACTGCTTCTAAGTCAGTAACCAGAGTGAGGCTTTGAGACGGAACTGCTTTCTGCACCACAATAGCGACACCACCAGATGAATGGGAAGTGCCCTTTCTGTCCTTTCGGTATACCACATATCTTTTCAAAAGGCTAGTGTGTGTGGGTTTTAGGTGTGTTTCCTGTAAGCAAAGTATGTTTGGTTGGTGTTGTGCAAATATTTCATAGATGTCGTCTAAGTTCTTAAGTAAGCCTCGGCAATTCCATTGGATAATATTTTCGGCAGCCATTTTTATGAATAAGGAAAAGAGCGTGACTTATTCACACTTCGCTGCCTTTATTAGGAGGCTTAACTGGCGGGTGTCTTTTCCCTCTGAGGCGATCTATGGAGCCCCGCCTCACTTGGGAGGATTCCGTCAGCATCTTAGACGCTGAGGATCCTGGTGTCACTTCCATTGCCTTCGGTGGACCCTCAGAAGCTAATGGAGGTTTGTCAGAAGAGACAGGTGTCTCAGTTGTCTGTGTGGTCCCTGGGGTCTGATGAAGTTCGACCTCCGGGACGTGAAAGGTTGGTGCAGCCTGTGGCTGCTTGGTGGGGGGCAGAGATGTGCACGCAACAGCAAAGCTGTATTGCGTGCCCACCGTCACTAGACGCCGCCCGGCCCCCCGGCGCGCTGCGTCAGCGTACGTTCTTCCGGAGAAGAGTGACACCTTCTTCCGGGCTTCAGAGAATGTTATGTTTTCCATTACTTTAATCTGGATGATTTCCTTTTCCTTTTTGAAAATTTCACATGTCCGCGAGTACGCTGCGTGCGGCCCGTGACAGTTAGGGCACTCTGTTTGCGTGGAAGTACAGCTCTCTGTTGGGTGCTCATGATCACCACATTTTGCACATGTTTGTTTTCCGCGACAGGTATTCGACCCATGTCCATATTTCTGGCATTTGTAGCACCTTCTAGGGTTGGGTATGTAGGGGCGGACCTTGCAGTGAAGGAACGCAGCTTTCACGGATTCTGGCAGAGTGGAGCGGTTGAATGTAAGTACTATGTGAGGCGTCACCACTTCTTCATTGTTTCGCCTCATGGTTATCCGGCGGATGGCGACTACGCCTTGCTCTCGAAAGCCTTCAAGGAGGTCAGCTTCAGTTTCTCGCATCAGATCACGTTGTGAAATGACGCCTTGAACAGTGTTAAGGCTGCGATGGGGGGTGATAGACACATTCAGGTGGGCAAACTGCTTCTGTTTAAGGAGAGTGTTTGCATGCTCTTTCTGGCTTACTTCAACAAGATCACCGGATGACAGTTTCTTTGCGTCGTACTTTTTGCCTATTAAGTTAGCAAGGGTTTTGGCTATCAGGAAAACCGACAGTCCTGCAACAGAGGCGTTATCTGCCAGAGAGTGTATGACTAGGAAGCGTGGGAAGTGCTCACAATCGCTTCCGGTTCGTTTGGAGCTTTCATCGGTGCGGTTCCTTTTCAGGGACCGATCATTGAGGGGGGGGGAAAGATTTTGCCATGTGGTGGACTTCATGTTCGGCGGCGATGGTGACCACCCACCACCGAGCCCAACAGGGGGACGCTACAAGGTAGAACACTTGAAGGCGCCAGTCATACATCGCCGCTATAACCAGATATAACTACCCAAGATTGGGTAACTACACAAGGTTAACCCTTGCCGCCAGGAAATTTAGAAGTAAACAGAAGAGAGTAGAAGACAGGACAGATAGATAGTGAGAAATAAAGACGAAGATGTAGGCAGAGAGAGATAGGAAAAGGCGACTGCCGATTTCCCCTGGGTGAATCAGCCCAGGGGTGCCGTCTACGTGAAGCTGGGGCCAAAGGGGTGTGTTGCCTCTGCCGGGGGGCCTTAAAGGTCCAATCACCCAGCGTCAGCTCAACCCCCAGGATCCCCTTTTCCCCGGACACGGCAAAGCCACGCACGGCTAGGCGTGGAAGGGAGCCGAAACTCCCCCGTTAGCTCGGGTCCGAGGTGTCGCTACACACCAAACGCCTACTTGCGCAGGCGCCCCTGCGGGGTGATCTGTGGTCGATCTACTCTCTCGAAACCCTCACAAAAATGGGTCGAGCAAACTGTTTGTTTCAAGGAAACTTACAAGTCGTTCGTTAAGTTTTATTGGCACAAGAGCATCTAAGGCCAAAGAGCGCCAGTACAAGTATTGTTTCGTTTCGGTCATTAGATTAAAATTTAATCAAATGATTAAAACATGATTAAAAATTGATGATGATGATGATGTTTGATGTTTTATGGCGCAAGGGCCATTTCACGGCCAAAGAGCGCCAGTTCATCTTACTAAAAAAAATGGACAATGATTGTGATAAGCGGCTGTATAAGGGCCATGAAATTCCTCGCCGTAAGGCGGGTAAAAACATACAAGTAATAAAATCATGACCATGCCGTGAAAGGTGTGTGTGGTGTGAATAGATGACAAAAGTTGGTGATAATAAAAGACGATGGTGGATATGTATGGCATTAGCACAAGTGCCTCACTCGTTCATACCCTTGCGTCCAAGGGCCGTGAGGCAAGTGCTTTCTTGTGTAACCACCGCAGCAAAAACCTCTCTGGAGAGGTCATGCTACGGGATGCCTGGGTATATGATATAAAAACTATGAATTTATTTAAAAAACAGTAACAATGATTTGTGACTAAAAAGCGGTTCCATACCGACGAACATTGCAGGGTGTAAAGGTATATGTTGTCGGTAGGGTAATGGAAAGTGTTGTTTTCTTACAGTATCCAATTGTTTGCACTCAATTAAAATGTGAAGGACTGTCAATGCTTCACCACATCTGTCACACAATGGTGTATCGCCACCGGACAAAAGGTGTGTGTGTTTCGTGTATGTGTGTCCTATCCTGAGTCTCATTAGTATTACATCTGTATGATGCGATTTTGATACTGGCAGCCAATGACCAAGGTGTGGCTTAATAATGTGTAGTTTGTTTTGTGTGTGTGTATCCCACTTGCTCTGCCAGTGATATATGGTGTTTTTTGGCGCAAGGGCCATTTGATGGCCAAAGAGCGCCAGTTCATGGGACAGGAATGTGGACAATGGTTGCGATTAGCGGCTGTATAAGAGCCATAAAATTCCTCGCAGTAAAGCGGGTAAAAACATACAAGTAATAAAATCATGACCATGCCGTGAAAGGTGTGTGTGGTGTGAATAGGTGACAAAAGTTGGTGATGATGAAAAACGATGGTGGACATGTATGGCATTAGCACAAGTACCTCACACGTTAGTACCCTTGCGTGCCAGGGCCGTGAGGCAAGTGCTTTCCTGTGTAGCCACCGCAGCAAAAACCTCTCTAGAGAGGTCGTGCTACGGTATCCCCAATTATATGATATGAAAATTATGGATTTCCTTTAAAAACGCTAATAATGATTTGTGACTAAAAAGCGGTTCTCTACCGATGAACATTGCAGGGTGTAAAGGTATATGTTGTCGGTAGGATAGTGGGAAGTGGTGTCTTCTTAGAGTGTCTAAATGTTTACATTGAATTAAAACTTGAAGAACTGTTAATGTCTCACCACATTTATCACACAATGGTGGATCACCACCGGACAAAAGATGTGTGTGTGTCGAGTATATGTATCCTATCCTGAGTCTTGTTAGTGTTACCTCTGTTAGACGTGATTTTGATACTGGTGGCCAATGGCCAAGGTGTGGCTTGATAACGTGTAGTTTGTTTTGTGTGTGTGTATCCCACTTGCTCTGCCAGTAGTCCCTGAGGTTTCGTTTGAGAGACGGCTTCAGAACAAGGACCGGGATTGATATGGGTGTAGGGGCAGTGTTTTTGTGGACGGATGCAGCGAGCTGATCCGCCCTCATATTGCCTTAGATTTCACGGTGCCCTGGCACCCAGCACACTACAACATGTTGTTTTAGTGTGTAGAGTGTGCACAAAAAGGAGCAAAGTGAGACAAGGACCGGGTTTTTTGTTTTTTAAGACGGTGCAGAGCCGTTACCACACTGAGGGAGTCTGTATAAATTACTGCTTTTTGTATTTGTAGTTGTTTGATGTGTTTAGCTGCCACAAGTATCGCGTAAGCTTCTGCTGTGAAGATACTTGTGCCTGAATGTAGAGGGCCAGCATCCGAAAAGGATGGGCCGACAGCAGCGTAGGACACAGAGGAGTTGGACTTGGAAGCATCCGTAAAGAACTCAGGACGTGTGTATTTGTGTTGAAATTCCAGGAAGTATGTTCGGATATGGGCAATGGGCGCATGTTTTGTAACTTTTAGAAAGGACACATCGCAGTCTATAGTCTGCCATTGCCACGGTGGCGGATATGCTACAGAAGCCATTAAACTGTGTTCTAGTGAGACTCCAGTTTCCTCGGCTAGACTTTTCAGGCGAACTGAGAAGGGCTGCCTCATCGAAGGCCTGTTTTGAAACAGGAATGAGCTCGACAAATCATTAATAGTAGAGTATGAGGGGTGCTTCTTATCTGCTTTCACCTTAAAAAAATAAACAAAGGACATATAAGTTCTCTGCAGATGAAGCGACCACTCATTTGACTCAACATAAAGGCTTTCTACGGGGCTGGTGCGAAAAGCACCCGTAGAAAGGCGGATGCCCAAATGGTGCACGGGGTCCAGCCTCTTCAAAGCACTTTCAGTTGCAGACTGATAAACAACGGCCCCATAATCTAAGCGGGTGCGAATGAGGCTTCGATACAGATTTATGATGATGATGATATATGGTGTTTTTTTGGCGCAAGGGCCATTTGTTCGCCAAAGAGCGCCATTTCATCTTACTAAAAATATGGACAATGATAGTGATAAGCGGCTGTATAAGGGCCATAAAATTCCTCGCGATAAGGCAGGTAAGAACATACAAATAATAAAATGATGACCATGCCGTGAAAGATGTGTGTGGTGTGAATGATGACAAAAGTTGGTGATAATAAGACGATGGTGGATATGTATGGCATTAGCACAAGTGCCTCACTCGTTCATACCCTTGCGTCCAAGGGCCTTGAGGCAAGTGCTTTCCTGTGTAGCCACCGCAGCAAAAACCTCTCTAGAGAGGTCGTGCTACGGTATGCCCGTGTATATGATATGAAAATTATGAATTTCCTTTAAAAACGCTAATAATGATTTATAACTAAAAAGCGGTTCCCTACCGACGAACATTGCAGGGTGTAAAGGTATATGTTGTCGGTAGGATAATGGAAAGTGTTGTTTTCTTATAGTGTCCAATTGTTTACATTGAATTAAAACGTGAGGAACTGTTAATGCCTCACCACATCTATCACACAATGGTGGATCACCACCGGACAAAAGATGTGTGTGTGTCGTGTATGTGTGTCCTATCCTGAGTCTTGTGAGTGTTACCTCTGTTAGGCGTGATTTTGATACTGGTGGCCAATGGCCAAGGTGTGGCTTGATAACGTGTAGTTTGTTTTGTGTGTGTGTATCCCACTTGCTCTGCCAGTAGTCCCTGAGGTTTCGTCTGAGAGACGGCTTAAGATCAAGGGCCGGGATTGATATAGATGTAATGGCGGTGCTCTCATGGACGGATGCAGGGAGCTGATCCGCCCTCCCGTTGCCTTGGATCTCACGGTGCCCTGGCACCCAGCACACTACAATATGTTGTTTGTGTGTGTAGAGTGTGCACAAAATGGAGTAAAGTGAGACAAGGACTGGGTTTTTTTTGTTTTTTAAGACTGTGCAGAGCCGTTACCACACTGAGGGAGTCTGTATAAATTACTGCTTTTTGTATTTGTAATTGTTTGATGGGTTTAGCTGCCACCAGTATCGCGTGAGCTTCTGCTGTGAAGATACTTGTGCGTGGATGTAGAGGGCCAGCATCCGAAAAGGATGGGCCGACAGCAGCGTAGGACACAGAGGAGTTAGTCTTGGAGGCATCTGTGAAGAACTCAGGACGTGTGTATTTGTGTTGAAGTTCCAGAAAGTATGTTCGGATATGGGCAATAGGTGCATGTTTTGTAACCTCTAGGAAAGACATATCGCAGTCTATAGTCTGCCACTGCCACGGTGGCGGGTATGCTACAGGAGCCATTAAACTGTGTTCGAGTGACACTCCAGTGTCCTCAGCTAGACCCTTCAGGCGAACTGAGAAGGGCTGCCTCATTGAAGGCCTGTTTTGAAAAAGAGTGGAGCTCGCCAAGTCATTAATAGTAGAGTATGAGGGGTGCCTCTTGTCTGCTTTCACCTTAAGGAAATATACAAAGGACATGTAGGTTCTTTGCAGATGAAGCGACCACTCATTTGACTCAACGTAAAGGCTTTCTACGGGGCTGGTGCGAAAAGCACCCGTAGAAAGGCGGATGCCCAAATGGTGCACGGGGTCCAGCATTTTCAAGGCACTTTGAGTGGCAGACTGATAGACAACGGCCCCATAATCTAAGCGGGTACGAATAAGGCTTCTATAGAGGTTCATGAGGCATTGCCTATCACTACACCACGTAGTACGTGACAACACTTTTATAACATTCATGGCTTTTAAACATTTTGTTTTTAAATACTTTATGTGTGGTACGAAGGTCAACTTGTTGTCCAAGATTAAGCCTAGGAATTTATGCTCCGCATTCACAGACAGACGTTGGCCGTTCAGTTCAATGTCGGGTTCTGAGTGCATGCCTCTCTTTCGAGCGAACAAGACACACGTGCTTTTTCCTGGGTTCAGCCGGAATCCGTTTTCCTCTGCCCATTTGGAGACCTTGTTTAAACCTAACTGAACCTGTCGCTCACACATTGCTAGGTTGCATGACTTAAAGCCAAGCTGGACGTCATCGACATATGTGGAATAGAACATGTTGCGGGGGATGGACAGGTGCTGATGATATATGGTGTTTTTTGGCGCAAGGGCCATTTGATGGCCAAAGAGCGCCAGTTCATGAGACAGGAATGTGGACAATGGTTGCGATTAGCGGCTGTATAAGAGCCATAAAATTCCTCGCAGTAAAGCGGGTAAAAACATACAAGTAATAAAATCATGACCATGCCGTGAAAGGTGTGTGTGGTGTGAATAGGTGACAAAAGTTGGTGATGATGAAAAACGATGGTGGACATGTATGGCATTAGCACAAGTACCTCACACGTTAGTACCCTTGCGTGCCAGGGCCGTGAGGCAAGTGCTTTCCTGTGTAGCCACCGCAGCAAAAACCTCTCTAGAGAGGTCGTGCTACGGTATGCCCGGGTATATGATATGAAAATTATGAATTTCCTTTAAAAACGCTAATAATGATTTGTGACTAAAAAGCGGTTCCCTACCGACGAACATTGAAGGGTGTAAAGGTATATGTTGTCGGTAGGATAGTGGGAAGTGTTGTCTTCTTAGAGTGTCTAAATGTTTACATTGAATTAAAACGTGAAGAACTGTTAATGCCTCACCACATTTATCACACAATGGTGGATCACCACCGGTCAAAAGATGTGTGTGTGTCGTGTATATGTGTCCTATCCTGAGTCTTGTTAGTGTTACCTCTGTTAGACGTGATTTTGATACTGGTGGCCAATGGCCAAGGTGTGGCTTGATAACGTGTAGTTTGTTTTGTGTGTGTGTGTATCCCACTTGCTCTGCCAGTAGTCCCCGAGTTTTCGTTTGAGAGACGGCTTAAGATCAAGGGCCGGGATTGATGTCGGTGTAATGGCAGTGCTCTCGTGGGCCGATGCAGCAAGCTGATCCACCATCACGTTGCCTTGAATCTCACGGTGCCCTGGCAACCAGCACACAACAACATGTCTGTTGAGTGTGTAGAGGGTGCACAAAATGGAGCAAAGTGAAACGAGGACAGGGTTTTTTTGTTTTTTAAGGCTGTGCAGAGCCGTTACCACACTGAGGGAGTGTGTATAAATTACTGCTTTTTGTATTTGTGATTGTTTGATGTGTTTAGCTGCCACAAGTATCGCGTAAGCTTCCGCTGTGAAGATACTTGTGCCTGGATGTAGAGGGCCAGCATCCGAAAAGGATGGGTCGACAGCAGCGTAGGACACAGAGGAGTTGGACTTGGAAGCATCTGTAAAGAACTCAGGACGTGTGTATTTGTGTTGAAGTGCCAGGAAGTATGTTCGGATGTGGGCAATGGGCACATGTTTTGTAACTTCTAGAAAGGACACATCGCAGTCTATAGTCTGCCATTGCCACGGTGGCGGATATGCTACAGGAGCCATTAAACTGTGTTCTAGTGAGACTCCAGTTTCCTCGGCTAGACTTTTCAGGAGAAACTGAGAAGGGCTGCCTCATCGAAGGCCTGTTTTGAAACAGAAATGAGCTCGACAAATCATTAATAGTAGAGTACGTGGGGTGCTTCTTATCTGCTTTCACCTTAAGGAAATAAACAAAGGACATATAAGCTCTCTGCAGATGAAGCGACCACTCATTTGACTCAACATAAAGGCTTTCTACGGGGCTGGTGTGAAAAGCACCCGTAGAAAGGCGGATGCCCAAATGGTGCACGGGGTCCAGCATCTTCAAGGCACTTTGAGTAGCAGACTGATAGACAACGGCCCCATAATCTAAGCGGGTGCGAATGAGGCTTCTATAGAGGTTCATGAGGCATTGCCTATCACTACCCCACGTAGTACGTGACAACACTTTTATAACATTCATGGCTTTTAAACATTTTGTTTTTAAATCACACTATCAGTGGCACGCGCTATCAAAACTAAAACAGAAAACAAATCTTCAACTACGGACGCGCTGACTTAAAAAAAATGAACGATATGCTGGAAACCTTAACTGTTAATCTTGAAACTGGGTTGCAGGATCGTACAATGAATGAAAACTGGTGTCTATTTCGCGACAAGCTCAAAGAAATTCAGGCATCTTGTATTCCAAAAACGGTAATAAGCTCTAGGACGAACGACCCATGGTTTACCCGTGACGTCAAACGGCTTTTAAACAGGAAAAAAAGGGCCTACAGAAAGTCAACTCGAACCAACGATCCTGATGACTGGCAAAACTACAAACAGATTTCTACTTTAACTGAACAAACAATACGTGAGGCAAAACATAAGTATTTTAATATTACGCTCCCAAGTATTATGAAAACCGACCCAAGCAAAATCCGGAGTATTATAAACCCCAAGAACAAAAACACGGTACCCGTCCTAACCAATGCAACCGGGGTTAAGTTATCCTTGCAAGAATGTGCCGAACATTTTAACAAAACCTTTGCCAAAGTTTTCACTACCGAGCTACCTTTAAATGACTCTTTTGATCCGTCGCAACCAAACATAGATTCCAGTTTTACGCCCATTGTAATTACAGCCCATGGCGTGGCATGCGCTATCGACCACCTAGCTTCCAAGACTAGCCCCGGGCCTGACGGTATAACAGCGAAGCTCTTGAAAATAACTTCTCCTTACTCAGCTTACCTGCTTTCGTTGTTATTTCAGCAATCCCTAGATTCAGGTTGCTTGCCGGACGATTGGAAATTTGCCCATACCCTACCATTTTTCAAATCTGGCGACCGGTCTGATCCCCTTAACTATAGGCCCACTTCACTCACTTCAATCAGCTGCAAGTTGCTGGAACATATTCTTTTCACACATGTTGTAACCCACCCTAATCAGAATAACTTCTTCATTAGCAATCAACACGGATTTAGGAAACATTTCTCATGTCAGACACAACTTTTTGAGCTGGTCACTGACCTCCACGTTTCGCAGCACAGGTTGCTTTGTACCGATGCCATTTTTGTCGATTTGTCGAACGCGTTCGATCGGGTTCCACATCAGCGTCTAATGGCTAAAATTTGTAACCTTAATCTGGATGACAAAACAACCCACTGGATTCGTAGTTTTTTAACAGACCATTTGCAATCTGTAAAATTAAATGACCACGTTTCTGACCCAGTGGGTGTCTCATCAGGAGTCCCCCAGGGGTCAGTACTTGGCCCTTTACTGTTTCTGATTTATATAAACGACCTCGCATGTAACATTTCCTCGTCAATTCGTCTCTTTGCCGATGACTGTGTGATATATAGAGAAATAGTAACTTCCGATGATGTTTCTACACTCCAGAATGATTTATTTACTCTAACTGAATGGTGCGAAAAATGGCTGATGAAAATAAACGTAGAAAAAACTAAGCATGTGCAATTTTCTTCTACGACAAGATCCGAAACTTATAATTACCTAATAGATAATGCCGAAATAGAAACAGTTTCATCTTTCAAATATCTGGGAGTTACATTCACCTCCGATTTAAGCTGGACCCCCCATATAGAAAAAATCACATCGAAGGCGTGTAAAAAGCTCGGCCTGCTCAAGCGTCAACTTTATTTAGCTAATTCAGAGACACGACTTCACGCGTATAAAGCTCTTATCCGCTCTTCACTAGAATACGCGCAAATCATCTGGCATCCACATCAGATGTGTCTGACTAACATGCTTGAATCCGTACAGAACAAGGCCGCGCGCTTCATTCTGTCATCGTACTCAAGATACCAGAGTGTATCCGCCTTGAAGGACGAACTTAATCTCCCCCCTCTCACCGAACGCAGGCAGTTGTCAAGATTAACTTTTTTTCACACCCTGTACCATCATCCAACACCATTCGCTCGCAAATTTATACTCCCGGCACCCTATACGTCCGCACGCGCTGACCACGCTCACAAAGTTGGCTCAATTTTTGCCCGAACAAACAAATATCAGAACTCACCCCTTGTTCTGGCAATCAATGAATGGAATTCTTTACCTAGCAGCCTAGTGGACCAAACAGACACCTCTTCTTTTGAAACCGCACTCCTCGCTTTTCTAGCTATTTAAATACCCTGTAACTTGTCTTGATCATGTTCATCTTTTATAGGCTGTAAATTTGTGTTCCTGCCTTCCAAATACCAGATTTTCTGTCACTTTTACACTTTTTTTATATGTTTCACGCTGTACTTTGCAATTGTGTACTTTTGCTGCCTTTATAATATTGTAATGTCACTTTTGTTGTGTTGATTCTTTCTTTTTACAATATTGTATGTTGTGTCGGCTTTCAACCCATTCCTCCCCTGTGTAATGCCCATTTGGGCCCTTAGGGTACCTAAATAAATAAATAAATAAAAATAAATAAATATTTGATGTGCGGTACGAAGGTCAACTTGTTGTCCAAGATTAAGCCTAAGAATTTATGCTCGGCTTTGACGGACAGACGTTGCCCGTTCAGTCGAATGTCAGGTTCAGAGTGCATGCCTCTCTTTCGAAAGAACAAGACACATGTGCTTTTTTGTAAATTAAGTCAAATTGCGTTTTCATCTGCCCATTTGGAGACCTTGTTTAAGCCCAGCTGAACCTGCTGCTCACACATTGCCAAGTTGCATGACTTGAAGCCAAGCTGAACGTCGTCAACATATGTACAATAGAACATATTGCAGGGGATGGACAAGTGCAAAGAATTCATTTTGATAATAAAAAGTGTGCAACTAAGCACACCACCTTGTGGCACACCTGTTTCCTGGACAAATGTTGGGGAGAGAGCACTGCCCACGTGAACACGGAATGTCCCGTTTGACAGGTAACTTTCGATTATATAAAACATTCTTCCACGCACACGAAGGTGGGACAGGTCTCTTAGATTTCCAAAACGCCATGTTGTATCATAAGCCTTTTCGATATCGAGCAACACAGAGAGAAAATATTGTTTATGGACAAAGGCGTCTCTGATCTGTGCCTCGATACGAACAAGGTGGTCTGAGGTGGATCTACTTTATCGAAACCCGCATTGAAATGGGTCGAGCAAATTGTTTGTTTCAAAGATATGTACAAGTCGGCAGTTTATCATTTTTTCGAAGACTTTGCACAAGCAGCTTGTAAGTGCAATAGGCATATAACTTGAAGCTAAAGAAGGGTCCTTGCCCTCTTTCAAAGTGGGAATAATAATAGCCTCTTTCCAGGAGGTAGGGATAGTGCCAGAAAACCGGATAGCATTGTACAAAGTAAGGTTTTTCGTGTTTCTGCTGGTAGATTTTTTAACATTTCAGACACCACACGGTCAGAACCTGGGGCAGAAGTACTGCAGGAGTTTAGAGATGTTCGGAGCTCAGCTAGACTGAAAGCTTGGTTATATGCTTCGTATCTAGTGGATTTGTGTTCGAGTTTCTGCTTTTCTATTCTTGTTCTGTATTTTTGAAAAGTGCCAGTATAGTGGGACGAGCTGGATACCCGTTCAAAATATGCACCGAGGAAGTTTGCCTGATCTTCCAAGGTACCACCCTGAGTGTTTACGAGTGGGAGTGAGTGTACTTTTCTTCCTGCTACCCTACAAACCATGTTCCAAACTTTGGCCTCTTGTCTATATGAATTTATCCCTGATAAAAACTTGTGCCAACTTTCTCTTCTGGCCTGCCGACGCGTTCTCCTGCCTCGAGATTTCATTTTCTTAAAGCTCTCAAGGTTTTCCGCCGTTGGCGAGTTCCGCAGCAACCTCCATGCCCTGTTCTGTTCCTTTCGCGCATTCTGACACTCAGTGTTCCACCACGGGACATGTCGCTTGCCGGGCAGTCCAGACGTTTGTGGAATGCACTTGGCTGCTGCGTCAGTAATAAAGGCGGTGAAGTACTGCACAGCTTCATCTATGCCTAATCCGCATATGTCAGTCCAATTTAAGTGAGTAAGCTTTTGAAATTGTTCCCAGTCGGCTTTGTTTACCAGCCATTTGGGAACATGTGGAGGACATTCATATATTATTGGTGTACTCAAAACTAAAGGAAAATGGTCACTTCCGTATGGATTATTTATGACTTTCCACTGAAATAATGGTACAAGTGAAGGAGATGCGATACAGAGGTCTATGGAAGATGATTGATTTGTGGGGTTTAACGTCTCAAAACCACCATATGAATATAGGTCTATAGAAGAGTAAGTTTTGTTGGCAACGTTATAGTATGTTGCCTCTTTCCTATTCAACAGACAAGCACCTGATGAAATGAGGAATTCTTCAATGAGACGACCTCGTGCATCACAACGAGAGTCACCCCACAGACCATTATGTGCATTCAGGTCCCCAAGGACCAGATAACGTTCAGGTAGTTCGTCTATTAAAGACTGGAATTGAAGTTTTTCACGACGGTGGTGCGGAGGTATGTACAAAGAGCAGACAGTGACAAGTTTGTTTAGAATAACTGCTCGGACAGCCACCGCCTCGAGGGAAGTTTTAAGGGGTAATTGTGTGCATGCTATTCCTTGACTAACTATAACCGCTACACCACCGGATGGTGGTATGGCATCATCTCTATCCTTTCGGAAGATTACGTACTTACGTAAAAAGTTTGTGTTTGTTTTAAGTGTGTCTCTTGTACACACAGCACTCTTGGATTGTGTTCATAGAGGAGTTCTTGTAAGTCATCCAGGTTTCGAAGAAGGCCTCGGATGTTCCACTGTAATATTTCTGTCTGCATATTTATACAAGAGAGATGCTGCTGTGTGTACAAAGAGTATCCTGTGTAGGAGTTAGCTCGTTAATTCAGGTGGCAGGACGGTCGTGCAGCCTCGTTATTGGTTTTTTTGTTTTTCTTGGCGCGCTCCAAGGAGCCGCGCCGCAGTTTTGGTACCAAGGGTACCGTTGTATCCATTGCCTCCTCAGAGGCACTGGATGCCTGCATATGCGAGCTGGTGGTTCGGATTTTAGGCCTCGCCTGGTGAGGTGAGGAGACCTTGAGACCGGAGGACCCTGGAGTCTACAGCCTCAATTTGCTTGGAGGAGGAGTAGACTGAAGTACTGCCGCCTTGGGGCAGGCGCCACAGCCGATGGCTCGCTTTGCGCTGGCCGAAGGGGTGGCGAGGGCTGGTGCGGCGTTGCCCCCTGACGTGCCGCATCAGCACATGTTGCGCCGTAAAATGGCGACACTCTTCGTCTTGCTTTTTTGAATGTGATGTTTTCTTTGACTTTAAGAGTGATTATTTCTTTCTCTTTCTTCCAGGCAGGACACGAACACGAATACGCGGCGTATTCCCCGTCACAATTCGCGCAGTGAGGCGTAGTAACACAGTTATCAGATGGGTGGCCGTGGCTACCACATCTTGCACAAGTTTCCCGACCCCGGCAGTTCTGCGAGCCATGAATAAATCATTGACATTTATAACACCGTCTTGGATTGGGAATGTAGGGACGGACAGAGAGTTTGATGTAGCCTGTGTCTATAGATGAAAGCAGTGTCCTAGATGCAAAAGTGAGTATTAAATATTTGGTAGGTATTTCTTTGTTGTCGCGTCTGATGACGATTCGTTTCACGTCCGTGACATTTTGCTCTTTCCACCCTTCAAGCAGTTCCTGTTCAGACATTTCAAGAAGGTCTGCTTCTGAAACAATTTCGCGTGAGGTGTTCATTGATCTATGAGGTGAAACAGATACTGGGATATTACCAAATGCTACGAGACTGCCAAGTTTTTCATAGTGGTGTTTTTCAGGCAGCTCAAGGAGAAGGTATCCGCTAGCCATCTTTGTAACCTTGTATCCTGAGCCAAAGAGCTCAGTCGGAGATTTAGCAACAAGAAATGGAGATATGGCTCTGGCTTGTTTTCTTGGGTTTTCGCTGTGCACAACATAAAATTTTGGAAAGCATTGTCTGGGTTGGCTGAAAATTGATATTTCATCGGTGCGTCCCCTCTTAAGCGAAAGACGATCTAGGAGACGGGGAAATGCAGGTGTTCCCATAGTAGTGTGCTTTTTTTCGGCAACAATGGCGACCACCATCTATGGAGTCCAACCAAGAAACGCTGAAGCATTTAATAGCATAAGGCTGCAGACGCCAGCCGTACATTGCCACTATAACCAAATATAACTACTCAAGGTTGAGTAATTACACAAGGTTAACCCTTGCCACCAGGAAACTTGGAAGTAAACAGAAGAGAGAAGTAGACAGGACAGACTAAAAAAGAGAGATAAAGATGAAGTTGTAGCGGAGAGAGATAGGAAAAGGTGACTGCCGATTTCCCCTGGGTGGGTCAGCCCAGGGGTGCCGTCTACGTGAAGCCGGGGCCAAAGGGGTGTGTTGCCTCTTCCGAGGGGCCTTAAAGGTCCAATCACCCAGCGTCGGCTCAACCCCCAGGATCCCCTTTTCCCCGGACACGGCTCAGCCACGCACGGCTAGGCGTGGGAGGGAGCCCAAACTCCTCCATTAGCTCGAGTCCGTGGTGTCGCTACACACCAAACGCCTACTTGCGCAGGCGCCCCTGCGGAGCGAAAATTGAAGTAAACCTCTCAGTGAAGTCTTATGCATTCTTTCTTTTCCAATACAGGACGTCATGCCAGCAACGCCATGCGTAACTTATAATGGTGTCGTCCCTGAAGATGCAGAGTTTTTCTAGCTGACAAAGTGTTTTCAAGTGACTAATGCTGAGGAAGGACTTGTCGCAATTATGTGTGCAAACTGGGTGTTCAATGTTCAATATGCTTGTAAAGCGTTCAACAGCATCGTCACCGTCGAAAGATTTTTTCTTGAGCTCAAGAAGACAACACCAAGGTCTGCTGTTGCGTAGTTCTTAAATATTGTAAAATCCACATAGCCATATGATAATGCCGTATGGTAATGGTCTTTCACATTTGCCTTACTGCATATTTTTTTATGTTTGATTGTATTAGGGATTAAAAATTTATTGATTATTATTACCGTTTTTAGTGCCATATTAATTTATTTTGCATTTGCTTCACAATTCGTGCATGTTTCTTCTTTTGCATAGCTGGGCACACATGCTATCAAATAACCCATGGTCATTGAACTTCTTAGTTATTACCATATTACATTCCTGCAAGACAGGACTATTGTGCAATAGTTTTCGCTGCTTGTTTGTTAATCTAAATAAAATTGCACTGCCTTGGTTATGGTCAGATTATATTATGTGGGCCATTGTGATATAATGCACATTGCAAGAAGCATGTGCAAAATTTTGAAATAAATATTAATAATTTAGAGAAAAACTGCCTTGTGGTACTTGTTCTTGATATTTATTCTGCAAAAATTCATATTCATTTCTATAATGCATCAAAAACAGACTTTTTTAAAAGTGAGAGCGATGTGCATCAACATAACACTGTTGTTTTTATATATGCACAATATCTTTAACTTGCTAAGACTGAACCATGATTTACCCATGCCAGGTTTAATTGCAAATTAAGTTGCTGAAAAATATGTGTATTGTCTGCATCCTGCAATAGACAGGCACACTGCTTTGAGTATCATATATCTTGAATTGCAAATGTGGGTATGTGTGGGTGCATGTGTAGAAATGCATACAGACAAGTATACAAGGCACCCTTTGCATGCTGTGTTGGCTCACAGCCTTCAGCGGATATACATGAGACGTGCGGTATTTAATAAGAGTCTAGATATTCAACTGTATGACATAATTAAAAGCATGCTGCTTATATATATGACATATGAGCTAGTTAAATGT
Source organism: Rhipicephalus microplus (assembly GCF_043290135.1). NCBI lineage: Eukaryota > Metazoa > Arthropoda > Arachnida > Ixodida > Ixodidae > Rhipicephalus > Rhipicephalus microplus. The sequence continues at coordinate 168,401,116 of NC_134702.1, read as the reverse complement.
TATGCATTTACATTTTATTTATATATACTTCAAGTCTTGTTTGTGTCCTTTACATCTTTAATAGCATGTGTCGTGCATACCCGTTAATGCTCTGTGGAAGTCGATATATAGCCATCAATATTCGTGCACATGTATATATTGACTTCACCCTCTCGTGAAGCGGAACACTGCAGCGCACGCCTATCGATATAGCAGAGGGTGCACACTTTTTCAACACCTTTGAAAAAGGTTGTTCCAGTTCAAAACACCCTAACCCCCTAAGTTTCATTTTCTCTAAGGTGTTCCCATAACACCCTTTTGGTAGGGTGTATCTGAAAACCCCCATAGGGTGTTACTCTGGCGACAAGCCAGTTTACACCGTTAAGGGTGTAAAAATTTACTGTGCACCAGGTCAATCAGCAATTGATGCGAACAATGATCATGATAGGCGGCTGTAAGAAGGCCTTAACATTCCTCGCGCTAACACAGGTAAAAACATAGACGCATTGAAACTATGACACTGAAGAGAAATATGTGCAGTGAAAGTAGTTCAGCTTGTTTTGGTTTTTTATGATGCAAAGCCAGCTTAGGTCATCATGAAGCAAACACATGGTAAGATTCTCTTAAAATGTTGGAATGGTTTGCCGAGTCCTTGCCTAGGCAAGAACCTTGAGGATACCAACCATAGCTAAAAGATTGCGATCGTCTTCTCAAAAGTGGGAAGCCTATTTAGACGATGCAGTATATAGATTTAAAGTTCGTCTGAAAAACCTGCTTCTTTTAGAAAGCTAAAGACTTCGTAGTTATCAACAAGCGCGTTTTCAATTAAAATTGGTGGATATGTAGGCTCTAACGTCGCAAAACCACCAAATGATTACGAGAAATGCTATAATGGAGGGCTCCGGAAATTTCGACCACCTGGGGTTCTTCAACGTGCACACAAATCTGAGAACACGGGCCTCAGCATCTCCAACGGATATGCAGCCGCAGCCGGGATTCGATTCCATGATCTGCGGGTCAGCAGCTGAGTACCTTAGCCACTAGACCACCGCAGCGGGGCGTCTTCCCTTAAAAGCAGTGCAGGATGAAGAGGCATGTTCATTGTAAAACACGATAAAATGTGTTTTTTTTTCGCAATTCTTCTAGTTTAGTGCATGATGATGATGATATATGGTGTTTTTGGCGCAAGGGCCAATTGATGGCCAAAGAGCGCCAGTTCATGGGACATGGAATGTGGACGATGATTGTGATTAGCGGCTGTATAAGGGCCATAAAATTCCTCGCGGTAAGGCGGGTAAAAACATACAAGTAATAAAATCATGACCATGCCGTGAAAGGTGTGTGTGGTGCGAATAGATGAACAAAGTTGGTGATAATAAAAGACGATGGTGGATATGTATGGCATTAGCACAAGTGCCTCATTAGTTCATACCTTTGCGTCCAAGGGCCGTGAGGCAAGTGCTTTCTTGTGTAGCTACCGCAGCGAAAACCTCTCAGGAGAGGTCATGCTACGGAATGCCCGGGTATATGATATGAAAACTATGAATTTCTTTTAAAAACGCTAGCAATGATTTATAACTAAAAAGCGGTTCCCTACCGACGAACATTGCAGGGTGTAAAGGTATATGTTGTCGGTAGGATAATGGAAAGTGTTGTTTTCTTATAGTGTCCAATTGTTTACATTGAATTAAAACGTGAGGAACTGTTAATGCCTCACCACATCTATCACACAATGGTGGATCACCACCGGACAAAAGATGTGTGTGTGTCGTGTATGTGTGTCCTATCCTGAGTCTCGTTAGTGTTACCTCTGTATGATGCGATTTTGATACTGGTGGCCAATGGCCAAGGTGTGGCTTGATAACGTGTAGTTTGTTTTGTGTGTGTGTATCCCACTTGCTCTGCCAGTAGTCCCTGAGCTTTCGTTTGAGAGACGGCTTAAGATCAAGGGCCGAGATTGATATGGATGTCATGGCGGTGCTCTCATGGACGGATGCAGCGAGCTGATCCGCCCTCACGTTGCCTTGGATCTCACGGTGCCCTGGCACCCAGCACACTACAACATGTTGTTCGAGTGTATAGAGTGTGCATAAAGTAGAGTAAAGTGAGAGGACAGGCTTTTTTTTGTTTTTTATGATTGTGCAGAGCCGTTACCCCACTGAGGGAGTCCGTATAAATTACTGCTTTTTGTATTTGTAGTTGTTTGATGTGTTTAGCAGCCACAAGTATCGCAAAAGCTTACGGTGTGAAGATACTTGTGCCTGGATGTAGAGGGCCAGCATCCGAAAAAGATGGGCCGACAGCAGCATAGGACACAGAGGAGTTAGACTTAGAAGCATCTGTAAAGAACTCGGGACGTGTGTATTTGTGTTGAAGTTTCAGGAAGTATGTTCGGATGTGGGCAATAGGTGCATGTTTTGTAACTTCTAGAAAAGACACATCGCAGTCTATATATAGTCTGCCACGGTGGTGGGTATGCTACGGAAGCCATTAAACTGTGTACAAGTGACACCCCAGTGTCCTCAGCTAGACCCTTCAGGCGAACTAAGAATAGCTGCCTCATCGAAGGTCTGTTTTGAAACAGAATGGAGCTCAACAAATCATTAATAGTAGAGGATGAGGGGTACTTCTTGTCTTCTTTCACCTTAAGGAAATATACAAAGGACATGTAAAAATGTTCGCTACTCATGGACTCCCTGATGTAGTCATATACGACAATGGTCCAGCGTTCGTGGGTAAAGAATACAAGGTCTTCTTGCTTAGAAACGGCCTCCGACAAATTCTTGTACCACCTTATCACCCAGCCTCTAATGGAGCAGTGGAACGTGCAGTACAGACCATTAAACAGAAGCGGAAGAAAGCACAGCCATAGGATGATTTACACGTATAGATAGCGAGAATTTCTCTCATGTACCAGCCACTCCGCATGAAGCAACAGGTTGTAGTCCCGCTGAACCTCTCAAGGGCCGGAAGTTGAAAACGGCATTGGATTTACTACGGCCTGACTTTCGGACCACAGTGATGTCTCAACAGATCTCTCAGAGTCTCCGGGTCTTCAGAGGATCGGCAGGAGCCGTAGCCATGGGAGAGGCATGCTTTGTGACTGCTACGAAAGATGTGTCACAGTCTATAACCTGCCACTGCCATGGCGGGAGCCGCAGAGCGGGGGGGGCTGAGGTGGTATTCAAGCACCGGGACATCTGTTTCTGCAGCTAGGTCTCTAACACGCAGCGAGAAAGGGCGTGCCATTGCGTGTCGATTGCAAAAAAGTTGAGAGCTGGACAGGTCGTTGATGGTGGAATATGCGGGTTGCTCACTGTTCGCATTTACTTTAAGGAAATATATGAAGGAAGAATATGTTCTCTGCAGATGGAGTGACCACTCGTCCGATTCTACATAAAAGCTTTCAAATGGGCTTGTTCTAAAGGCGCCTGTGGACAGGTGGATGCCTTGATGATGAACAGGGTCCAACATTTTCAGAGCGCTTGGCGTGGCAGAGTGACAGACTATTGCCCCATACTCAAGGCGTGAGCGTATGAGGCTTCTATACAGATTCCTGAGGCGCTTTCTGTTGCTGCCCCACATTATTCGTGACAGCACCTTTACGATATTCATTGTTTTCAAGCATTTATTTTCAAGATGTTTTATATGCGATACAAAGGTTAACTTCGCATCTAGAATTATACTTAGTGTACATTAGGAACTTATGTTTTGTGTTAACGGGTAGACGCTCACGAAGTGTTATTTTGGCGATTCGCTGCGCTACACGAGAAAGCGAAGTGTACTTTGGAAATGAATGAAGTGGCAATTGATGGGTTTGTAGTACAACGTACATTTGTTATTTTTGCGCCTGTGTCTCATCGTCGGACCACGCTGTCTTCGTGAAAGTAGCACCTGTGGCAGACGCCATCTTAAATGACTAGAGAACAACTCACCTACACATGTGGAAGTGTGCCTGGAAGTAAACAACACGATGGACGCAGCCATTGCACAGCATGTGCAACGGCAGATTTCTGTACAAGCCACTGGTACCGAGGCTACACACTTGTTGCAGTGAAGCAGTGAAGTGAGATTGGCGAATGCACTTGGCGGCAAGTTTACTTTGCTGCGAGTGACAATGAACTTTTTCGTGTGACAGTGCGCAAATGACGCAGCGAAGAGTACTCTCTCAAAGTGCACATAAGTTGCCGCGTGTGACAGGGGTAGTGGTGTAAAGTTTGTGGTGGTGGCACAATTGGTTCCGTCATGTTCAATGCGCCACCAATTGCACAGCATTGTGTGGATGAAATCGTTGAAGGAATGGTGGGTGGCTTTCACAGTAAAGTACTGCTGTCAAATCTTCCATTTCTGTAGTACAAAGGGTGTTCCACTGAAAAATGAAACATCAAAATAGCACCGCAAAGATGGATGCCCATCCTGCTATAGGAGAATGTACCCAGACATCTAGGGATGCGATTGAAGCCCCCACTGTGGGTCAGAGCTTATAAGATAACACTCTTATTCCAAATTTGATGATTGAGGAGCAGTGAGATGTTATCAGATTTCTGATAGTGGTAAGTGTTAAACCGGTAACGTAAACGTAAAAAATTTGTCACATGATGGATGCAGATGTCCGACAAGCTAAAGGCAAGGAGGACGTCTGCAGCAGAATCTCAGTGTTGATCTTCAAAACGCACTGAAGGTGTGATAAAGTGGGTGCAGTACTCCGTTGTTGCAGAAGGAAAGCTATACAAGCACGTTTATAGGTGGTAGCTAGTTTTTCAACAGTACTCGCGAATACACCAACGATAAAGCAATAGTGAAATATGATCGATTCCTTTGTTTTGAACCCACGTCCTATTTTCCAAGCCAGAACATATGGCAGTGGTAATTTAATTCAATTTGGTCTTTTCAGTACATGTCTCATTTTGCAGTGTGTTTATTTCAGTTTTTTTTCTGACAAGAACTTTTTATTGCTGCATGTACTCAATAAAACCAAACCCCTTATTTTTCGAAGCTTCTGGCTCGAAGTAAAGCTATGTGTACACCCCTACATCGCCATGCAAGCAGAACTTGTATTTTGAAACATTTTACATATATTTCATTGCTTATTGCATTTTGTACATGACCAGAGTATGATTTCACTGCATTATTAAAGGTAAATTTTTATGAAGTAGCTAAGCGAACCCCAAGTGATTCTTAAGAATTGTGATGTTGAACAGAAGAATCTCTACTAGACTACAAAACTTGCTGTTGTGAATCTTGTGATACCTTTGTCAAGGTGATGCATTGTTTCTGTAGGAGCGTGACAAGCAAAGTATGTGCTTTTAATTGGTTTAATTGTGGGTTCTGCTTTATGATGCTGGTGGGAGCATTATTGCATTGTATTTTTTATCTTCTTTTGCAAGATTTCTTGTTTGGAAAACATGAATGTGCAATGGGTATTTGGTTAAAAAAATAACCGTGAGATTTCCTCTATGATCGCAACAAATGCCTCATTGGCACTTTAAGAATTAAGAATGTGCTTTTTGAGTTATGTATGTACAATTGCATAATGAAACCTCGTTAGTAAAACAAATAATAGTGCATAGTTAAACACACTGAGAAGCAGAGTACTAGGTTTGCTTTGCCTAGTGTCGGTACTCTTTATTTCAGTTGTTCTGTGATATAGCTGGGACGACCTGCATGTGTGCGAGTGCACACGTGTGTGTGTGTCACATTATACATATACATTGATGTGTGATCCTCTCTTTCACTCCAAAAAACATTTCTGGGTACACTACTGAATTTCTTTGAGGGGTACGCAAAAATTATATTACTTGACAATCCCTTATGATGTCTTTTTGTGATGACACTGTCATTGAACGAAATTTTTAATAATGGTATCAATTAGCAAAGTTAAAGCAACCAAGTTAAAATGTTTTAAGCTCTTATTATTTTTATGTATGCACCTATTTTGTAGCAATTTTCTGGAGGAATCTAGTACTATATAGTTGGACATTGCAGATGTAACTAACACCACAATAATTCTAATCACACCTAATTCCAATTGTCTTATTTGAAACTACTTTAGATTCCATTTAGATGGTGTTCAGCAAGATTGCAGTGAAAATGATGCACCCCACCTCTGGCTGCGAGGCCTGGCCAGCAGGAGGATCATGTGTTTCAGCAGGTGTCTCACTGCAGGTGGCACCTCCATCTGCTGCCAGCTGACTGGTCCCAAGTGGAGGAGAGGGTGCCCCACTCCCATGCTCAACAAATGGCATGAAAAAACCTTCAGGAGGGCATCGATCTCCTAGAGCAACTTCAGCGAATTTTCTGCAGTCTGCTGATGTCAGCTCAGGACTGTTAAGGAAAGCACCACCAAAGGCCCGCTGTACAACTGCTTGGTACTTGCAAAAGGCTCCTTGGTTGCCGGCGAAGCAGCTGCATAAACCTACATCTGCCCTTACCTCATACATCCTATTCCCCAATGAGCTTGGCATGTTATAGACATTTTCTTCAATTTGGATGATTGAGCTATGTGAAACTTCAGGCATTTTCTGGAGCACGTGCTGAAAGCCAATTTTATGAGAATTTTCACGATGATTTGCATGACGCAGAAGCCTTGTTTCGAAGTATTTTCCCAATTTTTCCAACACGAATTCCATTAGGCTACTGCATTATAAGCTTTGGTCCGGCTGAGGATTACATCTTTGAGGATCTGGACAGATGCCTCGGAATAGTTGTTGGTATTCTGTCCTCTAGTAACTACCCTAGCTCGGTACAATAGCACCCACTTGTGTACCCGTTCAAGGAGTGCGTCTACTCTTTGGATGTAGGATGAATGAGGCAGAGATCGTAGATATGCCTTGGCTTTCTCTAGCTCGCTGACATCCTTTGCATCTGAAACATATGAAGGGATCTGAAACATATGAAACATGGATATGTATCACCTAAATTTTAATAATCTTCATACTATTCTTTTGTGCAGTCAACCAGTGAATTGAAAAGGAATAATCTTGCCTGATTCGGTCATGAGAAATTGATTTTGAGATAATTCAGCATGTTGAGCATCTATTCTCTATAGGTGACTTTTTAGAAACTACAACTTTCACTTGGTTACTAGTCTGGAGCAATTATTAAACATAAATTAGTTATTCATAAATGGGATAATCATTCGTTCTTTTTCTTTATATATGATTGCGGGCAATCTGCGGCTGTGCAGTGCCATGCATATTTGAGGAGCCAAAAAAACGAGATGAAATTTCGTAATGGTGGGTGGGAACAGGAAGTGACATTAACTTTACAACAGTCTGTTGAGACCTGTTTTGGAATGGAGGGTCTGCGCGGTGTGGAGAGCTGTAACATTTTAAAAATGTGATTACCGCGGTCTGCTGTATGACTCTGCTAGCTTGTTTGGAGATGTTGAAATAGCCAGTGCCTGTTTACTGTGCCTTTGAGACAAAAATTGGCTGGCATTAGTTCAGATGCTAAAATATGACAGGTGTGACCTGCCATACACTTACAAGAACTACTGCCAGAGCATGCAATTATTAAGTCATTGTCACGAGGTGCAGACACCAGGGGTACAGCTGCCTTGTTTCCTCTCATACTCGCTGCAGATGATGCTATAAAGGCTCGATAATTTGATGAACAATATTTTCACTTCTGTGGAATGATGAGGTCATGTAATGTGTAACAATAATTAGAAGATAGACCGGAAAAAAAAAGGCGTGCTGCTTACTCAGGCTTACTTATGAAACATACTTGCTCTTAGGGCTCAATTGTACTCAGCCTCATTAAAGTTTTCATCAGGTGGATTCACTGGGACTCAGACTCATTAAAAGTTTTCTCTGCAAATATTACTTAGACTTGAATTTGCCAAAATATAATTTTGCCAGGCTTAAAAAAGTCAGATTCACTGCTCAGTCGGAGTATGAGCGAGTACACTCATGAGTCCGCCAGCGTATAATTAGCTTGTTTTTTTTTTTACTTCATGGTAGCACTGCTCTTAAATGCCAATCTCTCACATAATCACAGCTCTGTATAATACCTTTTGACCTCATACCTTCAAATACAAGTTATTAGTAGTTGGAGCTCGGTAGGAAAATTTTTATAGGGACGTGACTGGCACGAGCTGTCTTTTCAGAAACATCCCATAAGAAACTGTTCGGGGAAATCAATGCACCTTATCTGTTCTTATCCGTTGTTCATGCCTCTTTACTAAATATTGAGCTGGCAATTCGAAAATAGTGCATTCAAATATGTCTGTGTTGACATTAGTTAAAGCTTGAGTTCACTGAAGGCTGATAGTAGCGTTGAAGATGACTAGACAGAATTGTTGGTTGGCGAAAATTGTAGAGCTCATGCATTCACTCAAGAAATATATTTTGTGCTTAGGGCTCACTCCGTCTCATTTCCTCAGCCAGGGTTACTCGATCTCGAACAAACTAAAATATTACTAATGTCAACTCTCACAGTTGACTCGGTGGCTCAATGTGACTGTGAGCGAGTTTGAGTGACTAGACTAATAAGTGTCTTTATGGTCAGGAGGAATAATGTTGATTCACAAAGGCAGCAAAGTGTAATAAATGAGCGATTTTTGCGGTGCCATGAAATGGAGGAAGTGAAGCATATTTATAGATAAACAGCATTCTGAGATAAATGAGTGGCAGTCACGATAATCAGTGATCAGCGGCCAGTTATAGTCCATTCACTACGAGCTTCAAGAGATGTCTACAAAGTGTTTGTGCTTAAAGAAGTTGTGCTACCATTCCAAAACATTTTTTTGGTTGTGGTCATTATGAGAAGATATCTTTTCATATCAATAAAAACAAGCTTGCTTTTTATCATATTAGAAGCATTTTATTTTTAATTTGACTCTGTTAGTTGTGAAAAAATAATGACGGCTAGTGTTGCCCAACAGTAATGTTAATAAACCAATCGGTTCAAGAAAAATACCCTCACAGGTAGACTTAGTTCACCTGAAAAGAAAACTTTGATTTAAAACTGTATTTTATCCACTTTTAAAAGCTTCTCTTTGAGCACAGAGGCAATTTTTTTTTTCTAGAGCATTGAAAGACAGTGTAGAGTGCAACTGCTACTGTTGCCTCATACTTGTTGAGTCGTTATCTTGTCTTGGTTGTAGGCTGCCTCTGAGCTGAAGCAGTAAGGAAGCCTTTATTGTAGTGAAGCCACCTTATGTAACTGAAAACTTACTTGCTGAAAGGCCTTCAGTGAAGGTGCTATGGTACTTCAACATTGCATAAGTGTCATCAGTTATACATGCCACTCCTGACCTTAAGGGGAGACACTGTTCTGAATTTTTTTTTAATCGAGTATTTCCAGCTGAAATTTTAATAAAATATGTATTTTTCACAGCTGAAAAGTATGCAATTAGTCTTTTTGCTATTACTTTTAGATTTTTAAGTATTGACTGTTACATGAACTTGCATTCTGCCCAGCCTTTTGACATCTTCCTCATGAAATATTGCTACAAATTTGATATGACAGCATTCCATGAAGAACAGGGAGTGTAACAAAACCATAATTTTATTTCTAGCTTCATTGGTACCAGAGTTATGGCCTTAACAAGTATACTCATTAGAAATCTGAAACTGTTGCTTAAGTTTGTTGCTAATGAAATCACTATTGTAAAAAAATATTACATCTTTTCTGGTTTTCTTGCACTAATCAATGTATAAGCTTTCAAATGCTGCAAGAATTATCAAAATCCGACTGCTACATCAAAAGATACTGTGGGCAATGGCTTAGGGTGTGATGAAAAATGTTGTTTTGAGAAAACGAGAAAAGAAGTTTAGGAACATGCTGAGCACTTATATTTAACAAGAAAAGGTGTGAATCGGTGTATTAACCATATTAGAAGCCACCAGGAATGTAGTCATCATCATTCTCCTTGGAGCGCTTTCTTTTCATTGCATGCTTGAAGTTTTCGGCCACAGCAGCTTCAACGGTGAAAAGTGATGCGTGTTTGTTTTTGGACACGAGCGACCAGATGACGGAGTGCAGGCTCTCGTTTGGGTTCTGTGTTTTGCCTCGCTGACAACGCTCCAGCAATTTCTTGTCAGAGAAGCGCGTGTAAATACGCTGCAAGGCATCAACCACATACTACGACAGGTTGTAGCGATGATTCTGAGGAGTCTCCTGCTTGGCAACAGCCTTGTTGTACTTGCACCATGACTCTTCACCAGTTGGGCAGTGAGAGTGCTGAGGGCTTGCATCAGTAGATGCTACGTGATAAAAGGTTGCCCAGACAGCATTATTCATGGCCTCAATGCTTCCTTAGTTGCTTTGTAAAGCCCATCCATAATATGGCGTGACCTTTGTGACCAGCTCGCCTGTCAGTTTGCCTTCGCCGTCAAGGCTTGGCTTTCCTTTGGCTCTTTGTTTTTGCAGGAGGTTTCAAAGTGCTGTGCCCATGCGCTTACGCACATGGTTGACACAGTCCTCTTTTTCTATTGGCACGAAGCCATATATCTGTGCCTCCTGCAGACTGTTGAAGGCCCGGCTGTCTCCATCGCACAACATGGTTGTGTAGCGGAGCTCATGTCTCTTCAATGAGCGGCGAAATAAAACTTGTGCTGCTTCCACCTCCAATTGTCCTGGCTTACTGGAGATATTCTTTTGGCAAGTGTGACCAGCTAGCCACTCGGCATACTCTGACAAAAACTTCTGCCAGCTTTCTCTTCTGACCTGCCGACGCGTTCTACTGCTTCGAGACTTTATTTTCTTGAAGGTGTCAAGATTTTCGGCTGTCGGTGAGTTCCGAAGCAACCTCCATGCTCTGTTTTGCTGTTTGCGCGCGTTTCAGCATTCAGAGTTCCACCATGGCACACGCCATTTTCCAGGGTGTCCATTTGTTTGTGGGATGCATTTTGTTGCAGCATCAATCAAAAACGCTGTGAAGTAATTGACAGCAACATCAATGTTCAAAGTACATATGTCACTCCAACCTAGACGAGCGATGGTATAAAACTGTTCCCAGTCGGCTGTGTTTGTGAGCCATTCGGGAACTCGTGGTGGACACTGAGTTGCTGTAGTTGTGCTCAAAACTACGGGGAAGTGGTCACTTCCGTACAAATTACTGAGGACTTTCCACTGGAGTAGAGGCACAAGAGATAGAGATACTATGCTTAGGTCTATGGAGGAGTAGGTGTTATTAGCGAGATTATAATAGGTTGGTTCTTTTTGATTTAGGAGACACGCGCTCGACGAGAGAAGGAATTGTTCAATCAGTCGACCTCGCTCATCACACCGAGAGTCACCCCATAGCCTGCTATGCGCATTAAAGTCTCAAAGAACATAAGGCTCCGGAAGTTCATCAATTAAAGAGCGTAAATCACATTTTTGCAGCTGATAGCTAGGAGGAATGTAAATAGTGCAGATTGTGATCAATTTATCAAAAAGAACTGCTTGAACAGCCACTGCCTCAAGGGATGTTTGGAGTTGCAAGTGTGTGCATGCAATTTCTTGATTCACTATGATGGCAACACCATCGGATGATGTCATGGTATCATCACGGTCCTTTCGGAAAATAACGTATGTATGAAGAAAATTTGTGTGTTTTCAATTAAGGTGTGTTTCTTGTACACATAGCACTTTTGGGGAGTGTTCATGTAAAAGTTCTTGGATGTCGTCAAGGTTTCTGAGAAGGCCCCTGATGTTCCATTGTATAATTTGAATGTTCATGATGAATGTAAAATCGTGCTGTGTGTACGAAAAGCGAGTGGCTGTTTAGAAAGGGAGTTTGAGTTCATGTAAGAGGGCCGTCACCATGCCCTGTTATCTGCTTTTTTGTTTTCTTGGCGCGCTCCAAGGAGCCACGCCGCTCTTTCGGCACAAAGGGTACCGACGTATCCATTGCCTCCTCGGAGGCACTAGATGCCCACACATACAGGCCATTAGTTCGAATGTTGGGCCTCGCCTGGTGATGTAAGGCCTTGAGGCCTGAGGACTCTGGAGTCTCCGGTCTTTGTTTGGGAATAGGCGGTGTAGCCTGGACTACAGCCGCCTTGGGGGCAAATGCCACAGCCGCCGGCTCGGTATGCGCGGGCCAAAGGAGTGCCGAGGGCTGGTGCGGCGGTGCCCCCTGACGCACCGCATCAGCGTATGTAGGTCCATAGAATGGTGCAACTCTTTGCCGTGCTTCCTTAAATGAAATGTTCTCCTTCACCTTCAATGTAATTCTTTCTTTTCCTTTTTTCCAGTATGTGCAGGAGCGTGAATACGCGGCATGGTTTCCTTCGCAGTTTACACAGTGTGGCGGTTGTTTGCAGTTCTCGGACACGTGACCTAAGACCCAACATTGTGCACAAGTCTGGCAGCCACGACAGGTTTTAGAGCCATGGCAATACCTCTGGCATTGGAAGCAACGACAAGGGTTTGGTATATATGGCCTGATAGATGTCTTCGTGTACCCTCTTTGAATAGATTCTGGTAGTTTACTGGAAGCGAACGTGAGTATTAAGTGTTTCGTCGGTGTTTCATTATTATCTCTTCCGATGATAATTCTCTGTACGTTAGTGACATTTTGGCTTTTCCACCCCTCCAAAAGTTCAGTTTCGGTCAGGTCAAGTGAGTCTGCGTCAAATACCACTCCGCGAGTTATGTTGGTCGATCTGTGTGGTGTTACATTGATCAAAGTGTCACCAAAAGTTGAAAGGTTGTGTAGTTTCTCAAACTGTTCCTTTTTCTCGAACTTCGAGGAGGTCTCTGCTGGCCTTTTTGGTAACTTTGTATACGGCCCCAAGAGTTTCTGTAAGACACCTGGCTACTACAAAGGGGGATACAGTTCTGGCTAGCTTGCCACTTATCTCACTATGTATAACATGAAAATGGGGGAAGTTTTCATTTGATCGGTTGAAAAAGCCTAAGGCCCAAACAACGAAACATTCCTTTCCTTCGACCGCGTCCTATCCTCACGTGAGGCTTCCTTACAACCAAGTACCGACGGAGAAAGCAAGCACACTCTGAAAGCTCCTTTCACCCGTCCTCGCGGGAGGTATGGTTGCTGCGCTCCTGCATTCGAGATTATCGAATATAAGCTTTGCTCACAAGCGTTTATTCTGTAAAAAACGTGGGGTCACCATATCACTTCCAAATTGAAGTGTTATTATATAGAGACGCGTGCACGCTTTCTTCCAACTACGATTACTGAATGTGAAAAGCCACCGTAGTGGAGCACAAAACGTGGTGCGTTCTAGCAACACTGAAACGCCCGCCTCTTTAAACGCTGTTATGGTGGCTATAAGGCTGTCAGTCTAAACGCGCTTCACGAGTCAGACATGCCTGCGAAAACACCCTTCTCCGAAGACGAGAAAGATCTCGTCCAGGACCTCGTATTGAAAATACAAGACCCTCCTCGAAAATAAGCGTACGGACGCAATATCCATCAATGCGAAAGCCAAGGCATGGGAAAAACTGTGCACGGAATTCAACAGCAGGCCTTTTGTGCGCCCTCGGGACGTCAAGCAGCTAAAGAAGCTGTGGGATAACATGAAGCAAAGGTGGGAGCGGGAGAAAGCAAAGCAAATCCACGACGTCCTAACTACAAGTATGTTTCCCTTCTCTGTAAAAAGGTCGCCGGTGCTACGAGTTTTGGGGTATTTGCAGGAGGCGGCCCCCCACCACCGCCTATGGGCGAAAAGCTTGCGCAGATCGAAGCCATCGTTCCGCACCTGACCACGCGGGTACCAGATCCTTTAGACAGCGATCGGCCGCCTGCCATGCCAGCAGCCCAAAGCGAGTCGGAAATTCTGAACGGGATGATCTGTGAAAATGGACCAGCTGACAGTGATGAAGGTATGCCGCTTTCTGCGAACTCCATAGTGCCGCCACGGAGATAGAAACCTCTGCAGGCAACGCGGGCGTTTCTAGCACACCACAGGTCACGAAAAGCGCTTGTGCTTACATGCTGTCGTGATATGGCAATGCATGCAGATTCCTGTCCGATTTATCTGCACTGCCACTCTGTAATGCCTTATTTGATCTTGCCTCTTTTTTCCATTGCAGAGTAGTACACATGCATAAGTATATTTCTTGCAGTTGTTAATTCATCCGTTGTTTTCACATTGTTTTGGAGATACCACGCTAGATGTCTCAAATGTTATATTTAAATGTCGCCAAGTGTGGTGTCTGAATGTACATGTGGCTGTTCAGATGATGTTTTGAAGTTTTCATAAAGTCATTTGAAAGTATGAGCTGTGTCATGTACACCTTTCATTTACTGAAACACCACAGCGGTGCAAGTAACACTGCATAGATAAATGCATGCAGGACTCTTTAAAGTCAACCATACTGAAGAGAGACGATGTAGAGCAGGAACATATTTTTTTAAACAGCGCCTGAATGTAGACACTTCAGGTTTGCACTGGACCTGTGTGTTCATTCCCAGAGGAAAAACACTAGCGAATGTAGCAGCTGCATACTTGTGCACCAGCAACAGTGTCGGAATCTGCTTGGCTAGGGTTGTCAGGTAAATTAACGTCAGAGTCTACTTCATCAGAGAGTGGACATGGGTCCTGACCCAAACAGGCAATGTTGTGGAGCGCTGCACATGCTGTCATGATAGCTGCAGACCGATCAGTGTCCGTCAGCTTGGAACATACATAATGCGTGCGCTTCCTCGGCTGTGCCAGTGTGACCCAGTGTGCAGTATGCGCAGTATGCAGGGTCAACCAGTATGCAGTGTCTACCAGTGTGCAGTGCCACACAGTATGCAGTGCCACACCGGTCCGGTAATCAGGTATGACACTGGCAGTGGCACTGAATTTTTCAATAGGGTGACGCTTCGTGTGGGCGACTGTGTAGTCGACGTGTACTTGTGGCAGCACGTCGACAGCTCCAATATTCAGGAATTTTTCGTTCCGAGGTGAGTTTGAAAACCCGGGAGCAGATGAAGCCCAGAAAGGCCCTCAAGGGTCACAAGTTTGTGTAGAATGGCCAGGTACGAGAGCCGTGGGTGCAAAGTCCCTGTCGACACTGTGGTCGTCGTCACTCAAGTAAGGCGTGTTCAATTGAGGAGCGCTATTCTCATGCAAGTGCGTCGTACTCCACGTAGAATAACAGCGCAGTGGGATAAGAGCAGGCTTCGCTGTTCCCGGCCATGCATGTGCAGTGGCGGCAAGGACCTCGCCATCACTCTTGCCCATGAAGAAGACGTCGACGGCGGCTTGTTAACACACTGGAAGTTTAGTCTGAGCAAAAACAAACATTAGCATCTGCGGCGAAATCAAGTGATTTAACACGTCTTACTTCAGTGTGGATGATCACGATATCGGCGGCGAATTTCTGCATTCACGACTCCCACAACCAGCCACTCGTCAAAAAGTTGTGGCCCTTGATTGCCTTTCTCGACTTTAACTGCCACCGGGTAATCAAACTCGCTCTCGGAACGAGAAATTCATGAATACTGGAGCTGTCGACGCGCGGCCACAAGTGTATGTCGCTTACACAGTTGCCCGCACGAAGCGTGAATGGGTCACTCGGAGCAGATTCTCGTCTTGGTACGGCTCGAGGTCTTCCTGGCACAGCGTTGCAGTGTAGTCTTCTGGTTAGGCTGGCATCGTGCACGACTGTTCTGGGAGTTAAATTTGAGTCAGGCTCGCACTTGATCATGCCTGAAAGCTACGCCAACGCTCGCAAACACGACTGTGCTGCTGCACTTTTCTACTGCCTCTGACAAAAAATGGCTGCCTACCTAGAGAGCGTAGCGTCGCCGCCGTTCATGCAAGCTCCCTATATTATAACAGTGGCTTTAGCACCAGCTATGATGGGACAAAAGCGATGCATCTAATAGAATGTATTGTGCATTACTAGAATAATTTACCTTCATGAGGCTCTCCACAAGCGTAGCACCACGGGCAGCCAAACATGTCATTGAACTGCACCATGTTCATAACAGCGGCACGAGCAGGTGCGTCGACACAGCAGCAGATTGCGTGAGCTGTAGACTTGATGGCTGAGGATGCCGTCCTCTAGACTAGGTGGCCAAAGTTGTACACTTCTTCCACTAACTTGCTCATGAACAGTGACATGTCCGGGTGGGGTCCAAACCAAAGACCACCAACCAAGCAGTTTTTCATACTATAATGTGGTGGCAGCTCATTTATCAGAATGGGCCATATCGACGGTGTTGATGACATAAACACCGGGCTTCCATCTGTGATGAATGTGATTGTCAGATCCATCTTGCCTACTTGCCCATTCTGGCGCAAATTTCTGAGCATTGTCCCACTTGTCACTGAAGGCCCCAGGTGTTAGGTTGTTCTCATCATTTAACTGCGTGAGTTTTCTAAAGAGTACATCCTTGGTTCGAGCAATTACTGATTTTACCTGTTCTTTTAAATTTAGAATTAAAAAGTTTCCTTAGGCCTTCAATGCAGAGACGTAATTTTCTACACAACAAGTGGGACACCTCATGGTTTTTGCGCTAGTTTGTGGGTTCAGCAGGCTGCCACAGTCATTGCAATAGAAAAAGTGCTTGACTAGGCTCTTCGTTCTGGACGACCACATCTTTCTGAACAAGTGCTTCGTTCGTGGAAGAGTGTTTCCTCCGAATCCAGAAGGCCATCAATGAGACTCTGGAGGTCATCCAAGGCCACCCAGCTGAGGCCATGCGTTATGACAAAGGCCATGAGCATTATAACTGCAGCTGCCTTTGTTGTCGTCGAGCCTAGCAGAGTCTGAGACTCCAAGTGGGCAAAGTCTTCAGCCAACAACTCTGACTCATTCAGAAAGGTGGGGCGCACTTCTTCAGACTCGTTGCCCATTTCAGCGTCACCATCACTTTCGAAACTGTCGTAACAGTCGCTGAATGTCTCGTCCATCGATGAAGGCTCATCCTGGGCTCCTTCTGAAGCTTTGGAGCATGTGTCACCTTCCACATCTGTGAGGGCACCGAAGCTGTCGTCGTCAACAAGGTCATCGGCCTGTGGCGGACGCACGTCTTCTGGACTGAAGCCGGCGTTGTTGTCCGGCCCGAATGAATCACACGTAGAACTCATATGTGAGTGTAACGACAAGTCGGCGGTGGTCAATACAGGGTCACATGACAATGACAGGTCACCAGAGGATATTTGAGTTTCTGAGGAAAATTGGTCGTCCTGGGAGTCATAGTCACAAGCGCGGCTGCGCTCTCGTTACTTCTTGCAATACGCAGTCGACTGCGGCAGTTTGAATGACTCGTCTCTGTCGAGGTAACGCTTCCGAATAATCCTGGGTGAACGTTGGCTCATTTTAAAGGCAAAGGCGCAGGCTCACCGAGACCGCTGGGAGCAGTAGCTACAGCAGAGAAATGACTAAGTGGATGTCCCTGTGACACTTTCGCTACTAAAATCAGGAGACCGAACCATTGCACAGTCAAATTTACGTTGCCTCAAATGCCTCGAACTGTCTCAAAAAAAAAAAAAACACTGGAAAACATGTGAAGCCCTTGCAGAGTTTACATTTTAGTTGCGAAACTCCCCTCAGCCTACACGTATCAAAATCCAAACACGTCCTTGGCCCCTTTACTGGAAGTTAACGAACTGTCGCGCCATCTGTTGGTTGTAAAGCCTACAATTATTTGCTTTTTTGTGTTTTGTACTACAGTGCCCAGGTGATGCAAATATCAGCTAACGTCTGAAAAGTTGGACCAACTGCGTGTCTATATTTTTGAATGCAGTTGTGCAATTCGTGCGGTTCAATAACTCAGCCTTCTACTGGGACTCTAGATGAGTGAATGTATAAGGCGCGACTTACACTAGATGAATAGATTATGTGACTCAAGTACCCAACTGTGCCGTATCTGTGGGCAAACTACATTAGTGAATATTAAACATTGCGGACTATGAGCACGTGCAGGCAAAAAGGAGGATGCATACAGATGTATATATTAAGACATTAAATTAGAAAGGCGTAATAAATCGTCCATATCACTGTGTATTTGTAAGAGCACATTCGAGTGGCTGTGTGACAACCCTCCGAAGGCTCTAAAATACTGATGTAAATGAAAAACTAAGTTCAAAGTAAAAATAGCGCAACTAAAGAAAAAGACACCACAAAGAAGGAACACTTACACAGGTCAAGCGCAACAAAACAGGTTGCGCTCGACCTTTTTCCTTTGCCGTAATTAACCAACTAGCCCCCGAGACGTCCTGATAAAGAACTAAGCGTTAATACTGAAATAAGCGGGCCGTAGATGATGAATAGGGAGGAAATAATACATGCATACTTGCTTGCTCTCGCTGCATAGCTTTCAGAAAGTAGAATTCGCCACTTTGAGACACTGTCAGAATGGTTTCAAGCTACCAAACCAAATTTCCTACCATTCAGAATTGATAATAGAGTTTTTTTTCTTTCTCCCGCAAGTACCAGTTCCCAGTTTTCGTCGATAGTCTCTACCACAGTAGAAAACACCGATGATCTTCTAACGTGCTTTGACTATTGACTAGCTGATCTTGTAGATGAGTAGCACTTGTAGAATGCCGTCTATATTATTACTTGTTTTTTCTGTTTTTGTTTCGACACTTATGAAAAAGCATGTGCCGCGACGACAATTTGCAATAATTGATTGTGGTCTCATTTGTCGTGCTCGGGCTCTCCGAAGTCAAAGCGGGCAGGACCCGCGACGGGTCACGAAGCATTATCTCAGTCCCGGGGTGTTTCTATTGACCCACTGAAATCTATCACGCCCTCAGTCTGTTACTACGCTTCAGTCGTTATAATGCACTCGTATCCTTGTCTTTTGATCTAGTCGACGTTTCACAAAGATCTTCCATCGTGTCCCTCCTTACAGCTCCATGCGGATGAAGAGATTTCGCGAGACACTTAGAATTTGCGGGCCAATTAAGAACCGAAATTCAGGCAGTCCAGCAGGCCCACGACGTCGCGGTAAGGCTTGGCCTTGCCATCCCAACGTGGGAGCGGCCCGCTGTCCTTGCTCTATGAATACGGGAGTTACTCAGGATACCAGTAAAGTTTACTACTACCTACCTACCAACACAATATACGTAACTATATGATATGCTGGAGTTTCTTGGTGCAACGTAGACATATCCGCACAGCACGTTTGGTCAGAGATCCTCAAAGGTGCAACTAAAATTGAATGACACTTCGCAAGTAATAATGCCAAACTGTGCACATCAGGCATGTTCCAACTCGGCATTATTACAGTGTGCCTTTTCTTGCAAGTATTTATAATACAATAATGTTGGGAGTTTCATGCCTAAAACCCACAATATGGTTATGAGGGACGCCACAGTTGGCGGCTCCGGAAGTCTTGACTACATATTGGGCTCATTAGTGTGCGCCTTAAATCTAAGCACATGGACCCATGGCTCTCGCATGCCGCTTCCATCGACCACTGCCCCCACAGCCGTCATTTCATCGCCCCAACTTAAGGTCAGCTATCGACGCAAGTATAAGAATGTTAACAATGCACATGTAAATTATGTGTGCCCTCGTATACCGTTAATTATTGCGTCTTTCCCGTAACTTGTCACGCCCGGCCTTGTGAAAGACATGCAATGATGCAAACCTCTCATGTTGCTCTGCTGATTTGCGAATGAGAAGAGTGGAATTATTAATTCACCTTCGAAATACAATACTTTATTTTGTGCTACAACTTAGTATAAGCTGTAAAGAAATCGGCACTGTTTCATATTTATCAATTTTCCGTGATTAGAACGCTTCGAGCACCACGCTCTCTTCAAGAGGGTGCAGCTACAAAAATAGACGACAACATAAAGGTCAAAAGTCATAAAAGCCCAAAGCAAACAAAGCCATCCATAGCCTCTTAGGTCTAGTGGTGTACAGTGTTTAGAAATATAATTGGCGCAAGTCACTGCTTGCAAGCCCCTATTCCCGCTGAGACTCTGGTGCTGCGTTTTTTTTGTTTTATCAGTTGTTTTTTTGTTTAGAATCATGTATGCCTACGTCGCGTATAAAGATGGTGCAAAAGCCGTTGTGGCGGCCTCACTCATATGTGATTTCAGGCCGTCCGAAACAGACCTCGCCTCAGACAAAAATAAAATGATTTATTGGCGAGAAAAGCGGGAAGACGGCGACCTCGAAAGCTACTTTTCTGTCGATGTCGCGGAATTAGCAGGTGAGGAGCGTGCTGCTTGCTGTAAAATGTGGCTGTTCATTACTGCTTGTGTGTTTCTTTTTTGTTTACCGTCTCTTCGTGCATTGAGTTATAGTGGCCCTTTGCGACTGTAAGGGCTATTTGTGTGGTGCAAGTTGTTTTCGGGGGTTCTTGGTTCTTGCGCTAACGCCTTGTGCAATAGAAGCGTACGAAGTTGCGCTTAATGGTACAGATTCGTGGTGGAACACAGCTTGAACAACGATGACGAGAAAGACCTAACTGGGCTAGCGCAAATAGGCAGTGCTAGTCCTGTTTGGTCAATCTCGTCACCGTTCCTGCTGTGTTCTACAATTAATCTTGAACATGCGCGAAACATTTAACAGTGCTGCACGCACGCACGCGCACACACACACAAACACACAAATTCAAGGCCCTTTATTTAAACCCTCAAGGCTAGTGGCGTATACCAGTGCCCAATAGAAGTTGGGCAATCGTAACTCATTGTTATGCTAGTATGCTCGCAGGACAAAGCGCGGACTGGTCAGTCAGCTATTTTTTATGCATTTGATGAATTAAACATTTCTGTATACCACCTTACCAAATACCGCATCCGTCGATTCTGGCTTAATTTCGACCAGCTGGAGTTTTTTAATGTGCTCTACAGGGCAAGGACAACGGGATTTTTTATTTCGGCAACAACGAATGCAGCCATTTGCGGCCGGGATTTTTTTTTTTTTCTTGTGGAATCTCGCTCAGCAGTTCGGCGTACCAATTAGAATGTCATTGTTTTGAGCAGAGGTAAGAATTACAGCCTTTGCAAGTTTAGTTTGACACACTTAGAAAACAAAATTGCTGTACAGTGATCTAGCCCTGCAGCGCTGCACGCTGTGTGACACGTGCGGTGCAAATGTTCATGCAGTTCTGCTGTTATCACAAGGGCAACAGCAGACACAGCTGCCCCATGAACACAGCAGTCGAGTCTGTGAGCTAAAAAGAAGCGGAGAAAATTATTAACCTGTGAGGAGAGAGACAGTGCATCACTGAACATGAAGCATTAGCCGATTTTATCCTGAATGTCAACACCCTGGTGGTGGCCTACTACGCCTTCATGGAAGATCAGCTGGCATCAGTAGAGGCTGCCAAAATTCACAGGTAATTACACAACGCCTATTACTGCATTCTACATTTCTTTGTTCTTTTTCTGCAAAAAGGCGCAAACTTTTTTTGCAGTCAGCTTCCTTGAGCGCTAGACTTGGTTCAGCTGCTGCAAGAAGGATGTAGTGAGGCTTGTGCTCAGTAATATGCAGATTCGCCGCAGTACATAAACCGGCGACAGCATGGAGGAACGAAACAACTGAAGAGACGCCTCAATGTCACTCGCTGCGAAGCCGTGGTGAAGCCGGAAGTCAGCTATATTGACCATGCGAATTCTCCGCTCTTGTTTACACACAAGAATGAATCGGAAAACGCAACTCCCTCTCTGCCGCGAAACAAAAGTGCATTGCACAGCACGCACATGGTGCCGAGCTGAAACCACCGGAACGGGGCTCAATAGGCTGAGCCAACATGACAGCATTGGCCATACTGGCATTTCAGGAGCAACACTGCGAAATGATTGAAGAATGTACCACTTCAAGAAGCAAATGTGCACGTTGGAACGTTTCCACAATGAATTTCAAAGAAGATATTGATATTCTTCTTGCATCATCAGCTATTTAACATCTGCAAGCTGCAGAGCACTATGCAGAAATTGAATAAGGCAATTTCATGAAAGAGAGCCTTGTATGCGCACTGATACAAGCTTTTTTCATAGGGCGGTGTGGTAATACTGTGGTAAGAGACTATAGCCCACAAGAGAGTATGCCGAAAAAGACGATGGTGTGCGCATGAGATAGGCTCACGAAGCTCGGAGCTGGGGAATGTCGCTGGGCAGAAAGCACAGGAGGCAGCCAGCTAGAGTGCCAGATGTTCGGTCCGAGAGACCACAAAGACCGAGCTGGTGCGACCAGACCAGCCGGGACGAGTTTGGTGTATTCTGGGGATGAGTGAGCGTTACGGGCCAGCCTGCCAACTGTTCCTGTGGGGCTCGAGTGTGCAGGCAGGAGCTGAGATCGTGGCCTGTGTGCCGCGTCCCAGGGTTTTCCGGCACAACCCGAGCTGACCCTCTTCCGGAGCCGAGAACCTGGCCTCGGTGCCGTGTCCCAAGGGTTTCCGGCACAACCCGAGCTGACCCGCTTCTGGAGCCAAGATCGTGGCCTCAGTGCCACGTCTCAGGGGTCCTGGCACAAGCTGAGCTGATTCTCTTCCGGAGCCGAGATTCTGGCCTTGTTGCCACGTTCCACAGGTCCCGGCACAACCCGAGCTAAACCTGTGGCCGTGGTGCCATGTCCGAGCGGGCCGTCGCCAGCGTGGGCCTGTACGTTTTGCCACGAGCAGGTCTTCATCTACTCGTGCACTTGCCCACGACTTCATCACCGCAACAGTCCACTTCGTGCTGGCATTGTCGCTACCTCTCTGCGGTACCGTGAGTGACGATCGACGGATCTATACTTCAGGACTTGCCGATCCTCCCGTGTGTGGGTAAGGGCTTGACAGATGTTTGTATTGTTTAGTGATTCACTGCGTGTATAATGATGATGTGTCCAGTCGATAAATGCGTTTCTTGTTTGTTCCTTGCTTTTCAGCATGTGAGGGCCAAGAACACTACAAGCAGCTGCCTGAGAGGTATCTGTAACATTCAGCTGTCGTAGATAGAACAGAACACAACCCTAGAATTCACGTGGCAAATATAGAAATGAGGGCTACACTAGCGAAGGCAAGCTTTAGCAGCACTTATATCAACAGGCATTCGTTATAGCTCCATCTTAATATTAATAGCTCCTTACATTGTTCTATCCATATTGGCACATTACAAGCCAATGTTATCTGCCTGAAGAGACCATAATACCATGGTGACACCTCACGATATAAAGGAATATGCGAAGGAGGGTGTCGTGAGTAGGAGCTCCATTTCGGAGACAAAAAGACGATGACAAAGTTCAGAGAATATTGAAAACTGCGCAAGCACGCGCACTGTACTGCGAGGCATGAGGTATGCGTGACCCGAGCTCCAATCGGCGTGCAAGTAGCGATGACCTGGCATTGTCGACGTGGGATTGGCAGGAGAAGGTCACATCGCCAGCAACCTTAATGACGACGGGAGCGGCATAACATCAACTCTGCAATCTGTGACGCGAACGTCCCGAGAAGAAGACAGAGACTTCGACTTGCTGCTCGGGAGGCTGCTCGGGTTACAGCAGCAGCACACAGCAAGCGCCGACTTTCCTGGCGCAACCCCCTTCAAAGCAAGCCGACCAAGAGAGTACCCTGATGGCCACGTCTGCGTGAAGCACCGGGTATTGTTTGAGGCCACTAGGCTTAACCTTGGAGGCCTCTACCACGCCAGCACCGACATCAGGCGACGGCAACGACGGGCGACTCCGTCGGCAGCGGCAGGGACAGCGACGTTCGCAGAGAAAATCGAGATCCCCAAAAGGTACCGGACATGACCAATCAGGACATTGGCGTCAAGATCACTAGGTCATTCGTGTCTGTCAAACAGGAGATTCTTAAAACTAAGAGCATTTGTCCAGGCAAGCTTATGGCTTCCTTTACCAACAAAAGGGATGATTTAGATGCTTAACTGCTTCGTTTCGAAAGGATCGATGTGGGTCAAGGATGGCAGAAAGAAGAAGAGAAAGGGAGGGGTTTGGAACGGCAAAAAGCATGGAAGTGCCGTGGTCACGGCAAAGCGTTCGCTGCAAGTCCATCAGCCGAGCTCCTGGTGAAAATGCCTCAGTCTTCGCAGCAACGTACTGTGACCTGCGAGGTGCGACTAGGAGGGCAACCAGCTCAGCCCAGCGACACATTGCTCCCAGAGTGGAGCAAAGACTATGCTCCGTGGGCTGCGCACCGAAGACCGAGTGAGACAGCTGCGACGTGTACCTGACGCAAAGGTTACCGAATACTACACGAAACCGACCAGCCTCTCGACGATGCATCGTACGGTCGTGCTACGGTGAAGTGTCGTTTTTCAAGGACGCAACGGGACTTCGACCAGGAACCGGTGCAACTATGTCAGGGTCAGCAAGTCCTGTTTGAATTTTAAATACCTTATGCATGTTTTGGGGGCACAGTGTGTACTGGGGACCCTCGCTTGTATTGTTGCGTTTTCACCACTTGTGATGTACATAGGTTAAATTATTGTCGCATATGTGTTTCTGCTTCGTTTACCATCTAAAGACCATGAAAGTGGAGAAGCAGCAAAAGCAGAGCTTCTTTCTCAGTGTTCTAATTATTTTCTTTCTCTTACGTAACGATAGTATTAGGGTCTACACAGGAAAAGTGAAATGACCAGCCTGGCAAGTGCTACTAACTGTCACCTGCCGTGGTAGCCTGGAGCGTTGCGGTGCATCCTCCTATGTTGTATCCGAAACCAGCACTTTTGGCATGGTAAGCCGCGAAATGAATACTGTTGTGCTAGGCCACTTCTCCTGATCAGGTGGTGTGGAGAAGACTCGAGACAACTCTATTGTTGACAACTGCTCCTTGTTTCCCAACTATTGTCGGGAAACAGAACACAGTTTTTATCTGCATATTGTTCCGCGTTCCTTCTACATGTGCTCTACCAAATGACGACCCTGATATGTGCATGCACTTAGCTCAAGATAGAAGTCATGTCCCGCTTAGAACTGGACACGTAACTCACGCAAGGAAGCACTATAAGATAAGATCAGGCATTCACTGGACGTTGGCCAGGACTCACGCACAGCAGACGACCCCGGTGATGCAGTCTTTGAGGTATCACTACGCCCGCCACAGTACTGAGAACACAACCAAACCACCACACTGCCACAGGTAGAACCGCAGTTCCACATCTGTAGAGTAACATTTCAGCTTCAAAAACTCCATCATGTCATCCGTGGGTTGCCAACCCCAGCCACAAAATAAGTCTCCAACATGCTGGTTTCCTTCAGAGTGAACCTCCTGGCACTTCCTTATGATGAACTCAAGGCAGAGTTCTGTACAACAGAACAGCCGGATCAGAACAAACGGAAATCGAACAGTTTCTTTCAACCATTGAGGTCAGCGACCAGATGCCCACGCAGCTCCTTGGTTCACACACCCGCGCAAAAGATAATGTAGTGCTATACAAGTTGTTTCTCTAATGCTTGCTGTTTTCACGTGCAAATAGTGCCAGCTAGTAGCATGAGAAGTCATGTCATTGAAACGACGATGCCACATTGGCCAATCGTCGTCAGCACTCCTTCCACATAGCTCTCATCATCATGCGCTATTCCTAGGTGACAACTACCACCCCTATTACCGCACTTTCCAACAGTGACCACCTCATAGATCGGCTCGAGGAAATATTCATGGTAGCCACACCAAAAGCCAATCTGCCACGCCATTTATGAAAACATGGGTGATCTTCTTACACCCACTGACTCAGAGGACGTGATCAAAGTGAGTCTATAGGTTCACATTCGTGCTACTACCATCACAGTGTCTATGCCATGCATCACACATAATGGTTTGACCTGCTTTGCAACAATGAGAGTTGTCCGTTGGGAACAACGGTCCATTAAAAACAGTAAAAGTGGTGTTCTGATTGGCAGCAGCGAAACAAAATTAAAAACTGCTGTAGAGAGCCGTTATTCATGATGCTACTTGGGAACTGCTACTTTTTTTTTAAAGCAGGGCTGTTGAGAACTCCAGAGGCCACTGCATACCTTTCCATGAAATAAAGCTTGTTTAACAAATCTGACCATTGCTGTCCAATTAGACGAGTCATGAGGGAGACGCCGACCTACCACCGACACAATACCCAGCGGACCAAAATGGTTGTGCCTGCACCTTTTTCACAGCGCCTCCGTGGGACAGTCTCGGATTACTTTCTCTGCCCTTTCCAACTTTATAGTCGTAGTTTACAATAACCTAGTCTTGAAACAAATACCGATGTCTCAAGTTGCCTTCCTTTTGAGGCTCCTGCACACACTGCCCAAACCGCCCTCCCTGCTTGGCAAATGCGCAGTGAGAGAAGTGCCTACCAGGTGATTGCAATTAGAGTCAGTAACAAAGTTAGGGTGCGAGTGATCATCTACAAGGGCATTATATTGCCACGTTCCATTTCCCAAGTTTTGTTATCGTCCCAAAACACTACACAATTCTCAGTGCAAACCGCACCTGCAGTTTTCGAGAAGCTTCCGGACTGTAGTAGATCATTTCGATAAGATCACGCCTACTCTGCGAACTGTATAGATTATTCTGGAACCTATGCCACCGCCAGCGATAACGCTAGAACATTCGACGGCAAGAGTATAAATGCCGACGCGCTTCGCGGCTTGTCAGTAGTTGATCGACAGCCGACGCTCTGTTCACTGCTATCTGTGCAATACTGCTATTGTAATCGGACTCTAACCTTACCAAGGCCGACGTGGAGTTCAAGTGGGAAACACCACAGGAACACGCTTTCCAGGAGCTTAAACATCACCTCCAGACGCCTCCATTACTTGCCCATTTCGACGAATTTGCAGAGACAGAAATACACACTGACGCAAGCAGCGTAGGTCTTCGCGCAGTTCTTGTGCAGAGGGCTGACGGACTTGAAAGGGTTATTAGTTACGCCAGCCGATCGTTATCCAAAGCAGAAGCCAATTATTCCACAACAGAAAAGGAGTACCTCGCCATCATCTGGGCTACATCGAAATTTCGCCCCTACCTCTACGGCAGGCCCTTCAAAGTTGTGAGTGACCACCACGCCTTGTGTTGGCTAGCCATCTTGAAGGACCCTTCAGGTCGCCTCGCACGATGGAGCCTGAGACTTCAAGAATATGACATTACTGTCATTTACAAGTCTGGCAAGAAACACTCCGACGCCGACTGTCTCTCTCGTGCGCATGTCGACCAACCACCACCTGAGGACCCGGATGACGACTACTTCTTGGGAACGATAACTACCGACGACTTCGCTGAACGACAGCGGGCCGACCCGGAACTTAAGGCCCTAATAGAATATGTAGTGCCACCATCACCATCATCATTTCTCAATCACCGCGCCGCGCCTCTCGCGCTGCTGATGCTAGCTCGAGCTGCGCGAGGATTAGAACAAGCTAGCGCACTTGGTGTGTCGGACGTGTAAAGCCACGCGGCTCCGCTTCAGGCGTTGAATAAAGTGGCGAGAGAACGACACGACCACGTTGGCCGCCGTCCCGTCTTCCTCTCTCGCTACATTGGTGACCTAGAGAACACGCCCTTCACGGAACGGCCCACTGCCATGTTCTCGCAACTCTGCCCGCCAGTGCCCCCGTTCCAATCGACCCGACCTACCCCAAGGTATGGTTCATGCAGCTCGATGCCGTTCTTGCGCTGAATGGCGTCACGGACCAGCCGCTGATGCACGCCATTCTTCATGACGCCCTTCCGGTAGAGTTGTCATCTCTCTGCCACTTAAACCTCCAGCCAGCAGCCTTACGATGACTTCTGCTCTGCGGTGCTTGCCAGCTATGGCCTCACGTACCGACCACTTCCAGGGACCCGCGACTTTCAGGTTTTCCCGGCGTCGCAGCGTGCTGGACCCTCCGGCCCGAAGCTCTCATTTGACCGCAACCTAACTTCCCCGACAATGTCTCCCTCCACCTTTGGTCCGGCCACTAGCGCAGTGATTCTCGCACCCGGTCACAGATCCGACGAGGTTCTTGAAGTCGTTCCTGCTGCCTACAACCTGACCACCACAAAGTGCGTTTTTTCGAGTCCTCGGCCGATGGTCCTTCTGGCACACTTGCTACCGGCACGTTTTCCACGAAAGCGAGGGCATGCGACACCGTGGCCCCACCAGACTCCATGACGATCACCTTGCCGCCCGCCTCAGAGTCTGGCACAGGTTACCTTTCGCCCGTTATTGACTTCCCGACCTCGAAGCTTTCGCCTTCAACAACGTCCAATAAACGAGACTTAACCTCTCGTCTGGCCACTAGCAATGCCTGTCCGTGCCCCGACTGCCCATTCGCCAAGGTTCTCGACATTTGGGCTGAATGCAACCAGTCAGCCACGGGGTTTGTGTTTTCATCGTCCTCGGCCGACGACACTGCAGGCATGCTTACCACCGGCTCGTCTCGGCCGACCTCCATGGCTCACAACACGGCTGACACGTCAGGTTCTACGACGGCAACATCACTGAACGCTCTGGTGGCTACCACGACATGGGCATTGTCACGCCCGCTATTCACCTACCGGTTGCGGAACCTTCCCCCTCCCCGATGTCCGAAGGTGACTGTCGACCAGCCTCAATGCTCTGCACGTCCTGCCAGCAACGACCACCGTCGTCCTCGCAGTTTCCCGCAGCTAAAGTCAAAGCCACCAGCCATCAATCACGGCCAAGCTTCCAAGACGCTGCGACTATGACTGACGCGCTTGAGGACGACGTGCCCGGTCCGCTTCAGACAGGGCTCTGCGTGGAGCAATCTAGGGGGTGTTGGCTAGAGGCACTCATCAATTATGCAGACCTGCACGCCAACCCTCGTGCGCGGACTATCGGAGGTCATTACACGAGCACAGGTGTCCGTCCAATACTCCGGGCGAGCCCACGCTGACTGGGTTCCACCACCACCATTCCCCGGAGCCTTTGCATCCGGACGGCAACAACCAGACGCATGTCCACAACGCCAGCTCGTGTGTCACAACCGCGACGACGCTCATACCTCATACGTGTCTACCACCCATTACCCTACGTAGCGAGAACAACGTGCTTGGCGTCACACATTGCGGCAACTTTTGAGCCGCCCTGCTACGCAGCCACGAGTTGCAGTCACAGCCCTGAAGAAGGCGCAAGCGCCTACTCGGCCTATCCGACGCAATGTCCCACCACTAGGCGTGTACCCGACTACCCACCGTACACTTTGCGGCATTGTTAGGACACGTTCCTGCATGCGTCAGCACGTCTATCTATACCGGCACGTCAGACGCCGCTCGATTTTGAGGTCTGTGTTGCGTCGACCCCAATGTCAAAACCCGCACTACCGACCCTCTGCCGACGTTAGCAGCATGACCTCGCGACACACGGTCCACTCTCGGCCTGTCCGACCAGGTCATCGTGAGACCCGCTTGTCGGCAACCACAGCGACCCGGCACTTCCTTCTTCGTCCCTTGCGCTTCTCCCAGAGTCGCCCACAGGAGACACACTGCTTACCGATGGCCTATAAACGTTGACAACATGGACTTGCCAAATGAACACTTTATGGATTGTCCTTCATGTATATAGCACTTGTCGCTCTCTTTCTTTTTTTATATGCCTTCAAATCGCGCAAAGCGCTAGGGGGGGGGGGCCTGTAGTGTCATCATCACCATCATCATTTCTCAATCACTGCGCCGCGCCTCTCGCGCAGCTGATGCTAGCTCGAGCTCCACGAGGATTAGAACAAACTAGCGCACTTGGTGTGTCGGACGTGGAAAGCCACGCGGCTCCGCTTCAGGCGTGGAATAAAGTGGCGAGAGAACGACACGACCACGTTGGCCGCCGTCCTGTCTTCCTCTCTCGCTACAAATACTTCGAAGGCAGGCCCGCCGAAGTCCCGAAGGTATTCAAGCGCGCACTTGCGTCGTTCCTCCTACGAAACGGTCTTCTACAAAAGAAAAACTTTTCACCGCTTCGAGCTAAGTACCTCCTTGTGGTGCCTTCAGCTTTGCGACCAGAACTCCTGCAGGCCCTGCACGACGATTAAACGGCAGGGCACCTCAGTGTTTCTCGCACGCTCGTGAGGATACAAGAAAGGTACTACTGGCCACCTCTTACCACCGACGTCACTCGTTATGTGAGGACATGCCGGGGCTGTCAGCGAC
This sequence comes from Rhipicephalus microplus, assembly GCF_043290135.1. Classification (NCBI taxonomy): domain Eukaryota; kingdom Metazoa; phylum Arthropoda; class Arachnida; order Ixodida; family Ixodidae; genus Rhipicephalus; species Rhipicephalus microplus. The sequence continues at coordinate 168,371,214 of NC_134702.1, read as the reverse complement.
GCAAGGCACCGCCGACAAGGCCAGCGGGACTTCTGCAGCCAATTGAACCACATTGCCGACCTTTCCAGCAGCGGACCTACTGGGGCCGTTCCCGACGTCGGCTTTCGTAAACAAGTAGATCGTGGTAGCTACCGACTACCTCACCCGCTACGCCGAGACAAAAGCCCTTTTCAAAGACAGCGCATCCGAGGTAGCGAAGTTCTTCGTCGAAAATATCTTCCTACGTCTTGGCGCCCCGGATGTCCTTATCACCGCCAGAGGAGCGGCATTTACTGCCGACTTAACTCATGCGATCTTGGCATACAGCCAGACAAACCACCGCCGAACGACAGCGTACCACCCACAGACCAACGGCCTCACCGAGCGGCTCAACAAGACGATCGCCGACATGCTGGCAATGTACGTCGATGTCGAACACAAGACGTGGGACGCCCTTCTTCCATACGTTATTTTCGCATACAACACAGCGGTGCAGGAGATGACGCAGATATCTCCATACAAATCGGTCTACAGAAGGAGCCAGGCAACGACGCTCGATGCCATGTTACCCAACGTCGCCGACGAAGAAAACCTCGATGTGAGTACCTTCAACGCGCCAAACAAGCCCGAAAACTCGCGCGTCTCCGTATCAAGAATCAATAGATGACCGACAGCCGCCGTTACAATCTTCGACGTCGCTTCATGGAATACCAGCCCGGTGAACGTGTTTGGGTGTGGACGCCGATACGTCGACGTGGACTAAGTGAAAAGCTTCTGCGACGGTACTTCGGACCGTACAGGGTGGTTCGACGTCTCGGCCCACTTGAGTACGAGGTTGTCCTCGACGGCATCACGAACTCTCAACGACGCCGATCGCGACCTGAAGTCGTCGAAGTCGCGCGCCTCAAGCCGTTTCGTGCGCGTTGACAAACTGAAACAGTTTTTTTTTTATTATTATTGTATCATAACTTATTCATTGTACTTTCTTGCAATATTGTTGTACCTTCCTCTTTAGTTAGAGCATCGGGACGATGCCTTTTTCAGAGGGGGGGGGCAATGCCACGTTCTATTTCCCAAGTTTTGTTATCGTCCCAAAACACTACACAATTCTCAGCGCAAACCGCGCCTGCAGTTTTCGAGAAGCTTCCGGACTGTAGGAGATCATTTCGGTAAGATCACGCCTACTCTGCGAACTGTATAGATTATTCTGGAATCTACGCCACCGCCAACGATAACGCTAGAACATTCGACGGCAAGAGTATAAATGCCGACCCCCTTCGCCGCTTGTCAGTAGTTGATCGACGGCCAACGCTCCGTTCACTGCTATCTGTGCAATACTGCTACTGTAATTGGACTTTCTGTTTACTGGGCACAGGTTCGCCCAAATAAACAGTTAAATCCCAACATAAAGTCTCCTGTCTTTAGCCACGTCACGACCTCGTGACAATATCTTCAAGTATAAAAATCATATTCTTCAGCCCTATGCAAAGTGAGCGATTTAAAGGTGAACTTTGATGAAAGAACTGTCATGGGAAAAAAAGGAGCCAATGGGACAACCCATCCTAGATTGGAATTATGCTGCCTCCTTTCCATGCCCATGAACAAGGAAACATCGGAGCCAAGCATGGCTGGCACAGAACTAGCATGCAAGGCAATGTGTTCATGTTTGTATGTCTGCCTTTGGTGTTTTGTGCTGCTTCCATGTCAGTCAGCATGTGAAAAGTTTTATCTGTTCGTATGTGACCAGTGCACCTTGCACAGTTTTCAAGGTCGTGGATAATAACACTAATCTATTTTTTACTTAACACTTTCGTGACCAGGCCTATCTTCATCGATAGTATGTTGTCGATATTACAACTTCAATATTTGTCTTGTTCAGAGCGTCTGTGGACATCTTACGCTATCCAACGTGTAAAAAGAGAAGTATTATAGTATTTTCACTTTGTGTTTTCGATTGTCACCTCCTGGGGATTTTAAAGAGTGCTTATGCGCGGGTGAGCGTGCGTAGTTTCAATGATGGCACCGCCATCGCGTGTGACTTTTTCACGAAAACGGTGGATTTCGGATGATTCTCGTGCACCTGAGCTGGAACCTTCAAATGATGACAACAGCAGAGGCTCGGAAGACAACATCGACGCTTATGATTTCAGTACGGACGAAGATACGTGGCCAAACCACCCCGGAAAAGCCGCAGTCGTCCGCCGGTAAGAGCAGCTTTGCGCTCGGGCCATGTTACGGTCGGCACTTGTCGTTGTAATTTGATCTGATGTGTTCTGAAGGTTAGGGGCTCTTGTCTCCAGGGTTTTCAGATACTTCAGACCCTTTCCAGCGACAGCCCAGAGAGTGCAGTTTCGTGCGCGGAGGCAGCCGGGAGTGAACTTTGGAGCTGTGCTTCGGTGTGCCGCACGTCGCTCCGCGAGAGATGTCGACTTTTACTAGTGAAGTTAATGAAGAGAACACAAAACAAATGTTTTCTGCGAAAGATGCACACCAAACCTGTGTTTTAACACATCACGAGAGTGCTTAGCATGTTGGCATGAAAGATGCCACATGTAATGTTATTCTTTTTACACACAACCTTTTGTATTTACAGTGCTTATATTTACAGGGCATTTGTGTGTTCTTTGTGCTTAAAATGTATATTTAGGTTTTCCTTTATGCTTATTCTGTTCAAAGCAGAGTTGATGGTTCTATGAAATTTCTCTGTTCATGTAACAATTATTATTTATTCGATAATGTTTTTCGAACTATTGTTAATGAATGTGTGGTTTAGAACTGCCTTTGAAGGACAACTCCTTACTGTTCAATTTGATACCATACACATTAATATCACAAACTTTGGGTGTCATAAAGAATAACGTTTTATAGACTACCTAAAATGTCCAAACTTGTCGCGGTTACGAAAGCGTAAAAGGCTCTCAATCCCATTTGCGGTGTTACAGGAAGGCGTGGTGCAACAAAGTGAAAAGGGTAGTCATGAATAATACATGATGAGGGTTTCTTGGCAGTCCAGACAGGGAGGTGACTCCGTTTCAGATTATGCCTTCGGCACGAAAGAATAGAAGTACTAAATTGGTACTTTCACTTTGTGGTGAAGGCATAATATGAATGTAATCACCTCCCGGACTAACATTGGCACTCTGGCACAATACTATTTTAGCAAAACAGTTATGCATTGATCAACAGATGATCACATTCAAAGGTAATTTGAGCAAAAAACAATACATCAAAAGGAACTGAAGGCCACGGGGCTTCAAGGTACATATTCTTGCCTGCTAAGCCCCCCGAATTTCTATGCTTTTGTACGACTGTACAACCAGAACAGACACCTCCCGAAATACACCTGTGATAGCGAAGTGATTCTCCTAGTCTGGCCATATAGAGCCTGAGCTGAGTGAAAATTCAATCTAAGCCTATTGCATGACACAGATTGATATCATGATTATTGAAGAGTTTAAAAAGCATAGCCAGTCAAGCGCGAAAGTGAAATTGAAGCTTCTATACCCTCGTGCTAACCAAAAATGGGATGTGAATGTCACAAAACTAGATCACGCATACTGCAGGGAAACTGCCGCTCACTGCATCGGGGACAGGCAGAGCTCATAGCAGTCGCCCCCTAGAATGTCTTGCAGGGAATGTTTGAGCGAAGTATTTGCTGCTAGGCTACACTGGCATTGCGTGCTATCCAAGTGCAACAGCATTCTGTGCTGCGCCATCTCACACCTACCAGGAAGTGCCATGCCGCCGTTCTTCCCACAGAACTTCCATTCAATTCGTAGTGTGACTGTGCGTACACTAGACTGCAAATTGTGGGGGTGCTGACACGCCCTGTAAAGTTATTTGTGCCGTGTGGCGCACGTGTCTCACACCAAAGCCGCATTTCAGGTGACGACCACCGGGTTATAGGTGGCACTGTATTCGCGTTGAGCACCACTATCGTCATCATCATCATGGGGTAGCGCCGGCAGTGACCCCTGGCAAAAGTGAGCCTTGGTAGCGGGCGAGAGTTGAGCGAGTCTTTCTGCGCAAGGCGGTTGCCGTGAACGGTAGTCTCTAGCGTGGGTCCCGGCGCGGGGCACTGCGGGCCTGCGCGTCCGGGGCCTTCATGATAAGTAAAGCATTGGCGACGCCGCCTTGGGCGTGTTATTATGTGTTTGTCATGTTTTGGAGTGTATGGAGATTGTGTGTAAGGATGTCTTAGTGGGCTGATTACGATTGATGTATCATTTGACGGACGATATCGTCATTGTAAATTAGTTAAATGTATGTTGTTTGGTTTGTACCGACCGCGCCTGCTGTGTCCGTTCACTCCAAGAGCACGGCGAGTCACTTGCCTCGTCGAGATCCCACACTGGCTGCCCAACGTGAAGCTCTTGGAGTACCGGACGACAGCTTTTGCGGTTCGGTACAGGCTTTTGTTAAGAGCCGGGGTAGAGTAGGCCTAGAGGGGACTTCTTTGCCAGCTTTGGTGGTGTGCTTTGTTAAGAAGCGAGGAGATTGGTTTTGTAACGTGTTTGAATTTGTCGGCAGGTTGACTTTTTTTTTGCTCGCAAGTGTTCTTTTTTGTTGGTGTTAGTTTTCAAAACTGTTGATGAATTGGGACGAGAGACATGCAGTCTCATCCTGGGGTGATCTGGGGTGAGCAAGGCCTAGAGCACGTGGTCCGATGCAAGTGAATACGGAAGCCTCGTGAGAGGTCCGATTTCCTGTAAATAGCTTCTTCTATCTCTTTGGGCTCAGGGAGCCGGGCGTCGTTGCTGACTTGTATTGTGGCTCGACACCGGGGCGTCGTGACACAGCTCGGGGCGATGAACGCCCATCGCTCGGTAGGCTGCTGTGTGCGGCGAGCGAGAGGGCCATCTCACAGAGACTCCAGAATTAGGTTGCCTATGTTGCGACCACTTGCTTGTCCCGTCAACGTACACAAAGAAAGTAGTCGACTCTCAACTAAGCCAGACTCCCCCACGTATGTCACCACGATCGGGTACAACTGCGGGTGGCTATCATTACTGCTGTCGATGGCAACCGAAAAAACTTTTTGCTTCAAGGAACTCACTATGCGCTCCTGAGTATGGTTTGCCATCTCGCCAACAATTGCACTTGTCTTGGTTCTCGCACAGCCGTACCGCTTTGCAACATCTGAAGTAGGGAACATCTTTCATAGCAGGGGACCCACCTGCTCAGAGACGGTCAATGGAAGGTTATGTTCCAGCAGAAACCAAGTGAAGAGACATTCCGCTCGCATCACGTCGCTATCAGAGTTCCGCTTTGAAAAAAACTGTCCCAGCTGCTGCTGCTTTTCTTGGCATTGCACATGACTTACGTGTTTCTTGGATGAAACGTGAGCGACAACGTCGGTTTTGCCTCCGTGAGAAACGCTGATGTCGCAGCCACACACCGCTCAGAACGCAAAATGCTTGCCCTTCCTCGATTCCACGATGCAGGGGAATTCAGATGTGTACTGCTTCAAAAACACCTGCAAGTACTGTTTTCGCTCCCGCTCTTTACTAAGAGCCATGGCTGACAGCAAACCAAGACACCAACACCACTGCTCCGAAGCACGCCAACTCAACCGCTAACAAAGCACAACATGGCGAATATCGCAAGCTCGATCAAATGAGTGATGGCGATGCAAGTTGGTTTTGATTAGTCTCACCAAAGCTGCCAGACCAACAGTAATTTTTTACTACAAACGGCTAAAAATTTCCGCAAAACTATGTTTTTACACGCTTCCCGGAAGATTTTTGCGTCAACCGTACAAAGGGGTCAAAACTCGTACATTGTAAGGTAATCCGGAAGACTTGGCAGGTCTGCAGAGTGGATGTCTTCTCGCGGCTGCTGCTTCTGCGCCTACGCTGGGTGCTGGGTGGATGCCAGTTGTTGTCGAGCGAATTATTAGGCCTAAGGCCCTGCGCAGCGCCTGTCGCACGTGGCAAAACTAGGTAGATTGTGGCGTTGAGATGTTGCGCTCTGCTTCCCTCACATTTTTCTTTATCTTCCGATGCACGAATTAGGAAAAGTGAACTTTATCTTATTTTGATGGGCGTCTTGGTCGCCGCCGATGTATTAGCTAGCAGTACTGACCATCGTACCACGTGGGCAAAAAGCCCGAAGCTCCTTTCCCTAGGCCTTGCTCTATTGTTTCTGTCGAGTTTTGGCATCTGTGAAGCGGGAGTGATGCGATCCATGGCCGGCTCTCTCGTGCACATCGTCAGCGCGGCTGGCCAGGAATGCGGTCGTGAGGTCGGGCGATGGAGAGGCCTGAGACCTGCACAACTGCCTGCAGTCTGGCGCCCTCGTGAGTGCTGGTCGCAACTGGAAGACGTGTCAGCGCTAGCGACGATTCGTCGCGCTGACGGCAACGTTGATGTTGCGGGGCCGGTACTGAGGTGAAGTCGAGCCGGACAGTGCAGCAGTGTCAACAGGCGGCGGTGTCGTCGTGCAGGGATATTATGGACATGTGATGTTCTTTTTTGTTAAAGCTTGTGTAGCTTATCTTTTTTTTTTCGAGATTTGGTTTGATTTAAGGTTGGGAAAATGTGGAGGTGCTGACACCCCCTGTAAAGTTGTTTGCGCCGTGTGGCGCACAAGTCTCGCAGTGAGGCGTAGTGAGGCGCCTCACTATTCACGCAGTGAGGCGTAGTAACACAGTTATCAGATGAGTGGCCGTGGCTACCACACCTTGCACAAGTTTCCTGACCCCGGCAGTTCTGCGAGCCATGACCAAATCGTTGACATTTATAACATCGTCTTGAATTGGGAATGTAGGGACGGACAGAGAGTTTGATGTGGCCTGTGTCTATAGATGAAGGCAATGTGCTAGATGCGAAAGTAAGTATTAAATGTTTGGTAGCTATTTCTTTGTTGTCGCGTCTGCTCACGATTCGTTTCACATCTGTGACATTTTGCTATTTCCACCCTTCAAGCAGTTCTTGTTCAGACATTTCAAGAAGGTCTGCTTCTGAAACAACTCAGCGTGAGGTGTTCATTGGTCTATGAGGTCAAACAGATACTGGAATATTACCCAATGCTACAAGACTGCCAAGTTTTTCATCGTGATGTTTTTCAGGCAGCTCAAGGAGAAGGTCTCCGCTAGCCATCTTTGTAACCTTGTATCCTGGGCCAAAGACCTCAGTCAGAGATTTCGCAGCAAGAAATGGAGATATGGCTCTGGCTTGTTTTGTTGGATTTTCACTGTGCACAACATGGAATTTTGGAAAGCATTGTCTGGGTTGGATGAAAATTGATATTTCATCGGTGCGTCCCCTCTTAAGCGGAAGATGATCTAGGAGACTGGGAAATGCACGTGTTCCCATAGTAGTGTACTTTTTTTTCGGCAGCAATGGCGACCACCCACCATGGAGTCCAACCAGGGGACGCTGAAGCACTTAATTGCATAAGGCTGCAGACGCCAGCCGTACATTGCCACTATAACCAAATATAACAACTCAAGGTTGAGTAATTCCACAAGGTTAACCCTTGCCACCAGGAAAATTGGAAGTAAACAGAAGAGAGAAGTAGACAGGACAGACTAAAATAGAGAGAGATAAAGACGAAGTTGTAGGGGAGAGAGATCGGAAAAGGTGACTGCCGATTTCCTCTAGGTGAGTCAGCCCAGAGGTGCCGTCTACGTGAAGCCGGGGCCAAAGGGGTGTGTTGCCTCTTCCGGGGGGCCTTAAAGGTCCAATCACCCAGCGTCGGCTCAACCGTCACCCCCGGAAGACTTTACAGGCCTGCCCCCAGCAATATGACGTCAGTTCCGCCCGGCCGACTCTCGGGGAAGCTGCAGCGGCAGCGAGCGCAGCGCGGGGATGACGGTTCGGCGGCGTGGTGTTGACGGTGTTTCACGTTTGTTGCTTTCCGTTGTTGTTTTGCGGCAATTTCGTTTCCGTGCGCGATGCTGGAGTGATGCGACAATGCCGAATAAGTGTTGTGTACCCGGATGCACCGGCAACTACAAAACAGGAAAGAAGATATAAGTGTTTTCCTTCCCTAAAGACGCCGACGCCCTCAAACAATGGCTACACGCCATTCCTAGGAAGGACTTTGTGCCGACTTCGTGCACTAACCAGCTAACCAGCTAACTTGCGTATGACATAAGTGATCATATGCCCATCTTCTTTCTTGCACGAGTTACTTATAAAATTGGTCAGAAAACAGAGACATCTTTCCACCGAATTAAAAACAGCAAAACTCGGGAACATTTTTTTTCAGCTAGTTCAGAACATAGATTGGACCACTGTTTATAGACAAGAAAATCCTGATGATGCTTATAACACATTCATGACGTTATTGAGTGCTAGCTATGATGCGGCATTTCCACTTCAGAAGCGCTCACGTGGCAGAAATAAGAAATGCAGAAAGCCTTGGATAAATCGTGATCTTTACCGGCGCATAAAAATAAAGAATAAATTGTATCAAGATTTCATCCGTTCGCGGAACACAGACGCCTTAGCTGAGTACAAGAAATACAGAAACGTTTTAAATTCAGAAATACGGAAGGCTAAACAGAACTACTATGAAAAATTATTTGAAAGCATTTACAATGACCAGAGGAAGCTATGGGAGGTCATAAATGGGCTTACGAACAGAAATAAGGTTTGTAATAGGACACAGGACCTAACAATTAATGGTCAGATTTTCAGTGGTGAAAGGTTGGCCAATGTTATGAATGAACATTTCATAAATGCGGGTTCCTTTATATTAACGGATGAAAAGCGAGATAATGCTCCAACTCCTGATAAGTCTCCTTTGCCGTATTCTATTTTTCTCGCACCCACAGATCCGGTTGAAGTAGAAAGATTAATCAGAAAACTTAAAAACAATGTTGCATCAGGGATTGATGAGATAGGTTCTGTTGAGTTAAAAATGGTGTCACCATTGATATCTAATGTCTTGGCCTATATTTCCAGAGCAGCTAAAAGTAGCAACAGTCACTGCAGTACATAAAGGTGGTGATATCAATACTTTAGCGAACTATCGACCTATATCCGTGCTTCCAACAATATCAAAAATATTTGAAGGGGTTATTTATGATAGACTTGCATCCTTTTTTGATAAGCACCAAATAATAACAAAAAGTCAGTATGGTTTTCAAAAAAATAAATCAACAGAACAAGCTCTACTGTATATCAAAGATAAGATAATCGAAAATATGGAAAACAAAAAATATACTCTTGGACTCTTCCTCGATCTTCAAAAGGCATTTGACTCCATACAATTCAAATCATTGATTCATAAATTATCAAGTTATGGGGTGCGTGGAGTTGCACTACAACTGCTTAAAAGTTACCTAGAAGACCGTTATCAATATGTACAACTGAATAACACTATTTCTGCAAAGATAAAGTTGAACCAAGGAGTCCCCCAAGGGTCTATACTGGGGCCATTATTGTTGCTTGCCTATATAAATGATATTGTCAATATACCTCATTCTCCTGAACTTATAATGTACGCTGACGATACGAATGTTTTCTTTTCATCAGACAATCTAATATCACTTGAGGTCAGTGTAAATAATTATCTAAGCAATCTTTCAAATTGGTTAAGGCAAAATGGACTACGCTTGAATGCAAAAAAAAACAACCTATATGATATTCCGACCTATAAACAAACCTATTAGTAACATAGCTGTAAAATTCAAAGGAAATTGCATCGCACATGTTAGGGAACAAAAGTTTCTTGGTGTATGGTTTCAGGAGGAATTAAACTGGAACACACATGTAAATCATCTGATCACCGCATTAGCGCGAATAGTTGGTTGTTTTTTTAGAACAATGCACTTAATCCCATTGAGGTTAAAAATAAGTATGTACTATGCACTCTTCCATTCTAAAGTAACTTATGGGATGTTAGTCTGGGGAACGACATCACAAGGGAATTACCATAAGTTAATAACTATACAAAAGAAAATATTGCGCTGCTTTGAAAAATACAGGGGGAATCTACAAGACTTGCGGACTGGTCCACTATTCATTAAACATTCCATACTCAGAATTGATCAATTATATCATTTTAAATTGCTGCAGTTAATACAAAAGACTAAGCTATATGAAGAAAGTTCAATCGAAAGACCACACTACGGTCTGCGAGAACAAAAGAAACGAGCTCCCAGAACAAGAACCAAGTATGGAAAACAAAGTATTGCTTACCAGGCACCTCAGGTTTTAAATACCCTTGCAGATCAATTGAACTTTAGGGCTAGTAGTGCAACTTTCAAGAAACAAATAAAGAACTTATTCATAACCACCGGTCAACACTATCGAAACAACGTAATGGAGTCTCATGCCTCTGCAAATGCTTAAATTGTTCATAAACTTCTATGTCAATTATACGAGTGTATACAGCGGAATTCATTGTATCCGCATGCATTTTGTGTCTGTTTTTGAGTTGTTTCATTCATATCGTTTAGTTGTGAATTTTAACGAGAGTGACCTCTAATTCTTAAAATGTGTTATGTAAACTTCTTATGCTATTTATGTTTGAATTTTGTGTTTACTATTTCAGGTTGCTTGAAACCAATGTATTGAATATATATATTGTTTGTCAGTGCTGATGTCTAAGCTTTGCACTGTCACAGACTGCGGAGGGACAAGGGCCTTTGTCAGGCTGCTCGCCTTTAGCCCTTTGCCCCTGCAGTGAGCTCTGTATCCGGCTTACTGTAAATAAAAATACTACTACTACTACTACTACTACTTTGTGGAAGTTGGGAGCCGTCCTTGATCCGTTTCAGAAGCGTCTGCTGGGGCAGTCATTTAAAGACTACTGACCTCTGTTCATGTCCGTAACCGACAATGTAGATTCCCTTAATGACGAGTTCAACCAGTATTTGCTGGAAGCGAGCCCCACAAACCCAGCTGTCGAACTAATCGAGTATTGGCATGACTCTACTTCTCGCTACCCAAGGCTTGCAAAAGCTGCACTGACATTGTGCCTAGCTAATAGTAGCTGTGATGTGGAGAGAACTTTCTCCCAGCTGAGATATGTTCAACGACTGGACAGATCTCGAATGGAGACTGACATGTTGCGCATGCAGATGATAATGTATGTCAACAAGGACGTGTAAAAATCGATGACGAGATCTTCGAGAATAAAATGTATTATTTCTAAGAGTCAATGTTTACTGATTCATTCATTTTCAAACACCACTGATTCATTTTCAAACAAACACGAAATTTCGGGTAGTATACTGTATTTGCTATAATACTCTAGTGTCTGTCCCAATTACCAGCTTGAAACACCAAATTTAACGTGTTATACATAAAAAGCCCGTGACATGTTTTGATAAGCTCAGTGTATGTTCTGATAAGTACAACCGTATATTTAACCCGAAAAAACCTGAAGTAAGGAATGGTTTCGCAAAAAAAACGATTTTTCCCCGAATATCAGTTTGAAAAATACCGCCCGATTTTTACCCCCCCGAATATGAAAAAATATAAAAACCGAAAACGAACAACCCTACATATATAGCAGGCTTCATTGTTCGAAAAGTGCAAACTACGACTACCTGTGAAGAGTGCATAGCAGCCGTGCACTCAGATGAGCTGACACCTTTAATTAAATGTAAGAGTCGAGGTGGTCTTGTTTCTCCGTTGCGAGACGTCATTAACCTTCGCAAGACGTCCGGTGTGTTGACACCCATACATCTTGAATAGAGTCCGCGAGGCGGCTGCCGCAAGGGACAGTGTATACCATCTCGCAGTAATGGCATGGGCCCACTTACGACCCAGCTACACCCGGGTAACAGGAGCAGGGCAACGGAATGGCGCCACCATCGTGAGCATTCGCACAGTTCGCAGCACGTCTCTTGTCAGCCGGTACTTTCGGCTCTCTCTCTCTCGGGCCGGGAGCTCAAATACTTGAACAAGAGAAAGGAGAGGACGAGAAGAAGTGTGTTTAGTCTGTCCAATAAACGGAATGAATTGTTTTGGTTGGCCGTGAAGAGAACGGGGAGGGGCAACTCAGGGGTTAAAACCTGGCTGCTGACTCCTCACGGGGGTTCTGGTCGCAGCACACAGTGCTCTGCACTATCGGCTCTGCCGAGGCAACATGCGACAGTCCCAAAGGTGAAGATACTTGTAAATTTGTACATAAGGTCCTGTACATAAAGTCGAGTTGTTGCAACATATCAAAAGGCGCTGGTCTCCATCCTTGACAAGCAGCAGCAGCCACGACAAAACAAGACGAACACCATGCAACCGACCTTCCACTCCGTTCTGTAGCAACAGCAGCTACGCAGCTGAGGGAGCTCTGCTCTAGTGAGAGAGGGAGTGGGTAGAAGGTTGAGTTTTACTCTCTTTCATTCAAGGGGTGGGGGATGATGTGGTATATAGGTAACTGTTCCAGTTTGGGAACAGATTCTCTGCACCCCCTCGCCCCCCCCCCCCTCGAGGTGGCGCTGTACCAATGCATATATCGAGCTGTAAATAGTGAAGAAGGAGTTTCCACGCTGGTCTCAACCGTGCCACTTCTTCGCCCCAATGCACGGCGCTTTGAGCACCAGGCCCGAAGTGCCGTGCATTGCGCCTGGCACACGATACATTAGCATCTTTGCTTGCATCATATTGATGAACAAGCAGAACATAGAATCAAGCCATAATTAGTGAAGCTGTCGGCCACCATTCCTCACAGGTTTGCTTGGCTCAAAAAAAATTTAAAAAATCAAGGAGTATATCAAAGATTATGCTCCTATTGACATCAGAATGACACTCATGAGTGAATAGCTTTCTACAGGACGAGCTGCAATGCAGTTTGCTTGAAACAAGAAAGTATCTTTTCCCGTATGGGAAATAGAAAGCCTCCAACGTGCATGCAACTGCTCTTCATTTGTACAGTTTTATATGCAGTTTTATATTCTTCATTTGTACAGTTTTATATTCTGTACAGGACTCTCCCCAGCCCCAGTGAACGCTCAAGCAGCCATGGCTACAGCGGTGAACCAGGCTCATGCAGAAAGCGAGCCGCCTCGCTATTTCCTGCGAAGCCATGCTCGGCAGGTCTCGCAGGAGCACGTTACTGAGAAGCGAAAGCTTGAGGCCAGGGAGAAGAGCAGTGGCAAGATGAGGCGCCTGTGGAGCCCCCCTGAGCAGGCCCATCCCACGAAGGATCCGGCGTCAGCCAGTCCCGGCCAGCATTGCAGCCAGGGACTGCCTCACGGTGGGAGGACATATTTCGTATAACATTCGTTCTGGTCAATCATGTTGCTAGTGTTGTTGAACTAAAATGTTTTCCACTGTATGACATCGGAAAGAACAGTGGTGCTCCAATTGTGCCATTTAGGTACAGTGTCATCTTCCTGTGCCTTGTTGCGCCTATTCGAGTAAAGCTTCCACCAACTGCACAAAAGTCCACCAACTCTTCTAGTTTGCACAACATTGTAGACCATTTGTAGTCCAAAAATATTTCTTGTCACGACAAACACTATGCCGCTTTTCCAAAGTGCCCTGATGCTCAATCCATTTCAGCAATGCACTTTTTGTCACAATATATTCTGCCTAATCAGTCTTCGCCCCTGCATACATCGCCATTGTTGAAAGATGAACATGCTGTCAACAACTGCATATATTTGTTAGCGAACTGACATTAAGGGGTAGAGAAGTGATCATATTGCCACAGAGACTGTTCACAATATCCGACATTATGAAAAATCGGCGTCCACAGTCTCTTGCACACTCTTGCTTGGGGCCGCACGACTCATGCCTGTTGTTCACAGGCACGAGCCAGTGTGGGTTGCAGCTGCGAAGAAGAAGGTGCGTGGGCAGAGGAACAGTTTTTGTTTTTGGGACGCTCAAGCGGACTCTTCTATCTTTTTGCAGATAATTTTCAGGGCACAAGTTCGCCCATAATAAACTAGTTTTTGAATTTTCCTCTCTTGCACTCGTTACATTCTGGTGAAGGTGCGGGGTATGATTGGAAGCCCCCTTGGCGCAAGAGAGCGAAGCCCCGATCCTCAACGAGTGGAACCTGGCGAACTGACTCCGGTACACCAGCGTTCAAGCCGCCGCCTCCGAGGAGAGCCGCCTGAATTCTCACCCCTCCCGAGTGCTCCAGCAACACAAGCAGCGTCCACAGACAACGGAACGATGGCTTACCAGGTGACATCATCGGAACTTATTCTGTCCCTACCGTGCTTGCCTGAGCCCTTCCACGGCGACACGTTCGAGGATGTGGAGGATTAGTTAGAACACTTTGAGCGGGTTGCAAAAACCAACAGCTGGGATGAAGCAAGGAAACTGCATCGCGTGTACTTTGCATTGGAGGATGCAGCGAGGACGTGGTATGAAAACCACGAAGCGTTCATACCGACATGGGAAGAATTCCGACGACAAATAGTACCTACATAGGCCAGCGCCAATCGTTGGGAGAAGGCAGAGAACGCTCTACAGTCCAGAAACCAGCGCACGAACAAAAGCGTTGACATGTATATTGAGGACATGTCCCGCCTTTTCAAGCCCGCTGACCCGAACATGAACGAAGAGAAAAAGCTGCGTCACTTGATAACTCCTGTCATACAGGAGTTGTTTGCCGGTTTGGTACGCAACCCACCTCGTACAGTTGCTGAATTCCGCAACGAAGCCACCTCCATTGAGGGGGCATTGCAGCAGCGCTTCCGTCACTACAATCATGACACGAGTAGTGTTCCTGTGGATGTTCTCTCAGCAAACCTGGGAAGCAGCAGCGAAGCATTGAGGAAAATGGTGCAATTCATTGTTAAGGAAGAGCTCCAGAAGCTGCTGCCCCGACATACCGCAACGCCAGTTTCGTCTCTGACTACCATGATCAGAGATGAAGTTCGCCACGCCATTCTTCAAGCCGAACCCGAGGCGCAACCTGTTCAACTTGAACAGCAATTGCAGGAACGCCCCGTACCGACTTACGCCGATGCCGTACTCCAGCCCACCGTGCATACTGCTTCGTTCACAGCTCCCAGTGGCTACCGACCGGCTTCGCGTGGCTCAAACTATCCAGCTAACTCGAGGCCCCGAAAAAGCGACGTGTGGCACACACCCGACAGTACGCCTCTCTGTTTCCACTGCAGCGAAGCTGGACACCTGTATAGAATGTGCCCATATCGACGAGTTGGTCTCCGCGGGTTTTCTCCAAACGCGCCATGCCCCAGAAATGGCGAAATACCCGTTGAAATTGAAGATTACTTGTCCGGCCATCTGTTTCCAACTGCCGGTTTCCAGCATCAGCCTAGATCACCAGCGCCTGCTCGCTATTGATCGCCAAGTCCTCGACGATTTAGTTCCCCTTCTCCACCTTCAATCTCAACACACCGTCGTTCAAGCAGTCCCCATCAGGAAAACTGAAGCCAGCGACCTATGGAGGCAAGGCCGCTGATGTCCGACCAACTGAAGATCTTCCGTCAAGGTCCCAGTGCAGCAACGACGAGCGGAACACTACAACTAGGTTAGGCAAAGACAAAATTTCTTCAGACTTACACGTTACCGTAGACGGGTGTGAATTTACCGTTTTAGTTGACACAGGTGCTGATTATTCAGTTGTCAGTTACGCTGCCGCAAAGGATTCAAAGAAAGTCCTGGCGCCTTGGATTGGACCCCAGATACGCACGGCTAAGGGTCATCTCATCACACCTGTGGAAAGATGTACCGCACGAATCGGAATTCAAGGCGTTACTTATGTTGCTGACTTTGTCATACTTCCGGAATGCTCTAGAAATTTAATACTCGGAATGGATTTTCTGCTAGCAAACGGAGCTGTAATCGACCTGCAGAATTCTAGTGTCTCTTTTTCGACAAAACTGGCCATAGACACAAATGAGCCAGAATACACTGCATTACGTGTTATAGATTGTGATGTTACCGTGCCGCCACGATGCAGCGTAATAGTCGGTGTAAGAAATGAAGCATTCGTTGATTCTGAAGGTATAGCGAATGCAAACATCGAACTACTGCTCAAAAAAGGCATTTGTGTAGCTCGAGGCATTATTCAATTACGTGGTGGATGTGCCGATGTATTGCTCACGAATTTCGGAAACAAAATTCAGCACGTTGCAAAGGACACTGCTATCGCCTTCCATCACGGTTTTCAAACAGTGACCGACTTATGTGGTCTGGTGTCAGGGCCACCTACTTCGGAACCTGCGCCCGATGTCGTGGCAAGAGTTGCAATCAGCCAAAATCTATCCCCAGCCGAGAAGAAAATCATTCAAAACCTCCTAAGAGACTTCACCAGATATTTCTCTACCTCGTCAAAAGTACGGCGAACCCAGGTTGTTAAACACCGAATAATAACAGATGAAGCTACAAGGCCGGTACACCAAAATCCGTACAGAGTATCACCGAAGGAACGTGAGATCATAAAGAGCCAAGTGAAAGAGATGCTGGAGAATGATGTCATACAGCCATCCAATAGTCCGTGGGCGTCGTCTGTAGTCCTTGTGAGGAAAAAGGACAACACGCTGAGATTCTGCGTTGATTACAGAAAGCTGAACAGCGTGACCAAGCGGGATGTCTACCCTTTGCGGCGTATTGATGATACGTTGGATCGGGTACGGCACGCAAGGTATTTCTCTTCATTGGATTTAAAAAGCGGTTATTGGCAAATTGAAGTGGACGAAAGGGACCGTGAAAAGACTGCTTTCGTAACCCGGATGGTCTATATGAGTTTAAAGCACTCCCATTCAGCCTGTGTTGTGCGCCTGCAACATTCCAGCGCATGATGGACAGCGTCCTTTCAGGCCTCAAATGGCAGTCGTGCTTAGTCTACCTGAACGACGTTGTGGTGTTTTCAGCAATGTTTGAACAGCATGTGGAGCGACTACGTTCGGTACTTCAGGCTATCCAGTCAGCCGGCTTGACGATTAAACCGGAAAAATGCCAGTTTGGATTCGAGAAGCTTCGTTTCCTCGGTCATGTAATCAGCGCTCAAGGTGTTGGCCCGGACCCGGAGAAGACTGTGGCCGTGGGGCTGTTTCCCAAGCCAAAAGACAAGAAGGAGGTACGCCAATCTTTGGGTTTATGTGCTTATTATAGGTAGTTTGTGAAAAATTTCGCGAAAATTGCCGAACCTTTAACAAGACTCACAAGAGAGGACGTGCCATTTATTTGGTGCACCGAACAAGACAGTGCATTCGACGAACTAAAGAAACGTTTGCAAGCTCCACCTATCCTGGTTCACTTTGACGAAACCGCAGATACTGAAGTTCATACAGATGCCAGCAATCTTGGCCTAGGTGCGGTCCTGGAGCAATGGCGGAATAGAGAAGAGAAAATAATAGCATATGCTATCCGAACCCTTTCTGAAGCGGAAAGAAACTACTCTGCAACAGAAAAAGAGTGCTTGGCAGTCATACAGGCGATGAACAAGTTCAGGCCATACCTCTACGGCAGGCCGTTCTGTGCCGTCAGTGACCACCACTCACTTTGTTGGCTGGCGAGCTTAAAAGACCCATCGGGACGGCTTGCGAGATGGAGTCTCAGGCTCCAAGAGTATGACATTACGGTCGTATATAGGTCTGGCAGAAAGCATGATGATGCTGACTGCTTATCACTTTCACCAGTCCACTCGACTCTTTCAGAAGAAGAGGACTTCCCACTCCTATGTGTGATAAAAACCTCAGAAATCGCCGAACATCAACTGGCTGACATAGAATTGCTCCCATTAATAAAGTATCTCGAAGGGCACGACGAACAAGTTCCTTGCGTATTTAAGAGAGGGTTATCCTCATTCTGCCTGCGAGATAATGCACTTTACAAGAGGAATCTTGAACACAACAAGAAGTTCTTACTCGTTGTACCAGCAGCCATGAGGCATGAAGTCTTAGAAGCCTGCCATGATGAACCGTCGGCGGGCCACTTGGGCGCGAGTTGAACTTTCGCCAAAATTCATCAGAAATACTACTGGCCCAAGTTGCTAGCGTCCGTGAAGCATTACGTCAAGACATGTCGCGAGTGTCAAAGGCGAAAAACACCACCCCTCAAGACGGCCGGCCTTCTCAAGCCTATAGACCTGCGACTCCATTTCAACAGGTTGGAATGGATCTCCTCGGACCGTTTCCAATGTTGGCATCAGGAAAAAGGTGGATAATAGTCCCAACTGACTATTTGGCACGATAAGCTGCAACCGGCATATCGGAGTCACGGGAGCGGCCGCGTCAGCAGCACGTGTAAGTGAGCTCTGCACATATCTGCCTATAACTTTAGCAATTCTGGTTCTAGGAGGGTCAGAGTGGTGTCTATTTGTTCGTGACGATACAAGGAGTTCAACCGCTACAAATACTGCTATTTCAAACGAAAATTTCAAATTTAAGGAGCGGAAAACAGTGTGAATCTGTGAAAACAACAACAGTCACACCACGTGTTTTTTACGATCGCTTGTAGCTTTATTAATATTCTACCGGGAAACTTCTTACTTATAAAGTTGAAAGTCCTTAGTGTAGACCTGACGCTACTGAAGTTTGATCAGGCTAGGTTTAATAGTTCCAGAGTTATTCCGCAATCAAAATTAAGCCTAATCACTAAAAAGATTCAATTGGTAATATCACCTCGCAAACGCATTTAAATTTTGTCCGCTTAATATAACAATAAACCGCACCCCATAGGCTACCAGGAGGCCCAATTCCGTACACTCTAGGCCCTTATTTAAGGTGGTAATCAGCAAAAAGCTTATTTATTTAAAACAAATTTTCAAAAGGAGCTACAAACGCCACCGAAAAATAGCTAATATCTTCTTTTAGAACACAACAGTCCGTTTTTTTTCCGTGTAAAAATCATTTTGATAGCTTAAGGTAACCGGAAGATACAGATTAGAAAGAATATAACGAAAACCGCTAATAAACGTGTGGCGCCCGCGTCTTCCCTCGCTCAGAGGAGGAGGGTGGCTCACTGCTCGAGAGAAAGGTACGCCCGTCAGATCAAAGTCTTGAACGTGTTTTTTTTTTTTTTTTTCCTTACGATCGCTTTTAACTTTGCTAATAACCTACCGGGAAACTTCTAACTCATACAGTGCAAAGCCCTAATTGTAGACCTGTCGCCGCTCAGGTTTCATCAGGACAGGAGTAATAGTACCGGAACTATTTCGTGACCAAAATTAATCCTAATCACTAAAAAGATTAATTTGCTAACATCACCTCACAAGAAAATTTAAATTTTGTCCGCTTATTATATCAATAAACAGCACCCCATAGGCTAATCAGAGGCCCAACTCCGTACTCTAGACCCTTATTTAGGGGGTAAGACCCTTAATAAAATGCCTTTTACGAGAAGGCGTTTGATTCAGTAGAAATTTCAGCCGTCATGCAGACACTGCGGAATCAGGGCGTAGATGAAGTATATATAAACATTCTGGAAGAAATCTACAGGGGATCAACTGCTACCATAGTGCTTCATAAAGAAAGCAACAGAATACCAATCAAGAAGGGTGTAAGGCAGGGGGACACAATCTCCCCAATGCTATTTACCGCCTGCTTACAGGAGGTTTTCAGAAGCCTAGAATGGGAACAGTTAGGGATAAGAGTTAATGGAGAATACCTTAGTAACCTGCGCTTCGCTAATGACATTGCATTGCTGAGTAACTCAGGGGACGAATTGCAACTCATGATTACGGAGTTAGACAAGGAGAGCTGAAAGGTGGGTCTTAAAATTAATCTGCAGAAAACGAAAGTAATGTACAACAACCTCGGAAAGGAGCAGCGCTTCGAGATAGGTAATAGTGCACTTGAAGTTGTAAAAGATTATGTCTACTTAAGGCACGTAATAACTGCAGAGCCTAACCACGAGATTGAAGTAATTAGAAGAATAAGAATGGGGTGGAGTACATTCGGCAAGCACTCTCAAATTATGACAGGTAGATTGCCACTATTCCTCAAGAGGAAAGTATATAACCGCTGTATCTTGCCAGTACTTAGCTATGGAGGAGAAACCTGGAGACTTACAAAGAGGGTTCAGCTTAAATTGAGGACGACGCAGCGAGCAATGGAAAGAAAAATGGTAGGTGTAACCTTAAGAGACAAGAAGAGAGCAGAGTGGATTAGGGGACAATCGGGGGTTAAGTATATCATAGTTGAAATAAAGAAGAGGAAATGAACATGGGCCGGGCATGTAGCGCGTAGACAGGATAACCGCTGGTCATAAAGGGTAACTAACTGGATTCCCAGAGAAGGGAAGCGGGTTAGGGGGAGGCAGAAGGTTAGGTGGGCAGACGAGATTAAGAAGTTTGCGGGTATAAATTGGCAGCAGCAAGCACAGGACCGGGTTAACTGACGGAACATGGGAGAGGCCTTTGTCCTGCAGTGGACGTAGTCAGGCTGATGATGATGATGATGATGATGATGATGATCAAGGTGCACACTTTGGGATTTGTATCGATCAATCGATGGAGCTCCTGGCTTCTTGGCTGAAGCAATTTTTTCCTCGAAAAATTTGCCCAATCACGAAGTGAACATCTGTACTGCTCAATGGTCGTTGAAGGAAACACATAGAAATTGTCGGCAAAAAAGCAACCGGGTATGTGGACTTTAGAACAGGCCTAGATGATGACAGCCTTCCTGAAGCTAGAAATGAGTGTTCATGATTGTTGGTGTAAACATCAGACTAAAAATGCCAGTTGCGTATTTCTTAATTGACTGACTCACTGGCACGGAGAGGGCAGAGCTGACCAAATAATGTATCGAGAAACTTGCATCAGTGCGGGCCGAAGTTGTCTCTCTTAAGTTTGAAGGGGCCTCGTCAAACTTTACTATGGCTAGATGTTCACGTGATCAGATTCAACCAAACTCTGACTTTATTACAAGCTTTGCCAACCCAGCTGATAATGCTAAAAATGTTCACATTATTTTAGATGCCTGCCATATGATTAAGCTTGTGCGCAATTCGTTGGCAACCGTGAGCCACCTCGTTGACATTGAAGGAAAGCATGTGAAATGGGGTTATGTAGTGGTATTGGTGGCACTTCAACGTGAAGAAGTGTGGCGGCTTTGCAACAAGCTTACGAAGGTCCACGTCCAATAGAAAAATAAAAATAAAAGTACAATATGCTATACAAGCACTGAGTGTCTCAGTTGCCGATGCTTTAGACTTCTGCGAACAAGAGCTTAAGCTGCCACAATTCAAGGGTCCCAGCGCAATATGTATGTTTATTACAACTTTTGATCGCTTGTTTGACATTTTAAACTCCAGAAACACGCTGGTGAGGTCATACAAAGTGCCCCTTCGGAAGGGGAACGAAGCATGCTGGTAGTCGTTTTTTCCCCGAGGCTCGAGCGTACATAAAACAGGTTGAGACATCCGGCAGGACGTGCAATGACAGAAGGACTGAAAAAAAAAATGGATTCATTAGTTTTTTTTTATATGCACGGCAAGCACAGAAAGAATGTTTGACTAACTTGTCGGCCAGGGTCAGCTGGAATACTTGCTGACACACTAACTCAGTCAAGACCATGCCGAAAACTTCTTTGGGTCAATACGTGGACAAGGCGGTCATAACAACAACCCAACAGCTACGCAGTTTACGGCTGCATACAAGCATCTATTGGTTCAGACAGAACTTTTGTCTTGGTATTGAATGCAGCGACTCCTGCAGCCATGATAGATACAATAAACCTTACTGACATGTGCAGGGCATCAGCATTGCAGCCTGATGACCAGGACTATACGAATCGCATTGACTGGCCCGAGAGCCTTTCTGCTTTTGTCAGTTCCATGATGCCATATATAGCAGGCTTCATTGTTCGAAAAGTTCAAACTACGACTACCTGTGAAGAGTGCATAGCAGCCGTGCACTCAGATGAGCTGAACTCTTTAATTAAATGTAAGAGTCGAGGTGATCTTGTTTCTCCGTTGCGAGACGTCATTCACCGTCGCAAGACGTCCGGTGTGTTGACACCCATACATCTTGAATAGAGTCCGCGAGGCAGCTGTCGCACAGGACAGTGTATACCATCTTGCAGTAATGGCATGGGCCCACTTACGACCCAGCTGCACCCGGGTAACATGAGCAGGGCAATGAAATGGCGCAACCATCGTGAGCATTCGCACAGTTCGCAGCACGTCTCTTGTCAGCCAGTACTTTCGGCTCTCTCTCTCGGACCAGGAGCTCAAATGCTTGAACAAGAGAGAGAAGAGGACGACAAGAAGTGTGTTTAGTCTGTCCAATAAATGGACTGAATTGTTTTGGTTAACCGTGAGGAGAACAGGGAGGGGCAACCCAGGGGTTAATACCTGGCTGCTGACTCCTCACGGGGGTTCTGGTCGCTGCACACAGTGCTCTGCACTATCGGCTCTGCCGAGGCAACATGCGACAGTCCTAAAGGTGAAGATACTTGTAAATTTGTACATAAGGTCCTGTACATAAAGTCGAGTTGTTGCAACGTATCCAAAGGCGCTGGTCTCCATCCTTGACAAGCAGCAGCAGCCACGACAAGACAAGACGAACACCATGCAACCAACCTTCCACTCCCTTCTGTAGCAACAGCAGCTACGCAGCTTAGGGAGCTCTGCTCCAGTGAGAGAGGGAGTGGGTAGAAGGTCGAGTTTTACTCTCTTTCATTCAAGGGGGGGGGGGGGGGGGGATGTGGTATATAGGTAACTGTTCCAGTTTGGGAACAGATTCTCTGCACCCCCTCGCCCCCCCCCTCGAGGTGGCGCTGTACCAATGCATATAGCGTGCTGTAAATAGTGAAGAAGGAGTTTCCACGCTGGTCTCAATCGTGCCACTTCTTCGCCCCAGCCGGCGCTTCGAGCACCAGGCCCGAAGCGCCGTGCATTGCGCCTGGCGCACAATACATTAGCATCTTTGCTTGCATGATATTGATGAACAAGCAGAACATAGAGCCAAGCCATAATTAGTGAAGCTGTCGGCCACCATTCCTCACAGGTTTGCTTGGCTCAAAAAAAAAAAATTTTTAAAATCAAGGAGTATGTCAAAGATTACGCTCCTATTGACATCAGAATGACAATCATGAGTGAATAGATTTCTACAGGACGAGCTGCAATGCAGTTTGCTTGAAACAAGAAAGTATCTTTTCCCGTATGGGAAATAGAAAGCCTCCAACGTGCATGCAACTGCTCTTTATTTGTAGTTTTATATTCAGTTTTATATTCTTCGTTTGTACAGTTTTATATTCTGTATAGGACTCTCCCACAGCCCCAGTGAACGCTCAAGCAGCCATGGCTCCAGCGGTGAACCAGGCTCATGCAGAATGCGAGCCGCCTCGCTATTTCCTGCGAAGCCATGCTCGGCAGGTCTCGCAGGAGCACGTTACTGAGAAGCGAAAGCTTGAGGCCAGGGGGAAGAGCAGTGGCAAGATGAGGCGCCTGTGGAGCCCCCCTGAGCAGGCCCAGCCCACGGAGGATCCGGCGTCAGCCAGTCCCGGCCAGCATTGCAGCCAGGGACTGCCTCACGGTGGGAGGACATATTTTGTATAACATTCGTTCTGGTCAATCATGTTGCTAGTGATGTTGAACTAAAATGTTTTCCACTATATGACATCGGAAAAAACAGTGGTGCTCCAATTGTGCCATTCAGGTACAGTGCCATCTTCCTGTGCCTTGTTGCGCATATTCGAGTAAAGCTTGCACCAACTGCACAAAAGTCCACCAACTCTTCTAGTTTACACAACATTGTAGGCCATTTATAGTCCAAAAATATTTCTTGTCACGACAAACACTATGCAGCTTTTCCAAAGTGCCCTGATGCTCAATCCATTTCAGCAATGCACTTTTTGTCACAATATATTCTGCCTAATCAGTCTTCGCCACTGCATACATCGCCAGTGTTGAAAGATGAACATGCTGTCAACAATTGCACCTATTTGTTAGCGAACTGACATTAAGGGGTAGAGAAGTGATCATATTGCCACAGAGACTGTTCACAATATCCGACATTATGAAAAATCAGCGTCCACAGTCTCTTGCGCACTCTTGCTTGGAGCCGCACGACTCATGCCTCTTGTTCACAGGCACGAGCCAGTGTGGGTTGGAGCTGCGAAGAAGAAGGTGAGTAGGCAGAGGAACAGTTTTTGTTTTTGGAACGCTCAAGCGGACTCTTCTATCTTTTCGCACATAATTTTCAGGACACAAGTTCGCCCATAATAAACTAGTTTTTGACTTTTCCTCTCTTGCACCCGTTACATTCTGGTGAAGGTGCGGGGTATGATTGGAAGCCCCCTTGGCGCAAGAGAGCGAAGCCCCGATCCTCAACGATTGGAACCTGGCGAACTGACTCCGGTACACCAGCGTTCAAGCCGCCGCCTCCGGGGAGAGCCGCCTGAATTCGCACCCCTCCCCAGTGCTCCAGCAACACAAGCAGCGTCCACAGACAAAGGAACGATGGCTTACCAGGTGACATCATCGGAACCTATTCTGTCCCCACCGTGCTTGCCTGAGCCCTTCCACGGTGACACGTTCGAGGATGTGGAGGATTGGTTAGAACACTTCGAGCGGGTTGCAAAAACCAACGGCTGGGATGAAGCAAGGAAACTGCATCGCTTGTACAAGCTATTTACAAAGGTAATTGCTAACAGAGTAAAGAAAACATTAGAGTTCAATCAACCAAAGGAACAAGCAGGATTTCGAACAGGCTACTCAACAATTGACCACATTCATACTATCAATCAGGTAATAGCGAAATGCTCAGAGTATAACCAACCACTATACATAGCCTTCATAGGTTACGAGAAGGCGTTTGATTCAGTAGAAATATCAGCCGTCATGCAGACACTGCGGAATCAGGGCGTAGATGAAGTATATATAAACATTCTGGAAGAAATCTACGGGGGATCAACTGCTACCATAGTGCTTCATAAAGAAAGCAACAGAATACCAATCAAGAAGGGTGTAAGGCAGGGGGACACAATCTCCCAAATGCTATTTAGCGCGTGCTTACAGGAGGTTTTCAGAAACCTAGAATGGGAACAGTTAGGGATAAGAGTTAATGGAGAATACCTTAGTAACCTGCGCTTCGCCGATGACATTGCATTGCTGAGTAACTCAGGGGACGAATCGCAACTCATGATTACGGAGTTAGACAAGGAGAGCCGAAAGGTGGGTCTTAAAATTAATCTGCAGAAAACGAAAGTAATGTACAACAACCTCGAAAAGGAGCAGCGCTTCGAGATAGGTAATAGTGCACTTGAAGTTGTAAAAGACTATGTCTACTTAGGGCAGGTAATAACCGCAGAGCCTAACCACGAGATTGAAGTAACTAGAAGAATAAGAATGGGGTGGAGTACATTCGGCAAGCACTCTCAAATTATGACAGGTAGATTGCCACTATCCCTCAAGAGGAAGGTATATAACAGCTGTATCTTGCCGGTACTTAGCTACGGAGCAGAAACCTGGAGACTTACAAAAATGGTTCAGCTTAAATTGAGGACGACGCAGCGAGCAATGGAAAGAAAAATGGTAGGTGTAACCTTAAGAGACAAGAAGAGAGCAGAGTGGATTAGGGGACAAACGGGGGTTAAGGATATCATAGTTGAAATAAAGAAGAGGAAATGGACATGGGCCGGGCATGTAGCGCGTAGACAGGATAACCGCTGCTCATTAAGGGTAACTAACTGGATTCCCAGAGAAGGGAAGCGGGTTAGGGGGAGACAGAAGGTTAGGTGGGCAGACGAGATTAAGAAGTTTGCGGGTATAAATTGGCAGCAGCAAGCACAGGACCGGGTTAATTGGCAAAACATGGGAGAGGCCTTTGTCCTGCAGTGGACGTAGTCAGGCTAATGATGATGATGATATTCTGTTTAGTTTCTGTTTTTCTTACTCATCCTTATTTCTGTTTTCTTCCTCACTACTTTTGTCTTGCTCCTATATTTACTTTGATCAGAGAACTAGAATACTCCACTAGAAATATCATTTAACACTGCATTGCAGAAAATACATGTCACACCAAGGCCCTCACATAATATCTGACACTGTTCTTGCTGTTGCCTAAAACGACATCCAACATAGCAGTTTCTTAAGCGGGAAAAAAGTAGTTGTTGTGCACCTGCACAAAATAAACGTGTTCGAAGACACATTTATGTTATGAGACTGTTGTATTGCCAAAGATTCACCATTATTTATAACCAGAATAACAGGTCCCATCCAATTAAGTGTCACAGCCATGTCATAGCCAACATCAAGCTATCCCTTGACTCTGGACATCAGTCTGCATCATTCCACAAAGGTTTTCCTGGGGAAAAAGCCTTTACTAACAAAGCAAAACGGGCATGGCTGCTGTCGTGGTCAAAAGACTTGTTCTTTTGCAAGGAAGTCGGGTGTCAAAAGTGCCATCGGGTGTCAAAAGACTTCAGAAACAAACATAACAGGAGCACTGTGTCAGCGCTTCACACTAAAAAAAAAAAAAAAAAATCAGACACTGCCAAGAAAAGAACTTGCGCCGCTGAAGTTGGAGTTGGTTTACAGTGAGTCTCTCTTCTCTCATCCCTGAAGTTTGCACTACTAAGCAGCTCCACGGAGGAGCGACTAGCCCAAACAAGCACCTTGCAGAGTATATCAGGCTTCAGAAATTTTTCATAATCTATTGATGTCGAACTTTGTCAGGTGGATGAAGTTATATATGCTTAAAATTTTTCAACATTCTCGCTCATTATTCTGCGGAGACACCCCTGATAAATATGTTCAAGGGACGCTAAGTGATGTTTCAGGGCGTAAAAGGCTTGTAGTGTCATCATTATCGCCATTCATCATCATCCTCATTTTTTTAGCCACCGCACTGCGCCTCTCGTGCAGCTCATGCGACAGCTCGAGGCGCGAGTGGGGAGATCGAGCTCACACGCCTGGCGGTTCGGACGTGGCAGCCGCCCCCGCTCCGCTTCGGCAATCGCCTTTGATAATAAAGTGGCGAGAGAACGACACGACCACGTTAGCCGCTGTCCCGTCTTCCTCTCTCGCTACATTGGTGACCTAAAGGACACGCCCTTCGGCGAGGTACCAGCTGCCATCTTCCGCCACTCTGCCCGCCAGTGCCGCCACTCCACCCGGTCTTACCCCAGGCATGGCACATGCGGCTCGACGCCGTTCTCTCTGTGAATGGCGTCGCGGACCAGCCGCTTATGCACGCCATCTTGCTCGACGCGCTGCCGGTCGAGTTTTGCCATCTTGCTACCACATCGATCACGAGCCCGCAGCCATATGACGCCCTCTGCATTGCGCTGCTCACCTGCTACGGCCTCACGTACCGACCACTTCCAGGGTCCCACGACTTTGGGGCTGTCACTACGTAGCAACGTGTGCTACCAATCGGCACGCAACCCTCTAATGACCACGACCTCACCACTCCGGCTACGACTCCCTCTACCTCAGATCCGGTCACAGGAACATTGAATGCTCCACCCGACCACGATGACGAGGTAGAAGACGCTCGCACTTCCACTGACTACACCACCGAGAGCTGCGTTCCGTTAGCGCCCACGTACAAAGGTTCACCGCAGATGCCTGCCACATGCGCAATTTCCATGACATTAACGGCACGCGACACCTCAGCGACTCCAGACTCCACGACGGCTACCTTGCTGCGCGCCTCGGTCTGGGCACGAGATATTTTCACCCAATATTCGGCACCCGATCCCGGAGCTTCTCCAGTCGACATTATCTAATCAACATGATCTTCCATCAACCTTGGCGATCTACGCATCTTGCAAGCAGCCCCTACCATCTGCCTTGACATCTCCCACAGCTGAAGTTGTTGCCCGCGACATGCTACAGCAGAACTTCAGAGATGCTGCTAGAATGACCAAGGACCAGATGACAGATTTGCCAATGGCAGAACAGCCAGCACAATCCATAACAACCACACAGGTGGACATCCACCAGGCTTCCCCGATGAGCACGGGTGCGCCAGCCAAGTCTCCGGTAGAGCCCCCGCGTTCCGGATCCCATGACCAACCTCCGGAGCCTTGCAAGGGCGACACTGCAACGCAACAATGTACCTTGAATTCAGACATGACCCTCATCATGACCCAGATGACTACCACCTTTGCGCAGAACATCGGCAGACCGGTCACAGTGGACCTAACTGCCTGCAGTGACTTCCGTGCGCTATTTCGACCCCGACGTTTCCATGGCCGTCGACTCGGTCACCCGCGCCGGCATGTCAGCCACACTGCAACGCTCAGGTCGGTGTTCAATCGACAGCTACGTCCGGGCCAAAACTGCCAGCCCACTGCTCCTTGTCAACAGCCATGTCGGCGCAATGTGTGTTGTTGGAGACGCCGCCACATCCTTTATATTTCAGTACTTGGTCGTCCTGGTTCCACTTCAATGCATAGCACCGTCTCGCCACCATCACCGGCTCGGCCTTTTCGGCCCCCTCCCACGGCTCCACCTGTGGGTACCTTTGTCAGCCACGCATTCTCGAAGCACCGGGTGCGCTCTCGAGTGATCCCGCCAAGTAATCATGGGACGCACGTGTTTATGGCCACAGCAACCAGGCGCTTCCATCTTTGCCCACTGCGTTTCTCCCAGTCTCGCCCGCCAGAGACCCACTGGTTGCCGATTGTCCCTTCCCGTTGACAACCTGGACTGCTCACGGACCCCGTTTCGTTTGCCGGACATAACTCGCTTGTATATACGCTCTCATTGTTTTTATTCCGGCTTCATTTCTGCGGTGGGAGTAATCTGTAGCGTCATCATCATCCCCAATCATCATCATCCTCATTTTTTTAGACACCGCGCTGCGCCTCTCGTGCAGCTCATGCGACAGCTCGAGGCGCGAGTGGGGAGATCGAGCTCCCGTCCCTGGCGGTTTGGACGTGGCAGCCGCCGCCGCTCCGCTTCAGCAATCGCCTTTGATAATAAAGTGGCGAGAGAACGACACGACCACATTAGCCGCTGTCCCGTCTTCCTCTCGCTACAGGCTCATGAAGTTGAGTAGGTTCATTGCAGAAATGCTAAGCAACTTCAATAAACAATGCATGAAAAAATATGATTTTCCAGGAATTGAAAGGCTCAACAACTTCAATAAATGATGCAGGAAAAAAATGATGTTCGAGGGACTGTAAGGCTCAAGAAAATAAATGCACAAAATGCTAAACAACTTCAATTAATGATGCATGAAAAAATATGATGTTTCGCAAACTGAAAGTCTCAAGAAGATTAATAGATTCATACCAGAAATGCTGAACAACTTCAATAATGCATGATAAAATATCCCAGCCTCAGGAGTTTTCTTCAGTGGTACATGAAGGTCTTACACTCATGTATACACATTACTGCATTAGCGAGATATCCTACAGCATGCCTTGATGTACCATATTTTTCGGTGTATAAGCCGCGTTTTTTTTTTCCTGAATTTTTCGTCGGTGCGACTTATATACAGTCAAAATCAGGTTTGATGCCGCGGCTTCAGTTGCTTCGGCAGCCTGAATATCGCCGTGCGCCCCCTTTTGCCATGCACAGAAACCGCGTTTTACAACAAAATAAAAATAGTGGTAAATTAACTCTCTAGAAATAACACAGCTGATGTAGCTTAGCACAGAAAATAAATAATCAAAGAGGGGTGAAAATGTGCAAGGATTTTAAAATTTTTAAATGATGAAATGCGAGTTTGGATTTTCGAGTCACTTCCTTTGCCGTCACTTTCGTCCGCACAAGCGGCTGCTGCTTTGGTGAGTGCGTCGCGTGTGTTGTGCCAGTCGTAGCGTGTGGCGTAGGCTCAGCGGCCTCGCTAATCTGACAACAGCACCATGGCTCCACATGAAAGGCAAAGTCGGCGAAGTTTCGATGCCAAGTTCAAGCTGCGCACAGTTGAATTTGCCGAAGAACATGGAAATCGTGCTGCAGGAAGAGAATTTGATGTCGCCGAAAAAATGATCTGGGACTGGCGCAAAGCCCACAGCGTCCTCCGGACAATGAAAACTACAAAGAAGGCCAATCGCAGCAAGAAGGCACGCTGGCCGGACCTAGAGCGTAGCCTGCGAACGTGAGTGTTGCAACTGAGAGCCGAAGGAAGAGGCCTATCAACAGTGCAGCTGCGCCTGAAGGCGAAGGCTCTGGCAGCGGAGACAAACGCTGTGGGGTTCAATGGTGGTCCGTCGTGGTGCTTCCGCTTTATGTGGCGGAACGAGCTTGTGATGAGAGCCCGCGCTACAGTGTGTCAGAAGCTTCCCGACGACTTCCAGGCACAGCTGGTACGCTTCAGCCAGAGTCCTTCAATGCTTTTCTGGTCACGAAACTCCGCCGTCACTGTATGGGAGAGCTTCATACGCTGCCCAAAACTGCCGCGATGCGGCGCCACTGCGCCACAGAGGGCATCGTTCGGGCTGCTCGCGTACTGAAACAGACTGAAACGCGTGCGCACAGCGAGACAAACTGGTGGAAGAAGCGTGCGTGCGTGTCCGAGTTAGCCAAAATGTTGTGAGACGACGATGCCTAACACGTGTTGCGTGCCGGGGTGCCGTTCCGGCTACAGAGGAATGACCGAGAAGGTGTCGTTTTCTTTTCCACCTGACAAGGACCAGCGCAAGAAATGGAAACGGGCCATACCGCGGCAGGAAAGTGGCGACTTCAACTTTGAGTCCAAATATACACGTGTGTGTGCGAAGCATTTCGACGCCTCAAACATTGTCACTACTTATGATTTCAATATCAACGGCGACGCCATGTCCCTGGAGCGCGACAAGCCAACGCTGAAGGCTGACGCTGTCCCAAGTATTTTTGGTGGCCTTCCTTCGTATCTCACGAAGCGTAAACCTCGACCCCGCTCATCGACAAATCGATCACCGCGCAAACGAGCATGTGAGTCGTCGTGCGAGACGGAGGAGCAACGAGCATCGCCGATGACCTGTTCAGACCGCACCGATGCTGCATCAGTAAATGAAGGTATGTAAGCGCTAAGCCAGATTACATCCGTGTCATCGTGTATGAGGGTATCGTCTGAGCCTGTAAATTTGAAACTGCATGACTTGTTTTTCTTCACTCCTTTTCTTCTTCCTTTTTTTCTTTTTTTAGCAGATGTGGCACTGACCAGTGAAACGGTCGAAACCTACCACACGGACACAGCTTGTCAGACAGACCGCTTGGTTGACTGCGCCAGCTGTGCAGCAGTGCAAAAGTTGAGGTGCCAACTTCGAGCTGCGAAGCAGCAGCTTCGGCAATGCCAAACAAAACTCGCCGAGTTCCGAAAGAAGACTGCCAAGTACGAACGACAACAGCAGAGCCTTCAAAGACTTTCCGATCGCGAGAAACTGATTATTGATCAGTGCGTGATGAAGGCAAACGCGAAGTCTGCAAGAGCCGTACGGTAAGCTTCAAGCACTACTTAACGAATATGGTTTACGTGTAAAGGCGATGGAATATTCACGTGGTAATTTTAGATATTCACCAAATTAAAAGCTACATATCCGTTGTTTTCTGAGCAAGTGTCGGCTCCATTCAAAATAAGCTAAGCGTTCAAAACTACCATGAAATACGTTTTCTGCTTGAGTCCACCTTTACTGCACTGACTCTAATACTTTAAATCATGAAACAATGATTTTCGTCCATATAAAAAATGTGCCCTTTTTACTACTATGAGTGGCTTATTCACACCCTCATAATCATGTTATCGTGATGTGTTGATCTTTTTTTCGCACCTTACTGCTATTGTTTTGAGCACGTTTAAAAACAGACAGTGAATGATTGTTCTTATGCGCAGTTTCGTTGAAAATTTGGAGATCTAATGTGCACTTATTTTCTCTATTAATTGTTCTGGATTGAGAATGCACCATAGATCTGTGTCATTTATAGTGGCCTGCTCTCATTATGAAGGTTTTGGCCTGCATGTTGATCAGGTTTCCACTGTGTACACAGTGCAATGTGCATGTTCACATTACCCATTGGCATGCAGTTACACTTGGTTAACAGCAATGTGTCTTTATGCTTGATAGCATTATGGAAGCACTGTGCTAGCATGTTTGTGCATGTGAATGAGATTTGCACCCTTTCCTTACCAGGTATAAGAAAGACTGGTTATATGACTGCCTGCTTTTGAAAACGAAGTCCACATCTGTGTATACATATCTCCGAGAGAACAACTTTCTACCCTTGCCAAATCCACGCACACTCTACTGCTATATGAAGAGCTTGAAAGCCGATTTTGGCTTTGATGCGCATGTATTTACTGTGCTCAAGGAAAAGCTGCTCACTTCCTTTGAAAGTGAACGACGAGGTTTGAAAGCACATCACTTAATCTGAATGCTGTGTGGTTTTGTCTTTCTGAAGTGATAGAAATTAATTTTTTTTTCTTTCAGGTGTGCTCATGTTCGACGAAATGAGTGTCAGGAAAAGTTTGCACGTCCGAGAGTCTGACATGAAAGTCGTTGGTAAGGTTGACTTTGGAGAACATACCAGGCCAGCAGACAGTGAAAAGGATGCTGATCATGTTTTGGTCTTCCTGTTTCGACCCTTTCTGGGGGGATGGTCGCAGACTGTGGGTACCTTTTGTGCATCAAGTGCTGCCCCGGGATCAATACTTGCAAAGCTTGTGCTTCAGTGCATTGTACACTTGTGTAATGCTGGCGCAGTTATAGATGTTGTGACATGTGATAATTCAACTACCAATCGGTGTGCCTTGAGGTCCTTAGGTAAGTGTTTAACACACAAGCTCTGTTGCAGACTATCTGGAAAGGTATAATTTATTAGTTGCTCATTTCTTTCAGGAATTCGTGGTGACATGAAAGACCAGCAGGTGTCGTTTCAGCACCCATGCGACCCCTCTAAGGTGATCTCTGCTATCATTGATCCACCACACATATTTAAATGTATTAGAAATAACCAGCAGAAAGTTGGGAAGTTTTTGGTAAGTGAAATAATTACTGTTCCTGTGATATAGTCCCTCATATGATCTCATCTCGAGTGACATTCTGACATTCCTTCTTTCTACAGCTGCCTCAAGGTCGGGAAGTGTATCATGATTATTATGCAGCACTTCTAGAGTATGAAGAGCAACAGTCAGGGCTGCGTGCTGTACCAAAGCTGACGAGGGCACATATATACCCAAACGCTTTTCAGAAAATGAGCGTCAAACTTGCTGTTCAAGTAAGGCGCCCAACACTCAAGTGCGCTTAGAAAAAAAAAAATTGCCTTTTTGATGTGACTCACAGTGAAATGCAATACAAAAAATTTCTTTTCAGCTCTTCAGTGAATCCACAGCTACAGCCATGATATTTTACAGTGAGCAGGAATCATGCAAAAATCTTCACGGGTCTGCGGGAACATCTGAATTCACCAGACAAATGAACAGATTGTTTGACTTAATAGACACTGAAAGAGGGAATCTCATGGTTGGACAGGTGCTGCAAATACATCGAAAGTCTGCCAAAGCAAAGGCAGGTCTGCTTTTTAAGCAAGCCCACCTGTGAGGCGCTGAGAATAACTTTGCTCAGCACAATATCACTGGTTGAAAACCTCCTTGCCTCAGGGTTTCGCTACGTACTGGTGGGAAAGTTTGGACAGGACCCATTAGAGGTAAGCATGTGCACGTTCTCGCTTGATAGTTAAATAGTAATCCTTATTTTTTCTTTCAGAGATTTTTTGGCATTATCAGGCACGTGGCTGGTGACGGAGGACAACCAACAGTCCAGCAATTTCTGTTCATTTATAGAATGCTCTCTGTCAGAAATCTTGTCCAGCCGCCTCAGCGAGCATCAGTTGTAGGAGACGGCCCACAACTCCTCCTGAAGCTCCAAGACCTATTCCAGAAGGAAAAACCTGCTGCCTGTCACGTGAGCAAGAATATATTAACAGGGGTTGAAAGGGTAGAAATCTGAGCCAGATGGTAAGAATTCGTCAGGGAAAACAAAATGAAAAAAAAAAGTGCAGGCAAGGAAGAACACAGTACAAACGCTTTGCGGAGCGATATCTCCTGAATAAGATGAAACTGATCAAAGCGTATTAGTTCTTTAACTAAGTTTTCAGGATAGTTTTTAGGCTGCATGCATTTAGGTGTGAATTTTCTCATTTCTAGCCACACTAAGCTGTATGAGCATTACATATGTGCCAGGGGACTGTGCAGTGCAGGCAGTATCAAAGATTTTGCAGCCATTAATTTGGAGAAGCCGAGCTGATTTCTGATAAAGCCTGGATTTCGTCATACAAAAGGTGTAAAGCAATACTAGGCATTCAGTACATCTTTTTCGTTTGGTGCACTTTTTATGTTCAGCACACCAGCAATACAGTGTTTGCAATTCAGGCGCACTGTTTGGCTATTCTCTTTGATGAAGTACTT
The DNA here is from genome assembly GCF_043290135.1 of Rhipicephalus microplus. NCBI lineage: Eukaryota > Metazoa > Arthropoda > Arachnida > Ixodida > Ixodidae > Rhipicephalus > Rhipicephalus microplus. The sequence continues at coordinate 168,337,065 of NC_134702.1, read as the reverse complement.
TTGGAGCCAGGAGAAACTGTGGAGCAGGCTTCACTTTTGCAACATCAGCAGTCTCCTAAGGAGAAGATCTTGGACTACCTTGCTGGATACGTTGCAAAGAAGTTTTCCTCGCCGAGATGCTCAAGCTGCGTAGAAAGTCTGAGGAGTTCAGAACAACCGGCAACTGGCCTGATTCTTGTTAAGTCTAAAGGTTTTCTCCTTGTGCCCTCCAGCCAGATCGTCACACTCCTTCAAATTGTGGAGGATCACATGGAAGCGCACACAGTTGAAAAAACTGCTTGTTCTGGTGTGTACATGAATATTGTGGAGGATGTTTTGATGGACCCTCGGACTGCTTCAGCTGCTGTCGGTTGCAAGTCACATTTTGTGAGCACGACTGCAGAAGTTGTTCAGTTTTTTCTCAAGGTGCGTTTGCATTTTTTTACGAGAGAAAGAAACAAACAGATGCAAGCGAAAGGGTGCGTTTCATGTCCAGCAGGGGGTGGTAAAAAACCAAACACTCAAAGGTAACTCTGCACCCAATCCATATCTCACATATGTTGCTGTCCATTCTTCACGTTTTTTAATTAGCTTTTCATGAACTGGTGCACTGGTGTTCTGTGTATGTGGTTTGTTTTAAATAAAATTAATAAATGGTTGTGCTTGCATATTGCTTTCGCACAGGCACCTTGTATGTATTTTTCTTGTTGAATTATTTTTTTCCTTCTGACACTGACAACAATATAAGCATCGATGATTGGAATATCTTAACCCCTCGTATATAGTCGGCCATTAGAAGAATCAAAATAACTTCTTGTGTGTTTTTGTCGAAATCACGAGCGGCTTAAGTTACTGGTTTACTGTCTCTTCTATATGAGACTGCTTATAAAACAATGGCCTAATTACAATACACTGTCAACTGTGTTCGACCTTACTTTTCACGTTCGTCATGATCATAAACTAAACGTCGCACCGGTTGATTGATGGGGTTTTACGTCCCAAAACCAGCTGTGATTATGACAGACGCCCCGTGGTGGAGGGCTCCGGAACGAATTTGACCACTTTAACGTGTACCAAACTCCAAGTACACGGGCCTCAACATTTCGCCTCAACCAAAATGCAGCCGCCACGGCCGGGATTAGATCTTGCAACCTTCGGATCTGTAGCCGGGTGCCATAACCGCTAGAACACCGTGGCGGGGCAACACGCCGCACCGAAGACTGCTATGAGGTTAGTATTGCTGGCATTTAAGGACTCTGATATTACATATATTGTACCTAAGGCTCGTAGAGGGATTTAATCGTTCGGTCCAGAAATTTGAAGCGCATAGAACAGGTGTTTTTTTTTTTTTCTTGTCATGAAAAGAAGGCATTCTACGGAAGCATTTCTTGCAGTAATGGTTTAATTGTTTGGGTTTTCTGTTGCGAATAAAATGACACCAGGAGTCTGATAATGTTCACAGTTTAATAGAAATTGAGCGGCCGTGCCGTGCGAACCATCTGGCCTTATGCGCAACTTTGCGCAGTCGAGAGATTTCGCTCACTTCCGGGCGAATGGACGTGTAACAACTCGTATGTTCGCCTCTGTTTACATGTGGCACACCAAGTGCGTTATTGCGAATGTACAGTGTCTGATTTCAGGCAAATTTTGAAAAGCTGGACCAGTTGCAGTGTTGCGACGAACGAGCGGCGCTCCCCCGACCCTGACGGCTGCATTTCGACGAGGCAAAACGCAAGAGCAGAAAAAAAGGCGTGCACTTTGATTTACATGCATATAAAAACAACCCCAGCTGTTAAACATTAATCAAGAATCCCCCACTATGACGTGTATCAAAATCATATCATCGTTATGGTGCGGCAAACCCCGAATTTTTGTCATTTTCGACTGCGACTGCCGCGAGCTGCTTGTCCAGAGCTGTTAGTTTCTTTTCTCCCGGGTGCTCATTTCAAGGCAGACGGCGCGTTCACGCAGTCACCGACGCACGCTGAATGTTCCAAGTAAATGAGGGAAAGTGAAACGACTTTTGCAGAAGTTTAGAAAGCTTGGAAATCAAAGCAGACCAACACACTACCGCAGCGGTAGCGGACGGCAGCGTGCCCTCACGAGCACAGCTGCGCCCCTAGCGGCCAGTGCTGGCTCCATATGAAGCTGAGGCGGCACTTTCGTGACCAGGAAAGCATTGAAGGACTCTGCTTCAGCTCATTCGTGCGGGAGGAAGTAGCGAAGAACAACATCAGCGCGAGCCACATCGTCAACATGGATGAAGTGCCGTTGACCTTCGACATTTCGCTTGGGAGAAGCGTCGCCGAGAAAGGCCAAAAGACTGTCAAGGTGAGGACAACAGGCCACGAGAAGTCTCACTTCACCGTTGTGCTCGCCTGCTGCGCAGATGGCACCAAGCTGCCTCTCATGCATATATTTAAGAGAAAAACCTTGCCGAAAGGTGTTTTCCCTTCTACAGTGGTGGTTCAGGCGAACACAAAAGGTTGAATGGACGAAAAAATGATTGGTGTGTGGCTTGACCGCTGTTTTTCATGTCGACCCGACGTATTCTTCCACGTGAAGCCAGGAATGCTGGTGATGGATAGTATGCGGGCACATATCACCGACGTTGTCAAAAAAAAGATCGGTTCGAAGAATTGTATGCCTGTTATACCCGGCAGCAGGCACTCGATATTTCGGTTAATCGCAGCTTTAAGGCGGTCCTGTGAAGTTTGTGGGAATCATGGATGTCGGAGGGTGAACACAGCTTCACTAAAACAGGGCGCATGAGACGCGCTGAGTTAGGGGGAAGTGGTGAAACGGGTGAGCCAAGCATGCAATTCAATATCTGACAAGATCATTGTGGCGGGCTTTCGCAAGGCCGGTTTGATCCCCTGCGTGACCGATGTTGAGTCCGAATCGAGCGAATCAGAGGACGACAGTGACATGCCGGAGGACGACGTGCCCGGAGTACACCCCAAAATAGCTGTGCTTGTAACGGGGTTTATTTGCAGAGCAGAACGCAGAAAGCGAATCAGTCAGCAGCGTCCGGCCAAGCGCAGCAAGCACGAGCTTATACTGATGGCGATGCCCCTGAGGCGCCGAGAAATGCCGCTGTAGCTCCTCTTCTTCACTACAATCGACCTCCGCACAAAAAGACGCCATCCTGGCGGATTAGGGAGAAGAAACGACTAACGGGTCATAATACGGCTTGAGGCGAGAGACGTGGACAGCGCCGCGGCCGCGGTAGCTTAGGTCTGTGGATGGGATGATGGGCTCCACGATATAGTTGACGAGTGACGTTTGCTCTACAACGCGCTATGGCCCGATGTATTTGGGAAGAAGTTTTGCGGAGCGGCCAGATGCGGTAGCAGGTGCTCGATACCATACCAATGAACCAGGTGGAAAGTTTGAACCCGAACGGTTCCCAGTGTGGCGGGATTGCTGCTGCCACTGGTCCTCGGTAGAAAAAGAGCGGGCAAGCTGGTGGCATTCTTCAGCATGCCGGGCAGCTTCGGACAGAGTTGTGCTTTCGGACTCATAATGTTTATATGGAAGAATAATGTCTACTGTATTTGAAGGTTCTCGTCCGTACAGAAGAAAGTAGGGCGAAAACCCAGTAGTAGCTTGTACAGCAGTATTATACGCGTAGGTGACGAACGGGAGAACTTGGTCCCAATTTGAATGATCAGAGGCGACGTACATCGACAGCATATTGCCAAGAGTACGGTTGAAGCGCTCCGTCATACCATTCGTTTGAGTGTGGTACGCTGTACTTGTGTGGTGCACGATTCGGCATTCGTTGAGTAATGCCTTCAAAGCGTCAGAAAGGAAGGCACGGCCTCTGTCACTTGAGAGCTGGCAAGGGGCACCATGACGCAGAATGAAACGTTGCAACAGAAATGTTCCAACGTCACAGGCTGTGGCAGTCGGCAGCGCGGATGTTTCGGCATAGCGTTTCAGATGGTCTATCGCAACAATAATCCAGCAATTACCAGCTAGAGTTGATGCTAGTGGTCCATATATGTCAAGGCCGACGCAATCAAAAGGTCGACTAGGACAAGGAAGAGGTTGTGACGGGTAGACTTTCCCGGGAGGTAACTTTTGTCGTTGGCACTGAGCACACGAGCGAACGAATTTTCGCACGTACATGCCACGCCAGTAAAATGTGAGTCGAAGCCTAGCGTATGTCTTGAAGAGGCCTGCATGGGCGCACTGTGGGTCCGCGTGAAAAGCTTCGCAGGTAGCAGCTCGAAGATGGCGAGGTATCACAAGGAGACACTTGCGACCGTCAGAAAAGTAGTTGCGTCGATAAAGAAGATCATCCCTTAGGCAAAAGTTGCTAGCCTGGCGGCGGAGAGCGCGAGACGGCGAAGGAGTGAGAGGATCAAAAAGAATGCTTATGAGGCCACTAACCCAGGGATCCTTTCGTTGTTCCACCGTCATGTTGCACAAGGCGGATGACGCAAGTGCAGGCTCGAGGGAAGAGAGGCAAACACCTTCATCCGATATGGGTGAGCGAGAAAGGGCGTCGGCGTCCGTGTGCTTACGACCGGATCTGTAAATAACGCGGATGTCGTATTCCTGAAGTTTGAGCGCCCAGCGAGCAAGTCGTCCGGAAGGGTCTCTAAGTGTGGATAGCCAACAAAGGGCGCCATCAGCATAAGCTCCTCTTCTTCACTACAGTGCTATTTGTCAGCGACTCGGAAGAACACTTCGATGGATTTGATTAAACGCTGCTAGCCATCGCAATAAAGATACTTCAGACTGAAAATATTGTGTTTATGTATGTCGGGTGAGCTCGCACGCGAGTGTGCAAACAGCTGGAAACTTGCAAGCGAGACGGCCGCCTCTAGGATGAATTTTCGTAGTGCTTTCTCATGACGCGGCACTCGATGGCCGAGTGGGCAGAAGCGACTTATATACGTTTTTTTTTTTTTTTTTCGGAAAAACTGCCATTTTGAGGAGGGTGCGACTTATACAAGGGTGCGACTTATAGACCGGAAAATACGGTATACATTCCATGGTCACCAAAAAACATGTACTTTTTTCATGGCCCGGCCAACCTATTGGCTCTCGTTATTAGAAGCACAAGTTAGCTGGGCACAAAATAGATGTTCTGTTAAAGGTAGCTGGCCATGTCAGAACATTCTTATACGCTGTCAATTCAATTAGATAGAAATGATGTGGGGCCAACAAAGACTACGTGGCTGCCAGCAATACACTTGAAATGCGCGGCATTGAAAAACAGTCACATGAGTGCAGAAAACAGGAGGCATGAGTGCACTCCCAAATATATTTAGTGAAGAGCTAATGTAACTGAATAACATACCTCCATAGCTTCACGAAAAGCTGACCCTACAGCAGCTGGCAACATTACAATGTTACACTGAGTTAGTGAAAGAAATAGATAACACGAAAAGTGCCACAGTAAAATAAGCAACGAATGCCCATAACGTGGCTGTAGGCTGTAAACATAAAAACAAGAGTTCTGTGTTGGATTCTTGAGCTAATCAAAGAAAAGCAAAAAAGTTAGGAAATTCAAAAAAGAGCTTGCTGCCTCATTTTTCACGAAACATTATAAAAATTGAATCTGCAGTAAAACCCAAAGAAAGCAATCATACATGGATATGTTGATAATACCAGAGAAAGGACATAAATGGAGCAGCAAAATGGGCAGCAGCGTTATTCTCTGAAATAGCGAAGAAATGGATACAGCCAGAAGCATTTCCAATAGGAGAGAGTACAATTTGGTCGGAACACCTTACAATGTTATTGACAAAGCTAATCATTGCACTGAAGGTGTATGGCCTATCTGTCTAAGCATTGGTCTGCGACTACAGCAGCAGTGACTATTTTTTCAAGGACACTGGGTGTGAGCCCTGACAAGCCTTTCTATTGGTAAAGAGATGACTTACATTTTTTCATATCCCCACCTGTTCAATGTGGGAGTAATTTTGGAGTAAGCATGATCTATTGGTTTCCGGAGACCAATTAAGACTTTGTATAAATCAAAACAGCACCAAAAACTTGTGGAAGAGCACAGGCGTGGCCAAAGGAGAACCTGGTTCCAACCGCTCCCAACCGCTCAGACTTCGAAGTCGGAGCATAGCGCGTTATTTGGCCAAGAGGACGGCACAATCCGGCAACCACATGATCACGAATTACCTAGTTGCTGGCAGGTGACAGTGGAAGCGTGCATTTTGTACAGTTACAGTCGACGACCGATATTTCGGACGCCTAATTTTTCGGACATGCTCAATAATTCGGACATTTACTTGGCACCAGAACATACCCTATAAATTCAATGTATTTTGCAGCTTGCAATTTCGGACACTTAAGGACGGGCTGTTCAATATTTCGGACTTTCCAAGCGTCAGTCAAGCCGGCCGCCATCATTTTTCGCGCCGCCGCGATTTTGCTTGTTTACTTTTTCATCCAGTAGCATTGAACCGGTGCTGGCCGTGCGCGTGGCGTCCGCCAGCCTCTGCTAGGGTGGCTACCTCGAACTGCTGGATCGAGGCTATTTTCGTATCAGCATTGCTGCCGAACAATATTTCTTTCCTCTCTGCTGTGACCGTTGGATGGACTGGACCGAATCGACTGACTGTTCACCTGTGCGTGTGCCATGAGTGTTGCCTAGCTACAAGCGCTGAATCAGAATGGATAAGGGATCGCCGATGTCGTCGACCTCTAGAGCTCCGATGAAGCGCGGAAAGTATGTCACCATGTCGATGGCGAAAAAAGCTGCCATTATCAAGCTCGTTGACAGTGGCAGATCGCAGGCAGACGTTGCGAAAGAGTTCGATATTTCTAAACAGACTATTTCGGACTACATCAAAAATAAGAAGATTTTGGAGGCGGCGGAAAAGCCTACTGGATGTCGTCAGAAGAATGTCAGCCAAGGCACCTACCCTAAGCTCGAGGAGGCCCTTCTCGTTTGGCCGAAGTTGACAGTGGCCAGCAAGGTTCCCGTCTCCGGGGGCCTCCTCAAACAGAAAGCCGAGACGATGGCGCTTCAAATGACCATTGAAGGATTTAAGTTCAGTGACCGCTGGCTAAAAAACTTCAAGAAGCGCTTTGATCTCAGTTTTAAAAAACTGTGGTTCATTTGCACTGTGGAGAAGCCAACACCGCGCAGATTACGTTAACAACGTCAAACACTCCGCAGAGTACAGGCAGCTCAAGCGCGGTTGACATCGGCTGTTGTTATTCTCGTCCCGCCAGAGAATACCTAGCCGCGCTTCTTCGGCACTGTCACTAGGCTGCCTATCGGTCACGAGAAATGTGGTAGCAAGTGCATTCTGTGTTGCATTGTACTATGCACAGCCCATGTGATTAGACGCATCGACAGCTATTTCGCTATGACAAGGTGTTGTTCACCGAACTGCCACAACTGCAGCAAAAATGGTAAAATGTTCCTTGGGGAGCCATGAGCGAAATGTGCGGCACAAGTAGGCCGCGGACTCCAGTGTTTTCTGCGTATGGGCAGTGACAAGCCGCCTCGAAAAGAGCTAAGTGCAGAGCACTAAATATTTGTATGTTTACTTGTGCCCACTGTTTTAGAATGTGACGAGTACAACAAAAGCACTATGATGATTTCAATTTTCCCGTCCATCTGCATTAAAATTTTCAAGTACAAGACACCAGCTATGATGATGATGATGATATATGGTGTTTTTTGGCGCAAGGGCCATTTGATGGCCAAAGAGCGCCAGTTCATGGGATAAAGAATGTGGACAATGATTGTGATTAGCGGCTGTATAAGGGCCATAAAATTCCTCGCAGTAAGGCGGGTAAAAACATACAAGTAATAAAATCATGACCATGCCGTGAAAGGTGTGTGTGGTGTGAATAGGTGACAAAAGTTGGTGATAATGAAAAACGATGGCGGACATGTGTGGCATTAGCACAAGTACCTCACTCATTCATACCCTTGCGTGCAAGGGCCGTGAGGCAAGTGCTTTCCTGTGTAGCCACCGCAGCAAAAACCTCCCTGGAGAGATCGTGCTACGGGATGCCCGGGTATATGATATGAAAATTACGAATTTCTTTTAAAAACGCTAACAATGATTTATGACTAAAAAGCGGTTCCCTACCAACGAACATTGCAGGGTGTAAATGTATATGTTGTCGGTAGGGTAAGGGAAAATGCTGTTTTCTTATAGTTTCTAAGTGATTACACTGGATTAACATGTGAAGGACGGTTAATGGTTCACCACATCTGTCACACAATGGTGGATCGCCGCCAGACAAAAGATATGTGTGTGTTGTGTATGTGCGTCTTATCCTGAGTCTCGTTAGTATTACCTCTGTATGACGCGATCTTGATACTGGCAGCCAATGACCAAGGTGTGGCTTAATAATGTGTAGTTTGTTTTGTGTGTGTGCATCCCACTTGCTCTGCCAGTAGTCCCTGAGGTTTCGTTTAAGAGACGGCTTAAGATCAAGGGCCGGGATTAATATGGGTGTAGGGCCAGTGCTTTTGTGGACAGATGCTGCAAGCTGATCCGCCCTCACATTGCCTTGGATCTCACGGTGCCCTGGCACCCAGCACACTACAACATGTTGTTTTAGTGTGTAGAGTGTGCACAAAGCGGAGTAAAGTGAGACAAGGACCGGGTTTTTTTGTTTTTTAAGACTGTGCAGAGCCGTTACCACACTGAGGGAGTCTGTATAAATTACTGCTTTTTGTATTTGTAGTTGTTTGATGTGTTTAGCTGCCACAAGTATCGCGTAAGCTTCTGCTGTGAAGATACTTGTGCCTGGATGTAGAGGGCCAGAATCCGAAAAGGATGGGCCGACAGCAGCGTAGGACACAGAGGAGTTGGACTTGGAAGCATCTGTAAAGAACTCAGGACGTGTGTATTTGTGTTGAAGTTCCAGGAAGTATGTTCGGATATGGGCAATAGGCGCATGTTTTGTAACTTCTAGAAAGGACACATCGCAGTCTATAGTCTGCCATTGCCACGGTGGCGGATATGCTACAGGAGCCATTAGACTGTGTTCTAGTGAGACTCCAGTTTCCTCGGCTAGACTTTTCAGGCGAACTGAGAAGGGCTGCCTCATCGAAGGCCTGTTTTGAAACAGAAATGAGCTCGACAAATCATTAATAGTAGAGTATGAGGGGTGCTTTTTATCTGCTTTCACCTTAAGGAAATAAACAAAAGACATATAAGTTCTCTGCAGATGAAGCGACCACTCATTTGACTCAACATAAAGGTTTTCTACGGGGCTGGTGCGAAAAGCACCCAAAGAAAGGCGGATGCCCAAATGGTGCACGGGGTCCAGCATCTTCAAAGCACTTTGAGTTGCAGACTGATAAACAACGGCCCCATAATCTAAGCGGGTGCGAATGAGGCTTCGATACAGATTTATGAGGCATTGCTTATCACTACCCCAAGTAGTACGTGACAGCACCTTTACAACTTTCATGGCTTTTAACATTTTATTTTTTAATTCTTGATGTGCGGAACGAAGGTCAGCTTGATGTCCAAGATTAAGCCTAAGAATTTATGTTCGGCTTTGACGGACAGACGTTGCCCGTTTAGTCGAATGTCAGGTTCAGAGTGCATGCCTCTCTTTCGAGAGAACAAGACACACGTGCTTTTTTGTGGGTTAAGTCGAAATCCGTTTTCATCTGCCCATTTGGAGACCTTGTTTAAGCCCAGCTGAACCTGCCGCTCACACATTGCCAAGTTGCATGACTTGAAGCCGAGCTGAACGTCGTCGACATATGTACAATAGGACATATTGCGGGGGATGGACAAGTGCAGAGAATTCATTTTGATAATAAAAAGTGTGCAACTAAGCCCACCACCTTGTGGCACGCCTGTTTCCTGGACAAATGTTTGGGAGAGAACACTGCCCACACGGACACGGAATGTCCGGTTTGTCAGGTAACTTTCGATTATATGAAACATTCTTCCGCGCACACCAAGGTGGGACAGGTCTCTTAGAATTCCAAAACGCCATGTTGTATCATAAGCCTTTTCGATATCGAGGAACACAAAGAGAAAATATTGTTTATGGACGAAGGCATCTCTGATCTGTGCCTCAATACGAACAAGGTGGTCTGTGGTAGATCTATTTTCTCGAAACCCGCACTGAAATCGGTCGAGCAAATTGTTTGTTTCAAGGATATGTATAAGTCGGCAGTTTATCACTTTTTAAAAGACTTTGCACAAGCAGCTTGTAAGTGCAATAGGCCTATAACTTGACGCTAAAGAAGGGTCCTTGTCCTCTTTCAAAATGGGAATAATAATAGCCTCTTTCCAGGAGGTAGGGATAGTGCCAGAAAACCAGATAGCATTGTACAAACAAAGTAAGGTTTTTCGTGTTTCGGCTGGTAGGTTTTTTAACATTTCATACACCACACGGTCAGAACCTGGGGCAGAAGTACTGCAGGAGTTTAGAGATGTTCGGAGCTCAGCTAAACTGAAAGCTTGATTGTATGCTTCGTATCTAGTGGATTTGTGTTCGAGTTTCTGCTTTTCTATTCTTGTTCTGTATTTTTGGAAAGTGTCAGTATAGTGGGACGAGCTGGATACCCGTTCAAAGTGTGCACCGAGGAAGTTTGCCTGATCTTCCAAGGTATCACCCTGAGTGTTTACGAGTGGAAGTGTGTGTACTTGTTTTCCTGCTATCCTACCGACCATGTTCCAGACTTTAGCCTCCTGTGTGTATGAATTAACCCCTGATAAAAACTTCTGCCAGCTTTCTCTTCTGGCCTGCCGACGCGTTCTCCTGCCTTGAGACTTTATTTTCTTGAAGGTTTCAAGATTTTCGGCTGTCGGTGAGTTCCGCAGCAGCCTCCAAGCTCTGTTTTGCTGTTTGCGCGCGTTTCGGCATTCAGAGTTCCACCATGGCACACATTGTTTTCCAGGGTGTCCATTTGTTTGTGGGATGCATTTTGTTGCAGCATCAATCAAAAACGCTGTGAAGTAGTTCACAGCAACATCAATGTTCAAAGTACAGATGTCATTCCAACCTAGACAAGCGATAGTATGAAACTTCCCAGTCGGCTCTGTTCCCAGTCGGCTCCCAGTCGGCACTTGGGAACACGTGGTGGACACTCAGTTACTGTCGTTGTGCTCAAAACTACGGGGAAGTGGTCACTTCCGTACAGATTACTGACGACTTTCCACTGGAGTAGAGGCACAAGAGATGGAGATACTATGCTCAGGTCTATGGAGGAGTAGGTGTTATTAGCGAGGTTATAATAGGTTGGTTCTTTTCGATTTAGGAGACACGCGCTCGACGAGATAAGGAACTGTTCGATCAGTCGACCTCGCGCGTCATACCGAGAGTCACCCCATAGCCTGCTATGCGCATTAAAGTCTCCAATCATCTTCCAAGGTATCACCTTGAGTGTTTACGAGTGGAAGTGTGTGTACTTGTTTTCCTGCTATCCTACCAACCATGTTCCAGACTTTAGCCTCCTGTGTGTATGAATTGATCCCCGATAAAAACTTCTGCCAGCTTTCTCTTCTGGCCTTCCGACGCGTTCTCCTGCCTTAGGACTTTATTTTCTTGAAGGCGTCAAGATTTTCGGCTGTTGGTGAGTTTCGAAGCAGCCTCCATGCCCTGTTCTGTTCCCTTCGCGCATTACGACACTCTGTGTTCCACCATGGGACGTGTCGTTTGTCGGGCATTCCATATGTTTGCGGTATGCACCTGGCTGCTGCGTCAGTTAGAAAAGCTGTGAAGTACTGCACAGCTTCATCTATGTCTAACCTACATATGTCTGTCTAACTCAAACGTGTAGTGTTGTGGAACTGTTCCCAGTCTGCTTTGTTCATCAGCCATTTGGGAACATGTACAGGACATTCATATGTTGTTTGTGAACTGAACACTACAGGAAAATGGTCACTTCCATATAGATTACTTATGATTTTCCATCTCAGTAGGGGTAGTAGTGAAGGTGATACGATGCTGAGGTCTATAGACAAGTAAGTTTTGTTGGCAACGTTATAGTATGTTGGCTCTTTCCTATTCAACAAACAGGCACCGGAAGAGAAGAGAAATTGTTCAATGAGACGACCTCGTGCAACACAGCGAGAATCGCCCCACAGTCCACTATGTGCATTTAGGTCTCCAAGAAGCAAATAAGGTTCAGGCAGTTCGTCTATTAAACACTGGAATTCACGTCTTTCAAGACGTTGGTGGGGAGGTACATACAAAGAGCAGATGGTGACGAGTTTGTTTAAAAGTAGCGCTCGAACAGCCACCACCTCAAGGGATGTCTGGAGTGGTAAATGTGTACACGCTACTCCTTGGTTAACAATAATGGCTACGCCACCGGATGACGCCACAGCATCATCTCGGTCCTTTCGGTATATGACGTAAGCACGTAAAAAATTTGTATTGGAGGATTTTAGGTGTGTTTCCTGTACACACAGCACTTGAGGTCAGTGTTTGTATAAAAGCTCTTGGACGTCGTCGAGGTTTTTAAGCAGGCCTCTGACGTTCCAATGAATAATTTGTGTTTCCATATTGGAAGTAAAGTAGTGCTGTGTGTACGTTAAGGGAGTGACTTGTTTAAGGTGAAAGGTCAAGCTCAAGTAACAGGGCTATTATCAGGCCCTGTTATGAGCTTTTTAGTTCTCTTGGCGCCCTCCAGAGAGCCGCGCCGCTCTTTTGGCACAAAGGGTGCCGCCGTATCCATTGCCTCCTCGGAGGCACTGGATGCCAACTCATGCGAGCTGGTTTTTCAAAGCTTGGGCCTCGCCTGGCAAGGCGAGGCCTTGAGACCCGAGGACCCTGGAGTCTCTGGTCTCTGTTCCAATAGTAGGCGGAGTAGACTCAACTACTGCCGCCTTGGGGGCAGGCGCCACAGCCAATGGCTCGCACTGCGCAGGCCGAAGGAGTGGCGAGGGCTGGTGCGACACTGCCCCCTGGCGCGCCGCATCAGCATATGTGGGGCCATAAAATGGCGAGACTCTTTTTCTTGCTTCTTTAAATGTAATGTTTTCTTTTATCTTTAACGTGATGGTCTATTTTTCTTTTTTCCAGAAAGAACAGGAACGTGAGTACGCCGCATGATTACCCCCACAGTTCACACAGTGTGCAGGTGCTTCGCAGTTGTCGGACGCATGGCCCACGACTCCACACAGAGCACAAGTTTTCCGGCCATGACAGCTTTGCGAGCCGTGGCCATATCTCTGACATTGGAAGCAACGGCGGGGGTTGGGAATATATGGTCTCACGGATGTCTTTGTGTACCCAGTCTGAATAGTTTCCGGCAAATCGCTCGAAGCAAAGCTCAGTACTAAGTGTTTGGTTGGGATTTCCTTTTGATCTCTTCTGATCTTAATACGCTGTACATTTGTCACGTTCTGGCTCTTCCATCCTTCCAGAAGTTCAGCTTCGGTCAGCTCAAGCAAATCTACGTCCGATACGACCCCGAGAGATGAGTTCATGGACCTGTGTGGCGTAATACTGATGGTTGTGTCTCCAAACGTTGTGAGGGTGTTCAGTTTATCGAATTGGTTTTGGTCACGTATTTCAAGGAGTAGATCTCCGCTGGCCATTTTGGTAACCTTGTACCCGGCGCCGAGAGTTTCGGTTAGGCACCTAGCCACTATGAAGGGGGATACAGTTCTGGCTTGTTTGTTAGTTTTTTCGCAGTGTATAACATGAAAATGAGGAAAGATTTGTCTAGGCCGAATAAAAAAATTGATGTCTTCGGTGCGTACCCGCTTTGAGGAGGCACGATCACTAAGTAAAGGGAATGCTTTGTGCATGCTAATTGAATGTTGTTCAGCAGCGTTGGCGGCCACCCACCACGGAGCCCAACGAGGGGACGCTGCAAGTTTGCGGATGCTGAAAGCTTGCAGACGTCAGCCGCACAACCCTGCTATAACTCAATGCGCCTAGGCCAAGGTAGGCTATTTGCACAGGGTTAACCCTTGCCGCCGAGAAAATTGGAAGTAAGCAGAAGAGAGAAGTAGACAGGAAAGCTAAAAAAGTAAGAAAGACGAAGATGTAGGGAGAGAGAGATAGGAAAAGGCGACTGCCGATTTCCCCTGGGTGGGTCAGCCCAGGGGTGCCGTCTACGTGAAGCCGGGGCCAAAGGGGTGTGTTGCCTCTGCCGGGGGGCCTTAAAGGTCCAATCACCCAGCGTCGGCTCAACCCCCAGAATCCCCCTTTTCCCCGGACACGGCAAAGCCACGCACGGCTAGGCGTGGGAGGGAGAAGAAACTCTCTCGTTAGCTCGGGTCCGTGGTGTCGCTACACACCAAACGCCTACTTGCGCAGGCGCCCCTGCGGGGAAGACACCAGCTATGCTTTGTCCTTGTGTAACTATTTTAATTGCATGCTACGCAGCGGGTGTTGCTATACAAAGATTAGTGTTCAGTGAGGAAGAAATAAATGCGTAACTTTTTTTATGTATCCACGACACTGCAGAACTTGCTGTGGTGAGGTCCCCTGATGGTGCTGAGAGGTCAATAAAGTGACGGCAAAGACGCACAAGCACATGCACTGAAGCAAGAGCCGTTCAGCCACCTTCAACTTATCTCCCAGCACGTGCCCACATGGTGCGTGCTAAGAAAAAAGAACAAACCACGTTGGCCGATCAGACTGAGAGAGAAGCTGTAGCGAAGAAGACGCGTTGGCCTGGCTAGACGTCAACGTTCAGGAGGCCAGCACTGCCAGAATATACCTCATGGGAAGCCAACAACCGAAGGACTTCGTAAACAGCACGCCTTCTGCTCCGGCGCAGCGGACACAGTAACTGCGACAGCCCGCCTGGCCCTTCTCACTCAACAGCATCAACGCTGCCTGGGCTGCTTCATCGATCTTCAAATGGGTAAGCATGCCATTTGTTTGAAATGACTTCTTAACGACGCTTTGTATACTATTTTGCTTGCTCTGTTTTTGTATTTGTTTTGCTTGTGCTCGTTTCTGTTTAAATATATGTTCGCTGTGCCCCTTGTGTCCTATTCCTTGCAATCTGAGCCAGCATCTCTGACATACACAACTAAGCATGTTCCCCAAACCTTAAATAACACTTGTTGCCGTGCATGGAGTGGAACCCTTAAAACTTTGACACCTGCCCAAAATGACTGACAGCTACATCTACGAAAGTGCATTTGGTATAATGAAAGTGAAGTCGAGTCTCCCTTGAGATGAGCAACAGGGTCTATCTAGAAATAGAAGCATTCATAGCATTTAGTGCTCTACCACCAGTAACCAGAAACATGGCAGAGTTCATTGGAAAAATCGATCATTTGACTCATCTAACAGTTCTTGCGTAGAAAAAATTAGTTATGTAATTGATACTTCAACAAGGCACACTGAATGCTTGCATTGCATGGAGATTCAAGACCAAGGCAAAAACCATTCAGGGCTGGCATGTGACGATTCAAGCGATTTGTACATTGTGGGCAGACCTACAAGAATCCTGTAATTTTAAAATTATGCTTACTTGTCCTCTGATGCAGGACCCTCTTGGAGAACTTCTTTAACTCGGCAGCACCACGGCTGCAATAAGACTCCAAACACATCTGAGTCCATTGCTGCTCTCAGGCCCATCATTTTCAAGAAGCTCTTTGCAGCAACTGGAAAACAAATAAAGATGTTATTCTACTGGGCTAAAGAAATGAAGAAAGTCCTACTGTGGCCGACAACTTCTGCCCAAATCAGTAAGACACCGAGGAACCAGCAGATAAACCAGAACTGAACATAGTTTATGCGTCAGGATACCCAGTACAAGCAGTTTTGAAAAAGGTGCCATGCTGACAGTGCAGGGATCTCTTGAAAGACAAAAGCTAAAATTTGTCTTACCAAACCAAACCTACCTGATGTTCAAAGCAGTGACAGTGCGGTGCAAGAATCTAAGAAACTAACAGTGCTCACAGAAGCAGCTTTCAGTTTTGTCAGAAAGTTGGTAAAAGCATTTTCTTTTCAAGTATGTGTTGTGGCCCACTTGAGAGGGATGACTCTGCAACAGCTGCCTCTCCCATAGAAACTCAGCCAATCTATGAGCACCTGTCCATTGAGCAGGTGAATGCACGGCAGACCACCCAAGAGGCAGCGGCAGCCTTCGTGAAGGGCGTGCCAGCACAAGGCATGCTGAGCTTTCGCAGGAAGAAAGGCAGCAAGCCAGCCCGCATGCAGCAAATGCCCGCAGCACCCCCAAGCACTCCTGTCATCCACTTTCCTGGGAGACCTCCACCTGCTCCTAAAGGCTATTATGCCTCAGCAAAGCCGCCATTAGTCCAGCGCCCTGCTGTCTCCAGCGTTCCGGAGGACCAGCCAGATGCCGAAGGGCCTTTCCATGAGGTACGATTGAAGGCTACACTGGGGCGTGGGAAAAAACTGGCTGCTGCTGCCCTGCCAGTCAACCCTGCGGTCATGGGGACGGTGCTCTACAGGACCTAAGCTCCCGGGAGATGCAACGCGGATGCCCTGCTTGAGCTTTGCCCAGGCACTCTTGTCATGCCCTGATGTTGCTGAAATCAGGGTGAACTATCGCCACAACATTGTGGCGCTGAACGTGACCATCAGGGAATGCCTGAAAATGCTAGTGGCCATTTCAGTGCTGCAGTGCATCCCACTCATTGCCAAGGAGCCGGAAGACCACCGGACAAGCACTGGCTACTGCATGGCATCGACGGAGACCCAGAGGCGGAGACCCTGCTGCCTGGCCTTCTGTTCACAGTGCCTGTGTTGTTGGCCACCAGGGAGGGCCGCACGAACACCCTGCAGTTCGGAGACCCTGTTCCCCCAGAACATGCGACGCTGTTCCGTATGCACTTCCCTGTACGACCGACCAGGCCCCAATCACTCCAGTGTGGGCAGTGTGGCCAGTTTCGCCATGTCAAGGAACGCTGCAGCTGGCCTGAAAGCTGCAATACGCTGCGGTCGGACCCACCCTAAGGTGCGAGACTTCCCAAAGACGCGGCCGCGGTGTGTCAACTGAGGTGGCACTCACCCTGCCAACACGACCAGATAACAGCCTACCTTTTGCTGTTCATGCAGCTGGCCGTCGCCCTGCTGCCAGCCGAACACCCTCTACGTGCGATCTGCCTGCAGGCAGTGGCTTTGCAGCACCTTTCTAACCAACATGGCTAGTGCTCCTGCCAGAGCCCGTTTACCTCGCCGTCCGAGCATTATACTGGAAAATGTCAACTCTCTGCAGGGACGGCGGGCTTACTTCTACAAGCATCTTGAGAAGGTCGACCTAGAGGTTCTGAACTTGCAGGAGGTCGATACCCGGGCTGAGGAGGTGCGCCTGCCAGGGTACGTGAGCTACAGCAGCAAGATCGAGCATACCCTGGAAGCCTGCCCTGCTACCCCCTGCCCAAACGATCGCCACCAAATGAAGGGAGCCCGGTGTGCCGTCTACGTGAAGCGTGAACTCCACCAGGCCCAGGTGTCTGTGGTTGACCTGGTCGGTGGCGCCTTCGAATGCTGCGCCATTCGAGTACGCCTCGAGGGGGGTGACACCACCGTGGAGACGGTACTCTCAGTGGTTCCAAGGCTGGTTCGGCCAAACCAGCCTTGAAACCCTAGGTGCCTACGACAGCTGGCACACAGGCTGGGGAGGTAGTTCGTGCGCTGCGGGAACGTAAACGCACACCACGTAGCGTGGGGCAGCCACAAGACCACCCCACGGGGCAGGGCTCTGAAGGACGTCCTGCAGAAGCTGGGCCTGGTGATAGTGAACACCGGCTTCCCTACTTTCATTCGTGCCGGGAGCCGGGCAGCCCGCACGGCCATCGACATTGGGGCCGCCACGGATGGATGCCAGTACTCATGGTCAAGGGCTCAGGACACGTGGGGCTCCGACCATCTGCCCCTCCTACTGTCTCCCTATTGCGGCTGAGCCCTCAGGGACCGTGAATACTATGTGGTGGGCTGGCGGGTCTACTGGCAGCTGTTCGAGGAAGACACAAGTGACAGGGACCTGATGCAGTTGGGGGCCGACAGTTCCAGTGCAGCAACGATCGTCGCCATGGGCCAGCAGGGGCAGGGGCAGCCCATCTCGAACATGAAACACCTGGCTCTGAGGGGAGCACGGCGGCGAGCAGAGCGACAAGGCCCCGCGAAGGCCCTACTGGAGCTTTAGACTGTATTCCGGAGAGTCGGCGTAGTGTGCAGACGCCATACTCTCAGGTTTAGGAACCAAATCTTGGGGAGCATTCGCCGCTCGATGAACGACTCCAATGGTGGTGCTCGTGCCTGGCGCCTGCTCAGGTGCCTACACATGGTACCTCGAGCCTTCAACCAGGTGCTCTCGGTGGCGGTCTACCTGACACTGCCGGGCCATTTGAAGCGTGCATCTCCGTCCGTAGAGGCTCGCTGAATAGCTGACACTTGGGCAGCCATACCCAACACAATGGTGGCAGCTTCTTTCAAGAAGTGCTCCTATTCCAACTCGCTGGTTGGCGTCAAAGATAGTGAAGTTTGGGAATGCGAGAGCAACAAAAAAGCAGTGATGCTTTTGATGATGACATAATGATTATACAGTGGCACGGCTGATTATTGGGCACTTAAAAGGTGGGATATCAAATAAGATTTTTAGCAAAAAATCTCGCCTAATATTAGTGTGCAAACTTTTTTCCTTTTCTTTGGTTTTTCAACTCCCCCTCGCCTTATAATCATGGCCACCTTATATTGAAATAAGAACAGTATTTAGCATATTTTTTCTAAGACCCCCCTCAATGTTAAACTTGCACTTTCGAAAACTTT
Source organism: Rhipicephalus microplus (assembly GCF_043290135.1). Lineage (NCBI taxonomy): Eukaryota > Metazoa > Arthropoda > Arachnida > Ixodida > Ixodidae > Rhipicephalus > Rhipicephalus microplus. The sequence continues at coordinate 168,318,405 of NC_134702.1, read as the reverse complement.
CGAAAAATAACCCAGTTGTTAGATTGCACACGTTTGTATTTCTTTTTGTGTGCTTGCGCAAAATTTTCAAGATCAGAAAAAGTGCTTTTTGGGGGGTCAATCCTTTTTTCCGGACTCCCGATTATTTGGCCTTTTCGGCGATTCCCGTCGAGTTCAAATAACCGGTCGGTGACTGTGTCTGTACATCTTTTTAACACATGCCAAGCCTTTCTATTTGTGATCATATTTCTCTCAGCATGAAAAAGACCCTTTAGCAAACACTTGCCGGCATCATATCAAAATAGTATAAAGGCCCGTGTAGACCACTCCTAAGTCCAAAATAAATGAAAAGTCCCGAGCGGGCAGGCAAACTCATCGGGCCCGAAAGTAACTCCTCAGGCAAAGGAAAGGTGTCTTGAGAATTAGAAGGGTGAGTACAGGTAATATTCAACTATTCATCAACCCATTAGCCATATTTTTTTACTTCTAGAGAACTGAGCGATGTTCCCGACCATGCCGATTGCCCCAGAAAGGGTGATTAACGAAAAACAGGTAGAAAAATTGTTCATGAAATGTAAACATTTCATGTTTGTGAGGTAACATTTCGTTTCAGGGACAGCCTCGATGCAGCCGTGCCAAATGATCCCTCGGCAGCGAGTGGGTTTGAGGCTGCCGATGCAGAACTTGGCAAACACGAAGCGGCTGCAGCTGAAGGAGAAACTTCAAGCCAGTCACAGAAAATAGAAAAAACGAAAAGAGTACATGGCACTCCGATTCAAGATCTCCAGCACGAATTCAAAAAAAGCCAGAAAGAGAGAGAGGTGCGGTTAATGAGCCTTCTCGAACGCCTGGTGACTGCCATTGAAAGTCAATGTGGCAAAAATTGAGAATTGAGACTCAACCGAATTGGTTCTCCCTTTTTCTTAGACAATAATACAGTCCACTCTTCAATATCACAAATTGTTCGTGACATCCTCATATCACACTGTCATTCATGATATCCTAGTTTAGGCACTAACAATGCTTTTGAGCAATGGCCTTTCCGAGACATTTTCTGTATGCTGCAAAACTTTGGTCTGTTACATCACTCTCATTATCATTTTAACTTCTTTCAGCCGGGCAATTTCTTGGAGCTCAACAAAGAAGTCTTTCTCTTTACTGCATACCTTGTGCAGTACACAAGCAGCAATTATTATAAAGCAGCACTGTTTGACTGTAACAGCATTAACAAAGCAAGGCTTTCGAAAGCATTGTTTCAGATGACCAAAGGCATTTCAATGACAGATCTCTCCTGAGGGTGGTACTTGCTTTAGCGTTTTTTCTATGCTGGAAAAGTCTGCTCATTATCCCTGTATGACATCAACAACCCCGAAAGCAAGGAGTATGCAGTCTCTCCAAGCAGGTAACTGTCGGCACACGTCTGTCTTATGTCGAAAAAAGGGCCTTCATAAAACACCCTGAAATCGTGTGCAGATCCAGGAAATCCTAGTAAGACGTCAATGAAATTGTTCCCATCATTCCATATTGACAGATGGAAATCTCCTGCGGCTGAAGTATTGAAGTACGAATGCAATGACTCTTTTGGCTTTTTAGTGTCTATGTGGCAACTGTCCACACAGCCTTCGGTGCCCCGCCGTGGTGGTCTAGTGGCTAAGTTACTCGGCTGCTGACCCGCAGGTCGCGGAATCGAATCGCGGCTGCGGCGGCTGCATTTCCGATGGAGGCGGAAATGTTGTAGGCCCGTGTGCTCAGATTTGGGCGCACGTTAAAGAACCCCAGGTGGTCAAAATTTCTGGAGCCCTTCACTACGGCGTCTCTCATAATCATATGGTGATTTTGGGACGTTAAACCCCACAAATCAATCAATGTTGTTGCATTGCAGCCTTCAGTGTTGCTTGGGCCTTTACCTTTGCTCCTCAGCAAAAAGCCAATCTTGATCCACTCTTGCTCATCACTGTCTGGCCAAGAAATGACTCCTTCGTTTATGCCGTTTATAAAGCTCAATACATGCTCATACACGGCTTTTGTACACAAAGAATTTGTAACTCCATTTCATTATGGTTTTGTCCATTTCATTATGGTTTTGTAAAACCATTCCCGATTCTTAATGCATGTGCGAACTGCCAACTAAAATATATCAAGCCTGTCGACACGTATATCAAGCCTGTTCCCACACGTCTCACGTGACAGCCGAAACATCCATTTAAACTCAAAACCAGGACACCAATCAACAACGTCCTAACAATACCTGGGCACGCGATTTCTGTCCAGCTCGCAGATTTCATTGCTACCGCAGCAACTAAGTCATCGTACTCTTAGTTGTCAGAATCCATCAGCTTCATGGCGACTTGCACAACAGTTCTAAGCAGTGCAGAGTTCAACTTCGTACACAAAAGGGACAGGTGGAAGAATGTTAATTCACGCACGAAAAGTGCATAGAGGAACGCACACCTTGTACTCTCGATGCACCCGCTCGCTTGTTTGGAATAAGGCGGAACAATTTGCGCAACAACTGAACTTTGCCATTCGATTCTACGTGGCTCTGCTGTCCATTTAGGTCAGCACCGCTGCAGCTCTGCTGAATTGCACGCAACACGCAACAGAGGTGAACCTTTTGGCCACTTTCGTGAACTGGTTCAGACTGGTGCAGGCAAACCGAACGGACCTATAAGTGCTCAGCAATGGAGATTGAGGCAGTTAGCAAAAAAGGTTAAAGAAAGATTTTCGCGAAGGCAATGTCACCCCAAAGGCTTTTTTCTTTTTCAACTACAGCAGGAGCTCTTTTTTTGTCAAATGCGCTTGTTAGAAGGTCAGCCGGACAAGAATGCAAGTCAAAGGGGAAATTGTGTCATTCGGTTATTGTGGCATTCGGTCATTGTGTGCCCCGCACCCCAAACGAGCGAGCCACCACTGGGGCCTTTGGGACAACGGAGGACGGAAACTTAAGCTCTTGTTTGCGTACTGAGGTTGTTTTTGAGAATGTGCTATGTATTTCCAAAAACTACTGCAGTTTTGTTGTAAGGCAAGATTCACCCGACTACGTTATCACGTGTTGAGATCGGTTATCTTCGGTTAGCCCGATCGGTCCGTATAAGCAGTGTTTCAATTGATGGAAAACGGTAATCTTCTACGTGGTCCACGTACACGTGGATGCTGCATAATGCCGTTTAGTTAGCAACACAGACTTTTTTGGGGAGAGCCAACTCGGGATCAACAGCACATCTTACCCCCAAAGAGCAGTTATGCGAGGGGTATGCGATCATTTTCTATGTTTTGTATTTGTGACTCAGTGCAGTGCACTGTATAAACTTAAAATGTGTTAGATAAATGAACAACCAATGAGTGCTCTTCGAAATCATTGAGTCACTTCGGATCGCTTGCCAGTGCAGAGTTGTTCCCACACTTCTTAGCCACCCTGGTCTTCGGATGCTTCTAGCTTCAAAAGTTATACCACAATATTTATTGGGCCGACGACAGAGGGAACAAAAACGATCAGTGCTAGAGCCTCCGTGGTTGTTTCATGGTAGAGAAGCAGTCAAGACACATTAGAAAAATTTGTACAATGGACACGATCGTCAAATTCTAAAGACTACAGGTGTTCTTCAACATATTTTAATGCATGAGACAGCGATGATAGCTCAATTTGATTGTTTTGTTTCCTTTGTCCTAAACACCATCCAGCTTGTATGTTGAATTGACCTGCTGAGGATTGCAATGATAGCTCAATCTGATTGTTTTGTTCCGTTTGTCCTAAACACCATCCTACTTGTATTGTGAATTGACCTGCTGAGTATGCTCGTGCATACTTGTGTATGTAATACCTTTACAGCCTTAACCGGAAAGATATTTTGCTTGTGTTATCAAGTATTGACTCTTACTCGGCCTTTGGACCACAACTGGTGTTCGCTGATGTAGTCAAAGAACCTAGCCAAAATTGTTCTCACTTTTGTGGAGCGTTTAAAAGGGCTATTACGTCAGCCCTCAGAATCTTCCGAGTGATTGCTTCCCCATTAACGGGATCAGCGACAGTTTATTGTTTAGCCGAATTTTCTGGAATATTATAGTCTCAAAAATCTTAAACACACAAATGCCACAAGTAGTAGAAATCCAGGCTTTCACTGATGATATGGTATTGGTATTAAGAGCCCAAAACAGGCACAAATGAAAACAAGGGGCCATTGGGCATGCTAACCAATATGAAAATAAAGGGAGAAAAACAAATTAACATTTTCCTATGGTAAGTGCAAATACCTGTAACTAAGCATTATATCAGATTAAACCACCAATCCTTATATATGAAACACTACTATTAAAAAATGAAATGAAGTAAAAATGCTGAGTCACTTTCAAAAATAACTTTCGTTTTCAACATACTTCTTAATAAAATTAACAATACAAACCATTACAATAGGATAATGATTGGGGAATGTCACTAAAGCAACTAAGACATATTTATACAAGAGGTACCAAAAAAGCGATTGTCTGTGCATCACCAACATAGCATTCAAATAAAAGCCTCACCGTAGGAAATTAACAAGTCTAGAACAGAAACCATTAAATAATATATCCAAACGGTATTGAATAATCCTGAACACACCACTTAATGTGTTTGCGAAAGTTCCCTTAATTAATCTAACAACAGAAGCAGAAAATGAACTTTACCAAATTAAACATAATGAAAAAAAAAGTATTTAACTGGAACAAAGAACATTTCACTAAAGCCCCATCTCTCGACCTATGGGCAATTCATCCAGCGAATCTAAAATCAATAAGATGTAACAAATATAAAGGAATAAGACGACTTACTCTTAGCAGAGAGGTCAGCGTCTTGTCATGCCATGGCCGTTTTGACAGGTTTGACCCGGGTGTGCTCCAAGACTAGAGAGGTAGACATATCATGCAATGAACCTAAAGAGAACATAAAACTGTTGCCCTCCAAGTGTTAGTTGACAGACCTTCAAAAAATGAACCAAGTCTGGTACGCAAATGTAATGAGACAAGCAAAAGAAAACACTTCGGAGAGAAGCCTTACTAACCACATCCCCAGCTATATCGAGCTAAGCACCTAGAAGGCAGCTACAAGCACAGTATAGATGTGATTATGACTGCCTTCTAGGTATTATTAAAAAAATGTTAAGATGCTCAAGGAAAATTGAGGCAGTTTCACTCATACAAGAATGTTGACTTCTGTCGGTTGGTTGCAAGGAAAAAAAATGTGCACACTGTCCTGCTTGAGAGTGAGCCCCAATCGAGGTATTTTGTAAGAGCCTGCTGCTCGATGACCATAGGCCTCTCCTGGACCCCCGAAGACATGAGACACTATGTATAGCAGCTACAGCTGTGTCATTATTACAATCATGATAATAATATGAACTGTCAGATCTGTGAAAAAACTTCAAAGTTCAAAACACAATATTGCCACTAGTACAAATTCTACACGTATTATTTATACAGATGCTGGCATGCTTGTATGTGCCACTGTTCAGAAGAGGACAAAGATGCGCGTGCAGAGAAAAACAATAGTCATACTGCCGTTGTTCGAATCAGTTTGACGTCCTTGTGTGCCATTATCTGCAGCTTACAATTACGTTGTAACTCGACACTGGTGGAGGTGCGGGGTAATAGTCTATGCACTGTTCCCACGAGGAAGATCTTGGTCCCAACATCGACGCCTTAGTAGAAACAGCCAACCTTCGACGCGGTCGGCGGCAACTAGGCCTACCACCCCAATTCAGCTCTCTTCCGGAACGCTCCAGAACCATGGCATATGCGACAACTGCAAGCCAGACTGAGCCGACCGCGACTCCGCTGCACCATGGCTACCAGCCTCTCGAACGCCAAAGCCCTTCCATGGGGAGCCCTACGAAGACGAAGACTGGCTGGACCAATACGATCGAGTCGCCGTCGCCAACGAGTGGGACGAGCACCGGAAACTGCGGTATGTTTATTTTTACCGGGAGGATTCGGCGCGTATTTGGTTCGAGAATCACGAGGCCGCCCTGACAACCTGGCCGGTGTTTTGCACTCAGCTGCGGAACACGTATGGTAGCGCCGACCGGAAAGAACAAGCCGAACGTCTCCTCAATTCTCGCAATCAAAGACCCAATGAAAGCGTGGCCATGTTCGTTGAGGAAATGTCTCGTCTGTTCCGTCGAGCGGATTCTGCAATGACGGAAGACAAAAAGGTACGCATTCTGATGCGGGGTGTCAAGGAGCAGCTGTTTGCAGGACTTGTGCGAAACCCACCAGCTACCGTGGCAGAATTCCTCCGTGAAGCTACGACCATGGAGCGAATGCTAAGACAGCAGTCTTCGCAGTATGAACGGTCCGACAACCTTGCATGTCTGTCAGCACCCTTAGTAACACCCGATGTCACGAGCGTGAGAGACCTTGCTGAGCTAGTCCGTAGCATTGTACGCGACGAGCTGCAAAAGCTTCATGCAGTGCCTTCACAGCCTCAAGTGGCTGCTCTGACAGACGTTCGTGAAGAAGTGCGGCAGCTGGTACGACCATTAGCGCCACCTCCAACCGAAGCTCCTCTGCTAACGTATGCGGAAGCTGTACGTACTCCTGCACTGGCAGCCAGCTATTTCCCCCGACCGGCTAGCCTGCAGACATCACAGCACTTCTCGGGCGGGCCACGCTATGAAAACCAACGACAGACTTGCCTGCAGATGCCGCAGTACTTCTCGGGCCCACCACACTATGAGAATCCGCGGCCTAATTTGCGGAAATCTAGCGTGTGGCGCGCTTCCGACAATCGGCCACTATGCTACCACTGTGGTGAGCCAGGTCACTTGTACCGGGAGTGCTCGTACAGACAGATGGGCCTACGTGGATTTCGGCCAGACGCTCGTCGGCCCAGGGACGGCGAACGACCCCGCGCCATCGCAGAGTACTTGGCAAGTCTACCGTCTCCGAATCTTCAGCGACGCCAATCACGCTCTCCGTCTCCTCGACTCTACGTCCGCGAATCAATACTCCACTTTCGCCGATGTTGTTGCGGGACGATCCGCTAGGTCCCCAAGTCCACGCCGGGGAAACTAGAATCGGCGGCCTCCGGGGGTAGAACCGCTGTTAAGCTATCATCAAAACAGCCTCCTCCGACCCATCCACCGACCTTCGACAATTCCTTTCAGCCGACACCTCACATCGTTGACGAACCCGCTTCTGCTGACATTGCCGTTCATGTCGACAACCATCCAGTGACTGCTCTAGTCGACACCGGCGCCGACTACTCAGTTATCAGCGCTAAACTTGTGGCTGAACTCAGGAAAGTCATGACTCCTTGGGGGCATGGACCAAACCTTCGGACAGCCGGTGGTCATCTCTTGACACCAATCGGGAGATGCACCGCAAGGCTGCAAATCTGTGAGTCGACGTTCATTGCTTCTTTCGTTGTGCTTCCCGAATGCTCCCGGAAAGTTATCCTTGGCATGGATTTCCTTCGTGAGCGCGGCGCTGTTATAAATCTTCGAGACTGCCTCGTAACGTTTGCTGACGACTATGGCCCGAAGCCTAGAGATACCAATCCGCAGAAAACTGCGCTTCGCATTGTCGACGACACCGTCACACTTCCGCCACGCACCAGTATGTTCGTTACAGTACAGGGCGACATAGACCATGACAGTAGTGGTATCGCTGAAGCCAACCTTTCGGTGCTCTTGTCTCAGCAAATCTGCGTTGCCCGCGGAATAATTCAATTTAAACGTGGGATGACTGAGTTGTTGGTAACCAATTTTAGTGGAGCATACCAACATTTGGCCAAGCAAACAACTATCGCTCATTTTGAATCCATCGACGATGAAGCGTGTGCGACGATAGCCCCAATTTCTGCAGCCGTTGAAAGTGACACCGCGGTAGCCGATGCAGTCGATGTCAATCCGAACCTGTCATATGCGCAGAAAGAGCAAATCCGCTGTATCCTCCGCATGTTTAGCGACTGTTTCGCGTCTACATCCAAGATAAAACAAACGCCAACCGTAAAGCACCGCATTGTCACTGACCATGCTGAGCGACCCATACGTCAGCACGCCTACCGAGTATCACAAAAGGAACAAGAGGCTATACGTTCTCAAGTGAAGCAGATGCTCGAAGATAGCGTAATCCAATCCTCGAACAGTCCATGGTCGTCCCCCATCGTACTAGTAAAAAAGAAGGACGGCACTCTCCGATTTTGCGTCGATTACCGCAAACTTAAAATCACAAAGAAAAACGTTTATCCGCTTCCGCGCTTCGACGACTCACTAGACCGCCTCCGACGCGCCCGATACTTCTCCTCTATGGATTTACAGTGGCTACTGGCAGATCGAAGTTGATGAACGCGACCGAGAGAAAACAGCATTCATAACGCCTGATGGTCTGTACGAATTCAAGGTGCTGCCCTTCGGTCTGTGTTCTGCCCCTGCGACATTCCAGAGGATGATGGATACAGTGCTCTGCGGTCTCAAGTGGGAAGCATGCCTTGTTTACTTAGACGACGTCGTTGTCTTCTCCCAAACGTTTGAGCAGCATTTGCAGCGACTTAGATCTGTGTTTGCTGCAATTCGCACGGCAGGCATATCACTGAAACCAGAAAAATGTCATTTTGGTTACAACGAATTAAAGTTCTTCGGTCACCTTGTTAGCCCTGATGGTATTCGGCCTGACCCAGACAAAACATTGGCTGTCGCAGATTTTCCACCACCTACCAACAAACGTGATGTGCGTCGATTTTTAGGCCTCTGCGCATACTACAGACGCTTTGTGCAAAATTTCGCAAACATTGCCGAACCCCTCACTCGTCTGACAAAAGACGACATTCCCTTCGTGTGGGGTCTTGAGCAAACGCGCTTTCTCTGAGCTCCAGCAGCGTCTCCAGTCTGAGCCCTTACTCGGACACTACGACGAATATGCCGACACTGAACTACACACAGACACCAGTAACATCGGCCTTGGTGCAGTCCTCGTCCAGTGGCAAGGCGGCGTCGAACGCCCTATTGCTTATGCGAGTCAGATTTTATCATGTGCGGAGGCGAATTACACAACAACTGAAAAGGAGTGCCTAGCTGTTGTCTGGGCAATAGCTAAATTCAGACCGTACCTGTATGGTCGCCCGTTCAGAGTTGTTACCGATCATCATGCGCTCTGCTGGTTGGCGAACCTTAAAGACCCTTCCGGACGTCTGGCCAAGTGGAGCTTATGCCTTCAGGAGTTCAATTTGACAGTCGTGTACAAGTCTGGCCGGAAGCATACTGACGCGGACTGCCTTTCCCGAGCTCCTCTTAAGACAGCGTCAGGTGATCACGATCTCGACGGCCGTTTTCTCTGCGCCGTTAATGTATCCGACTTGGCTGAACAGCAGAAGAACGATTCCGAGCTTCGACAACTCATCGAATATCTCGAAGGCCGTACGCCGCACCCACCACCAGCATTCGCCCGCTCGGCATCATCGTTCTGCGTCCGCAGAAATATCCTCTATAAAAGAAACTTTGACCCTAACGCGACTGAGTACCTGCTCGTTGTCCCGCCAGTGTTACGAGCCGATGTCTTGTCCGCCTGTCACGATGAGCCTTCCTCAGGCCACTTGGGATTCACGCGTACCTTGGCCCGGATTCGCCAACACTCCTACTGGCCTAAGCTCAGTCGAGACGTAAAGCATTACGTGAAGACGTGTCACGAGTGCCAGCGCCGTAAAGCACCACATCAGCGCCCAGTAGGCTTTTTGAAGCCCGTCGCTCCTCCGACACAACCGTTCGAACAAATTGGCATGGATCTACTCGGACCTTTTCCCAAGTCTCGTGACGGCAACCGCTGGATTGTAGTCGCTACTGATTACATGACGCGCTACTGCGAAACGAAGGCATTACAACGTGGCGCCGCCATTGAGACTGCCCACTTTTTTATGAAAAACATCGTCCTCCGACATGGAGCACCAGCAGTTGTCATAACTGATCGTGGCACAGCTTTTACCGCCCGGATGATACAAGACGTCATGCAGCTTAGCGGCACAGTACATCGAAAAACTACTGCATACCACCCACAAAGCAAAGGCCTTACAGAGCGACTAAACAAGACGATCACCGACATGCTATCCGTGTACGTTGACCAAGACCATAAAAACTGGGATGACATCCTCCCTTACGTTACGTTCGCTTACAACACCGCTGTGCAAGAAACAACTGGATTCACACCATTCCGGTTGCTTCACGGCAGGGAGGTCACTACAATGCTGGATGCCATGCTTCTACCAGACAGACACCAGATTAGTGTCAAGACGAACGAATTTATCAGACTGGCAGACGCGGCTCGCAAGCTTACAGTCGAACGAATCCATAAGCAACAATGCATCGACTCGCTGCGGTACAACGCTCGTCGTCGCGATGTCTCTTACCAACCCGGAGAACGAGTATGGTTGTGGACTCCTATTCGACAACGGGGCCGGTCGGAAAAGTTGTTACGCCGCTATTTAGGTCCCTATAGAGTTCTCCGTCGTCTCAGCGAAGTGAACTACGAGGTTCTTGACGAGGACATGGCTCGTCAATCCCGCCGTTCATAACATCGACACGTTGTCCATGTTTCGAGGAAGAAACCATTTTACCAACCCTGACTATTCGTCACACCCCCTTGAGTAGACTTACAGTAATTGTGAACACCCCCTTGTGTACTGCTTATCGTATTTCTTTTCATCTGGCAATTATGTTATGACATCGGGACGATGTCCTTTGGGAAGGGGGGTAATGCCACTAGTACAAGTTCTACAAGTATTATTTACACAGATGCTGGCCGTACGTGCCGCTGTTCAGAAGAGGACAAAGATGCGCGTGCAGAGAAAAACAATAGTGATACTGCCATTGTTCGAATCAGTTTGACGTCCTTGTGTGCCATTATCTGCAGCTTACAGTTACGTTGTAACGCGACAATATGATCACAGGCGTCTTGTATGGGTATCAAAGGCTAGCTTCAACAATTATACCTGGGGTTTTACGTGCCAAAACTACAGTATGATTATGAAGCTATAGTAAAGGGCTCCAGAAATTCAACTATCTGATGTTCCTTAAAGGAGCACTAACATGAAATTTACTCATGCCAAGATTTTTGCGTCTGCGAGTAGCTATAGACCCTGTAGCAACGATTTGCGACCTAATACGCAACTGAGAGATCAATAACTATCTTTTTATTGATTTATATTATTGGGATCTAGCGCTATTCAAAAGCGGCTGGCAATGCCGCCATTTTTAGCACTGGGAGCACTAGCAGTGCCGCTACCTCGCGGTCATCTCCAGATCACGCCACTGCTGACCACTTCTTCACAGAAAAAAGTGACGTCAGGCTCAGCTGCTCCACAAACATTTCATCTGCTAGGCGGACACATTACGTCATGCCTTGTCACCTGCATTGCTCTCGTCGCCGTACAAAATGTCGACTCGGGTTCAATAAAATAGTCTGGAGCATGGAATCCCCGCAATTCACGACGTCGCGAGTTATTGTTGCTTGGGTCGACCTTTTGCAGAACAGTTATTTCGAAATGAACGCCGCTCCAAGCAGCACTGTACAGATGCCCGAGGATGCATGCTTCAGCCATGTTCGCTCATGTGTCTCAGCTATTTTGGTGTGTTTTGGCGCGCAAAGCATTCAGCTATGCGCAGAGGGGTCAGTGCAATATAGCTATCGCGAATGAGCATTAGCAGAGAAATAGAATATCTTTCCTGCTTGTCAGGTTTCTTTTTCACGCCTCCAGATGGCCCCACCTATCCCGCCTCTCGCAGTTAACATGGTATTACTGCTTTTACGTGGACGCAAAGTCTACGGATGAACTAAAGTTCAACGATACCTGCGTGTTACTTCTTAGCAATGATATCTGCCTACACGCTCTTCCACTTTTGATAGCTTGTGGTCATGTTGATGTGTAACACATACATGATATGAAAAGACACCCTCATTGCGCTTTTCCCGTGCTTCGAACTAGACGACTGAAACTCACCTGCAACTCACAACGATTCCCCGACATGCTGATCGGCAAGCACAAGCATGCTCATTTCTTTCACCATTCTTTTAGAAGTACTTTTTATCTTGACAATTTCATGAAATCGTTAAAACCGATGCGACGAAGATCAGATGCGACAAGCGAGTGCGCTTCTGCACTTCGGCGCCACGATAAGAACACTCGGATCATACACGTCATCGCTACTAGGGCATCGTCACTCAAAATAGTATTTGCCGAATGTATCACACCGAACACGTAGCCCTAGTGTTGATGTCGCAGGGCAGTCTATTTTTCGTTTTTTCTCCTGAGCTTTTCTACGCTGTTTGACATCGAATTAAACTAACTTCCATGCGACGGATGCCGTTCAAATTTGGTTAATAAGACCTATGCATACCAAGCGATCGAATGATGGGCACATCTCGATCTTGAAATTGGATGTCAGTGCTCCTTTAATGTGTACTAACATCACAAAAAAAAACAGCCCTCTTAGCATTCTGCCTCCGTAGAGAAAGTGACCACATCAGCCAGGATTGAACCCAGAACCTACAGATCAGCAGGTGAGCGCTGTAACTGCTAAACCACCAGGGCGGACTCCAAACTTTGATCACCTGGTGTTAACACGCATGTGATCAGACAAATTTTTTTTTATGTTTTAGTGCACACATAGCCAAGCTCATAACTGCTAGTACCGGCTAATTGACAAAAAACAGACCTGCTGGCTGACACGAGTCGGATAGTATGAGAACTAAGGAGTAAAGGTTCACGTGCTCGCACCTGGTAGAATAGATCTAAAATAGACGTCTCCCTGCTGGCAAGCAGTGTGACGTCACTGCAAACACTCCACCCACCATTCTCTCCCTCAGAACAGGTACTGCTTGGCAAGAAGTTCTGCCGGCAGGATCGTTTTGCATAGCAGTGCTGCGTTTGTCGACATCCCTTCGACAGAAATTTCTGTTATTTTTTTTTTTTTCTAAAGTGCCAGCCTTTAAAAAGGAGGGTCACCGCCTATGATGCATGATACTGTTCAGTTAACATGTGGCAATTCGCTCGTTGTAGATGGTAGCCATAAAAAAAAAAATCTTGTTCTCATTGGAAGCGAACGTACTCAAGTTCCATCGTGACATGTGCACTGCAGTTTTGAACAAGGTACAACATTAGCGGCAGTATGGTTTTGAGCTGCTGTGCACGAGGTCACGGGTAAAATACGCACTCACTGCGAAATATTTCTTGTGCATTAGACTGAGGTAACGAAACCCCGTGAAAATTACAGCAAAATTCTCCTCTATATGACATGCCTCATAAGCCACTTCTGTAATTTTAAATGAGATAACTCAATTATATAGATGACAGATAATCTACAATGCAGTTATCACGTTGGATCTGATGCCTACAATGTGTTTGCGTACTTAATTTGCTTTTTTGAACCTTACAAAGTTTTTAATGGGCATTCTCATTACATAAAGATCAAGCCTAAAGGTACCAAGCACATGAGCTGCTGTTTCTATTAAACGTATGAGGTCTTAGATGATCGGAGTTTACATATATTGGGTTAGCGTATTCGCCGTGGCACAGCATATATGCAGCTTCGGCAAAGTTAAAACATGCTAATTGCTCATGTGTAATCGTATCAATCAGCCCACAGATCATACATTCTTTTTTTTTCCTGCAAGCGGCGCAAACGCTGAGATGTACCCAGCTGCAGATAATCATGTCAAATGCACTTTCACACTGACTAAAATATTGAGTAGTGAAATTTCCTTCACGACCGGATACTGCCACCTGCCCACAACAAGTGGCAACGTTATCGCAAACAAGACGCATCCTCATTCGCACAGTACACACCACACACAATATTCTAATTCACCATCCCTAATGATAAACCAATATTGTCAATGCCTTTCAACGCACACTACAGGCCACAATAAACACTGCACATTTCAAAAACTACGTTGCTGTTCGTTGCACAGGCCGCCACATAGGTTTACTTCTTTAAGATAAACAGTCAGCCAGCGGGGCAAGTATATTGTCACACAGTTTACCACATACACCTAGATGTTCTCTGGCACCTACCACATGCATTAAAGAAAAAAATTGTCTCGGACAACGCGCGACTATACCATGCTCAGGCACCAACAGGAATGTTAAGCCAACCGCCCCTTTGCACAGGCGCTGGTGACGTCGCGCTGTGACGTACCCCGATTGCTAGCTGACTATAGTCACATGACCAGTGACGACATATCAGCCAAACAGATGGAGCCTCTTCATGCATCGTGGTAGCTTTCAAGAAAAAGTTCATTCTATCAATATGCATGTTTCAGAACAGAAAACGCTGTTAGTTATGCCTTGTTACGTTGGACACTAGAATCGTGAAGATGGCATTGGCTGGTGAAGACTTGGGTGGGGTTTGACTGTCATTAAGACATGCATTTGCAGCAGGTGGTATCCCCCATCTTATAAACAACTGTTCAAAGGCTAGTCCTTGCCTTGATTGATTGATATGTGGGGTTTAACGTCCCAAAGCCACCATATGATTATGAGAGATGCCGTAGTGGAGGGCTCGGGAAGTTTTGACCACCTGGGGTTCTTTAACGTGCAACCAAATCTGGGCACACGGGGCTACCACATTTCCGCCTGCATCGGAAATGCAGCCTCCACAGCCGGGATTCGAACCCGCGACTTGCGGGTCAGCAGCTGAGTACCTTAGCTACTAGACCACCGCGGCAGGGCGTTAGTCCTTGCCTTTACTAAGCTTATTCTGTTCAGAGGATTGTGGTATGTTGGAGCCCCGTCTTAGGCATTAACCCCAATAGTCGAATCTTGCACTTTTGCTTTGAGAAAAAGTAAAATCAATGATTCAACCTAACAGAAAAAAAAAATTGCTGATGATGAGCTTAGCAATTGCGGATGAACTACAACTGCACAGCACACAAACCGAGTACCCGAACAAACCTTCCGTTCATAGCGGTCATAGAAACGATGTCAACAACGGCAGTCATGCGACAAAAGCTCGGCACATAATTTAGACGACCGGCAAACAAAAAGCTTCATAAGAACAAGCGCACAACGTCTACTTTTAGTGAAATGGTCATATCAATCGTTATTAGATACGTCAAAGCACATTGTGTTGGCGCCGCGTCGCATTGGCGGCACTTACGCGTTGCAGCGCTCCTCGCCACTTGCGCAACGGTCTAACTGCATTCTCTTCACGGAATTTACATATAGAACAGCACAACTACTCACTGGCCATACAGTCTGGCTGGGCAGACGCGTACGAAACCACAAATTCACTTACAGCCTGCAATCAAACACGTGCGCGCGCTTTGCGTCTCCCATTTCTGCATGTACCGATGTTGCTAGGTCACGGGAAACGATGCAGCCTACCTTTGGAGAAAGTGTAGGCGACACAAGGCGGACACAGTGTCACTGCTCTTCATTAAAGTAGAGATCAGTGCACAGTGCAAAGCTGGCTCATATACACCTACTGTGCAGTGTGCTTGCAGTGTGCTAGAAGGTGGCAGTGAAATGAACGAGGCGGCCGCGCCGCATCTCGGTTACTTCTCCGGTGGGTGACAGTAGCGGCGACGCTGTAAACCTCAGGTACTGAAGATCTCAGGAGCAACGTTTCTAGGCTGGGTAAGTTGCAAAACTCCCCGCGTCAGACTATAGGTCCGTTCGATTCACCTGCACCAGTCAGAACCGGTTCACGACTGTGCACGTGAAGTTCAGAAATTGTGCAGCGTGAGTTCAGCGGTGCAGGCACAGCACGACACCCGAAACGAATGACGATGTGCCGAGAAGGTGCAGGCATTATCTCTTTTCGCTTAATTTACATCGTTCAGCTAACACTGAACGATGGTAAACCGCACATGTGGACAGTTTATGCGGCACACACATCTTGGCAAAGCACACCGCGTTAGTAGAGGCGGGTACGGCACCTACGCCTAAGTGCTGCGTCGTCTGCTCAGCTGCACGCGCGGCTGCACCAAGCCGGTACCGTCACCGTAGGAGGTGCAAAAAAAAAACCGTGAACCAGTGCTACACCTCTTCTGTACCTTTCGAAACGAATGGCAGGGTTCAGAGGCCGTCATTGCTACACTGCTGAAACGAATGGCAAGGTGCAGCACCTCGTGAACTAGTTCACGTGGTGCAGGCCAATCGAACGGACCCTATAAACTCGTCACACGGCGCCGGGACAGCTTCCGGTTTGGTGGCACTGGCGGCGCAACAAGCTTCCGCTAGCAGACGAAAACGCGTAGTCGTCGTGGCAAGACGCCGTGGTGGCAGTTCTGAAAGAGCTCTGCCAACAGTGTATTATCGAGATTTGTTGTGCTGCCGCGGAAACATAGTACTGCGTAATAGTTAGCGGCATAAGCGAAATACAGTATAATTATGGTTTTCTGAACGGCCCACAGTAAACTGGCGGGGGGTTATGCTACATGCATGTATATTGATATTCTAGGGGGCGATGCGTGTGTGTGCCTGACGAGGAAGACGAAGAGTTGTCTCCGCTCGATCGCTGGTGAATCGGAGACGCCATTACCGCTGCTTTTGATTATATCTAATCCCCAGCCTCGTCGTTACGGTGTCTCTTCTTTTCCGTAGAAATATTTAACGGCGTAAGGCAAATACAGTATAATTATGGTTTTCTGAACGGCCCACAATAAACAATGATTGATATATATAGCATAACATACGAGCCTGTCGGTTAGTTATGCTCGTGTTAGCGACCCTCGCGTGCCACCATCTACGTGGCAGTGCCACGCCAGCGGGAACCTCTGCACGACAACCGTGAGGGCAAGCTGGACTCCCCGCTGATTGATTGATTAAAACTTTATTTTTGTCCTGAGAAGACGCAGGGGAAACCCCACGCCACCCGGCTAATCCCACGTTGGGACCGTCAAGCCGAGCTTGGCGGCCCGTTCACGGGCACTCAGGACGGCCAGGATTTGATCCTTAAGTTCGGGGCTGCGTAAGAGCGCAGCCCACCTGTCCTCGCTGAGGGCGTTGCCGATGGCTTCACATTCCCACAACACATGATTGAATGTGGCTAACAGTCCACGAGCGGGGCAATCCGCACTTGGATACCGTTCAGGGTAGATGGCATGAAGAACCGCAGGGTTAGGATACGCACTGGCTTGCAATAGTCTTAGGGTGACTGCCTGCGCCCTGCACAAGGCCGGGTGTGGAGAGGGAATACCCTTCTTGACAGATAGAAGTGCTTTGTTATTTCGTTGTACGTAAGTAAGGGTTCCCAGCGAGGCAGAGGGACTGTGGAGGCGGCGCGGTCAGTGAGTCCTCGCGCGGCCTCGTGTGCGCCCTCGTTCGGGTTAGAGGTAGAACCCTCAATCGACCCCAGGTGAGCGGGAAACCAAGTGAGAGAATGGGATGTGGTACTCTTGACGCTTTGGAGAATGCGGAGGGCCTGAGGGGCTACCCGCTGTCCCCCCCCCCCCCCTTTCAGCCGTGTGAGCATCCGACTCCACTCACACGTTGCCCGTGGCAGATCTCTTGGAGGTAGGGAGAGCATGATGCGAGGTCACGGCTCCAACTAGGCTGGATTACGTGGGCGCGCCACCACCCATACCGTCCAGGCACCTGGATCATGGAATGGACCGGAAACTTCTCTGCCTGGCGTTCAAGGACCGACTCCCTAGCCGCGGCATCCAGATACGCTGGATTACAGAGGGACGCAAGCACCCCCTGCCATTGCTGCCTAGTCTGTCTGGTCCTGTCTCAAGGAATGCGTTCCTAATGCCAGCGCTCCGTAGTCATCAGATTACAGGAGCTTACCATTCTCCCAGCCATTCCGGCACTGTTTCGTTCGCATAGCGAACTAAGGTGTTAGCCTTCCTTGGGAACACACCATGGCAGAGTGAACCAGTGTCCATTCGTGTGATCTTCATTTTTGTTCTTGTCCGAGGTACCTCGCCCCCATACGCTGGGTTACAGAGGCTCGCCACCCCCTCTGGCGTGGATATTACCGGGTACACGTCTAAAGAACACACCCCCACCCGCCAACAAAGACTAGCGACCCTCGTGTGCCACCATCTGCGTAGCATTGCCACGCCAGCGGGAACCTCTACACGAGAACCGTGAGGGCGAGGTGGACTCCCATGTGAATGTATGTATGTATGTATGTATGTATGTATGTATGTATGTATGTATGTATGTATGTATGTATGTATGTATGTATGTATGTATGTATGTATGTATGTATGTATGTATGTATGTATGTAGGTATGTATGTGACCGCCTTCCTACAGTTCCATTTTTGCCAACTGTCCGCTGCTTCGTCCTTCCGAACATATTACTGCGCCCCATCACCGATCCACCACTCCACCGACCATAAAGGAAATACTGTTGAGTAGTAGTCAATATGAAATGCAAGATGGTCGTGTACTTGTATCCAGGTGCGCGTTGAAGAACCACAGATTGTCCCTCTCTGTCCATTCCTTGTTTGTACGTAAGCGCCTATAGTTCCACCTTTGCAAACTGCCCACTACTTCGTCCTTGCAAACTTTCCACTACGCCTCATCATTGATACACCACTTCCCCGACCATAAATACGTTATAATGAAGGGGGAAGGGAAGCGACGTATAGTTACCACGTACGAATAATGAAATTTATTGTATAAATGTATACGGCATATGACACGTCCTTGATGATGTAGTGGGGGATATTTGTGGGCGGTTCACAGTTTAGCAATGAAACCCTGCTACGCTTCGCCCTACTCGTCATCATTCACTTCGTGGATATGCTGTGATTTTTTTTGTTGTTGTTGTGTGGTGTACTACTACTCTCTTCGGTGTGGTTACGCTGCTCTGCTTTGGGCAGCGTTATGTTACTCTGCTGAGGAGGAGGGGGGTGCTTTGACTTATTCCTGGAGAATCACTCTAGTTTGCCTCAAGAAGAGGTGATTTACTCTAGAAAAGAGAGTGAAATATGGGACAAGAAAGTACTCTCCCAAAGAGAGTGCCCAACACTCTATTAGTTTTTAGATTGTTCCATAACCTCCATTACACTGAAATTCCATAAGATTTTATAAAGCCACTGAATTCTTGACCAATCCCCCACAGTGGGTATCTACCACAAGAGAAGGGGAACAATAACGAGTATTTTGCTGGGGCAAAACCGCGATTGAAAAACGAAGAAGAAATAGAAGTGATTGTTGCGGCTAGAAGCGCAATCGCCAACACTCCTCTGTCGATTCCGCATTCTAACGGTTCAAACCTTCTTAAAGTCCTACAGTTTACCGGCGCGAAGATAAGAGTACGCATTTATCAGCGACCCTGACTCTTTCTTTCTTGCGCATTGGCCTATAGATTTCATACCCCGCAGATAATTTTCGTTAAAAAGAAACTGGATTGCATAAATGTAGACATTAGCGCAGTAATTGAAACTTAGCCTTCCTTGGGAAGGCTAAGTTTTAATTACTGTGATAATGTCTACATTTGTGCAATTACTGCGCTAAACTAATTCCTCAACCCTCAACATTAGAATAGAGTACGATGAAATCTTCCCCCCACAAGCCAAGTTGCAATCTCTTGGATTTTTGTCCACTACATTAAACGATTACTTGGTACATGCAGAAACAAAAAATGTGATAGCTACAGATGCTTCGGTCAACAATGAAAAGGCAGGCGTAGGAATTGCGTCTGATTTCCTCGGCTGGTCTTTTTCAGTAAGGCTTCCAGATTTCCCTCCTATATTTGAAGCCAAGCTAGTAGCTCTTATTTTAGCTCTTCGTAAAATTCCTACGACCGAGACCAGTGCAATCATCTTAACAGACACTTTCGGTGTGTGCAGCTCTGACAACCTCCGAACAATCTCGTGCCCTAGCAGCGTTCCACACATTAGCACCGCCGCATTTAAAACTCCTCAAATTAGTGTGGGTCCTAGGTCACTGCGGATTACAATTAAATGAATTGGCAGATGCTTTGGCACGAGCATCACTCGATGGACCAGTAACTTTAGTACTTCCCGAATTAAAATATCTATCAGGGGTTAGATGTTAGATATAGGAAATTCGCTATTTTTACAGATAGTTTAGAAAATATCACACAATGGACAGATTATCAGCACCTCAAATTTTCATGGAAAGCCCAGTGGAGTCCGTCAAAAAAACTTGAAATTATATTCTTCAGATTCCGGTGCCATGTCCCCCCATTAAATTTTTATTTACACAGAGCTGGTCTGACACTTCTCCCCCTTTGTCCGTTTTGCAAAGAATCAGAAACTATTGAACATTATTTTGGCTCATGTCGTAACTATGTATTTTTAGGAAACGACTTTTAGATATTCCATTTGCGAAGCTAGGTTTAAATTTAACCACAGAAAATGTTATAAGTTTTAGTGCCTCTGTTTTGGGAAATTGCCACAGAGATGTATTCGATGCGGGGTGTTATTTTATTCAAGACTCTAAACGTTTTTCAACATAAAGCCCACGTTAACAGATACTTAAAAAAAACCGGGTCGAAAAGTAATTTTCAAACCTGGATAAATACATGACATACCAAATTATTCGTGTTTGGCAAAACCAGCTGTCTGGTCGGCTCCCAAAATCAAGTTATAGCTATTAGTGTCCACTTTCTTGTTGATTCTTTTTTCTCTATTTAAATCTTGGGTTTCTTTATTTTTTTAACATACTGTCTTCACTATACAACTCCCCCCCCCTTTTTTTTTCGTTGTAAGCAATAATGCAGTTATCGTCCTTATGAGACTATATTTTCTCTTGGCCAATCCACTAGAGTGGGTATGAGCCATGGATTAGAGGCTACAAACAAACAAACAAACAGGCTGTCGTTGTTGAATAGTCAATAATCAATCAAGCGGTGAATATCAGCGGTAATGATCCCCTTGCGTCCGAGCAGCAGCTACGACAGCCGCCACGTTAATCTCTGGGAGACCGAGATGTACTTCATCATCCATCCAGCAATGCTGGGATTGGTGCTGCTGCTTGCCTCGGCGATCATCTGGAACAGCGGAATGGCCCTGGCACCTGGCGAGTCACAGCCACCCAAGGCAGCAGCACCGCCTCACTGGCTGTCGGAGGTCGGCGACAGCTTGAAGCGACGGTTCGTGCCAAAGCGCGCTGAGCGGAGGGATGAACACGCTGCGTACGTGCTGGGTGCCTACGCCGACGTCCGCGTGACACCGCCCGTCGTTCGGTTTCTAGTGGCGGCGAACGGGGAAGAGAAGAGGCGCCACTTTCCGCCCTTCGAGTGCCGCTTCACATTCAACAATTCAGGTGAGCTAAAGCATTTTCACAGCGGGTCTACCAAATGAACACTTCCTTGATCTATGTCATTCGTCCGCGCCTGTACAAAAACAGAAAAAACCATGACCTCCTCCTAGTTCAGAGGAAGCGATGACATCTTATAATGACGCCATCATGAAGTCACATATTGCCATAATCAGTGACGCGGTGCCATCATGACGTCGCACACTGACGCCGTCGATTGTGATCGTCAGTCGGTCAATGTTACATCGATCACTGAGGCCGTGCAGAAAACTAAAAAGTTGTGCGATTTCCGTGCGTGTTGCAGTCGCGTCTTGAGGCTGCGTTGGTGCTCTTCATCCTTTTTTTTGAGTTTGGAAATGCTCTGAAGGTTTTTTGTCAAGGGATTCTGAAAACAATTAAGAGTTTACGTTACGGAAATGAATTCATACTAACGATTCTTCAGAACGCTTAAAGCAAGAGTATGATTTACAACAGTCTCAGTAACATTTAATAGTAATAATAATAATAATAATAATAATAATAATAATAATAATAATAATGTAATGATGATCAGTATATATGATCATCATCATCATGCTGACTGCACCCACTGCAGGACAAAGGCCTCTCCCATGATCCGCCTGTCAACTCGGTCATGTGGGTGCTGCTGCCACTTCCGCAGACTTCCGAAATTCATCTGTCCACCTAACCTTCTGCCTCTCCTTCATTTGCTTGCCTTCTCTTGGAATCCAGTCTTTGATCTTAACGACCAGCGGTTATCTTGCCTTCGCGCTACGTGCACGGTTCATGATAATTTTTATTGCGATAACAATTATATGGACACTGTTGGCTGGATTTTGCCGCCGGCGTCAGCATCGACGTTGACATCGGCGTCACCATCACTTATATATCTATATGTATTATGACGTCTCGGTTGTAACGAGGTTTATTGGCCGTGAACTCGGGAACGAACAAGCGCTACGGACCCGACGATGAAGCGCACGTTCAAAGACGATGATGATTATCAGCCAGAACAGATGATGATGACTGACTGCTGTTCAGATGAGGATGAAGCACATAATAGATGCCTACGCTGATGCCCCTACGTGAAAGTGGCCAGCCTGGCCGCTGCGGGCGGGTGGTCAAGGTGACCAGGAACGTCGTGTGAAAAGCTTCATGCGGGAAACGTGTACAATTTAGGTGCTGCAGTAACGGCGGTCTATTAGCACGAGAAGATGCGTCACATAATAGTTGACAGGTGAAGTCTGCTCTAAAACAACATATGGGCAGATGAATCGAGGCTGGAACTTGTCGCAGAGACCAGGTGTGCGAATTGGTGTCAATAGCAGCACCTCGTCACCCGGTCGGAATGATACCACAAAATGAGAGGTGTCGTAGACGGCCTTCCTTGCTTGTTGCGTAGGTTCCGTGTTCATACGAGCGCGCTGGCGGCACTGGGCAAGGCGAGAAATATATTTTTGGCAAGAAGATGGTGATGGAAGGCCATTGCTGGTGAAGAAGGAAGCATAGGTAAAGAAAGTAGGTGAACGTCCGTAAACGAGATAAAACGGTGAGTAGCCGGTTGTGCGCTGAACAGCGGTGTTGTAGACGAAAGTGAGGAACGGTAGAAGTTTATTCCAGTTTCTCTGACCCAGTTGAATGTATGCGGCGATCATGTCGGCAAGGGCTCGATGAATTCTCTCGATCAGACCGTTTGTTTGAGGATGGTAGCTTGACGCCATCTTGTGTGTAGTACCAGAAACGCGAAGAACTTCACCTAAAAGCTGTGATAAGAACACCTTTCCATGGTCACTTAGAAGTACACGAGGAGCACCATGACGTAGTATTATGGCCTGAAGGACGAAGTCAGCAACTTCTGATGCTGAACCAGTAGCTACTGAAGTTGTGTCGGCGTAGCATGTCAGATGGTCCACGGTGGTGACTGTCCATCTATTTCCAGCGCCAGTAACAGGAAGGGGCCCATAAAGATCGACACCGACGACCTCGAACGGTGTTGTAGGGCACGTCATTGGCTGTAACTGACCAGCCGGGGGAGATGTCGGAAGTTTGCGAAGTTGGCACGGAGAGCAGGAACCTACGTACTTTGCTACGCTGGTAGAAATGCCAGGCCAATAAAAGCGGCCTCGAATGCGGCCGTAGGTTTTCCGAAAGCAGAGGTGGCCAGCAGTCAAAGCGACATGAAAGGCGTTCAGTACATGATGTTGAAGAGCGCGTGGCCGGACAGGTACCCAGCGTTGACCGTCAGGATGATATATGTGACGATACAGCACACCGTCCTGAAGCTTGAAGTGCTCGAGTTGTCGACAAAGACGTGCATTGGGTGGACGCGTAGCTCCTGAGAGGTGGTCTGTAGTGCGCCGACAATACGGGTCAGCCTGCTGGCGAGAACTGAAGGGTTGGCCATCGTCGATTGGCGGGTGGTACAGCGAAGTGAGCAAGGCAACAGAAGAGGGAGGCACGTCCGCACTGGTTTCGTCGGAGGTGGCAGCCGGAGTTTCGAACGAAGCCGTAGGTAGTGGGCAACGAGAAAGAGCGTCGGTGCCTTGATAGTTTTTGCCCGATTTATCAATAATCTCAGACTGATACTCCTGTAGGCGTAAAATCCAATGACCCAAGCGTCCGGACAAGTTCTTCATTTTAGAAAGCCAGCATAAGGCGTGGTAGTTCGTTACGATGGTAATATGACGGCCATACAGATAAGGACGGAACTTTTGTATGGACCAAACCACAGTGAGGCACTCCTGCTCAGTGATGGTATAGTTCTTTTCGGTAGAAGTAAGCACTCGGCTAGCGTATGCGATGACCCTTTTCCGTCCAGAGTTATCCGTTGGAGGAGAACAGCACCTATACCGCAACCGATGGCGTCGGTATGCAGGAGTGTCGGGGCGGTGTCATCAAAATGGCAGAGTACAGGCTCTGACGTCGAAATTCCTTCAATAGGTCAAACGCCGACTGACATTCCTCGGACCACACAAAGGGTGCATTAGAAGCAAGTAGTTTGCGAAGTGGCGCAGCTATTGAAGCGAAATTTCGTATGAAGTGACGAAAATAGGATGCGAGGCCAGGAAAACTTCGCAAATCCTAAAGTCTTATGGGGCGCGGAAATCGAAGGACGGCAGCGATCTTTTCGTGGTCAGGGCGAATACCGTCCTTGCTGACGACATGACCGAGAACCTTGACAGATTTGGGGGCGAAACGGCATTTCTTAGTGTTGAGCTGCAGACCCGTGCCGGCGAGGCATGTTAGGACGTCATCCAAGCGCCTCAGGTGCTGAGAAAACGTTGATGAAAAGATAGTAATGTCATCAAGGTGGCAGAGACACGTCGTCTATTTCAGACCACGCAGGACGGTGTCGATGATGCGCTTAAACGTTGCGGGCGCATTGCAGAGCCCGAAAGGCATCAAGTTAAATTCGTAAAGGCCATCGGGGGTTGCACATGCCATTTTTTCTTTGTCGTCATCGTGCATGGGAATTTGCCAATATCCCGAACGCAAATCAAGGCTTGAATAGTATTCGGCGCCTTGCGGTGAATCAAGGGCGTCGTTGATGCGTGGCATGGGGTATACGTCCTTGCGTGTGGTGTTGTTAAGTGCCCGGTAATCAACGCAAAAGCGCACGGAGCCATCTTTTTTTCGTACCAATTAAAACAACAGGGCATGACCAATGGCTAGTTGATGGACGAATTATTCCAACGAGCGTTGGAGCATGTCAGCGACGTTCCCCTCGATGATTTATCTCTCAGCGAGAGACACGCGGTACGGGCGGCGATGTACAATAGTTGTTCCCTCCGTCTGAATGCGATGCGCTGCAGTGGTAGTTCGGCCCAACGTTGAGGAGCAGGTGTCGAAAGAATCGGCGTGTTTCGTTAATAACGAGAGCAACTGCGGCGCCTGCATAGCTGTTAAGTCATCACTGATAAGGGCTGTGAAGAGAGAGGATGATCCAAGCTTACTCATAGAACGGTCGTTGATAGAGGCCGGTTCAAGTGGCGTGACGCTGACAGGCTCAGCATCCACAACACAGGCTACTGCAGTGCCCTCTGGCAGGAGAACTTTCTCTGGCGTTGCAATCGTAGCAATGACGAGCGTGGAGCAATGGTGAAAGGTACGACACCTGATGCAAGGGCTACGTCTTTAGCGACGCAAGTCGACGAAGGTGAAACCAAGACGTCACCGTGGTCGATGTCCTTAGAGGTCAGGGTCACAATTCGTTCTTGATGTGGCGGTAGTTCGAGATTTTCGCGAGCAAACAGGCGTAGTGGCTTGTAGACGCCCTCGTCGAACATGGAGTCCGTATTAGTTAAGTGCAGAATCCGTTCACCACAACATATAGCGGCTGAAGAAGAAGATAGAAAGTCCCACCCTAGAATTAGCTGGTGAGAGCACCGGGTAAGCACAGTGAACTTGATGTAATGCAAAACGTCATCAATCAAAACAATAGCAGTACAAAGAGCAAAAGGGCGAATAGTGTTCCCCTGGGCTTCGACTAGATTGGGTCCATTATAAGGTGTCATTACTTTTTTCAGGCGTTTGGACAAATCATACGTAATCACAGAAACTGTAGCACCGGTGTCCACAAAAGCGTCCACGAGAACTCCTTCCATCATAACAGAAACCATGTTGAACTGGCGTGGCGGAGAAATGTGAGTCCTACTGCTACATGCAGTTTCTCCTTCAAAAACTGCATCATTTAGTTTTTTGACTGGTTGTCAGTCGTAAACGAGGCTGGCCGAAGAGAAGAAAAGGAGCGACGAAAGGGCGAAGGTGATCGGCGTCGGCTTGAACGGCGCATCTCAGTCCACGCAGGCGGAGATGGAGACCGCTGCTGTCCAGATGTATAACGCCTGGCGTAAGAATCCCCACTTGAAAAGTCCCGTTCGCGCATGTCGTACCCGTGACGCTCGTCCTGCTGGCACTTGCGGCAGAAGCGCGATATATGGCCACGATATCCACAGTAAAACATGTTGGGCGAGACGGGCGCCAAGGCGGGTAGTAGAAGGCGTTCGGCGCACCGGGAGATAGCGCACTCAAGTGGACAGACGGAGTGTCGGGTGGCATTGGCCGGAAGAGGACCGGTGGTGCAGCAGCAACCGACGTGAATGATGGCAGCGGCGAAGTAGAGTTTACGTTGCGAGGAGGCGCGGCCCAACTTGTGCGTACGTTGGAGGTCTAGGCGGAGATGGCTTTACGTAGGCTGGACCGGTGAATGATGTTAGTTCCGCCCTTACGATGTCACGCAGGGCCATACTTGAAGGCTCTGTGACAGATGGAGAAGGTGGTGAGATGCCCATTGATTGGAGTTCTTCGCGTATGATCTCCCGTATCATGTCACGCAGGTCCCGGTCTGCTGTACGGTGTTCACTATTGCCCGACTGAAGGCAAACAGAATCAAGTTCGTCGAGACGCTGACACGTAGAAACGACGTCAGCGACACTAGAAGGATTCTGGGCAACAAGGGCTTTGTAGGCAATGCTTCCGATGCCCTTCCGGATGTGGCGCAGTTTGTCCGACTCGGACATCGAATAATTGAAGTGCCGGCAAAGCGCAAGGACATCCTCAATGTAATATGTGTATGGCTCGCCGGGATGTTGTTGGCGAGTATCTAGGACCCTCCTCGCTAGAGCGGATTGAACGGCTGGCGTGCCAAATACTTGGCGAAGCTGCTGCTTGAAGGCAAGCCAGTCGGTGAGGTCGGTCTAATGGTTCAATAACCATGTCTTGGCAACGCCCGTGAGATAAAGCAATGCTCGGCGGAGCTTGTTAGAGTCGTCCCAGAGATTAGTTGCGCTTACTCGCTCGTAGTTATCGAGCCAGTCCTCCACATCTTCGCCGCGGAGACCAGCGAAGATCGGAGGGTCACGCTGGTTGTTTACGATGCAAAGAGGAGGGGCTTGCGGCGCAGAGACGGGAGCAGAACGGGCATCCATCCACTCCCTCTGAGACATGTTGGAGGACTGAGGGTCCAAGCGGCGGCCTGGACAGAGCTCCAGCGAGTAGGCGTTGTGAAAAGAGGTACTGGGATCGTCAATCCACCTCCACCACGTATCACGTCTCGGTTGTAACGAAGTTTGTTGGCCGTGAACTTGGGAACGAACAAGGGCAACGGACCCGAAGATGAAGCGCACGTTCAAAGACGATGATGATTGTCAGCCAGAACAGATGATGATGATTGACTGCTGTTCAGATGAGGATGAAGCGCATAATATATGCCTGCAGTATCTATATATCTGGAAATACATCAAAGAAAAGTAATCGAGAAACTTGAAGCACTTCGGCATACGGAATCGAACGTTAGACCTCTGAGGTGTGAGTGCGAGGCATTAACCACTGAGCTACGAAGGAGCATCTCCTCCACCGTTCAAACGGCAATATATTTGTATTACCACTTACCGCTGTTTGACGGGTATCTCGAGGATCACTATCGTGGTTTCAATATTACCAGCAATATGGCGCAGTGAGTGCGCGTCGTCACATCATCACGACGTGGCGGCGCGTGCTTTCATCTCCCACGCGTACTTGGCCTTTCGGAGAGGAGGGGGTGGACGCTTACTCAAGCGCCCTTATCTCGCGGTGGGATTTCATCGGAACTATTCAGCTGTAGTTACCCGGCACACAAAGGTCGCTGAAATCGTTTCACAGTCTCCGTTTTCGGAAAAGGCGCGCTTTTCGGACACAACAAAGTAACAACTGAGACACTTATTCGCGTTCTTCTGTACCTGTGAGCACGGTACGTGCGTCATTTGTGCGAGCGAAACACAGGGCACCTGTAGATCTCCTTGCCATTGTGTGCGTAACCTTCTGATTTGTTTCTATCGCCTTCATTGCATCAACGTTGCTGCAAAGCTGTGGCGTTTTCGGGGCGAAGCTTCTTAAGGTGTCGGTCGTGTGTCTCCTTTATGTAGTAGCCACCTCTCGCTTAGTCCTTGGAATGTCCGCTGGATGGTGCTACTTGTACATGATGAATGTATCGTCAAAAGATGCGAGATGGTGGTACTTGGAGTCATGGTGATACTTTGAGACGGTGGTACTTTTGGAACCATGGCGGCAAATGTGACAGACTTTCTATAAGCTTGTTCGGGGTCACATAGAACGTGAACTTATTACGAGGTGGCAGCTGACTAATAGTCCCTCGTATACAACCTAAAGGGACGAAGTCGGCCAGTACGGGACCCCAGTTAATGATTTAAGGAAAGAAGTGCATACTTAAGGGCTCTTTTTTCGTGTTTTACAGAACATTATTGAGATGTAATAAACAATAATGCCAAGGAAAATATCGAGGAATTTATTAGACCATATTCTTTTCTTATTTTAAAAAAAGAGAAGTGGGTGAAAAGATAACTATCCATGCTGAGGAACCGAACCTGCGACATTCGAATGACGCGTTCGATGCTCCACAAACATGAGCTACTACGGAAGCTATCTCTCCAGCCACTTTATTGTATGCATATGTGGAGATGATGACAGTTTTCTGATAGGCCGCGGAGAAGCACATACTTGTTTGTTTATTACTGTTTAATGCCTTCTTCATGTTTCCTGGACTAATCGTGAGCCCTTCAATTCACCCAATTTGTTTATTTATTTGACACATGCGCGTTTGTGAATCGTGATATGGCATATAAATTAGGGCTAGTTTAAGAGCTTCGCTTTTATATTCTGTCTTGTTGGCGCGCCCCACTCCTCTCAGCACGTGGCCCGCAGCTGAGGACAGGGACGGCCTGGAAAGTCCCGTGACTGTGAGGTCACTGGTCAAAGGAGCAGTTTAGTATATAGTCTAAAGCAACCACCACATAACACGCATCAGTGCTAAAGGGAATGAAGTAGGGGAAGAAATGAAGGAGTGGAAATAGGGCCGGTGTTTAGAATGAGTTTCCGCGACATCCACTAAAGAAGCGAGAGGTCACCACAATGAGGGAGATACGAGGTTGAGGTAGTGAAAGACGGTACTTCTGTACAGCTATTTAGAAGGGACCTCAAACACGCGGATCGCATGTTGCCTGCGGCTTCATGAAGAATCAAATGTTTGGGACATTGTTAAATGGTACTCGTATAATTTACTATCTTAATGCGCCTAATAGGGCTTTGTTCGGGTGACCTGCGTGCCCTGAGACGTGACTGGTCAAAAGAATTTCTGTTTCGTGAGGTACCCCATGAGGCCCGCATGTGTTGAAGCATAGCTGCTGAACAAAGTCTCTGCATTTCCGCATAACCTCCCAGATTTGAGTCATCCTGCAGAGCACTACCGATATGGTTCTGAAATCTCGACACCAAATCCCCTTGAGAAATTTTCAATCAATGAGTTAGGTCAAATGACAGCTTTGGCGATATTTTGTTCAGTGCCTTATAAAACAATACCTTGTTATATTTCTACTAATGTATTTGCGTTTGTCGGGATGTTTTCATAACCGCACTTTCCTAAAACTGCCTTGCCACTGCAGAGGACACCTCAGATTCGGGTGACTCAGTGCGAGCATCGTGGTCACCAATTGGGCACCAAGGTGGCTTTGAACCATTACTCGTCAGCTGCCCCACTCGCCGGAAAAATGTGTTGCCGCGCCTTGTGTCTCTAGTTTACATGGGCGTCGACAGCAACGGGTGGCTCCGTCCTCGCAAAGTTGAGCTGGTTCCTAAGCGATCCGGCACCTTCGCACTGTGCGTCACGGTCGGAGACCAAGGCGATCCCGACCCCAGGACGTTCGCCGAGTTTCTCGCCTTTTGCGACGTGCTTGGCGCCTCCCGTTACGTCTTCTACGTCAGAAGTCTGGGTACCGGCCTCGACTACCTCTCCGCGCTGCAGCGAAAGTAAGAAGGGACAACGTCCACCAAGGACAAGCTGCGCGTTCGTCTGGACGTAGTGCAAGACGACGATGAAGCCGTGACGAGTTGTGTCTATGAACTCGTGACGTCTCCGTTCAAGTACGCACTCGCGGTAACACCCCGAGATTTCGTCGTTCCCCGGCGGCACGGCACGCTCAAGGAATTCATCCAACGCAACCAGCAACACGCCGGCACCATGACCTTTCTCAGGTACACCTTCGTTGGTCCCCGTCCGATGGCTCGCATCAACGAGTCCTCCTTGATCAGCCAGTCCAAGGTACTGAGGTCTTCTCACGCTGAGCCACCCGGTGTGACGTCACGCGCACTCGTCAGGGTTGCGGACGTGGTGCAGATGAACGCGCGTGGTGGTTTCAGCTTGATGGCATCTGCGAGCGCGCGTGTTATGGACCCGCGGCATGCTAGCGTGTGCAGCTACGCTGAAGACTCCGAGGTTGAGCCGGATGAGAGGCTTGCGTATGACGACCACGTGCTCGGATACGGTGATTTGATGCGTCGTTCTTTGGCTTGGCAACTGCACACAGAGCGCCTTAGTGTCTGATATAACGCATCCGCAGGCATGCGTTCATGGCTTTAGGAACTGTGTTTATAGGCTTAATGTCTGCATTCCTAATATACCAGCAACCAATAAACTAAGAAAAATAATTCACGTAAACGCAATGCTACTGGTCTTTGTTCATGTTCGGTTATCTTTTTGCACGCCGAAGCTGAATATGGCTCGAACCAATCTCCACACCATATGCGAGCAACACCCCGGAAGACGTAATGTGTGCTGAAGCATTTCAAAGCAGTGAAGTGGAATCCTTGGCATCCTCCATGTGGCCGAATAAACTAATATATTAGAGAAAAAAAAGTTCGATATCGGTGCTTGGACTTTGGTTCGGTGCTACACACTCTAAAGGCGAATGTTTTGCCAGGCATGCAAGCTGGAATATATTTTAGCCATATAAATGTTCTCGTCTGTTCTATCCACGCCTGTCGTTTGCGCTGTTAAGCACTTTCTTCTCTACCATCCAGCACCAACCAACCCAATCAAGCATCTTGTTGAATGCCCTACATTTTTCGAAAGGCAACGTGACCTATATATACCTAGACAAACGAAGAGAATAGCAATGGTAGGGTCATTGGTGCTGCTTGGGAGCAAGGACAAACTATTAATATAATGATATAAGGAAGGGTCCTAGGGCCTCAAACTTGGAATGTGACAACATACATTGCCACCTTGAAAAATCTCTTAATGTCTTCTCAGCAATGCATCTATGTTTACAACACTTGTGAAACCGATCAACTTGATGGCTAATACCACTTTCTTTGTTAGCTGGCTTTCCCAGATCGTGCGTTTTGCGGAAGCCACAACCTCTCGGCTCACAAACCCGATGACGTTATGGTTATCGACGTGACGCAGCTCTGCATGTCGCGGTATATTCTGGAAGTGTCATCAAGTTAACCATTTCAAACTGGCCTCCACCGTGTCACCTTGTCATCATCATCATCATCATCAGCCTGACTACGTCGACTGCAGGACAAAGGCCTCTCCCATGTTCCGCCAGTTAACCTGGTCCTGTGCTTGCTGCTGCCAATTTATACCCACAAACTTTTTAATCTCATCTGCCCACCTAACTTTCTGTCTCCCCCTAACCCGCTTACCTTCTCTGGGAATCTAGTTAGTTACCCTTAATGACCAGCGGTTATCCTGTCTACGCGCTACATGCCTGGCCCATGTCCATTTCTTCTTCTTGATTTCAGCTATGATATCCTTAACCCCTGTTTGTTCCCTAATCCACTCTGCTCTCTTCTTGTCTCTTAAGGTTACACCTACCATTTTTCTTTTCATTGCTCGCTGCGTCGTCCTTAATTTAAGCTGAACCCTCTTTGTAAGTCTCCAGGTTTCTGCTCCATAGCTTAGTACCGGCAAGATACAGCTGTTATATACCTTCCTCTTGAGGGATAGTGGCAATATACCTGTCATAATTTGAGAGTGCTTGCCGAATGTGCTCCACCCCATTCTTATTCTTCTAGTTACTTCAATCTCGTGGTTCGGCTCTGCGGTTATTACCTGCCCTAAGTAGACATAGTCTTTTACAACTTGAAGTGCACTATTACCTATCTCGAAGCGCTGCTCTTTTCCGAGGTTGTGCCCTGTGTTGAACAGCCATGCGCGTCCTCCACATTGACAAAGTGGATCGGCCCACGTTTAACAGTGATATTGCTGAACAGCTTGATTCGCAGTAATTCCGGTGTCGGCGTCGACGTTGTTGGTTGTTAGAAAATAGTGTGGTCCTTGAGAATAAAACTTACAAAGACTAAAATGAAGTAAATAATATAAATCTTGGCTTGAGTGAGCATGAAGCCCAAGCCTTGTGCATTCCAAGCAGGTGTTTTACCGCAGAGCCGCTCCATTGCCTCATTAGTGCCTCCGAAAAAGCCGCAAATTCGCCGCTAGCAGTAGATGGTTTATATATAAATAGCCTGCCCTTACTATTCTAGCCCTTTGAGCCCTGGATTTTATTTTGGTGGCAGACTTCTTCTGTACTTGTTTCCCTAAAAATTAGGACCTTGGAAGAACATAAACAAGAAAATGGAATCAGTGGTGCAAATATTTATGAATAAGTAAACATGGTGGCATATTGGGTCATCATAGCTCAGTGGCTGTGAAATGAGAGAAATGGCTTCACTATTCCTGCTAATAGTACCCGACAATTAACGTCCCGTAACCGCTATAACATCTTGAGAGACGCCGTGGTGGAGAGCTTCGGGAATTTAGACCATTTCGTGTTCTTTTACGAGCGCTGACATCGCACAGTATATGGGCCTCCACCATTTTGCCTCCATCGAAATGCGACTGCCGCAGCTGGGATCGAACCCACGACCTTTGGGTCAGCAGCCGAGCATCGTAGCCACTGTTACACCTAGACGGACTCTGCATACCTGCTGCTACTCACTAGAATACACAGAACGTGAAATAACGTGTTATTTCCCAGTGGGATACTTATTGAAACAGCTTTGGTAGGCCGTCCTTAAAAAGGCGCTTACCCGCCTCAACTTACGCGCCTCGGATTCACCAAAGACTTCGGTCAAGCTTTTGTTCTGTTTATGTGGCCCCCACGCACACGGCTCAATTGCAATGTCAATTGAAGTTGGGATTATTGAAGAAGTACTGCCTCGAGAATGAGCAATTTTGGTATCATTGCGGAGGAGCTGTAGGGTAGAGGTGTACCGCCAGGGTCGAAAGTGCAAGAGAACGAATGGCACGCGACGAAGTTGTTCAACGCGGCGCACTGCGGAGTGAGGGGTGACACATTCGAATCACGGTGGCGCGTTTCGGAATTTAGCCTGTTTATTTTTTGTATTTGGCTTTTACTTACATGTACACAAATGAACATAACCGGGACATGACGGCCATGGTGACGGCAAAAACGAGCCGAGTGGGTACGTATAATTGCTATCGTAATGAATGAGTGAACGTGACCGTTAATAAAGGAAAAGGCAGCTCTTGGTCGCTGTTGGGAATCCGGTGGAAAAGAAGTCAGAAGCATAAAAGCTGAGGAGCCGCTTAATGTCCTGCTTTCGCGCAGGTCAAGTGACCTCTCCAACACTACTCGAAACAGGCCACTTTTACTACCGTAATGGCGAGAGCTTTCTGGGCTTCAAGGTCTGAATTCAGCAGAGTGGTGATGTCGGCTTGCAGCAGATGTTGAATGTGCGGTCTGCCTTTTGTTAGTGGTGCTCATGTCCAAATCAGGTGCTCTAACTCTGCTCAGCAAATCGCTCGGCCGTGTGTGGATCACGTAGAGAGAATGCCACTTGAAGGTCGGTTAGCTCGCGACCATCTGTCTAGTACGTGTGTTGTGTATACAGAGTATGCCCATCTTTATTACAACAGAACGTCTTTCACAGTTGCCAGCTTCGTGGCTACCCAAATAAAAACACTAAGCAACATAGGGAAGCAATATGACCCTTGTTAACCACAACCAAAACAGAACAAGGAAAGAAAAAAAAACGAGCCAGCAGTACCTTTTGTTACCAGCAGAAAGAGTATAAGAATCTTGCATCGTATTATACCAATGCAATCTTGAGTGTTTCACACCCAGTCTTCATTTGTTCTTCGCATTTCAATTCATGAGGCACTATTTAAATAAAAATAGTTATCCTAAGAACAGGTAGGTCACCATAAACAACTGGGCTCCGACATTTAATATTATTCGACGAATCTAAAAGCCAGTCACCAGAAAATCTAAACAATGTTCCGAAATTGTTTTCAAAACTACAGAATAAAAAA
Source organism: Rhipicephalus microplus (assembly GCF_043290135.1). Classification (NCBI taxonomy): domain Eukaryota; kingdom Metazoa; phylum Arthropoda; class Arachnida; order Ixodida; family Ixodidae; genus Rhipicephalus; species Rhipicephalus microplus. Next base: position 168,284,108 of record NC_134702.1, on the reverse strand, counting down.
AAACTATGTCTTGTGTGGCTTCGCCATCTAATTAAATTAGACGCTGCAGTATTTTGCAGTATAAACAGTGATAAAAAATCTACAGCAAAAAACTGAAAATTATGGCATAGATATAGCATAGACAACTCGCAAATGCCAAAGCACCAGCCAAGTGTGATGCGGAAGGATAGGTTTGAGGCACGACCTACACGCAGGTAGCGTTATTAGACGCTTTGATGTTCTGGGCATAATTTTCACAGTGTGTAACTTGATGATGATAATGCTCCTTAGATGATTGACACCAGCTCACTGGAAGGAATCGGCAAAGAGTAAGGCGGATCGTGCAGTCTAGTCTAATCATTTTAAAGTGCTTATAAAGCTTACAGATGCATTTATGATGAAGCGTTACTTTATAACAACTCACATTCTAGCTTTCATCATGATGTGTAACCTCTTAATCACCAAAGATCTCTAGTAGGATTACAAAGTGAAGAAACACTAGCGGTTGATTCAGCTAATACATCTATTTGACACGCATATGAACTTTTTGACTGCATTGAATATATTCTTGTCTTAGTGTCCCAGTTATTTCACACGATTTAATTTTTATCTAAGCATGAGGGGCAGCGCCAGAAGTTTTTTTTTTCACAGAGGGGTCATCCATGACAAGTGAGTTCGTTCAGGGGAGCAGGGAGGCTTGGAACATATGCGTTGTGTTTTGTCTATGCTTGCTCTTTGGGGGGGGGGGAGGCAAAGGGGGGCAGGCGCCAACCTTGGAGGGGGGCAGTCTGCTGCCACTGGTGGCACCTCTGATAATTATCGCCATCGCTTTCAAGGAGCCATGGTGATAGAGGTTCGACGAAGAAGAAGCTGAGAAGCAAATGGTCCTCAGTTCGCCGGTCTTCCTGAAGTACCGAGATGGGAAACGTGATCAGCGCAGCGTCAGAGGATGCGAGTGACGGCGGCACGAGCCGGCTCGTCGCTGCCAGAGAGAGCTCGGCCACGGCGGTGGACGTGGCCACCACAGGCCTCCCAGGACAGACGTCCCAGGATGAGGCTCCCGATGCTTCCGAGGCTCCGTTGGACCGGCTTTGTGAGTCCGATTTCGGGAGACAATCGTTTGAACGAATGCGGTGGGCGAAAATTCTTCAGCACTGCGTATACTTAGATCCAGGTACGGGTTAAAAAACTACAGGTGGCCGAAATTTCTGGAGCTCTCCACTGTGGCATCCTTAACTGCTTTATGAGTGGGGTAACCAATCTTGGGATAATATACTATTTAATGTGGTGCATTTCGTCGCATGTTGGTCCTCTAGCTAAGTAGTGTCACACTGAAACGCGAAAATTTAGGGCCACATAATGCAGGTACTTTCGTTTTCACCATCTACAGCTTGTGCAATATCGGCGTAATTGCAACTCGAACCAAACACAGACAGCATTACCTTTATTGATGATCATCAGCTCTTCTGCCCCCAATAAACAATTATTTGTCTTTTTAATGACGAGATACGTAGCAAGATGATGCAGTTCGTTGCCAATATCTCATAGCAGCCGTTGTAATAATAATAAAAAAATGCCGCATTTCAATTTGCGAGGGTTGTACTCGCCAATTGTGTGGCAATGCCCGTGTTCCCGAATGCATACTTAATAAAAAAGCATTCGATGGTACTCACGAGACTCTGCCGAACGTATCTGGGAAATTCAGTGCAGGACCACAAACAGATCAAAAATCGCGTTATTAGTGGTTTGTAGATTGCAACAGTAGCGTCGACAGGCAACTTATGACAAAGTGTATAGATACCTCGATCACCTCATTGCAAAGTACGTCAGGGAGCACACGCTGGCTAAGGACCTCTCAGTCGAAACAATAAAAAAGTAAATGGCATAGTGAGGGCAATAAACCAGAAGGAAATATATTCAGTGGTTAATAACAGTAACATAGTGGAATCCAAGAAATAACAACCATGCGAAAGAGGGGTGGGGCGACAGGCCGAAAGTTAGGTGGGAAGACGAGAATAATAAACTTGCGTAGATAATGTGGCTGCCCGAAGCGCAGGTCTGAACTCTTCGGAGAAACATCGGTCTGCAGTTTGCGTAGTCAGGCTGATCATTAAGTTTGCCCCATTCTCGACAGACCCTTCGACGGAGACTTTCGGTGAGCAGGCCGGCTGGAGCAGCCCCAGGGAGCGTGAGTCCGACTCTGCGCTGGTCCTTTCGGTGTCGTGCACCCCCGAAGAGAAGGTTGCACCTCAACGTTCGGGTCCCCGGCTCATTTTGGCGACGCCTTCATTGTTGGCTGCCACGCGAACCCTGACGTCACCCGCGTGGCTGTCGTCGCCTTCGGACGAGGAACAGCCGCTTCCGATCCCTCTAGAGTACGACGGAGGCAGTCTACCAGTAGTGACGGAGCCCCGCCGTGAGCCCCAGGTATACAATAAACATTGTCACCCCCTTCTGTCACGGCGTGCACAATTGTGTACGCGAATTTTGATGATGCGTCACACGCTGCGTGTGTCTTTAAATGACCTGAAACTCGGTGTGTACATTCCTGCAGGCTTCCTGAGTAAATATATATTAATAATTTAGTTTCAATTTGCTGCATATTGCTGAAGATTATGATTTTGCTGGAGACACTTCCATGTTCGGCGATCAATGGACGTGCCACGTTACAGGACCAACGTGAAAAGTATTTTTTTTCGGTGCTCGCAATGAATACAACCAAAAAATAAACTCCGTTTCATACATAAGGTGCAACGCTGTGCAAGCTAGAAGTTTCGCCAGGAAGATGTGCGAGTACGTGCGTCTCGCACTTAGCTTTGCTTGTTCTAAACGCTTGCGCGGGCCGAGCACGTGATGCATCGTTACGGGCTGCAAAAAAAAGCAAGGGAGAAAGCAAACTGATGCTAAGTGACACACAACAACTTAGGTTATTGGAAACCGTGTGCTTGGCGCTCTTTCCGTCTGATAGAGAAAGCATCTTTATTTATCCCTGAGCCTAAAGACAAAAAGAAGTCACAAAAAAAGTCATAGCTTTGCCGCAAAAGAGAAGCAATGAACGCAATGGCAACAAACTGGGAGGTCACGCGCCGAATAGCAAGCAGATGGAAACGTGCCCCGCGTTTCTTACGCACAAATGACTAATCGTCTCAGTTGTTACTTCATTGTGACTGAAAAGTGCGTCTTTTTCGCAAATGGAGACTGTTAAATGATTACAGTAACCTTTGTGCACCCGGTAACAACAGAAACGTTCTAGCAAAAGCCCAACGTCAGCCAAGACGTACAATCGTGCCCCCCCCCCCCCCCCCCAAACGAGATAACGGTGCGTGAACACGTCTCCACCTTCTCCACTCTGAGGAGAAAAGTACGCGTGGGATATTAAAGCACACGCTGCCACGCGCTCATTCCGCCATCTTGCTGGTAATGTTGAAAACACAATAGTCCTACCCCCCCCCCCCCCTCCCGACATTTCCATCACCAGCGGTAAGTGGTAGATATTGGGTGCGAGGACATACCATGGCGCCACCATGCGGAGGCGTCCCTGTGCCGTACGTGGTTGAATTTGTTCCGCCGCCTTCTCGCGTCTCCTTCTTTTCTATTGTTATACTTGTATTTCACTCAACAAAATCAGTAAGGTACTGCTGCAGCTTTTTTCCTGGCTCTACGAAGTGTTAAATAACTGCCCCGAAAAGGTGTTAAACTTCTCACAATACCTGACTACCGACGTCGTCTGCTATGGACACCTATGTGGCCCACCCACTTTTTGACATAACGAATGGAACGTGGCTGCGCACGCCGCCTCTTTAAAATGTGATGACTCATTCTGTGCTGAAATTGAGATTCAGGTGGGTATTAACAATAAAGAAACTTTGCTGCAAGAAATGCCTGCAACCACCCTACTTCATTCATTGTAGGTTTGCATCTAAAAACGGCCCGCGGTTGACATGAAAAGCATGCGCCAACTACATTTATATTTAGCGCACATAATTTTTAGAAGCACAGTGCAAGCCGATTCTCATCTTTGTCTGAAGCAACACAGCATTCTTACAGCCGCCTGCAGCCGCAGCCTTTCTGTTATGATTACGTGTAAACTTGGGAATCACGCAGGCTCGCGCCTCATTCAGAGTTGTCACTTTTCTCTGTAGTACGATACTGATACTTCTTGCACGAAATTTTTACGGTGGTCACACGTTGCACATTCGATCTCCATCGATCCACACATGGGTGAAAACTAATAATGATTGGTTCACTGCAAGAGCTTGTACAAAGAAGTAAATCGTGATATGAAAAATGCTATCGGCTAACCATATCATTTTACGCCCTTGAGCATGCTACGACGTCTTGCGTATTGTGATCTAAACGGGGATTTCATGTTTCAATAAAATTGTCTGTGTCCAGTTTTTGTTTTCTTTTTTTTGCAATTTCATTCAAGCTGTCTGATATTTCTCGGAAGCTCTTGGAAGACGAATTTGTTTTCGAAGCTGACCAAGTTTCAGCTGTATACAAAAACATTCAGAGGAAGTGACACTGGCTATGGGCCAATTCTACAGACATAATCTATGAGCAAGGAAACCTGCGAGCTAAAGTCGCGGACCCCAGGCACGTTGGCAGATTTTTTTTCGGAGGGGGTACCACTTTGATTGGAACAGGGGGCCGTGCACACAGGAGTAGGTAATCTTTATTTTGTGCGCTATATACCATGGGAAAATTTAGGAAAAGGGGAGGGCGCGGGATCAAATCCCGGCTGTGGCGGCTGCATTTGCGATGGAGGCGGAAACGTTAGGCCCGTGTACTCAGATTTGGGTGCACGTTAAAGAACCCCAGGTGGTCAAAATTTCCGGAACCCTCCACTACGGCGTCTCTCATAATCAAATAGTGGTTTTTGGACGTTAAACCCCACAAATCAATCAAGGAATAGGTGAGGGGGAGGGGGGCACGGGCTTGGTGTGCTACTCTCTGGCTACGCCACTGGTGGATGGAAACCCTTGTGATCGGGTTCACTCATGTTGACAGACGCCGGAAGAGGAGGATGGTGGTGGCACAAAGTGCAGCGAGAGAAGTAAGCTTTAGCATAGACTGGGGCGCACATGTACGATCTAAAAAAGGTTTTGTCGAACGAGCTGGCCGAACACGCAGAAGCAACTGGCCATGAAATAGACCGGAATAGGGTTAAAATAACAAAAAATAAAGGGAAAGAAACTGGTCTTCCGGGCTATATCTTGACTGTCTGACAATTCAGACTCCTATTTTAAAAGATACATAATCGAACTCTTTGCACATTGATTTTGAATTGTGACCGAGGCTCCCGTGCGGGAACTGAAACGTTCTGCTTTTATGTGAACATTTAAGGTCAGTGTTCATTCTAACCCCATGGGCTCAATTTTTTAACAACCACAACAACGACGAAAAAGAGAGGTGACAGTAGAACTGTTAGTAGCCGCGACAGTGGCATCGCGTACGTAGCGCACTGTGGCACGCTGCCGATAGCGTTTACTACAACTTTCCACATTGTGTAGTCGGTAGAAGTCGGTACAGATGAAGTCGGAGCAATACAACGCTGTTCAAAAATGCGAACACCGTGAAGTCGCTGTTAAAAACAACGCATCCAACCACCAGCTTTCCTTCACCAGAGCGGGTTGGTATCATGTGATCCAACCCTGCACGTCACAGCGATTGCAGCGCTCGTGCCTTCAGTGGTGGGCCTCGCGCACAACAAATAGCTTGACGTTCAAGCGTCGAAGGACGTGCTCCTTGGTGGCTCAGTGGTTAACGCCTCGCAATCGACTAAACGTTCGATTAAACGTGCCGGAGTCGTTGATGATTTTTTTTTGCATTTTCATATATTACGTATACATATATGGTGAGCGAAGGCGACGGTGAGCCGGCGGCCAATATCAGTAGAGAGTGTCCATATAATTACTACCGCAGTAGTATGGGTGGGAAAAATCATTGATTTATTTCTTGGAGCGAACGAACCAGCTGCAAGAAGGCTTGATAGCCTTCCCAACTTTGTACTTGATTTCTGTACGTAAACAAATATTGCTTCGGTATACGAGATTTGGCCAGAGATCATAGGCACACGAATGGTGTCGTCCTTATGTACAGTGTCAATTTTTATGAAAAGGAACACGCGAACGCGTGGCCCGTGCGTTCCAGCGGCAGCTGCGCGTTCTAGCAGGGGCAATAGCAACCACAGCCTCTATTCCCGTCATCTAGCCGTGAGCAAGACAACCGTCATTGGTGATATGGGACAGGCGGCAAGATAACAACCACCTTCCCCTCCCCTTCAAGGGGATTACATAAGAGGCCGGGCGTAACTTTTCGCCGGTTCCATATCACCAAAGACCTGTTTTCTTGCTCCCCACTAGATTACGGGTATAGAGGGTATGGTTGCTATCACTCCCGCTTGAACGCGCTACAAGCAGCCGCCGGAGCGCGCAGGCCCCGTGTTTGCGTTTTCCCTTTCATAAAAATTGACACTGTACAACCAAACTTACGACCGAGCCTGCTTTCTGTTAACGCAAAAATCTATATGTGAGTAGGTCTCACTTATCGAGGAATACCTTGCTTGAATGTTCCCCTCTGAATTTTCTGCACGTAACCACACCACTATTAGCGTTCATCTTTACCATTTGCTTGGTGATGAAAGTATTGATAAATGTATATTACATGCACGATGGCAGTTCACGCTGAATTCAACGTTAGTCATTTGTATGAAAGTAGTGCGGATCATGAAGAAAATGAGACATCATAAAGTAAACTTATAATGCGTAGAGTTTATCGGATCCCAACAATGTAAATTACAATCCAAGGTATCTTCAATATTCACGAAGACGGCCGCACTGCAAGTGTACCCGGTTGCACTGGCCATGACAGCCGTTCTGTTTGATTCGACGGTTTCCATATTTCGAATGTAATCGTGGTGGTCGCCGGAACTTCAGGTTACTCATGAGGTTACACTGCTCAGAAGAGAGACACATATGAGGTGGTTTGTGTGTAGGAACTACAAATTGATTACGAGGCATGGCTTAGTGCCCCGCCGCGGTGGTCTAGTGGCTAAGGTACTCGGCTGCTGACCCGCAGGGCGCGGGTTCGAATCCCGGCTGCGGCGGCTGCATTTCCAATGGAGGCGGAAATGTTGTAGGCCCGTGTGCTCAGATTTGGGTGCACGTTAAAGAACCCCAGGTGGTCTAAATTTCCGGAGCCCTCCACTACGGCGTCTCTCATAATCATATAGTGGTTTTGGGACGTTAAACCCCACATATCAATCAATCAAGGCATGTCTTAGTGAGGGAAAGTCGGAGTATCCGGGTGTTTTTGTATTTTGCCTCTACAAAAACTTGACCGCCTTTGCCTGGATCTGAACATGCGTCATCAAGCTTTGTAGCGTACTGCCTCATCCTCTAAATTACGACCACGTGTCACTGCGAAGTACACGAATCCCGCATAACTGCGCATGTGTTTTTGGGTGCTGTTTATGCTTGCCCCACGCCCTAAAGAGAGAGAGAGAGAGAGACATCGGTGTCGGTGACAATGGTCCGTGTGAAACGCCAAGTTTGCTGCAACCTGATGAATAACTGGCTGAAGTGATAAAGTATGGCTTGAGAGAACCCAGCGCATAGGATGAACACCAAGAAAGAGATACGACTACCTCGATTTTCGTGTCCCTATTTTGATGCTCTTTCTTTTAGTTTTTGCGCCCTGAGCTTTCCAGTAAACCGATAATTTCAAATGAATTGCCCTTTTTTATCTCCTGAACGCATTGAAACACATGCAACAATTTAAAGAACCTAATGGCTTACGCAAAGCCAACAACTGAAGTAAAAATGCGTAGTAAACACAGAAAATCTTTGCATGCGTAAAAGCTTTTGGGCTTGCTTTGCTCCAGCTGTCAGACCTACAGCTGTTTGCAAACATGTGTTGGTTTAGGAGACGCAACATCTGTAGGCAACACCAGGTAATTATAATCGTATATCTTATGCATTGGTGAAAGAAGCTGCATTTATTCTGAAGCGCAGTTTGAAGAACTGAACATTGTAGCACATGCCGATTCTTCATACGGTATTTTAAACGCGCGCACAACACTCGCAGAAGGCCGATTTTGGATGAACGATCAAGGTGCATGCATGTAACTGTGCCTCCAAAGCTCCAAGGGTGAACGTGTCGTGTAAGTGAACCGAAGCTATCGCGTATTTAGAAATAGCGCACTCTTAGGACGGACAGAATGCAAAAATGAATTGAAAGTCTGCACATGGTGGTTTTGACACTGGTTTATGTAAGGTAAATGCAATTAAGGTGGCTGAATCATCGTGCCAAGGGTCTATACATCACAACAGTCAGCCAGAGTTTTGTCCTCCTCCATGGTTTTAAACGGCTTCATGACAAAGCAAACGTACCTTGTTTGGGTCAACATTGCATTATGAATACTGCTCACAACAAGAATTCAATGAGCAATAGTTATTCTTCATTTGGCTTAAAAAACTGTAGAAGCTTGTCTACTGAAGACCACAATGCGTAATAAAAAAGTGCTCTAGCCCTTAAAGGTATTGGCAGCCACAGGAACTATTAGCCAAATGCAAGTGCTTGTGCGTCAATTCCATGGTACCTGTGCAGTCTGGATGCCACAGGTGACATAAAATAATTTCATTAGGAAGCTCTTGAGGGTATGTCAACACTACTTTCGTCAAGGACAAGTCAATTTTATTACCATAACTGACCTAAGCCACAGAAACTATCCGATGTACATAGCATGCATGCCACTTGGAGATTTCAAGGCACATACATAACCCCGCCGCGATAGCATAGTGGCTAAGGCACTTGGCTGCTGATCCGCAGCTTGCCGGATCGAATCTCGGCTGTGGCAGCTGCATTTTCTATGGAGGCGAAAATGTTGTAGGCCCAAGTTCTCAGATTTGAGTACACGTGAAACAACCCAGGTAGCGGAAATTTCTAGAGCCCTCCACTGCGGTGTGGAGCCCTCCCATCATGTGGATGTTTTGGGACGTTAAACCTCACATAATATATTAGGAAGGTGCATGACATGTTATATCGTCAACATAAGCGAATCGTTTCTGTTTTTACATATTACAGGTCACTGTCGGGCCAAGCGCAGAATTCCGGAGCGCTGCGTTCTCGGAAGCACCTTTGATAGCGACGTCGCGTTGGTCGCCGTTCGCACGCGGCCTCCTGGTGGCGGGCGTCATTCTATGGCTGGTGTCGGCACTCTTGACCCTAGTCACGTGGCGCCTGTCACGCGATCCACTCGGCTCCGACCTCGCCCAGAACGTGTCCGCCCTGGTGCTACAACTGGAGAGGCTTGCATCTGGCTACGCGGAAGGCGCCTCGAACGACTCGGTCGCAGAGAACCTGACCCACGGCACGGTCCTAATAGACCAGATGGTCGATGCGTTGCCAGTCGGTGGTGATGAACAGCCGCTAATATGATTTCTGCGAGCTAAAATGTACTCTTTTATAGTGATTGTTGCGCGTAAGGGAGAATAAATTATATATCACGATATAATTTTACCTCCAAGCAGTAAGTTCTTCAGTTGTGGCAGTCTGTGGCAGCCTGTGGAAGCCTTCTGTATGGTTCACAAAATTTTTCATTTTATTATGCCACTTGCTGATTGCCAAGGCAGCATTTGCTAAAATGTCGAGCGTCATATTTGGTTGTTAAAAGTTGAAGCGCAGAAATGTCTTGCAGCTAGCAAAGCTGTCAGTGGTTCATTTACATTTGCCGAAGTTTTTCGTGCCGACATCGTCCATCTCCGCAAGATACCGGTGTAGCCCAGAGACAATGCAAAATGGATTGACTTGTGGCTTAACTACTGTGGACTTCCCGTGGGGAAGAACCGCGCTGACGTGGCCCTTTTCTTCCCGCACGGTGGGAAGAAAAGTGCCACGTCACAGCGCCAAGCAACCACAGTGCCAAGTCACTTTGTTCGCAAACTAGAGCGGGTTACAGGTCGGGAGCGTCAACGACGTGTAGGTGCCATGCTTTTTCACTTACATTATAAAGTTGTTAGGGCACATGCACCAGATATCAAGACAAAAAACGACGAGTTAGTGCATGAGGCACGCAGGAGTGAATGAAAAGCGTGCTTGTGAGCGGGATAGGTGAATGTGAACTGATTATTTTACAGTGTTTAATGTTCCACAGTGCCGCAAGATATCGGAGATGACAAGGAATCCGAGTTGCAAGTCTGCGGGTGTATATATGGATGATATACGCTTGCATACTCATCCATTCCCGCAAAAATAATGCAAAACTGACACAGCTCTTGCCGCCAAAGCCGCGCATCCCCCCCCCCCTTCGGGACTCTCATGGGCCTTTCATGCGACTGGAGATGGCCGACCTGTTTCTTCTCCTCTGGATCCGTGATCGTAAGCTGCCCTCGCACACTTTCAATCGCAGATAAAACCTACGATGCACAGGGCTGTATTATGGCCCTTAGACATTGCACAATATTTTATGGCGATGGTGACAGCAACGGCAAAAAAAGTCACAGCATATCCACGGAGCGAAAGATTAGGCAAAGCGTCCGTCCATTCGTGCGTCCATCCGTCCGTTCGTTCTTGTTTTTTGGTCCATGCTTTGTAATGTTGCAGTGATAATCTTTGCCTATAGTCTCTCTCTGCGCCAAGTGTTTCTGAACGAACATAACAGTTAAACGTTGACCGTAAACAGCTCCGCTCTGAAAAGAAACTCTCTGGTGAGGATACCGTAAGCTTCAAGAGCTAACTAACCGAATCTTTAAGCCGCAGGACCAAATAATTTACCTAGCGAAAGATGAAGTGTAGTGGAACTGTTTCGACCCTTCCAACACCCGCGGGACCTAAGCGGGTTGTGAGAAGTTACATGCCCTGACCTGCTCACGATGTTGCGCTCAGTTTGGTGCTTTCCGCCGTATCGAAGTAGTCCACTGTGATTGGCAGCGGTAAGGAGAGCTACCCAATATAGGAGGTACACCAGTCTTCAAACAACATCCAATGCCGTGGGTGTATCCACCACTACAAATGCATGGAGTGCTTCATTGAAGAGCGAGAGTAAGGTTTGGTACGAGTATTCGAAAGTCGTGGCGTTTGGTCCTCGTGCATCCACAACGCGTTTCGTACTGTTCCTCTGCAATCCTTCCTTCGTTCCTTCGACGAAGGACGGAAGGCGCGCATCAACATGGACACCCTTGATAACAAGGGGTGCTCTTCAGTAGGTCAACCTGGGCCACAATTCCACCAACGGTCATCAACCGTCTTCCGTCATCAATTCCCCTGTCGCCATAGCCATTTTTTTGTTGGTTGCCATGTGACTAGGTCATGATTCCGGTGATGGAAGGATGGTGCGTGGTAACTTAAATACTTCCTGTATGGTTATGGTCGAGAAAGGAGTTCTGCAAAACTTCTTCAGCGTGGTCACAGTACGCTGCCGATTGGTAGTAGAGGTTCTTGAAAACACGTAGCCAAGAATTTACAATTATTTCTCAAATTCAGTTAGAAATTGCTGGCTCTTTTCTCAATAAATAGTGCAGTAGAAGCAATTGACCGTGTCATAAACACAAAGTGCACGGCTAATGTCTGAATTCAGTATCGTGAGCGGCATTTTTACACGGCTGGCTTGAGATGTCGCAATGTGCCTGCACATTCGCTCGCAATCACACTAAATGTAAGCCGTATTTTTGAATAAAAAAAGTGCTGAGGTGCACGATGCGTGCTGACGAAGGAACGTAGCTTTTTGCCTCCTTGGGTGAGCTAGAAGGAAAAACAGGCGGTGGAGAGACAGAGCTTGGCAGCTGAGAGGTTGAAAGAAGAAAGAGAGCAGCAATCGAAGTTGGAGCTGGAGAGAGTAAGGCTGGCAGCTGAGAGTGAGAAAGAAGAAAGAGAGGCAAAGGAGCAACAGCTGTAAGAAGAAAGAGAAGCGGAGATGGCTGAAAGGGAACTGCAGTGGCAGCACCAGATGGAACTCGAGCCGCTCCGTTTGCAACAGCGAAGTGACACTCCCATCCAGGCTAGAGTCGAAAGCAGTCAGCGGGAAGATCGTAGCTCCCGCCTGAATCCAAGCATGCTGCTCATATTGTTTGACGAAAGGAATGACGACCCTAAGCGTACCTTCACTGATTTGAAACAATTGCAAGGAGCCAGAATTGGCCGGAACACCAATTGGCACTTGCTTTGAGTACTTGCTTGAGTGGCGAAGCGCTCACCGTGTACGGGAGGCTGACGCTTACCGGTGCAGCCAGCTACACAAAGGTGAAAGCTGCTTTACTGAAGCGATTTATATTTACTGTCGAAGGTTTGCGGGACAGATTTCGGACAGACATACCAGCTGATGGTGAAACGGCCATGCAGTACGTAACCCGACGTAACAATTATTTTGGCAGATGGATGAAAATTTCAGGCACCACGCAGGAGTATGATCAACTTAGAGAGCTCCCTATTAGAGAGCGATTTCTCACAAGTTGCCACCCGAGCTCCTTGCTGTAATTCAAAGAGAGGAGAGCTAAGTCACCTGAAGACATGCTTGAATTGGCCGACCAATTCTTGGAAGCACAAGGTAGCACAAATCTGGCCAAGGTCAAGAAATGTCCCGAAGATTAGAAGAAATCGGCACCAGAACAAAAGAGGCGAGCAAAGCAGAGTGTTACACGATGATTTTTGTGTAACCGAGTGGGTCATCGCGCTAACAGCTGTCGAACTAACTTTACGAGCTCTTCGGTTGTAAAATGCTTCAAATGTGGTTAGATGGGGCACAAGGCAGACGCATGTCGTAACTGAGCGAGTCTAACTGACCAAGTAGCCTGTGTGCGGGTGGCACCAAAAGCCGATAATGACGACGTCACCGAAGGATTCGTAGAGTTGAAAAATGGGAAGAAATTTCCTATCGTGGGTGCTGTAATGACCAAACGGTCAACCGGTGTTACAAAGGTAATGCCAACGCTGCCTGGAAAAGTGACGGGCAAGAAGGTTACAGTGCTAAGAGACACCGGAAGCTCCACTGTTATCGTGCGGAGAAACTTGGTATGGGAAAGCGAACTAACAGGCAGAACTAAACCAATTTTCCTAATTGACAGTACGGTTCGGATGCTTCCGGAAGCAGAGATTGAGGTTGAAACCCCGTACTTCAGCGGAAGGGTTACTGCCCTGTGGATTACGACCCCCTGTACGACCTCATCATCGAAAATATTTGCAGGGCACGAGGGCCGAACGATCCAGAACGTCTGGGGGAAGACCCGAAGACGGAGCCATCGCCGACACAGAAACCGCGAGATACAGTAGAAGAAAATCCCGTGAAGGATTTCACCCGAGCTCAAGGTGAAGCCCAGGCGCAAAAGACAGTGAATCGGGAGATAATTATGTTGAATGAGAGAATGTGCCGCACAACTGGACTTGCGGCGGAACGACCTCAACCGACCAACAGTGAAATGGTGACGGAGTCGGCCAGCGAGGCCCAATGTCGTGACGTCAACAAGTTGGTGAATAACCAGACAAGGTCGGTTGAACGTTATGACCCGTTAACGGGGCCGAAAGTGTCAACGGTGGCTGAGACGCCACCTCAGATACCGTCGTTTGAACGGGCTCGTTGAAAGAAAAACAATTGAAATAATACGACATCGAGCGAGCACCGCAAGAAATGGCGCAAGCGCTGCTCGAAATACACAGAATAGGTGCTGAGGTCGAATTGAAAGGTGCTTGGCAGCGTTGAACGCAATATGTTGTGTTATTATTGTTGTTATCCTGTGTCACAAGGGTCGAAGTGTTCGTTGCGGTGACGTGATGTACAGGATTGTACATTTGTTGTAAAGACAGACCTTTGTAGATCTGTATTGTTTGAAATGTGTGATAGAGAGCTGTGCTCAAGGACCTGTGGTTATATTTCATGTGTTGTGAGAGTGAATTGCAATGTGCAATCGTATTGAGTGTTCTATCGCGAATGTGGCGTGCCATGAGTGACGGACTGTGTTACGGACAGTTGTTGTGTGGAGCTCATTTGTGCGGTTTTGAATATTATGTGATAATATTCTTAAAAGGGGGGGGGGGGGCAGTGTCACAAACGAGCGCTCAAAAAGGGAGTGCACCGCCGAGTTCTGGTGGCGGTGACGGTGCCGGGCGCCAGAAGGGCGCCTCAAGGTCAACGGTAAAGAAGAAAACAAGCATCCAAAGACTCCCCGGGTGCGCCGCCTTTTCCCTTGGAAGCGTAGTTTTACCGAACAACCTCCTCACATCGGCCGCCGAGCAAGCCCTGGAACAATTTCAAATGTGGTCGGAACTTTAGTCGAAGGAAAGGGGCGCGACGATGCTGTGTTGCGTCACGTGTTGCAGACGGCTCTCGAAACGTCTCGCCCTTTCCCCAGCCTTGGCTGTGCATCGCGCCGACGAAACGGGTAGAATTTTTTGAAATCTAGTGCGAAAGGTATTTAAGCAAACAGCGGATAAGGGAGATAGGAGATGACAGTTTACGCCCGTGTGCATAGGCAGGAGATGAAGAAAGTTTTGCGCAAGTGTGCGCAGGGTCAATCCGCCGTGTCGGCGAAGGCTTCTGTGCTCAGTGACAAAGCGGGTCAAGACGAGTCTCCACCTGAGGGGTGAAGACATGTGCTACTAGCAGAAGAGTGTGTCTACCGCCAGCAAGTGAAGACGCGTTGCAGCAGCAGCGTGTGGGAAGCCGACGTGTTACCGGCGAAGAAGTTTGGTGCTTGGAGAGCGGCCAATTGAAGACGCGACGTTTCCTGTAAGAGAAACTTCGGGGGCAGCGGATCGACAACAGCGCTGGACTTTGAGTGAGTGATTCTTGGAAGAGTATCATTCAGACTTTTGTTCCAAGGACTTTAGACTGAATAAGTTTTCGAACTCTTTATTCTTTAAGTGTCTTGGTTGTTCGATGCATGTGATTTAATTGTAGCGCGTATTGTTGTTTGTGTCCGTTGTTTCGAGTGTAGCTGATTGGACTGTGTAGTACGTTGTTTGATTGGTGATATATCGCATTAAAATATTGTCGAGTGTACATATTTGTGTATCGTTTATACTGCCACATCTGAGAATATAATTTTGTTTTGTTTATCAACTCCCGGCTCTGACTCGTTCTTTGGGCCACAGCCGGCGTCCGCTGGCGCGCCCAATAGAACCACTTCTAAATTGTGCGCGCTTTCGTGGTGCAGTTCAGGGGGCCGATACTTTGGCCTTAGAATTAGCCCGGTGATCGCCTCCCTAATTAACAGGACCTGTGACAGCTGGGAAGCGCTTCGACATCTTTTCAGTGCGCCTAAGGTCCTAATGTGTTTCCTGCCATGAAAAAGAAGGCTAACGGGTCACCCTGAGATTACTGATATTGCCGTGTGAAACATATCAACAGTAGTGTGCCCTGCCACGAATAGTGTAATTGGGTGGTGTGGTAATATTCGCCTGCGTGAGCAAGAGATGTCTTTGACAATTGACAAGCTACCGTGCCTATCTGCTCATTGTGAGGCCTGTGGTTGTCAACCTTTAAGGAAACGTGCAATACGTTTACAGACCGCGAAGAATGGAAACACGCGGGTGGGAAACGCCAATTAAGTTAGCGTACGAAGGGCCACAAACGCATCCAGACAGCCAGACTCATGTCAAGGTGAAAACACGCACACAACTCAAATGAAAAGCCTTGAAGGAGTATGCACAAAACTTAAATGTAACTTTCTGGGCACTAATTTGGAAATGAGTGGCAACATGAGCGAACTTAAGCTGTAAATTTTGTGTCATCTCTGCGTGGTGTTAAAAAGCTTCGCTGGTCACCTTACTTCACCGATGGAGTGACGACTGATTTATTTTTTACATTGTATCACACGACGCATTTTAAAGGTCTGCGTCTGATTAGCCACATAAGCCTACCGCTTTAACATTTAGTGCTGCGTGCAAATATCATAGAGTGCTTTTCGGTTCCTGTTTCATTGTTCGAATAGTGAACCATCTAAATAACCAAAATACCCTAAAACGTAAATGACACATGCCACATTCCGCTTTGTCACCTCATACTTTTATATTCCTAGATTGATCTGGTATTCACGAGGATACAATAGATCTGGTATTTACAGCTTTCCCTTCCATCGAACTCCCACATCATACTCAGAATGGGCCGGCACCTTAGTGGAACTTAAGGACGAGGTTACCACAACAATCGCAACTACATTCGAAATATCAGCAACCGATGTTCATCTTTTACATTTATGGGAGGCCAGGCGCCAACTCACAAGACGCTGGAAACGACGGAGACTCATTCACCGACTAAAAACAAGTATTGCCGCCCTCATCTTAGAGGTGGAGAAATACGCACTCACACTCGCTAAAGAAAATTGGTTTCCGAAATGCGACTTCCTTACTGGATCTCTTCATACACAATCTGCCTGGAACTTGCTACACCACCTGATTCACCCAAATTTCACTAGAGGTACTGCGAGAAGAAGCCTTCAGAGGGTTCTACATGGCTTTCATGGCGACAACGCAGAGTTATTATGGGCCCTACAGTCGAAGTACGTAAACATTACAAGACATAACGCGCCCATACCACTGTATGACAGCCCTGAAAATCCAGAACTTTCAAAAGCATTTGCGCCCAAGGAAGATAAAGCGGCGATACAAAGCATAGGGAAGGGCACCACCCCGGGATTCGATCAGGTACTGGTATGCGCCTCTCTAACCTATGCGATTACTTGACTTGACTGTTAGCCGATAAAATGAACTAGTATTGGGGCGCTGGAACGCTTTCTACAGAGTGGAAATCTGCCGAGCTTACGTTCATGCCCAAAGCCGGCAAAGCACACAGCACTGTAAATCTCCGTTCCATATTCCTCACGTTACGCACTGATAAGGTGATGGAGGAGCTCATACAAATGTGGCTAACCAAATATCTAGAAGAACAGAGCCTCCTGCCTGATACTATGTACGGCCTTTGTCCCTATCTGTCGGCGCAGGACATCCTCCACTAACTAGAACATGAGATTGTCAACCTACCCAGTGAAAACACTCAGGCGGAGAGGGCTATTTTTGCGATTGGTTTCAAGAACGCATTTGCCAACGTTCGGTACTTTACAATCTTTTAAAGCTTACGTGACCTCAAGGGCGGCCCAAAATTAATTGCTTATGTGCGGAACTTTCTTACTGACAGACTATCCGCATAGGGGACCTTAAATTGCCGCTCACCACCACGGGTGATTTCGGTACTCCCCAAGAGGCTGTCCTTTCCCCGCTCCTTTTCAATGTCGCCCTTATGCGCTTTCCAGATGCCCCAATCAAATTTCAGAAACACGCCACGCCATCAATGCCGATGACGTTACAATCTGGTGCCGCTCTGGCGATCTGGGCCAGATAGAAGGAGCCCTCAAACAGGCTGCCTCCGTTGTAAAAGAAATAGGGCGCAAGAGCGGTCTGGAGTGCTCCCCAAATAAATCCGAAATCCTTGCATATAGAAATAAGGCATCTGACACTACCTTCCTTAACGTACAACTCAATGAAACCCAAATAAAGCGGTTGAAATCATCCCAATTCTGGGGGCCCTCTTCAATATTCGGGGCAAGAACTCATTTGCAATACATAAACTAAGAACGTCCTGTCTACAGATTTCTTGTATGATTAGTCGTGTGGCTAATCGATGACGAGGGATGATACAACACTACATATTGTGACTCAATTAGCCCTTTGTTATCAGTCGCATAACCTAAGGTTTTCCTTACCTGAAAAACTTGAAAGCAGGCGAGCACAGAATAGCCAGAGTCATACGTGTGACTGTTGATTTGAGCCTTCCCCCCTGGAAACTCACGAAAGATGTGTTTAAATAGGGCTCCACAATACTGCATCTGAACTACTTCAAGCACACCACACGAATCTAATCATGCGCCTCGCCATCACTAAAACAGGACAGAAATTATCAGAGCTTGGCATCGAAGTCCCCTTTCACAGAAATGGGAAACAACGTATCACACATGAATAAAGGCAGAACTTCTCTTCATAAAACCACTACCATGCAATATGCGTGCCCAGTTCCACGAACATCGATGTCGGACACGGGCCAAAGCTCACGACAAGTACTCAAACACCGAGGGTGCCTTCTGTGTCAATGCAGCTGCACCAGTGAATGGCAGATATACGACCGCCATCATTCACGAAAGCGAACTGACCGAGCTGCATATCAGCCCAAGACACAGACACAACTCGCATGGAAGAAGCAGGAATTGCCCTCGCCCTACGAAACCCTGAGCCCACCTTCATTCTCACACATTCGCAAGCAGCCTACCGAAAATTCTGTGAAGGCTCTACATTAGCCCCATTGCGCACCGAATTGTTAAACAGCTGTCGGCTCCACGTTAAGAGGGAGATTTGAAGAACCTGGCTACTGCGAAGTTAGGGGCAATGAGCTCACTCATGCCTCCGCCCTAGAATTACTCTTCAGGACATCCAACCCCGGCATATCGTTTCGACCCTCAGCTCTGCGTATAAGCCTGCTTCTCAAGTATACAGAAATTTAGCAACACCAAAGACTCGAACGAAAAAAACTTCCAAGCCTAGGGACAAACTACATTAAGGAATCATAGGTAGCGTGGCTTTGCCTACAGACTCGGTCCTACCCCGATTCGTACATACTGTCAGAGATAGATCCCAACACACACACACCACAGTACAGGGTCTGCGCCAATAAAACTGCCACCCTGTACCACATGGTATGGGAGTGTCCACAAAATCCCTCTTTACAATCCAGAACACAACACAACATGGAAGGGTGGAACGCAGCTCTGTCGAGCTCGGATCGGTAGACCCAAGAGGCCCTCGTAAAGCGTTTGAGGACAGCGGCCCGTGCCAATGGAATTCCAGGCTAAGGATCCCACTCCCCGATTTACTCGCGCAGGCAATCTTCAACGTTTTATTCTCTCTCTTACAAGGGGTGTCCTATCTAACAAATTATTTTAGATCCGCCTGAATTGCAGTGGGCAAGTGTCATCGCTTGAGAATGAGGAGAACAAGAAGTGGCGTTCCAGTGTTTTCTAAGAATGCTAAGAAATTGCCAATCATATATTTAAAAAGGTTTGTTGGAAGACCACCTAAAAAGCGTGCGGATACATTCAGTAGGTGCGACAGATGCTTCCGTAACTGACGTGAAGGCTGGAGTGAGAATTTATTGAACGGATATTAGTTGTTCATCTTCTCTTTGCTTGCCCGACTTGACAGCAATATTCCAGACAGAATTATTGGCAATTATTCTTGCTTTGCGTAAACTCCCAGCGCACATTTCTTTACTAGCGATGCCAACAGATTCTTGGTCTGTGTGCACTAAGGGGGCCTCACTCGTCAAGCTGCCTCGCAAAGCTTTATTCGTATATGCCTAATCACGGATGGCAGGCCCCTCTAAATTGGATAGTAGGTCACACTGGATTAGAATTATATGAAGTAGTGGACTCCTTAGCGGCAGCGTCCTTTGAATGGCCTGTTCTAAATATTCTAAAATCATCCTGAAATAACGCCCTCACACGATTCGGGAATTTTCGTACGCACAATGAACAATTAAGTATTCTATTTTAAGCAACACAAATTTTCAGGACCTTAGGTATCCATAGAATAGCTCATGGTGCAGCACGAGGTTCTAGGAAATTACGTTAACAAAAGTGCGATGCAGAATACCATCATTAGGTTTTACTTGCACAGGCCTGGATTTGTTCTTTCTCCCCGATGTAACTCTTGTAATGAAGCAGAGACGGCTGAGCACTTCTCCATTAAACGTCGCAGATATCAGATAAAAAGGCAAAATTTTCTGAAATTGCTTTCTTCAAAAAGTGGCCTTAAGCTTCCCACATTCGCATCACTCTCCCTGGGGGGCGTTTGCACTAGGGCACTCTAACAGGGTTGTTTATGTTGTTGTGCTTAATTATATAGAGAAGTCCAGGACAGAGAGTTTTATCAGTACATATAAAACATTATTGTTAATTTATCTGTTTACCTTCACTATAGTAAACAATTATTTCGGAAGTTTAACTCTACTTCAGGTAACATTGTATTAAAATACACAAAAATTATCACAAATAGATTTCTGTGTCCTATAGATTGCTTTCTTTGCATATCCTTTTGCCCTGAGTTGTTCCTATCTTTCTCTCTCTCCCTATTTTGTTTCATTATTTCTTGCTCCACAAATTCTACTGCCGCACGCTTCGTGGCCGATCCCCCATGGTGGATTGTGCCCTTCGTTTGGGCATCATCATCATCATCATCATCATCATCATCAAGGCAGGTGTGAGCCACAGAAGGTGAACAACAACAACAGCAACAACAACAACAACAACAAGAACAAGGTGCCCGATTAGTCGTACAACTTCACTTGTTGTGTTCTGGTGCTTGGATGACTGGGCAAGACTAAGCTCTCAACTTACAAGGTCCTGTTTGCATTTCGTTGTCGTCGTTGCCAGGATGGTAAGAATTGAGCATACTAGATGAGCCAGACAACGTCCTTGTACCTTGACTGACGGGAGGGGTTGGCCAGGAAGCGTGTCGCACGGCAGTGATTGACCATCATACAGTAACATCAGTAGAAGCACATGTTCCTAATGTTAAAACAGCGAAAGAAATGGCTCAAAGACTTCTATGCATGAGTATTCCAGCCATTCGTGCGTTGTGTGTCATTAATTTTCATTAATGTTCAAATGAAATGATTCATTTGAAACGCAAAATTAAGCGTCAGCGCAAGCGTCGGAACACGAGTGATTTTTGAAGCCTTACTTCTAAGTTGCGAGAACTAACGCGATCGGCAAAGGAAAGCTTTCTTTCAGATACTCTACCGTCATTCATGAAGAATGAACCCCAAAAATTTTGGCGCTATCTGTGAAAAGATAAACGAGGCATTTCAGAGATCAGGGTCGAGGGAGAAAGTATTGTTGACGCGACTGCCATTGCCAACAAATTTAATGTCTTTTTCCAGTCCGTTTTACATGGGCAGCCACGCATGCTCAGTTGCAGTCATATGACTCTGATAGCCTTATGCCAGAAGTGGAAATCACTGAGGATGGAGTCCTTTGCCTTTTACACAAACTAGATGTGAAGAATTCACCTGGTCCGGACGAACTATCTAATACTTTTTTGAGTAGATATGCTGTTTGGGTGGCAAGATATTTACATCGCATTTACACTGCATCGTTAGACGCTGCAGTTATTCCTGATGACTGGCGCTCGGCAAAAATAATTCCGGTACATAAATCGAGCTCCACTTTGGAAGTTAACAATTACAGGCCTGTTTCCTTAACTAGTACTTGCTGTAAATTATTTGAGCACATTATATTTAAGGCCATGATCATTTACCTAGAAAATAACAAACTACTGTATGCCCAGCAGCATGGATTTAGGTCTGGTTTGTCGACCGTCACCCAACTGGCTGGAATAACTGATGATTCAATTAGAACGCTTAATTTGAAAGGTCAAACCGATGCCATATTTTTGGATTTTTCTAAAGCCTTTGACATCGTACCCCATCAGAATTTAATAACAAAATTATTAGCTATAGGCATTGAGCAGAAGGTTGTAGCATGGATCGCGAGCTACTTGAGTAACAGAAGACAGTGTGTTATCATAAATGGCTGTCTCTCGAAAGAGTTGGCAGTGCATTCGGGAGTTCCGCAGGGCTCAGTCCTCGGACCTCTTCTTTTTTGGTTTATATTAATGATATTTATTTTTGTGTCAAGCCACCGATCCAGATTAAACTATTTGCGGACGACTGCGTAATGTACACATCCATAAATAACCAAGAAGACCAAATTAAACTTAATGATGCATAGCGCTCAATTAACGAATGGTGTATAAGGTGGGCACTAAAAATAAATCGTTCAAAAACAAATTCCGTCACGTTTACCAACAAAACGTTACACCTTCATTTCACATATTTCATAGGAAATGCTGCAATCAAGAGAGCTGATCGGGTTAAATATCTGGGAGTTACACTTACCAGTAACCTCAGTTGGGAAACGCACGTTGAAAATGTGTGTTAGGGTGCACTGAAGAAATTATCCTTTTTGAAAAGAAAACTATGTAACACTCCTCCCACGTTAAAACTAAAAGCGTATAAAGCACTCGTGCAACCAAAATTGGAGTATGCCGACATTATTTGGAGCCCTTGGCAACAACATTTGACTAAGAAAAAAGAAAGGGTCCAAAATTTAGCTCTGCGCTTTATATATTCCGATTACTCCCGACAACATAGCGTAACTAATCTACGTAATAGGGCAAGCCTACAAATACTAGAACAGCGCAGGATAATATCCAGATTAAACTTCGTCTACCAACTTGATCACGGGGACTTTAAATTATCACGGGAACGATACCTTCAGCAGCCTTCTAAACTTTCAGCTAGGACAAATCACAACAAAACTTTTAGGCAGCCACCCAGCCACATTAATGCCTACAAGTTCGCTCTCTTTCCTCGCGCAATTTTTCATTGGAACGCATTACCTGCGGAAGTAGTGAATGCTGCCTCGACGGCTTCATTCACTCAACAGATAGAAAAGATTAATTTCACCATATAAGTGATGTATGCTGTAAATAGTGTCATTTGAGTGCAATTCATCCGGCTACAAATGTGGAACATATTCTTAGTTGTGCGCAGTTCTGTTGAACAGCGAGATAATATATTTGACTTTTCTGTACTTGATAGCTATGTATTCTTTCATTTATGCCCTGTACTCCTGTGTATTACTAGTTATTGCTTGAATGTATTGTTTGTATCCCACTCCTGCATGGGCCCGGGTAGGGCCTGCAGTATCTGTAAATAAAGAAATAAATAATTTGTTTCTATTTCTTGCGTGATCTAGTTTACGTTGCATGAAAGCCTCTGAAGTGTTCATATGAAATGCTACTTTAAAGAGCAGAAAGCTGTGTACGCGCTAGTTGAAACGTTCATACACTGGGCCTCCTCGAGTGATAATCTATACCTGTAACAAGAATTCATGAGCGATGCTGCGCATGCTAGACAAGGAGGTAACCGGCTATCTCTAAGTGGGATGAGTCATTAAATGCTCTGCGCATACGACTTTGAAAAACCCCTTCAAGTGCCATAGAGTGAATTGATACGCTACTCTAGGCTCATATTGAACGACACCGACACTATCTTAGTGCAAATACGAGCTGCAGTTTTTGAACAGGAAAAGCTTTATTGCCATGGTAGTGAGCGGAAGAAAGGTTATGCTCTCTAGGCTATCTTGTCTCCCCGCCCTCTGGGATTCATATTGTTCTTCAGGAGTGTGAGCTGATACCACACACACACACACACACACACACACACACACACACACACACACACACACACACACACACACACACACACACACACACACACACACACACACACACACACACACACACACACACACACACACACACACACACACACACACACACACACACACACACACACACACACACACACACACACACACACACACACACACACGCGCGCGCGCACACGCACACGCACACACGCACGCACGCATGCACGCGCACACACACACACACACACACACACACACACACATATATATATATATATATATATATATATATATATATATATATATATATATATATATATATATATATATATATATATATATATATATATATATATATATATATATATGAGAACTATAACACTTTGCAATGGCTGTGGTTTCAAAGCTCTTTATTTTGCAATAGGATTTATTATGTAGCACCTCTGTTTTTCAGCTATGCTTACTTCATCTGTGGCACCTGTCGAAAACATTTACAAAGTCAAGCCGTTCAAGAGAGGATATATCTGCAGCTGAATTTCATTTTATGCTATGACATTAGCAGCTCGCTTGGTATACAGATTTTTTGATGAGCGTAGCCGTAAGCAATCAATAATTTGGCGTATATATGCACCAGACAGTTGCGAACACAAAACCAAGCACTTCGCAAGGATGTAGAGGCTTCAAGTCATTACTAGCGGTTAAACAGGTCGTTTGCCTGTTTAACCGCTAGTAATGACAAGCTCAGTGATGCATGACAGCATCACTCAGCTTTAAAGCCTGTTTGCTACTGCGACGAAACTCTTGAACGTTATCCCATTGTGAAACTTTTGAAACATCATTGCAGGAAAAGCAGCCCCCAGAAGCTCGGCAAAACACCTGCAGTAAGCCTCCTGCAGTGACTCCATCGTCTTATGTGGTGAGCGGAGCTCAACGTACACCCCTGAGTAGCGAGCGGAAATACTAACCCGAATGCTCTTGGAGCGAAAATAATTTAGCTTTTGGTTCTGTATTCTCAAACTGTCTAACTGTCTATACAACTCGGAACCGGCAAATGAATGTCACGTAATAGCCTACTATACGTTGATGTCGTTGGTTCAGGAAAGCGACGCCGAAAACTTGATTAAAAAAAAAAAGACTACGCAGGTGGATGAAAAGCTTCAGGTACACACTTGCGAGTATATTAACTTTCTTACAATTTTAATAGGAGTAGCCATGATAGTTATGTCATATGGTGGTTTTGGGACGTTGAACCCAGCATATCAATCAATCAAATCAAAACCATAATAGCTATGAATCAAGGGATATAAACTGGGCTAGCTGGTATTTCTGATTCCTTTGCTAGTGCAAACAAAGGTTGCCTAAAAGGGACAAATGTCAACTCTCAGCGAGTGAATGCCACTTATAGAAACGTTCTATATGTTTCTTAGACACGTGGCAAAAGAACTTGTAGGGCGTCTACTTCAGTGTTATTTCTTAGTTTCATCATCGTTGCAACGTGTCAAAGTCTTTTAGCAAGGAAACGTGAATAGCACTGGAAACTGGTTGGGAAACTTCAGTCTGTATGGACGGGGCAATATACCCCCGAAAGCATGCCCCCACAACACGAATCAGCAACATTCCTTCGTGTTGTGCATTCTTGTCTTCGCTTAGTGTTTTGTCCGGCCTATGCAGCGCAATGGTGCCAAAAATATGCTCAGCATGCATAGGCGCGTGAACAAGGGGGATAGAGGGAACTCCGGATGACCTACTCCCTTCATATCACCTATGTGTGTGGGAAAAGTACGCCTCTTACTCAGCTGGGCCTGTCCAGTCATAGCGTAATAGTCCTGGTTTCGGTCAATGTTACTAGATTACCTCAGTTTGCAAACTCCGCCGGGATGCGGCGGCGAAACGCGGCCCCCTTCGTTTCCCGCTCTCTAGGTGGCGCTTCCGACGCCATTTGACCGGTCGCCGCATCGTAACGGAGCCTTCGCGCAATGTTAAACAGAATTTACGCTGTTAATTTTGTGTAATGGGAGTTATTTCCCGAGAGGGTGAGCGAAGGTTATTACGAGTGTGCAAGTAAATCACCAGTTGAGCCGCTAAGGCGATGCCACACGGCAGAGACGTGAGCGCGATGCCCGAATCTTGCGGGACTTCTCTTCATACAGCTCTTTTGCGTTCCTGTTCTTTAAAATTCAATTGCCTATGTAAAAAAAAACCATTGACAGTGGGCCACAGCATTAAGTCTAAATGCTAGAGGGCTATGCACTTCAATTCAGGTGCACGTTAGAGAAACCCCAGGTGGTAAAAATTTCCAAAGCCCTTCACTACGACGTGCCTCATAATCATATCGTGGTTTTGGCCCGTAGAACCTTTGATATTATTGTACGATGAGCCACGCACTACAGCCATCTAATGACGCCGGATATGTTAAAGGGTAAAGCCCAGAACGACTTGTTCGTTCCAGATAACTGAATCGTATGATTCGCATTATTTTAGAAGATACCGAACTACTTCAATAAAAATTTGGCCTTTTTAAGGCTATAAAATGCGCGAGATGACGAGAACACAAAGTCAAATTAAACACAATTTATTGAACACTGAACAAAGTCAAATTAAACACAATTTACTGAACACTGAAACAAACAAACTGGAAGCCACTTTTCTTCAAAGGCAAGAGCCAGAGTTACAGGAGACGTGCTTTTTTGTTTGCTACAGCCACCTTTTCCTTGCTTTTTAATTTATGGTTGAAATCTCTGGAAAAGAAATGCATTCTTGTCACAATGACAAAGTTAAATATTTGGCAAGTGAATGCTGATTCATGGTCTGAACAGGCCAAGCGAGCAATGCTTCACTTTTCAAGCTCTTCTAGCACCTTCCAGAAAATATTTTCGCAAGCACCAGCCTCATCTAATGTTGCAGAAACTACATCATTTACAACTCTCATCACACGCAACATTTTAGCTGTTGAATGCTTCATGCAGCCTTCCTTGAAACTTCTATAGGTTGTCAGATAGGCATCAGAGCCAACGACGGGCGCTGCACTGCTTATATCTTCTAAGCATAGAAGGCATGCTGTGTGCTTTTCATACTTGTACACTACATATCCACTAATGTAGTACACAATGGCGTCGTCCACTTCTCCTTTGAAGTAAGAGTGGTCGTCATCCTGCTCTTCGGGATCTCTAGACGTTTCACAAGTGATCTTTAGCAGCTTTTCCTCTATGAATTCACGCAAACAAGCATGTTTGGTGCGCTGAACTTCTCTTGTCGTCCGCAGTGTTTCCTGTACGCTGGCAAGCACATTTCCTGGTACTCCTTGCACACTACCACGAAGTGCGGTCTTTATCGGTGTGTACAGACTGAGAAGCCGGAAGATCTGAGTAAAGTTGACCACCGTAGGGTGAGATTCATCTCCACCGAATGACCGAACAAGCCCGAAGTGCCGCTGAAAAAGAGGAAGTTTGTTAAGCTACAACCAACTTCATTACTCATAGCTCAACACTCATAGCCGCAGCAGTAACACGCTCACCTCCAAGGGGTCTTGGTTCAACTTTGCTGTCAAAACGTAGTGTGCGTCCTGATCCAGTAAGAACTCGATGATTTCAAGCGTTGACATCAAGGTAACGCGCAGAGATTGAGTGGTTTGCTGCGATGCAAAGAGCTTGAGACCTTGCTTCACGGAGTTCTTTTCTGTAGAATTGAGCATTTCCAAGAAGTCCTTGATGACCTGAATAAATGAGGTAAACGTAAGCGCACTATAAGCACCAAGTTCAACACGTATGAAATGGAACTAGGGCTTGCCTGTATTTCCTTTGAGTGGCGCTTGATGCCTCTTTTAGGTAGCTTTATGTTTAAAGCATCGAACAGGTCATTGAGGAGTATGGTGAATGCTTCGGTTCCCTCAGAGCCCCTAAGGCCTTCAACACCGGCTTCTCTGTATGTTCGGATGCCAATAGCCGTTCCTCGGCTGAATAGCTGTAAAAAAGTGCATTGATAAGTTAGTTGAAAGATAGCTCAAACTAGCCTACACTGTCTTTAAAGGTGTCACCTGTGTAGCAAGTCGGACGCTCATCTTTTGAAGGTTGTCTGGGGCAACATGTGCTTTCGTCAGTTTTGGTGCGACTCTTGTATGTTTGCTCTTCTCGGATTTGTACAGGGCAACATAATGTGCGAAATTTATCTGATGATCTCCAGCCTGAAAGAAACAGAACGGTTTTTAGTATTTGGTTGCAACTAAATGCACATATTTACTCTTACCATTCCGTAGGTGTGCTTTTTCAGATGATTCCTGATGCACGTGACTACGTGCGGGACGTCACAGATAAAGAAGATCTTCTGTGAGGGTTCCCAGGGATGCTCGATGCTGTTGCATGGTGACATAATGTCTCCTGATATACCCAGGGTTGTCCACATTGAGCGGTTATTACCAGCTCCATCGCTTACAACAGCGAGCACTGAAGCATTATGCTTGTGAAGCTGCAACACAGCACTCAAAATGAGCCGTGCGAGGATCCGTCCAGGTGCAGCACCTCTTGTGGCAAAAGACGCTATGGGTTGAACCCAGCCCTCAAACAATGGGACAAAGTTTAACACTAGTGCGTGGTCAGCGAGCTGCTCAGTGGTGGCATTCGTCTCATCGCCATAGTCAACAAAGCCATCCATTTTATACGATGTTTTATTGAAAGCAACAGATTGCTTGAGCTTTACCTCATCAAGCAACAGAACACCGTACCTTTGAAGGTGGCTCTTCTCCTGAAAATGCTCTTGGATGCTCTTCAGCGATACCTCATTAAAGCCATATCTGCAGGGAATTCCACTAATAATCTGACGAAGGCGTGCTCTTGTAGGAAGAGGCAAAAGCTGCATATCAGATAACAGCTTGTAAGCTTTCGGGCTTGCAATCTGCAGGAGAAGGCATGTCATCAGCCACTCTTCTGTGTATCGCCTCCCGTTTTTTGCTTTTGCTTTTGCTATCTGAAAAGCATTCTTGAAAGCCAGCTGCTGTTTGGCTGGAAGAATGTCAAGTGCACGCTCCATCCTCTCTTCTGTAACATTCCCAAGTTGTTTTTTCACGGTGGCTACCTCTTTCTTCAACTTTTCTCTCTACATGGTTACTCGTATTGCCCTTTGGCGCAGAGACTTGACTTTGGTGCTCTTAGATTGCAAGCTGTTGCGTGTCTTGCGCCGCCGTGAAAACAGCTTGTGCAGAGTGATGCATTCCTGACATGTTGCCGTCATACACAGAATTGTGCACGATTTGCGATGCCATGATTCCCCATTTTTAACGGCCACAGATGATGACAAGACGTGGGGGTAATTATTAGCGGGGCAACCTTCACAACCGCTCAGCCTTTCAATGCGTGAAAGTAGGCACTTTAAATCGTCACACGATTTCAATTCAATATCCGCACCAGTGCTATATACGGCTGATGTAACACGTTGCCCCTTGGCACTGACAGACAAGGCTAGGCGGTTGGAAACTACCACAGCCCTGTCGATCTCTGGAATGTCTTCTCTCATTGTCAGCTTATATAACACGATTGTAGTGCCAACAGCTTCGAGTGACCAACCCTGGATCCGTTGGCCTGCTGCTGCTATGTCAGACAACTCGCTGAAGAGCTGTGTGTTGTTCTCCAGCGTAAGACTGTTTTCACTGCCACCACTGCTTTCGTTAGAGACGCCGAAGTCAGGTGTCGCAGCTTCTTGGTCATTGTCCTTTTGATCTTTTTTACGCTTAGGCTGAGGCGGTGCACGCACGGTTGGGGCCTTGCGTTTTCGCGCTGGCTTGGACAAGTACTTCGGGCAATTTGGAAAAATGCGCGGCACAGCATCTTCATTAAGAGCCCACTTACCACGCGGAATGAGAACTACGTCACCATGAACATGGTGCACGTAGGCCTTCGCAATATCTTCCTCTCGGAAGTGAAGGTCACAAACAGCGCAAGAGCTTGTCAGTTCCTTATCCGATCTCGGTATAGCCCGTCGCCACAGTTGAAGGCGCACCTGGTCAGCGGGAGGCTTGAAAAAATGTCTCTTTTCGGCCGTGGATTTTATCGAATCGTACCCACTTCGGCAACCAGTCACAAAGCAGCGAGGCATGTTTTCTCACATTCAAGAACCGTCACATGACACATGTGAGCTGTGTAGCTCACAGGGAAAGCGATGACTGAGTTGAAGACATTAAAAAACACCCGGCACCATGCAGATCACGCCAACGCTGACAGCGTCGGTGCCACGCCGGGCACCACGTTGATCGCTACCGTAGTAAGTTGCAGACAGAGCACACACTACGCGAGTTACGTCGAAATAAATCTTGCTGGAACTCAGTGACAGCGATGACTACGAAGCACACTTGAAAGCAACAAAGCAGCACCCGGCATAAGAACACAACTGCAGTAACTCCGCCGGCGTGGGTCCGGGCACCTCCGTGCTGCGCACACCACACGACCTTCAGACCGGTGGATGGATGGATGCGGCTGTACCCTTTAGATCGGGCGGCGGCTAACGCCACCTAGCCGTAATACTTAGTGAACTAAACATTACATTTATGTTTTTTTCCTTTAAATAATGAAGTTGAGGATTCGTACTTCGCAGTGAAGGGTTTAATTTTCACTCGTGCCTTGACTTTAGCCACCAATCAGATAACCTCCTTCTAGTTAAGTCTACCCGCTTAAAGTCTATTTTGCCCTCGCTGTCCCTAAATCCCAGTGCTTTGAAAAACTCCGCGCCATCATCCTGAACTATAGGGTGAAGCCCTTTACAGAACATTATCAAGTGTTCGGCAGTTTCTTCTTCCTCTCCACACGCACTGCATATTGTGTCGACCCCTTCGTATTTGGCCCGATATGTCTTGGTTCGCAGTACTCCCGTCCTGGCCTCAAACAGTAGAGAACTACCCCGAGTATTATCATAGATCCTTTCCTTGGCAATTTCCTGCTTAAAAGTTCGATAGATCTCTAGTGCGGACTTCTTAATCATGCCCATTCTCCACATGTCAGTCTCCGTTTCCTTCACTTTTTTCTTAACCGATAGTTTTTTTGGTTTGGCCACCTGCTGTTTTCTAAGTATTTACCAGTCAACTTCCTGGTTCGCTTCCTCCATTTTGTATCGACATTCTTCATATACAAGTAGCTGAAAACCTTCCTAGCCCAACGCTCTTCCCCCATTTCTCTCAATCGCTTCTCAAATTTTATCTTGCTGCTAGCCTCCCTGCCTTCAAATGATGTCCATCCCATATCACCTTGTACTCCCTGATTTGGTGTATTCCCGTGAGCTCCTAAAGCAAGCCTACCTATTCCACGTTGCTTAATTTCTAATCTTGCTTGAACTTCTGATCTCATGCATAAGACCGCATTGCTGAACGTCAGCCCAGGAACCATGACCCCTTTCCATATTCCTCTCACAACATCATACCTATTGTAATTCGACAGTGCCCTATTTTTCATGACTGCTGCATTCCTGTTACCTTTAGTCGTCACGTATATTTCGTGTTCTCTCAGATACTCGGTCCCATTGCTTATCCATACGCCCAGATATTTGTATTTATCTGTCATCTCTAGCGTGACCTCCTGTATTCTAAGCTCACTACCTTCGTTGTCATTGAAAATCATAACTGCTGATTTTTCCCTACTGAATCTAAAATCTAACCTATCTCCCTCATTACCGCAGATGTCCATCAATCTCTGCAAATCTTCCTTGTTGTTGGCCATTAGCACTATATCATCTGCGTACATTAATGCCGGTAGTGCCTGATCAATAAGTTTTCCTTGTTTGACTAAAGAGGTTGAAGCCAAGTCCACTTCCTTCTAATTTTGCCTCTAATTCTTGTAGGTACATCATGAATAATAAGGGTGACAGGGGGCACCCCTGCCTAAGCCCCCGTTTTACCTCTGCAGGCTTGAATACCTGTTTTTCCCACTTTATAACTACCTTGTTACCTTTATAGACACCCTTTAAAAGATTAGTGACTACATGTACCACGCCTAGTGTGTCCAGTATTCCCCACAATTCCTCTTGAACCACGCTATCGTACGCTCCCTTGAAATCCAAAAATGCTAGCCACAGGGGCCTGTGTTCTTTTTCTGCTATTTCGATGCACTGCGTCAGTGAGAACAGATTGTCTTCCAACCTCCTGTGTTTCCGAAACCCATTCTGCAGTTCCCCCAGCACCCCCTCATCCTCTATCCACGCCTGCAGTCTTTCCTTTATAATCTGCATCGCCAGCCTGTAGACCACTGATGTCACTGTTATAGGACGGTAGTTGTTTATGTCAGCTTTGTCCCCCTTTCCTTTAGAGATCATGCTCATCCTGCTAAGTTTCCATCCATCGGGAACTTCACCATCGATTATTATTGTACTCACTGCCTCTCTCAAAGCCTGCTAAAACTTCGGACCTAATGTTTTAACTGAAAAAAGTATCTAGTAACATTGGTTTCGGTCACATGCTTTTGTTTTTGTGGCCTGCCGAAGGCCCTTCATGTTCCTTTTCAAAACCTGTTCAATGCCCCTTTTAACTCCTAAATTGCTAAGGAGCAAAGGTCTGCTATTATTGGAAGCACGTCGTCACTTGTTTTGCATCTTTTATTAAATGTGAAGCATTTCTTAGCGAATTTCGGCGACTTTGAGCGTATCTATCTATCTATCTATCTATCATATATATATATATATATATATATATATATATATATATATATATATATATATATATATATAAGGGAAAGAAGTGTATACCTAAGGGCTCGTTTTTCCGTGTTTTTAACACAATAATAATGAGAATAACAGACAGTAATGCCAAGGAATGTACAGGGGAAGTTATTAACATTAATGGAATGTAAATAAGAAGAAAGAAAAGTGGATGAAAAAATTACCAACTGTAAGCAGGAATCGAACCTACGACCTTCGAATTACGCGTTCGATGCTCTAACCACTGAGCTATTACAGCGGCCCTCTCTCCATCCACTTTTTTGGGTTTATCTGTGAATTTAGAAGTAGGAGCGACAGTCAGCGCCATCTATAAGCCAAACAACGAGTGTGAAAACACTCTTATGCGCATGTTTGGCGTCACGTAGCACGTGAACTTATTATGAGCGGGCAGCTGATTAATTGTCCCTCTTATACAACCTAAACACACCAAGTCTGCCAGTACGAGACCCTGGTTCAATGAAATAAGGGAAAGAAGTGTATACCTAAGGGCTCGTTTTTCCGTGTTTTTAACACAATAATAATGAGAATAACAGACAGTAATGCCAAGGAATGTACAGGGGAAGTTATTAACATTAATGGAATGTAAATAAGAAGAAAGAAAAGTGGATGAAAAAATTACCAACTGTAAGCAGGAATCGAACCTACGACCTTCGAATTACGCGTTCGATGCTCTAACCACTGAGCTATTACAGCGGCCATCTCTCCATCCACTTTTTTGGGTTTATCTGTGAATTTAGAAGTAGGAGCGACAGTCAGCGCCATCTATAAGCCAAACAACGAGTGTGAAAACACTCTTATGCGCATGTTTGGCGTCACGTAGCACGTGAACTTATTATGAGCGGGCAGCTGATTAATTGTCCCTCTTATACAACCTAAACACACCAAGTCTGCCAGTACGAGACCCTCGTTCAATGAAATAAGGGAAAGAAGTGTATACCTAAGGGCTCGTTTTTCCGCGTTTTTAACACAATAATAATGAGAATAACAGACAGTAATGCCAAGGAATGTACAGGGGAAGTTATTAACATTAATGGAATGTAAATAAGAAGAAAAAAAAGTGGATGAAAAAATTACCAACTGTAAGCAGGAATCAAACCTACGACCTTCGAATTACGCGTTCGATGCTCTAACCACTGAGCTATTACAGCGGCCCTCTCTCCATCCACTTTTTTGGGTTTATCTGTCAATTTAGAAGTAGGAGCGACAGTCAGCGCCATCTATAAGCCAAACAACCACTGTAAGTTACAGCCGCTGTAATAGCTCAGTGGTTAGAGCATCGAACGCGTAATTCGAAGGTCGTAGGTTCGATTCCTGCTTACAGTTGGTAATTTTTTCATCCACTTTTCTTTCTTCTTATTTACATTCCATTAATGTTAATAACTTCCCCTGTACATTCCTTGACATTACTGTCTGTTATTCTCATTATATATATATATATATATATATATATATATATATATTGTTACAGCGAGCTGTGATGAAATGGCTTTATTTACAAGAGGTGAGCGATGGTCGTTCGCGGCAGCGCACTGCAACCTTGCAAGACTCTTCGTCTTCCTCTCCTTCACTTCTATGCCTTTTGCTAGCCCGTTACATTCCCCCGAAAGCAGACGAAGCCAGTACGGCAAGTTATGATGCACACGGAGGGTAGAACGGTTTCAGGCGAGCAATGTAGCAATGTGAGTGAGCTGCGTTCTGCTCGATCATCGACCAATGGACAAAAGACGAGCTATTACGTAAGTGAGCTGGCTGAGACGCTCCAAAACTACAAATGGGCCTGAATATCGTGACAGAAGCTTTTGACACAATCCACGCTTGCGTTGCGGTGTCCAAAGCAACACCAAGTCACCTTTTTCGAATAAAACCGGTTCATGACGGTCGTCGAGACGTTCCTTCGAGCGACGTTGAGAGGCCAGAGTTCGAAGACGAGCGATTCGATGGGCTTCTTCCGCGAGGCACAGGGTGTTCGATACAGAGTCATCATTATGTACAATGAAGGGTAAGAAAGTGTCTAGAGGGCTTAGTGGCAACCTGGCGTACAATAGATAAAATGGGCTGAAGTTTGTTGTTTCATGTTTCGCCGTGTCGTAGGCGTACGTGATAAAAGGCAGCACCTCATCCCAGTTCTTGTGATCGGAAGAAACGTACATGGCAAGCATGTTGGTCAGCGTTCGGTTGGTCCGTTCGACGAGGTCATTGTTGGGACTCCGGGTCCTGCCGGTCTCGTTTTCGGTAGCTGGCCCCGTCGCAGGATCCATCGTCCAACAATTCAGCGAGAAGAAGCGCCCGAACGAACAACAGAGATTTATTTACATGTGGAGAAGTGGTCAACTGACCCAAAGAGAGAAGAGTGAGTGTGATACAAAACTTCTTCGGCATTTTATAGCGCTGCGCCGTTGACACTGGGCGCCCCGTCCGCATCGTCAGCCAATACGGTGTCTCCGGCACCTCGGCCACGAGAGAGGGGGAAACAAACCTCACAACACATGGAGTGGCACAACCTAACACGAGGTCCATATATGGTCACGGCACCCTAAAATGTTACCAAACATGGTCACGAACGCACAGCAGATCCCGGAGCTCTCCCGGCGAAAGGAGGAACCCGAATGGGAAGGTGGGGGTGGACGACACCGTCGGTCAAGAACCGGTTCTCCCCCAAACTTTTCCTGCTTGGCTCCCCAGGGCCGGTCGTAACAGTCTCTCGCGCGGGGGGGGGGGGGGGCGAAGATCTCTATGGGCTGAGGTTTGCAGCCACTGTCCGGAGAGATCAGCGCTGGCAGTCGGTTTGGTGACGACCGTCTTTGATGAAGTAGAGGGCAACACCTGCTTCAGTGTGGGCTCAACAGACATCACATACGCACATGAAAACACAACTACTCAGCCGGTGAGCGCCGGACAATTCCGCCAAACTCCACCAGGCAATTTTCCCCTTTAACTGATATTAAAGGAAATACACAATTTATTCAAAATGTTACTCACACTTTAAGGTGACACAAAACAACAACACTGGAAGCACACCGAACCCGAAACCCTGGATAGCCCTGTCTTCAACGTTTTCAAACAAGTACACCTAAAAGAGTAAAAAAAAAACAATCACTAGCTCTTTTCTAGGTCAGGAAAAAAAATGCCAGAGTTCTCGAGACATCCTCTCGCGTTAGGGGCATCGACTTAAGCCATCAGCGTTGCCATGGAGTACACCCTTTTTGTAGCGTATTTCAAACGTATATTGTTGCAAAACGAGGCTCCAACGCAGCAGGCGGCCGCTCTTAGAGGACATGGTCTGTAGCCAGGTGAGAGGACAGTGGTCCACTTCCACAATGAACTTGCTTCCGGCAATATAACAAGCCAGTTTCTGGACTGCCCAAACCAAGCACGCACATTCCTTTTCGCTAGCGTCGCTAGCGCTGTAAACCTGCTCGCGAAGGGTGAGTTTCCGGCTAACATAGAGGACGGGATGCTCTTGATCCCCCTCATCCCTTTGACTAAGAACTGCCCCCATGCCTCTATCACTAGCGTCGCATTGGACTATGAAAGGCCTCGAGTGGTCCGGTGAACTAAGCAAAGGTTGGCTCGACAAGGCCGCTTTCAAAACGCGGAAAGCCTTTTCTTTCTCCTCATCCCAGTTGACCATTTGGGGCTCGGTCTTGCGCAACGCGTCAGTAAGAGTGCTGGCAATGTCGGAATATCTAGGGATGTACTTACGATAGTAACCAGCTATTCCAAGAAAAGCCCGAATATCGGTTTTCGTTCGGGGCTGGGGAAAGTCTCGGATAGCTGCCACTTTCATTTCAGAGGGACGGCGATGCCCTCGACCGATAACATGCCCAAAATAGAGTACCTCTGCTTGTGCTAGCTGACACTTGGGCGCCTTTACCGTTAAACCTGCTTCGCGTAGGCGTGTCAGTACTGCTCTCAAATGCGCTAAGTGTTCTGGCCAGGACGAGGAAAACACGGCGACGTCGTCTAAGTAAGGCAATGCGAAGTCCTCTTGACCCCGCAAAACCTTATCCATTAAGTTTGAAAAACAGTAAGGCGCGTTCTTTAGGCCGAAACTCAACACTTTAGGGCGGAATGTCTCCAATGGTGAAATAAATGCAGCATACCGGCTCGCCCTCTCGGTGAGCGGCACCTGCCAGTAATCTCTCACTAGGTCTAGCGTTGAGATAAATTGCGCGCTGCTTACCCTCTCGACGCGTTCCTCAATGTGGGGAATTGGGTATGTCTGACCCTTGGTGATGAGGTTTAACTTATGATAGTCTGCGCAAGGACGCGGATCTTTGCCGGGTACCTCCACAAGAATTAACGGGGAAGTGTAATCACTTTCACACGGCTCAATCACGCCCAATTCCAGCATCCTGTTAACTTCTGCTTTTATTAGCTCAAGCCGGCGAGGTGACACCCGATACGTCTTAGATCTTACCGGTTCCGACGAGGTAAGCTCTATGTCATGAGTGAGGACGGATGTCCGGCCTGGCTCGCTTACAAATCTGTCCTGAAACTCGGTCAAAAGACCACGCAATTCCTGCTTCTGCTTCGTTGTCAGTTGTGACTTTGATACTAAATCCTCAACTCTTTTCTCGATCGGCACTTCGTCCGATTCGGGAGCTAATTCAGGGATTTCTGCCGGAACCTCTTCCGGAACATTTAAAGTCATGTTCACGATGGCTTCCCTCTCTTTGTAGGGTTTGAGTAAGTTGCTATGATACACCTGGTGTGCCTTACGACTTCCTGGTAATTTTACCACATAGTTGGTGTCAGACAATTTTCGAGTAATCTCGGCCGGGCCGACCCATTGCACTTCAAGCTATTCTTCTGGGAGGGCCTCAACAACATGACCCTGTCTCCTACAGCAAAGTGTCGCGCTTTAGCTGTCCGATCGTAGTAAAGCTTAGCCTTCTGCTGTGCTTTGGCCATCGCACTTTCGGTCAGTTCTTGGGCTTTTGTTAGACGATCCAATAAGGTGAGGACATATTCCACTACTACAGGATCATCACCCTGACCTTCCCACGACTCTCTCAGCATACGAAGAGGAGATCGCAGTCTGCGGCCGTAAACAAGTTCCGCTGGCGTAAACCCTGTTGTCTCATGTGGTGCAGTTCTTAGTGCAAACATCGTTGCAGGTAAGCACATTTCCCAGTCAGTTTTTCGTTCAAAACATAAGGCTCTTAACACTCGCTTCATCACGGAGTGAAGCTTCTCTATCGAGTTCGACTGCGGATGGTAGACTGAACTATGCAATAATTTCACGCCACACCGCTCTAGAAAGGTTGTCGTTAAGGCACTCGTGAAAATGGTGCCCTGGTCTGATTGTATCTCGGCAGGAAAGCCTACCCGGGCAAACACGGACAGAAGTCCGTTCACTACTTCGACGGAACTTAGCTCTTTTAGCGGGACCGCCTCTGGAAATTTAGTAGCTGGGCAGATTAAGGTCAGGATGTGACGGTAGCCTGAAGTTGTCTTGGGCAAAGGACCTACTGTGTCAATTACCAACCGACGAAAGGGCTCAGTGATTACGGGTACCAGCTTCATTGGAAATTTCGCCTTATCTCCTGGCTTACCCACTCGCTGACACACATCGCAAGATTTTACAAACCT
Source organism: Rhipicephalus microplus (assembly GCF_043290135.1). NCBI lineage: Eukaryota > Metazoa > Arthropoda > Arachnida > Ixodida > Ixodidae > Rhipicephalus > Rhipicephalus microplus. The sequence goes on along the minus strand of NC_134702.1, from coordinate 168,246,594 downwards.
CTCTACATCTTTAAAGCATCCAGGCCAGTAGTATTCCTGTAAAAGACAATTTTTCGCCTTCTTTACGCCTAAGTGGCCTGACCATGATTCTCCATGCACCAAACTAAGCAAATCCTGACGATACGCCTGAGGTACGACTACCTGGTCAAACTCTACTCCTCGCCTATCTAGATATTTTCGATAGAGTATGCCGCTCCTCTCTTGGAATCTCACATTTCGTTTGGCGATTCCCTCTTTCGAACTGTCCTGGAATTGCTTAAGCGTCAGGTCCCCCTTTTGTTCGTTTATTAATGAAGCGGGACTCACCTGCAGCAGCCGACTGAAATTATCCGAAGTTGGCATGACACACAACTCTTTTGTATTTCCTAGTACCTGGAATGTGTCACCCTCTGTGCTATCCTCTGTACTACCAGGAATCGGCTTGGGAGCAACGGCATTTCTATTTGCTCGGTCAACGAGGCGTAATTGACCCCTTCTAATTCGGGAGGAGGTTTAACGTCGCCTTTAGGAATGGTTGCCTCCGTGACTACGGCTTCTGCAGCCTGTTCTCGCACAAGTCGATTTGTTACCGCGGTGTCCAACTCGCAACCAGGCCCGTTGTCGATTTGAGGCTTGTTTGCCTCAGTGAATGTTGCTCTCGCAGCCAGCGCACGTGCCTTCGATCTAGTCAGTGCCTGCACTATGCCTTCTCCCAACGTTAGACCTTTCTCCTTCAGCATTTGATCTGACTTATTTGAATATAAGTAAGGATAGTGAGGGGGTAGATATGGCGATACCGCAGCTTCCGTTTCCAACGTACCAAATGCGCCTTTAAGGACAACTTTAGCTACGGGGAGGCACTGACTGTTTGCTTCTACGGCTTGTCTAATCCAGGCACAGTCTCCTGAATACTGTCCGGACTGAACAAAAGACGGATGAACTACGTCCATAGTGGCTGCGGAGTCTCTAAGAACCCGACACTGCTTGCCGTTCACGGTAAGGTCGTACATATAGGGCTCTAACAACTTCATGTTCTCGTTGGCTTCATTAATAGATAAAAAGGCCACCTTTTCTTTCGGGCAGTGTTTCGCGAAGTGCCCTGTTTCGTGGCAATTGAAACAAGCAGCCGGTTTTCTCGCCTCAAATTTCCTTTTGCTTGCCTCTGCCGACGCCCCATGGTCAGATAAATTGTTTTCCTCACCCTTTTGTGCGAGACTTGTCGGTTGTTTTCTAAACGGCGCCTTCTTCGGTAGTAGGAATTTTTCCCTTTTAGGCTCGCTGTTTGCCCCGAGGGCACGGCGCGTAACGAATTCTTCAGCGAGCTCTGCGGCTTTCGTTACGGTGTTCACGTCCGGTCTATCCTGCACCCAGAACCTCACCTTTTCTGGTAACCTTTGATAGAATTGTTCCAGATCGATACACTCGAGCACCTTGTCATGATTCCCATACGCCTTTGCCTCTTTGAGCCACTCCCCCATGTTGGCCATTAACTTGTAAGCAAACTCCGGGTATGAATCATTGTTTTCTTTTACGGCGTTGCGAAATTTTTGTCTGAAACCTTCCGCTGACAACCTGTATTTCTTGAGAAGGCTCGACTTTACCTCACTGTACTCGTCAGCCTCCTCTTTCGTGAGGCGCGCGATTACTTCTGAGGCCTCACCCGGAAGTAGGGACAACAAGCGTTGAGGCCACGTATCCTGGCTGAAACCTTGCCTTTCACAAGTTCTCTCAAAGTTGACGAGAAACAGCCCAATGTCCTCCCCTAGCTTGTACGATCTCATTAGGTCCGTCATTTTGAACCTGGCCCGCTCTGCGGTACCGGATGCCTCGCTGCCTCCTGCTCTACTATTATTGCTAATCTCTAGCTCGAGGCGCTTCATTTCAAGCTCGTGCTTTCGCCTCTTATCTGCCTCAGCTTCTGCCGCTTTCCTTTCGGCCTCCGCCACCTTTCCTTCGGCCTCGGCCGCGGCCGCCTTTCTTTCGGCCTCTGCCGCTTGCCTCTCCTGAATCTCCTCGACACATTCTGACAGCTCGTCATCTTCCGCCCCCAATGCGAGAATCGCCTCTATCAGCTCTGGCTTTCTTTGAGAGTCCGACACCTCCAGATTCAACTCCCTTGCAAGTAGCAACAACATGGACTTTCGCAGGGATTTCAGATTCATGGCTGCCTCCAGTACCGCTGTCTCTGTTCCACAAAGATTCCTGTCCTGCAACTAATTAACCTTGACGGCAACGACAGCTCTAGGTTCCTGCCTTGCCTCAAGTTTTCCGTTAACTTAGTCTACAAATAAAGCTTCAAAAAGCTCTTATACGGAATCCTGCCCTGCCACAGTTAACCTTGACGCCACTGACAGAAAGAGCTTAACCAAGCTATCACACAATTTCTGCCTGACGCAAGTTACCTGTTGACCCAATGACCAAGACAGCCCCTCTCTACCAGCTTTTACTTAACACATAGAGTAAATGCCTGGTAAAATTTAACAGAGAAAGCCGGCACTCACCCAGTTCGCAGTCATGTCTCCGGCGTCGTGCCTCTCAGAAGTGCCGTTCGATTCCCTTTGGAAGTCGATGAGCTCGTGTCATCCTTCTCCTGTCGTCCCGTTGTTGAACTTCGGGTTCACTCCTTCCAGTGGTCGCTTTCGGGGTTATCGGCATCCCGCCGCTGCCATCCAGTTGTTGGGACTCTGGGTCCTGCCGGTCTCGTTTTCGGTAGCTGGCCCCATCGCAGGATCCATCGTTCAACAATTCAGCGAGAAGAAGCGCCCGAACGAACAACAGAGATTTATTTACATGTGGAGAAGTGGTCAACTGACCCAAAGAGAGAAGAGTGAGTGTGATACAAAACGTCTTCGGCATTTTATAGCGCCGCGCCGTTGACACTGGGCGCCCCGTCCACATCGTCAGCCAATACGGTGTCTCCGGCACCTCGGCCACGAGAGAGGGGGAAACACACCTCACAACACATGGAGTGGCACAACCTAACACGAGGTCCTTATATGGTCACGGCGCCCTAAAATGTTACCAAACATGGTCACGAACGCACAGCAGACCCCGGAGCTCTCCTGGCGAGAAGAGGAACCCGAATGGGGAGGTGGGGGTGGACGACACCGTCGTTCTCCCCAAACTCTTCCTGCTTGGCTCCCCAGGGCCGGTCGTAACACCATTTGTCTGCGGATTATACGGTGTGGAATGACGGAACTGTGTCGTGCACATGCGTAGCAATTCTTCAATGGCATCAGCAGTGAGCTGACGGCCCCGGTCGCTGATAATAACACGCGGTGGGCCATGGCGCAGGACCACGGAGTTGAGCAGGATGACTGCCACGGATGCAGCGGTAGAAGAGGGAATGGCTGCGGTTTTGGCATACCGCGTAAGATGATTTACGCAGACGATTATCTAACCATTCTTATTGTTAGATAACGGAAATGGACCCATAATGTCAATTCCTACTTGTTCAAAAGGCGTACTGGGTGGTGTTATGGGCTGAAGGGGACCTGGTGTAGCGGTGGCCAGGCGCTTGTGACGTTGGCACGTCTCACAGCTAGCGACGTAACGTTTCGTTGTTTCGTACATGTTGGGCCAGTAAAAGCGTTCCTGCGTGCGGTTCAGCGTTCGTATGAAGCCGAAATGACCGGATGTCGCATCGTCATGCATAGCACGTAGAACATCGGAGCGAAGGCTCTCGGGAACAACTAGAAGAAAACGTGCTCTATGTCTGAAGTAGTTAGTTTTATAGAGCAACTTGTCTCGGACCGTAAAGCGACCGCTGTGTTGGGAGGCACAAGCGGTGGCAAAAAGAGGATCCAGGTTGAGATCGTTACGTTGTTATCTCTGGAAGTCAGCCGCGTTGGGGAACGTGCTTGTAACAGCGGCAAGGCAGTCGTCAAAATTCTCAGCATCGCAGTCGGTAGTCGCAAGAGCAATCCGGGAGAGGCAGTCTGCGTCAGCATGACGACGGCCACTCTTGTACGACACCGTAAAGTCGTATTCCTGAAGTCGCAGCGCAAAACGTGCGAGGCGGCCAGAGGGGTCACGCAAACCAACCAGCCAGCATGCAATGGTGATCGGTAATTATCTTAAATGGCATCCCGTAAAGATAACAACGAAACTTTTGTACGGCGAAAACAGCTGCCAGACATTCCTGTTCCGTAACTGTGTAATTGCGTTCAGATTTGCTCAGGCATCGGCTGGCATATGCCACGACATGCTCTGCGCCATTGTGACGTTGTACAAGCACCGCTCCTACGCCAATACCACTAGCGTCCGTGTGGACCTCAGTCGGGCAAGATAGATCGAAGTGACGCAACAGTGGAGCTGACGTTAGTACGAACTTAAGTTGTGAGAATGCGGCGTCACATTCTGGTGTACAGTTGAAGGTTGCATCCTGTCGCAGGGTCTTGTCAGCGGGTACACGATCTCCGCAAATCATGGAACAAAAGGACGAAAATGTGAGCATAGGCCGACAAATGAGTGAAGTTGTCGTGCGGATTGTGGTAGTTTAAAAGAGCTCACTGCTTCTATCTTGCGAGGATAGGGTCTGACGCCATCCTTGTCAACCAAGTGCCCCAGTACAAGAGTTTGACGTTTGCCAAAGCGACATTTTTTCAATTCAGAACCAGCCCAGCTTTTTCGATGCAGTCGAGAACAAGACTGAGACGGTTGTTATGTTCCTCAAACGTACGGCCAAAGATCACAACATCGTCAAAGTATCACATGCACATCTCCAATTTTAGACCACGTGATACTGTGTCCATAATTCTTTCAAAGGTGGCTGGAGCATTACAAAGGCCAAAAGGCATGACGTTAAATTCAAATAGGCCATCCGAAGTTACGAAAGCAGTCTTTTCTTTGTCGGCGGGTTCCATAGGTATTTGCCAATAACCGGACCGCAAATTAAGCATTGAAAAATAGGAAGCAGCGTGCAAGCAAAATATGACGTCATGAACCCGCGGTAAGGGATATACATCTTTCTTTCTCACAGTGTTTACCCGCCTGTAATCTACACAGAATCTCCAGGAACCATCCTTTTTCCTGACAAGAATTACCGGGGCTGCCCACGGGCTGGACGACTCTTGCACGACACCTTTGTTTAGCATGTCCTTTATTTGTTCGGCGATAACTTTGCGCTCAGAGGATGACACTCGGTAGGGCTTTTGGCGGATAGGGTGTGAAGAGCCGATGTCTATTCTGTGACGAGCGCGGAACGAGGGTAACTGAAGGGGTGCATCTCTATGTATGAAGTCGAAAGCAGCAACATGCCGAGAAAGGACCTGCACCAGCGCTTGCCGTTCCGTTGTACTGAGAGTCTTGCTGATCATACCAAGCATTAGATCTTCATTATTGCGAATATCACCAGGAGAGGAAGAGGTGGTGAGGTCCGTAACTAGTGCTGCTATTGAGCTACATGAGGCTTCATCGAAGCGAGCTATCTTCATCTCGCGAGGAAGCACAACTGGCATGGCAGAACAGTTCAGCGCCCACAATGTTGCTACTCCTTTTGTCATGCACACAACAGAACAGGGTACAAGTATGTCCTTCTTAGAACAGCCCTTGCGTAGAGGCCCCGCGACGAGGTCAACACAAGCAGCATTAACTCTTGTGGAAGAGACTCGAACGGGTGTCAGGCACCAAGATGGCGCTATCACTTCATCAATCACGCTAAGTGTGTTCCTGTCTTCGCCACAGTAGTCTTCTTTGGAAAGCGACGGTGAAAACAAATTGTTTAATGATATTTTCCCGCTACCACAGTCGATGGAAGCACCGCATTGCTCCAGAAACTCGATACAAAGAATTACATCGTGCGAACAACGAGATAGAACCATAAAGTCGGATACAAATACTCTTCCAGCCAATTAAACACTGACAACACATACACCAAGAGGATTCAGCCACTCGCCACCTACACCATGAAAGGTGACTGTATCGTTCCATGAGAACATAACATTGCGACCTAAGCGGTTTCTGAAGGCGAAGCTCATCACAGACACAGTAGCCCCAGTGTCAACTAACGACATAGTCGGTATTCCATCAATCAACACATTCACTTTGTTTTTCAGCATCACAATAGGCAGAGGTATATCTTGAAAAGACCGTCCGGCGACCTCACCTCCATTGGCCGCGGATGCTTGTTTCCCGGCGGCGGCGGCGGAGAAGAACTACGCAGAGGAGACGGCGAGCGACGAGAACGGTTGGATGGTGGTGTCAAACTCCGCTCGGATGCTGGCGAATCGCTGCGTCTAGTCTCGCGCGAAAAACGGTCCCTCGGAAACAAGTTGGTTGTCCGCATGTCATATGAAGCATCGGGTCTTGGTGACGAAGACATGGCTGGTGTCCTTCGTGAATGGCGGCGTTGGTGGTGGCAATACCGAGCGATATGCCCAGTGAAACCACAGTTCTAGCACACAGTAGGGTCACGGTTTTTACTGTATTCATCGGAACGAATCCTGGGCCGCTGCTGTCGGCAAGGAAGATCGTTATCAGGCGAATAACAGGTTTCTGCCATTCTATAGAATCCACTGTACTCGCCGAAAGTCGCATCTTGGTAGTAGGGTCGGTACTGCCCTTGCCACAGCGGGATGTAGTCCGGCTGAGAGTCCTGAGTGTAAGAACGCGGCTGTCCTCGTCGTGATCCAGCGTCATAGGCAGGACCTCTATCATAGAGACGTGGCTGATACTGAGGTGTGGTGTTAGAATCCTCAATGCCCTCCATCACTCGGTGCGAGGAGAGTGAAGCAATGTTTCGCTCGAACTCTGTTAGCAGGTAGGGGGATGATTGCTTGGGTGGTGTGCCACTTTGCGTACAGGCCGAGTTATTCGCGTACTATTTGTCGGATTGTTGATGCACGATCAAGCGCCTGGTTGCTGTCTATACTCGCGATAGTCGTCACATTGGCTAGCCTGCCAAACTTTGGCGTTATGCGCCTCGTCTTTAGTTGCTCAAAGTGCGGCAATGGCGAATGACATCGGTGACAGATGTCATGGTGTCTTTTGCGATGAGAAAACTGTGAGCATCCTCGGCGATTCCTTTTAGAATGTGCCTGACTTTGTCTTCCTCAGACATTCCGGAGTCAATGGTCTTACATAGCTTTATGACTTCCTCAATGTAGGTCGTGCAAGTTTCACCTGGCACTTGAGCGCGTTGCATTAGCGTCTGTTCTGCTCTTTTCTTTATCGTTGTTGGGTCGCCGAAACGCTCTTTGATTTCAGAAACAAATCTGTCCCACGTCGTTAGCGTTTCCTCCCGATTCTCGTACCACATTGATGCAGTATCCGTCAGAAAGAACGCGACGCACAAAAGCTGAGAAGCGGCAACCCATTTGTTAGCGACGCTCGCCCATTTGTAATGGATGAGTCAAGCCTCGACGGCTTCATCTGGTCTGCCGGCGAAGGGACGACCATCTCTCAGTTGTGGAACCTAACTGGTCGGCGCAGAAGTCGAGAGGGGTTGGTGTTCATGTGCGTTGTGGGATATGTCCAGCCGAGATGGATTCGGTGGAAGTGCGGCAGTGCGTCGGCTCCGTCGAAGAACTTGCGGTACAACATCCGTCTTCGGGTGTCGATTACCCAGCACGTCCACCACAACTGTTACAGCGAGCTGTGATAAAATGGTTTTATTTACAGCAGGTGAACGATGGTTGTTCGCGGCAACGCACTGCGATCGTGCCAAAACTCTTCGTCTTCCCCTCCTTCTCTTCTCTACATTTTACTTGTGCGTTACAATGTATATATATATGCTCGGGCGCGTGCTCGGCTACACTGGGAATTCTCCTCGCACTGAGTGGCGGAAGGCATTGAGGATTCAGATGCCACACCTCAGTATCAGCCAAGTCTCTACGATAGAGGCCCTGCCTGTGACGCACAATCACGACGAGGACAGCCGCATTTTTGTACTCAGGACTCTCAGCCGGACCACGTCTCACTGCGTCAAGGACAGTACCGATCCTACTACCAAGATGCAACTTACGCCGAATACAATATATTTAAGAGAGTGGTAGAAACCCGTTCTTCGCGTGATAACGAACTTCCTCGCCGACAGCAATGGCCCAGGATTCGTTCCGATGAATATAGCATAAACCGTGACCATCCCGTGTGCTACAACTGTGGTTTCACTGGGCATATCGCTCGGTATTGCCGCCAGCAACGGCACCAATCACGAAGGACACCAGCCTTGTCTTTGCCACGAAGACCCGGTGCTTCATATGACCTGCGGACAACCGACTTGTTTCCAAGGAACCGTTTCTCGCGCGAGACAAGACGCAATGATTCGCCAGCATCCGAGCGGAGTTTGACACCACCCTCCAACCGTTCTCGTCGCTCGCCGTCTCCTGTGCGTCGTTCTTTTCCACCGCCGGGAAACTAGCAACCGCGGCCAATGGAGGTGAGGTCGCCGGACGGTCCTTTCTAGATACACCTCTTCCTATTTTTATACGCAAAAAGAAAGTAAATGTGTTGATTGATGGAATAACGACGATGGCGTTAGTTGACACTGGGGCGACTGTGTCTGTGATGAGCCTCGTCTTCCGACACTGCTTAGGTTGCAAAGATATGTTTTCATGGGACGATACAATCACTTTTCGTGGTGTAGGCGGCGAGTGATTAATATTCTTGGTGTATGTGTTGTCAGTGTTTCGATGGCTTGAAAAGAATTTGTATCTGAATTTCTGGTTCTATCTCGTTCGCACGGTGTCATTTTTGGTGGCAATTTTCCGGAGCCACGCGGTGCTTTCCTCGACTGTGGTAGTAGGGAAATATCATTAAACAATTTGTTTCTACCATCGCTTTCCGAAGAAGACTACCATGGAGAAGAGAGGAACACACTTAGTGTGATTGATAAAGTGATAGCACCATCTTGGTGCCTAACACCCGTTCGAGTCTCTTCAACAGCGGTTGATGATGCTTGTGTTGACCTCGTACTGGGGCCTCTCCGTAAGAACTGTTCTAACAAGGACATACTTGTGCCCTGTTCTGTTGTGTGCATGACAAAAGAGGTAGCAACATTGTGGGCGCTGCACTGTTCTGCCACGCCGGTTGTGCTTCTTCGCGGGATGAAGATAGCTTTCTTCAATGAAGCCTCATGCAGCTCGATAGCAGCACTAGCTACGGACCTCACCACCTCTTCCTCTCCTTGTGATATTCGCAATAATGAAGATCTAATGGTTGGTATGATTAGCAAGACTCTCAGTACAACGGAACGGCAAGCGCTGGTGCAGGTCCTTTCCCGGCATGTTGCTGCTTTCGACTTCAAACATAGAGATGCTCCCCTTCAGTTACCCTCGTCCCGCGCTCGTCACAGAATAAACACCAACTCTGCACACCCCATCCGCCAAAAGCCCTACCGAGTGTCATCTTCTGAGCGCAAAGTTATCGCCGAACAAGTAAAGGACATGCTAAACAAAGGTGTCGTGCAAGAGTCGTCCAGCCCGTGGGCAGCCCCGGTAATTCTTGTCAGGAAAAAGGATGGTTCCTGGAGATTCTGTGATACCTATGGAACCCGCCGACAAAGAAAAGACTGCTTTCGTAACTTCGGATGGCCTATTTGAATTTAACGTCATGCCTTTTGGCCTTTGTAATGCTCCAGCCACCTTTGAAAGATTTATGGACACAGTATTACGTGGTCTAAAATGGGAGATGTGCATGTGATACCTTCACGATGTTGTGATCTTTGGCCGTACGTTTGAGGAACATAACAACCGTCTCAGTCTTGTTCTCGACTGCATCGAAAAAGCTGGGCTGGTTCTGAATTCAAAAAAAAATGTCGCTTTGGCGAACGTCAAATTCTGGTGCTGGGGCACTTGGTCGACAAGGATGGCGTCAGACCCTATCCTCGCAAGATAGAAGCAGTGAGCTTTTTTAAACTACTATAATCCGCACGAGAACTTCGCTCAATTGTCGGCCTATGCTCATATTTTCGTCATTTTGTTCCACGATTTGCGGAGATCGTGTACCCGCGGACAAGACCCTGCGACAGGAGGCAACCTTCAACTGGACACCAGAATGTGACGCCGCATTCTCACAACTTAAGTTTGTACTAACGTCAGCTCCACTGTTGCGTCACTTCGATACATCTTGCCCGACTGAGGTCCACACGGACGCTAGTGGTATCGGCGTAGGAGTGGCGCTTGTACAACATCACAATGGCGCAGAGCATGTCGTGGCATATTCCAGCCGATGCCCGAGCAAATCTGAACGCAATTACACAGTTACGGAACAGGAATGTCTGGCAGCTGTTTTCGCCGTACAAAAGTTTCGTTGTTATCTTTACGGGATGCCATTTAAGATAATTACCGATCACCATTAGTTCTGCTGGCTGGTTGGTTTGCGTGACCCCTCTGGCCGCCTCGCACGTTGGGCGCAGCGACTTCAGGAATACGACTTTACGGTGTCGTACAAGAGTGGCCGTCGTCACGCTGACGCAGACTGCCTCTCCCGGATTGCTCTTGCGACTACCGACTGCGATTCTGAGAATTTTGACGACTGCCTTGCCGCTGTTACAAGCACGTTCCTCAACGCGGCTGACTTCCAGAGAGAACAACGTAACGATCTCAACCTGGATCCTCTTTTTGCCGCCACACGTGCCTCCCAACACAGCGGTCGCTTTACGGTCCGAAACAAGTCTCTATAAAACTAACTAATCCAGACATGGAGCACGTTTTCTTCTAGTTGTTCCCGAGAGCATTCACTCCGATGTTCTACGTGCTATGCATGGCGATGTGACATCCGGTCATTTCGGCTTCATACGAACGCTGAACCGCACGCAGGAACGCTTTTACTGGCCCAAGATGTACGAAGCAACGAAACGTTACGTCGCTAGCTGCGAGACGTGCCAACGTCACAAGCGCCTGGCCACCGCTACACCAGGTCCCCTTCAGCACATAACACCACCCAGCACGCCTTTTGAACAAGTAGGAATTGACATGATGGGTCCATTTCCGTTATCTAACAATAAGAACCGTTAGATAATTGTCTGCGTAGATCATCTTACGCGGTATGCCAAAACCGCAGTTATTCCCTCTTCTACCGCTGCATCCGTGGCAGTCTTCCTGCTCCACTTCATGGTACTGCGCCATGGCCCACCGCGTGTTATTATGAGCGACCGTGGCCATCAGCTCACTGCTGATGCCATTGAAGAATTACTACGCATGTGCACGACACAGTTCCGTCATTCGACACCGTATCATCCGCAGACGAATGGCCTCGTCGAACGGACAAACAGAACGCTGACCAACATGCTTGCCATGTACGTTTCTTCCAATCACAAGAACTGCGATGAGGTGCTGCCTTTTATCACGTACGCCTACGACACGGCGAAACATGAAACAACAAACTTCTGCCCATTTTATCTATTGTACGCCAGGTTGCCACTAGGCCCTCTAGACACTTTCTTACCCTTCATTATACACAATGACGACTCTGTATCTAACACCGTGTGCCTCGCGGAAGAAGCCCATCGAATCACTCGTCTTCGAACTCTGGCCTCTCAACGTCGCTCGAAGGAACGTTTCGACGACCGTCACGAACCGGTTTTATTCGAAAAAGGTGACTTGGTGTTGCTTTGGACACTGCAACGAAAGCGTTAATATTGTCAAAAGCTTCTGTCACGATATTCAGGCCCATTTGTAGTTTTGGAGCGTCTCAGCCAGCTCACTTACGTAATAGCTCGTCTTTTGTCCAATGGTCGACGATCGAGCAGAACGCAGCTCAGTCACATTGCTCGCCTGAAACCGTTCTACCCTCCGTGTGCATCATAACTCGCCCTACTGGCTTCGTCTGCTTTCGGGGGAATGTAACGGGCTTGCAAAAGGCAGAGAAGAGAAGGAGAGGAAGACGAAGAGTCTTGCAAGATCGCAGTGCGCTGCCATGAACGACGATCATGAAGCCATTCAACCACCATGCGTGCCTATATATATATATATATATATATATATATATATATATATATATATATATATATATATATATATATATATATATATATATATATATATATATATATATATATATATATATATATAGGCAGGCATGGTGGTTGAATGGCCTTAGCGTTGCATATAGTCCAGTAGATCCTCCGTGAGCGGTCACAAAGTGGTTTATTTCGACGTTTCGGCCTAGAGTCTGGCCTTTATCCTGATGAAGGCCAGACTCTAGGCCGAAACGTCGAAATAAACCACGTTGTGACCGCTCACGGAGGACTACTGACTGTATATATATATATATATATATATAGATACATAGATAGATGGATAGATAGATAGATAGATAGATAGATAGATAGATAGATAGATAGATAGATAGATAGATATACAGTTACCCTCAAAGTCGCCGAAGTTCGCTAAGAAATGCTTCACATTTATTAAAAGATGCAAAAAAAGTGACGACGTGCTTCCAATAAAGGCAGACCTTTGCTCCTTAGCAATCTAGGAGTTAAAAGGGGCCTTGAACAGGTTTTGAAAAGAAACATCATGGGCCTTCGGCAGGCCTCAAAAACAAAACCATGTGACCGAAACCAGGACTATTACGCTATGACTGGACAGGCCCAGCTGAGTAAGAGGCGTACTTTTTCCACACACATAGGTGGTATGAGGGAAGTAGGTCATCCGGAGCTCCCTCTACCCCCCTCGTTCACGCGCCTATGCATGCTGAGCATATTTTTGGCACCATTGCGCTGCATAGGCCAGACAAAACACTAAGCGAAGGCAAGAATGCACAACACGAAGGAATGTTGCTGATTCGTGTTGTGGGGGCATGCTTTCGGCGATATATTGTCCCGTCTATACAACCTGAAGTTTCCCAACCAGTTCCCAGTGCTATTCACGTTTCCTTGCTAAAAGACTTTGACACGTTGCAACGATGATGAAACTAAGAAATAACATTGAAGGAGACACCCTACACGTTCTTTTTCCACGTGTCTAACAAACATATAGAACGTTTCTATAAGTGGCATTCACTCACTGAGAGTTGACAATTGTCCCTTTTAGGCAACTTTTGTTCGCACTAGCAAAGGAATCAGAAATACGAGCTAGCCCAGTTTACATCCCTTAATTCATAGCTATTATGGTTTTGATTTGATTGATTGATATGCGCGGTTCAACGTCCCAAAGCCACCATATGAAATAACTATCATGGCAACTCCCATTAGAATTGTAAGAAAGTTAATATACTCGCAAGTGTGTACCTGCAGCTTTTCATCTACCTGCGTAGTCTTTTTTTTTAATCAAGTTTTCGGTGTCGCTTTCCTGAACCAAAGACATCAAAGTATAGTAGGCTATTACGTGACATTCGTTTGCCGGCTCTGAGTTGTATAGACATTTAGACAGTTTAAGAATACAGAACCAAAAGCTAAAGGATTTCGCTCCAAAAGCATTCGGGTTAGTATTTCCGCACGCTACTCAGAAGTGTACGTTGAGCTCCGCTCACCACATAAGACGATCGAGTCACTGCAGGAGGCTTACTGCAGGTGTTTTGCCGAGCTTCTGGGGGCTGCTTTTCCTGCAATTATGCTTCAAAAGTTTCACAGTGTGATAGCTTTCAAGAGTTTCGTTGCGGTAGCAAACAGGCTTTAAAGCTCAGTGCTGCTGTCATGCATTACAGAGCTTGTCAATACTAGCGGTTAAACAGGCAAGCGACCTCTTTAACCGCTAGTAATGACTTGAAGCCTCTACATCCTTGCGAAGTGCTTGGTTTATTGTTCGCAACTGTCTGGTGCATATATATGCCAAAATATTGATTGCTTATGGCTACGCTCATCCAAAAATCTGTATACCAAACGAGCTGCTAATGTCATAGCATAAAATGGAATTCAGCTGCAGGTGTATCCTCTTTTGAACGGCTTGACTTTGTAAATGTTTTCGACAGGTGCCACATCTAAAGTAAGCATAGCTGAAAACCAGAGGTGTTTCATAATAAATCCTATTGTAAAATAAAGAGCTTTGAAACCACAGCCATTGCAGAGTGTTATAGTTCTCATATATATATATATATATATATATATATATATATATATATATATATATATATATATATATATATATATATATATATATATATATATATATATATATATATATATATATATATATATATATCTGTGTGTGTGTGTGTGTGTGTGTGTGTGTGGTATCAGCTCGCACTCCTGAATAACCACACGAATCCCAGAGGGCAGGTAGACAAGATATCCTAGAGAGCATAACCTTTCTTCCACAGCTCGTATTTGCAGCTCGTAACTGCAGCTCGTATTTGCACTAAGATGGTGTCGTTCAATATGAGCCTAGAGTAGCGTATCAATTCACTCTATGGCACTTGAAGGGGTTTTTCAAAGTCGTATGCGCAGAGCATTTAATGACTCATCCCACTTAGAGATAGCCGGTTACCTCCTTGTCTAGCATGCGCAGCATCGCTCAAGAATTCTTGTTACATGTATAGATTACCGCTCGAGGAGGCCCAGTGTATATAACTTTTCAACTAGCGCGTACACAGCTTTCTGCTCTTCAAAGTAGCATTTCATATGAACACTTCAGAGGCTTTCATGCAACGTAAACAAGATCACGTAAGAAATAGAAACAAATTAATGACACACAACTCACGAATGGCTGGAATACTCATGCATAGAAGTCTTTGAGCCATTTTCTTCGCTGTTTTAACATTAGGTACATGTGCTTCTTCTGATGTTACTGTACGATGGTCAATCACTGCCGTGCGACACACTTCCTGGCCAACCCCTGCCGTCTGTCAAGGTACAAGGACGTTGTCTGGCTCATCTAGTATGCTCAATTCTTACCATTTTGGCAACGATGCCAATGAAATGCAAACAGGACCTTGTAAGTTGAGAGCTTAGTCTTGCCCAGTCATCCAAGCACGAGAACACAACAAGTTAAGTTGTACGACTAATCGGGCACCTTCTTGTTGTTGTTGTTGTTGTTGTTGTTGTTCACCTTCTTCTGTGGCTCACACCTGCCTTGATGATGATGATGCCCAAACGAAGGGCACAATCCACCATGGGGGATCGGCCACGAAGGGTGCGGCCGTAGAATTTGTGGAGCAAGAAATAATGAAATAAAAGAGGGAGAGAGCGAAAGATAGAAACAACTCAGGTGAAAAGGATATGCAAAGAAAGCAATCTATAGGACACAGAAATCTATTTGTGATAATTTTTGTGTATTTTAATGCAATGTTACCTAAAGTAGAGTTAAACTTCCGAAATAATTGTTTACTATAGTGAAGGTAAACAGATGAATTAACAATAATGTTTTACATGTACTGATAAAACTATCTGTCCTGGACTTTTCTATATATTTAAGCACAACAACATAAACAACCCTGTTAGAGTGCCCTAGTGCTAACGCCCCCCAGGGAGAGTGATGCGAATATGGGAAGCTTAAGACCACTTTTTGAAGAAAGCAGTTTCAGAAAATTTTGCCTTTTTATTTGATATCTGCGACGTTTAATGGAGAAGTGCTCAGCCGTATCTGCTTCATTACAAGAGTTACATCGGGGAGAAGGAACAAATCCAGGCCTGTGCAAGTAAAACCTAATGATGGTATTTTGCATCGCACTTTTGTTAACGTAATTTCCAAGTACCTCGTGCTGCGCCATGAGCTATTCCATTGATACCTAAGGTCCTGAAAATTTGTGTTAATTGTTCATCGTGCGTACGAAAATTCCCGAATCGTGTGAAGGCGTTATTTCAGGATGATTTTAGAATATTTAGAACAGGCCCTTCAAAGGACGCTGCCGCTAAGGAGTCCACTACTTCATATAATTCTAATCCAGTGTGACCTACTATCCAATTTAGAGGGGCCTGCCATCCGTGATTAGGCATATACGAATAAAGCTTTGCGAGGCAGCTTGACGAGTGAGACCCCCTTAGTGCACACAGACCAAGAATCTGTTGGCATCGCTACTAAAGAAATGTGTGCTGGGAGTTTACGCAAAGCAAGAATAATTGCCAATAATTCTGTCTGGAATATTGCTGTCAAGTCGGGCAAGCAAAGAGAAGATGAACAACTAAGATGCGTTGAATAAATTCTCACTCCAGCTTTCACGTCAGTTACGGAAGCATCTGTCGCACCTACTGAATTTATCCGCACGCTTTTTAGGTGGTCTTCCAACAAACCTTTTTAAATATATGATTGGCAATTTCTTAGCATTCTTAGAAAACACTGAAACGCCACTTCTTGTTCTCCTCATTCTCAAGCGATGACACTTGCCCACTGCAATTCAGGTGGAGGTAAAATAATGTGTTCGATAGGACACCCCTTGAAAGAGAGAGAATAAAATGTTGAAGATTGCCTGCGCGAGTAAACCTGGAATCCCATTGGCACGGGCCGCTGCCCTCAAACGTTTTACGAGGGCCTCTTGGGTCTTCCGATCCGAGCTCGAAAGAGCTGCCTCCAACCCTTCCATGTTGTGTTGTGTTCTGGATTGTAAAGAGAGATTTTGTGGACACTCCCATACCATGTGGTACAGGGTAGCAGTTTTATTGGCGCAGACCCTGTACTGTGGTGTGTGTGTGTTGGGATCTATCTCTGACAGTATGTACGAATCGGGGTAGGACCGAGTCTGTAGGCAAAGCCACGCTACCTGTGATTCCTTAATGAGGTTTGTCCCTAGGCTTGGAAGTTTTTGTCGTTCGAGTCTTTGGTGTTGCTGAATATCTGTATACGTGAGAAGCGGGCCCATACGCAGAGCGGAGGGTCGAAACGATATGCCGGGGTTGGAGGTCCTGAAGAGTGATTCTAGGGCGGAGGCATGAGTGAGCTCATTGCCCCTAACTTCGCAGTAGCCAGGTTCTTCAAATCTTCCTCTTAACGTGGAGCCGACAGCTGTTTAACAATTCGGTGCGCAATGGGGCTAATGTAGAGCCTTCACAGAATTTTCGGTAGGCTGCTTGCGAATGTGTGAGAATGAAGGTGGGCTCAGGGTTTCGTAGGGCGAGGGCAATTCCTGCTTCTTCCATGCGAGTTGTGTCTGTGTCTTGGGCTGATATGCAGCTCGGTCAGTTCGCCTTCGTGAATGATGGCGGCCGTAATGCAGCTGCATTGACAAAAAAGGCACCCTCGGTGTTTGAGTACTTGTCGTGAGCTTTGGCCCGTGTCCGACGTCGATGTTCGTGAAACTGGGCACGCATATTGCATGGTAGTGGTTTTATGAAGAGAAGTCCTGCCTCCTTTCATGTGCGATACGTTGTTTCCCCCTTCTGTGAATGGGGACTTCGATGGCAAGCTCTGATAATTTCCGTCCTGGTTTAGTGATGGCGAGGTGCATGATTTGATTCGTGTGGTGTGCTTGAAGTAGTTCAGATGCAGTATTGTGGAGCCCTATTTAAACACATCTTCCGTGGGTGTCCAGGGGGGACGGTTCAAATCAACAGTCACACGTATGACTCTGGCTATTTTGTGCTCGCCTGCTTTCAAGTTCCTCAGGTAAGGAAAACCTTAGGTTATGCGACTAATAACAAAGGACTAAATGAGTCACATTATGTAGTGTTGTATCATCCTTCGTCATCCATTAGCCACACGACTAATCATACAAGAAATCTGTAGACAGGACGTTCTTAGTTTATGTATTGCAAATGAATTCTTGCCCCGAATATTGAAGAGGGCCCCCAGAATTGGGATGATTTCAACCGCTTTATTTGGGTTTCATTGAGTTGTACGTTAAGGGAGGCAGTGTCAGATGCCTTATTTCTATATGCGAAAATTTCGGATTTATTCGGGGAGCACTCCAGACCGCTCTTGCGCCCTATTTCTTTTACAACGTAGGCAGCCTGTTTGAGGTCTCCTTATATCTGGCCCAGATCGCCAGAGCGGCACCAGATTGTAACGTCATCGGCATTGATGGCGTGGCGTATTTCTGAAATTTGATTAGGGCATCTGGGAGGCGCATAAGGGTGGCATTGAAGAGCAGCGGGGAAAGGACAGCCCCTTGGGGAGTACCGAAATCACCCGAGGTGGTGAGCGGCAATTTAAGGTCCCCTATGCGGATAGTCTGTCAGTAAGAAAGTCCCGTACATAAGCGATTAATTTTGGGTTGCCCTTCAGTGCACGTAAGCTTTAAAAGATTGTAAAGTGCCGAACGTTGGCAAATGTGCTCTTGAAACCAATCGCAAAAATAGCCCTCTCCGCCTGAGTGTTTTCACTGGGTAGGTTGACAATCTCATGTTCTAGTTAGTGGAGGATGTCCTGCGCCGACAGATAGGGACAAAGGCCGTACATAGTATCAGGCAGGAGGCTCTGTTCTTCTAGATATTTGGTTGGCCTCATTTGTATGAGCTTCTCCATCACCTTATCAGTGCGTAACGCAAGGAATATGGAAGAGAGATTATCAATGCTGTGTGCTTTGCGGGCTTTGGGCATAAAGTAAGCTCGGCAGATTTCCACCCTGTAGAAAGCTTTCCAGCGCCCCAATACTAGTTCATTTTATCGGCTAGCAGTCGCGTCAAGTCATCGCTTAGGTTAGAGAGGCGCATACCAGTACATGATCGAATACCGGGGTGGTGCCCTTCCCTATGCTTTGTATAGGGAAGGGCACCATACATACATACATAACCATACAGGAAGTATTTAGGTTACCACGCACCATCCTTCCATCACCGGAATCATGACCGAGTCACATGGCAATCAACAAAAAATTGGCTATGGTGACAGAATTGATGACGGAAGACGGTTGATGACCGTTGGTGGAATTGTGGCCCAAGTTGACCTACTCAAGAGCACACCTTGTTATCAAGGGTGTCCATGTTGATGCGCACCTTCCATCCTTCGTCGAAGGAACGAAGGAAGGATTGCAGAGGAACAGTACAAAACACGTTGTGGATGCACGAGGACCAAACGCCACGACTTTCTAATACTCGTACCAAACCTTACTATCGCTCTTCAATAAAGCACTCAATGCATTTGTAGCGGTGGACATGCCCACGGCATTGGATGTTGTTTGAAGACTGGTGTACCTCCTATATTGGGTAGCTCTCCTTACCGCTGCCAATCACAGTGGACTACTTCGATACGGCGGAAAGCACCAAACTGAGCGCAACATCGTGAGCAGGTCAGGGCATGTAACTTCTCACAACCCGCTTAGGTCCCGCGGGTGTTGGAAGCGTCGAAACAATTCCACTACACTTCATCTTTCGCTAGGTAAATTATTTGGTCCTGCGGCTTAAAGATTCGGTTAGTTAGCTCTTCAAGCTTACGGTATCCTCACCAGAGAGTTTCGTTTCTGAGCGGAGCTGTTTAGGGTCAACGTTCAACTGTTATGTTCGTTCAGAAACACTTGGCGCAGAGAGAGACTATAGGCATAGATTATCACTGCAGCATTACAAAAGCATGGACGAAAACAAGAACGAACGGACGAATGGACGCACGAATGGACGAACGCTTTGCCTAATCTTTCACTCCATGGATATGCTGTGACTTTTTTTGCCGTTGCTGTCACCATCGCCATAAAATATTGTGCAATGTCTAAGGGCCATAACACAGCCCTGTGCATCGTAGGTTTTATCTGCGATTGAAAGTGTGCGAGGGCAGCTAACGATCACTGATCCAGGGGAGAAGAAACAGGTCGGCCATCTCCAGTCGCATGAAGGGCCCATGAAAGCCCCGAAGGGGGGGGGGGGGATGCGCGGCTTTGGCGGCAAGAGCTTTGTCAGTTTTGCATTATTTTTGCGGGAATGGATGAGTATGCAAGCGCATATCATCAATATATACACCCGCAGACTTGCATCTCGGATTCCTTGTCATCTCCGATATCTTGCGGCACTGTGGAACAATAAACACTGTAAAATAATCAGTTCACATTCACCTATCCCGCTCACAAGCACGCTTTTCATTCACTCCTGCGTGCCTCATGCACTGACTGGTCGTTTTTTGTCTTGATATTTGGTGCATCTGCCTTAACAACTTTATAATGTAAGTGTAAAAGCATGGCACATACACGTCGTTGACGCTCCCGACCTGTAACCCGCTCTAGTTTGCGAACACAGTGACTTGGCACTGTGGTTGCTTGGCGCTGTGACGTGGCACTTTTCTTCCCACCGTGCGAGAAGAAAAGTGCCACGTCAGCACGGCGCTTCCCCACGGGAAGTCCACAGTAGTTAAGCCACAAGTCAATCCATTTTGCATTGTCTCTGGGCTACACCGGTATCTTGCGGAGGCGGACGATGTCGGCATGAAAAACTTCGGCAAATGTAAATGAACCACTGACCGCTTTGCTAGCTGCAAGACATTCCTGCACAGCGACTTTTATCAACCAAGTATGACGCTCGACATTTTAGCAAGTGCTGCCTCGGCAATCAGCAAGTGGCATAATAAAATGAAAAATTTTGTGAACCATACAGAAGGCTTCCACAGGCTGCCTTAGACTGCCACAACTGAAGAACTTACTGCTTGGAGGTAAAATTATATCGTGATATATAATTTATTCTCCCTTACGCGCAACAATCACTATAAAAGAGTACATTTTAGCTCGCAGAAATCATAATAGCGGCTGTTCATCACCACCGACTGGCACCGCTTCGACCATCTGGTCCACTAGGACCGTGCCGTGGGTCAGGTTCTCTGCGACCGTGTCGTTCGAGGCGCCTTCCGCATAGCCAGATGCAAGCCTCTGCAGTTGTCGCACCAGGGTGGACACGTTCTGGGCGATGCCGGAGCCGAGTGGATCGGGTGACAGGCGCCACGTGACTAGGGTCAACAGTGCCGACACCAGTCATAGAATGACGCCCGCCACCAGGAGGCCGCGCGCGAACGGCGACCACCGCCACGTCACCATCAAAGGTGCTTCCGAGAACGAAGCGCTCCGGAAGTCTGCGCTTGGCCCGACAGTGACCTGTAATATGCAAAAACAGAAACGATTTGCTTATGGTGACGATATAACATGTCATGCACCTTCCTAATATAATATGTGCGGTTTAACGTCCCAAAATATCCACATGATGGGAGGGCTCCACACCGCAGTGGACGGCTCTAAAAATTTCCGCTACCTGGGTTGTTTCACGTGTACTAAAATCTGAGAACTTGGGCCTACAGCATTTTCGCCTCCATAGAAAATGCAGCTGCCACAGCCGAGATTCGATCCCGCAAGCTGCGGATCAGCAGCCAAGTTCCTTAGCCACTATGCTGTCGCGGCTGGGTTATGTATGTACCTTGAAATCTCCAAGTGGCATGCATGCTATGTACACCGGATACTTTCTGTGGCTTAGGTCAGTTATGGTAATGAAATTGACTTGTACTTGACGAATGTAGTGTTGACATACCCTCAAGAGCTTCCTAATGAAATTATTCTATGTCACCTGTGGCATCCAGACTGCACAGGTACCATGGAATTGACGCACAAGCACTTGCAATTGGCTAATAGTTCCTGCGGCTGCCAATGCCTTTGAGGGCTAGAGCACTTTTTTATTACGCATTGTGTTCTTCAGTAGACAAGCTTCTACAGTTTTTTGAGTCAAATGAAGAATAACTATTGCTCATTGAATTCTTGTTGTGAGCAGTACTCATAATGCAATGTTGACCCAAACAAGGTACGTTTGCTTTGTCACGAAGCCGTTTAAAACCATGGAGGAGGACAAACCTCTGGCAGACTGTTGTGATGTATAGACCCTTGGCACGATGATTCAGCCACCTTAATTGCATTTACCTTATATAAACCAGTGTCAAAACCACCTTGTGCAGACTTTCAATTCATTTTTGCATTCTGTCAGTCCTAAGAGCGCGCTATTTCTAAATACGCTATAGCTTCGGTTCACTTACACGACACGTTCACCCTTGGAGCTTTGGTGGCAAAATTAGATGCATTCACCTTGATCGTTCATCCAAAATCGGCCTTCTGCGAGTGATGTGCGCACGTTTAAAATACCGTATGAAGAATCGGCGTGTGCTACAATGTTCAGTTCTTCAAACTGCGCTTCAGAATAAATGCAGCTTCTTTCACCAATGCATAAGATATACGATTATAATTACCTGGTGTTGCCTGCAGATGTTGCGTCTCCTGAACCAACGCATGTTTGCAAACAGCTGTAGGTTTGACAGCTGGAGCAAAGCAAGCCCAAAAGCTCTTACGCTTGCGAAGATTTTCTGTATTTACTACGCATTTTTACTTCAGTTGTTGGCATTGCGTAAGCCATTAGGTTCTTTAAATTGTTGCATGTGTTTCAATGCGTTCAGGAGATAAAAAAGGGCAATTCATTTGAAATTATCGGTTTACTGGAAAGCTCAGGGCGCAAAAACTAAAAAAAGAGCATTAAAATAAGGACACGAAACTCTGGGTAGTCGTATCTCTTTCTTGGTGTTCATCCTATGCGCTGCGTTCTCTCAAGCCATACTTTATCACTTCAGCCAGTTATTCATCAGGTTCAGCAAACTTGGCGTTTCACACGGACCATTGTCACCGACACCGATGTCGCTCTCTCTCTCTCTTTTTAGGGCGTTGGGCAAGCATAAACAGCACCCACAAACACATGCGCAGTTATGCGGGATTCGTGTACTTCGCAGTGACACGTGGTCGTAATTTAGAGGATGAGGCAGTACGCTACGAAGCTTGATGACGCGTGTTCAGATCCAGGCCAAGGCGGTCAAGTTTTTGTGGAGGCAAAATACAAAAACACCCGGATACTCCGGCTTTCCCTCACTATGACAAGCATCGTAATCAATTTGTAGTTCCTACAAACAAAACACCTCATATGTGTCTGTCTTCTGAGCAGTGTAACCTCATGAGTAACCTGAAGTTCCGGCGACCGCCACGATTACATTCGAAATATGGAAACCGTCGAATCAAACAGAACGGCTGTCATGGCCAGTGCAACCGGGTACACTTGCAGTGCGGCCGTCTTCGTGAATATTGAAGATACCTTGGATTGTAATTTACATTGTTGGGATCCGATAAACTCTACGCATTATAAGTTTACTTTATGATGTCTCATTTTCTTCATGATCCGCACTACTTTCATACAAATGGCTAACGTTGAATTCAGCGTGAACTGCCGTCGGGCATGTAATATACATTTATCAATACTTTCATCACCAAGCAAATGGTAAAGATGAACGCTAATAGTGGTGTGGTTACGTACAGAAAATTCAGAGGGGAACATTCCAGCAAGGTATTCCTCGATAAGTGAGACCTACTCACATATCAATTTTTGCGTTAACAGAAAGCAGGCTCGGTCGTAAGTTTGGTTGTACAGTGTCAATTTTTATGAAAGGGAACACGCGAACACGGGGCCTGCGCGCTCCGGCGGCTGCTTGTAGCGCGTTCAAGCGGGAGTGATAGCAACCATACCCTCTTTACCCGTAATATAGCGGCGAGCAACGAAACAGGTCTTTGGTGATATGGAACCGGCGAAAAGTTACGCCCGGCCTCTTATGTAATCCCCTTGAAGGGGAGGCGAAGGTGGTTGTTATCTTGCCGCCGGTCCCATATCACCAATGACGGTTGTCTTGCTCACCGCTAGATTACGGGAATAAAGGCTGTGGTTGCTATTGCTCCCGCTTGAACGCGAAGCTGCCGCTGGAACGCACGGGCCACACGTTCGCGTGTTCCTTTTTATAAAAATTGACACTGTACATAATGACGACACCATTCGTGTGCCTATGATCTCTGACCAGATATCGTATACAGAAGCAATATTTCTTTACGTACAGAAATCAGGTACAAAGTTGGGAAGGCTATCAAGCCTTCTTGCAGCTGGTTCGTTCGCACCAAGAAATAAATCAATGATTTTTCCCACCCATACTACAGCGGTAGTAATTATATGGACACTCTCCCCTGATATTGGCCGCCAGCTCACCGTCGCCTTCACTCACCGTATATGTATACGTATTATATGAAAACGCAAGAAAATATCTTCAAATACTCCGGCACGTGGAATCGAACGTGTAGTCAATTGCCAGGCGTTAACCACTGAGCCACCAAGGAGCACGTCCTTCAACGCTTGAACGTCAAGCTATTTGTTGTGCGCGAGGCCCACCACTGAAGGCACGAATGCTGCAATCGCTGTGACGTGCAGGGTTGGATCACATGATACCAACCCGCTCTGGTGAAGAAAAGCTGGTGTTTGGATGCGTTGTTTTTAACAGCGACTTCACGGTGTTCTCATTTTTGAACAGCGTTGCATTGCTCCGACTTCATCTGTACCGACTTCTACCGACTACACAATGTGGAAAGTTGTAGTAAACGCTATCGGCAGCGTGCCACAGTGCGCTACGTACGCAATGCCACTGTCGCGGCCACTGGCAGTTCTACTGTCACCTCTCTTTTTCGTCGTTGTTGTGGTTGTTGAAAAATTCAGCCCATGGGATTAGGATGAACACTGACCTTAAATGTTCTCATAAAAGCAGAACGTTTCAGTTCCCACACGGGAGCCTCGGTCACAATTCAAAATGAATGTGCAAAGAGTCCGATTATGTATCTTTTAGAATAGGACTCTGAATTGTCAGACAGTCAAGATATAGCCCGGAAGTCCAGTTTCTTTTCCTTTATTTTTTGTTATTTTAACCCTATTCCGGTCTATTTCATGGCCAGTTGCTTCTGCGTGTTCGGCCAGCCCGTTCGACAAAACCTTTCTTAGATTGTACATGTGCGCCCCAGGCTATGCTAAAGCTTACTTCTTTCGCTGCACTTTGTGCCACCACCATCCTCCTCTCCCGGCGTCTGTCAACATGAGTGAAAGCGATCACAAGGGTTTCCATCCACCAGTGGCGTAGCCAGAGAGTAACACACCAAGCCCGTTGCCCCCTACTCCTCACCTTTTCCTTAATTGATTTGTGGGGTTTAACGTCCCAAAACCACTATTTGATTATGAGAGACGCCGTAGTGGAGGGCTCCGGAAATTTTGACCACCTGGGGTTCTTTAACGTGCACCCAAATCTGAGTACGCGGGCCTACAACGTTTCCGCCTCCATCGGAAATGCAGCCGCATCAGCCGGGATTTGATCCCGCGCCCTCCCCTTTTACAACATTTTCCCATGGTGTATAGCGCACAAAATAAAGATTACCTACTCCTGTCTGCACGGCCCCCTGTTCCAATCAAGGTGGTACCCCCTCCGAAAAAAACTCTGCCAACGTGCCTGGGGTCTGCGACTTTAGCTTGCAGGTTTCCTTGCTCATAGATTATGTCTGTAAAATTGGCCCATAGCCAGTGTCACTTCCTCTGAATGTTTTTGTATACAACTGAAACTTGGTCAACTTCGAAAACAAATTCGTCTTCCAAGAGGTTCCAAGAAATATCAGACAGCTTGAATGAAATTGCAAAAAAAGAAAACAAAAACTGGACACAGACAATTTTATTGATACATGAAATCGTCGTTTAGATCACAATACGCAAGACGTCGTAGTTTGCTCAAAGACGTAAAATGAAATGGTTAGCCGATAGCATTTTTCATATCACGATTTACTCCTTTGTACAAGCTCTTGCAGTGAACCAATCATTAATAGTCTTCACCTATGTGTGGATCGATGGAGATCAAATGTGCAACGTGTGACCACCATAGAAATTTTGTGCAATAAGTATCAGGAGCGTACTAAAGAGAAAAGTAACAACTCTGAATGAGGCGCGAGCGTGCGTGATTCCCAAGTTTACACGTAATCATAACAGAAAGGCTGCGGCTGCATGCGGCTGTAAGAATGCTGTGTTGCTTCAGACAAAGATGGGAATCCGCTTGCACTGTACTTATAAAGATTATGTGTGTTAAATATAAATGTGGTTGGCGCATGCTTTTCATGTCAACCGCGGACCGTTTTTAGATGCAAACCTACTATGAATGAAGTAGGGTGGTTGCACGCATTTCTTGCAGCAAAGTTTCTTTATTGTTAATACCCACTCGAATCTCGATTTCAGCACAGAATGAGTCATCACATTTTAAAGAGGCGGCGTGCGCAGCCACGTCCCATTCGTTATGTCAAAAAGTGGGTGGGCCACATAGGTGTCCATAGCAGACGACGTCGGTAGTCTGGTATTGTGAGAAGTTTAACACTTTTTCGGGGCAGTTATTTAACACTTCGTAGAGCCAGGAAAAAAGCTGCAGCAGTACCTTACTGATTTTGTTGAGTGAAATACAAGTATAACAATAGAAAAGAAGGAGACGCGAGAAGGCGGCGGAACAAATTCAACCACGTACGTTACAGGGACGCCTCCGCATGGTGGCGCCATGGTATGTCCTCGCACCCAATATCTATCACTTACCGCTGGTGATGGGAATGTCGGGAGGGGGGGGGGCAGGGGGACTATCGTGTTTTCAACAATACCAGCAAGATGGCGGATTGAGCGCGTGGCAGCGTGTGGTTTAATATCCCACGCGTACTTTTCCCCGCAGAGTGAAGAAGGTGGAGGCGCGTTCACGCGCCCATATCACTGGGGGGGGGGGGGGGGGGGCACGATCGTACGTTTTGGTTGACGTTGGGTTTTCACTAGAACGTTTCTGTTGTTACCGGGTGCACAAAGGTCCCCGTAATCACCTAACAGTCTCCGTTTGCGAAAAGGGCGCACTTTTCAGTCACAACGAAGTAACAACTGAGACGATCAGTCGCATTTATTTGTACCTGTGAGTACGTTTTGTACGTCATTTGTGCGTGAGAAACGCGGGGCACGTTTCCATCTGCTTGCTATTAGGCGCGTGACCTCCCAGTTTGTTGCCATCGCGTTCATTGCTTCTCTTTTGCGGCAAAGCTATGACTTTTTTGTGACTTCTTTTTGTCTTTAGGCTCAGGGATAAATGAAGATGCTTTCTCTATCAGACGGAAAGAGCCCCAAACACACGGTTGCCAATAACCTAAGTTGTTGTGGGTCACTTAGCATCAGTTTGCTTTCTTTCTTGTTTCTTTTGCAGCCCGTCACGATGCATCATGCGCTCGGCCCGCGCAAGCGTTTAGAACAAGTAAAGCTAAGCGCGAGACGCACGTACTCGCACATCTTCCTGGCGAAGTTTCTAGCTTGCACAGCGTTGCACCTTATGTATGAAACGGAGTTTATTTTTTGGTTGTATTCATTGCGAGCACCGAAAAAAAAAATACTTTTCACGTTGGTCCTGTAACGTGGCACGTCCATTGATCGCCGAACATGGAAGTGTCTCCAGCAAAATCATAATCTTCAGCGGTATGCAGCAAATTGAAACTAAATTATTAATATATATTTACTCAGGAAGCCTGCAGGAATGTACACACCGAGTTTCAGGTCATTTAAAGACACACGCAGCGTGTGACGCACCATCAAAGTTCGCGTACACAATTGTGCACGCCGTGACAGAAGGGGGTGACAATGTTTATTGTATACCTGGGGCTCACGGCGGGGCTCCGTCACTACTGGTAGACTGCCTCCGTCGTACTCTAGAGGGATCGGAAGCGGCTGTTCCTCGTCCGAAGGCGACGACAGCCACGCGGGTGACGTCAGGGTTCGCGTGGCAGCCAACAATGAAGGCGTCGCCAAAATGAGCCGGGGACCCGAACGTTGAGGTGCAACCTTCTCTTCGGGGGTGCACGACACCGAAAGGACCAGCGCAGAGTCGGACTCACGCTCCCTGGGGCTGCTCCAGCCGGCCTGCTCACCGAAAGTCTCCGTCGAAGGGTCTGTCGAGAATGGGGCAAACTTAATGATCAGCCTGACTACGCAAACTGCAGACCGATGTTTCTCCGAAGAGTTCAGACCTGCGCTTCGGGCAGCCACATTATCTATGCAAGTTTATTATTCTCGTCTTCCCACCTAACTTTCGGCCTGTCGCCCCACCCCTCTTTCGCATGGTTGTTATTTCTTGGATTCCACTATGTAACTGTTATTAACCACTGAATATCTCTCCTTCTGGTTTATTGCCCTAACTATGCCTTTTTTTTTATTGTTTCGACTGAGAGGTCCTTAGCCAGCTTGTGCTTCTTGACGTACTTTGCTATGAGGTGATAGAGGTATCTATACACTTTGTCATAAGTTGCCTGTCGACGCTGCTGTTGCAATCTACAAACCACTACTAACGCGATTTTTTATCTGTTTGTGGTCCTGCACTGAATTTGTGGTCCTGCACGCGCCTCGGATTCATCCAAGACTTTGGTCAAGCTTTTTTTTTTGTTTTTGTGGCCTTTACGCACATGCCATCATTTTAATGTTAAATGAAGGTAGGATTATTTATTTATTTATTTATTCAGAACTGAAATACAAGTGATACAAGCGCATGTGTTATGTACAAATACAGAAGGAGGTCTCACAGTCGCGAGACTGTGAGTGAGACCTCCTATAAAATCATACATGAGAGATACAACGCAAAAGTACATGAATGGTAAGGAAAGAAAATTTAAGGTATACAAAAAGTACAGATAAGCACGAAATAGCGAACGTAAGTTATAAAAAATGTACAGCAAAGCATGCAAAAACTAACACGAAAATGCAATAACAATCACTCTGTATAATATCAAGCATTATTACGGTAAGGATAGAAAAATTATGATATACAAAATGTACAGATAAACACGAAATAGCGAACATACGTTATACAAGGTGTACCGATGAGCACAAAAAACTAACAGAAAAATGCAATAACATTCAATTCATATAATATCATGCACTAAGAATTTATTAAGTGCGAACGCAAGCCTTTTTTAAATATTTCGAGGGATCTATTTTTGATCTCCAAAGGTAAAGAATTCCACAGGGAAACAGATGAAAATTTTGTGGTAAACTTGCTATAATTAGTCCTAGGTTTTGGTAAAAGGAAGTTATTAGCCTTTGCAAAACGAGTCGATGAAGCCTGAGGAAACTGATTTGAGTGTAGTAAAGGAATCGGAAGTTTTCCATTCACATATTTGTAAATAAGAATACCGAGAAAATATTGAAAAAGTATTGCCCCGAGAATGAGCAATTTTGGTATCATTGCTGAGGGGCTGTAGGGTAGAAGTGCACCGCCAGGGTCGAAAGTGCTAGAGTACGAATTGCACGTGACAAAGTTGTTCAACGCGGCGCGCTGCGCAGCGAGGGGTGACGCATTCAAATCTCGGTGGCGCGTTTCAGAATTTTCCGAACAGTTAGGTGAACACTTAGGTGAGGCGAAGAAACAAAACAAGACTAGGCAACAGGAAAGTGAATAGCGGCAGCGAGAAGACCCCGAAGTGGTGGAAAGTCACTACGCCAACCACGCCGTGTCTGCAGATAGGTGCGAACGCCTGGTTTGACGCGCGTTTATATCCCACAACATTGAACGTCAGTATCTTGCCTGTGACTTTCAAAGCAGGCATACGTTGTGCCCCTTCAATTGGCAGTCGTCAGCCTGATTCTCTCCCCAATAGATCTGTGTCTTCACGCTTTTTGCGCATCCAAATAAAATGAATAAATAACTCGAACCTATCCGGACTGAGAATCAACCACGAAACAACCTATAGCATCACCCATAGGTAAAGCATATAGCAAATATGAAGAGGCCACCTGGACACAACCCTCATCACTTAGCTAAGGCCTCGAAACAGGCTGTAAGCAACCACATATGAGGAACGGCGCCTCTCAAAATAGCGTCATTTTTTTCAAATTCTTAAGCGTTTCATAGTGTGCTAGCTTATTTCTTTTCATAGCTATTGTGCGATACACTTTTTCATTCTATTTGATGCTGAGTTTACGTACTTTGCCAGACCATTAAGATTTCACTACTAAAAAATTAGATATGCACACGACGACTAAGCGACTACATGTATATTGACTATAAATATACACTAACCTTTGGCTACCAGCCGCATCTTTATTTGCACAAATAAAGATCCCGCGTCGTCCTCTCGACCACTCTACCCTCTGGAGCTACGTTCAGGTCGCTGCTTGGACCAGGTGTCCGGAAATATGTCGCACCAAGATGAGGTCGGTGCTGCAGCTGTTCCCACTCCGCCACCACGTGCCACGCCTTCTCACGTCATTAACAGCCTCCAGCGTGAGCCCCATCCCTTCGCTGGTATGCGCGAGGAAGATGTGGAGGAATGGCTGGACGATTTCAAACGTTTCGGCACTGCTAACCGGTGGGATAAAACCTACAAACTCGCTCACGTGTCATTCTACCTAACGAGTGTCGCGAAAACGTGGTTACTCAACCACTTCATCGACATCCCCGACTGGTCACCCTTCAAATATCAGCTTCGCCATGTCTTTGGCACACCGGCTGTTCGTTCGGTTCACGCAAAGAAAGCTCTCGCGACTCGGAAACAGCACATCGGGGAGTCGTATACATCCTACATCGAGGATGTTCTTTCACTTTGCCGCTGGGTTGACACACCAATGACAGAGTCAGACAAGGTACGCCAGCTCCTTAAAGGGATTGCACCCGTCGCATTCAATGCCCCTGTAATCCAGGGTGATCATACGCGAAGAATTAGAATCAATGGGATTCACACTGCCTTCAGTGTGTCCCATTCAGTCTTATTCGACGTCATTGTGGGATGTCATTAGGGAGGAGCTCACGTCCGTGACCCACATGGCCCACCTGCAGCCCACTGTCGCTCGTACTCTCCCATCGTTCTCGCATGCCGCCACCACGCCATCAGGCACCGTCAGCTCGACGTCGCCGCCACGAACGCACGCGTCGGTTGCTGCCGCACCTCCCACAAGCTTTCCCACGACCTTTCCATCACCACCGCCTGAGCCGTCATCTGTCCCTCTCACTGCTCTCTCTCTCCCGGTGCGGTTAGCGCAAGCTACTACCCTCCTTATTGATCAACTCGCCCTACGTGCTATTATTGCGGCTATCGTGGTCACATTTCACGTTTTTGCCGCAAGCACCAGCACGACGAACGCCGAGGGTACGACATACTCGAACGGGGCTCTACCGCAGGAGCTTCAGTTCTTCGTCACCACCGCGTCGGTCTCCATCTCCGCCAGCATCGGGTGAACTGCGCAGTAGTCATCGATCAACCCGACGCCGTTCACCGTCGCCCTACCGTCGCTCCTCTTCTCCTCTTCAGCCTGCTTCCCTCGCTTGTGATCGGCATCCGCAAAACTAAGCGATGCAGTTTTTGGAGGACATACTGCATTCCAACACAGGACTCCAATTCCTCCATCGCGCCCTTACACTATAATTTCAGTCACAGTTGAGGGAGTGGACGTTGATGCTTTGGTGGACACTGGGGCTGCGTTTTCTGTTATTCGTGCTGATTCGTGTGCCCGTCTTCGAAAAGTCCCGACGCCTTATGATAGACCAACACTGGTTACAGCCCAGAGAACAATGATCCGCCCTTCCGCTCTCGGTACTGGATGTGTGGTAATAGAGGAAATTCTTAATCATATAGATTTTGCTGTGCTATCCCCATGCTCCCACGAACTCATTTTAGGCTGGGACTTTCTTTCCTCTGCTTCCGTGGCTATTTGTTGTGCGCAACCTGTCGTCCATCTTACTGACACAGACCACTTGCTTAATGACGAAACCTACAGGCGAAACCACCACACGAACATCAATTAGTCACAGTTTTGTCGAACGACGTCGACTCTGGTGAAATTTTGGTCACTCCGTCAAACCGTTTCCTTAATAAAGGCATAGCTCTCACATCAGGTGTGGCTCAGTTCAACAATGAATCAACTGTCTTCGCTGCTACGAACACCACATCACATAAAATTTTACTGCCGCGGGGCACTACTGCCACCTGCGTTGCCAATCTGGAGCCTGTGTGCATCGTGCCTCTTACCCCTGTCTCCTCTAAAAGCCATCCTGCAGATCCATACTCCTTCCTCGGCCTTTACAGCCGCCATCAACAAAGACTTGACAGACTCACGGAAGCAGCAGCTGCTTGATTTGTTGGAAAAGCATGCAAACTCTTTTGAGGTTCATTCATCCACCCTAGGTTAGACAACCACTAAAACACATCGTATTCAAACTGACGGAACATCCATTGTGCACCGCCGTCCATACCGCGTCTCTCTAGTCAAACGAAAAATCATTGAGGAAAACGTAGACGACATGCTGCAACAGGAGATAATCCGGCCCTTAACTAGTCCTTCGTCGTCTCCCATCGTTCTGGTGCGTAAAAAAGACGGTTCCGTACCATTTTGCGTCGATTACCCAGCACCTCCCCCACGTATAAAGTCTTGGTTTGGAAGGCCTTTATTAGGCCCGAGGAACCGGCAGCCGACAGCTACGATGAGCTTCTTGTCTCTGTGTCGTCGTTTCGTTCTCTCGCGCTATAACTATCGTCATGCCAATACCAACTAGCCCAAGCTGCCACACTTCCAAGATGATGATGCTCCGCGACAACGATGAGGATATATATATATATATATATATATATATATATATATATATATATATATATATATATATATATATATATATATAGGGAAAGAAGTGTATACCTAAGGGCTCGTTTTTCCTTGTTTTGACACAATATTAATGAGATCTAACAGACAATAATGGCAAGGAATGTATAGCGGAAAATATTAGAACCAATGTATTGTAAATAAGAAGAAAGAAAAGCGGGTGAAAAATTTTGAACGCGTTATTTGAAGGTCGTAGGTTCGATTCCTGCTCACGGCAAGTTATTTTTCACCCGCTTTTCTTTCTTCTTATTTACATTATATTGGTTCTAATATTTTCCCCTATACATTCCTTGGCATTATTGTCTGTTAGACCTCACACACACACACACACACACACACACACACACACACACACACACACACACACACACACACACATATATATATATATATATATATATATATATATATATATGTAAAGAAAGACGTGTTGTGGCGCAGGCACACGGCAGCAACGATCTCCTTTCAGTGTTTTTGTTCGAAGACGCTAGCGAAAGCGTGGCGCTAGCAGTTAAAAGAGAAGCAATGAAAATAAACGATGTATCACGATGTACAAATTAAATACTTGTTGCACTGCTCGTTTCTCCAAATAAATTTAAGAATAAGAGATCAAGAAACACCAATGTGAAAGTTTGTTGCACTAGTTAAGGAAGCATTCCCATAACTAGCGACGTGCACAAGTCCATCTGGCACCACTGAGCTTTTATTTACCGTATTCGTTTTTCGCTGCTCTCACAACGTTATGGGCGACCATACGGAAGAAAAAGCGAGGATCGCAAGCCTCACGGCCTGCCTTCTCGCTCTGGAAAGCGAGGCAGACGCTGCAGACGCTGCAAAAGCCGCCAAGGAGAGGATCAAGCAGCAACTGCTGTTCAGCAATTTTTGCGGCAATGTGCGCACTGCAGCTGTCGGAGAAGGCCTGCGATCGATTGATCTGGGCCTTCAGACGAAACGAGAGGTGGTTCAAGGGAACTGTATCTCACCTCAGTCAGCAGAACTTCAAGCAATCTTTTCGAGTGTACCCGTCCACCTTTCGTTTCATTGTTGAGAGCTTGCGCAGTGAGCTCGAAGGACAGTGCACCAGCATGCGTGAAACCATCACTTCTGAGAAGCGAGTCGGCACTGCCCTATACAAGCTTGACCACTTGAATGACGGGCAAACACACGACTGCCACGCTTTCCTCGCTTGTGCAAAATGGGGCGGCGCGAGGCCGAGCGTCACCACGTGATATTGCCGACGCGTTGTAGCTGCTTACGAGAGAAGAAAAGGAAATAACCATTAAAAGAGTTCATTAAACCTTCTGCAGGATATGAAATTTGTTTTTACAAAAAGTTTTGGTGACAGAAAAATAAGCATTCGCTTTTTTTTCCCACCTCTCGAAAATTGCTGGCGCCCACTGGTTTCGAGGCTACTCATTCGGAGCCGTAAAAGAGATCGACGAACTCCGTTTACGAAAAAGACCGCTTCTGAAAAGGAGTTCGCTCTGTGCCGTGTGTCTGCTGTCAGGAACTCCTTTTCGGGATAAGACCGCTTACTTAAAAGACTTTTAAGTGCCCGTGTGACAGAGGTATTACAGATTCAAAACATAGCACATTGCCAGATCTCAGCTTTGATAGCACCAAGGTTACACTAATGGCAAACAATTTTCGAACAATCAGTAACGGGAATAACGCAAATCTTACTTTATCTAGAACTTCAATACGATAAAAAAAATAAATGAACACCCAGACACCCTGTCAGCGTTGCGATCACGGCAGGCAAAGCATATGTGCGCGATGGTTGTTGAATCTAATTCCAAATGGCGTGTCGTTTGGGTGGGCCAAACGACACGCCGTTTTGGAATCAGATTCGTGGAATACTTTGGGTATTGCACGTTACATACCACCCATTCCAGAAGGTATAAGACGTTGTCTGAGTCAGTCTAGTGCACCACTTGTCCTGAGCTTAAAATCTGAGTGGGTGCTTTCCGCCACTGTCGTTGTCTGCATGTGTTCGCATGCAGTTCCCAGGCCGCTTTTCCATGTATTTCTATGAAAACGTGACCCGGAAAGTTTTGCCCAGGACTGTACATGCGTATAAATGGGGGGGGGGGGGGGGAGTTGCCGTCATTAAATTTACGAATGTGCGCTGTTGTTTGAAATGTCAGAGATTGAATTAAGATAAATACGAGAAGTGCAGTTATTTTCTATTTTTGTGCCCTATTCCAGTCGATTTCATTGCCTGTTGTCTCTGCGTGTGTAGCCAGCGTGCTCGACGAAACCGTCTTCCTTGCAGCATGAATGTGCCACTTGAATCTTTGTTAAATATTACTGCTCTTGCCAAGCTATCTTTTACCACAAAATTCACCCCTGCCCATGGGTGTCTGTGTTAGTTGTCCTTATGTGTGCTCCCGACCGGGTTTCCGTTTCCGTCCGTGATTGTCGACTTGAGCTTACGGATTTCCTTGCTTAAGAATGAAGTTTGTAGATTGCCCGATAGCCACTGTCACTAGTTCTCTCTGTTGCTTTCGGCAACAGGCGAGAACGTGGTCCACTTAAAAAACCAATTAGCCTTCTAAAAACTGCCGTAAAATGTCATACAAGCCGTGAATGAAGCTGTCAAAACTTGACTCCGGTATCTTTACTGACATTAAAACGCCATTTACTAACATTAAATCGCCATTTAGATCTGGTAAGCAAGACCTCGCAGCATGTTCATTCAAGGGCGCGAAGTGATACGACTGGCTGGTACACGGTGCATTTCATATCGGGATCCAGCGGCGGTCAGGATCGCATTTTTTGATCGCGATTGACGGCAGATATTATCGAGACATCCAAAAGTTTCACCTCTATGCGGCTCGATGGCAACTGAATGTGCACGTGTGACAAGCGTAGAAAATTGGCGTAATAAGTATTAAAATCATGCCGCACAGAAACGTTTCAAGTGAAATTTTAACGATAGGTACAACTCTGAAGGAGGCACGCTCATGCGTGAGACTCTTCTGCGTTTGCCTGCAGTCATAACAGAAAGTTTGCCACTGCATGCAGCTCCAAGAACGCTAAGCTGCTGCCCATGTACATGGTATTTCGCTTTCGATGTGCTTTGCATATAGCGCAATGTCTGCTAAACAGAAAAGCAAATTTGTGCATGCTTGTCTTCTCAACCGCGTCCACCTATAGATGCAAACCTACCGTGAATGTAGCATGACCTTGCAGGCAAAATACGTTTTTCGCCGCCAGCACGTGTAAATGCCCATTTGATGATTCAATTAAAAAACAGAATGGCTCGTTACCTTTTAAAAAGAAGTGCGCTCATCCCCCGTGGTTTTCATGGAGGTGACTATAGCCGACGACGCCGGCACTCAGGCACCATGAGAAACGTACACTTCTTCGTTCCAGTTATTTAGCATTTCGAGCAGTCAGTGAAGAAGCTGCAGCACTTTCTTATTGATTTCGTTGAAGTGAAGAATAACGAGAAAAAAAAGGCAATGAACGTGATAGCAACAAATTGGCAGGTGACGCGCAGAATGGAAGGCAGATCAAATAGTACCCTGCGTTTTTCACTCACAAATGACGCACGAAACGTATTCACAGATGCAGATGCACGCGAATAAGCGCCTCAGTTGTTACTTCACTGTGTCTGAAAAGCGCGCGCTTCTGGCTAACGAAGACTGCAACGATTTCAGTGACATTTGTGCGCCCCGTAACTACAACATAATCGTTTCAGGTAAATCCCGAGGCCAGCGAAGACGTACGATTCTGCCCACCGCGAGATAAGGGCACGCGAGAGAGCGTCACCCCACTCTTATAAGCGGGGCAACGTACACGAGGACGTGGAGGATTAAAGCGCGCGCCGCCGCGCGACGTGGCTGGATGGTTAGATGGATTGATATGGCTGCACCCTTTAGATCGGGTGGTGGCTAACGCCACCTAGCCGTAATACGAAGTGCACAAAAACCTATATTTACCTTTTTTTTGCTTAAATAGTAAGGTTCAGGACTAGTACTTCGCAGTCGACCCGTGCTCATTGCGCCAATTTGTTGGTAATGCTGAAAACATGAGCGTTCCCTACGAGATGCTCGTCAGCAGCGGTAATTTGTAGATACAGATAGAATTGCGTTTGAATGTTGAAGGACATGCTCCTCGGTGGCTCAATGGTTAACGCTTCGCACTAACGATGCCCAAGACCCAGGTTCGATACCGTGCGCTGGAGTCTTTTTCAGCATTTTTTTTTCTTTCTTGCATCTTCATATATATAGATACGTACACATACACGGTGAGTGACGGCAACGCCGACGTCAACGCTGACGCCGGCGGCGAAATTCAGCAGAGAGTCTCTATATAATTGCTATTGCAATTAAAAAAAAAAGAAACGCGAAAGCGGTCGCGGCCAGTGCGCGAGACGGCTGGCGGCGCAATCCAACCACTCTCGTCATAGGGATGCATGTCTGCGTAAGGTAGCTCCACGGTATGTTCTCGTGCCCAATACTGTTTCACGAGGCACGTGATCCCGTCTAGAGTTGTTTCCACACGAGCTCTTGCTGTTTAATTAGAAATTATTTGTGCAGAAAAGGATCAAACTTGGTAATACATTGTGACCAGGACTGCATTTTATGTTATATTATTTCAGGTTACACTGGATATCCTGAAGTTAAGAAAAAAACAATCGGCAGTGCCAACCACGTTGTTGTTGTCTGTTAATCAACTTGCCTCTTTCCTCTCAATTCGTCATCATCATCAGCAGCAGCCTAATTAAAAATCGTGTTCAACCTGTTAACCCGGTCAAGTGCTTTCTGCTGCCACGTTATACCAGCAAGCTTCTTAATCTCATCTACTCACCTATTTTTCTGTCTCCCTGTCGCATGTTTTCGTTCTCTTCAATCTAGCCAGTTCCCCTAATGCTTAGCGGTTATTCAGTCTACGCACGTGTCCGACCCACATCAATTTATTCTTGATTTCAATTATGGTAACCTTAATTCCCCTTTGTCCCCTTAACCACTCTTTTCCCTTCTTGTTTCTTGAGGATACGCCCTTTACATCGCTCGCTGCGTCATCATCGATTCTAGTTGAACCCTCTTTGTAAGCGTCCAGGTTTCTGCTACTGCGTATAGGTAAACATCAATATGGATAAGATATGCGAGGTAGCGGAGGAGTTCTACAGAGATCTATCTGTACAGCCGTCGAGAAGACCAGGATTATATCGTAAGAAAGAAAAACAGCCAAGAGGAACCTTACATCCCACCGATAATGACAAAGAAAGTAAAAAAAAAGCGTGAGAAGGAATGCGAAGGGACAAAGCCTCTGGTGAGACAAGTTAACATGACACCTGTTTAAAAATGGTGAAGAGATTGTGTAAAAAAATGCAGGCCTACCAGGAACGCGCAGCCCAGTCATACCGAAAGTTGGAAAAGCGGCCATCTAGAGTCTTTTTTAAGTATTATTTGGATATTTGTTAAAAGAACACTTGCAGAGTGCCCACTACACCATATATAATCATATTTCTTGTGTAGTTGGGAACCCCTCACTAAGCCATTCTCCATTTTTTGGAGAAGCGTGGTACCCTCTGCACCCGTGCAATAAATTTTGTGCAATTTTTATTTTCTTCTGGGGCTGATGACAACGCAAAAACTGTGGCTCGAATTTTGTAATAAGTTTGAGAATTCCACGATTCACTTGTTACGGAATCCGCATCGCTTGATGTCTCATTTCTCTTTTGCTGTTATAAAAAGCTTTATTACTCATATAAACTAGATTTGTTTCCTGACAAGAAGCCTGTCTAGCTTCAGTTTGAAACGAAGCGCCAAGCACAGGCATTCCATACATCAAAGAAAAAAAAAAACTCCGGGTCTGAGCAGAAGGCGCAGCACGGTCACAGCGAAAGCTGGAAAAGCGGCCTTTTAGAGTCTAATTAAAACACTGATTGGGTAACTGCTGCAAGCACACTTCCTGGGTACCCAAAACAGCATTATTAATCATAATTTCTGGGTAGTAGGCCAGCATTGCCTATGCTATTTTTCGTGATTTTTCTGAGAAGCGTGGTTACCGCTAAACACTTGCAGGGAATTTTGTGTCAATGGTTCATGAAGTGGCTGACCACGATTAGCTTTTATGAGTGAAGTGGGTATCCACCACACTTAATAGGTGAATGAGAACACGCTTTTGTAATGGGTTGTTGCCTTTGACGACCCACTCGTTACGCTATTCGCGTTCTGTGACGCTTGTTTGTTCATTTTCTGCTCTAAAACGCTTTCTTACTTATATTAACGCGATTCCTTTCCCGACATCAAGCCTGCCTAAGGCAAGTTTACGAACAATTCCCAAGAGACGGCATGGTTTAGTGTTAAAAAACTAAGCTAGCATGCAGCAGACCCGGGTTCGGGCCCCACTGTGCTCTTGGAACTAGGTTTTTTTTTTTTTTTGCTATAGTCGTGCTATAGTCCTTACGGGAAGCAAGTGCACGTCCAATAGACGATGACTGACCACACGCCATTTCCAAAAGTTTAACGTGATGTGAACGACAGAATCTTTCCTGCTGCACAAGAGATGGGAGAGTCAGTAAGTGTTGTTTGTGGCACACGCAATGTGGCGGATGAGCAGAAGTCCATTCAAGACACAATGGTGGCCTCAGCGGGTGGTCGGGCGCCGATGTCGTCGCTAGGCCAACCGTTTAAAAACTGCAGTGTACGGCGGCGTTGAATTCGCCTAGGCACATATAGGGCACCACACTTTGTCACCGCTGTTCGCGCTTTACGTAGCGTTCGTGATATTCAATACCTTGAGGAATGGGGAAATCTCGACCACGTCGTTGGCTGCGATGTTAGCACGGCCGAGTTTTCGCCGTGCACCACATGGCACAAGCTGCACGTGCGTACAACATGCAGTCTTTGGTTTGTTTCACATGTATTGATAATTGTGATCGCTTTGGTTGAGAGGTTGGTTGGAATATTGCTATTATTTTCAAGTGATCTCTGTTTTACCCGAAAAAATGCCACACCTCCCCTAAGGGAATTGTGAGGAAATGCAATTGCATTTCTAGTGCCGAGAGGGGGTAGCGTTGCCGTCAGACATTTGCCTTCACCGACTTTTGCCATCGCCTTCAGAGGCGCCAGCCAGCAAGCGGTCGAAAGGGAGGAGCGAGTAGACGAGAAAATGGGGCGTCAGCGTTCTCGGCTCGGTGTTGGCGTTTCACAGTGGCGTCTCGAGCCCCGATTTCCGGATATTTTTAAAGGCGGCCAGCGAGCGAGCGGTCGAAAGTAGTGAGGTGTGAGTTGACTGGAGAGTGGAGCGCAGGAAAGGAGGGAAAGCAAACGGTAAGAGAAGGAGCTGCAAAGCACTGCATCTATACCCTCTCCTACACTTTCTCACACCACATGCTGCAGCTGCGATGGGCGAGGATTAGTGCGTGTGCCCGCAGCTGTTGTTATGGGACAGGGAGTGATAGTGGAAAGATAACACCTGCCGGCACGCGGACGATGCCGGATGCCTCGCATAGTCAGACTAAGAAACGAATTTGCATTTAAAACACGTTGTATACAATTTGCCGCTGCAGTAGGCTGCGACCACTTCAGCAGAGGGATCAAGCACACGCTGCATGAAATTTCGCTGTTATTGAATGGCCCACCAGCCGCGCAGAAAGCTTATTACGACGCAATAGGACACTATTAAACTACAATCCACCATAATAAAAATTGGCTGATTCCACGTACATTGAATATCCATGATATGTGAAGCACGAATGAGGAAGGTTAATATGTCACCTTAAGCTCAGCACAACGTTACCAGGCGGACGTAAATTATGCCGTACAAGACTTCTATGCCAAGATTTCCATATTTTGGAGGTGCAACTTGCCTTCGTCCTCTATTCACCGTCACATGATACCAAATTTGGCATATGTGGAGCTAGCGAAACGGTCACGGGCGTGCTATGAGTATAGCATGTAGCCATGCTTTACATGACACGCATGCAAGATTAAAATGTTTGGACGCGTCCTTTACATTCGTTGACTATTTACATCACTTCATACCAAATTTGTATATGTGGAACTAGCGAAACAGCCGCGAGCACGCCATGAGCGCAGCATGTAGTCATAATTTACATGACAGGCATATCATGATTACCATGTTTAGACGAGTTTAGACAGCATGTTTAGACAGCACCTTTGTGTTTACCATGTTTACAGCACCTGTTTACCATGTTTAGACAGCACCTTTGTCGTCTATTCACGCCACGTGATACCAAATTTGGTACAAGTGGAGTTAGCGAAACGGCCGCGAGCGCGCTATTAGCTTAGCATATTGTCATGTTCTTACAGTACACGCATCTCATGATTTGATATTTGCACCAGTCACATACCTTCGTCATGCACTCACGTCCCATGATACCAAATTTGGTATCGAAGTGCGCACGCGCAGATACGTATGGTACCCGTACCACTTACTGTACGCGCGCTATTTTTCAGATTTAACGTTACCGTTTAGCGGAGTTGTGCGTATAGAACGTAAAAAGTGGCGGTGCTCTCGGACGCCCGCTTCGAAGTTATTTTAGCGCAGTTGTTGAAATATTCACTTTCTTCACAGAAAAAGACTGTTTCATGTGGCTTCGCTTGCCATCAGTTAGCTTTGACGACCGAGTATTGTGGATAAGTTCGCGCATGTTTTGAGATAGCTTCCCCTTTCGAACGTGTCTAGGCCTAACTACAAGATCGATGTAAACAAATCGGCAACATAAATGTTCGTGTTTGGCGCATGGTTCACGTTTATTTAGTTTAACATTACTAGAATAAACTTGTAACAATGCTTCGCGTAGTCACACAGACAGACATTCTATTTTCTTTTCCTTCTCAGTGTTTTTAATTTTCAACCCTCCAATAGGTGGCGCCACAATCCCAGCTGTGGCACGTAAATC
Organism: Rhipicephalus microplus; assembly: GCF_043290135.1. Classification (NCBI taxonomy): domain Eukaryota; kingdom Metazoa; phylum Arthropoda; class Arachnida; order Ixodida; family Ixodidae; genus Rhipicephalus; species Rhipicephalus microplus. Next base: position 168,205,489 of record NC_134702.1, on the reverse strand, counting down.
CTGTAAGCGCCATCCCGCTGAGCTATAAGACGCTGCCAGCAACGAACGTTTGCTAGATGGCAACCCCATCCCCTTGACCTCGACTATCACCCTAACGGTAAACTATAACTTTCTAATGAGTATTCGTGCTTCCTGCGTGCCTAGCGCGATCAATTACAGTTGGATGGTATCAAGGTACATGTAAACTTTTAGCGTAGCTTCCATAGAGGCCCGCGTATCCAATAGTTGGCAGCTCGTTACCACCGTAGCCATCTCGATTTGGAGGGGGAAACTCACAGCAAGCACAAAATAAACATTTAAAATAGGTCGTCACAACTGAAAGCGGTAGCGGCGTCGCGCATTTCTAAATTGAAAATGTTTTTAATTGCTGACCTTTTAGTGCTGCTATAAACACGCGCTTTTGGTTCGCCTTATGTCTCGCTAATTGCGCGCGCGAGAGAAAGCTAATAAGAGACAGATAAGCAAAGACGACACATTGCCGTCTACTATTCGCTGCACCATAAACGGATTGTTGGGGTTTCAGTTTTTGAAGCACTTTCCCAGCACTATTCTGTCCTGGTACACTCTAGTTGCGATAACGCCCTCGTGGTCAAAAGCAACATCGTTAATCATTTCACCATCACGAAATGACAAAAGTGAAATGTCTTTTCGTTCAAGCAATTGATCGTTTATTTTACTAGATTGATGCTTGAAAGTTTGCATGCACACTGGCTATTGTTGTTTGGCAGCTACAGCACCGTTAACGTCGATGCACCCACGCTGACGCCTAGTCGATTAAACTTTTGTGGCGGCTGAAGCAGTTAACGTGTACGTACCTGGACAGAGCATTTGCTGATTCTCGAGCAAAGATGACACGAGCAAGAACGTAATAAACACTGAAACCCAGTGTGTTCTCATACAGATCGTTTTCATTTGAAATTAAACATACTTGGACCATGTGAACGAATGGTTGCAGCAAGAAACAAAAAAGAAATGCAGCCGTGCGTACCACCCCCAAATATTGCAACTGTACGGGCCTAAAATCGTAAGCAAACTTGCACAACCCGTGATAGTGGAAGTAAGAGGGGGAGGATGAGTGGCCGGGAAGAAAAAAAAATGACTTGCAGAAATAGCCGTCCCATTACACGTCAGCTCCCTGTGCGATTATTCCCTGTCTAAATGACACTGTCACTGTCGTGCACGCATGAAGAGAATCGTGACGTCGCTGTTACCAGTGTCAGACACGTGTAAAGATAAGCAAGCTTCCGCTTCGCTTTGCAGTTCATTCGAAATGTGAGCTTTGAGCTGGTAGGATTGGTCGATGTGCCCGGCTTCGGTAGTTTCTGTCCATCTTGTCCCCGCTGCGCTTTTTGGGTTGCTCCTCGCTTAATTAAGGGTTCTTTGACTACCGATCAGCAGACCTCGTCTCAGCATGCGGCTAACTAGTGCAATGTCTCGTCGCTAAGTTACGCATGATTCGTAAGAAAGTGACGACTGTGCGTGCTTGGGAAGCAACTCGACGAACGGAAGCGTCGGTTACCGAGGTGCCGACGTGGGAACAGTGTCGTCCTCATCGCCTCAGCATTGGTAAGTCGGTATATGGAGTGAGGTATTCGAAGGTTTAGATCCTTTATTTTCAGCCCCCTCAGTAATGAGCCTTTGCCAGAAAAGCATGCATTGGCCGCCTACTGGGACCGTAGTTGACCGGCGCACGAATGCTTTGCATTTACAGGCGAATTTTTCGGGGGGCTGCGAAGCGAAAGTTGCTGCAGCGGCGGTGCCATCAGCTTGGTTAATACACTCCGTACGTATAATAGGCATCCGTTTAAGGCGACGCCAATTGTTCTTGAGTTCGGAGCAGGGACGAACAAATTTGGTATCCGGCCGTTATGATAACCTCCTTTAGTTTCTCTGAAAAAGTGCCAACTTGGTAAATAATTTCCAATATTGTGTGCGTCCTACATCACTGATTGATTGATGCCCATTGTGCCACCCTCTGGCTACGCCCCTGTTATTACGCTACCATAATCATATTTAGGTCCACCATATTCATATTTAGCGCCACGGATGAACGAACTAAGCACTTCACGGCGATACGCGCGATGTGAAATTATCCCCATTTTAAACATATCTCACGACTTTTGACAGCCATGCCCGGAACGATGCGAGCAGCGAGGAAACGAGTGAAATTGGGATATGTACAGTGGTCCACTTTTTATGTCTTGAACGACGGAGCGTCGCGTGCGGAAAAGCACGAGCAGCGTCTGCAGTCACAAATACGCCACATCTGAGCATGCGCAGTGCCAGTGATGCGCCCTTCGTTATCTCCGGGGTCGCGATGACTGCTTTGGCTGTCAAAAGCGCTATAGACGATTTTGCGAGGAAACAAAAAAACTGAGCAAAAAATTAAGCGAACCGTTTTCGCTGTGATGTGATATCATTAGGCAAGGATAAGTATAGCATAAACGGTGCGTATCAAGGTAATTGCTGGTTTTATTTTCGTTTCCGGTGCAATAATTTTGGCAGCACTTCGATGGCCCAAGCAGTCATTGCGGCTGCGAAGATAAAGGGTGGAAACTGCAACGCAGGCACGTCGCTGGCACCGTGCATGCCAAGATCTGGCGTATTTGTTACTGCAGGTGTCGCTCGCGCTTTTCCGCGCGCGACGCTCCGTCGTTGTAGACATGAGAGTTGACCGCTGCACTGCAGACTGTTTTAGTCATCGTGCAATCATTATTTCCATCGCGTCATTTTGATACTTACTGTTTTCGTAGAAGACTACGGGCCCACCTGGAAAGAGCTGCGAGGAGCAGCGTGATATATGCGTTTTATACGAGAACGTTGTCACGCCCAAAACACCAGATAAGCTACCGCAATGCCGATGGACGCGCCATTACGTTATCTGGTCGATCGCACTTCGTAAGCAAGCGAGAAAATGGAGGTACGCCCATCACATTAAAGAAAAAAAGGGCAACCAGACACATTGTTATGGTCAATCGCCAAGTGCGTCTTGGCTAATTTTACAGTTCTGGCGACTGACCTTTTTGGTCTCGATACCACTGTTCGGGGGACCCTGGTTCGTATCTTCTGGCTTGAAAGTTTTGCACTAGCATTTTTAGAATTGCCTCGCGATTTTTTGTGTTCGCGTCAGTGTAAGCGAGTTTGGTCGGTGTTTCTCGTGCTTGACCCGGACTCTCTGTTGTGCATGGGTAGCAGCCAGCCTCCTTTATGTGGTGCGATGTCTTGAAACCACTATGTGCCGCTATGAGACACGAATGCCGGAGATGACGCGACCGTGAGATATCATGAGATTCATTGCTACACACTACGCCGAGAAGCATGGCTGAGGAATGTCTCTCGCCAAGGAGTGTCGCCAAGGGAAAGCAAGTGATTACGAAGTGACAGGACTTTAAGTGATGTAGGTGCGATAGGAAAATGCAGCAAGCTCTTCCATCTCTTGATGCCAGCATTACTTCTACACTTCCTCAGTCACCCACTGATTAGCGAAAGAAACGACCAGACCCCAACGAAGAGAGATAAAAATAACAAAGCATTATTTTCGCATAAGGTGGGTCATTTCAAAAAGCCGGGGCCCCCTTCCTAGGCTCCGCTGAAAACTGATTGCCATCAATCTCTGCCCGTTGGACCTGCCATAGCTGATCATCAGAGGCCGAGCTGGACAGTAGTGTCTCCCATTGGTCATCTGTGTTGTTCATACGGTGGCGTTCTTCATTGTGTTGTGTACACTCCCACATTATGTGAAACATAGTTGCTGTGCTCCCGAACCACGGTCATATATCTGTATGCTGTAGGGTAAAATGCATGTACCCTCTGTAAGCTTGTGTGTGCATTTGCCTGGAACCTGCATAACACCGCCTATTCCGTTGATTGATCTGAGGTTTTTACGCGGTGCTAGATACATTATGTTGTTATCCCTGTAGTATTGAACAATTGTAGCAAAAGTAGGTCTTAGGGCTTTGGGTCCAAGTATATGTCGTATACTTGGACCCAAGATATGTACAAGTACAGTCGTATGTATTCCACTTGAATAGGTAAGTTTAGAGCATGTAAAAGAAACGCAATAGCGTGTTGGACAGATCAAAATGAAGCGTAGTGAAACAGACTACGCAGTTTACCGTGCTGGTTTGAGATAATGAACAAAACTTTAAACAGCTTCACTATGACGATGAAAATAAAAAGAAAAAGGGGATACATTAATCCCGGGAGTAAGTGGGCCAGCTAAGCATCATCAGTGAAATGGTTGAGAAGATGCTCGCGAAATTTATTGTGATTACGCTGGAGGGCGATGCTGTTTGGAATATCATTCCACAGTCGTGTGGCACGCGGGAGTGACGAGTAATTAAAAGCATTAATGGTGACGTAGAGGCGGGTGTAGCTGAAGTCATTGTGCAACCTGTGCGATAAGTGAGAGGAAAGTTGTAATTTCGCTAGCGGTGATCGAGTGGCGTAGGCATATTTATGGAAAGAGACAAAAGCGCCATGTTACGATGAATTGCTAATAAATGGAGTGAAAGTTTGAGCTTTAGCTGAGTTACACTGGACAAGTTGTTATGATTCCGCGTGATAAAACGGCAAGCCCTGTTCTGAATACTTCTAACTTCTGTATTAAATATTTGTGGTGAGGTGACCAAATGGATCATGCGTACTCTAACTGGGGCCGGACATATGTTTGGTAGGCCTGTTTACGTACGTGAGGAGTAGTGGATTTTAGGTTGCGACGAACATACCCCGATGATCTTGAATCATTAGGAGAAAATCTGCTGTTACTGATGTTGGAAGGAAAGAGCGAAAAAGCTGGTTCACGGATAAATGAGATAATTTTACATTTTGAAATGTTAAGAGTATTAGACGTGCTTTACACCAGTTGTTAATGCTATTCAGGTCACTTTTGAGGGATTGGTGATCATTCACAATTTTTATAGAGCGATAAACAGTGCAGTTGTTAGCAAATATACGTATACTAGATGATATAATATTTAGCAGGTCATTAATGTAAATTAAGAATCGTAAAGGACCAAGGACGCTACCTTGCGGTACCCCTGATGTTGATTTGATTGATTGATTTGTGGGGTTTAACGTCCCAAAACCACCATATGATTATGAGAGACGCCGTAGTGGAGGGCTCCGGAAATTTGGACCACCTGGGGTTCTTTAACGTGCGCCCAAATCTGAGCACACGGGCCTACGACATTTCCGCCTCCATCGGAAATGCAGCCGCCGCAGCCGGGAATCGAACCCGCGACCTGCGGGTCAGCAGCCGAGTACCTTAGCCACTAGACCACCGCGGCGGGGCGGTACCCCTGATGTGACATCAGAAGGAGGAGAGAGGTAATTATTAATAATGGTGAACTGCTGGTGGTTAGAAAGTTTCGGACCCATGACAAGGTTAGCAAATCTAATTAAGGCGCAGAAAGTTTTGATATTAGTCGGCAATGTGCTACGCGATCGAATGCTTTAGAAAAGTATAGAAAGGTGCAATCTATTTGTAAGTTAGCGTTCATGTTGTAATGAAGGTCAGTAGTGAATTCAAATAACTGACTCACAGGAGAAGCCTTTTCGAAATCCAAGCTGGTTTGGAAAGAATAAATGATTAGATTCTAGGTGATCGTATATATTCGATGCGATAATGTGTTCGAGCATCTTGCAGCATATGCATGTAAGTGAGATGGGGCGGTAATTTTCCCGCGAATGTTTATTACCACTTTTGAAAGCGGGTACTACCTTTCCTATTTTCCAGTCTGGGGGCAGTTCGCTTGTTGATAATGACTGTCTATAGATGCGAAGTAAGATGACGCTGGAAACTGAAATGGTATTTTTTAGTATTTTTGAATTTATTTATTTGTTTTGTCGACACCGGAGGACGAGGACAGTTCAAGGTTATTGATCAAATGTACAATGTCATTAAGTGTAATGTCAACAGGTGCCACGTGGTGGTAATCGAAATCATGGACGTAAGGGATGCTAGATTTATCTTCTTTGGTAAGATGAAAAAAAAAACGTGTTTAGTATATTGGGAATGTCAGCATCCGGGAATGGGGTGTTGTATTGAAATATCATTACTCAAGCTACGTTCACCTATCGTTTTCCAGAATTTACTAGGTTTATTGTTCAGTAGTGCAGGAAGGTCTTCAAAAAGGACGGAACAGTACGATTTCAGGTAGTTTTTATAATTAAACCATGCATCTGGCGTACACTCACGCTTTGCGGCATCGTACTGCCGCCTTTTCCTCTTTCGCATATGCTGATGTTTTTTTCGTAAACCAAGGGTTAGTTTTATCGTTAGACATTGTGGTGAGCGAACCGTGTATAGATATTTTTTTTTGTGAGCTTGTCTCTAAAAATAACCTATAGTTACTTTCTACAGACCTGTTATGAAAGTGGGGCATCAAAATGTTATCGTAAGCCTTGCAGCTCGACATTAATGCAATGGTAATTAGCTCTGTTGTAGTTTCGAATCTGTTTTCTTTGTACACCAGTGAAAGTAAGCAGAATGTTAATGGAGACTTGAAGTAATATATGGTCGCTCAGTCCATCCAAATAAGTTATGCTGCTGACTGTATCAGGGGCTGTTGTAAAGATGAGGCCTATAGTGTATTTGGACCACGGGTAGGATGGGTAACTACTTGAAACAGGTTAAAATCTAAAGTCAAGTTAATGAGGCTAGTTGAGACAGTACATGAGGATGACATCAGTGTCCAGTCAATCTGCGGAAAATTAGTCACCGAAGAGATAAGTGACATCTGCGTCGAAGAGCTCAAGTGCTCTCGTAATGCTTCCCCGCAGCTTGTCCGAGAAAAAGTGATCGGAGTTTGGTGCTCGGTAAGTTGCCTATCAATAATTTGGTGGAAGATGTAATACAGGCCGTCCATACGATTTGCAGATCAGAATTTGTATTAATAGCAAATGATGTTAGCGATTTTTTAATGCCAAGCAGAACGCCTCTCCCGCGCCTATGGGTGCGATCGCGCCTGTATATGTTAAATGAGTTGGAGCCTGAAAGAACTTCGCAATCACGGATGTCTGGGTGTAGCCACGTTTTAGTGAAAGCGATGATATCGAAACCACAGTCTTCGAGGAAATTCTCAATGGCCCCTTAAATACCGATTTCAATGCAATGTTTTTCCTGCTTTTGAAACCTTTGTTAGTACTTTCTTCCTTAAAAGCAGAACAATGTCTTCGGTCGAGATTTGAATGGAAGCTTATTTGTGTGACACGAAATTCTTTTGTTCAACTTTCCTTTGAAGTCTAATGGTAACTAATCTCTCAAGCACACTGCCTAAGCATCATGTAAGATAGACCGACCAGAGGTTTTCTCTCGCAGAGCTCTTCTCTGACTCTGGTATCATGATTATCGCAGCATTTTTCCGTTGCTGAGGTGTTGCTGCATTGACCCATTGTTTATTTATAAAGTTTAGAAGCACTGTGATGACTTCTTATTTTATGTTGCGCGTCATAGCATTGGTGATCTAGTCCACCTCAGGCACTGTTTTGCTTCATGCTGATTATTTCTGCGGTGACTTCCGGTTGCAGAAAACATGCGTCAAGTTCTCGTTGTGGCTGCCCAGTGTATTTAGCCTGGTAAAGGGATTTGTCTGATTTCTAAAACACTTGATATAAATGTCTTGAATATTGTCTCGTGTGCCTGACTATCAGTGAATTAATCTTACTAAACAGTTTTTGTCCTTAGTGTTCAGTGGTTATATCATAGCTCTGAGGATAATTTATGTCTTCACTGTTTCTCTCGGATTACATTTCGTGAATCAGAGTAGTTCCTAGTTGCGAGTTGCTAAGCATTGTGTCGCGTGAACTTTGTTCATCTTTTTTTTTTCGAACTGTTAGCTTTTTCTGTCTTGCTGCTCTGGCCAACAGCAGCGTTCGTGGCCTTTGCGTTCGTCGCCGGCTATGTTATGGGGCAGAATGGCCTTTCGTCTGACGAGCTGCTCTTATCTGTTTTGGAGAAAACAGACGCTTTGAATACGCCACGCCTTAGGGTATATGTGGGGTAAACTGCACGAAGGATCACTAATGGCTGTCGGCGTGGCTTTGTGTGTATTTTTTAGTTCCATTATTTTTTTGGTGGACTGCTCTCATCGAGCTCGGTGAAGACCACCCGAAATAGGCTGCCCTTGTTTTAATTCGTTTCAACCAATAAGGTTGGTTCAACGGGAACTTGTCATTGGTTCTTACTGTTCTGTTTCTAGTGGGTTATCGGGGAGCCCCGTGCGAGGGGCACGGAGAGTCGTACCGGAGACACCAGGAGAACAGGTTGCAGCGACAGCTGCTTTGATCTGTTACATATTCCCGTAAAACTATGTAGGGCGTCTTATTAGTGAAACTTAAAAGAAACTGAACTCAATAAACCAAATGATCCAAATAACCTTGTGGATCTGCAGTGTGTTCGTGTCATCTCTCCAGTGGTGACCAAGAACACTACGCTACAATACCCTTTGGCTTGCTGACCTATTTAATTCATGCTTTGAATGTGGCTTAGGTTCCTTTCTGCTTCTCACTGACCAAGAACACTACGCTACGATATCCTTTGGCTTGCTGACCTATTTAATTCATGCTTTGAGTGTGGCTTAGGTTCCTTTTTGCTTCTCACGGGTGGAATAGGTGAGGGTCTACTTCCGGTGTTTCGTTCTAGCGACTGTTTTGGTGCGCATTTCATTCTCGAAATATTTTAGTAAGTTGCTGCAGCCTCTTTAATGCAACTACACTAAGAAAAATAACCACAACTCTGAAGTGACATTGGAGGTTCTCGCTTAAACATTTCCCAAAAAAGGTTCTTAGCGAATCTCTTCCTTTTCACGTCATTGCATTAAGCGAGCAATGCTGCTGGTAGAATCACCACGTGAACTTTTGTCCCCTTCAGTTGGCTCGCGTTAACATTTCACAGCTTCTTTTATATTTATGTGTTTTTCCAACTCATCACCTGGGAGTGCACGATCTGATCATTGCCAGCTCGGACACGCAAGCGCCTAGCAAGTAGCCTTGTAACCTGCATCGGCTGATTTGCAGGGGCCGCTGTCGGAAACAAAGCTTTGGTTACGTTACCCTCCTTGGCATCGGATGCAAAAGCGCAGACAACGTGTGTAGCCTGCACACTCGCGGGCCTGCAGACTTTCTCACGGCGGCAGCGCTGAAAGAGGACGCTACTCATCGGAGAAGACGTCGCTGTGGGAAGCGGTACACTAGCGCTCACGTTCCACCGACGCAGGCTTTGTGCTCTGCGCGGGAACGCAGCCAACACGTGATCCATTCATGCCTGGCTTTTGGGCGCCGGAATAGTCTCGGCCCGTTGATCACGCCACCAATACCACGTCCGTTTATGGTCCTATGGGAAAGAAGCTGACGTCACACAAGCGCCTGGAACTCTTTCAAACTCTGAGGGAGAGCGGGTCGGGGAGAGACTCACCGGGCACTATGACGGAGCACTGATTCTCACCTTCTTGCCTTTTTGGTATGTCTCGTCGAACCTCAACGCTCACTTTACTGTAGCAATGTATTAGGAAGTTCTGCAATAGTACGCCGCCTCGCCTGTACGTCCTTCTTTGACGGTCCCGACGAATGCTAAGAGCCCTCTTCTTACGGCGACGGTCTAACAGTAAGAAAGTCACTTCGTGTCGCTACATGTTGCAAATGCCATCTTGATATTGTTGCTGCTAAACTGTAGCTTACAGCGTTTCAGTGGCTGCTAGTGGTGACATGGCAACGCGCGTTTCTTTATTCAATTTGGCTCAGTTCAATTTACGTCCACAAAAACTGTCGACAATGCTCAGAACCGGTGGCGCCTCAGAGTTCGAGAACGCTCGCGATTGTAGTAAATTTTTAAATGGCTCGCAAACACATGAACAGTCAAGCTTATTCCAGAGCTTTCGCGACGCCCACTGATAAGGCTAGACTTTTCGATGTATTGTCGCGAAGGCAATGTCTCGCGCAAAGCTTCTTCTTTTTCAGCTACAGCTAAAGTTCGTTCTTTGCCAGATGCTCTTGTTAGCGGTGCCATTTAACGACTTGTCTCGGGGAGGGCGCCTTGAGGAAGAATGAGTCTGAACAGAAAGGGCTGCATACGGTCGGTCACTGTGCGCTTCACGCCAAAGCAGGCACCGCGCCGTGCTTTTGACCGGACTGCAGAAATTAGGTGCCTTTCTCCTTCTTCTAACCACCGTGCTCCCCTCGCTTTAAACGAATGAGCTGCCGCTCCGGTCTTCGGGGGCAAAAGGGTACCGAAATTTGAGCACTTGTTAGCGCGTCAAGGCCGTTTCAGAGAATGCACCCGTTTCCAGAAGCTGCCACAGTTTTGTTGTGAGGCAGGCCTCACGTGGCCATGAAAACTCGTGTTCGATTGGTTATCCTCAGCTTGCCTGATTGGTCCGCGCACCCGTGGATGCTGGAAAACCCTAATTAAGCAGCGACTCGGTCCCTTTTTGGGGTGAGCGGACTTGGGGTCAACAGCACATCTCACCACCAGAGCCCAGTGATGCAAGCCGAGGGCTATGCCATCATTTTCAATATTTTGTTTTTGTGACATAGTCCATTGTGTAAATTTAAGTTGCGTTAGATAAATAAAACCCCAATGAGTGCTCCTCGAAATCGTCGTGTCGACTTGCCATCGCTTGCCTGTGCGGAATCGCTCCCACGCCTCTTCGCCTCGACGGTCTTCAGATGCGTCTAGCTTAAACAACCCTGAAGTTTCGCTACAGTATGGTGAATGAAAGAAGGTGCGTTCCAACAGTAAGATCTGGAGACTTCTATAGAAGATAACAAGGTTTACCGCACAATTAAGCCAGGAGATGAAGAGTACAGCTTCTCAACGCTGCCTTTCATTGCAGTGCAGAACCCAGAAAACCTCCTGTGCCACGCGCGATTCCTATTTGTTCTCTTCCTCTAGCGTGCAGAATGTTCAGTTTCTTTAAAACCAGTGATCAATATTATCGGTGACCAAAGCTCTAACCTGTGATATCGGTTAGAGCTTTGGTTAGAGCACGAACAATATATTTTGTCTGAAGCCATTTAGTCAGGCGCGAACAAGAACAGGCGTGACCATTGCGTGCGTGGCGCGTCATCATCGTCTTCTGGTCTGATACTTCTGGTTCACACTAGCGCGCTGCAGGCGTGACATCGCTTGTCATAGCTCTTGAATAGAGCTATATATATCCTATCTCTTAAAACACTGTTTCAAAATAACTTCCAAAGCTTTTTATGCCCGCGCGAAATACATGTTGGATGGACTTTAGAAACCAATATCGCATGCAAGTGGACTACTTGACGTAGTAAAATATGTGCGGGAGCTCTGACGACGCAGATTTGGCTGTGCTGCTACAAAAAGTTGTGAAGACGGTGGCACTATGAAGGGCTACCGACCTCAAAAGCATAAGCGCTGATTTTCAGCCTACCGCTTTTGGTGCGTCGTAATGACTATGCCACCCTTGGCCTCGTTACGCGACTGTAGACAAAAGGTTGAATAAAACATATGCAACTGTTTAATACATGTACATTTCTCTGCGCATAACAATTTTACATATGTCTAGCACCCTTTCGCGATGTTTTGTTTCACAAAAAAGTTTAATGATATTATGAAGTGATATTAGGAAGCCGTCCACAGGATGCGTGTGTTTGTAAGCCATGACAGCTACTTTAAAATTGCCAAGCTAACGCGAGGCTGTGTTGTGAAACGCCTGCTTGCCACGCGAACGGCCTGGGTTATATCTTCACTTGAAGCCGGAAATTTTTGTTATTTTACAGATAATTTTTCGCCAACATTCAACGACGCCCACGCCAAATATGCTGTGACACGAGCTCTTCAACGCCATCGCGATAAAAACGGAAAGAAGACTACTGGTGAAACGCGTGCTCCACAACCGTGTCGATACCAGCCCTGCTGCCATAGCTTGCAACTGATGTATGGTTGAGACACGCGGGTTACGTTCGCTTCTTTTCTTGTGCGCTCCGGACCAATTTGGCTGCTTTTCGCTCTCGCATCTCAAGTAGAATGACTCGATGCCAGCGCTGTCTCCCGTCGTGGACGATTGGCATCGAAGTGCCCTAATCTCGACTCCTACACTTCGAAAAGCGAGCGCACCCTTCCGTCTTCCGGCGCATGTCGATGTGCAGATATCAATAAGTCGGAGGCCGACGCATTCGCTCTTGCCCTTCGTAAAATTGGGGATTTGAAGAAAAATTACGAAGCTTTGCTCCCTAAACATACGACTGAAGAAATTGAAATCAAACAGCTGAAGCGCAAAGTAGAAATTCTTGAAAAAGCCAACGCTGTTCGTCTAGCTGATGGGCCTGGAGCAGACGCTTGACGCACTTCGTGTCATGTCCGACAAATTGAAAGAGGCACTAAGGTGAATTTCTTGTGTCACAAACGACGGCAGTTCTCGTCTCGCCCGCGCGCCCAATCGTCCAAGGAAGGACGCTTTTGTGTTGGGAAGACGACATCCGGCGACTAACGACCCAGCGATGGCGCCGCCGTGTCTTCCTTACACCTGTACCGAAAGGGGCACGCATGTGTCAGAGGAAAAAGAAATGACTTCCTGAGGAGACTGCACACGTACGCCGCGAAAAAATTTTGACGGCTTCGAATTCTGCAGTTGACGTGCAACCAGCTAGACGCGCGTTAGTCGGTGTCGCGAGGCTCACGTAGGCGACGAGCATGAAGTGACCCGCACAACGTATTGAGATGTCTGCAATACTGGGCGCCCTCGTCGTCTATTAAGCTGGCGAGATCTTCAGCGACACCCCGTCAACTCCCCTACGTTTACCAAGAGCTGACCTGGTCCGTATGGTACTCTTTATTGTGACTTTTTTAAACTGTTATTCTATTATAACCAGATTTTAAATAATTGTAGTTGTGTGCGCTGCACCGCACTTAGAAATTCAGAAGCGTGACCATGATCCTTCTGTAATTATTTCCTTGTATCTCTTTTTCATTTCCATCATGTCATTAGTTTATTAACATTTCAAGTATTTGTGTTTTGTTTGTACCTCTTGTAGGATTCTTTTAGAGCTAGCATAGTTTGCTTTGTTGTTCTTTTCATCGCGTATTAGTGTGTTTCCTCTGTTGTTTTTTCGTAATCTCTTGCAATTGCCCTTCTTTTAGTTAAATGCTTGTTTGTGTGAATCAAATGCCCGTGTCTGCTCTATGAGTACGTCGGTCAGGCTCATATATCACCACACGTGCAACACCGCACGGGTCGACCGACCTGCAAATAAATTTGAAATGTGCCACTTCGAGGCCTTTCAGGCGTCGCAGGCACATTTCAGCCGAAGCGTAAAGTGGAAGCCTGCGAGCCTGCCACACGTCAATTGTTGGATCGGCGGGGCCTCACCCGAAGTGTGTGACACCTTGGAAGAGAGCCATGCTCCTCTATCTGCGGCCACACCTCCACGACGTCACAAACCAGCTGTCGAAAATTACGTATGGGTAAGATGCAGACCATTACGTCGATTTTTTTTGTAGCCTTGAAGAAGACCCTAATGGGAACTTGGCAGCCTCAGAAGCTAAGGCAATGAAGTTTTGCTCCGACCCCTCCTTGGCATTACTCCAACAAGTCCACGTTCGGAGCTTGTGCACAAGCTGGGCCAGACTTAACGCGGATAGACGAATACCAGTTATTGTCAAGTTTACACATTTCAAGGATAAAGAGCTGATTCTGTCAAGGGCGCGCAAGCTTAAGGGAACAAATTTTTATGTACGCGAAGATTTTTCTATGAAAACGCTACAAGCTCGCCGTAACCTTCTGAAATACCCGAAGACTCAAGACAAACCTTTTAAACTATCCATTGATAAGCTGGGCATAAACACAAAGACATGCGTTTTTAATCATTCTAGCAACGCAGTTGTGCTGTGCATCAGATAGAGGTTAACACACGCACGCGTGAGGAGCGTGCAGTGAAGTCGCCATCTATATTTATCTTTTACTAACATACGAAGCCCGAGAGGTAGGAGTTATTATAATACTCACGGGTACCTGGCATTATCGTGAAGTAACCAACAAGTCTCTGCTTCCAGATAAGGATGTGAAATAAGATATATCCATATGACCGTGTTGATTGAAGAGGAGGCAGCGTGTTAATAGCGGTGCAAAAGTCTCATCATTTCACCGTGATACTACCCCTATATAAAGATAACTTGGGCTGTATGCATTACAATTTATGGTAAAATACTTATAGCATCTTGTTATCGCACACCGAAAGCGCATTCCTCCTGCCCCACAGTAAAAATTTTTACACCCAGAAGGGTGTAAATGAGCTTGTCCCGTGGACGACACCCTAAGGGTGTTTATTCAGCACCTTCCAAAAAGGGTGCTTTACCATGCACCCTTAGAATAGGGTGTACATGTAAAAAAACTGTAGGGTGTTACAAAAACACCCTTAAGGAAGGGTGCCTTCGATGTCCATCACTTTTTTAGCACCCTCTGAGGAGGGTGCGAGAAGGCTGCACAAGGGTGTTGAGTGCCCATGGCAGGGGTGGCAGTATTCTTTTAGACTGCACTAATAGATATCAGCATGCACTGGTTACACACTACTTGAAGAAAGTGGTCCTGATTATCGATGGTGCGCCACCTGTCGAGCTCCATTCATTGCGTGTGGGCAAAAATATAAACGCGTACAATCGTGTATGAACTTGTGCTGGATCTATATATACTTCACAGTATATGCATAATGCGCGTTACAGAAAATGAAGCCTTGCTGCCCTTGCATATAGTGTTTATTTAACAGGCCAACAAAACATAAACTTTTCTTCTGCCACAAACTTTTTCGCCAGATATACGTTCACGTATACGTACACTACACATGCAACACCTCAAATGTTTATTATATTTTTTCAGTTTCACTTTATTGACAATTCTTCGCAACATACAATTACACTGGTTTCAGTTTAGTATACTGCTTCAAGTACATAGAGACTACAAATGAAATACACGCAAAATATATCCCTATAATTCTTTCAAGTATCTACAATCCCAGTGGTTTCCAGTTTAATACTCCTTCGTGTACACAACCGGTTAACAGGAATGAAATATAGGCAAATATATACTTATGATTCTTTCAAACATATACAATCACCATGATTTCACTATATACACCTTCATGTACACAATCGTTCCCAAGAAGTGATGCACACAAAAATATATATGGATAGTGTTTTCAAATGTGTACAATCACAGTGGTTTAAGCTTTGTATTCTTGGATGTATAACAATTGGTTATGAGAAATGATGTACATGCAAACATATACGAGTTTTTGCACATATAACTTTAGCGAATACTTAAGAAACCAATACAATGATCAGAAACACAATAAGCTAAAAACGAACACAAAACTGAGTCAGGACACACAAAAAACAAAAGAGGTAATGCATAATTATGGCTAATGACACAGCTGGGTCACTTTATGCCAAATGTCCCAGCCATTTTGGCAACCATCTCAAATGTATTCGAAAAACTCGTGCTGCATTGAAAATAGTGAAACTTCTGGAATATTTAGGAGAGGAAAAATATTTGGTCACGTGGCTGCCTTCTGAACTTCCTGGAATGCCGTCTAGGTGTTGTATGTGAAAATTTTTTATTTTAAAAGCACCGCTCCTTCTTTCCATACGAAACTCGGTCTACGTGTTACGTAACAAGAGCTCAATTTGGGAGAGTTGGTTCATCGTGATTGTGTGCTAGTCACAGCGCGACAACTTTAGGAAGAGACAGAAAGGACAGGAAAGAGCACTGACTGTCAACTGAATTTAATGAATGTGCTACGAGCGCTTTTATACGGAGTACAAGAACCGTGTTCATGCGCAACGACACGTGTGAGCACTACAAAATAATCTTAACTGTGAAAAGAATACTCCCTCTCGGAAAGGATAAGTGAACGTGTAGTGATGCACTGATCATTGGTTTACCTGATAAAAAATACTTCTACAAACGTTAAATTGGCATTAAGTAAACCTATTCTCGTGACGAATGAGGCAAGATTGACTATTCCTGTTGCTGTTTAGTACACACAATTTTGAAAGCTTGCAAGAGGTGGAAAAACAACACGCTAATATCATATCTGCTGGCTATTTTTTTAATTGTGAGACACGTGATGTGGTATAACATGCAAAGGTTTTGGTCATTGTTTTTTGTTGGTCCTGTCTTCTTTAACTTTACTTTCTGCAGGAGGGTTTTGCAAACGGGTGTGATGATTCTGTTGGGATACCCAGCTTCTTTTAGTCTTTTATTCTGGTTTTTAAGCCTGACCTCACCCTTGTGCTAACATGACTTCTGAAGGGTGGCCTGAATACATGTGGTATAAATTCCTCTTTCTACTAATTTTCAATGCCCACTATCAAAAGGCAGAACATTCTTAGCACTCCTGGGCTGATAGCACCAGCCAATACCCCAACAGCATCATCACACTTGTTTGCGAAACCCTCCTGCAGAAAGTAAAGTTAAAGGAAACAGGACCAAAAGAAAAAGAGAATGACCAATCACCTTTGCATGTCACACGGTACTACGTACATAAGGTGTCTCACAATTTTAGGAAAAGAGCCAGCAGATATGACATTGTTGTTTTCCACCCCTTGCAAGCTTTCAAAATTGCATGTACTTACAGCAACATGAATAGTAAATCTTGCACCATTCGTCACTAGAATAGGTTTACTGAATGCCAATCTAATGTGTATGAGATACCGCTAACACGTAGAAAAGTAAACATAGGACAAACTGGGCAATGCTTCAATGATCAAGCAAGACAGCATGCTTTAAATGTTACGAAGGGCTATAGTAGTCTCATGGCCGGACACCGTAAAGAATGTAAGTGTAGTCCTAGGTTTCATAAAACACGGTTTTTGAAAAAAAAAGCAAGCAGAAAAATGAGAGATTTTAGAACTTTATCAGGAAGGCCAAGAATCAATGCATCAGTACACCTTCACTTATCTTTTCCGAAAAAGAGTATTCTTTTCTCGGTTAAAAATATTTTGTCATGGTCACACATGTGTTGTTGCAGATGAGCCCTGGTCTTGTGCTCAGTATAAAAACGCTCGTAGCACCTTCAATAAAATTCAGTTGACAGCGCTCTTTCCTGTCCTTTTTGCGATAAGATTTTTATTACAGAAAGAATTTCATTTTCTTACAGTTTAGGTATAATGATGAGTTTTCATTGTATCACAACATGGAGCAAATTGCATCTCAATACGGACAAAAATCACGATTTTGTGAAATTTGTGATATTTTTTCGTATATTTCAGCAGCTTGAGAGGTATCAAGATATTTTTTCCTCAAAATAAACCTTCTCTGGAGTAAGTATTCACTGCTCAGATATTCATACAAAGTGCAATATTGCAATAAAAAATGCAAACATAACACATTTTGGCTTTATTCTTGGAAGCGAATGTGGCAAAAAAATTGCACTATTATTATGGAGCTTCAAATACCTTACAGAATCACATTTATTTAACACGTAGACCGAATTACCTTTAGAAAAAATAAGCGGTAGTTTTAAAACAAACTTTTCCACAAACAGCACACAGACGGCATTATGCCAGGAAGTTATAAGCTAGCCACATGAACAAAACTTTTTTTTTCTCGCCGAAATATTCCAGCAGTTCACTGTTTTCAACGCAGTAAGTCAGCACATTTTTTTTTTCAAACACCATTCAGACGGTCGCTAAAGTGGCTGGGACGTTTGGCATGGAATGGTCTAGCTATATTTAACAAAATAACTTACACAAATAACAATATATGTTCATCTACCATGACCACACTAGAAGAAGTTGTTCAGGCATTGTGACACTAAAATTTTCAGCGTCGTACTGCCTGAACAACTTCTTTGATAAACTCCAAACTCACGCCGAGAAAAAGCCGCTCAATCACGGTGGTTGTTAAAGGCCTTGCGGCCGTAGACAATGTTGAAAATAAAAAAAAATCAACTCATCAGTGCTGTCACTCCTTCTTCGTCATTACTGACACGGAAGATTTTTCGGTTATCCATGTGGAGGTTCAGGAAGTAGGCTTGCTCTAGGCTGGGGCCGGGGTAGACTACGCAGGACGTCAGCGGCACCCTCTCATCCTGTAATAAGAGCAAATATGACTTCTCATAAAAGGATGTTCGTGCTGCTCTGGCAGCACCATATATAAAGAATCTGTAGTGTGTATCCTTCGAAATGGCGTGTAATTGACATTACACTGAACTCGAAGCATACAACCCATACATTCCAATAATTTCGTATGATAAAGATAAAAAGTTTTCCAGCATACAGCAAATTCCCGAAATGAGGTGAAGTGTAAGACTACAGCTCAAAAATGGCACTTAAGAAAGCCTGAACTCGCCTAAGAATCAAATTCCTTCTAGGGTAGTGAGCCAGTGTGAAAAACAATTCTTAAAGTACAACGTTCAGAACATGTAGCATTAATCAAAACGCACAAGAAACTTACCTCTTCATGTACAAACAGTGAAGACATCTCTGCGTTCTCTTTTACTTGAGAACAATTGGACATCTCTGCTTTCTCTTTTACTTGAGAACAAATGATCTTGGGCGTGGCACTAGCGAAGAGGTCTGCAAAAAAAGTAAAAGATTTACTGACTTTAATCACGCCTATAACAATCTGAGGAATTGGTACAAGTCAAAAATCAGTGCAATTCTGACTACCTCTATAAGGGCATCAAAAATGAACAATTTTCTCGTTCTTTCTACCCTCACAAGACGCTCCGTCAATAGAATCTAATCCAAATTTGACGCTGTGCTTCCTATTTGCCTGCTTTCTAGACGAAGGGCTGCGAACATGTGTTTTGTGCACCTAATCTAGCACAGAAATTCGTCATCTATAATTCAATCATCTTAATTCATTGTAATTTGATAAAAGATGCGATAGCTCGTCCAGTTTTTAAAGAGTTGCGCGCCTGCAATAGGCACTGCCTAGCACGTATGAAAGTATTTCTTTAAAAAATTTTTTTCAAAGCTTGCTTTCAGAAAAAGCGTCTGGAATATTTCGACAACCAAGCCCATCCTCTGATGGCAATCAGAGGCACGCTACTAGCGATTATTGACTACGGGATTAACAAACGTAACCCGTGCCTAAATACTCAGTTAAACACAATCAAGCAGGTAGGAGCGCTCGAACGACACCAACGCGCGCGGACGCCGTCTACGTTGCAACAGCCATGGCTTGTGCTAGAGGTACCGCACGTAGCTCCCTCAGTCACGTATACTCTCTCGATTCTGTTATAACGCCGAACGTTATCGCAGATGAAGGCAAAGCACGAAAACAGCAAACAGAAACGAGGGAAAACAACGCACGGTGATGGCCACAACAACGCGCCTTTGGAAGTCTGCTAGATCTTTCCCTGTTGCTGGTGACACTTGTGCTAAATAGCTTAAAAGACCGAGTCGCACGTGCTGGGAGCATCGCGGTATATCAGCACCTCCAACTATACCGTCTTTAAGCAAAAAAAAAAGCCATTTCGTACAGTGCGCCTCCGTACATAAGTTTTCTTTTTCTTTCTTTTTTTACGCTTACACCTACAGAAGCACGTTGCACGTTTGAGTATTAATAGAAATGTTATTACGATGTAGCCCAAAGCACATCTTAAAACAATATCAATCACTTTGTGCAGTGCGGAGACAATGTGCGATCAGCAACTAATCCCGCCCTTGTTAAGTGATCACATCACTCACTGTATGAGTGATGCAGGCACTTACCCAACATCGCGCAAAGCAGTGTGAACTCGTTAAGTCACACGTTTAATCGGGCATCTGCAACAGGCCCGCGAACGCATGCTGTTGCAAATGGCTGGCAGCCTACTTCGGCAGCGCTGCTGCAGGCGCCCAGCTAGCGCTGTATGATTACTACCTACGAAAACAGTACACTCACCATTAACAGGCCCACGTTGTCCGTGTCCGCCACTCCATGAATATTCCTTAATCCGAGCGTCACTTCGAACACGGTGTCATTCGTGACCACCATTGAATATGCGCCTGCACAGTAAATTTTTTTACACCTTTAAGGGTGTAAACTGGCTTGTCGCCAGAGAAACACCCTATGGGTGTTTTCAGATACACCCTACTGAAAGGGTGTTAGCTGAACACCCTACACGAAGGGTGTTCAGCAAAATGTTAGGGTGTTCAACACCCTTCTAGGAGGGTGTTGAAAGGGTGTGCGACCTTTGAGATAACGCGTTATTCGAAGGTCGCAGGTTCGGTTCCTGTCCATGGCAAGTTATCTTTTCACCCACATTTCTTTCTTCACATTTACATTACAATTCGGACTTATAACTTCCCCTATACTTTCCTTGGCAATATTGTCTGTTTGATCTCATTATATATATATATATATATATATATGTGTGTGTGTGTGTGTGTAGGGGGGGGGGCGAGAGGCGTGTCTCTTCCTCCTCTCGTACCCTTCTCCCCTTCGCTTCGCAAAGGCGCTGCGTGCACTGACCGTGCCATTCTCTGACCTTTATTTCTTCACCTAAAAAACCACTTCCCGTGCTCCCGCATGGTTGCAGAAGGTAGTGCATTGTTTTCTTTTTGGACCAAGCACGTCTCGTCTTCGATAATCTTGTGAAAACAACTTGCACTCGAACGGCTTTTGACCGAGCAAGGGTTTTTTGTAATAAATTCAAGCTTTTTTTTCTCAATTGCTTCTACACATGAATATGTGCTGTCCGTAGATCGTGACAGTAGCCCATTCATTTATTCACATATAATGTGGACGATATAAAGCGGCAAAGCATGTCGAATCATACAGTGCGAGAAGAAGTTAGTCTCTTTTACATTTTCTCAATTATTCTTAGTGTTCTGTAAAATTTGTCAATGCCTCAATCATTTCCTTGATTTTTTTCATCCCTGCGACATTTTTATCTTAGGAAAGGCATGCGTTCCTTGCGCTATGCGTGGTATTTGATTTGCAAGCATGGATGCAGCTCGATTCTTGCACGTGCACTCCCACGCCGGTGGTCTGGTGCTTATGGTGCTGAACTGTTGACCCGCAAGTCGCAGGATTGAATCCCGGCAGTTCACGGCGGCCACATTTTTAATGGACGAGAAAGAGTGCGAGACCTGTGTAGTTAGACTTAGGTGCACCTTAAGTAACCCCAGGTGGTTTAAATTTTCGGAGCCCTTCGGTACAGCGTCTCTAATGATTATATGACAACTTTGGGACGTTAAACGGAACAATTTTTAT
Organism: Rhipicephalus microplus; assembly: GCF_043290135.1. Lineage (NCBI taxonomy): Eukaryota > Metazoa > Arthropoda > Arachnida > Ixodida > Ixodidae > Rhipicephalus > Rhipicephalus microplus. The sequence continues at coordinate 168,184,322 of NC_134702.1, read as the reverse complement.
TCCAACAATTATAGGTGTACACCCTTCTGTTCTTCAACACCCTCACGAACGGCATAATAACACCCTTTTTCCCGTTACACCCTTCTCTGAGGGTGTAATAGCAAAGAAAAGGGTGTTACATTCATTCAAAGTGGGTGTAAATCTTGAAAACACCCTTTTTACACCCATAAGGGTGGAAAAAAATTTTACTGCGTGTTCGCTAGAACACACACAGCGACCAAGACCCCAGACCAACGCAACGCATTTGAAAGACGATGAGACAGAGAGAGCAACGTTGAGAGAGAGAAGGAGCGGCGCCGCAGCGGTGCCACAGCTGTCGACGCAGGTGTTCGGTGACGCAACTATTCGCTTATCTACGCCGCCGTTGTGGGAGCAACGCTGGCCGGGGTGAGCGGGGGGGGAGGCGGGAAACCCGCCTAGACGGCGTCGAAAGGCAAGCGCTATGGCGCATACGGCGGACGGCCGTTCGGCGCGGAATGACTCCTTGTAAACGGCAACTCTCCTTCCAGCCAGTAGCACAGCGATGTAGGTTATTTACCAGCCTCGGGTTCTTTGAGTATTTTGACGGAATGCGATTGCAGTGGGCGAAAAATAGTGAAGCAAAACTTGCGGAAAACAAAGTGCACCATGGAATGGCCAAAAACAATAATTATTTCGTCCTCGGTGGCATTAGCGGGAGAGCATCGCTACACCTTTTTCCAGAGGAATTTCTTTTCGCATTATCTGTGTCTGGCAATTCCGCGTATGGTGCCGCAAACACTGAATGCGTAGTCGAAGCTGGAACAAATTAATCCACAGTCGCGGATGTTTAGAAGGCTTGTCACGCACCACGAAACGTGCCGAGGTTGTTATAACAAACTTTTTGCTGACCACATGATCAGCACATAATTCCATATGGTTGCCCAATGAGCTAGCTAAGCACCTGTAGCAAAGGCAGGGCGCGTTCTTGTTAAACGTTAATATAAACGATGGTTGTGCATAAGTGCAGTGACAGCTTTCCGTGTGAATTGGTCATAACCCACGTTTTCGAGCGTAGAAGCGCCTCAGCGGACCTAATCAGCTACCACAGCAAGTTCGTAAGCAATGATGAGGTACGAAAATGTGCAGCTGTTTTCCATGTACTGAATAGTCCGTGTACAGTGCGTTGACCACCGCCATTTGACCACCTCCCATATAGATTCCCAGTCTGAACAGCTGTGGGACCTTAAACACTAAGAAGCAGTGCCCCCCCCCCGCACACACACACGAAATTTGAGGGCGCACGGGCTGATACACACGCATACTTATTCACAGGCGCACACACATACACGTATACACACATACGGCAACACACACACGCGACCGTAAAGGCACGCATGCATGGGCGTACACATGTGCACAGGCACGCTTAACACAAGCACGGACTCGCACATACACGCGCACGCACACATGCACGGGTGTACACACAATCGCGCTTACACGCGAACACATGCGCAGGCTCACGCACACACACCCATACTCGGGCGAACGGTGCGAGTGTGCACTGGAGTTAATGGGAAGCGTTTTCGCTTTATTGTGAACCGAGTGCTATATGTTGCTCTTCTTCTACTACTTTCTGGAGACATTGAGCTCAATCCTGGGCCTTTCGATAAAGGTGAAATGGATTATTTGAAGAAGTTGCAGGATACTATTATGAGTAAGTTAGAGAATATTGATACTAGGATAACTAACAGTGATACTAACATAGCTGAAATAAAGAGCAAGCTAGAGATGACCGAGGGCCATATAGAAAGCGTCATGAAATTGGTACATGAGCAAGCCACTGTAATAAAGAATCTAACTCATCAGATGCGAATTCTTCAAAAGAAAAATATCGACCTCGAAAACAGAAGCCGTAGAATGAACCTTGTGTTTTACGGGATAGACGATAATGACCAGCATGAAACTTGGGAACAGTCTGAGGCCCTCGTTAAGGGCATCTGCACTGCCCAATTCGGATACGAACTGACATCAGTTCAAAGGGCACATCGCGTAGGTCGTTTTAATGAACGGAAAAAAAGGCCAATTATTGTGAACTTTTCATCTGATAAGGAAAAAGAGGTCGTCCTTAAAAAAAGCCAAGAATTTGAAAGGTACACGGTACAGCCTTGAGCAGGACTATTCATTCGAAACGCGCACTGTACGAAAGAAGCTTTGGGAATATGGTAAAGCGAAAAGGGCGGATAAGAAAAACCTGGTTAAGCTAAAAGCCGATAAACTGATTATAAACGGCAGAGCATTTACTTGGGATGATGAAAAGGAAGAAGTCGTTGCCTTGTCTAAACGATGACAGGAAAATTGTACCATCTGCGTTCATCGTGATTTAATTATTGCAGTAGTGAATTGCCGAAGTGTAATAAACAAAATAGACGAATTCGCTGGCTTGCTTGATACCGTGAAGGCCGATGTCGTGTTCGGTACAGAATCTTGGCTCAACCCATCCATCTCTGATCATGAAGTGTTTCCTAACAATTATACTGCCTACCGTAAAGATAGGCCGAATCATGGGGGTGGTGTTTTCTTGTTAGTTCACTCGTCCCTTTCATCCGCTAATCTTGATATCGGTAATGACGCTGTCGAATCTGTCTGGAGTACTGTTACAGTCAGTAACAATTTTTCTTTTGTAGCTGGGACGTTTTATCGACCGCCCGCCGCGAACTCCAGTATTTTGCAATTATTAGGTGACATCGTTTCACAGGCGTCTGACCGTACGATATTATTAGCGGGTGATTTTAATTTACCCGATCTAAAATGGCGAAGTCACTCATGCGAGGTGCTGCATGCCAGCCGTAATAACCTAGAAATGAAGAACATTGTTGACACTTTTGGGTTGATACAGTACGTTTTAGAACCCACAAGACTTAAGCATACCCTTGATCTTCTCTTTTGTAACTCCCCTAATTTAGTAAGTAACGTTGATATCATTCCAGGCATTAGTGACCATCAGGTTGTAGTAGCAGGCGTTATAACAAAAATTCAAAAAATCACGAAGAGTATCAGAAGAAAGTTGTTCTTTTTTGACAAAGGTGACTATCCGTCAATTTCCGCAAGGCTTCTTGATTATTTGCCTGTATTTGAATGCTTGGTAGAGGAACACAGTGTAGAGTATTTGTGGAACACATTTAAAAATAAGATACTCGAACTCTCAGAGCAGTACATACCAAGTATGGATTCGGCTAAGCTTAAGAAACGTAAAAAACCGTGGGTGACTTACAGTATCCTGAAACTAATTAAGAAACGAAGACGGGTATTCAAAAAATACAAAAAAACGAAAGGTAAAGTTCATTATAAGAAGCTACAGGAGCTAACACGTGAATATAAAGAAGAATCAGTAAATGCAAAGCAGCATTTTTTTAAACGATTGAATGAAAATATGAGTACAAATCCTAAACCTTTCTGGCAATATCTAAAGGGATGTGGGTCTGATCCGGTTGGAATAAATGAACTTATTTTCGATGGACGCACTCTTTCCAATGATACGGATAAAGCCACGTGCCTAAATAATTACTTCCAATCCGTTTTTCTTCCTAAATCTGCATTGAGCTCACCCTTGCCAAGTAGCAGTGTTCCTCTCATGGAACCTCTTGTAATTAGTGTCAGCGGTATTGAGGCCTTGCTCAGGAATCTCGACGACAGTAAAGCTATCGGCCCTGACGGTGTCTCTCCAAGAGTTTTAAAACAGTGCGGTAACCCCATTTCGCTCTACCTTTACCTGATCTTTGAAAAATCACTAAGCACTGGCCAGTTGCCACAAGACTGGAAAGTGGCAAATGTAGTCCCGATCCACAAAGGAGGTCCTAAAAAAGATGTCACGAATTATAGACCTATTTCGCTTACCTCGATATCATGTAAAATCATTGAACATGTAATATATAAGGCTCTAATGAAGCATTTATTAGATTACGATTTGTTAACAAAGACTCAACACGGTTTTCGTAAGGGCTTTTCCTGTACGACCCAACTTCTCGAGTTCTACAACGATCTAGTATCCGAAATTGATCTAGGTGGGCAAACAGACTGCATCTTTTTAGATTTCAGTAAAGCTTTTGATACTGTTTCGCATCCTCTGCTCCTCGAAAAATTACGAATATTTAATATAGATGAGAGAATTTTTAATTGGATAGAGAATTACCTGTCACAACGCCGCCAATGTGTTGTCCTGAATGGTACTAAGTCGGAATTTCTAGAGGTCACTTCGGGCGTCCCCCAGGGATCTGTATTGGGGCCTCTGCTATTCATAATTTTTATAAATGACATTAACAAAGATATAAGCTCAAGTATACGGCTCTTTGCTGATGATTGCGTAGTCTACAGAAAAATTCAGAAAGAACATGATGTCCTTGAATTGCAGGCTGATCTTGCACGTATTCATCAATGGTGCCTTAAGTGGCAAATGAAGTTAAACACAAATAAGTGCGTTCATGTGTGTTTTACAAAGAAGAAAAAAATATTTGATGCAAATTTTTGTCTAGGAGGAAATAAATTAGATAAAAAATACTCGTACAAATATTTGGGTGTATTGCTGTCGCATGATTGTTCCTGGAATGCACATGTGGATTATGTGGTTTCCAAAGCCGCGATAGCGTTGAATTATATTCAAAGGAATTTGAGATGTGCAGATCCTAACCTTAGAAGCACGGCCTACCTCACTTGTATTCGTCCAATCTTGGAGTATGCCTGTACTCTTTGGGACCCAACACAAACAGGTTTGATAAATAAATTAGAAAAAATACAAAACAGAGCAGCCAGGTTTGTTTTGGGTCGGTACGGACAAAAGCAGAGTTGTACCGAAATGAAAAAGGAGTTAAACTGGGAGTTACTGTCGTCCCGTCGCAAAAAATTGCGTTTGAAGCTTTTATACCAGATATTTCATAAAAAAACGGGACTAGACAGCGACACTTACTTAAAAAGACCAGATTACATATCTCAACGTACAGACCACATACACAAAATAAAGCCGTGCCGGGCCAGGACGAACCTGTATTCAAACTCGTTTTTTGTTAAAACTATTAACGAATGGAATTGTTTGACATCTAAGCAAGTGTGCAGTGTTAATGAAGATGTATTTTTTTCAACTTTGTAACCCCCCTGCTGTAACGCCTCTGGCAAAGCGGGGATATGTATGAATAAAGAAAAAAAAATTATGTTCCTGTATATAATCCACAGTAAACATGTAGCTTATAACCAACGCTAAGGTGAGCTTTTGTAACGTGGATTGCAGTTAATTGCCATTATAGATGAAACGCGATTTGCTTCTGCTGGCATTCTGCTGTACTCGGAGAGCACCTTCACACATTCTAAGTCTAGGCCGTCATTTAACGCAAGGTCCACATATTCGTGCAGTAGCTACGCTGCTCGGCCGCCAATCCGAAGGTCGCAGGTTCGATGCCGGCCGTGGCAGTCGAATTCAGATGGAGGCGAAAAGGTAGAAGCCTGTGCACTGTGCGATATCAGCGCCCATTAAAGAACACCAAATGGTCAAAATCTCTAGAGCTTTCCACTACACGACCCTCATAATCTAATCGAGGTTTTTGAGACGTAAAATCCCAAATATTATAATTATGTGTTCTTCTTATGCTGCATATTCCATCTGATGAATCGTCACCTACACCCTTCTCAGGCACAAAAGCACCCTTAGAGCCTATTTTAGGGTGCTATCGAGGCAAGCACCCAAACAAATGGGTGCTTTTATTTCAATCGACCATTTATGGGTGTTAAAGGGTGTTGCAAAGGGTGCTTTCTCGCAAAAGCACCCTTTTTACACCCTTTTGGGTGTAAAAATTTTTACTGTGCCTGATGTACTACGTGATAACATAGAGCGAGCTGCACAACTCTATTCAGCTGATATTTTATACCTTATCGATGATTTTAATTCACATGTCACATCTCATCAAATTCTTTAGAAGTAACTCTCCACTCCAACTTATCACACGCTGTTCAGCAATTCACCCGTAGTATGCTGGACCTTGTTTTCACTATTGTAGCTTCTTATACTGGAGCGATTTCAGGCATAGGATTTAGCGACCACAAGCTCATTCATTTCCAGAGCAATTTAGCTGTAATGTTTACAGGCGCGGTTAATAAAGCTGTCCCTGATTATAACCGTGGCGATTGTGAAGAGTTTAATACTGAATTAGAATTTTTTTTCCATGGGCATTTTCTGTCGCCACTTGCCTCGCGGACTGTAAATTTGAACTAAATTCTTTTTTAAGGAAAAAATTGCCCGCAGCTTCCCTCGGGGGAACACTGAGGAGGATGCGGACCAAATAATTGGTTAACGGGGTGTTAAAGTGCGACTTACTTGGGTCGATGGCTAAATTGGTTAACGTGGTTGTGAAATGGGGTGTTAAATTGCGACTTACTTGGGTCGATGGCTAAATTGGTTAACGTGGTTGTAGGAGGGGGTGTTAAATGAGTGAACACGTACACACGTATGCGAAAGGGCGGCGCTGGTCGAAGGGACGTCGATCATTGTGTTTGTGGATTCGTTGGAATTCATTTCACCGCGACCTTGGACGTCGACGCGCCGTACAATCCAACCGACGAGCGGCAACTGAGCGAGCGAGCGCCGACCTTGAGTATATATACAGCACGACGGCGCATGCACTGTCAGCTGTTGAATGTTCTCGAAGCGCGACGCCACATGCGCGTCCACTGGAGAATCAGAATTGTAGATGTCGAACGCGGTGTGTAGAGGAGGAAGGGTGCACAGATGGTGGAGGAGTGAAGCGCGCGCGGTGTGTAGAGGAGGAAGGGATGCACAGATGGTGGAAGAGTGGGCGACGGCGCGACGGCGCATGCGCGCGCGTCAGCTGTCGAATGTTCGAGAAGCGGTGCGCACGGCGCGGACGGCGCACTACAAGGCGCGAGTATAAGATGCTCCGCATCTAAAAAATGTTAGAGCTAGTTGAATAGTTCATGCCTCTAATTTCTATATCCAACAATAAGACTAACTCTTGGTTTACGAAGCAGCTTTGAACATCACGAATTAAAAAGGAACGTTCGTATTGTAGCGATGCTGAGGCAGACAGGTTAAAAAGCAAGCGTATTTATTAGGGCGAACTTGTGCCCACAAGACTATGGTCGTCAAGTACGAGTAGCCGAGTGGTACAGATCCAACTATCTTCCTCTTCCTCGTTGCCGGAGCGCACGAACGCGTGGCGCATGCTAGCTGGGTCTTGCCGGTGCTGGTGCCGCGATGACTGTGGCGGGCTACTTGAACGTGGCGAACCTGTCACAGCATTACCCGCCTTCTTAGACGTATCGTCTCGATGCTTAAGACAATGAAAAGATACATGCGCACTCGCACTCGTTTTTCGACGATCTGTCATGATAGGGTTTCATGCGGACTACGTGTACCACTTCCGTGGGATTGCGGTGTCTTGAACTCACGTGTCCAGCGGTTCTGACTTCATAAGTGGCGTTGCTGATACGGTTGAGTACTTCATAAGGGCCGAAGTATCGGCAAAGAAGCTTTTAAGAGAGTCCACGGCGGCGCACTGGTATCCGTATCCACACTTTGTCACCGGGATGATAAAGTGCGTCACTGCGTCGCTTGTTGTACCGACTAGAATCGACGTGCTGTTGGTGGCGTATTCGGTATCTTGCCATTTGCCGTGCTTCTTCGGCTCTTTGCAAGAAGTCATCTAAGTTTGGAGTCATTTCGTTTTGGAGGCGATGAGGAAACCTGAGGACATGTCGAACAAAGGAAGCTCTGCGAAAAAGGTGAGAGTGGAAGAGCATACGGACAACTAGCAGGAGGGGACATCGACCTACTACTTTATTGATGAAGATATTGAATCTGATGAGGAAGCAGATCCTTTCACTCAAGTGACATATAAAAAGAGTAGATTTGAGAGAATTCCTGCGGTGTTCCAACCGATAGAGGAAACGAGAACCTTCTGGAAAGTAAACCCAAATGTTGTAGCCTCGGAAATTGTTGCACTTGCTAAATAGAAAGTGCGTTTTTTCCGAGTGAACAAAAATGGAAGTTTCTCAGTCACCGTGAGCTCTCTTGCTTCAGCCAAAAGCTTGTCTTGTGCGCAGGTGGCTGGCTTGCTGGTGAAGCCATTCATTCCGGAGTCTTACATGCGAAATGTAGGCAAAATCAGACATGCGCCTCTAGAGTCCACAGAAGAACAACTTACAGAATATTAAAGAGAGGCAGGAGTGATGTCGGCTAGACGCCAGACTCGTTACATACGACAAGAAGATGACACTGTTGCATCGCACCCACTGAGAAGTGTGATTTTACAATTCAGATATGACAGACCTCTTCCAGAGAAAGTATTCCTTGGATTTACAAGCCATCCAGTTGAGGAATATCTGAACCCAGCAAGACGCTGCTATAATTGTCAGAGGTTCAGACATTTGACGAAACATTGCCGAGGAACAAGGCGCTGCAAAATATGCGCCGAAGACCACCATCGCAAGGACTGCAAATCGATAACACAACCTAAGTGTGCCAATTGCAAGGAGCCCCCCGCTACGTCGTTCTCTGGATGCCCACAGAACAAGGTTACTTCTCTTCAATATCAACATGACATCATCTACGGTCGCACGCAACAGCATGACGCGCCTGAGCCCAACATGAACACCATGAACCCAGCACGGCCTCCTCGACGGCAAGCACCTAAACGCCAGGACCATGTAATGACGTGCGCGCAAGCTGCAAGAGGACAACGAAAGCAAGGGAAAAGTGCGGGGACATCAACAAGCCAGCAGCAAGCTCGATAAGAGTCTCAGGAGGGACCTCGAGAGAAAAGTAACCACGTGGTTAACATCCGAGAAAGCACTAGCACATCGCATCCAGTAAGTGTAACGCAACCAGAAAACTCCTCTGTGTCGATAGCTCATATTGTCATACCAATGTTATTCTCGGCTTTAAAAGCCATACTAGCCGCGATCCCACAGGCTAACAACCTTCCTGAGGTCAAAGCCATCTAGTCGATGGAACAGGTAGTGTTACAATTAGCCACAACAGTCGCTGCGCAGGCAAAACATGAAGAATTGTTATCAAAATGTCGGGATCTTCCAATGGAATGCGAATAGTATTCGCCCTAAGTGTGCAGACTTCCGAAAATTTGTGGCTCAGAGCTCCTTTCCAGTGTTATGTATTACAGAGGCCGGGGTAGACATCACTTTTCGGTTATCGAACTACGTTGTGTATATGTCCTCTAGATCTACAGGACTGAGCAGAGCGATGATATGTGTGAGAAAAGATCTGCCATCAGTACAGTTGAATGCTACATCATCGGATTATCCAGAATATGTAGCATGTGCGGTTAGATTTGGTCGAGTAAATATAACAGTAGTCAGCGTTTATCTCCAGCCTTCCACAAATATATCGCTTTCTGCATTGACAGCACTTTTCCGGACGTACACGAAAGCTGTGATATATTGCGGAGATTTCAATGCTCAGAATGTCATGTGGGGAAGTGCGTACTGCAATCGTCGCGGAAAGGACCTACAAAAAGCAATTCAGGATAGTTTATTATGCTTGTTAAATGACGGTTCAGTGACGTTCCTACGAGGTTTCAATTACTCGAGTTGCCTAGACCTCACGCTCTGCTCACATGATATTGCATCTGGGGCGTCATGGCGAACAGACATTGAAACAAGGGGTAGTGATGAATTACCTATCCTAATACAGCATCCAAAACTACGCTTTACTAAATATAGGCCCTCAGCAAAGATAACTAACTGGCAAGCATTTCGTTATCACATATCACATCAAGCTGATACTGTTACTGACACTGACAGCTTAGTCTCACTCATAGAAAACAAATTAAATCAGTGTTCTAAGTTCGTTAAAATTTCTGAAGGTTACGTTAGAGTAGACGCTGAATACGAAAGACTTAGGGCCATTCGCCGCAGAGCTGAAAGAAAATACATACGCACGGGTCTACTTGAAGAATACCACGACTGTCAAAGAACGCATGACCGCATGAGACGACAACTGGATAGACTAGGCAAAAAGCGCTGGTGGGATTTCTGCACTTCGCTAACGCCATTTACAACCGAGTCAAAATTATGGAATGTTCTACGCTCTTTAAGTGGGACAATAACACATCAACAACCATTTAGAGCCTTAGCTTTAGTGAATAATGTACCGGAAACAACCGTTGTGGACGAATTTCGTCAGCATATTACACGACCTAGTGCAGCCGGGCACCCGTCTGAATACATTAAGTCTGTTGGGGATATTAAAGCATTCATTACTTTTTCTCTCAATACACATCATGATGACCTAGATCGTCTGTTTTCACTGCAAGAATTAAATAATACTCTTGCAGTGTGCCGACAGAGAACAGCAGATGGTCCTGATGGGATAACATATGCAGCATTAAAAAACCTGGGTCCTGTGGCCACACATACTTTGTTGAAGATATTTATTAATGCATGAACAACAGAGTACCTTCTACCCTCCTAGAAAGTTGCAAGAGTGGTCCCAATTCTCAAACCCGGAAAAACGCCTTTATCTATAGATTCTTTCCGTCCTGTCAGCCTGACTAGCTGTCTTTGTAAACTTATGGAAAAGATGATAGACGCTAGACTTCAGTGGTGGGTGGAATGTACGAACGTGCTTCCAGAAAATATGGCAGGCTTTCGTAAACGCTGCTGCACCATGGATGCCATTCTAGACATAGTAACTTATGTAGACCGTGAGAGGAGCTGTGGAAGAATCGTCGTTGCAGTATTTTTAGATATAAAGCGAGCATTTGACACAACCAGCCACGCTCTTGTGCTACACGGTTTAATTCTGTTGGGAATAGTAGGCAGGACACTAAGATAGATTGCAGAATTTCTAAGAGACAGGAAAATCTTCATTGACACGGCTGACGGTAAAAGTAAAGAGCATGAAGTTAGTCAAGGAGTCCCACAGGGTAGCGTACTAAGCCCATTTTTATTTAATTGCGTTATGGCTGAAATATCCCATATCTTACCTACTAGTTTGAAATATTCCATATATGCAGACGATCTGTGCATTTGGGCATCAGGCACGAGCATTCAAGCAGTTCAGAAAAAAATTCAGGATGAGCTGGCAATAATCAATGGCTTTTTTAAGAGCAGAGGCATGATTCTTTCCCATGAGAAAACATCTGTACTTCCGTTCACAAGGAAATGCCTTAAGAAATTCAAACTTCAGATAGACTCTCAGCGCTTACAACTTGTGCGGCAGCACAAGTTGTAACCTGTCTTGGGGCACCACAGATAAAATCATTAGAGGACAAAGTCAACTCCCTAATCAATATATTACGGCGACTGACCGGAGTGAGATGGGGTAGTTCATGTTCTTCTTTATTGCGTGTACATTCAGCAATAATTCGACAAAGAATAGCTTACTCTGCCCCGTTTTTACATGGCATATCACGTAACTTAGAGGAAAGGATTCAAAGATTGTTGGCCAGAAGCCTTCGTCTTGGTGTACCGCGAGCGTCTACCAGTGCTTTAGTAATTGCGGAGTCTCGTCAACCGACTTTCCATGCAATGAGATTTACGGAATCTTGCCGGCATTATCTTCGGTTGGCAACTCAACACGCTAATCATCCCCTATACCGAACTATTCAGGAGAGATCAGCTGCAAGAATACATAAAAATATACTAGAATTCAAGAGTTTACTGTCTACGCACGAATACTGGCCTCCATGTGCATCCCACCCACCATGGCGACTCTCTATCCCAGATATTACAACTTCGATTCCGGGAATAAATTTTAAGAACGATCTGCCCATAATCGTAATAAAGCAATTAACTTTAACACACCTTTATACTAACTATGAAGACTATATTCACGTGTACACCGACGGATCGTGTCTGAATCAAAGCTCTACGTCGGCATTCTTTGTACCAGCATACCAAGCGAGAAAAGCTTTTAAACCCAGCCATTTCACAACATCCACAACGGCAGAACTCTATGCGATACTCTGTGCTTTACGCTTCATATGTTTACAACCAGGTCCACTTTGATGGGTAGTTTAGTTATCAGTGACGCACAGTCCTCATTAGTTTGTTTAAAAGGAATCAGCTTGGGAAACAAAGCTAGTGAGCTCGCATATGAAATACAGAGGACGTACGCTAGAGCAAAAGATTTAAACCACACTATAATGTTCCAGTGGGTGCCAAGCCACTGTGTAATCACAGGAAACGACATAGCTGATCACATTGCACGTACAGCACATGAAAAAAATATATCACTGCTACCTTTATCGATGAGCGATGCACGTTGTCTTGTAAATAAGATGAGCTGTCAACTGTCTAAGGAAACCTGGTTCAAAAATGGTGCGCAAAACTCTATGTTGTATAACATTGATCCCGGTATAAACTTGAATATTCCGTTAAAGGTTAGCCGATCGGTAGAAACAGTCATCCATAGGCTTCGACTTGGTACAGCCTACACGAAGGCTTTCCTGTATAGAATAAGGAGAGCTGGCAGTCCCACCTGCTCATGTGGAGAAGCTCAAGAAGACGTGGAACATATTATTCTGCATTGTAAAAATCATGACATACCTCGAAAGAACCTTTTTCAAAAACTCAATTTTTTGGATAAGCGACCTCCATCAACTGCGAAAATCTTGGGTCCATGGGCAAAAGGAAAGCTACAAGCCACTGCAGCACGTGCCGTCGTTCACTTTCTGGAGGAATCGGAAATAGCTCAAAAGTACTAAACAAACAACAAATGTTAACCGCGGTATGTTTCAAAACAGTATTTTCCTGCTTCACTACAATATTTTTGAGAAAACTTTTCTGAAAACATGTCAGTATTTAAGCGACAAGATATCGTTACACGTTTTATTGAACTTTCACGTTTTTGTGTGAACACTTGAATTGGCGTGATTACTTGTGTGGGTTTCTTTTGGTTTGTTTTTTACAAACTCAGTGTGGTGCGGACACAGTTCTACGCAGTGTGGACTCACTTCTGTGTGGTGTGGACACTCAGTGTGGAAAAACGTGAACTCATTGTGTAAGTGTTGGGCTATGCACATATGTATAGCCTTGTGTTTGCTAGTGAATGTGCGATGTTGACTTTTGTGCAAGAGAAGAGGAGTAGCCGGCGCCACGCATTGGCGCCAACCTCTACTTACATACATTTAATAAAAAAAGGTCGGGTGGATAGCTGCTTTCGTTTTGTAGTGGTAACGTGGCATCCAGCGGGGTGGTCACTCTTCGGCCGAATACTAGTTCGAAAGGGGCAACGAGGGTTACCGAATGTTACGTAGGGTAATATTCCATCCCACTGTTTATGTTCAACATCGACATACATTGATAGCATGTCAGTCAGAGTTCTGTTGAGGCGTTCGGTTAAGCCATTTGACTGAGGGTGATACGCTGTTGTTCTTCTGTGATCGGTATTTGGCATGCGCATCAGGCATTGCATTATGTCGGCAGTAAATGCGGTGCCCCGATCCGTAATAACGACGATGGGCGCACCATGTCTGAGCACTATGTTGTTCACGAAGAACTTGGCGACTTCGGCAGCTGTCGCACTGTACAGAGAGTCAGTCTCAGCATAACAGGTCAGGTAGTCTATGGCTACGACTATCCATTTCTTGCCTGCACACGATGTCGGGAAAGGTCCTAGGAAGTCCATGCCGACTTGTTTGAATGGGGCATCTGGAGGGTCTATTGGCTGGAGAAGGCCGGCTGGTTTTACGGGTGAAGTTTTGCGCCGTTGACATTGACGACAAGTTTTCACGTAGCGCTGCACTGATGCGAGCAACTTAGGCCAATAGTATTTCAGGCGAATCCTGGCGAATGTTCGGCTCACACCCATGTGTCCAGATGTTGGCTCGTCGTGGCATGCGTGCGAATTTTTCTCTCGCATGACTGTGGGCTCGACTAGTAAAAACGTTTCACCATCAAGTTCGAAGTTCCTCCTGTAAAGGACACTTCCTCGAAGGCAGAACGCGGAGAGCCCTCTGGAGAATATGCGAGGGACTTGAACGTCGACACCCTACAGGTGTTGTATAAGCGCCAGCTAATCCGGGTCATCTCGTTGTAGTTGAGCTATTTCGGATGCGTCGACAACGCCTAGAAACGGGAAGCCTTCCTCTTCAGGTACACTTGGGTCGACGGGAGAGCGTGACAGGCAGTCGGCATCACTGTGTTTCCTTCCAGATTTGTACACGACCATAATATCGTACTCCTGCAGCCTGAGGCTCCATCTTGCTAGTCGACCTGACGGGTCCTTCAGATTTGCCAACCAGCATATAGCATGGTGGTCACTGACAGCTCTGAACGGTCTACCATAAAGGTAGGGTCGAAACTCGTTTATTGCCCAGATGACTGCGAGGCACTCTTTTTCAGTTGCAGAGTAGTTTGCCTCAGCTTTTGATAGTTTGTGGCTGGCATAGGCTAACACTTTTTCTTGACCATTTTGCCACTGGACAAGGATGGCGCCGAGGCCGACATTGCCGGCATCGGTATGTACTTCAGTGTCGGCTGTCTCATCAAAATGGGCAAGTATTGGTGAACCCTGTAGTCGTTTTCTTAATTCGTCAAAAGCTTTCTGTTGTTCGCTTTCCCATGTGAAGGGCACGTCGTCTTTTGTCAGTTTTGTAAGAGGATACGCAATCTTTGAGAAATTTTCAACAAATCGCCTATAGTAGGCACATAAACTCACAAATCTACGCATTGACTTTTTGTCTCTAGGTGTAGGGAACCTCTGAACAGCGGCTGTCTTTTCGGGATCAAGACGAACACCATCGGAACTAATGACATGTCCAAGGAATCGCAGCTCTTCGAAGCCGAAGTGGCATTTTCGGGTTTGATTGTCAATTTTGCTCACCGGATGGCTTCCAATACTGTGCGTAGTCGCTCTAAATGTTTGTCAAACGTTGCAGAGAATACCACCACGTCATCCAAATACACTAGGCATGACTGCCATTTCAATCCGGCAAGGACAGTGTCCATCATTGGCTGGAACGTCGCTGGTGCGAAACAGAGGCCGAATGGAAGCGCTTTGTATTCGTAGAGGCCATCTGGTGTTACGAATGCCGTTTTTTCACGGTCCCCCTCGCCGACCTCTATTTGCCAATATCCGCTTTTCAGATCTAAGGATGAGAAAAACTTTGCGGATCGCAACCGATCTAGTGTATCGTCGATACGTGGCAAGGAGTAGACATCTCGTTTAGTTAAACTGTTCAGTTTTTTGTAGTCGACACAGATTCTAAGTGTGTTGTCTTTCTTCTTAACGAGCACTACGGGGAACGCCCATGGACTATTCGAAGGCTGGATGACATCATCCGAAAGCATCTCCTCCACTTGCTTTTTGATAATCATTATCGGGATTATCACAGAAAGAACGGGAACTTCCCGTTCTTTCTGTGACACCCGATATGGATGCGGGCATATAGGTCTCGTGTCTTCTTGCGTTATAATTCTGCGTTTCATGATTGACGTGCGCTGGACCTTCGAGGCACTTGAAAAGCAATCAGAGAATTCTTTTACCAAGGCGTAAATCTGTTTCTTTTGACTGTCCGGAAGGCTCTGATTGCTGGTCACGGATGTGTCGATGTTGCAGGCCACTGGTCGAGTGGTTGATGTCGTTAAGCTGCATAGTTCAGTCGCCATACAGAAGTCGTGTAAATAGGCAATAGCCGTGCCTTGAGCGATGTGTTGAAGTTCATTGGAGAAATTCGTGAGTAGGACATCTGCACAGCCTTTTGTCAAGTGAACAAGACCCCTAGCTACGCAGACACCTTTGTTCAAAAACAGCCCTTCATTTGTATCCGCTGTGCCTTCGCGGTTGTACAATGCATCATTTTCTACGAGCACCATCATACTGCAGCGTGGCGGCACAGTTACGTCATCATGAACAACGCGTAGAGCAGTTAGGCGTCGTTCCTCAGATTCCTCCACAGGTATAGCTCGTTCAGTCGAAAACGACACGCTGGACCTACGCAGGTTAATTACGGTGCCATTAGCTCGCAAAAAATCCATTCCTATAATGAGTTCCCTTGAACATTCTGGCAGCACAATGAAATCGGCCACGTAAATAAAGCCCCGTATTTCAAGTCTTGAAGTGCATCTGCCAAGGGGCGTAATAATGTGACCGCCTGCCATGCGTATCTGCGATCCACTCCCCTGTGTCACAACTTTGTTTAGCTTTTTCACTATCTTGTGACTTATCACTGAATAATCAGCACCGGTGTCGACTAAGGCATTCAGCTCCCATCCTTCCATTATCAACCGCAAATCTGAAGTAAAGTTTTCGTTGCTGCACCCATCTACCGGAAATACACCGTCATCACCTCAAACCATTTTGGAGGATCTTCGTAACTGACGTTATCAGCTGCCTCACCTCCACAGGTCGCTTGCTTCAGTTTTCCGGGAGTGGACTTAAAGAGCGATGACCAGGCTGCCTTGAAGGTCCACGTGGGCTGGATGACCGGTAGCGCATAGGCGATGGTGACCGTGACCGGTGTTGGCGTGAAGGTGGCGAGTTCTGGCGCGTGGACAAGTACTCCTCAATCTCCGCTGGTCGTTCGCCGTTTCGGGGGCACGGTGCATACGACGGGAAGCCTCTTAATCCAGCCTGTCGGTAAGGACAGAATCTGTACAGATGACCCGCTTCCCCACAATGAAAACACAGAGGCCTGCCCTCGTGATCACGCCAGACGTCACTTTTCCTGGGCCTACGCTCCACATAGTGATGTGTGCTACGTGCTCCTGGGGGCAGATAGGTAGCTGTTGGTTCTCGTGGACGAGGTGCGCTACGTGCCACAGGTAGGAGAGGAGTCGTCGCCATCGCAACTGCTGCATTGCTGTGTACCGTGGGTTGTCTGACAACCTCAGAGTATGTTCGGATAAGTCGAACCGGCTGCAGCTCACGCTCTGGCTCTTGTATCACCTGCCTCAGTTCGTCACGAACAACGTCCGTAACAGATAGTGCAGTTGGAGTCTGGAGCATTTGCAGTCTGCTGAGTTCTTCTCTATTAACTGATCTAATGAGCTATCGCAGGACTTCAACGTCGTTTCGTACGCCTCCGGAGACTACCTGTGCAGATGCGCAGTTAAGATTCCGGTTGTACTGCCGAGCCCGCTGTTCCAGTGCTTTTTCAGTGGCTGTCGCTTCCGAGTAGAACTCGGCAACTGTGCTTGGAGGGTTGCGGACGAGAACGGCGAACAGCTCTTGCTTCACTCCACGCATTAGATGGCGCACCTTCTTATCCTCAGCCATGTTGTAATCCGCACGCTTGAACAGACGGACCATGTCCTCAATGTACATAGCAGCACTCTCGTTCGTGAGCTGGTTCCTCGATTGAAGAGCAGCCTCCGCCTTTTCTTTCCGGTCTATGTTCGCGAACGTAGCCACCGCTTGTCTTCAAAATACCTCCCAGGTAGACAACGAGGTTTCATGATTCTCAAACCATGTCTGCGAAGTCTTCCAAGGCGAAGTATCCGCGACGGAGCTTCTCTCTTTCGTCCCATTCATTCAAGCTCGCCACTCTGTCGAACAGGTCGAACCAATTCTCAACATCCTCGTACGAGTCACCGTGGAATACTGGCGGCTGGTGCGGTTGGCTAATGAACACTTGTGCCGGTGTTACCTGGCTAGTCATAGTGGTGGCATCCATCGTTTGAATTCCCCTTGGTGTGAAGTGAAAAGGACTGAACTCAGGTGAGTCACCTTGAAGACGGCGACTTGCCCTCTGGTGTACAGGAGTCACTTCCACGGGGTTGATACGCTGGTCGTCGGGGCTACGCTGTCTTGAGATCGCGGGGCTTCGATTCATACCCTGCACCTCCACCAGAAATGTAGTGATGCTGAGGCAGACAGGTTAAAAAAACAAGCGTATTTATTAGGGTGAACTTGTGCCCACGATTCTAAAGACTATGGTCGTCAAGTCCGAGTAGCCGAGTGGTACAGATCCAACTATCTTCCTTTTCCTCGTTGCCGGAGCGCACGAACGCGTGGCGCATGTCAGCCGGGGTCTTGCTGGTGCTGGTGGCACGATGACTGTGGCGGGCTACTTCAACGTGGCGAACTTGTCGCAACAGTATAATACTGCGAAACCCAACGATTCTGCTTCCTACTGGGAAAAATACAATGTCTGCTTGCAAAAATACTGCAAAGCTCTCGGTGCAGCAAAGAAGAAACATTATTCGCAGGCTTGCCTTCACTAATCAAAAATAATTTTAAATAGTTCTGGCAACTAATCTCTTCTTGCAATAACTTTTCTATTATGATATACAAACTACGCTTTCTAATGAAGCTTCCGCGATTACCTTCACTGCATTTTTCGCCTCAGTTTTTCAAAAGATGATTGTTCGAATGCGCCATTTGTCCCCGATCTGCCCTTTCCTTTTAAGACTCCCATCACCGTCACTGCGAATGTTATCGCGAACCTCATCACGAATCGTAGTTTTTACTTCATCGGACATTGATAACATTACGTCTAAAATATTGAACACCACCACTGATATTTCCAGTCACTTTCTGTGTCACATCCCTAACCAGTATCTGTCACCTGGTAAGACAGCTAGAGACTGGAAGATCGGCAAGGTAGTCCCCACATTCAAGTCTGAAGTCCGGCGACAGGCACTCGCCCCGTAATTGTTGACCCA
The DNA here is from genome assembly GCF_043290135.1 of Rhipicephalus microplus. NCBI lineage: Eukaryota > Metazoa > Arthropoda > Arachnida > Ixodida > Ixodidae > Rhipicephalus > Rhipicephalus microplus. Next base: position 168,165,734 of record NC_134702.1, on the reverse strand, counting down.
TTTCACCAACATGCATGTCCTGCAAACTACTTGCAACATACATATCTTGCAACATACTTGCAACATACATACTTGCAACATTCTCATATCTATTATCACCTTGAATCGAATAACTCCTGTTAGGTTGTTTGCAGATGAATGCGTCATCTACCGCTTTATTAAATTTATCGACGATCATTGCACTTCCCAAAACAACTTTAATTGAACCTACAGGCGGTGCGAAGCTTAGATGTCTCTTTACGCCTCTAAATGCAAGTTAATATCTTTCACTAAAATGCGTACTAACCCATACTTTCACTGTACTATTTATAATACCGTTGTTTCAGGCACACCATCATACAAATATCTCGGTGTTTACCTTTCATCAGAAATATCTTGAACCATGCACATGGCAGCTGTCTCTTCAAAAGCCTCCCGGTCTCTCGGCTATCTGCGCAGAAAGTTGCGCAACGCCCCGGCTAACGTACGCGCATAATTAAATCTAACTTATTATGCTCGCCCACAGTTCGAGTATGCGTCATCCACATGTTGACCACATTAACAGTACCTTGTCCGTACGTTGGAAGCCATCCAAAATAGTGCAGCGAGATTTATTGCTGATAACTACAACTATCATTCAAGCATCACCCTAATAAAACGAGACCTTGCATTCATGTCACCTGATCAACGCCACGTCAATGCCCTTTTATGCTTATTTCATAGGTACATCTACAGTAACCGATTTCACTCTGCCGCTTCATCTTCCTCCGCGCCACCTCGACGAATTCACCACGCACGTAAATTAATGCGCAGACATGGTCACGCACAAGCAATTAGCTCATCTCCATTACCTCGACCACATTGTAACAGCCTTCCAGATCACATCGTACCCAACTCTAATTGTGAAACTTTTTGTGATAACCTGCTTTCGTAGCGTTTTACTATTGTGTAACTTTGCTGCACTTTGCTGTTCATCACTTTTTTGCTTGTTTACTTTCTGGTTCTTCATACTTGTCTGTATTTTTCACAATGTATATATTGATGCCCTCCTTCCTTACTCAATGCCATTTATTGGGCCTTTAAGGTATTTTGAAGAAATAAAAAAGTACTTATTATTACAGTGGTTTTTCGACGTGTGCTGTGGTTTTCTCAAATGGTTTTCTGTGTGGTAGCTTCCGACACTCCAGAAGCGAAATGGTAAGCTTCAAAAGCTGATGTAGAACTACTTTTGTTGGAGCTCTTTCGTAGGCACGATGACATTACCTCGAAATAGAAAGCAAACAGAGGTGGGTGGATGGAAAAATTTCAAGAAAAATTAACGTTTTACTCGGCCGATCTCCTCCATTCCGTGCATGCCATGTCCAGAAAAAACATTTATGAAGTCCGACAGAGTGCGTCTCAGGGCGCACCGGGTTTCTCCCACGTCGGTACCGAAGGAATAGATTTGATTCTGTTTGTAGTATCGAGCGGCGGACGCGCCGCACGGAGAACACTGGGCACTGCGGTGAAGCGCCGCCTGACAAGAAGTACGCCGCAGCAGGTAGCCGAGTAGGACCTCCTTTTATATGACACAATCATCGCTATTATATATATATCTATATATATATATATATATATATATATATATATATATATATATATATATATATATATATTGTAGCATTGATATATAGCACAGGCAAGAGCACCAGTGAAAGAAGAGAAGGAAGAGGGTTGTTGCTGCTCGCGCTCGCTCCGCTTGACAGCTGGTCGGCTTTACCTCGGCGTTTTTCCCAATTAAACTGTCTTCGGCTCACTGCTAAAGGCATACTAACATGTTGAGCGGTTCTGTCACCGGCGTGTTCCTCATGCAGGTACCATCCATGAACCCTACGACTACGCCCACAAAGAGCTACCACAGACGCTGCCTCTCGATGCTATTCAGCTACCGCTCCACCGAGCCGCCGCGCCTTCAACCAGCACCGATCGCCCTCCCCACGCCAACGTTCACCTTCACCGATGCTTCGGCGTGCACCACCTGCCCAAACGGAAAACTGACCATTGTTATGAATTCGCTGTGTCGCGATGGTAGTGGTGGCGAAGAACAGCTAGCCGTCGAGCGGACTTCGCCGAAGCCTTTGCCCGAAGGCGAAGCAGGGAGGCAATCGTTTTGAAAACAGTAACAAGGAGAGTTTACTGTAGCAAGTTGTCATTTGTACAGAGCCGGCCAGCACGACAACGTCGGCTGGGGCAAATCCTCTAAACATGGGGCCGACACGGCCTTAAATAGCGTTTTCGGACTCTTCTGCGAGACCACTTCCCCGGAACGGCACAGTGGCTCGGCTGAGGAGAGGCAGCCATACCCGGAACTTCAAGGTGGTTCGGCGGAGGAAGGGACGTTATCCCCGGAACTGCACGGTTCTCCTGCAGGGAAGGCGGCGCTGGGAGGGGAGAGACAGTTCGTCGGAACAGCGCTCGATCTCGTGAGACGTGCTCCCGAACGAGGAAAATGTCTGTGGCATAACAGCACCCCTGCCACCAGACAATGCATCCGGAGTTTTGAGCCGTATAGGGCTGATCGGAAGGAGGGATGCTGGTTGACCGTCGGTAGCCGTTCCGCTCTCTCCGCCCATTGAGACTGTCATAGGCCTGCGGAGGTTCACTTGAACGATGGAGTTGAACACAAAGCCGAACCACTCTGGCCAAAGCAAGCACCCTCCAAATGCTGATCAAATCGCCAGACCAGCAGAAACAAAACGCTTCCTCGACATTACGCTGGGCTAACAAATAGCATCACGAGCAACAAATCTCTGGAGGGACACACAATGCCGACACTCCTTTACAGTGCAGGACAATGCTAAACTAAACAGAATTTTTGTTTTCGTGAGCGATTCTCGATTGTGACCCGGGAAGATTGGGGACGATCGAAGCTGCTGAGGTTAACTCGATTTGGCCCCGAATCTACAATTCAGAATACCAAGAACTACCGAATCACGCACATTTGCGTCGCCTGCAAGCATAAGATTGTCAAACTTGACAAAGTTTGTCCTCCTCAAGCTCTCACTTAAATGCGCGCAGCCAATGATTATCACAACATAAAACGCGCTTGAAAAAGTAAGTAAATAACAATGAAAATCAAACTTGTGCCCGTTAAACAAAACAAAGGGCAAAGTTGACCTACAATGACACGCATAATAACATGTGATCTCAAACATAAAAGGTATTTTAAACAGGGGATTTTACGTAGCCTTACCTGTTAAAATAAAACAGACTGACTGTTACCTTTCGAAATATTATTGAAACAAAATAATCAAACAAACAAATCAATGTCAGCTTTTTCGATGAGAAGGAAAGTAAAACTTGCAAACATTCCGACACATTCCTTGCTCAACGGCTGACGACAAAACTAGAAAAGTTATTTGCAAAGCTGATTACAATATTCATTTTTAGTAACGGCAAGACGGGGGCCCTCTCAGACGAACTCTGGGGAGTCGCGCACTCCATGGCTTTCGAGGGATCCGGTCTTGACAAAGGCACAACAAACAAAGCTGTTTGCCGAACCACGGCCGGACTCGACGCTCCTTCCGCACGCTCCTTACGGCCTTCTCAATACCGGCGCCGCGCATATATTTTTTTCTGACGCGTAGAGGGCAGCACCACCTCACTGTAAGCTCCGCCTGCTCCCCGCGTCGCCGACTGCGACTTTTCTTGACTGCGTTCGATGACCTCGGGTAAACAATGCATCAGACACGCTCAGGCACGCTAACTGCACTAGCGTAGCCATGGTTTATTGTTGCGTGCCGCTGTGTAAGTCACAGCAAGGGAAGACGCCGGGTGTGTCGTACCACCAATTTCCTAGCGATGAGGAACTGTGTTCGAAGTGGAGGAAAAATGTTTCACGTGAAAACCTCGTCATCAATGCAAGTCCGCATCGACTGTAGTGTGCAGCAAACACTTAACGGAAAGTGACTATGTTCCCGGATATCGTATCCGGAAACTGCGTCCAGGAGCCGTGCCCACGGTCTTCGATCAGTATCCTTCGTATATGGTCCCGGCTACGAAGAGGCCGCGTAAAGAACCTGCAGCGCGTGGCCCCTCGGCCACCTCGGCTCCTCGACAGCCGACGAAACGGAAAGCGGAATCATCGCCATCTACCTACGGGAAGTTCTAGTTCACCTTACGACAAAATAAATATTGCTTTTTCTCTCTGAATTTTGTGCGCTGTAATGAATTACTGTTGCTTGTGACAACACGCGCGTGCGAAAATCCGCGAAAGCTGCCGGAATGGTTGCGACTGGGTAAGCGGTGCTCCCAGAGGTCGACTATACCATTTTAACCTCATCACATGCAACGACCGAGCTGTATTGTGTGGATAAAACGTTCATCTTCAAGAATTCAGGCGCCGCAGTTGGTTCTGCTCCTCGTACTCAGCGCTGTTATGATGGCCATAGCGTTGTGGCGCGCACACTGCGCCCGTGAACGCGCTTGGAGGCGGCGGAGCAACAGTGGTCTAGCAGCGCCACTCCGAACTTGCGGCGGCAGGCAGCAAAACGCCCCAATGCGAAGGCCGTAAGGGGAGCGCCGGAGAAGGAGTCGAGTCCGGCCGTGGCCGAACTCGGTAGCACCAACTTTCGACGTACAGCCGCTTAACTCGAACAAGGGGGCATCTGTCCTGCGTCCTTTATCCCGCCCGTTCGACCCGTGACCATTTCGCCACGGCGGGGAACAACAGCCTGTGTTACGGCTCAGGCGTAAGCTATGCTTCCCTTCCTGGTTGCCTCTACGCGGCAGTGAAAAATGAGACCAGGCGATGATCTCGGTGTCCGCATTTTCCTGAAATGCGGTTTTTCTTGGCGCACTTCTCGCCTAATCTCAATCTCCGCGGCAATCTGCACTTCAAGCATTTCATAGAGGACCTTTTCGCGATCTTACGCCTAGCCCTGAACCTGGCGTCTCGACTAATGACGTCACGGCACTTAACAGCGGCTTCAGCGCGCTTGGCGCCAGTCGTCTTTACCGCTTTACGCTACGCCGACGCCTCTTTCTGTTCGAACTTCTCACAATACTGGCAGTCTCGACACACTTACCCACAAGTGTGCTGCCTTCTTTGTGTGGAGTCGAAGCTCCCGATTTGTTAGCTAGCGTCCCCTCGGGCCCAATTCTAGCTGTCTGCCTGTGACAGAAGGGGAATCCCGATGACTTTGAAGCTAACAAGCACGCTTACAGAGCTTTCGATCGCTGGGGGTCTATTGCTGTCGTGGAAAGCCTTTTTTCTCTGGCCCTCGAAGTCGGCCTCGTGCACTCTTTCACGAGCTTTATTCTGTAGCGGTTTATGTCACGCATCCTGCTCAAGCTTTTGTCGACAGGCGTCAATCTCTAGCGCCTTGCAATGCGACTTGTCGTCAAGCTCTTTTCGACGCGATTCATCTTGACCATGTGCGCTGCGAAGCGGCTCCGTCTCCAGCGCTTTACGGTGCACCTCCGCGTCCTTAGTTATGCGATGGGCCTCGGCTCTTGACTCCTCGCGATGCACCTCAGCGTCTGGCTCTCTACGACGCACTTCGGTGTCTTGCACCTTGTGACGGGCCTCAACGTCAGATGCCTCGCGACTTTCCTCATCCTGAAGCGCTGCGCGACGGGCCCCCATCGCTTTACTGCATGCGTCGTCTTTCAGCGCCCTACGACGCGCCTCGTCCTCTCGCTCTTTTCGGCGGGCGTCTACCTTTAGCGCCTTACCACGTGCTTCAGCGCTGTTACTATCGCTCTGACTTCCAGCAGGACACACGCGCACACACGCACACACGCACACACGCGCACGCACACACGCGCGCACGCGCACGCACACACGCACACACGCACACGCACACACGCACACGCACACACGCGCACGCACACACGCACACACGCGCACGCACACACGCACACACGCGCACGCACACGCGCACACGCACACGCGCGCACGCACGCGCGCACACGCACGCACGCACACGCACGCACACGCACACGCACACGCACGCACACGCACACGCACGCACGCGCACACGCACACGCACAAGCACACGCGCACACGCGCACACGCACACGCACACGCGCGCGCACGCACACGCACAAGCACACGCACACGCGCGCGCACGCACACGCACAAGCACACGCACGCACACACGCGCACACGCACGCACGCGCGCGCGCACGCACACGCGCGCACACACGCGCACACGCGCGCACACGCACGCACGCGCGCGCGCACGCACACGCGCGCACACACGCGCACACACGCGCGCACGCGCGCGCACACACGCACGCGCGCGCACACGCACGCACGCGCGCGCGCACGCACACGCGCGCACGCACGCGCACACACGCGCGCACGCGCGCGCACACACGCACGCGCGCGCACACACGCACGCGCGCGCACACACGCACGCGCGCGCACACACGCACGCGCGCGCACACACGCACGCGCGCGCACACACGCACGCGCACGCGCACGCACGCACGCGCACGCACGCACGCGCACGCGCACGCACACACGCACGCGCACGCGCACGCGCACACGCGCACGCGCACGCGCACACGCGCACGCGCACACACGCACACACGCGCACGCGCACACACGCGCACGCGCACACACGCGCACGCGCACACACGCACACACGCACACACACGCACACGCGCACGCGCACGCGCACGCACGCGCGCACGCACGCACACGCGCACGCGCACACACGCACACGCGCACGCGCACACACGCACACGCGCACGCGCACGCGCACGCACGCGCGCACGCACGCACACGCGCACGCGCACGCGCACGCACGCGCGCACGCACGCACGCGCACGCGCACGCACGCGCGCACGCACGCACACGCACGCGCACACGCACACACGCACACGCGCACGCGCACGCGCACGCACACACGCACACGCACACGCACATACGCACACACGCACACGCACACGCACACGCACATACGCACACACGCACACGCACGCGCACACGCACACGCACACACACACGCACATACGCGCACACGCACACGCACACACACACGCACATACGCGCACACACACACGTACACGCACACACACACGCACATACGCGCACACACACGCACATACGCGCACACACACACGTACACGCACACACACACGCACATACGCGCACACACACACGTACACGCACACACACACGCACACACATACGCGCACACATAGTATATATATATATATATATATACGTGTGTGTGTGACGTATGAAGCAATGGTTAGAAGTAGATGAAGAAAAAGCGACAGGCGAGAGTAGAATAAACATGGCGTATGAGCCAGGCCACGTCTCCCCTTCATCATAGCGTCACACGAGTCGACAGGATGGAGACCTGCCTGCCCCTTCATCAGTCGCTCAGCATCGACGCAGTTCTACGCAAGACACCCTGACCACACATGGACAACCGTGCAAGCGCCTAGCATTACGCATCGACCAGCATCATGTCAGAAGCATCTACTGACCTTCCCATCCCGAAGTACACCGGAGCAGCGGACGATGGACCCGTACAAGACTGGTTCGACCAGTTCGAGCTCCACGCTACCGCTGCATCATGGTCGGAACGGGAGATGGTCATCAACTTTACTGACTACATCTCAGGTGAGGCATTCAAATTTTACCTCACCCACATCTTCGAGAACGATGAGTCTTGGAAAAAGATCAAAGAAAAAATGATCACCCGTTTTAAACAATACTATGAAAACCTGTTCATACCTCATCAGTGGAAGGCTTTTCAACTGACGCATCACAGTTACGCGAAGTCTTCCCGCAGTAAGCCTATTTTCCAAACGAGGTCTCAGAGAAAATATACCACCATTGTACCATCATATGACTCTTCCGAAAAAACGTCACGCATTCGAACACCGACTGGTAACGTGCACGTCGCAACAGACAAGGTAAAGCGTCCGTGTACCGAAAAGAGTCTAGAAAATTTCGCCAAAAAACTGAACCTAAACCCGCCTTTCCCAAGAGCAATGAAATCGGCATTTTCAACGTGTTCACTGCACCACAACACTTCAGATTTTACAGAACCACCCAAATGCCTTGATGCATCGTGTCACACACAAGGCCCAAACGGTTTCGAGCGTGTGACGGAATTCACGTGTGACGAGCTGGTGAATCCTCGCAATACCAGCCCGCACCCTGACGTTCCCGACCAGGGTCGTTCGACAGACACTGTCAGCCTAACTACGCTGCAAAAAGAAAAACATACGCCATCAGAACCACCTGAAGCCATGTCTGTTGTGCTCTCTACGTCAAGTGACAACACACATGAGAGTCAAAGCACTGCAGGAATTTCGAATCCATCAACGCCGGCGCATTGTCAACTGACAGAAGCATTTACAATCAAGGATGACTCACAACCATCTTGGGAGCGTTCTCCTCAGCCTGTCACGCTGCTTTCATCGCAGGACAAGCCTAGCAGTACAGTGTCGACTACCGACAATCTACTGATCACATCACCATCTAAAGAAAAGGAGACTCATGTTCCTGAAAGAGGCCCATCTGACGAACTTTCACATGAAGACGAGCAATTTCAACAAAGGCAACTCCACGAACTCCAAGAACTGCAACGGCTACTCGAACAAGAACAACGATCAAGTGAAACCTCCTCACGAGTACACTTTGAGCTGAAAGATCATCAGAGACAACATCAATTAAAGAAGCAAAGACGAAGTCGATGCCTCAGCCATCTTCGCAGAAAGCAACGTCAACAAAGTTTCCTGCACCAGTTCTCAACACCGTGTCTACGATTCAACAAACTGAGAGAAGACCACAGAAAGCTACGAAAGAGACGTGCAGCTACCACGTGTACAATGAAGGAACAAAGGCATCACACCATCAGCTTCGGTTCTCGCACATGCAGGCTGCAAGCATTCGTTCTGTCTCAGCCACGACACAGAAAGCAGCGTATACGACGGAGAACTTCGTGCCTACGACATCCGACTCTCAAATGCTACAGGTACTTCGACCCTTGTTCATTCATGACGAGAATCGCTGTGTCATCAGTAATTTCTACGTTCAGGGCGTGCTTCAGTTGGCCAGAACGCAACAGTCAACCTCGCCCACCAGAGTTGTCATAAAATTCATCAGACTGCTCAATCGGCCTTGAAGATTTAGTGAGATTGTGAAACTCCGTCTGGACGTGAAACTGCGAATTTAGGCATTGTTTTGTTCATTCACTTCTTTAATTTGTTATAGTTTGTAACCAGTGCCATCTTTCGGGGGGAGGGGGAATCGTGTGACGTATGAAGCGATGGTTGGTAGAGGCCGAGGAAGAAGAAGTCAGAGTAGAATAAACATGGCGTATGAGCCAGGCCACGTCTGCCCTTCATCATAGCGTCACATATATATATATATGGATCGGATGGATTGATATGTACAACACCCATATATATATATATATATATATATATATATATATATATATATATATATATATATATATATATATATATAATCTACAACGCCCTCTTGCGGGCCAATCAACGGGTGCGTTTCCAAACCAGAACCAAAGCACCGATACCACATCATCCCCCCTTGAAATGATGATGTGGTCCCCCACGCAAACAATGCAAAATATTACAATGCACAGAATACACACCAGAGTAACAAAATGTTTGACATAACAGCGTAAAGAATCACACAGCAAACACACGAAAATACAAACATAATGCACACTTAATTCAGGAAGAATAACAAGTAACATGAGCACACACTGCAGGTAGCACAACTAAGATGAAAAATTGTAAATCTATAACATGCAGACCAACAAGGCACAATGCGAAATCACCACCACATCATCCCCTCTTCCGAGAGAGGATGTTCGCATAGTCACTGTCATGTTTGTGTCTACCGCGCCTACGCTGGTACCGGTGCCATTTCCACAGGAGGCGACTGGACTATCGCCGCCCACAGCAGTCCAGCGGAGCGAGAGAATATGCCCATGAACTCTCTTTCCAGGGCACTTCCAGCTCAGTAGGGACCGGAACAAGCGGGTAACGACGCTCTGATGAAGCCTGGCTTGGCGTCACCGATGAAGAAGCCGCGCAGAGAGCCGGGACGGGCACGGTTGGCGTAGACGTGACCAGCGGAAGCACCTTGGCAGCACGCAGAATAGGAATTGGATCTGGAATCCGAGCTGTCAGGTTTAGTGGATGCACCTCCGGTGGACGGCAGACAAAGACGGCATCCCGGAGATCATCTCCATTTGGAAGAAGCACAGCCTCGGTGGACGCAGCAGCAGTCAAAACGGGAGCAGCAGACACTGCTGAAGTATGGACAGCTGAGACGCAAGCAGGTAAAGCATAGCCAGCAGCAGCAGACCCGACCAGAACAGCCATCCTGGCAGTAGAAGTACTCTTGGTCAAAGCAGGTAGAGTGCGGGTATGCCCAACTGCAGGACACACTACAGGAGGAGGCACATGAGGAGCGTGGCCAACTGGGACGCCGAAAGGTGCAGCGCTAGCGAGCAGACTTTTAGTCTGGGCCGGAATCGTCGTAGTACGGGAAGCCCAAGTATGGCCCGATCTATTAGTTGGTACATCCCTTGTGGATCGGCAGATGCTTCCGTAGTGTCCTCTCCTTCGGCAGCGCACACGGGCGCGGGTCCTCGCAGGGCAAACGGCAGTGTCGGCCCAGTGCTGCGACGAGTCGCAGCCCACGCGAGTGTCCGACACGCCGGTGTTAAACCGGTGTCAAACGCGCCGGTAGCCGAGGGAACATTCGCAGTCGGCGAGCAGACGACTCCGGCTTGCGAAACAGCTGAATAAGGAGGAACGCTCTGAAGGGCGGAAGGTAGGTCGCCAAGTCGCGTCTGACGCTACTTTTACTTGTGTGATTCTTGAGAGAAAACATGATGAAAGCGAGCCCAGTAAAGGGTGGTGCTCACCAGCAACTAGCAGTGGTCGCGCAACCATTTGCGACTGGTGGCAAACAGTCGCGAGCGGTCGCAAAGCGACTGCTTTGGCTAGTCGCTTCCCGACTGATTTTTCAGTCGCGCAATAGCAGGCGCAAAGCTGCTGGAACCAATCAGCTATGCTCAATTTTTGTTTCGTTTTTTTTTTCATTGCGCTGGTCTTCTGCCGCCACATACAAGCGAGTGCGTTCCTCTGGGTCTGTGGCACGATGGCCACCACGGAATACTTGGCTGGGAGATGGCAAGGCACAGCGGCTCGAGAAAAGTGTAGAATTTACGTGGCGGCATTCGCAAGAAACCAAACACCGTCAAAGTAAAGATAAAATCAATTGTGCACTACATCTTTTTCCCGTATTCGGAATCGTTTTCTGTCGGGAACTTGACTTGTCACCACCTTCGATGCAGCGCGTTGGGACCGCGTTAGTGCTTCATGCCTTGGCAACGACTTCAAACACTGCGTTCGAAACGTGTTTATGCTGCATTGGAGGGTGTGGCAAGTCGAGATAAATTCAAGAGCGTTTCTGAATACGTACGACTCTCGGATATACTCCTCGTCTCAGCGCTGCTCTGGAGGCAGGCGGCTTGCATGACCGACCAACTCCCGTGATCGAAGGAAGGGTCACACCCACCAACGGCTTTTTTAGGGGCGAAGCTCCTTATAACGGCACCCGTTCGTCCCTCGTAGCCGTTGTAGTATGTAACAGTTATAACATTTTGACCTTCAAGGTGGTGACTGATTGATAAATGATTGATTTGTGGGGTTTAACGTTCCAAAACCACTATATGATTATGAGAGAGAGACGCCGTTGTGGAGGGCTCCGAAAATTTCGACCACCTGGGGTTCTTTAACATGCACCCAAATCTGAGTACAAGGGCCTACAACATTTCCGCCTCCATCGGAAATGCAGCCGCCACAGCCGGGATTTGATCCCGCGACCTGCGGGTCAGCAGCCGAGCACCTTAGCCACTAGACCACCGTGCCGGGGCACCCAACGGGGTGACGATGAAAGATTTCTTCTGTGCGTTGTTGCACAATAAAACATAGTGCTCAATGTACATGCCAATTGCTGCTAATAGAGAATGAGAGACAGGAGCATTCGGCTTTTAGTTAACACGCACGCTGCAATCCCCATTAGCAGCCATCGGCATGTACATTGAGCACTATCTGACAAGAAAGGGTCCCTACGTTATACTCGCTGGGCGTAACCTCCTTGGTTTTAGAATTGTTTACGAGTGTCGGGCCGCAGCGCCATGAATACCGTGAACTAGTATATACCATAAACTCGAGGTGGTTAAAGGTGGGAAGTAGACCCGAAGCGCAAGCCGTAAGAAAGTGTGCGTGTGCCACCTCTCGTTAGTCCTCGGAATGTCCACTGGATGGCGGTGCTTCTATATGGGAATATATGATGAAAAGATGAGAGATGGTGGTACTAGGAGTGTTGATTTGATGGACGAACGGACTCGGACACAGATGCCTGGATGGACGCATGAACGGACGGCAGGGGTGGATGCATGGACGAACGCAGGGACAAACGCACGAATAGGACGGTGACACAGACGGACGCATGGACGGACGGAAGAAAGAACGAATGGACGGACGAATGCTTCACCCCACACTCCATCATTCGCTCCGTGGATATGCTGCCAAGTTTTCTTTTTTTTGAATGCATCTGTGCTGCCAGTGCCGACACCATGGCACAGCGCACCAGCACCATGACAATATCTTGTTCTTCGCTTGAAACGAACTCCTTGACGCTGTTGGGAACGTTATGCAAGAACGAACGAAAACATTGAATGTGGCGCGCTCGGTTTGCTTCGCTCAATCAGGTGGCGGTGATCAGCTGATCGGTGTCAGTCTCCAGAGTTCTCGCTGATAATGTCCTTCTTGTCTCTGTGGTGTCTTTCGTGTCCTTCTTGTCTCTGTGTCGTCGTTTTGTTCTCGCGCTATAACTATCGTCGTGACTCTCCGGTTTTGTGACTTCCGGTCGCTCGCATGCAGCCTCAGTGCCTCCTCTATAACTTTCAGTGCCTGGTAGAACATCTCTCGCGGCCGTCGGCGCTTTCGTTTCACCCGCCCACCGGCACTGCGTGGTGGCGCTGTGCAAACAGGGTCGGGTGCTTTGCCGGTAGTGCTGGTGCGGGCGCGGCCTAGAGCGCTTGTTTGCTTTGTTTTGCCTTCACAAGTGCGGTTGGGTTTGGCGAGTTGAATGTGATGGAAGTTTTTTTTTCTTTGTCGGGACCACGTACCTTGCATGACTTGCGATGTCGTAATGCGGCGTGCCGCTGTGCAAGTCGGACGAAAAAAAGAAAGTGCCTGGACTATCTTTCCATGAAGTTCCTTCTGCCACCGACGTACGAGAGAAGTGGTTGGCCGCTATTCGGTGGGACGGCTGGTCGCCACATGCAACGTCCTGTTACACGAAGGTATGTATCCGTCATTTTCGCGTCGAAGACTTTTTTGAAGGAAAGAGACGACAGTTGAAAAAAGGTGCAGTGCCATTCATTTTTTGAAGATTACCCCAAACACTTGCAGCCAAAAGGAAGCGCTGAACGAAGCACAACAAGCATTGAAAAGCGAGCTTGTGCTTCGTTGAGAGTGGGGAGCGGTCATGCGACAAGCGGCGCTACTGGGCTGTTGCCACCAGCAGCATCCACACCACCAGAACCTGAATGGGAGGAACCAGAGCCCAAGTGTCAAGTTTGCTGACCACAGAAAAAGCTAAATGGAAAAGAAAAGGACCTGAGGAACCAGGCACTTGGTAGCAACGGACTGTGGAAAAGTACAAATTGGAGCTGAGAAAGCTGCAAGAAGATTCTTTGGCGTCAGATATCTCGTATATCAGACAAAGGGCCACAGAGCAACAGCCTGCAGCATTGTTTTTGCTAGACCAAACCACAAATTTTACGAAAAAACGGCCAACCTAGTCTGAAGAGACAACTTTGTCTTGAACAAACAAAATCAATTTGCAAATGTGTTAAGGTGCACATATTATGCATACCACTAGTATCTGCAATATCACAGTGCTGACAATATGACCACAAAAACTCGTACATTGACTAGTAATATGTGACACATTGTGCAGCAGTCGAACCTGTCCTGGTGAATTACACAGCGTATAAGACATTGGGCAACATATGACCACGCCACCGACGTTATCACAAAATGGGAAAAATGAATTTGTACTCTTATTGACATCCGATTGACTACGAAACTAACGAATACAGTTGAGATAACATATAAAGCAATATATGAATTTTACAACAGTTGACTTTTGAGCAAGTTGGTGTCTTGAAGTACAACCCGTCGTGAGAACTGAACTGTACAAGACACACGAGAAGGAACAGACACGAACACTTGAGGTACAAACCATCGTGAGAGTGTTCTCGTCCGTTCCTTTTCGCGTGTGCTGAGTTGTTGCGCTCTGTTATACTTCATCCATAAATGTTTCTTCAAATAAACACATTAGTGACTCATCACAGCATGGAAAAATTGCAGGCACTTGCTGAATGTCTTGGAACAAACAGTCAGTTTTCAAATGTGTTAAAGTGCACAGATTATTCATACCACTAATATCTGCAATATCACAGTGCTGACATTATGACTACAAGAACTCATACAATTACCAGTAATAAGTGACACATTGTGCAGCAGTAGAACATGTCATGGTGCATTACACAGAGTATGGGACATTGCGCCAGCATGTTACCACGCCACCGGTGTTATCACAGAATGGGAAAAATGAATTTGTACTCTTAATGACAACCGACCGACTATGAAACTAAGGAATATAGGTGAGGTAGCATATGGCACAATATATGAGCATTGCAACAGTTGACTGTTGAGCAAGTTGATGTCTTGAAGTACAAACCATCGTGAGAGCTGAACTGTACAGGACACGTGAGAAGAAAAAGACGAGAACACTTGACGTACAAACCATCGTGAGAGCGTTTTCACCTGTTCCTTCTCGTGCCCTGTGTAGTTGCATTCGCAAGATGGTTTGCATACTGCGCAATGTTCGTGTACTTGAAAGAACACCAGGTGGTTTAAATTTTCAGAGCCCTCCGCTGCAGCGTCCTTCTATAATCATATCGTGGTTTTGGGATTTTAAACCCCAAATTCTACTATTATTTACTTGACAAGCATGAACTGCCGGGCGAGTTGGTAAAATTCTTGACTGAGGTGCACAAAAGAAATTGCAGCACAAAAGGAAGACACCTAGACACAGCACACTGTCTGTGCACTGTCTAGGTGTCTTCTTTTTGTGCTTCAATTTTTTCGTGCACCTCAGTTGAGAAAAATGCTACCGTTACAAAATAAGTGAGCAACAGAAAAAACCTAATCAACTGGCTGTATTACAGTTACTGGGTTCAGAAACTGGGTGAACGTCTGCAGTAACTGTAATTGCATAACACCTACGAGGTGCGGAGGCACACGTCTCATTTTTTTCAGCCAGAAATGCACCGAAGCGTTCATGTTCATCGGCTTTTCTGTGATAAACTTCGACAGTCCTTCGATTTCCTCATCATATTTGGAACGCTTCGGTTTTTTTTTTGGTGGTGGTGGTAAACCCGAACTCTCATCCCGCCTCGCTGTTTGTGCGCTGTCAGTCCCCTGATTTCCTCTCATCACACACATCTTCAAGAATGCACTCTGGTGCCAGCACATCAGGTGCAGTCTCCCTGGAAGGCAGGGGTTCCACGTTCCCACTTGTCCTATAACGTAATACATAGTATGTCTCTCAGCACAATTTTCAACATGCAACACCAGCTTTTGAGTTGCGACTTCTCTAAATATTGTATTTATCTTCATTCACGCCTTAGTTTAGAGTAAACTAATCAGCATGAGCGTTTGGCATAAAAAAGGTCGATTACAAACTTACGGCCTCCCTTTCATTGTCTCTTTTAGAAACAGGAGCCTACTAAAAAACGCCATTTAGTAGACTCGTCTAATTCATCTTTGGCAGGCGCCCCACTCTTCAGCGTACGTGTCCACTCCTTAAGGACACGCCTAACGGTGTCTCGAAGGTTCTTCCATCTCGCCTTCACTTCAGCAACTGCACATAAATCAAGGAAAGTTGTACACCATTCCAGCACACAACGGCCATGCAGCAGTTTTGGCGCTAACGTCGCTTGTACGCAGATTGCACAACACAACTTACCAGTGGATCCCATCACTGTTGCAACGTACCGCCAAGCCGCGTCAGTGACGGCACGGGACTTGTAATTTCGGTCGCATAGATCCCATAGCGGACGTTCCCGTTCGATCACTTCAATGAGGCGCTCATTGTACGCGTTGCGCTCATCGCCGTTGGCCATGTTGTTGTGGTAGTTGTGAGAGAACGCTGAAAAGCACGTGAAAACAACCAGCAGTACGTCACTGATGTATATCCTTTTCCGGTTTTTTCTATTGGCTGCTTGAGCCCAGCACTTCGGGGCGATGAGCGACGGTTTCCAAATCTGGAGAACCGAGCGATCGCGCGAAAACGAGCACGCGACACGTCGCGCGAACGCCCTGTTTCGTCGCTTGTCGCTGTCGCGTGCATTTTCGCGCTTATGAGGTTTGGCCTTAACTGTCTGCATCAGAGTGCGACACCTCAACAGTAGCTCAAGAGGGATTGGGGTAAGGAGGGATTAAACGGATAAGATTAAAGGTATAGAGATAGAGAGAAGGAAGGAGAGAGCTTGGCACAGGGACAGCGACACCCAAAAGCAAGAAGATAGGAAAGATGGACACGGTCGCAGGAGTCCGCGGACGTGGCACCACTCAGCTCAAGTTCTTGTCAGCCTTGAGCCACTTGGCCAGAGCTGCGCTGTTGTCGAAGATCGCGGAGACACAACCAGTCGGCACGAAATCGAGAGAGCAAGCCCGTCTGACGCGACGAAACAGCGTCGCATGAAAGGGCATCTAGCTGTTGTAAAGTGCGTTCGACGCGCTCCTCTTCTATGGCAAGATGTAGGGCCCTTCAAATGGGGAATTTCGCTCCCATCTTCAGAATTTTTCTCCGAAGATTCGGGGACGCGATTGGTTCTACAATTTGGTCGAACGCGAGCATGTCGGTACTCGCACCAAAATTGCGGAGTCGAGTAAGCTGCTTAACTTCTAGAACGTACTGCACTGCAGCCTCGGCCGGTTGTTGCCGTAGCGTCTTCAAAGAGGCACGTAGGCACATCGGATCGACTTGCTCATCGAAAATCGCGTCCAACTGCTGGAGCGTTGCAGCATACGCGTCTTGCACGGCGTCCGCTGATCTTGTATGGTCTACTGTCGGAATCGGTTCATCCTCCACAGCAAGCAGGTAGGAGTTCAAACATTCAACGCCCAGCGCGTTCAGTAGCAACGCCTTCTTGTGCTTCCGGCGTGGTGTCCCTGACAGCGGCATCGATGTAAACTTGGAAGAACCGGACGCCACTGTCGCCATGGAATATGAGGCCTATCAAGGAGCTGCAGGACCACGGGCGGAGGTACCGCAGCGTACATTACTTTGGAGTAGGGTAGCCGAACTGGGGGAACGAGTCAGACGCGTAGCCCAGTATGTATGGTCTCGGTGGTCACGAACTGGTGATCCGCAGAAATGGAGTATCGGTGGGCTGTATCCAGGGTGCTGAACATGGTAGCACAAATAGCAAATCATCCTATGTCCACCTTCGTCCGGATGCTCGCGGATCCCATACTCGTCGCCAAAATGTAGTATCGTTCGGCGGACGCGCCGCACGGAGCACACAGGGCAAGGCGCCGAAGCGCCGGCCGACAAGAAGTACGCAGCAGCCGGTAGCCAAGCAGGAACTCCTTTTATATGACACAAGCATTGCTATATATACATATGCGCAATGCCCAAAAACACGTTCCGGAACCGAAACACCGATACCACGATGTTATTACAGGTTTCCACAAAACCAGCTTTGGCGATGGAGCCGCCGCTCACTTGTAAGCTATAGCGCTATATGTTTTGTTTATGCTTCGTGACATCGATGCTAACAATCGTGGAGGCAGCTGTTCGAGCGTTTGGAGAATACAGCATCCAACCTAAGCTGATTTCGTGATGATAAGACGAGCCGTGCGTCTACGGTGGCCACGTCGCATTGGCTTTGTCAGCAAAATATATGACGCCACAGTGTCGTCTGGGTTGGGACGAAAAACAGTTTCTGCGTTTGTCCTTTGTTTCCTGCTCCGTCCTTTCTTCTTGAGATCACCGTACACCAAAAGAGGCATGGGGCCAAGCTGGGCGCAAGGTGCCACGATGGCAAGACAACCCAGACCAACCAAGTCAGCAGCGCAAAGCAGTTTGCTAGCTTCTTTGTCCTTCTGTTCTTGCTCTTACCCACTTAGAGGGCCTGGCCAAGAAGTCGGCGGTTAATTTCTGTGACTAGATGTTGGCTGTTTCTTAAAGTCCTGGTACAACCCACCAAGGGGGATCAGCCATCAAATGAATGGTACATATATTTAGAAATAAAATTTAGAGATAGAAAGCCGACTACGTTTAGATATGCATGTTTTAGGTGAAAACCGAAGGTTTATGCTACCCTTGTGAGCTCACGCGTCACGAGGAAGTTGTACTATTATCTACTACTACTATCTTCTGTTTCGAGGAAGTTGTACTACACTTTTTCTTTTTCATACTTTTTCTTTGTAGATGAAGCGACCATTCATTTGACTCAACGTAAAGGCTTTCTACTGGGCTGGTGCGAACAGCACCCGTAGAAAGGCGGATGCCTAAATGGTGCACGGGATCCAGCATCTTCAAAGCCCTTTGAGTCGCAGACTGATAAACAATGGCCCCATAATCTAAGCGGGTGCGATTGAGGCTTCTATACAGATTCATGAGACATTGCCTATCACTACCTCACGTAGTAAGTGGCGACACATTTGAAAGATTCATGGCTTTTAAGCATATTTTTTTAAATACTTGATGTGCGGTACGAAGGTCAACTTGTTGTCCAAGATTAAGCCTAAGAATTTGTGTTCTGCATTAACTGACAGACGTTGCCCGATCAGCCGAATGTCAGGTTCTGAGTGCATGCCTCTCTTTCGCGAGAACAAGACACACGTGCCTTTTTGTGGGTTCATTCGGAACCTGCTTTCCTCTGCCCATTTGGAGACCTTGCCTAAACCTACCTGAACCGGCCACTCACACATTGCAAGGTTGCATGACTTAAAGCCAAGCTGGACGTCATCGACATATGTGCAATAGAACATGTTGCGGGGAACGGACAGGTGCAAGGAATTCATTTTGATAATAAAAATTGTACAACTAAGTACACCACCTTGCGGTACTCCCGTTTCTTGCACAAATGTTTGGAAGAGAATACTGCCCACACGGACACGGAATTTCCGATTGGACAAGTAACTCTCGATTATGGAAAGCATTCTACCGCACACACCCAGGTGAGACAAGTCTCTTAATATGCCAAAACGCCATGTTGTGTCCTAAGCCTTCTCGATATCGAGAAACACTGAGAGGAAGTATTGTTTGTGGACAAAAGCGTCTCGGATCTGTGCCTCGATACGCACCAGATGGTCGGTGGTGATTCTACCCTCTCAAAACCTACACTGGAATTGGTCGAGCAGATTGTGTGTTTCGAGGAAGTGTAAAAGTCGGCGGTTTATCATCTTCTCAAAAAGTTTACAAAGGCAGCTTGTAAGGGCAATGGGCCTATAACTTGAAACTGAGAAAGGGTCCTTGCCCTGTTTCAAAATAGGGATAACAATAGCCTCTTTCCAGGAAGCAGGGATGGTGCCAGATAGCATTGTAAAGGGAGAGTAAAGTTTTCAGCGGCAGGTTTTTCAACATTTCATACGTGACACGATCGTAGCCTGGCCGCGCCGCGGTGGTCTCGTGGCTAAGGTATTCGGCTGCCGACCCGCAGGGCGTGGGTTCGAATCCCGGCTGCTGCGGCTGCATTTCCGATGGAGGCGGAATTGTTGTAGGCCCGTGTGCTCAGATGTGGGTGCACGTTAAAGAACCCCAGGTGGTCTGAATCTCCGGAGCCCTCCACTACAGCGTCTCTCATAATCATATAGTGGTTTTGGGACGTTAAACCCCACATATCAATCAATCAATGGTCGTAGCCTGGGGCAGAATTACTGCGGGAGTTTAGTGATGTTTGTAGCTCAGCTAAGTTGAAAGGTTAGGCTAATTTGGTTTTTATGGCGCAAAAGCAGCTAAGGCTATGCTGCGCCAGACACAAGACTTTGAGGAATGGACACTAAAAAGATGAGATTTTAAAGCTTATTTAACAGGTTACATTCTTTCAGAAAGTTTAGCAAGTCAGACAGAGGTACTAGAGGGTCATCTCCTAGGAACAAAGCAGGGTGTAAAGGTACGTGTTGTTTGTATAGCTTGCTGAAATGTTTTTGTCTCTGTGTTTCAGTAGTAGGACATGTGATTAGGATGTGCAAAAGTGTTAACGCTTCTTGGCATTTTTCACACGTTGGTTGTTCTTCTTTTGCGAGTAAGAAGTAGTGTGTCAAGTGTGTGTGTCCAATGCGAAGTCGGCATAATACAACTTCAATAAACCGTTGCTGGTGACGGCAGGTCTTCCATTCCCCGAGTGTGGGTTTCACCAGGTGGAGCTTATTGTTCGTGCACGTGTCCCATTGCTTTTGCCATTTTGCTAGTAGGGCCAGGCGAATTGTTCTCTGGATATCTTTAAGGGGAATTTTTACTTTTGTTACTGTTTTATGGGCTGCCTGGGAAGCATACTTATCTGCTTTTTCGTTTCCGGGTATCCCAACATGACTTGGGACCCAGCAGAAACGGATGCAGGTTGCCTGGCTGTTTAAGTATACCATGTTTAGAATGTCGCCCACTATAGACTCACATTCGGATTTTATATGTAGTGCTTGTAGTGTGCTTAGCGAGTCGGTGTATATGATTGCTTTCTTGTATTTTTCAGCGATGATTTTCCGAAGTGCTTCACTCAAGGCATAAGCTTCAGCTGAAAAAATGGAAAAACTGCGAGGTACTTTCACGGAAATTGCGCTTTTCGTCGTCACAATCCCAATACCCACGTGGTCCTCCGTTTTTAAGCCACCTGTGTAAAATTCTTCGTAATCCCTATATTCGTGCTGAAGTGTATAAAATTCTTGGATTATGTGTTCTGGTGGGGTGCTTTTTTTGTTGAAACGGCTTAGTGAAAATTCGCATAGCTGTGACAGGTCGAACCATGGTGGCAGTCTTGGTGGTTTAATAGCGACATATAGTGATCCATCAGGGATGGTATAAAAGCGGCAGTATTCCTCGAAACGTAGGACAAGTGGTTTGATTAGGTTCGGTTTGTTGAGGTAGTGTGAGCGCGAGTCACATTTTGCGGCAATTTCATAGCAGATGTGTTCAGGTGACGACCTTATTCCTAAAACATATGACAAGGTTAGTAATGCTCTTCGATCACATAGAGGGGGCTCATTGCATTCTACGTATAGACTTTGCACAGGTGATGTTCTGTAAGCACCACTTGACAGACGGAGACCGAGGTTGTGTATAGGGTCAAGACGGCGGATGAATGAGTGTCGCGCCGATTCGTTGACTATGCCTCCGTAGTATAAAATGCTGCGTTCAAGAGATCGGTAAATACGTATAAGGCAGAGTCGATCAGAACCCCAGTGTTTATGCGAGAGTACTTTGAGCACGTTGAGTGCTCTGTTTGCCTTAGTTTTCAGTGCATTTATGTGTGGCAGAAAGTTTAGTTTTCGGTCGAATGTGATTCCTAGAAATTTGTGTTCTTGTTTTACCGGCAGTTGATGTTGTATAATTTGAGCGCGGGTTCAGGGAACAATCCTCTTTTTTGCGTAAAGAGAACAGCTGTGGTTTTTTGGACTGAAAAGCGGAAACCATTTTGGTCGGCCCATTTCTTAAGCCGATTTATTGTAATTTGGAGTTGCCTTTCGCAGGATTATAGGCTGGAGGCTCAGCATGCAATTTGGAGATCATCAACATAGATGGAGTGCATGACTGTATGGGGTGTAGCCCTGTTGATGGAGTTCATTTTCACTATAAACAGGGTGGTGCTCAAAACGCAGCCCTGTGGTACACCATTTTCTTGGACAAATATTCGTGATAGTGCAGTACCCAAACGTACTTGAAAAGTTCTATTCGATAAAAAATTGTGTAAGCAGTTCAGCCCTTCTTCCACGAATCCCTAAGTTAGCTAGATTTCTGAGAATTCCGTATCTCCAAGTTGTGTCATATGCTTTCTTTAAGTCAAAGAAGACCGAGAGACAGAACTGTTTGTGTAGAAATGCTTGTCGTATTTCTTGTTCCAGCCTAACAATGTGATCAGTGGTGGAACAGCCTTTTTTTTATCCGCACTGGTGTGCGTCTATTAGGTGCTCCGATTCCAGAGTGAAGGTAAGTCTAATATTCATGATGCTTTCGTACGTTTTTGCAATGCAACTTGTTAATGCAATGGGTCTATAGCTACTTGGGTTTGTTGGGGGTTTACCAGGTTTTAGGAATGGTATGACTATGGCTTTTTTTCCAATCTTCAGGCATTATGCCAGAGTCCCATATTTTGTTGAAGAATTGGAGAAGTGCCTTCTCGGATGCTTGAGATAGGTGTGCGAACATTGCGTAGTGTATCTGGTCAGACCCTGTTGCCATATTTTTACCGACAGAAAGCACCCTGTTTAATTCATACAGCGTAAGCGGAAGGTTATAACTTTCATTTGAGGTACTGCTAGTAGGCAATCTTTGTCTTTCTGCATTTTCTTTATATTTCAGGAATGTATTGGTGTATTTTGCTGAGCATGATACCTTATAAAAGTGTTCTCCTTATAGATTGGCCTGGTCTTCTAGTGTTGATTGTGTGTCTGGACTTGTAAGCAGTGGTATTGTGTCGGAGGAGTACTCTCCCTTGAACTTCCTGACCTGGTCCCAGATGTGTTTAGATGTGACTGAACTGATGATATGTATTTTTGCCATAAATCCTTTTCTGCCTGTCTTCGAATAAATCGGGCTCTGGCTTTTGCCTGTTTGAAGTTGATGAGGTTGGTGTAGGTGGGGTATCTTCGTAGAATTCCCCAGGCCTTATTTTGTTGTTTTTTTTTGGCATCAGTACACTCGTTTGTCCACCAAGGGTTGAATTTCTTGCGTACGATGCCGGATGATTGCGGTATTGCTTTTTCTGCGGCTAAGATTAAAACTTTGACGAACTCTTCGTTTAGTTCCTCAACAGAAAGCTCCGATGAGAAAACTTCATCGAGCTTAGCGTTTTCTGTGAAAACTGGCCAGTTCGCGAGCTGTAGTTTCTACCAGCGTGGCCTGCTTGTTAAAGTTGGGTAAGATGGTATGAGTTTTATGATGCCGGGTTGATGATCACTACCATAAGACGTGTTGACGACGTCCCATTTAAAATTATTAAAAATACACGATGAACACATGGTGAGATCTAAGCAACTAAAAGTGCGCGAGGTTGGTGAAAAGTAGGTAAAAGCACCGGAATTTAGAAGGCAGATGTCATTTGATAAAATGAAATCTTCCACGGCTTGCCCTGTTGCGTCAGTTTTGTTGCTACCCCAAAGGGTTGAATGAGAATTGAAATCCCCAACTAAGATAAATGGTTTTGGCAACTGTTCCACTAGATTTTCTAGGTTTTTGGTGGTGAAAAGGGTGTGAGGTGGGATATACAGTGAGCAGATGGTGATGGTTTTGTATGATAGGATGGTGACGGCTACGGCCTCGAAAGATGTGTTTATTTTGACATCTCGCGTAGGAGTGCTGCCCTGCACCACTATGGCTACTCCTCCTGAAAGACGGTTGCAATGTTCGTGGTCCTTTCGGGCAACTTTGAAGCCTTTTAGGAAATTGCTGTGTTTTGCACCAAGATTTGTCTCTTGGAGGCAAAAGGCTACTGGTGAGAATTTGTTAATGATGTCCTTTATGTCACCTGAGTTATGAATTAAGCCTCTACAGTTCCAATGTACGATAAAAGCTATGGCGGAATAAAGTTAAGTATATATACTTCTGGGGATTGATCGGTATAAAAGATGATTGGTGACAATATCAAGAAATAGAAATTGAGAGAAATACGATAACCATTACGGTTATCGCTTACTTATTGTGGTTACTGGGACTTTGTCCTTGTCCTGTTTGGTACGCTCGAGAGAGCGCTTGTCCTTCGGTGTCAATGACACCGGATTTTTGTGGTCGATCTCCATTGCCTTGTCTGAGGCACTGGAAGATCGAGAGTGAGGCGCTGAAAAACGGATCTCAGGCCTTGGCACTCTATTGAGTTTAGGGCCCAAGGAGACCGGAGTCTGCGGGCCCTTTGATGTGCATGGAGCAGCTGGCGCTGCTTCTTTTACGGGGGCGGTTTGAGTCACCACAGGACCACTGGGTGTGGCAACGGTCGACTCCTGAGGCCTTTGTGACGCTGCCCCCAACTGCGTCACATCGGCGTATCTTCTGTGGTAAAGGTATGATAGCCGTGTTCGCGCTTCGCTGAATGATATTTTTTCTTTGACGGTCAGAGCGATCACTTCTTTTTCTTTTTTCCAACATGGGCATGACCGGGAATACGCTGGGTGTTCCCCGTCACAGTTAACACAGTGGGGTGAGGATGAGCAGTTTTCTGATTTGTGGTCGTTTGCGCTGCATTTTGCGCATGTTTCTTTGCTTCTGCAAGAGTGCGAGGCGTGTCCGAATCTTTGACATTTGAAACAGCGTCTGGGGTTGGGAATGTAGGGTCTGACGTTTATTTTTAGGTACCCAGCCTTAAGAGAGGTGGGCATTTCACATGTTCCAAAGGTTAGTATTACGTGTTTGGTGGGCACTTTCTGATTATTGCGACGGATTACAATTCTTTGGACTTTGATGACGTTTCGGTCTTGGAAACCTTCGAGGAGCTCTTCGTCACTAAGGCCTAAGAAGTCTTTCTCAGAGATTACTCCCCTGCTGGTGTTTAGAGAGCGATGGACCGAAACGGTGACAGCTGTTTCTCCAATGCTGGTTAGTTGGGATAGCTTAGGCACTTGGTCTTTTTCGGTTAGCTCCAAAAGGAGGTCACCGCTTGACATTTTGGATGCTTTGTATGTGGGTACTAATTTTTCTTTTAGGCACTTGGCCACCGAAAATGGGGATAATTTTCTTAGAGGTGTGCTGTCACTGTGGATAATGTGGTATTTCGCGAAAGTAACTTTAGTTTCTGTCGAGACGTGATAACTTGCTTCGGTGCGGCCTCTCTTACGAGACCGATCAAGGTCGGCTGATGCTTGTAAAGCCATACAAGTATGAATGTGTTCGGTAACAGCGGCGACCACCCACCACGGAGCCCAACAATGGGACGCGGTTGGACTTGTTGAAACAAGCCCTCCCGACGCCAGCCGTACGCTGTCACTATAACCCAATGTAATTATCCAAGGTGGGATACCTACACAAGGTTAACCCTTGCCGCCATGAATATCGGAAGACAACAGAAGTGAGGAGAGGACAGGAAAGATAAAAGTGTGAGAAAAAGACGAAGATGTGGGAGGAAAGAGACAGGAAAAGGCGACGGCCGATTTCCCCTGGGTGGGTCAGCCCAGGGGTGCCGTCTACGTGAAGCCGGGGCCAAAGGGGTGTGTTGTCTCCGCCGGGGGGCCTTAAAGGTCCAATCACCCGGCGTCGGCTCAACCCCCAGGATCCCCTTTTCCCCGAACACGGCAAAGCCACGCACGGCTAGGCGTGGGAGAGAGCCAAAACCCCCCGTTAGCTCGGGTCCGTGGTGTCGCTACACACCAAATGCCTACTTGAGCAGGCGCTCCTGCGGGGGCTTCTATATAAATTCATTAGACATTTCGTGTCAATACCCCATGTAGTGCGCGACAACACTTTCAAAATGTTCATTGTTTTTAAGCACCTGTCTTTTAAATACTTGATGTGTGGGATGAAGGTTAGTTTAGTGTCTAATATGAGCCCAAGAAACTTGTGCTTGGTCTTCACTGACAGAGGTTGACCATGCAGGTCAATGTCGGGGTCAGAATGGAGGCCTCTCTTTCGGCTGAACAAGACACAAGTGCTCTTTTGCGCGTTGAGTATAAAGCCATTCTCATCTGCCCATTGAGAAACCTTGTTCAATCCTAGTTGTACTTGACGTTGGCATATTGAGATGTTGCACGATATAAAACCAATCTCTAGGTCATCAACATATATGCAATAAAATATATTACGTTGGTGCAAGGAATTCATTTTAACGAAGAAACGTGTGCAGCTCTATACACCTCCTTGTGGCTCTTTTGTTTCTTGGCAAATATTCGAGATAAGATAGTGCCAACCCGGACACTTAATGTACAGTTGTACAGGTAGCTTTCGATGATTGACAGCATTCTACCCCGCACACCTGAATGTGACAAGTCTCGCAATATGCCAAAGCGCCATGTAGTGTCATATGCCTTTTCTATATCGAGGAACACATAAAGAAAAAATTGCTTATGAACAAAAGCGTCGCGAATCTGTGCCTCGATACGAACAAGGTCGTCAGTGGTAGACCGAGCCTCTCGAAGCCCACACTGGTATGGGTCAAGTAGGCCATTAATTTCAAGGAAGTGCATGAGGCGCCTGTTAATCATTTTCTTAAGCACCTTGCAAAGACAGCTGGTTAACGCTGTTGGCCTGTAACTGGAAACTGAGGCCGGGTCCTTGCCTTGCTTTAAAATTGGGATAACGATAGCTTCCTTCCAGGCTGAGGGTAGCTCGTCGGAAGACCATATTGCATTGTACAGAGAGAGGAGAGCTTTCTGGGTTTCAGTGGGCAGGTGTTTTAACATTTCATATGCCACACGGTCCGGGCCTGGGGTAGATTTATTGCAACAGGTAAGTGAGGCTTGTAGTTCAGCCAAACAGAAATATTCATTGTATGTCTCATGTGTTGTGGGTTCGCGCTCTAATCTCTGTTTTTCTATTCTGGTTTTGTATCGTTGGAACGCTTTACTATAGTGTGATGAGCTGGAGACCTGCTGGAAGTGCGCAACAAGAGTGTTTGCCTGGTCTTCCAAGCTCTCCCTTTGTGTGTTCACTAGAGGAAGTGTGCGTACTTGTCTTCCTACTACCTTACTAACCATGTTCCAGACACTCCCCTCGTCTGTGTATGAATTATTGCCTGATAAGAATTTATGCCAACTTTCTCTTCTCGCCTGTCGGCGCACCCTCCTTCCTTGCGACCTGATCTTCCTAAAGTTTATAAGATTCTCGGCTGTAGGCGAGTCTCTAAGCAACTTTCATGCCTTATTTTGTTCTTTGCGTGCATTACGGCACTCATTATTCCACCATGGGACTCGTCGTTTGCCTGACAGTACACATGTTTGTGGTGTAAATTTCGTTGCAGCATCAATCAAAAATGCTGTCAGGTAGCTCACAGGAGCTTCTACGCTTAACCCCTCCATGTCAGTCCAAGTTAGGAGTCATTTTTTTATACTGTTTCCAATCGGCTTTGTCGGTGAGCCCTTTGGGGACATGTGCAGGACATATATTGGTTATTGGTGTGCTGATAACGATAAGAAAATGGTCACTGCCATATGGATTATTAATGACCTTTCATTTTGGTGGAGGCAGGAGTGATGGAGATGTTATGCTGAGGTCTATGGCTGGGTACGTATTGTTAGCGATATTGTAATATGTTGGCTCTTTCCGATTTCGAAGGCACACACCGGAAGAAAAAAGAAACTGTTCAATCAGGCGACCTCACGCATCGCAGCGAGAGTTACTCCATAGGCTACTATGAGCATTAAAGTCCCCTAGGACGAGATACGGTTCTGGAAGTTCTGCTATCAGCGACTGAAACTCGTGTTTAGTCAGTTGATGGTGTGGCCGTATGCATATACTGCAAAGTGTTACCGACTTGTTGAAGATGATAGCTCGGATAGCTACTGCTTCCAGGGATGTCTGAAGGGGTAAACGTGTACAGGCTGTTCCTTGATTAACAAATGGGGCAACACCACCGGATGAGGCGACAGCATCATCTCGGTCTTTTTGAAAGATAACATAATTTCGAAGAAAGTTAGCGTGTCTTGATTTTAAGTGTGTTTCTTGCACACACAGCACTTTTGGGGTATGTTTGTGTAAAAGTTCTTGGATATCGTCGAGGTTCCTCAGTAAGCCTCTCACGTTCCACTGTATTATATGTGTCATTTTAGAGATGCGTGGTGCTGTGTGTACAATAAGTGTCACTTCAGGTTACAGGGCCTTTTGGGGCCCCGTAATTCGCCGTTTTTCTTTTTCATCAACAATCACATCTACTGATGCGCTCATCGTAATCCAGACGATGCAAAAAGCCGGACGGAACACATGGGGGGTGCAAATTCAAAGCACCCGCGTTATGCTAGGCGGCGCTAGCAGTGCGCACCAAAGCGGGGCCATTTTATTTCCATTTGCCCCTGCACAGAACCGAGCGTTCTGCCCCTTTTTGGGTTTTGGGGAAATTTAGGCTGCTCCGGGGCACAATTCCCGGAGATGATATAATAAATCGTCACGTAAGTCGCCCAACGTTCGCTGAGGGTGCCAGACTACGGCGATTTGCTTGTCTATCGAGAAGCTCAGTGTGTGCCCCGAATCGAACAAAGCATGCCGTTCTGCGCATGAGACTGAATCCAGCGCAGGTGAATTCGAATTCAAGAGTCTGTGGTGTCTGCTCATCGTTGCCTTTACGATTCAGCCACCCTTCGAAAGGGTTCTCGATTCTCTGCATCGCGGAGTTAAAGCTGATGATGATGATATATCGTGTTTTTTGGCGCAAGGGCCATTTGATGGCCAAAAAGCGCCAGTTCATGGGACAAGGAATGTGGACGATGATTGTGATTAGCGGCTGTATAAGGGCCATAAAATTCCTCGCGGTAAGGCGGGTAAAAACATACTAGTAATAAAATCATGACCATGCCATGAAAGGTGTGTGTATTACGAATAGATGAACAAAGTTGGTGATAATAAAAGACGATGGTGGATATGTATGGCATTAGCACAAGTGCCTAACTCGTTCATACCCTTGCGTCCAAGGGCCGTGAGGCAAGTGCTTTCTTGTGTAGCCACCGCAGCGAAAACCTCTCAGGAGAGATCGTGATACGGAATGCCCGGGTATATGATATGGAAACTTAGAATTTCTTTTAAAAACGCTAGCAATAATTTATAACTAAAAAGCGGTTCCCTACCGACAAACATTGCAGGGTGTAAAGGTATATGTTGTCGGTAGGGTAATGGAAAGTGTTGTTTTCTAATAGTGTCCAATTGTTTGCACTGAATTAAAATGTGAAGAACTGTTAGTGCTTCACCACATCTATCACACAATGGTGGGTCGCCACCGGACAAAAGATATAAGTGTGTCGTGTATGTGTGTCCTATCCTGAGTCTCGTTAGTATTACCTCTGTATGACGCGATTTTGATACTGGCAGCCAATGACCAAGGTGTGGCTTAATAACGTGTAGTTTGTTTTGTGTGTGTGTATCCCACTTGCTCTGCCAGTAGTCTCTGAGGTTTCGTTTGAGAGACGGCTTAAGATCAAGGGCCGGGATTAATATGGGTGTAGGGGCAGTGCTTTTGTGGACGGATGCAGCGAGCTGATCCGCCCTCACGTTGCCTTCGATGTCACAGTGCCCTGGCACCCAGCACACTACAACATGTTGTTTGAGTGTGTAGAGTGTGCACAAAAAGGAGTAATGTGAGACAAGGACCGGGTTTTTTTGTTTTTAAGACTGTGCAGAGCCCTTACCACACTAAGAGAGTCTGTATAAATTGCTGCTTGTTGTATTTGTAATTGTTTGATGTGTTTAGCTGCCACAAGTATCGCGTAAGCTTCTGCTGTGAAGATACTTGTGCCTAGATGTAGAGGGCCAGCATCCGAAAAGGATGGGCCCACAGCAGCGTAGGACACAGAGGAGTTGGACTTGGAGGCATCTGTAAAGAACTGAGGACGTGTGCATTTGTGTTGAAGTTCCAGGAAGTATGTTCGGATATGGGCAATAGGCGCATGTTTTGTAACTTCTAGAAAAAACACATCGCAGTCTATAGTCTGCCATTGCCACGGTGGCGGATATGCTACAGGAGCCATTAAACTGTGTTGAAGGGAGACTCCAGTTTTCTCAGCTAGACTTTTCAGGCCAACTGAGTAGGGCTGCCTCATCGAAGGCCTGTTTTGAAACAGAATTGAGCTCGACAAATCATTAAGAGTAGATAATGAGGGGTGCTTCTTATCCGTTTTCACCTTAAGGAAATAAACAAAGAACATGTAAGTTCCCTGCAGATGAAGCGACCACTCATTTAACTCAACATAAAGGCTTTCTATTGGGCTGGTGCCAAAAGCACCCGTAGAAAGGCGGATGCCCAAATGGTGCACGGGGTCCAGCATCTTCAAAGCACTTTGAGTTGCAGACTGATAAACAACAGCCCCATAATCTAAGCGGGTGCGAACGAGGCTTCGATACAGATTCATGAGGCATTGCCTGTCACTACCCCAAGTAGTACGTGACAACACTTTTATAACATTCATGGCTTTTAAACATTTTCTTTTTAAATACTTTATGTGTGGTACGAAGGTCAACTTGTTGTCCAAGATTAAGCCTAAGAATTTATGCTCGGCTTTGACGGACAGACGTTGCCCGTTTAGTCGAATGTCAGGTTCCGAGTGCATGCCTCTCTTTCGAGAGAACAAGACACACGTGCTTTAATGTGGGTTAAGACGAAATCTGTTTTCATGTGCCCATTTGGAGACCTTGTTTAAACCCAGCTGAACCTGCCGCTCACACATTGCCAAGTTGCATGAGTTGAAGCCAAGCTGAACGTCGTCAACATATGTACAATAGAACATATTGTGGGGAATGGACAAGTACAAAGAATTCATTTTGATAATAAAAAGTGTGCAACTAAGCACACCACCTTGTGGCACGCCTGTTTCCTGGACAAATGTTTGGGAGAGAACACGGCCCACACGGACATGGAATGTCCGGTTTGACAGGTAACTTTCGATTATATGAAACATTCTTCCGCGCACACCAAGGTGGGACAGGTCTCTTAGAATTCCAAAACGCCATGTTGTATGATAAGCCTTTTCGATATCGAGGAAGAGAGAGAGAAAATATTGTTTATGGACAAAGGCGTCTCTAGTCTGTGCCACGATACGAACAAGGTGGTCTGTGGTGGATCTACTTTCTCGAAACCCGCACTGAAATGGGTCGAGCAAATTGTTTGTTTCAAGAAAATGTACAAGTCGGCCGTTTATCATTTTTTCGGAGACTTCGCACAAGCAGCTTGTAAGTGCAATAGGCCTATAACTTGAAGCTAAAGAAGGGTCCTTGCCCTCTTTCAAAATGGAAATAATGATAGCCTCTTTCCAGGAGGTAGGGATAGTGCCAGAAAACCAGATAGCATTGTACAAACAAAGTAAGGTTTTTCGTGTTTCGGCTGGTAGGTTTTTTAACATTTCATACACCACACGGTCAGAACCTGGGGCAGAAGTACTGCAGGAGTTTAGAGATGTTCGGAGCTCAGCTAGACTGAAAGCTTGGTTATATGCCTCGTATCTAGTGGATTTGAGTTCGAGTTTCTGCTTTTCTATTCTTGTTCTGTATTTTTGGAAAGTGTCAGTATAGTAGGACGAGCTGGATACCCGTTCAAAGTGTGCACCGAGGAAGTTTGCCTGATCTTCCAAGGTATCACCCTGAGTATTTACGAGTGGAAGCGTGTGTACTTGTTTTCCTGCTATCCTACCGACCATGTTCCAGACTTTAGCCTCCTGTGTGTATGAATTGATCCCTGACAAAAACTTCTGCCAGCTTTCTCTTCTGGCCGGCCGACGCGTTCTCCTGCCTTGAGACTTTATTTTTTGAAGGTGTCAAGATTTTCGGCTGTCGGTGAGTTCCAAAGCAGCCTCCATGCTCTGTTTTGCTGTTTGCACGCGTTTCGCCATTCAGAGTTCCACCATGGCACACGCCGTCTTCCAGGGTGTCCATTTGTTTGTGGGATGCATTTTATTGCAGCATCAATCAAAACAGCTGTGAAGTAGTCGACAGCAACATCAATGCTTAAAGTAGATATGTCACTCCAATCTATACGAGCGATGGTATAAAACTGTTCCCAGTCGGCTCTGTTTATGAGCCATTTCGAAACACTGGGTGGACACTCAGTTGCTGTAGTTGTGCTCAAAACTACGGTGAAGTGGTCACTTCCGTACAGATTACTGACGACTTTCCACTGGAGTAGAGGCACAAGAGATGGAGATACTATGCTTAGGTCTATGGAGGAGTAGGTGTTATTAGCGAGATTATAATAGGTTGGTTCTTCTCGATTTAGGAGACACGCGCTGGACGAGAGAAGGAACTGTTCAATCAGTCGACCTCGCGCGTCATACCGAGAGTCACCCCATAGCCTGCTATGCGCATTAAAGTCTCCAAGGAGAACATAAGGTTCCGGTAGTTCATCAATTAAAGAGTGTAAATCAAGTTTTTGCAGCTGATAGCTAGGAGGAATGTAAATAGTGCAGATTGTGATCAGTTTATCAAAAAGAAGCGCTCGAACAGCCACTGCCTCAGGGGTTGTTTGAAGTTTTAAGTGTGTGCATGCAATTCCTTGATTCACTATGATGGCAACACCTCCGGATGGTGTCAAGGCATCATCACGGTCCTTTCAAAAAATAACGTATTTACGAAGAAAATTTGTGTGTTTTGAATTTAGGTGTGTTTCTTGTACACACAGCACTTTTGGTGAAGGTTCGTGTAAGAGTTCTTGGATGTCGTCAAGGTTTCTGAGAAGGCACCTGACGTTCCATTGTATAATTTGAGTGTTCATGGTGAATGTAAAAAAATGCTGTGTGTACGAAAAGCGAGTGGCTGTTTAAACGGGGAGTTTGAGTTCACCTAACAGGGCCGTCACCAGGCCCTGTTATTTGTTTTTTTGTTTTCTTGGCGCACTCCAAGGAGCCACGCCGCTCTTTCGGCACCAAGGGTACCGACATATCCATTGCCTCCTCGGAGGCACCGGATGCCCGCACGTGCGGGCTTTTAGTTCGAATTTCGGGCCTCGCCTGGTGAGGGGAGGCCTTGAGACCCGAAGACTCTGGAGTCTCCGGTCTCTGTTTGGGAGTAGCTGGTGTAGCCTGGGCTACAGCCGCCTTGGGGGCAGGTGCCACAACCGCCGGCTCGGTATGCGCGGGCCGAAGGAGTGGCGAGAGCTGGTGCGGCGGTGCCCCCTGACGCGCCGCATCAGCGTATGTAGGTCCATAGAATGGAGCGACTCTTCGCCGTGCTTCCTTAAATGATATGTTCTCCTTCACCTTTAATGTAATTATTTCTTTTTTCTTTTTTCCAGTATGTGCAGGAGCGTGAATATGCGGCATGGTTTCCTTCGCAGTTTACACAGTGTGGCGGTTGTTTGCAGTTCTCAGACACGTGACCTAGGACTCCACATTGTGCACAAGTCTGGCGACCACGACAGGTTTTAGAGCCATGGCCATACCTCTGGCATTGGAAGCAACGAGGAGGGTTTGGTATATACGGCCTGATAGATGTCTTCGTGTACCCTGTTTGAATGGAATCTGGTAGTTTACTGGATGCAAACGTGAGTATCAAGTGTTTCGTTGGTATTTCCTTATTATCTCTTCTGATGATGATTCTCTGTACATTATTGACATTTTGGCTCTTCCACCCTTCCAAAAGTTCAGTTTCAGTCAGGTCAAGTAAGTCTGCATCAGATACCACTCCGCGAGTGATGTTCATAGATCTGTGTGGTGTTACGGTGATCGGTACGTCACCAAACGTTGAGAGGCTGGAGAGGCTGTCTAGCTTTACAAATTGTGCTTTGTCCCGAATTTCAAGAAGAAGGCCTCCGCTAGCCATTTTGGTTACTTTGTATCCAGCCCCGAGAGTTTCAGTAAGACACCTGGCAACTACGAAAGGAGATACGGTGCTGGCTTTCTTTTCGGTTCTTTCACAGTGAATGACGTGAAAGTGGGGAAAAGTTTCTATTGGCTGGTCGAAGAAATTTATGTCGTCGGTGCGTACCCGCTTTAGGCCGGTACGATCAGACAGTAAAGGGAATGCTCCATGCATGCCGGTCTTATTTCTGTTCAGCAGCGTTGGCGGCCACCCACCACGGAGACCAACAAGGGGACGCTGCAAGTTTGCAGGTGCTGAAAGCTTGCAGACGTCAGCCGTACAACACTGCCATAACCCAATGCGCCTAGACCAAAGTAGGCTATTTGCACAGGGTTAACCCTCGCCGCCGAGAAAATTGGAAGTAAGCAGAAGAGAGAAGTAGACAGGAAAGCTAAAAAACTAAGAAAGACGAAGATGTAAGGAGAGAGAGATAGGAAAAGGCGACTGCCGATTTCCCCTGGGTGGGTCAGCCCAGGAGTGCCGTCTACGTGAAGCCGGGGCCAAAGGGGTGTGTTGCCTCTGCCGGGGAGCCTTAACGGTCTAATCACCCAGCGTCGGCTCAACCCCGAGGATCCCCTTTTCCCCGGACACGGCAAAGCCACGCACGGCTAGGCGTGGGAGGGAGTAGAAACTCCCCCGTTAGCTCGAGTCCGTGGTGTCGCTACACACCAAACGCCTACTTGCGCAGGTGCCCCTGCGGGGTGAAACAAGGCCATTATCAATGACATTGCAAACATCTGCATTCATATCAGAGACTAAATTATCATCTTTCTTTCACACGCATGTACGGTAAAACATACATTTTTAACTCATCTGCACACCCCCGTATCATCCGCATGTGGAACAGCCTTCTGGATAAAATCATAGCTGAACGCAATCGGGAAAAATTCCGGCACCTTTTACCCACCCATTTCCAAGATTAAGTGCTCGTTTTATTCATATCAAAATCGGCACCAAGCGTTTATTCACTACTAGTATCTCGCTTTTTTTTCTCTTACTTTTTACTTATTTTGTTTGATGGTTTGAATACTAACATGCCATTCACTTCTGTTATGTTTTATTCAGTGATGTTATCCTTTGAATAATGGAAAGTCTTTTCACAATTTGTGCTTGTTCTTTAGCTTGTTTTACGTCAATATCTCGCGCGTATACTCATCTAATGTTCATTGCCGTTATATTCCTATTAAAATTATTATTATTATTTTCTCATTACTTTTGTTATTATTACTTTTGTTAGGACTTGTATATTAGTTGACAATGAGTTCATGTTATTGTTTGTATGGAAATTGTACCAATTCATGTATTTCCTTTTATGCTTCCCTTACACAATGCCCTGTTGGGTCTGTAAGGTATTTTGAATAAATAGATAAATAAATATTAAATGCATCTTCATCTATGCCTTTCAGTATGTGCCTTATTTTGTCAGACTCCGCCATAGATCCATTCACGCGCTTACACAGATCGATGACGTCCTCAATATAACTCGTAAACGTCTCACAGTTCTTTTGGGCTCTGGCACAAAGGCGACGTTTGGTGCAAAGCTTGCGCAATCCAGGCTGACCGAAGAACGAAGCAATAATTTTCTTGAATACCAACCAGGTGGTGAACTCGGCTTCATGGTTGTAGTACCATACCTTCGCCACATTGGTAAGATAGAAGCTGACGCGCATCAACTTAGCAGGGTCATCCCGTTTGTTGGGACCGCTAACACGCTCAAACTCTACCAGCCTAACACGCTCAAACTGTACCAGCCAGTCTTTGACGTCAAGTTCGTCGGTGCCGCTGAACATCGGAGGGTCATGTTGACGAAGTGTCCCAGCACACATGACCGTAAGTGGTGCTTGAAAAGGAGTGGCGTCCTTGGCCATTCCGGGGGCAGATAGTGAAGTCCGGTTGCGGAGCTCCAGGACGAAAAGGGGAACGACCCAGCAGCGCTGCACCAAATCTAACAAGCGTGTTCTTCGGAGGTGTTTCAGCAAGAAACTCGTCAGGCCAAGCCAATCAGCTGCAACACAGAAAACAGGAGGCCGAGAGCGCGACACACGAACTTCGTCTTTTCTCTCACTGACACAAGGCTAGCGCTGATGTGCAACGGTACAACGGTCAAAAGACTGCTGTTTGCGAAGCAGCATCGATCCCAGACGGTGAAAGAGTGGAATAAAGTCATTTTTTCAGACTAGAGCACTTTCAGTTCAAAGTGGGATCAGCAGCAATGAACGTGGAGGACGCAAGGCACGAGGCAAGTTAAAGTGTCCACTGTGCGCGAGTTACAAAGGTTCTCTAAAAGATCATTCATCTCTTTACCTGTCTTTTCATTCTCGTTTTGCAAGATAGATGGCCTGATGTTTGCTATAGGTATACGTTTTGATAAAAAGCTACTTATTATATGGTCCGCCCACTCCGTAACGCGCAACTGAGCTTCCTAAAACATTCCACATGTACCTTGTTCCGTTTGAGGCAAGCCACTCGTATAATTGGCTACTAAAATCAGTGCAGTCTACCAACAATCAAGAGCAAGGCCCATTATCGTCTCAATTATCAATAGCTGACGGAATTGAGTAAAAGTAATTTATTTTTGGGTTTTTCTCAATTCTTTTCTCCAGGTTCAACGCACCCCATCTGCATCGCGTGGCAAGCAGCGGCCGCTGCAGCGTCAATGTATGGGGGTCTATTTCCAAAGACGGCTTGGGTTCGTTGGTAAGCCTGGATAATCGCTTCAACGCCGCAGCCTACAGAGATCTCCTGGACACCCTGCTGCTACCATGCACTCTGAACGGCCCGTTTCAGGATGGCCCGTTTCCATTTCAGGACGACCGGAGCCCCGTTTACACCGCAGTATCAATCAAGCGCCTGCTGGAGGAGAGGTGAGTGATGGAATTGGAATGCCTCCCGCAAGGTGCGGATATGAGTATCATTGAAAATGTATGGGCTGAAGTTAAAAGAACCTTTCGCGCCGACCACTGCACAAATGTTCGTCGGACAACCTCTGGGCGGAGGTGAAGAATGGCAGAAGTTGCATTTGGCGAAATCAGATATGGCAAAAAACACGAAGTAAAATTTCTATATTTTTGTGGAGATGTTTACCACATCTACCAACGCACCTAAGGCGCAAAATTTTAGCTGGATGTTGGGTTTTACTTGAGTAGCATGAGATGGGCATCGCTAAAGCGCGCAGAACAAGCGAGTAATCTGCACCGCCACACGGTAAAGAGCAAGGTGCACACCGGGTAGCCTGTTCGGTTGGCATGCAGAAAAGGCCCGCCTTAGGGCGCCACGCTGACAGTGCGGAAATGCTGAACTGCACACCGAATTGTCGGTTACCGGATGTAGAAATGCTGCTTCGTAGATGTTCTCCCCTTCACTCTATACCACGATGCAACAGCTTAGTTGCAGGAGCACCCACGAGCGGCGCTGCACAGAGTGGCGGGCACACACCCCGAGTGTCCTGTTTCCATCTGCGAGTACTGCACTTTCGACTTAGTCGTGTTGGTCATCGCCAACATTATTTTGGAGAGTAGATTCGTTGCGCATAATGCAGCTATTTCGAGAAATCACATATTATTGTTGTTTTACGAAAGAAATGCAATGTCGCGTTTCACATTACCGTGATTACTGTATTAGATGGCTCACTGGACTCTACGTCCTCTGCTAAGCACGATGACGCAACCTGCTTTGCGTATTATGCATAATAACTTGTAAGTGGTCAAATTCATCGTGATCCCTACTTACCACGTTGTCTCCAAAAACTCTTCTTGTATATTTGCGCGCGCTAATTCAGTTTGCCTAATTATCCGTCGAAGTCTAAGCAATGCGTGATGTGAGATGTACAAGCTTTTGTAGCTCTCTGTATCCACTGATATGAAGATAGCTGTGGCTTTACATACGTTGCAAACTACAGTCTCGTTTCTTTGACGGGGACTCGGCGACAAAGCCTGTCTTGTCACGCCGCTTCAGTGAGCCTGTTCGGGGAAAGAGAGGGGCCGTAGGCGAAAACGAGGTGCTCTAGGGTCCAATTGGTGGTGGAGAAGACAGCTGAAAAGAAAGAGCGATCGAGTAAAGACGTTTGGACGGCGCTGAGATGTTTTCCTTGTGGTGTTCGGAAGTGCCTTTTTAGTGCCTCTGAATTGTGTGAATTATTCCAGTGTACTCTTATCAAACTGTTTCTTCCATGATCGATATCGTATACAAGGGGCTCACTACCTTTTTTTGGAGCTGAAACGCCGGGACGAAATATTTTTTCATAGACATCGACCAACTCGAGCGGACCCAAGCCGTACGCCATCAAAGAGAGCCATGGTGATGGTGAAGAAAAAACAACAGCTGTTTCGTACTCAAGTGACCCGCATCACACAAGACACCGAAGAAATAGTGCGAAAGAAACAAGCCTCCGACATCATTGCCGTTAGGAGCACTCATCAAGCGTTTACTTTTTCATCTGAAGCAGATCAGTGGGGTGAACGCCGCCATCTGACCGCACTTATCAGAGGATGACGGAGATGCAGAGTTCAAGCAGGCGCTCGAATGCAACCGACCATAACATTGCCAGCTATCTCTGCTCATTCAAAGCAATATGTCGAAGCTTCAATGAGGCAGCACAATCGAGAAATCTCCCACCAAATCGGCCAGCCACAGAAGTTCGTATTCCATCACAAAAGGCGAAACTTTCCAAATCGGAATGAATAAACTTCGATGGTAAAAGAAAAATTGGCAGCCGTTCTAACAGCAGTTCGAGGCAGTCAATCAGAAGAACCCCGAACTATCTTATATCGACCGCTTCAACTTCCTCAACGCACTTTTGCCAGAAAAAGCTGAAAGAGCAATAGCAGGGCTACAAGCAACAGCTGAATGTTACGCGGATGCCATCGACCTCTTGAAAAAGCGGTTCGCAAACCTAACGGTGCTGATTCAAGATTATATGCAAGCACTCATAGACCTAAAGCCCGTCACATCAGCCTGAAATGTTCGCGACGACTCCATGATGACCTGCAAGTGCAGATGCGCGGACTAAGGGCACTCGGCGTTGCAGAGGACAGCTACAACAGCATGCTCCACCTCTTTTTCACTTCAAGAGCTTTTCACCTCGATGCTTCTATGAGGGAAGTGGCCAGGGTACTACTTGCTTTTGGTGGGTCTGTTCTTCATAAACATAACATAAGTGTTTAGCTCCTCGCGTACGATGTCATCCGCTCGTTACCTATCTACTGCATGCATTGTGAATACTTTCTCAGCTGTTAATGACTTACCCGAAAAAATTTCATCCAATTGAGGATTCGTCATTACAACCGAAAATTTTTTTCATCAACAATCTACCTATGCGCTCATCGTAATGCAGACGATGCAAAAAGCCGGACGGAACACACGGGGGGTGCAAATTCAAAGAGCGGGCGTTATGCTAGGCGGCGCTAGCAGTGCGCACCAAAGCGGGGCATTTTTATTTCTATTTGCCCCTGCACAGAACCGAGCGCTCTGCCCCTTTTGGGTTTTGGGGAAATTCTAGACTGCTCCGGGGCACAATTCCCAAAGATGATATAATAAATCGTCACGTAAGTCACCCAACATTTGCTGAGGGTGCCAGACTACGGCAATTTGCTTGTCTATCGAGAAGCTCAGCGTGTGCCGCGAATCGAACACAGCATGCCGTTCTGCACATGAGACTTGAATTGGAACTCGCGCCAGCTGGATTCAGAGTCTTTGGTGTCTCCTCATCGTCGCCTTTACAATTCAGCCACCCTTCCAAAGGTTTCTTGGTTAATTGCATCGCGGACTTAAAGCAGTGAGACTCCAGCGCATACAGCGACTGTGATACGGCCAGGTTTTCGCACTTAGTGTCTGCTAGCCAGTGTTCAAGCGTGGCGGACAGAATTAGCTTGGAAGTTGCGTGTTGGCACTGCAGTCGGTGCCATCGCCATTCGTGTGCGATATCAGTCACTATTTCGTGTATCCGCAACACAAAGTGCTGATCTTGCCGCTGTGCTCCTTCACCTTCAAGGGCATAAATATTGAGTGTGTGATGTTTAGGTTACAGGGTGCGGCGCCATGACGTGACACCATACTATTGTAGCCTCATGTGCCATTGTGCTGAATTATTGTGATCTCGAACAACACAAGCCACATCAGCAAACCAGGTCGGTTGTTCGGAATCTATACGATCAATCTATTTATCCTCTATTTCCAGCACACGGAAATGTCACAGGTGACAAAGCAAGGGGGGAGTTAAAAAATTACAATGGATATATATGCTCTGAACTGTCACTAAACACGGTCATTTCCTGAGTAGTGTATGTTCTGTGGTCGTTTAATGCAACGGTTTGTCCGTACGTTCAAATGTTCGTGAACAACAACAATTTACAAAATGCCAGAACAGCATGGTATCATGTCAACAAAACAAAGTGTTTGTTTTCATTTTGTAGAGGGGTACAGTTCCCTTTCAACTGAAATGCTTGGCGGGCGCCTAATGCTAGTCATGGGCAACCAGAGAGCATAAACACTGAGCGGGTTTACGCATTTATGGAAGATAGCATTGCAGAAGTATGTGGCTGAAAAACTCCCTAACAGTGCCTTGGCTAGCGCCGAAAAGATTTAAAATAAGTAGACGGAAATCTCAAAAGAAACACGACTGCTTCAAAGATTTGTAGCAGTCAACGCAAGTGTAGATCGAAAATTGTGAGGGAAAAGTAGAATTTTGCAGCAGCGAGAGTGAATACATTCTTGCGGAAGGGGAGTTCATTCACTCCAGTCGAATTGATATTGAAAACATATGTCAGAATAACAGCATCTCACCGCATCAAGAGCGTTTTACTGCTGCAGAAAGAGAGGTAAATGCCCCCCATCCAAGACGCATCACAATTAATTCTACCTATGTAGGTCGTTTGCTCTTCCGCAGACGGAGTACTAGAATTCTATGTGAGAGATTCCACTTACTCCATCCAGCACTTATGAAAAGGAAGTGGAATCTGGTAACAACGTTCACTTTTGCAAAAAGAGTTGCCAGCACTCTCGGGGCTGTGATTGTGCAGGGGCTTCTGGCATCGTGTCTCCATCAACATGCGACCGCAGCGGCCAGGATCGGTCCCGCGAACTTCGGGTCAGCCGTGGAGCTCCTTAAGCGCCAGACCAGCGCGACAGACAGCGTTTGTATTATCCGAACACACGCACCCTTCGTACTATGCACGTTCTGTACTAGGACCCACCAACGGTTATAGCACTTCAATCAACTATGATCCAATTCAAATTGTCGTAATTACTACGCTGCACTTATACTTATAGCGTGGATTTCTCTTCTGTTTGTTATATTTATTGTTGTTGGAGAAAGAAATAAGACCCTCTTCTGGGAATCCTGATAAACTGCAAGCAGAGAAGTGCCAAAGGGTCGGGATACAAACAAGCGCCATGTCCAGCCTGTCCTGCCATTCTTTCAGATCTTCGTGCGGCAGCTTTGCCATGCCAGCACCGTTTAAAAAATCCGTGATATCAAAGCAGGCCCTGTTGTGCATTCACATGTTAAAACATGACGGACGACCATCTGTTCACGGGAAACAATTTTCCTAGGAATAGCTTCTTATGTGCACCATAAGATTGGTTTGCATAGTTTAAGCATATCAGTTGTAACGGATGTACTTATTATTGCCACGGTAGTGTCACAACTGACGTTAGCGCGAGGGATGATTGAAAAATGACGAGGTGTTTAAGTAAACAGACCTGTGCCAATACACGGTCTTGTGTGGTTTTGTCTGTGACAAATGTTGGAGCTGCTCGGTATACACGTCTATGTACTCTGATGCCCTGGAGTTGGAAGCTCTCGACACGGGTTTAACCTCATGGAAACCAGACAAGCTACGCAAATGCCGATGGCTTCAAGAACTGCCTTCAGAGTACGGCCCGCGAGTTCCACCGACGACGCTAACCACAACCCCAAGTCAGGCAGTAGAGATGTACGGTTGAGGTGCGTCCATCGCTGGTCTTCAACAAACCGCGCTTGCCACGGCCCTTCCATGGTGACCCGTCTAAGGTCGTGGAGGGCTCGCTCCATGACTTCGATCGCGTGGCCGATGCCGACTGTTGGAGCGAAAAGAAGCTAGAGTATATGTACTTCGTCGCCCTCGAGGGCTTTGCCCCTGTATGGTTCATTAAACACGGGCTGTCGATCACTTCCTCGCACGAATTCCAACGGCAGATACGTGAAACCTACAGCAGTCCCGAAATAGCGAGCATAGCAGGCCCTTCAGATCAGAATGAAACCGTAGCCATGTTCGTGGAGGACATGCGGTGGCTTTTTAAGCCTGCCAATTCATCAAATATGTCGAAACACTAAAAAGGTGTGTCTGCTAATGCGCCG
The DNA here is from genome assembly GCF_043290135.1 of Rhipicephalus microplus. Taxonomy (NCBI): domain Eukaryota; kingdom Metazoa; phylum Arthropoda; class Arachnida; order Ixodida; family Ixodidae; genus Rhipicephalus; species Rhipicephalus microplus. Next base: position 168,123,654 of record NC_134702.1, on the reverse strand, counting down.
CGTAAAGTATCAGTTTACTGGACTCGTGCGAAGCCCTCCTGCAACAGTGATAGAGTTTGTCAACAAAGCAACTTCAATATAACGAGATCTGCAGCGTCGCTTCTCAGCGTACGAGTGCCACCCCATCCCTGTGTCAGCAACCGCCCCAGCGTTGCCTTGAGACACTGATGCTCCTCGTAATCTTGTTCATACTATCGTGAGCGAAGAACTCACTCGACTTCCGAAAACATAGTTACGGCCACCCGTAACTTTCCTCGCCAATATTGTTTGCGATGGAGTTCAACAGGCGGCAAAGCCATTCGTGCAAGCGAGACCTGTGGCAGCTCCAGTCCTGACTTACGCGCAAGCACTGCGGCAATCCAGGCAGCCCATACACACTGCTACCACCCGCCCTCTAAAGAACTCCTGCAAGAGTTCCTTAACGATTGCCATCTGCGCGAGGGAGAGCGGCCGAAAGATTCAGCAATATCTGTCCAGCCAACACTCGTTCCCGCTCTACCAGTTCACGTCTTTTGAGCCATCTTTGCCGCCTGCGGGATCTCATTCCCCGATGAGGCAACACTCTTGTTCACTACCTCCTTGACGATCCATGACACCTAGCCGCTACCTCACGTTTTCAGCTTTCGTAGGCCAGCGGCCCACGAGCCCAGGCCGGGCAAATAAGATCAGCGACCTCTGGAGGTAGGGCCGCTTAACATCGCACTTGTAAACATCCTCCACAGCGCCAATCTGACAGCGACGACAACGAGGAAAATAACGACTGTTATATTGACGATGATGGCCATATCAACAACAATCACTATGAAAATAACAATGACGATAACAACGACAGCTACTCTTCACCCCCAAAAGCTTTCGTTTGAGAGCGGCGACATTGTATTAACCGACATACTCGTTTTTATTGATAGTCGCCCGGTCACCGCTTTCGTCGATACCGGTGCCGATTATTCAGTTATGAGCAGTCAACTGGCTACTGAACTTCGCAAGGTGATCATGCAATGGCCAGGATCTATGCTTAGGACAGCAGGCGGTCACCTTCTCAAGCCTATCAGCAAATGCACAGCAAGAGTACAGATTCGTCACGCCACCTTAGTCGGTACATTTGCTATACTGCCCGAAAGTTTCGGGCAGATCGTACTCTGCGTAGACTTCACCGGGAGCTGAACCAAATCTTTGTTGCAGTAAGAAGAGCCTATTCTGATAAATGCTTCCACGACAAACGCTGGACACTCGCGGGGACAATGGCCACAGAGCCAAGCAAGGCAAGGCCCATGTGACCTTCCTAACGGCTGCAGACATGGCACAAAGCTGCGGCCACTTGTAATTGGCAAGTTTCAAACACCGAGGCGCACGCAGAACTGCCCCAACATTACGGTGATTTATGCTTGGTATAAGAAGTTATGGAGGACGATGGATATCTTCATGAAGTGGCTGAAAGAGTGAAATTCGAACCTAGCACGTCAAGGACAAAGGACATGTCTTATTGTCGATAATTCCGCGACACAGCATAACTATGCCCAGCTGAGCAACATTAAAGGGGTATTTCTGCAATGGAACACCACTTAGAAGATGTAACCACTGAACAAGAGCATTATCTGCACACTTAGGGCTCCACATGCGTCGGCTGATTGACATTTTGCATATGACACTGAGGATAGGCCTAGATTTTGTCGTCACCGCCAACGAATGCTGGCAGCACTGGATCAACGGCTGGGCTGATCGCACTGGATCAACGGCTGGGCTGATCGCACTGGATCAACGGCTGGGCTGATCGATGTGGGCATTGGCGGCGAAGCTACTGCTGAGCAGCCAAATGAAGAAGCTGCCCAGGTGGATACCGCAAGTGCTGATGGTGCCCCTCTCTCAACATCATCAGAGATTGTAGTTGCTTTGGCCCTTGCATGCCACCACTGCCGCACGACTGAAGGCAGAAGCCTATAAATTATGCATTGCTTGGTTTACAGTGATAGCGCAGTTGCGAAACACGCTATTGTGAGAAATAAGCAGGCTACCCTTTTTCAGTATTTTAAGCCAACCCAATAAACAACTTGCTTCAATCTCCAAGTGAGGAATCACTGTAACGCGATTGGTTCGTTGGCTCATTTTCACTGTTCTAGAAACACTTTTTACAATTCTTATATCGAATTCTGGATATATCAAACTATTTCACAATCACCGCACTGTTTGATATATTGAGGTTTGACCTCTCCCTACTTAGGCACATTCAGTGTGAATGTGTTTCATGATTTAGTGCAGTATTTTACGTTAGTCATGCTTTTATCTCATTATTTACTCAGTATTAGTGTAAAACCCTTGTGAGGTGTCTCCTTACAATACAACAAGATTGCAGCAGCTCGTACTGCTCAAGCTTTTTTGTGGTTATTCACGTTTAGCCATAACATTGCACATAATATTTATATCACTAGTTAAACTTCTTTCACTTCAGCTTCGATTTATTCAGTTTTGCACTGGAATGAATAGAAGAAAGGTAATTATTTCGGACTGCAAAGGGTTGGAGCCCTATATTTCATATGGCATCCAATATAGAGCCTCAGTCAATCCGTCGGACGAACTCTTATTAGAGTCCTATGGAGAAGTTCCTAGGAGCTCACTAATGGTCTCACCTGCAATGGGGGCAAAAGCCAGAGGCTCCCAACCGCTTCGCAGGCTCCCTGGATGGCCCTGAGTTTGCAGACTGAGGCAGTGCTAGACGGGCACTGACAAAAATTCACATCGGAGACTTGATGGCTTTTTTTGTCGCGTAAGCAAGGGCACTGCCCCATAAAGCACTGAAATGTAGCCATTAAGCCGAATGATGATATATGGTGTTTTTAGGTGCAAGGGCCATTTGATGGCCAAAGAGGGCCAGTTCATGGGACAAGGAATGTGGACAATGATTGTGATTAGCGGCTGTATAAGGGCCATAAAATTCCTCGCAGCAAAGCGGGTAAAAACATACAAGTAATAAAATCATGACCATGCCGTGAAAGGTGTGTGTGGTGTGAATAGGTGACAAAAGCTGGTGATAATGAAAAACGATGGTGGACATGTATGGCATTAGCACAAGTACCTCACACGTTCATACCCTTGCGTCCAAGGGCCGTGAGGCAAGTGCTTTCCTGTGTAGCCACCGCAGCAAAAACCTCTCTGGAGAGGTTGTGCTACGGAATGCCGGGGTATATGATATGAAAATTATGAATTTCTTCTAAAAACACTCACAATGATTTATTACTAAAAAGCGGTTCCCTGCCAACGAACATTGCAGGGTGTAGAGGTATATGTTGTCGGTAGGATAATGGAAAGTGTTGTCTTCTTAGAGTGTCTAACTGTTTACATTGAATTAAAACGTGAAGAACTGTTAATGCCTCACCACATTTATCACACAATGATGGATCACCACCGGACAAAAGATGTGTGTGTGTCGTGTATGTGTGTCCTATCCTGAGTCTTGTTAGTGTTACCTCTGTTAGACGTGATTTTGATACAGGTGGCCAATGGCCAAGGTGTGGCTTGATAACGTGTAGTTTGTTTTGTGTGTGTGTATCCCACTTGCTCTGCCAGAAGTCCCTGAAGTTTCGTTTGAGAGTCGGCCTAAGATCAAGGGCCGGGATTGATATGGATGTAATGGCGGTGCTCTCATGGACGGATGCTGCGAGCTGATCCGCCCTCACGTTGCCTTGGATCTCACGGTGCCCTGGCACCCAGCACACTACAACATGTTGTTTGAGTGTGTAGAGTGTGCACAAAATGGAGTAAAGTGAGACAAGGACTAATTTTTTTTGTTTTTTAAGACTGTGAAGAGCCGTTACCACACTGAGAGAGTCTGTATATATTACTGCTTTCTGTATTTGTAATTATTTGATGTGTTTAACTGCCACCAGTATCGCGTAAGCTTCCGCTGTGAAGATACTTGTGCGTGGATGTAGAGGGCCAGCATCCGAAAAGGATGGGCTGACAGCAGCGTAGGGCACAGAGGAGTTAGTCTTGGAGGCATCTGTGAAGAACTCAGGACGTGTGTATTTGTGTTGAAGTTCCAGAAAGTATGTTCGGATATGGGCAATAGGTGCATATTTTGTAACTTCTAGGAAAGACACATCGCAGTCTATAGTCTGCCACTGCCACGGTGGCGGGTATGCTACAGGAGCCATTAAACTGTGTTCAAGTGACACTTCAGTTTCTTCAGCTAGACACTTCAGGCGAACTGAGAAGGGCTGCCTCATCGAAGGCCTGTTTTGAAACAGAGTTGAGCTCGACAAATCATTAATTGTAGAGTATGAGGGGTGCTTCTTGTCTGCTTTCACCTTAAGGAAATAAACAAAGGACATATTAGTTCTCTGCAGATGAAGCGACCACTCATTTGACTCAACATAAAGGCTTTCTACGGGGCTGGTGCGAAAAGCACCCGTAGAAAGGCGGATGCCCAAATGGTGCACGGGGTCCAGCATCTTCAAGGCACTTTGAGTAGCAGACTGATAGACAAGGGCCCCATAATCTAAGCGGGTGCGAATGAGGCTTCTATAGAGGTTCATGAGGCATTGCCTATCACTACCCCACGTAGTATGTGACAACACTTTTATAACATTCATGGCTTTTAAACATTTTGTTTTTAAATACTTGATGTGCGGTACGAAGGTCAACTTGTTGTCCAAGATTAAGCCTAAGAATTTATGCTCGGCTTTGACAGACACACGTTGCCCGTTCAGTCGAATGTCAGGTTCCGAGTGCATGCCTCTTTTTCGAGAGAACAAGACACACGTGCTTTTTTGTGGGTTAAGTCGAAATCCATTTGCATCTGCCCATTCGGAGACCTTATTTAAACCCAGCTGTACCTGCCGCTCACAAATGGCCAAGTTGCATGACTTGAAGCCAAGCTGAACGTCGTCGACATATGTACAATAGAACATATTGCCGGTGATGGACAAGTGCAAAGAATTCATTTTGATAATTAAAAAGTGTGCAACTAAGCACACCACCTTGTGGCACGCCTGTTTCCTGGACAAACGTTTAGGAGAGCACACTGCCCACACGGACACGGAATGTCCGGTTTGACAGGTAACTTTCGATTATGTGAAACATTCTTCCGCGCACACCAAGGAGGGACAGGTCTCTTAGAATTCCCAAACGCCATGTTGTATCATAAGCCTTTTCGATATCGAGAAACACAGAGAGAAAATATTGTTTATGGACGAAGGCGTCTCTGATCTGTGCCTCGATACGAACAAGGTGGTCTGTGGTGGATCTATTTTCTCGAAACCTGCACTGAAATGGGTCGAGCAAATTGTTTGTTTCAAGGATATGTACAAGTCAGCAGTTTACCATTTTTTCGAAGAATTTGCACAAGCAGCATGTAAGTGCAATAGGCCTATAACTTGAAGCTAAAGAAGGGTCCTTGCCCTCTTTCAAAATGGGAATAATAATAGCCTCTTTCCAGGAGGCAGGGATAGTGCAAGAAAACCAGATAGCATTGTACAAAAAAAGTAAGGTTTTTCGTGTTTCGGCTGGTAGGTTTTTTAACATTTCATACACCACACGGTCAGAACCTGCGGCAGAAGGACTGCAGGAGTTTAGAGATGTTCGGAGCTCAGCTAGACAGAAAGCTTGGTTATATGCCTCGTATCTAGTCGATTTGTGTTCGAGTTTCTGCTTTTCTATTCTTGTTCTGTATTTTTGGAAGGTGTCAGTATAGTGGGACGAGCTGGATACCTGTTCGAAGTGTGCACCGAGGAAGTTTGTCTGATCTTCCAAGGTCTCACCTTGAGTGTTTACGAGTGGAAGTGTGTGTACTTGTTTTCCTGCTATCCTACCGACCATGTTCCAGACTTTAGCCTCCTGTGTGTATGAATTGATCCCTGACAAAACTTCTGCCACCTTTTTCTTCTGGCCTGCCGACGCGTTCTCCTGCCTTGAGACTATTTTCTTGAAAGTGTCAAGATTTTCGGCTGTTGGTGAGTGCCGAAGCAACCTCCATGCCCTGTTCTGCTCCTTTCGCGCATTACGACACTCTGTGTTCCACCATGGGACGTGTCGTTTGCCGGGCATTCCAGATGTTTGCGGTATGCACCTGGCTGCTGCGTCAGTTAGAAAAGCTGTGAAGTACTGCACACGTTCATCTATGTTTAACTTACATATGTCTGTCCAACACAAACGTGTAGTGTTGTGGAACTGTTCCCAGTCTGCTTTGTTTATAAGCCATTTGGAAACATGTAGAGGGCATTCATATGTTGTTTGTTAACTCAACACTACAGGAAAATGGTCACTTTCATATAGATTATTTATGATTTTCCGTTTCTGTAGGGTAGGAGTGAAGGTGATACGATGCTGAGGTCGATAGACGAGTAAGTTTTGTTGGCAACGTTATAGTATGTTGGCTCTTTCCTATTCAACAAACAGGCACCGGAAGAGAAGAGAAATTGTTCAATGAGACGACCTCGTGCATCAGAGCGAGAATCACCCCACATTCCACTATGTGCATTTAGGTCCCCAAGAAGCAAATAAGGTTCAGGCAGTTTGTCTATTAAAGACTGGAATTCACATCTTTCAAGACGTTGGTGGGGAGGTACATACAAAGAGCAGTAGGTGACGAGTTTGTTTAAAAGTACCGCTCGGACAGCCACCGCCTCAAGGGATGTCTGGAGTGTTAAATGTGTACACGCTACTCCTTGGTTAATAATAATGGCTACGCCACCGGATGATGCCACAGAATTATCTAGGTCCTTTCGGTATATGACGTAAGCACGTAAAAAATTTGTATTGGAGGATTTTAGGTGTGTTTCCAGTACACACAGCACTTGAGGTGAGTGTTTGTATAAAAGCTCTTGGACGTCGTCGAGGTTTTTAGGCAGACCTCTGACGTTGCAATGTATACTTTGTGTTTCCATATTGGAAGTAAAGTAGTGCTGGAGGTACGTGGGTACGTTAAGGGAGTGACTTGTTTAAGCTGAAAGGTCGAGCTCGAGTAACAAGGCTATTATCAGGCCCTGTTATGAGCTTTTTAGTACTCTTGGCGCGCTCCAGAGAGCCGCGCCGCTCTTTTTGCACCAGGGGTGGCCGCCGTATCGATTGCCTCCTCGGAGGCACTGGATGCCTGCTCATGCGAGCTGGTTTTTCGAAGCTTGGGCCTCGCCTGGCGAGGTGAGGCCTTGAGACCCTAGGACCCTGGAGTCTCAGGTCTCTGTTCAATAGTAGGCGGAGTAGCCTCAACTACTGCCGCCATGGGGGCAGGCGCCACAGCCAATGGCTCGCTCTGCGCAGGCCGAAGGAGTAGCAGGCTGGTGCGACACTGCTCCCTGGCGCGCCGCATCAGCATATGTGGGGCCATAAAATGGCGAGACTCTTTTTCTTGCTTCTTTAAATGTAATGTTTTCTTTTATCTTTAAAGTGATGATCTCTTTTTCTTTTTTCCAGAAAGAACAGGAACGTGAGTATGCGGCATGATTACCGCTACACAGTTCACACAGTGTGCAAGTGCTTCGCAGTTGTCGGACGCATAGCCCACGATTCTACACAGAGCACAAGTTTTCCGGCCACGACAGCTTTGCGAGCTGTGGCCATATCTCTGACATTGGAAGCAACGGCGGGTGTTGGGAATATATGGCCTCACGGATGCCTTTGTATACCCAGTCTTAATTGTTTCCAGCAAATCGCTCGCAGCAAAGGTCAGTACTAAGTGTTTGGTTAGTATTTCCTTTTGATCTCTTCTTATAATAATACGCTGTACGTTTGTCACGTTCTGGCTCTTGCATTCTTCCAAAAGTTCAGCTTCGGTCAGGTCAAGCAAATCTGCGTCCGATACGACCCCGCGACATGAGTTCACGGACCTGTGTGGCGTAATACTGATGGGTGTGTCTCCAATTGTTGTGAGGGTGTTCAGTTTATCAGATTGGTCTTTGTCACGTATTTCAAGGAGTAGATGTCTGCTGGCCATTTTGGTAACCTTGCACCCGGCACCAAGAGTTTCAGTTAGGCACCTAGCCACTACGAAGGGGGATACAGTTCTGGCTTGCTTGTTAGTTTTTTCGCAGTGTATAACGTGAAAATGAGGAAAGATTTGCCTTGGCCGGATGAAAAAATTGTGCGTACCCGCTGTGAGGAGGCACGATCACTAAGTAAAGGGAATGCTTTGTGCATGCTAATGGTATGTTGTTCAGCAGCGTTGGCGGCCACCCACCATGGAGCCCAACGAGGGGACGCTGTAAGTTTGCGGACGCTGAAAGCTTGCAGACGTCAGCCGTACAACTCTGCTATAACCCAATGCGCCTAGGCCAAGGTAGGCTATTTGCACAGGGTTAACCCTTGCCGCCGAGAAAATGGAAGTAAGCAGAAGAGAGAAGTAGACAGGAAAGCTAAAAAAGTAAGAAAGACGAAGATGTAGGGATAGAGAGATAGGAACAGGCGACTGCCGATTTCCCCTGAGTGGGTCAGCCCAGGGGTGCCGTCTACGTGAAGCCGGGGCCAAAGGGGTGTGTTGCCTCTGCCGGGGGGCCTTAACGGTCCAATCACCCAGCGTTGGCTCATCCCCCAGGATCCCCTTTTCCCCAGACACGGCAAAGCCACGCACGGCTAGGCGTGGGAGGGAGTAGAAACTCCCCCGTTAGCTCGGGTCCGTGGTGTCGCTACACACCAAACGCCTACTTGCGCAGGCACCACTGCGGGGGAGCTACAAGCACTTCTTGCAAGATACAGTGAGAAGGACATATTCAATGCAGATGAAAGTGAATTATTTTAAAAGGCCAAGCCGAATAGGACCTACACAGTTTCCGGCAGTCGCTGTCACGATGGTAAGCGTTCCAAGAAGCGTTTGTTGATGTTATTTTGTTGTACTAACATGACCGGCACCAAGAAGAGAAAACTGTAGGTGATTGGGAAAGCCAAGCAGCCTCGCACTTGCGGCACGTAAAGAACATGCCAGTTGAGTGGATTGCTAATACAAAGGCATAGATGATGATGAACATCTTCAACGCCTGCCTATTGCAGTTCTACAGGGAGATGATAAAGCAGAAGAGGAAGGTGCTACTCTTTCTGGACAACTGCTCCAGCCACATGAAGCCACCCTAGATGGAAGCGATTGAGCTGGCCTACTTTCTACCAAATGCTACCTCGTTACTGCAGCTGATTAAAGAAGGAGTCGTGCATATTCTGAAGGCTGACTATCGTACTCGCCTTGTCGAACGCCTGCTCTTTGACGTGCAGAATAATCGAGCGTAGAATATAGGCGTCGGATTTCATGTGGAAGTGTTGGCCAGCGTTTGGCAGCAAGTCAGTGCTACAGTAATTAAAAATTGCTTCCGGAAAGCTGGTTTTCTACAACATGATGACAGCAGTGACGACAGTGCAGATGAACATTCATCTAACCCAGATGAAACAACAGACCCGTCGGTGTGGCCTCAAGTCAGGCAGGCATTCGGGGCAGACAGCTTCTCTGACTTCGTCACATTAGACAACAGCTTCTTCGACAATGAGGAGCTGACTGACGACGAAGTGGGAGCGACGCTCGAATCGCATTCTGGGCTGTCATCAGACGACAGCGAGAAAGAAGACGAGTCGGTCGAGCATGACCAGCCAGATGTCAGGGTGCAGGACATCCACGTATATAAGCTCGAGTCAGCGAGCTATACGAGGTGTGTTCCCACCGTGGACAATACCGTGACGGACTCAACGCGACGTTGCCCGGTGCTACAGTCATCGCAACGACGGTGCGCGTGAGTGTTGTTTTGAAAACTTGGTGATGCGGGAGTTAAGTACGTGGAGTGTTAAGATGTAGACTTACGTCTCGCATGGACAAGAACTTGCCCAGTAGACTTCCTTTAACCTCGTGTCGTCCTGGTGTTATTGTGAGATTTCTTCGCGTGTATTTTTGTCCTCGTCCGATATAAAGAACGTCGTCGTGTTGTCAGGTTGTCTTGAGTGCGTCGGATGACCTGGGGCCATTGAGTAAAACCCCCTACTCACCCCAATTGGCGAGCCTTGCCAGGATCGGCACTACCATCTTCCCGCCGAAAATCCATCATGCTCAAGATGCCTGTTAACTTGCAAAGACTAATATGTATTGGAGAGCAGGTCGGTTGGTCTTGCTCCGATTTGGAGTGAATGTTGCGAGAAGAACTCGAAGAGGAAGGCGAGAGGATTCATTTCGAACTACAGTACATCTGCAAAGATCATTATGACTATGAGCGCTCAAAAGGGGAAGGAGAGAAGCTACTGTCGGAAATACGAACGGCTATCTCATACATACGAAAGACTGCAAGATGCAAAGAAGCCCGTTATGAGGCTAATGAGGTGGATAGGGTAAAACCTCACCAATACGAGACATATATCGCTGGTTCGCTGACACGCAAAAACGTGAATGATAAAGAACTTGACGTTGTTGCTCCAGATACACAGTCTGCAACTGCAGGTGTGAAGCGGGCATGTGGCGACAACAGAGTTCGCAGTGATAGAGAGCAAGTTAGTCTTTGCCTTCCGCTTTTAGGACCTGTTATTCAAACTAACACTGTTGCAAACAGATCTCAGTCTGTGACTTCAGAACCGCCAAGTGGTCGCGGTAGCAGGAGTGATGTGAAGGAGGATGCAGCCAGTAACCATGGTACTGTTGACGTGCAGGAAGCTTATGTACTTCACGAAAGCACGCCAGAGGAGTGTATGCTAGGTTCGAGTCAAAAAACTACCTTGCCGGCTGAAATGATCGTTCAGAAGCTCAAGGTAAAGGAAGTGCCTGAAGACATTCCTGAAATAGAGCCGCAATGTCAAAGGTCGGGTAAGAAAGACCTGAACCCCCAAAGCACTAGAGCAGTTAGGAACGTCATGAGCCCGATATATGGCTATCAGTACCACTTCGGAACCGATGGACATCCATCCAAAGGAAGCTTGCCGTGCTGTGGGTACCACACAGCCGGATACTCAGGTACAGAATTCATGGCTGAGTACTGGTGGTCGGACCTTAGCAGCATCTATAAGGCTCCGCGTTACCCAGAAGCGAGCCGAAATGAAGAAGGCTGGTTCTGCGCAAGCCCTTGGAAGAAAAAAGAATCGGCCTATCAACCTGATGCATTGATGCCCAACTGACCGGTGCTCCCATTGTATGTATACATTTGTGATGCCAACTTGCGCCTCTTAGGTATCGTGACATGTCATATGTCAACAGAATAAGTTGAACCGCTCTCCACTCTTTAGATAGGCTCCCGTCAAATCTGTGCAAGACATGTTCTTTGGTGAAACGAAGAGAATATATTCAATGTGACATCGGAACGAATGCTGCAAATGGTGCACTTCTATGCCGAAAAATCTTCGAGTGTATATTGAAGTGCTCCCTAAGTGCCGGTGAAATACTTAGGCATTCCAGCCTACAGCATTGGTGCAACTCCGTCTCCAACATGTGCGTCTGAACTTCGACCCGGCAACGAACTTTGAACCGTATGAATGTCAGACACCAAAGTGCCTATCTGACACCATGTCTTCATCCTTCTGTATCGTCAAGTTTCACGCTCTGTGGACTAGTGCAACCGTACAGCAGCCAAAGTGTGTGCAACTTTCTGAAACGGGGGGGAAGAATGTGATGACTGCAACCAGCGAGCCGTAGGGGCAAAACCCTGAGCGCGGAATTGAAACGAAAAGGAAGAAGAGAAGAAAGAAGACTGGTGCAGCGAACGTACGTAGCAGGCTTCGATGGTTGTCGGGGCTTTCGACCCCGTGTCCTGGGCGCTCGCCCCCGTCGAGCGTGACCTGGACGCCAGCAAGATGTTAGGGTGCGGGACATCGACGTAAGCTCGAGCCAGCGAGCTACACGAGAAGGCGTGTCTCACCGTGGACACTACTGCGATGGACTCAACGACACGTTGCCCGGTGCTGCGGTCACCGCAACGACGGTGTGCGCGAGTGTGGTTTTCTAGGCTTGGTGTCGCGGGAGTGAAGCATGCTGACCGTAACGTCGTAGACTTTCTCCTTGTGCCGAAGGAACTTTATTGTAGGCGTTTCATTTATCATTGTTCATGATTGTTTCATTTATCATTGTTCACGACTCACCTACATCATCACTTAGATCTAAACTTGCAAATCGACCGTCATTTTCTGGATTTTTTCCAAAGCTTTCGATCGTGTTGCTCACTGCCGCTTAATCTCTAAACTCTGTTCTTTGTGTATAGATTAATCAACTCTGTCATAAATACAGAACTTTCTTACTAACTGGCAACAATTCACTATTATTAATGATTTTTCATTCCCACTTTCATACGTTTGTTCTCGTGTGCCACAAGGGAGTGTTCTTGGTTCCTTGCTTTTTCTTATGTATAGTATTGACTTACCAAGTAATTTATCCTCACAAGTGCGCATTTTCACTGATGACTGTATAACTTACCGAGCAATAACTAGTATTTGTGATCACGTAATAATTCAAAATGACCTCGCCCTCATCAGCAATTGGAGTAATAGTTGGCTAATGTCCCGTAATTCAAGTAAATGTAAAGTAATGTCCTTCTCTCGCAAACATTGTAACTCTGAGTTTTCTTACTTTAATAATGGCAATCCCGTATCTAGTGTTGACTCTTAAATATTTAGGTGTAACCTTCACATCTAACCTTTCTTGGACTACCCACATCATCAACATCTGCAGTGATGCCTCACGATCATTAGGCTACATACGCTACAATCTACGAAAGATGCCCACAAATATAGGTGCTTTGGCCTACATAACATTTGTTCGCCCTCAGCTAGAATTCGCTTCTGCAGTTTGGTCCCCTCATTACAGCTACTTAACTAACATGCTGGAATCGATCCAGAATAGAGCCGCTGAATTCATCTCGCAAAACTACGATCATAGCGCAAGCATAACACAAATTAAAAAAAAAACATCACTTTCCCTTTTGAGCAGCCGACGTGAACTAAACTTCCTTTCATTATTTCATAAATACGTACATGAAACAAGGCCATTATCAATGACATTGCAAACATCTGCATTCATATCAAAGAGACTAAATAATCAACTTTCATTCACATGCATGTACGGTAAAACATACATTTTTAACTCATCTGCACTCCCCCGTGTCATCCGCATGTGGAACAGCCTTCCGGATAAAATCATAGCTGAACGCTATCGGGAAAAATCCCGGCACCTTTTACTCACCCATTTCCAGGATTAACTGCTCGTTTTATTCATATCAAAATCGGCACCTACGCATTTATTCACTACTAGTATCTCGCTTTTTTTTCTCTTACTTTATACTTATTTTGTTTGATGGTTTGAATACTAACATGCCATTCAGTTCTGTTATGTTTTAGTCAGTGATGTTTTCCTTTGAATAATAGAAAGTCTTTTCACAATTTGTGCTTGTTTTTTAGCTTGTTTTACATCATTATCTCACGAGTATAGTCATCTAATGTTCATTGTTGTTATATTTCTATTAAAATTATTATTCTTATTTTCTCATTGTTACTTTTGTTAGGACTTGTATATTAATTGAAAATTAGTTCATGTTATTGTTTGTATGGAAATTGTACCAATTCATGTATTTCCTTTTATGCTTCCCTTACACAATGCCCTGTTGGGTCTGTAAGGTATTTTGAATAAATAGATAAATAAATATTAAATGCATCTTCATCTATTCCTTTCAGTATGTGCCTTATTTTGTCAGACTCCGCCATAGATCCATTCACGCGCTTACACAGATCGATGACGTCCTCAATATAACTCGTAAACGTCTCACAGTTCTTTTGGGCTCTGACACAAAGGCAACGTTTACGCGAAGCTTGTGCAATCCAGGCTGACCGAAGAACGAAGCAATGATTTTCTTGAATGCCAACCAGGTGGTGAACTCGGCTTCATGGTTATAATACCATAGCTTCGCCACCTTGGTAAGATAGAAGCTGACGCGCATACACTTAGCAGGGTCATCCCGTTTGTTGGGACTGCTAACACGCTCAAACTCTACCAGCCTAACACGCTCAAACTCTACCAGCCAGTCTTTGACGTCAAGTTCGTTGGTGCCGCTGAACATCGGAGGGTCATGTTGACGAAGTGTCCCAGCACACATGACCGTAGGTGGTGCTTGAGAAGGAGTGGCGTCCTTGGCCATTCCGGGGGCAGATAGTAAAGTCCGGTTGCGGAGCTCCAGGACGAAAAGGGGAACGACCCAGCAGCGCTCCACCAAATGTAACAAGCATGTTCTTCGGAGGCGTTTCAGCAAGAAACTCGTCAGGGCAAGCAAATCAGCTGCAACACAGAAAACAGGAGGCCGAGAGCGCGACACACGAACTTCGTCTTTTCTCTCACTGACACAAGGCTAGCGCTGATGTGCACCGGTACAACGGTCAAAAGACTGCTGTTTGTGAAGCAGCATCGATCCAGGACGGTGAAAGAGTGGAATGAAGTCATTTTTTCACACTAGAGCACTTTCACTTCAAAGTGGGATCAGCAGCAACGAACGTGGATCACGCAAGGCACGAGGCAAGTTAAAGTGTCCACTGTGCGCGAGTTACATAGGTTCTCTTAAAGATCATTCATCTCTTTACCTGTCTTTGCATTCTCGTTTTGCAAGATAGATGGCCTGATGTTTGCTATAGGTATACGTTTTGATAAAAAGCTACTTGTTATATGGTCCGCCCACTCCGTAACGCGCAATTGAGCATCCTAAAACATTCCACGTGTACCTTGTTCCGTTTGAGGCAAGCCACTCGTATAATTGGCTACTAAAATCAGTGCAGTCTACCAACAATCAAGAGCAAGGCCCATTATCGTCTCAGTTATCAATAGCTGACGGAATTGAGTAAAAGTTATTTATTTTTGTGTTTTTCCCAATTCTTTTCTCCAGGTTCGACGCACCCCATCTGCATCGCATGGCAAGCAGCGGCCGCTGCAGCGTCAATGTATGGGGGTCCATTTCCAAAGACGGCTTGGGCCCGTTGGTAAGCCTGGATGGTCGCTTCAACGCCGCAGCCTACAGAGATCTCCTGGACACCCTGCTGCTGCCATACGCTCTGAACGGACCGTTTCAGGATGGCCCGTTTTCATTTCAGCCCGACCGGAGCCCCGTTTACACCGCAGTATCAATCAAGCGCCTGCTGGAGGAGAGGTGAGTGATGGAATTGGAATGCCTTCCGCAAGGCGCGGATATGAGTATCATTGAAAATGTATGGGCTGAAGTTAAAAGAACCTTTCGCGCCGACCACTGCACAAATGTTCGTCGGACAACCTCTGGGCGGAGGTGAAGAATGGCAGAAGTCGCATTTGGCAAAATCACATTTGGCAAAAAACACAAAGTAAAATTTCTATATTTTTGTGGAGATGTTTACCACATCTACCAACGCACCTAAGGCGCAAAATTTTAGCTGGATGTTGGGTTTTACTTGAGTAGCATGCGAGGCGCATTGCTAAAGCGCGCAGAACGAGCGAGTAATCAGCACCGCCACACGGTAAAGTGCAAGGTGCACACCGGGTAGCCTGTTCGGTCGGCATGCAGAAAAGGCCCGCCTTAGGGCGCCACGCTGACAGTGCGGACATGCTGAACTGCACACCGAATTGTCGGTTACCGGATGTAAAAATGCTGCTCCGTAGATGTTCTCCCCTTCACTTTATACCACGATGCAACAGCTTAGTTGCAGGAGCACCCACGAGCGGCGCTGCACAGAGTGGCGGGTGTAACAGACCAGACTATCTGCTATCAGCATTCGCCCTAGGCGATATTGTCTCCTTCTCCTCTCCGCCGTTTTGTGCGCTTTACTTTCCTTCCTTTGCTTTCTTCCCCCTTCCCCGCTGTGAGCGCGGCTACTTAAGCCCAGCAAATTAACGGCCAGGGGTCTTTCGTCATGGCGAAGCCCAGCCAAGTGTTCATCGTCGTCTTGTTTCTGAGTTAAACGTTACATGGTGTCAGAAGTGGTCCTGACGTTCGAAATGGACCTCGTCAAGCCCCCGGAACCCCTGCAATTGTCCGGCAACATCAGAAAAAACTGGCTGGTATTCAAGCAGAAGCTGCAGCTGTTCATCACCGCTACGGAACCGGAGAAGCCCCGCCCATCGGCCGTAAAAGCAGCGATTCTTCTGAGCACCGCGCGGGACGAGGCACTCGATGTCTACAACAACTTCTCGTTTGCCGCAGGTGAGAACAGAGAATGTTATGACACGTTAGTGCGCAAGTTTTAAGAATATTGTGTCGACCAGGGTAATGAAGTCTACGAAAGGCACATTTTTCGACTGCGAACACAGGAAGAGGCCGAGCCTTTTGAGCGGTTCCTACGGGGCTTAAAAAAGCAAGCAAAGCTGTGCAACTTCGGTACGCTTGAAGAGTCCATGAACAGGGATCAAGTGGTGTTTGGGACAAATATTGCGAAACTTCGAGAAAAGTTGCTGAGTGACAAAGACTTAAACTTGCAGAAAGTAGAAGAAATTTGCAAAGCCGCTAAGCTTGCTGCCATTCAGAGCGCAGCAAGGTCAAATGAAAGCCTGCACGTTGACTTTACACGCCGCACACACCGCACGAAGTTTGCGCATGGAACTCGGCGTCGAAATTGTAACAAAGTACATGCCCCCGACCGGTGCCCGGCGTATGGAATACGCCGGGCACCGCTCGGGGGCATGTACTTTGTTACAATTCGATTTCGTTTTTTGCATGTATACATGCAAAAAACGAAATCACTTCGCCGCATGCTGCAACAATGCGCGCAAGATAAGCGAGGTTCACAAAGCCGAAGAAAGCGATGAAAATTTTGACATCTTGGGCATCAGCATTTGCGGCGTCACCGAAGACATAGGAGATTCACGGAAAAATTGCCGGTCAGGAGATACAATTCAAGGTAGATACCGGGTCTCAGGCGAATTTGCTGCCCCTAACCCTGTTCAACCGAATCGCCCACGCAAGCACTCCGCGAAAGAGCGCCGCTGTCCTCACCGCATACAACGGCAGTGCAATCAACCACGTTGGCGTGGTTGATTGCACTGCCGTTGTATGTAAGACCTCGAGATAAGCGAAGCACAGCATTCAGTCTCGTTCTTTATCGTGAAAAAGGGGCGCCAAGCCATCCTTGGCTTAAAGACATGCCAGCAGTTTGGTCTGGTACCGGTGACGACGGACGCCGTGAATGTAGGCGATGAGCAAACGAAATTCCAGCTTGCATTTCCTGACCTCTTCAGCGGCACCGGCTGCGTCAAGCGACCCTACAAAATGGTGCTACGAGAGGATGCCGTTCCAGTCGTGCAGCCTGCCCGCAGAGTAGCCATAGCGTTGAAAGGACACCTGCGACAAGAACTGCAACAAATGGAAAAGGCCTCAATCATCGTCAAGGTGGATGAACCAACTGACTGGGTGAGCCCCCTGGTAGTTGTGCACAAGAAAGATGGTACCCTTCGCATTTGCGTGGACCCTAGAGCAGTGAACTGGAGCATTAAGCAGGAGCACTATCCTATGCCTTCACGAGAGGACATAGAGAGCGAGCTGGCAGGAGCACAATACTTCTTCCGGCTCGACGCTAATGCCGGCTTTCATCAGATTACTTTAGATGAGGCCACTTCACGAATATGCACTTTTGCGACACCATTTGGGCGGTACCTATTTTGCGTCTGCCTTTCGGAATTTCTTCAGCCAGCGAGGTGTTCCAGAAGACTCTAAAGAGATGTTCGAAGGGCTGCCGGGAGTGCGCGTCTACGTAGACGACGTTTTAATATGGGGCGACTCAAAGGAAGAACACGACGAACGTGTCATTGCACTGCTAAGGCGGGCGCAAGAGAAAGGGCCGACATTTAATCCAGCTAAATGCGTGTTCTGCACCACGCAGGTTGCATTCCTTGGCGATGTTATCAGTAGAGATGGAATTCGTCCTAGTCCCGATTTAATCAAAAGCGTCCGTGCCATGCCAGCCCCAAAAGATAAACAGGGTGTGCGCAGATTACTCGGGGTTGTGAACTACTTTCGGAAGTACCTGCCAGCTTTGAGCGACAAAACGGCGTTGCTGCGTAGCCTGGTGAAAGAAGCATCGGTGTTTGAGTGGACAACAGCCCATGAGCGCGAATGGGACCAGATCTGCGCAGCGCTCGCTAAGCCTCCGTTGCTGGCTCTTTTTGATGAAAAAAGAAACACGAAGATAACTGCGGACGCCTCAGGAACAGGTATCGGCGCTGCCTTATTGCAAAGACACGGGGACGACTAGCGCCCAGTGACCTAAGCCTCAAGAGCACTGACGCCGAGTGAAGAGCGATACGCCCAGATAGAAAAGGAAACACTGGCAATTGTTTTCACTTGTGAAAAATTTCATCAGTTCGTGTATGGACGAAGCATTGCGATAGAAACTGATCACAGGCCATTACTTGCGATTGCTCAAAAGAACATAGCAGATATGCCACCCAGGCTACAGCGGTTTTTCATCCGTCTTATGAAATATGATTTTTTTGTTGCAGTTTGTACCTGGTAGGGACCTGTTACTCGCAGACCTGCTGTCTCGTGCCGCACTACCAACTGGCGGAGGCGACCAAGTCGAGGACGTGGACGTCCACACAACGCAAGTAGTCACCAGTATCATAAGCAAAGCGAATATGTTGCAGCTGCAGAAGGAAACCCTCGAAGGTCCGCTTCTCAGCCGCACCATGAAACAAATGGAAGATGGCATGGCAATAGACGGCGTACTGAAACCGTATGCGGAAGAGCTATCCGTGGTCAATGGAGTGGTGCTAAAGGGTTGCAAAGTTGTGGTGCCTAAATCAATGCGTGCGGAAATTCTTGAGCGAATTCACGAAGGCCACTTGGGTATGAACAAGTGCAAAACTAGAGCCCGTAGACTGGTTTTCTGGCCGGGAATGAGCAGTGACATTGAGCAACGAGCGCGAACGTGCAGCGTATGTCGAAAGTACGCATACAGTCAACCGAGTGAACCCCTCCTGCTACAGCCAACGCCCGACCGACCGTGGCATCGCGTAGGCATAGACCTATTTACATTCGCTGGAGAACACTACGTAGTTGTGTTTAATGCCCATTCGAACTTTCCTGACGTCGAGAAACTCAGAGGTACCATGGCGGCGGAAGTAATCGACAAGATATCTGCTATCTTCTCGCGATACGGCATTCCCAACCAAGTTTGTACCGACTGACAACGAGCCTCAATTTGCATCGCGAGAGTTCGCGTCCTTCGTGCGCCAATATTACTTCGAGCATATCACCTCAAATCCAGAGTTCCCACGGTCAAATGGCTTAGCTGAAAAGGGAGTACAGATCGTGAAGCGTATTCTAAAGAAAACCCATGAGTCCCGGGGTGATGTATGGCTTGGTCTGTTGGCTTATCGATCTTCTTCGCTTGACAGCGGTCACTCACCCGGAGAACAACTGCAAGGTCGCCGCCTGCACGCCACTCTTCCAGAATACAACGTCCACGGAGGCATACCCGTATGGAAACAGCGACAGTCTTCCCGAGGCAGGCCACTACCACCCTTGGAAGCCGGAAATGTGGTCCGGATCAAACATGGAAGCTGGTCACGCCGAGCGAAAGTGGTACAAGAGACTGCACCACGATCATACGTGGTAAGAACGGAAGACCATGGGCTCCTGAGACGGAACCGACAGCACTTGCTGCGAACGGACGAAAACTTCGACAAGGTCAGCCCCGAGGGTAATCCGAACCCCCGACGCGAGGCCCCCGACGAAGTTCAGTGATGGACACCGCGGCAACATCACGTCGGACAACCCACTGGGAAGTCACCAGGTGCAACCAGCTCAGCCAGAGGAAGATTATAGCCCCACCATTTCTCCAGACACTCCAGGAAGCCCACTGGCTGGCCTGCGCAGGTCAGGACGCCAGCGCAGCGAACCGAAGCGCCTTCACTACGGGCCATCCTTCCATCAAGTAAATGAGTGCAAAATAAATCAGTGTTTTGAAAGTGTGTGAAGAGAAGATGTAACAGACCGGACTATCTGCTATCAGCATTCGCCCTAGGCGATATTGTCTCCTCCTCCTCTCCAACGTTTTGTGCGCTTTACTTTTCCTTCCCTTGCTTTCTTTCCCCCTTCCCCGCTGTGAGCGCGGCTACTTAAGCCCAGTAAATAAACGGCCAGGGGTCTTTCGTCATGGCGAGGCCCAGCCAAGTGTTCATTGTCGTCTTGTTTCTTAGTTAAACGTCACACCCCGAGTGTCCTGTTTCCATCTGCGAGTACAGCACTTTCGACTTAGTCATGTTGATCATCGCCAACATTATTTTAGAGAGTAGATTCGTTGCGCATGAAGCAGCTATTTCGAGAAAACACGCATAATTGTTGTTTTATGAAAGAAATGCAATGTCGCATTTCACACCGTGATTACTGTATTAGATGGCTCACTGGCCTCTACGTCCTCTGCTAAGCACGACGACGCAACCTGCCTTGCGTATTATGCATAATAACTTGTAAGTGGTCAAATTCATCGTGATCCCTACTTACCACGTTGTCTCCAAAAACTCTTCTTGTATATTTGCGCGCGCTTATTCGGTTTGCCTAATTATCAGTCGAAGTCTAAGCGTTGCGTGATGTGAGATGTACAAGCTTTTGTTGCTCTCTGTATCCACTGATATGAAGATAGCTGTGGCTTTACATACGTTGCAAACTACATTCTCGTTTCTTTGACGGGGACTCGGCGTCAAAGCCTGTCTTGTCACGCCGCTTCAGTGAGCCTGTTCGGGGAAAGAGAGGGGCCGTCGGCGAAAACGAGGTGCTCTAGGGTCCAATTGGTGGTGGAGCAGACAGCTGAAAAGAAAGAACGATCGAGTAAAGACGTTTGGACGGCGCTGAGATGTTTTCCTTGTGGTGTTCGGAAGTGCCTTTTTAGTGCCTCTGAATTGTGTGAATTATTCCAGTGTACTCTTATCAAACTGTTTCTTCCATGATCGATATCGTATACAAGGGGCTCACTACCTTTTTTTGGAGCTGAAACGCCGGGACGAAATATTTTTTCATAGACATCGACCAACTCGAGCGGACCCAAGCCGTACGCCATCAAAGAGAGCCATGGTGATGGTGAAGAAAAAACAACAGCTGTTTCGTACTCAAGTGACCCGCATCACACAAGACACCGAAGAAATAGTGCGAAAGGAACAAGCCTCCGACATCATTGCCGTTAGGAGCGCTCATCAAGCGTTTACTTTTTCATCTGAAGCAGATCAGTGGGGTGAACGCCGCCATCTGACCGCACTTATCAGAGGATGACGCAGATGCAGAGTTCAAGCAGGCGCTGGAATGCAACCGACCATAATATTGCCAGCTATCTCTGCTCAATCAAAGCAATATGTCGAAGCTTCAATGAGGCAGCACAATCGAGAAATCTCCCACCAAATTGGTTAGCCACAGAAGTTCGTATTCCATCACAAAAGGCGAAACTTTCCAAATCGGAATTAATAAACTTCGACGGTAAAAGAAAAATTGGCAGCCGTTCTAACAGCAGTTCGAGGCAGTCAATCACAAGAACCCCGAACTATCTTATATCGACCGCTTCAACTTCCTCAACGCACTTTTGTCAGAAAAAGCTGAAAGAGCAATAGCAGGGCTACAAGCAACAGCTGAATGTTACGCGGATGCCATCGACCTCTTGAAAAAGCGGTTCGCAAACCTAACGGTGCTGATTCAAGATTATATGCAAGCACTCATAGACCTAAAGCCCGTCACATCAGCCTGAAATGTTCGCGACGACTCCATGATGACCTGCAAGTGCAGATGCGCGGACTAAGGGCACTCGGCGTTGCAGAGGACAGCTACAACAGCATGCTCCAGCTCTTTTTCACTTCAAGAGCTTTTCACCTCGATGCTTCTATGAGGGAAGTGGCCAGGGTACTATTTGCTTTTGGTGGGTCTGTTCGTCATAAACATAACATAAGTGTTTAGCTCCTCGCGTACGATGTCGTCCGCTCGTTACCTATCTACTGCATGCATTGTGAATACTTTCTCAGCTGTTAATGACTTACCCGAAAGAATTTCATCCAATTGAGGATTCGTCATTACAACCGAATATTTTTTTTCATCAACAATCTACCGATGCTCTCATCAAAATGCAGACGACGCAAAAAGCCGGACAGAACACACGGGGGGTGCAAATTCAAAGAGCGGGCGTTATGCTAGGCGGCGCTAGCAGTGCGCACCAAAGCGGGGCATTTTTATTTCTATTTGCCCCTGCACAGAACCGAGCGTTCTGCCCCTTTTTGGGTTTTGGGGAAATTCTAGACTGCTCCGGGGCACAATTCCCAAAAGATATATAATAAATCGTCACGTAAGTCACCCAACATTTGCTGAGGGTGCCAGACTACGGCAATTTGCTTGTCTATCGAGAAGCTCAGTGTGTGCCGCGAATCGAACACAGCATGCCGTTCTGCACAAGAGACTGAATCCAGCTGGCGCGAGTTCCAATTCAAGAGTCTGTGGTGTCTCCTCATCGTCGCCTTTACAATTCAGCCACCCTTCAAAAGGGTTCTTGGTTCATTGCATCGCGGAGTTAAAGCATCGAGACTCTAGCGCATACAGCGACTGTGATACGGCCAGGTTTTCGCACTTAGTGTCTGCTAGCCAGTGTTCAAGCGTGGCGGACAGAATTAGCGTGGAAGTTGCGTGTTGGCACTGCAGTCGGTGCCATCGCCATTCGTGTGCGATATCAGTCACTATTTCGTGTATCCGCAACTTGAAGTGCTGATCTGGCCGCTGTGCTCCTTCACCTTCAAGGGCATAAATATCGAGTGTGTGACGTTTAGGTTACAGGGTGCGGCGCCATGGCGTGACACCATACAATTGTAGCCTGATGTGCCATTGTGCTGAATTATTGTGATCTCGAACAACACAAGCGACGTCAGCAAACCAGGTCGGTTGTTCGGAATCTATACGATCAATCTATTTATCCTCTATTTCCAGGACACGGAAATGTCACACGTTACAAAGCAAGGGGGGGAGTTAAAAATTACAATGGATATATATGCTCTGAACTGTCACTAAACAAGGTCATTTCCTGAGTAGTGTATGTTCTGTGCTCGTTTAATGCAACGGTTTGTCCGTACGTTCAAATGTTCGTGAACAACAACAATTTACAAAATGCCAGAATAGCATGGTATCATGTCAACAAAACAAAGTGTTTGTTTTCATTTTGTAGAGGGGTACAGTTCCCTTTCAACTGAAATGCTTGGAGGGCGCCTAATGCAAGTCATGGGCAACCACAGAGCATAAACACTGAGCGGGTTTACGCATTTAGAAAGAGAGCATTGCAGAACTATGTGGCTGAAAAACTGCCTAACAGTGCCTTGGCTTGCGCCGAAAAGATTTAAAATAAGTAGACAGAAGTCTCAACAGAAACATGACTGCTTCCAAGATTTGTAGCAGTCAACGCAAGTGTAGATCGAAAATTGTGAGGGAGAAATAGAATTTTGCAGCAGCGAGAGTGAATACATTCTTGTGGAAGGGGAGTTCATTCACTCCAGTCAAAATGGTATTGAAAAAATATGTCAGAATAACAGCATCCCACCGCATCAAGAGCGTTTTACTGCAGCAGAAAGAGAGATAAATGCGCCCCATGCAAGAAGAATCACAATTAATTCTACTTATGTAGGTCGTTTGCTCTTCCGCAGACGGAGTACTAGAACTCTATCTGAGAGATTCCACTTACTCCATCCAGCACTTATGAAAAGGGAGTGGAATCTGGTAACAACATTCACTTTTGCAAAAAGAGTTGCCAGCACTCTCGGGGCTGTGATTGTACAGGGGCTTCTGGCATCGTGTCTCCATCAACATGCGACCGCAGTGGCCAGGATCGGTCCCGCGAACTTTGGGTCAGCCGTGGAGCTCGTTAAGCGCCAGACCAGCGCGACAGACAGCGTTTGTATTATCCGAACACACGCACCCTTCGTACTATGCACGTTCTGTACTAGGACCCACCAACGGTTATAGCACTTCAATCAACTATGATCCAATTGAAATTGTCGTAATTACTACGCTGCACTTATATTTATGGCGTGGATTTCTCTTCTGTTTGTTATATTTATTGTTGTTGGAAAAAGAAATAAGACCCTCTTCTGGGAATCCTGATAACTGCAAGCAGAGAAGTGCCAAAGGGTCGGGATACGAACAAGCACCATGTCCAGCCTGTCCTGCCATTCTATCAGATCTTCGTGCAGCAGCTTTGCCATGCCAGCACAGTTTAGGAAATCCGTGATATCAAAGCAGGCCCTGTTGTGCATTCGCTTGTTAAAACATGACGGACGACCATCTGTTCCCGGGAAACAATTTTCCTAGGAATAGCTTCTTATATGCACCATAAGATTGGTTTGCGTAGTTTAAGCATATCAGTTGTAACGGATGTACTTAATATTGCCACGGTAGTGTCACAACTGACGTTAGCGCGAGGAATGATTGAAAAATGACGAGGTGTTTGAGTAAACAGACCTGTGCCAATACAAGGTCTTGTGTGGTTTTGTCTGTGACAAATGTTGGAGCTGCTCGGTATACACGTCTATATACTCTGACGCCCTGGAGTTGGAAGCTCTCGACACGGGTTTAACCTTATAGAAACCAGACAAGCTACGCAAATGCCGATGGCTTCACGCACTACCTTCAGAGTACGGCCCGCGAGTTCCACCGACGACGCTAACCACAACCGCAAGTCAGGCAGTAGAGATGTACGGTTCAGGTGCGTCAATCGCTGCTCCTCAACAAACCGCGCTTGCCCCGGCCCTTCCATGGTGACCCGTCTAAGGTCGTGGAGCACTCGCTCCATGACTTCGATCGCGTGGCCGATGCCGACTGTTGGAGCGAAAAGAAGCTAGGGTATGTGTACTTCGTCGCCCTCGAGGGCTTTGCCCGTGTATGGTTCATTAAACACGAGCTGTCGATCACTTCCTTGCACGAATTCCAACGGCAGATACGTGAAACCTATAACAGTCCCGAAATAGCGAGCATAGCAGGCCCTTCAGAGCAGAATGAAACCGTAGCCATGTTCGTGGAGGACATGCGGTGGCTTTTTAAACCTGCCAATTCATGAAATATGTCGAAACACTAAAAAGGTGTATCTGCTGATGTGCCGCGTAAAGTATCAGTTTACTGGACTCGTGCGAAGCCCTCCTGCAACAGTGATAGAGTTTGTCAACAAAGCAACTTCAATATAACGAGATCTGCAGCGCCGCTTCTCAGCGTACGAGTGCCACCCCATCCCGGTGTCGGCAACCGCCCCAGCGTTGCCTTGAGACACTGATGCTCCTCGTAATCTTGTTCATACTATCGTGAGCGAAGAACTCACTCGACTTCCGAAAACATAGTTACGGCCACCCGTAACTTTCCTCGCCAATATTGTTCGCGATGGAGTTCACCAGGCGGCAAAGCCATTCGTGCAAGCGAGACCTGTGGCAGCTCCAGTCCTGACTTACGCGCAAGCACTGCGGCAATCCAGGCAGCCCATACACACTGCTACCACCCGCCCTCTAAAGAACTCCTGCAAGAGTTCCTTAACGATAGCCATCTGCGCGAGGGAGAGCGGCCGAAAGATTCAGCAATATCTGTCCAGCCAACACTCGTTCCCGCTCTACAAGTTCACGTATTTTGAGCCATCTTTGCCGCCTGCCCGATCTCATTCCCCGATGAGGCAACACTCTTGTTCACTACCTCCTTGACGATTCATGTCACCTAGCCGCTACCCGACGTTTTCAGCTTTCGTAGGCCAGCGGCCCGCAAGCCCATGCCGGGGAAATAAGATCAGCGACCTCTGGAGGTAGGGCCGCTGATCATCGCACTTGTAAACATTCTCCACAGCGCCAATCTGACAGCGACGACGAGGAAAATAACGACTGTTATATTGACGATGATGGCCATATACACAACAATCACTATGTAAATAACAATGACGATAACAACGACAGCTACTCTTCACCCCCAAAAGCCTTCGTTTGAGAGCGGCAACATTGTATTAACCGACATACTAGTTTTTATTGATAGTCGCCCGGTCACCGCTTTCGTCGATACCGGTGCCGATTATTCAGTTATGAGCAGTAAACTGGCTACTGAACTTCGCAAGGTGATCATGCAATGGCCGGTATCTATGCTTAGGACAGCAGGCGGTCACCTTCTCAAGCCTATCGGCAAATGCACAGCAAGAGTACAGATTCGTCACGCCACCTTAGTCGGTTACACTTGTTATACTGCCCGAAAGTTCCGGGCAGATCATACTCTGCATGGACTTCCCCCGGGAGCTGAACCAAACCTTTGTTGCAGTAAGAAGAGCCTATTCTGATAAATGCTTCCACGACAAACGCTGGACACTGGCGGGGACAAGGGCCGCAGAGCCAAGCAAGGCAAGGCCCATGTGACCTTCCTATCGGCTGCAGACATGGCACAAAGCTGCGGCCCTTGTAATTGGCAAGTTTCAAACACCGAGGTGCACGCGGAACTGCCCCAACATTACGGTGATTTATGCTTGGTATAAGAAGTCATGGAGGACGATGTATATCTTCTTGAAGTGGCTGAAAGAGTGAAATTCGAACCTAGCACGTCAAGGACAGAGGACATGTCTTATTGTCGATAATTCCGCGACACAGCATACCGATGCCCAGCTGAGCAACATTAAAGGGGTATTTCTGCCATGGAACACCACTTAGAAGATGTAACCACTGAACAAGAGCATTATCTGCACACTTAGGGCTCCACGTGCGTCGGCTGATTGACATTTTGCATATGACACTCAGGATAGGCCAAGATTTTGTCGTCACCGCCAACGAATGATGGCAGCACTGGATTAACGGCTGGGCTGATCGATGTGGGCATTGGCGGCGAAGCTACTGCTGAGCAGCCAAATGAAGAAGTTGCCGAGGTGGATACCGCAAGTGCTGATGGTGCCCCTCTCTCAACATCATCAGAGATTGTAGTTGCTTTGGCACTTGCATGCCACCACTGCCGCACGACCGAAGGCAGCAGCCTATAAATTGTGCATTGCTTGGTTTACAGTGATAACGCAGTCGTCAAACACGCCATTGTGAGAAATAAGCAGGCTACCCTTTTTCAGTATTTTAAGCCAACCCAATAAACAACTTGCTTCAATCTCCAAGTGAGGAATCACTGCAATGCGATTGGTTCGTTGGCTCATTTTCACAGTTCTAGAAACACTTTTTACATTTCTTATATAGAATTCTGGATATATCAAACTATTTCACGATCACCGCACTGTTTGATATATTGAAGTTTGACCTCTCCCTATTTAGGCACATTCAGTATGAATGTGTTTCATGATTTAGTGCAGTATTTTACGTTAGCCATGCTTTTATCTCATTATTTACTCAGTATTAGTGTAAAACCCTTGTGAGGTGTCTCCTTACAATACAACAGGATTGCAGCAGCTCGTACTGCTCAAGCTTTTTTGTGGTTAATCTTCACGTTTACCCATAGCATTGCATATAATATTTAAATCACTAGTTAAAGTTCTTTTACTTCAGCTTCGATTTATTAAGTTTTGCACTGGAATGAATAGAAGAAAGGTAACTATTTCGGACTGCAAAGGGTTGGAGCCCTACATTTCATATGGCATCCAATATAGAGCCTCAGTCAATCCGTCGGACGAACTCTTATTAGAGTCCTATGGAGAAGTTCCTAGGAGCTCACTAATGGTCTCACCTGCAATGGGGGCAAAAGCCAGAGGCTCCCAACCGCTTCGCAGGCTCCCTGGATGGCCCTGAGTTTGCAGACTGAGGCAGTGCTAGACGGGCACTGACAAAAGTTCGCATCGGAGACTTGATGTCTTATTTTGTCGCGTAAGCAAGGGCACTGCCCCATAAAGCACTGAAATGTAGCCATTAAGCCGAAGTCCAGGCAGTTGAGGAAAATATCCTGTTCCCAATATTAAGGAGTTAAATATTCAAGTTACGTTGACACTCATTCAGGTGTGTAATGATGACAAAAAGCTGCATGTTCAAAGACTTGTGTCCAGTGGATGTACTGCTGGTTAGATTCCCTTAGCTACAGTGCCAACTATGGCCTACACTCCATGCTGGAGATCAGCATCGACCACATGACTGAGATCGATGTTATGCAGGTAATATTGCAGAAAATTTCTCTTTTTCCATTGCTTCTCATTTCACCTCATGACTTTACACCACATGTCATGGTTGTTCCTAAACCGTATTGATGTGTCAAATCTAAGTGTACAATAAATCTAAAAGTGCATTGTTTAGTGCTAAATAAAATCCAAGTAACTGTGTAATTAAAGTGATGGCATGCACAGACTAACATCACATGCCACCGAACTCTCCTGATTTGCTCGGGAGACACCCGATAACTGACTTGTCTTCCCGACCGAACGATTGCGCACCGACTGATCACAAGCCGATTGCACCATCCTGTGCAGTCTCGGGATTCCTCCTTCATCGAGGCGTTTGCCATGTCCGAGTCACTTCGGGGTGCTGTGACGTCCACCATGAAAATGACACCTAAACGGAAGACTTTCGAGGAACAATTCGATGATGGGCAACTTCTGGACCGTGACGATCCTGATCTCCATTATAGGCACATTATGAAAGATTTCTAGATGGAGGCCGACCGTGACAGCGAAGAGAGCTACAGTCGAGACGAAGAACAACACCAAGAATTACCTCATGTGGGAACAAGATAAGCTGCCTAATCAAGACATCAATAAAGCCCAAGCTACACTGCATGTCAGGGTTTATGTCATGTATGCAGGGCTCACATGGGCACAAGTGAATAAGCTTTTCAAGATTAACACCCTCTCTGGTGTTGAGGTGCCACTGGTAAATTATTTGTACAGGTAGATATAAAAGAAAATAAGTTCACTGGGTGTGTGCTTTTATTTTCAGTGGTACTATTGTTACCGTGATTTTGAAAAAACAAATGACCAGTCAAGGAAGCTCACCTGTAGTCGGAACAATGTGGCATGTCTAGTGAACTAGCTTTTTGTTTATCAGGACAGTTTCTTACAAATATTTGCCCTCAAATAACGGTTTCTCAGCACGACAGCATAAACCCCAATTCATCAGCACGGCTGGGTGAAGTGGGCAGTACCACCTGTGTATGGTGTCCTTATAACACCACTGACATCTCAATCGCAGCACTTGTGAAAGCATGCAAGTGCATTGGTGTGATGTAACGCACCACCAACACTGACAGTATATCTGTGGTCGAACATATTAAATATAGTATGTGTCCTTAAAAAGGGGTCGTTAAAAAAAACTGAGCTTTGTTTCTTTTCGAAAACTGTCCTTTCACAATGCTAAAAGCGCAGCGCAAGATGTGAAGCGATGCTAAAACTGCGAGCAGGTATTTTTTTGTCTTTTCTCAGATTTACCCTGCAGATAATTTCAAAGTAATCATCAAATAGATTCATTAAAGTAGTTTATTGTTTCACGAACCGACCACCAGAAAAATTCTTAGTATCCTTGAAATATACTAGGGTACACACAGGGAAAGCTATGCACACGGTGGGACAACGAGAGGGAAATTCGTTCGTCAGCACCTGTAATGACCTTAAGCGCTTTCTTTGTTTTTGAAATACGCCGCTTACTTTTACTGTGACCACGGGTGCCCACATGGGTGTCATACCATGGCTGCCGCGGGAACTGCACAACTCGTGATGCTCAAATCAGCCAGTGGCCGTGGACTTCGAAATTCTTTCCAAGTCATTTGGGTGTCATTTGGGTGTATGACATTGTTTGTGAAGATGAGAGTGAGCAATTTTTACAGCTGATCATGAGAATAACTAATTGTAAATTTCAAGCCGTATCCTGTGCTTTATTGTTCGAACAACATGTTACTGACAGCTGCTGGCGGCAGGTATCTATCTTGTGGGGTTGTGGCTGCTGCCAGCAAGCAATTCGGTGCGACCCCCGGACAGCAGGATCTGCAGGATGACCCTCCTGCTCTGCCTAGTTTGGGCCTTGTCTTTTTTTCAGTGACGTAAGTGACATCACTCGAATAATACACCACGGGACCAGCACATTTTTCTTGATAGCGATGGGGCGCTTGCGCTCGACAAGTCCAAAAGAAGAGACTTTACCAGAAGCTCCCTTCCAAGTACTCCGGTCCATTCGTCATTACCCGCTCTAGTGACGTCACTTATGTCCTTGCGAAAGTGACAGCTATGAACTGCCGTTTGCGCAACATGCAAGTTGTACATGTTGTTCGTTTGAAGTCCTACAACAATGGATAACTCTGACTAGCTCGGTGAGCTTCGTCTTGCTCCGGAGGAAAATGCAACGCACATTGGAAGAGCGCACAAAGAGGAGGAAGAAGGACTGGTGCGAGGGATCGCTGATCGACAACGCTGACCATAATTTCAAGTAGACTTCTCGACCACTTATTGCTCATTGTAAATAAACTGAACTTATTTGTAACAGTACGTTGTTCACTTTTTCCATGTTTACTATTTCATATATAAACTGGTTGCCACTAAAAAGCCCTTCAAGTTCTTGGTGCGGCAAAACAAAAAGAACAAGCTATACCACACCACAGCCCGAACATCACAGTGATGATGATGATCAAAACTTTATCACTCCCAAAAGAAGGGACCGGCCGAGAGGTCGGTTACGCTGCATAGAGGAGGTCAGCGGAGATCCCTTGGGACACTGCAGCCTCCAATGTGCGTGAGATTATTCGGCATTGCTGGCCGAGTCAGTGGTATGCAGAAAGGACTCCCATGTACCTTCTGTATAAGAAGCATTAGCATACTGTGGGCACGTCCATGCCTTGTGTATGAGGGTAGCCGATTGTGAGCAGTATTTACAGTGTGGTGTCACGAGGTGTGGGTATACCTTCTATAAAGCCAGGTGTTGGGAAAGCACCCGTCTGAAGCTTGCGCTAGAGGACGGGATCACGCCGAGGGAGGTCTTTATGAGCTAGAAGATAGCGGAGATGGCCTAGTCTGTAGAATGTCTGTATAAGTGACCAAAGGAGTTAGTTCTTTGCACACCTCGGAGGGCGAAGAATGAGAAGTGTAAGAACTCCACTTTTCAAGACTTGGGATCGAAAACCAATTCTCATCGCGAGGAATACCGCATCCATCGATTCTGGCTTAATTTGGACCAGCTGGAGTTCTTTAATGTGCTCTACAGGGCAAGGACAACGGAATTTTTCATTTCGCCAACAACGAAATGCAGCCACCTGCGGCCGAGATTTTTTTTTCTTGTGGTATCTTGCTCAGCAGTTAGGCGTACTAATTAGAAAGTCATTGTTTTGAGCAGAGGTTAAGGATTAGAGTCCCTGCAAGCTTAGTTTGACACACACTTTGAAAACAAAATTGCTGTACAGTGATCTTGCCCTGCAGCGCAGCACGCTGTGTGATCTGTGCGGTGCAAATGTTCATGCAGTTCTGCTGTTATCACAAGGGCAACAGCAGACACAGCTGCCCCATGAACACAGCAGTCGAGTCTGTGAGCTAAAAAGAAGTGGAAAAAATTATTAACCTGTGAGGAGAGAGACAGTGCATCACTGAACATGAAGCATTAGCCGATTTTGGCCTGAATGTCAACGCCCTGGCGGTGGCCTACTACGCCTTCATGAAAGATCAGCTGGTATCAGTAGAAGCTGCCAAAATTCACAGGTATTTACACAACGCCTATTACTGCATTCTACATTTTTTTCTTTTTCTGTAAAAAGGTGCAAACTTTTTTTGCAGTCGGCTTCCTTGAGCGCTAGACTTGGTTCAGCTGCTGCAAAAAGGATGTAGTGAGGCTTGTGCTCAGTAATATGCAGATTCGCCGCAGTACATAAACCGGCGACAGCATGGAGGAACGAAACAACTGAAGAGACGCCTCAACGTCACTCGCTGTGAAGCCGTGGTGAAGCCGGAAGTCAGCTATATTCACCATGCGAATTCTCCTCTCTTGTTTCCATCCAAGAATGAATCGGAAAACGCAATTCCTTCTCTGCGGCGAAAAAAAAAAACGTGCATTGCACAGCACGCACATCATGCCGAGCTGAAACCACCGGATCGGGGCTCAATAGGCTGAGCCAGCATGACACCGTTGGCCATACTGGCATTTCAGGAGCAACACTGCGAAATGATCGAAGAATGTACCACTTCAAGAAGCAAATGTGCACGTTGGAACGTTTCCAAAATGAATTTCAAAGAAGATATTGATATTCTTCTTGCACCATCAGCTATTTAACCCATATGTGCCCAGTGTCCTACATGTAGGACGCTTTTTTAATGTGCGCTAACATCTTTACTTTTTTAAATGAACAGTAGCGCCACCCTACAATGCTTCAAACAAGCATCCGCCTTGATGTGTGCAAGCCTACACTGTGCTTGCCCTTCGTTTTGCCGCGTGGTGGACTCCACTCTCCGTCCGAGCACACACGCTGTACGGAAGACGTCATGAAGCCGAGGAAATAGTAAGTACTGTCAATTTATTCACTGTCGAAAAACTTCAATAATGTGTTCACCGCCTCATAAGAGTACGTATATTAACTAGGCTCAGTAGTGTTGTTCAAAATGCAGGAAGTGATAAGTTACAATGCGCAATACCTAGCCGTCCTATACTTAGGACACTGCGCAAATTAGGCGTCATGGGGGGGTGTAAGTGCCCAGAAGCAACCGCTACGTAGTTTCACGATGTGGGTAAGCACAATAGTGACGATAGTGCTTCTTTCACGCAAGACTAGTAGACATGTTACGCCATCTGGTGTATTATGGAAGAATTGTTGTTCTTGGCAGGTATTTTGAAAAGGATGTGATAATGCCCTTGTGTTCGCGTTTTTTTTTTCGCCACGCTGCATGGATCCCGCCTCTTTCTCTACAATAATACAAAAAATGCACTGGCTAACATTTACGCTGAGTAGATAATATGAATTCGACCTGATCACGTTTTATGATTTTTTTTCAGGGAGGGAATACCGTGTCCGGTGTTTTATGCGGAAACAGCGCCACCGAGAATTCTGAACGATGTGTTAGACCTTGTTGATGCTGGTGGCAGCGGGCCCTCCACACTGGCAATATTACCGCCGGACAATTTCGCAGCCACAGTGACTGACGAAGAAAGCGGGGATGAAAATGACACTGACATGGCTCGCTTGCCTGGAAGCGTCCTTCGAGCGGAAATTGTTGGCCTGGACAATGCATCAAGTGACGACGACGAGGGTGAGCCAGCCAAAAAGGTCGCAAAATCCAGCGCAAACTGGGACAAGAGAGACTTGAAGACAAAGCTACCTCAAAGTGAGTGGTTGGCAGAGGAACAGGATGAAAGTTTCCTCACTCCCGCAGATGCATTCGATTTTTGAACAAAACTACTGAGCCTAGTTAATATACGTACTCTTATGAGGCGGTCGACACATTATTGAAGTTTTTCGACAGTGAATAAATTGTCAGTACTTACTTTTTCCTCGGCTTCATGGCGTCTTCCGTACAGCGGGTGTGCTTGGACGGAGAGTGGAGTCTCGCAGATGCATTTGAGAAATTCTTTGATGACTCCTTTCACACAGCTCTGGTGATCATGCGCTATTCCTAGGTGACAACCACCACCCCTACTACCGCACTTTCCAACAGTGACCATCTCAGAGATCGGCTCGAGGAAATATTCATGGTAGCCACACCAAAAGCCAATCTTCCACGCCATTTATGAAAACATGGGTGATCTTCTTACACTCACTGACCCAGAAAACGTGATCAAAGTGAGTCTATAGGTTCACATTCGTGCTACTACCATCACAGTGTCTATGCCATGCATCACACATAATGCTTTGACCTGCTTTGCAACAATGAGAGTTGTCCGTTGGGAACAACAGTGCATTAAAAACAACAGTAAAAGTGGTGTTCTGATTGACAGCAGTGAAACAAAATTAAAAACTGCTGTAAAGAGCCGTTATTCATGATGCTACTTGGGAACTGCTACTTTTTTTTTGAAGCAGGGCTGTTGAGAACTCCAGAGGCCACTGCATGTCTTTCCAATAAATAAAGCTTGTTTAACAAATCTGACCATCGCTGTCCAATTACACGAGTCATGAGGGAGACGCCGACCTACCACCGACACAATACCCAGTGGACCGAAGTGGTTGTGCCTGCACCTTTTTCACGGCGCCTCCGTGGGACAGTCTCGGATTACTTTCCCTGCCCTTTCCAACTTTCTAGACGTAGTTTACAATAACCTAGTCTTGAAACAAATACCGATGTGTCAAGTTGTCTTCTTTTGAGGCTCCTGCACACACTGCCCAAACCGCCCTCCCTGCTTGGCAAATGCGCAGTGAGAGAAGTGCCTACCAGGCGATTGCAATTAGAGTCAGTAACAAAGTTAAGGTGCGAGTAATCTTCTACAAGGGCATTATATTGCCACGTTCCATTTCCCAAGTTTTGTTATCGTCCCAAAACACTACACAAGTCTCGGGAAGCTTCCGGACTGTAGTAGATCATTTTGATAAGATCACGCCTACTCTGTGAACTGTATAGATTATTCTGGAACCTACGCTACCGCCAGCGATAACGCTAG
Organism: Rhipicephalus microplus; assembly: GCF_043290135.1. Classification (NCBI taxonomy): domain Eukaryota; kingdom Metazoa; phylum Arthropoda; class Arachnida; order Ixodida; family Ixodidae; genus Rhipicephalus; species Rhipicephalus microplus. The sequence goes on along the minus strand of NC_134702.1, from coordinate 168,089,282 downwards.
AACATTCGACGGCAAGAGTATAAATGCCGACGCGCTTCGCTGCTTCTCAGTAGTTGATCGACAGCCAACACTCCGTTCACTGCTATCTGTGCAATACTGCTACTGTAATCGGACTTTCCGTTTACCGGGCACAGGTTCGCCCAAATAAACAGTCAAATCGCAACATAAAGTCTCCTGTCTTCAGCCACGTCACGACCTCGTGACATCTGGTGGAGGTGCCGGGTAAACGGAAAGCAATGCGAGACGGCGAACTAGCGACCTGATTGATTGATTTGTGGGGTTTAACGTCCCAAAACCACCATATGATTATGAGAGACGCCGTAGTGGAGGGCTCCGGAAATTTTGACCACCTGGGGTTCTTTAACGTGCACCCAAATCTGAGCACACGGGCCTCGACATTTCCGCCTCCATCGGAAATGCAGCCGCCGCAGCCGGGATTTGAACCCGCGACCTGCGGGTCAGCAGCCGAGTACCTTAGCCACTAGACCACCGCGGCGGGGCGAACTAGCGACCTCGACGTTCTTATCGACGGCCACAGTGTGACCGGTCTCGTCGATACTGGAGCCGACTACTCCGTCATCAGTGGGTCGTTCGCCGCGAAGTTAAAGAAAGTTAGGAAAGCTTGGGAAGGCCCTGAAATCCGCACAGCGGGAGGTCATCTCGTAACGCCTGCAGGAATCTGCACAGCGAGAGTCACCATTAACGGCCGTATTTATCCTACAGACTTCGTAGTCCTACAGCGTAGCTCGAGAGATGTCATCCTTGGCATGGACTTCTTATGCCTCCATGGTGCTGTCATCAACCTAAAAACAAAGTCGATAACGTTATCCACAGAAGAAGCACTACCGCTGCGCACGCCGTAAGGAAACCATGTCTTGAATGTGCTGGAAGAACAAGCCACCATTCCGCCTTGCTCAAGCGTCATTATTTCAGTCGGCGCTCCGAAATCACCTGACTTGGAAGGCGTCGTTGAAAGCAGTAAGCATGTGTTGGTCACCCGAAATATTTGCGTCGCAAGAGGAATTGCAGAGCTGCGGGGAGGCAAAGCAACGGTTATGCTCACGAATTTTAGCAATGAGTACAAACATGTGAACAAAGGAACAACGGTTGCATACATCGAAGAAATCGTCGAAGCCACCAGTGCTTTCGCCCTCGCCGATTCTGCGGAACCTGCTCAGAGGAACCAAGCCCCTCCCATAGCTTTCGATGTCAATCCCAGACTTCTGAACCATAAGCAAGAACAGCTCAAGGCCCTGCTCCTGCAATACAAAGATTGCTTTTCGTCGTCCTCAAAAATTCGGCAGACCCCAATCACGAAACATCGCATCATAACCGAAGAAAATGCCAGACCTCTCCGTCAGAGTTCGTACAGAGTTTCGACGCGAGAACGTGAGGCCATGAAGAGACAAGTTGATGAAATGCTGCGGGATTACATTATCCAGCCGTCCAAGAGTCCATGGGCATCCACCGTGGTATTAGTGAAGAAAAAGGATGGGACCCTACGTTTCTGCGTCGAATATCGCCGCCTGAACAAAATCACAAGAAAGGACGTGTGTCCTCTCCTACGAATAGACGACGCACTTGATCGGCTTCATAACACCAAGTACTTTTCGTCAGTGGACCTCAAGACTGGCTATTGGCAAATCGAAGTCGACGAAAGAGACCAAGAGAAGACGGCATTTTTAACACCGGACGGCCTCTTCGAGTTTAAGGTGATGCCCTTCAGTCTTTGCTCAGCGCCTGCAACTTTTCAACGCGTTATGAATACAGTACTGGCAGGATTGAAGTGGCAGACTTGCCTTGTGTACTTGGACGACGTCGTCGTATTTTCCTCGAGTTTCGACGAGCATCTTCGGCGCCTTGAAGCTGTACTTCAAGCCATCAAGACGTCCGAACTCACACTGAAGCCAGAAAAGTGCGGATTTGCGTACGAGGAGCTCTTGTTTCTGGGGCACGTCAATAGCAAATCTAGAGTTCGTCCCGATCCAGGGAAAACAGCGGCCATCACCGACTTCCCGCCGCTCACTGACAAGAAGGTGGTGCGCCGATTTCTGGGCCTGTGAGCCTATTATAGGCGGCTCGTGAAAAACTTCACCCGCATCGCCGATCCTCTCACTAACCTTACCAAGGCCGACGTGGAGTTCAAGTGGGAAAAGCCACAGGAACACGCTTTCCAGGAGCTTAAACATCGCCTCCAGATGCCTCCGTTACTTGCCCATTTCGACGAATTCGCAGAGACAGAAATACACACTGACGCAAGCAGCGTAGGTGTTGGCGCCGTTCTTGTGCAGAGGGCTGACGGACTTGAAAAGGTTATTAGTTACGCCAGCCAATCGCTATCCAAAGCAGAAGCCAATTATTCCACAACAGAAAAGAAGTGCCTCGCCATCATCTGGGCTACATTGAAATTTCGCCCCTACCTCTACGGCAGGCCCTTCAAAGTTGTGAGTGACCACCACGCCTTGTGTTGGCTAGCCACCTTGAAGGACCCTTCAAATCGCCTCGCACGATGGAGCCTGAGACTTCAAGAATGTGATATTACTGTCATTTACAATTCCGGCAAGAAACACTCCGACGCCGACTGTCTCTCTCGTGCGCCTGTCGACCAACCACCACCCGACGACCCGGATGACGACTACTTCTTGGGAACGATAACTACCGACGACTTCGCTGAACGACAGCGGGCCGACCCGGAACTTAAGGCCCTAATATAATACCTCGAAGGCAGGACCGCCAAAGTCCCGAAGGAATTCAAGCGCGCACTTGCGTCGTTGTTCCTGCGAAACGGTCTTCTACAATAGAAAAACTTTTCAACGCTTCAAGCTAAGTACCTCCATGTGGTGCCTTCTGCTTTGCGACCAGAACTCCTGCAGGCCCTGCACGACGATCCGACGGCAGGGGACCTCGGTGTTTCTTGCATGCTCGTGAGGATACAAGAAAGGTACAACTGGCCATGTCTTACCACCGACGTCACTCGTTATGTGAGGACATGCTGGGACTGTCAGCGACGCAAGGCACCGCCGACAAGGCACGCGGGACTTCTGCAGCCAATTGAGCCACCTTGCCGACCTTTCAAGCAGATTGGTATGGACCTACTGGGGCCGTTCCCGACGTCAGCTTTCGTAAACAAGTAGATCGTGGTAGCTACCGACTACCTCACCCGCTACGCCGAGACAAAAGCCTTTCCCAAAGACAGTGCATCCGAGGTAGCTAAGTTCTTCGTCAAAAATATCGTCCTGTGTCACGGCGCCCCGGAGGTCCTTATCACCGACAGAGGAACGGCATTTACTGCCGACTTAACTCAAGCGATCTTGGCATACAGCCAGACAAAGCACCGCCGGACGACAGCGTACCACCCACAGACCAACGGCCTCACGGAGCGGCTTAACAAGAGGATCGTCGACATGCTGGCAATGTACATCGATGTCGAACACAAGACGTGGGACGTTATTCTTCCTTACGTTACCTTCGCAAACAACACGGGGATGCAGGAGACGACGCAGATATTTCCATACAAATTGGTCTATGGAAGGATCCAGGCAACGACGCTCGATGTCATGTTACCCAATGTCACCGACGAAGAAAACCTCGATGTGAGTGAGTACCTTCAACGCGCCAAAGAAGACCGAAAACTCGGACGTCTCCGTATCAAGAATCAACAGACGACCGACAGCCGCCGTTACAGTCTTCAACGACGCTTCGTGGAATACCAGCCCGGTGAACATGTTTGCGTGTGGACGCCGATACGCCGACGTGGACTGTGAGTGTTTTGAGACGTTATCGTCCCAAAACACTACACAATTCTCAGCGCTAACCGCGCCTGCAGTTTTCAAGAAGTTTCCGGACTGTAGTAGATCATTTCGATGAGATCACGCCTACTCTGCGAACTGTATAGATTATTCTGGAACCTACGCCACCGCCAGCGATAACGCTAGAACATTCGACGGCAAGAGCATAAATGCCAATGCGCTTAGCCGCTTGTCAGTAGTTGATCGACAGCCGACGCTCCGTTCACTGCTATCTGTGCAATACTGCTACTGTGGTTGGACTTTCCGTTTACTGGGCACAGGTTCGCCCAAATAAACAGTTAAATCCCAACATAAAGTCTCCTGTCTTCAGCCACGTCACGACCTCGTGACAATATCTTCAAGTATAAAAATCATATTCTTCAGCCCTATGCAAAGTGAGCAATTTAAAGGTGAACTTTGTTGAAATAACTGTCATGGGAAAAAAAGGAGCCAATGGGACAACCCATCCTAGATTGGAATTATGCTGCCTCCTTTTCATGCCCATGAACAAGGAAACATCGAAGCCAAGCATGGCTGGCACAGAACTAGCACGCAAGGCAATGTGTTCATGTTTGTATGTTTGCCTTTGGTGTTTTGTGCTGCTTCCATGTCAGTCAGCATGTGAACAGTTTTATCTGTTCGTATGTGACCAGTGCACCTTGCACTGTTTTCAAGGTCATGGATAATAACACTAATCTATTTTTTATTTAACACTTTCGTGACTAGGCCTATCTCCATCGATAGTATGTTGTCGATATTTACAACTTCAATATTTGTCCTGTTCCGAGCATTTCTGGACATCTTACGCTATCCAACAAGTAAAAGAAGAAGTATTATAGTATTTTCACTTTGTGTTTTTGATTGTCACCTCCTGGGGATTTTTAAAGAGTCTTTATGCACGGGTGAGCGTGCGTAGTTTCAATGATGGCGCCGGCATCGCGTGTGACTGTTTCACGAAAACAGTGGATTTCGGATGATTCTCGTGCACCTGAGCTGGAATCTTCAAATGATGACAACAGCAGAGGCTCGGAAGACAACATCGACACTTATAATTTCAGTACGGACGAAGATACGTGGCCAAACCACCCCGAAACATCCGCGGTCCTCCGTCGGTGAGAGCAGCTTTGCGCTCGGGTCGTGTTACGGTCGGCACGTGTCAGCGTAAGTTGATCTGATGTGTTCTGAAGGTTAGGGGCTCTTGTCTCCAGGGTTTTCAGATACTTCGGACCCTTTCCGGCGACAGCCCAGAGAGTGCAGTTTCGTGCGCGGAGGCAGCCGGGAGTGAACTTTGGAGCTGTGCTCCGGTGTGCCGCACGTCGCTCCGCGAGAGATGTCGACTTTTACTTGTGAAGTTAATGAAGAGAACACAAAACAAATGTTTTCTGTGAAACATGCACACCAAACCTGTGTTTTAGCGCATCACGAGAGTGCTTAGCCCGGTGGCATGAAAGATGCCAGATGTAATGTTATTCTTTTTACACACAACCTTTTGTATTTACAGTGCTTATATTTACAGGACATTTGTGTGCTCTTTGTGCTGAAAATGTATATTTAGGTTTTCCTTTATGCTTATTCTGTTCAGAGCAGTGTTGATGGTTTTATGAAATTTCTCTGTTCATGTAACCATTATTGTTTATTGGATAATTTTTTCGAACTGTTGTTAATGAATGTGTGGTTTAAAACTGTCTTTGAAAGACAGCTCCTTTCTGTTCAATTTGATACCATACACATTAACATCACAAACTTTGGGTGTCATAAAGAATAACGTTTTATAGACTACCTAAAAATGTCCAAACTTGTAGCGGTTATGAAAGTGTAAAGAGCTCTCAATGTCATTTGCGGTGTTACAGGAAGGCGTGGTGCAACAAAGTGAAAAGGGTAGTCTTGAATAATGCATGATGAGGGTTTCCTGGCAGTCCAGACAGGGAGGTGACCCCATTTCAGATTATGCCTTCGGCACGAAAGAATAGATGTACTAAATTGGTACTTTCACTTTGTGGCGAAGACATAATGTGAATGTAGTCACCTCCCAGACTAACATTGGCACTCTGGCACAATACGATCTTAGCAAAACAGTTATACATTGATCAACAGATGATCACATTCAAAGGTAATTTGAGTAAAAAACAATACATCAAAAGGAACTGAAGGCCACGGGGCTTCAAGGTACATATTCTTACCTGCTAAGCCCCCCGAATTTCTATGCTTTTGTACAATTGTACAACCGGAAAGGACACCTCCCGAAATACACCTGTGATAGCAAAGTGATTCTCCTAGTCTGGCCATATCGAGCCTGAGCTGAGTGAAAAATCAATCTAAGCCGATTGCATGACACAGGTTGATATCATGATTATTGAAGAGTCTAAAATGCATAGCCAGTCAAACGCGAAAGTGAAATTGAAGCTCCTATACCCACGTGCTAACCAATAATGGGATGCGAATGTCACAAAACTAGATCACGCATACTGCAGGGAAATTGCCGCTCACTGCATCGGGGACAGGCAGAGCTCATAGCGGTCGCCCCCTAGAGCTACGACATCCATGTCTTGCAGGGAATGTTTGAGCGAAGTATTTGCTGCTCAGCTACACTGGCATTGCGTGCTGTCCGAGTGCAACAGCATTCTGGGCTGCGCCATCTCACACCTACCAGGAAGTACCATGCCGCCGTTCTTCCCACGGAACTTCCGTTCAGTTCGTAGTGTGACTGTGCGTACACTAGACTGCAAATTGTGGGGGTGCTGACACGCCCTGTAAAGTTATTTGTGCCGTGTCGCGCACGTGTCTCGCCCCAAAGCCGCATTTCAGGTGACGACCACCGGGTCATAGGTGGCACTGTATTCGCGTTGAGCACCACTATCGTCATCATCATCATGGGGTAGCGCCGGCAGTGACCCCTGGCGAAAGTGAGCCTTGGTGGCGGGCGAGAGTTGAGCGAGTCTTTCTGCGCGAGGAGGTTGCCGTGAACGGTTGTCTCTAGCGTGGGTCCTCGGCGCGGGGCACTGCGGGCCTGCGCGTCCGGGGCCTTCATGATAAGTAAAGCATTGGCGACGCCGCCTTGGGCGTGTTATTGTGTGTTTGTCTTGTTTTGGAGTGTATGGAGATTGTTTGTAAGGATGTCTTAGTGGGCTGATTACGATTGATGCATCATTCGGTGGACGATATCGTCGTTGTAAATTAGTTAAATGTATGTTGTTTGGTTTGTACCGACCACGTCTGCTGTGTCCGTTCACTCCAAGAGCACGGCAAGGCGCTTGCCTCGTCGAGACCCCACACTGGCTGCCCAACGTGGAGCTCTTGGAGTACCGGACGACAGTTTTTGCGGTTCGGTACAGGCTTTTGTTAAGAGCCGGGGTAGAGTAGGCCTAGGGCGGACTTCTTTGCTAGCTTTGGTGGTGTGCTTTGTTAAGAAGCGAGGAGATTGGTTTTGTAACGTGTTTGAATTTGTCGGCAGGTTGACTTTTTTTTTTTGCTCGCAAGTGTTCTTTTTTGTTGGTGTTAGTTTTCAAAACCGTTGTTGAATTGGGACGAGAGACATGCGGTCTGCATCCTGGGGTGAGCAAGGCATAGAGCACGTGGCCCGAAGCAAGTGAGTACGGAAGCCTCGTGGGTGGTCCAATTTTCTGTAAATAGCTTCTGCTATCTCTTTGGGCTCCAATTTTCTGTAAATAGCTTCTGCTATCTCTTTGGGCTCAGGGAGCCGGGCGTCGTTTCTGACTTGTATTGTGGCTTGACGCCGGGGCGTCGTGACACCGCCCGGGGCGATGAATGCCGATCGCTCGGTAGGCTGCTGTGTGCGGCGAGCGATAGGGCCATCTCACAGAGTGGATGTCTCCTCGCGGCTGCTGCTTCTGCGCCTACACTGGGTGCTGGGTGGATGCCAGTTGTTGTCGAGCGACTTATTAGGCCTAAGGCCCTGCGCAGCGCCTGTCGCACGTGGCAAAACTAGGTAGATCGTCGCGTTGAGATGTAGCGCTCTGCTTCCCTCACATTTTTCTTTATCTTCCGATGCACGAATTAGGAAAAGTGAACTTTATCTTATTTTGATGGGCGTATTGGTCGCGCCGATGTATTAGCTAGCAGTACTAACCATCGTACCACGTGGGCAAAAAGCCTGAAGCTCCTTTCCCTTGGCCTTGCTGTATTGTTTCTGTCGAGTTTTGGAATATATGCAGCGGGAGTAATGTGATCCATGACCGGCTCTCTCGTGCACATCGTCAACGCGACTGGCCAGGAATGTGGTCGTGAGGTCGGGCGATGGAGACGCCCGAGACCTGCACAACTGCCTGCAGTCTGGCGCCCTCGCCAGTGCTGGTCGCAACTGAAAGACATGTCAGCGCTAGCGACGGTTCGTTGTGCTGACGGCAACGTTGATGTTGCGGGGCCGGTACTGAGGTGAAGTCGAGCCGGAAGGTGCAGCAGTGTCGACAGGCGGCGGTGTCGTGGTGCAGGAATATTATGGACATGTGATGTTGTTGTTTTTTGTTAAAGCTTGTGTAGCTCATCTTTTTGTTTTCGAGATATGGTTTGATTTAAGGTTGGGAAAATGTGGAGGTGCTCACACCCCCTGTAAAGTTGTTTGCGCCGTGTGGTGCACGTGTCTCGCCCCAAAGCCACATTTCGAGTGATCACCGCCGGGGGATAGGTGGCATTGTATTCGCGTTGAGCACCACTATCGTCACCATCATCATGGGGTAGCGCCGGCAGTGACCCTTGGCGGAAGCGAGCCTTAGTAACGGCCGAGAGTTGAGCGAGTCTCTTTTGCGTGTGGCGGTTGCCGCGAACGGTTGTCTCTAGCGTAGGTCTTCGACGCGGGGCACCGCGGGCCTGCGCCTCGGGGGCCCTCGTGGTAAGTCAAGCATTGGTGACGCCGCCTTGGGTGTGTTATTAGGTGTTTGTCATGTTTTGGAGTGTATGGAGATTGTGTGTAAGGATGTCTTAGTGAGCTGATTACGATTGATGTATCATTCGGCAGACGATATCGTCGTTGTAATTTAGTTAAATAAATGTATGTTGTTTGGTTTGTACCGACCACGTCTGCTGTGTCCGTTCACTCCAAGAGCAAGGCGAGGCGCTCGCCTCGTCGAGACCCCACAAAATTTATCACATCAACACTTCTGTGGACAGTGTATACATGTGCCCAGGCATCACCGCCAGTTATGTGTTGGCACCACACTCTCACGCAACTGTGCTCTGCATTCAAAGCACATCACATTTGGGAGGTCGTCTTTCACTAATGTGTAGAGCTGGGACTTGTGCACAGCTTTGCAAAGCTGGGACACATACCTTCAATCATCAGAGTGGAATTGCCTCTGTGACCAACCTGGCACTGGTATAAAAACTACGCTCACGTGAGTCGAAGTGCAACTTCTACATAGCCGCATTTGATGGCACCCTGACCGCCATTGTATCACAGACTGCATCGAGGGCTCGCTCATGCCCTGTGTTGCCAACTGGCATGCCCTGCCCCAATGTCAAACAGTTACACCTTTATGCAGTGTGCCAGCACGCTCTAAAGGCAGGCGCTCTGCTCTTCTGCCCCTGATGCTTGGACAGAGTACAACTGTTCTGACACCATGTGTGGACTTCCTAGCCGTGGCGCTGTTCGGGAATACAGTGTTGTGCGACGGTGCACTCTTCCGTGGGCGGTGCAGACGGCCACTCTTCCGTGGGCTGTGCAGGTCAGCGAGAACTTTGCACACAACGCAGGCTATAAAGAGTGTGCGTGTGCCCACTGCCACGCCTCCTGCTCGGACATCGGACTCTTCAACCTCCATGTAATGCACTCAGAGGCAAGCACTCCGTTACTCTGTCCCTCATGCTTGTACAGAATACCGCAGGCTCGACACCGTTGCAGCCTTCCCAGCCGAAGTGCTGTTCGGGAATACAGTCATGCAATGGTCGCTCTTTTGTGTGTTCTGCACAAGAGCGCAGGTCAGCTTGCGCTTCGCACACAATGTAGACTGAAACGAGCATGCACCAACGTGCATTATTGCGCACACTGGCATGCCCTATTCACACATCGAACTTCTGAAATGTCATGAGTGCAGCAGCACGGACTCAAACGGGCATTCCTTTCCTCTTCCCTTGATACCTGAAAGGAGTACAACAGGCTAAACACTGCGCGTACACTTCAAGCGCAGCGACTGTGCGACCGCAACTGGACGGGCCTGCACTCTTTACTCAGTGACCCATGCCACTGTGGCAGATACATAATAAAAACCTAAATATGTCATGCTTTGCCGTGCTTTCCATCGCAGTAGCGTCTAGAATCAAGAAGTTACGGCTTGCGAGAAACTTGACCTGTCCTCTGAGCCGACTGTTACTGGTGCTCAGTGTGTTGTATATTCAATTTTTTCCCATGTCACATTTGTGCTGCTGGGGTATTGTATTGCTCAACGCTCATCATTATTCACAACCAGGAAACCTACTAACATGTGGACTGGCCCTACCCATAAAAATGCCATAGCCATGTTACAGCCAATAACAAGCTATCCCTCGAGTCTGAACATTATTCTGCATTATTCCATGTAGCTTCCCATAAAAAAAAAGTCTGTGCTAACAAAAAAATTGCATGGCTGCTATTGCGGTCAAAAGACTGGCTCTTTTGCAAGGAAATGGCAAACTTCTATAAGGTGTTATTGACCTGAAAAAGAAAAACGGAACATTAGCCCCGTTCTGGCACTTCGCATGAAAAGAAAATCGGACGCCACCTAGGAGAACACACACACCACTCAAGTTGGAGGCAGCTGCTATTGAGTATGTCATGATTAAAAAATTGTGCATAACCTAATACTAAATCTTGTTAGATGAACTTACAAAGCCTTTAAAATTGCTTCATATTTTTGCTTAATATTTTGCACATGCCATTCACAAATGTGAACAAAGGGAAGCCGAGTGAACTTCCAGAGACTGGAAGCCTCAAGAAGATAAATAGCTTTATTGAAGAAATGATAAACAACCTCAATGAAAGGGAAAACCCTTCCGCCATTTTGTGGGTCTCAACAGAACTCCTTCGCACAGCTTCTATAAATAATGCATTAAAGAATAAACTAGTCTTCAATGGCACATGTAAAAGCAATTATGAACATTCACACTCATTATACACTCTACTGCATTTGCGAGATATCTTACAGTATACTTTAGTGTATATATTGACACTTGCCTATGCTCATAGAAAAACATGTAATTTTTTTATTATTCAGCTGAGCTATTGGCTCTCCTCACCATAAGCAAAAGTTAGCTGGGCACAGAAGAGATGACTTGTTAAAGGCAGCTGGCCATGTCAGAACATCCTTATACACTGCCAATCCAATCCAATAGAAATTATGTGAAGCTAACAAACACTATGTGGCCACCAGCAATACGCCTAAAATTAGTGACATTGAAAAACAGCCACATAGCCACATGAGTGCAGAAAACTGAACACACAGTGAACTCACAAATAGATTTAGTTAAACCCTCTAATGCCCTGTGTATCATATATAATACACAAGATATGAAGTGTGAAGACCTCTGTGGTTTTTGCATTAGACCCAGGAAATAGCATTCAAATGTTCGCGTCACACTTCGTGTACATTTTCCCGTTTGGGAAGTATAGAAAGTGTGCGGCACGTGGTAGTGAAGTGTCTTTGAAAATGGCGGCACCCAGCACCAGCGGCATGGCAATCGGAGTGCGGACGTTTTACGGCGGTTCATCAAAAAACAAAGGTGATAATGACATCTTTATGTGACTATCATTAACAGGAAGCCCTTGCGACCACTTTAGAAGTGCTTAGCGTGCTTTGTTACCACCTAGTATTTGTTTTAAGCGCATGTGATTTCAGTGTATCATATATGCTACAGTGGGCATTGCTTTGCGTGTCCGGGCGTGGGGAAGCTATGTCTATCTTTAGATCTCGCGTCGTTCTCGACACAGTTTTCTTCTTCAATCTTGGCTTTAGATCAGGTTTTGCCATAACGATGGTGTCGCTGCTAAATCCTCTGAAATGACGGTATATTTTGCAGCTGAAAAGATCTGGAACCTGCTCGAGAAGATGCTCAATGGAGACAACAGTGATTTTGGTGAGCTTAGTGATAGTGATGATGAATATCTGCCTAACATCGGCAAGAAGCCATGGCTGACCCCAATGTTCAAGCAAACAGTGATAGCTCGGAAGTAGTTACTGACATGAACAGCGGCACTGGGTCTGTTGACTGAGGACATTGAAGGAAACACCTTTTGAAGTGTTCACTGTCGGTTTTCTCAGAACCAAGTACAAAGCCACGTGTGGTAGAGACACCTCTGGCCTATTTTCACAGGTTTATTACCTTATCAATGATATAATCTCTCGTTGAATAGACAAGCCTGCACAGCACTCAACAAACCAGAAGTTCGATTAATTCATATGAGCAAGAAATTGAACAATACATTGGTATGCATTTGATGATGGGTCTTGTGCAGATGCCAAGCGTGAGGCTTTATTGCTAGAATGGAACGAGGTTTGGCTGTTGTGGCCGATGTGACGCCTCGAAATCGATTTGACAAGCTGATGAGGTTTCTTCATTTTGAGGACAACATCACCGTCTCAGAAGAGGCTAAGGAGGATAAGATCTGGAAGATAAGGAAGTGGCTGACTTGTCTTCAGGAGAATCTCCGTTCAGTTGAACCTAAAGAATTCAATAGTGTGGACGACATCGTGATTTCATTCATAGGAAGCTGTCCAACCAAACAATATATGCTGGCAAAACTTCACCCATGGGGCATCAAGACGTGGGGCCGTGGAGGCACTTCTGGCTTTCTCTGCCAGTTTGATGTGTACCAAGGTCAACAGAATAAGCGGTACAAGTTTTGATTGGGTGGTGACGTTGTGATCAGGATGTGTGAGTTTTTACCACCCCCAAAGGCTACAAATAGCAGCAGACAATTACTTAAGTGTTTGGATTGATTGATTGATGGATATGTGGTGTATAACGTCCCAAAACCATCATATGATTATGAGAGATGCCGTAGTGGTGGGCTCCAGAAATTTTGACCACCTGGGGGTCTTTAACGTGCACCCAAATCTGAGCACACGAGCTTACAACATTTCCGCCTCTATCAGAAATGCAGCCGCCGCAGCTGCAGCCGGGAACTTGCAGAATAATTTTCGAAAAATGGCCTGGGTTTTATTGGGACAATTAGGAACAACAGATTCCGAGACTGTCGCCTGAAGATTGGGAATGATTTCAAGAAAGTAGGGCGTGTTGCATTTGGTTATGTAGCAGACAGTGTAAAAAATGTTGTGGTGGTCAGGTGGTATGACAACAGGTCAGTGACTCTAGTTTCTAAGTATGCTTCAACTCAACCTGTTAGTACAGTGCGCAGATGAAACAAAAAGAAAAAAAATTGTTCAAATAGAACAACCAGCCACCATAGCAACATACAACTCCTTCATGGGAGGTGTAGATTTTTCAACTACTTGACTGAACTGTACAGATTTCGGCTGAAATCTCGCAGGTGGTATGTGTATCTAGTTTACCACAGCATCACGGTTGCAAGGGTAAATGCCTGGCTTTTGTGCAGAAGGCACTGCCTCCAAGTGAAGGTGAAGCACACCAACCTACGACACTTCCAAGCTAGTGTAGCAGAAGCACTGATAGCCGCGGGTAAACGACCAGTTGGAAGGCCTTCACTTTCACAACAGCCAGCCACAAAAAAGCGCAAAGCTCCTGTAAAGCCACCTGAGAACGATGTGCACCTAGATTGTGTTAGTCACATGCCAATTTAGAGCAGCAGTCGGCTTCGTTGCAAGTCCTGCCCCTGGCAGAAGCACAGCTTCTCATTTGTCTACGGCGTGAAGTGCAAAGTTCATTTTTGCTTCAACAAGGATTGCAAACTGCTTCGCCACCTACCACCAGTGACTGCTGAGTAGTACCTGGGGCCCATTCACGCACTACTGCCCAATGTATCATATATGATACATTATTTTTCCTTGCGAAATAAAAGTGCAAAAAAAGAAAAAAATGACTTTGATAATCTTTTGTAAGTGTTGCAAGCAGAAATTAAAGGAAAAATACTTTTTGCTACTACTCAATAATTTCTGGGCATAACAGCATTAACAGCTAACATAACAAGTGAATAATATAACTTCACATCACAAAAAGCTGACACTACAGCTATAGACAACATTCCGAAGTTATACAACGTTAGTGGAAGAAATGAATAACATGGACAGTGCCGGCAGTAAATATAAACAACATATGGCCGTTACATGGCTGTCGGCCATAAATATAAGAACAGTTGTTCTATCTCAGAGTCTTGAGCTAATCAAAGCCAGAAAAAAAATTGGAATTTCAAGACAAAGCTTCCTGCCCGGTTTTTGACGAAATGTTGTTAAAGTAAATCTACAGTATGATTCTAAGGAAGGCTATGGACATTTTGATAACACATGGACATGTTGTTAATACCAGAGAAAGAACATAATAAGCACAGCGAACACTGCAGCACCTACGTGATGAGAGAGATGAATACTGCCAGTAGCCTTTCTGACAGGAGAGAGGACAGTTCACTTCACTTCGCTTTATTTTCCTTAAAGACCTCGCAGGGAGGTATTACATAAGGGGTGGGGTTAACATAATAGTGGCTACATACAAAACAGTGGTTACATACATTTACAAGATAGTGACTACAATGCACGTACAGTATAGTGGCTACAATACACTTATTGAGACTTACCAAGTTTTATTTTTTCGGAAAATAAGGATAAGAATAGTTTCAACGATATCACGGGGCAGGCCGTTCCAGTCAGCTGATGATCGACAAAAAAAAGATTCAGAAAAAGTGGTAGTGTGGCTGCGGGGACGAGTAACTTGTAAATGGTGCCCTGTGCGCAGAGATGTGCGCTGTGTTCACTCAGAACCCATTTCAATATTACCGAAAAAAACTAATCACTGAGCTAAAAGCATGTGATGTCTTCGTCAAAGCACTAGTTTGTGACGAGGGTACAAGCAATGGCGTTATTGCAAAGGCACTGGGTGTGAGCCCTGACAGGCCTTTCTTTATTACTTATAAAGGAAAGATTTGCAACATTTTTTTATGTACCACTCTTGCTAAAACATACAAGAAATAATCAGAGAAAACATGAATGTTCTATAAATAATAAGGTTTTGCTTAAGGGAACGTGAAATTGATTAGAAAAAGATTACACATTTGAAAAGATGTTCACTTGCAACTGAATTTACTTGAAGAAACTTCATGCCAGAAAAGCATATGCTTAGAAGCAATGGCAAGCGATACTGTCATGAGAAGGTTTTTCCAAATCACCAGAAAATCCAGCGTTGAATCAATTAGCCCAACACCAACGTGACTGCTCCATGGTGAAGGTATACAATAAAGAGCTGCCGTCTGAGGACGACTCTGACACCTTCAAGATAGACTGCATCAACCGTGAGGATCTGGCTGACTGCTAGCCCAGTGAAACAAGCAAAAAAAAACAATTATTTTCGACCAGACAAGTTTCCGTCAAACTCTTGATTTCATTGCACAGTTTTTCTATATTCAAAGGGTCGTGCGAGAGCTCCTTCCAGCTTCATTGATTTCAGCCCTCACACACAGAAACTGATACCACGACATGGAAGCTCTGTAAGGACCCAAGTCGCATGCAATCATATGCCATACACAAGGAGAAGTAGCGTGCTAATGAAGATTCCCCCCCCCCTTTTTTTTTTGCTGACTTTAACAACAGGCTATATTGTTCCATTGTAGCCTTGGGTAAAGCACAATCTTACCAGTGGTAAAGTGTGCAAATTAGTATGGTACACTCAAACTTCGTTTTAACGTAATAAGTTATAACGAAATAATGGATATGTAATGATGATTGTAGTGGGTCATGCAAATCTCGGCACACACATTGTCAGTGCTAAGCACGAGACGCTCTGCCCGGACTGTCGCTGATTTTGATAGCTAGGCCTACGCTCCTACCTGGTCTCGGATAACAGTTTTGACTGTCTCCGTTCTATATTATAATTGGTGGAGTTTGCTGGGTCTCCTTGCAATCCTGGAGTTGCGAAGCCGGACTCTACCTGCTGTCATGACCACTGCATCTGCCACAAGCCCTCCTCCTATGGCTTCCCAGGCCATCGTGTGCTCCGGCGCGGTCCGTCAGCGGGATCCTCCCATATTCAGCGGCACTGACGACCACGACGTCGACGACTGGCTGGCTACTTATGAACTCGTGAGTGTCTTGAACAAATGGGACGAAGCCACGAGACGGGCCACTGTCGGCATTTACCTCAGTGGCATTGCCCACTTATGGCTTCGGAACCATGAGACCGACGTTCCCACCTGGACAGCATTCAAAGCAAAGTTCAGCGAAGTCTTTGGTCATCCTTCTGTCCTTAAACTTCGTGCGGAGCAGCGCCTTCAGTCGAGATCTCAACTGCCTGGTGAGAACTTTACAAGTTATATAGAAGACGTCATTGACTTGTGCAAGCGCGTCGATGTGAACATGACAGAGGTGGACCGCATCAAGCATATTTTTAAGGGTATTGACGAGGACGCTTTCCAGATGCTCATTTCGAAAAGCCCTGCTACTGTCGCCCAAGTTACCGAGCTCTGCCAAAGCTATGATGAGCTCCGCCGGCAACGTCTCGTCACCCGCCGTGCTGTCCCACATCAGGAATCGATGTCCGGCTTAACTCCCTCGCAAGACCCCGTCCTCCTCTCGCAGATCAAAGATTTCGTGCGCGAAGAAGTTGCCCGCCAACTCTCGCTCATCTCTGGCCTACCGGAGCGCAGTGCACCGCTTAGCCCTACTCTACGGACTATTATACGAGATCAAGTGTCTGAGGTCCTTCCTCCACAGCTGGTGCCACCAGTCAATGCACCATTGACGTACGCCGAAGCAGCAGCACGACCACGACCACAGACGTTCCAAGCGCCGCCTTCACAGCCTGCTCCTGTTTATGCCGCCCTGCCGCCACGACCTCCACTTCGCCGAGTCCCTAATCCATGGCGCACTGCCGACAACCGACCGATCTGCTTTTCGTGTGGTCTACCTGGGCACGTCGCACGTCTGTGCCGCCGCCGTCCACTCCACTCACGTGAAAACCTACGTCCATACGAAAACGATTACACGTACACTCAATACACCCCAGACCCCGAATTGTACGCTCCTCGTCCAAGCCACCGACCAGCTCCTGATCGCCGATCTCCTTCTCCACGTCGACGCTCGCCCTCCCCGATGCGCCGACGCCCCCCTACAATCGACGCGGAAAACTAAATGACGCAGTTCCCGAGGCAAGAACTGCGTCCTCGTCGCAAAGCACAAGCCCTCTTCGTTCGCCGCCGAATGTAATTAATGCCGTTCTTGAAGGTGTACCCGTACTTGCCCTTATTGATACTGGTGCCGCAATTTCTGTCATCGCCGAAAAAGTTTGCCGTTCAATTCGAAAAGTGACAACGCCTTACTTGGGTTCATGTCTTCATACTGCCACTGCACAGCCTGTGCAGCCTGTGGCCGCGTGTACTGCCAGACTTGTAATTCAAGGAGTGCCCTACACAGTCCAGTTCGTAGTACTCCCGCACTGTTCTCATGACATCATTTTAGGTTGGGATTTTCTCTCCCATCACCAAGCCGTCATTGATTGCGCCCGTGCCGAAGTCGCCTTTTGTCCCCTTGGTGATGCGCTACCAGTGCACGATCGCCCTTCCGACGCGAAGTTGGTCATTAGTGACGACACCCAAATCCCTCCACGTGCTACTGTCTTCGCACCTGTGTCGTGTTCCACCGTCGTCGACGCTACCGCATTCTTCACGCCTTCCGCTGCTTTCGTTCATCGCCACCTATCACCGCTCCCAACCGCTCTCGTTACTCTTCAAGGTGGTGCGACCAACATGCCTGTGAAGAATCCGTTCCCATTCACGATTACGCTACTTCGAGGCGAATGTATTGGTTCGATAGAATCATTCGAAACCATCGCTACACTTGACGTTCCTGATGAATCATCGGAAGTCAGTGCCCTCTCCTGTAGTTCCGTGAATGACCCTCTCACTACCGACATTTTCAACTGTGTCATCGACGAAGGCCTAAACCCACAACAGAGGTGTGAGCTTTTGAGCCTCCTTGACGAGTTTCGACAATCTTTTGACAGTCACAGCGCTACTTTAGGTCGCACATCTACCGTATGCCACCAGATCGACACAGGTAATCACCCACCACTACGGCAGCGACCATACCGTGTTTCGCCAACTGAACGCCGTATCATCGATGAACAAGTAGGTGACATGCTAAAGCGAGGCGTCGTTCAACTGTCAAACAGTCCTTGGGCGTCGCCGGTTGTTTTAGTTAAAAAGAAGGATGGCAAGATACGCTTTTGCGTAGATTATCGTCGCCTAAACAAAATAACACGAAAGTATGTTTATCCTTTGCCTCGAATTGATGACGCCCTCGACTCTTTACAAGGCGCAGAGTTCTTTTCCTCCCTTTATCTACGCTCTGGGTACTGGCAAGTGCCCATGAATCCGGATGATAGGCCAAAAACTGCATTTGTTACACCAGACGGCTTATACGAATTTAACGTGATGCCATTCGGGCTATGCAATGCGCCGGCAACATTTGAGCGCATGATGGACACTATCCTACGAGGCCTCAAATGGAACACGTGTTTGTGCTACTTAGACGATGTAGTGGTATTCTCGCCCGATTTTCCCACGCACCTTCGTCGCTTGGAACAGGTTCTACGCTGCCTCTCTGCAGCCGGCCTCCAACTCAACTTGAAGAAGTGTCACTTTGGAGCGCGCAAGCTGACCATTCTCGGACACGTCGTGTCGAAGGATGGCGTTCTTCCTGACCCCGCTAAGCTACGTGCTGTTCGCGAGTTCCCGAGGCCCGCGTCTCTCAAGCAGCTGCGTAGTTTCATTGGCCTTTGCTCATACTTCCGCCGCTTCGTCCGAGATTTCGCCTCGATCATGGCGCCTCTGACAGACCTACTTCAGGGAGACCGCAATTTATCTGCGTGGTCTCCAGCTTGCGACAGTGCCTTTGCGAAGCTCCGTGAACTGCTTACAACACCACCCATACTGCGTCATTTTGATTCAAGCGCTCCCACAGAAATCCACACAGATGCTAGCGGTGTCGGTCTTGGCGCTGTACTCGCCCAACGAAAGCCTGGTTACCAAGAGTATGTTGTTGCGTACGCGAGCCGCACTCTTACAAGAACAGAAGCAAATTATTCGGTAACTGAGAAAGAATGCCTAGCGATTATCTGGGCCATTACAAAATTTCGGCCTTATCTGTACGGCCGCCCTTTCGATGTTGTTACCGACCACCACGCACTCTGCTGGTTATCCTCCCTCAAAGATCCCTCAGGACGCTTGGCACGATGGGCTTTACGGCTCCAAGAGTACGACATCCGCGTCATTTATCGCTCAGGCCAGAAGCACGCCGATGCCGACGCTCTTTCGCGTTCGCCTGTTTCTACTGATATTGCGAGTGTCTCCATCCAAGACAACTTCCTTCCACTATCAGGACCCATCAACATGGCTGCGGAGCAGCGCAAAGATTCGTGGATTGCGTCTCTGATGGATTACCTATCTGAAACACTCGCCCACCCGCCATCTCGAGCGCTACACCGACAAGCCTCTCACTTCGCCATCCGTGATGGAATACTTTATCGCCGCAACTACCACCCTGACGGTCGCAAATGGCTACTCGTCATACCCAGGCATCTCCGCGCCAGCATATGTGCTGCTTTCCATGCCGATCCGCCGTGTGCGCACGCCGGTTTGTTTAAAACCTACGCCAGGCTACGTTTTCGGTTTTATTCGCGCGGCATGTACACATTCGTTCAAAAGTACATTCGATCTTGCACAGAGTGCCAACGCCGCAAGCACGATCCTAGCCGTCCTACTGCACCAATGCAGCCGTTACCGTGCCCAGTGCGACCATTCGACCGGGTTGGAATAGACCTTTATGGTCCTCTACCATATACATCAGCTGGGAATCGCTGGATTATTGTAGCGATCGACCATCTCACGAGATATGCAGAAACGGCCGCTCTACCAGCCGCGACGGCACGTGACGTTGCGTCTTTCCTGCTGCAACGTTTTGTTCTGCGTCATGGCGCTCCACGTGAACTTTTGAGCGACCGAGGCCGCGTCTTTCTCGCGGATGTTATTCAAGAACTTCTTGCAGAATGCCATGTAATTCACCGCTGTACTACCGCATATCGCCCACAAACAAATGGCTTGACCGAGCGTTTCAACCGTACTCTTGGCGACATGCTTTCTATGTATGTCGCCTCCGACCACACCAACTGGGATCTCATCCTTCCTTACGTAACGTACGCTTACAACACGGCACCTCAAGCGACGACAGGCTTTTCTCCATTCTTTTTACTTTATGGTCGAGAACCATCGTCTCCAATTGACACCATTCTCCCCTACCGACCCGACTCATCCGAAGGCACACCACTTTCCGAAGCCGCGCGGTATGCGGAAGAATGTCGGCAATTAGCTCGCACCCTTACAACCCAAGAACAAGGGCTACAGAAATTTCGTCACGACGATGGACGGTCCAACTACCAATTTTCGCCCAACTCTCTTGTTTTGCTGTGGGTGCCCCCCAGTGCTGCTCCTGGTACCTCTACAAAGTTTGTCAGCAGGTACCATGGACCTTATCGCGTCATAGAACAAACTTCCGCTGTTAACTACCTCAACGAACCCCTCACGGCCACTGTGGACATGCGTCGCCGAGGCCGCGAAATCGTACATGTGAATCGCCTCAAACCATATCACGAACCACTTGTCCTCACGACACCTTAGAACACTTACTTGGTATTATCTTCAGCGAGGGGGAAATATGTAATGATGATTGTAGTGGGTCATGCAAATCTCGGCACACACATTGTCAGTGCTAAGCACGAGACGCTCGGCCCGGACTGTCGCTGATTTTGATAGCTAGGCCTAAGCTCCTACCTGGTCTCGGATAACAGTTTTGACTGTCTCCGTTCTATATTATAGATACATCGATGTAAATAAAATTCCCCTTGAAAACTCATTGAGAACCATGATTTTTAAACCTTGTAACGAAGTAAAGTAGACTGGTAAATGAATGTAACGCAACACGAATATAGAGCAGAGAGGATCGAGTGAGCGCTCAGCGGGTCACATGACCGAGAAGCAGCGCCGTGGCGCAAGGTGATTTCCATCTCACTTAGGAAGCGATAGAGGAGACCCACGCCGAGGGAGGCGCTGCGGAGCGTGGCGCCGTCAATCAATGTGGGGAGAAAACTGGTTACTCGAGTGTTGGCCTCTCCGCTGTCCCATTCAACCTGCTTGAAAACGCGTTGCTTTGCTCGCACGCCGCACGCGTTCTGCACGTGTTTTTGAGAGTCTCGCGTCGCGCGCGGTTATGATGCGTGCGCTCTGTTCACATTTAATAGGTTGCCGCAATTGAGGATTTTTTTTTTCGTGGCAATATGTTGGCAAAAGGGCAGCGAAGCAAGTTGTAGCAGACGACGCCGTCCTCGTCAGAGCGAAGTGCGTTTCGCAAGTGAAAGACGACGCTGTTTACGACGTTAGAGGTGAATAAAACTTTCTGTACGTTCATAATTATATACGTGTTTTATTTTGTTTACTCTGTGTAATATGCACTATGTTTGTTCTTGGTTGCATGGGTAAGGCCGCTTCTGGTGCTTTAGGTTAAGCGGTTCTTGCGCTGTGACTACTATTAGTTGGGAAACCTAATTTACTAGCACCCGCCCAAGTTATCGTGCGGTGTATACACAACACTTCAAAAATAAATGGTCTATTTGGGGCTTCTTTCTGACCCACAACAATAATTGACATCTATCTCGCGTGTCTTTCCTTGCATTATCACCGTTCTCATCGCGGGTACTTTGAGTTCACGAACAGCGTGCGTACCATCATGATGAGCGCCCAGCTTTCAGAGAAACTTTTTTGTGTGTGTCTAATCTGCAGGGGAAGAGCGCATTGCTATAAAGTCGTTTTATCTTGGTCACGTATCAAAAATGCACCGTGTTGCTCGGGCTACCCCTGCACACTCAGTAACAACTAGTTAACTGTATGTGCCAACGGACGTGCAACAACGGCTAATACATTTTTTTTCTTTTTTTCATAGTTGTCCAAGCTTTTGGCAACCACACACTTCCGTCAGCGCTGCATAGATTTAAAAATATATAACAACACATTACCAATACCACATGTGCACACAGCTTCAACTACTACGTCCCCAACAATATCGAATAATAGTAGCAGCATAAAATATTTCTTTGCTTTTTTTTAACAGTGCTCTAAAGACGGGCGTTGAAAATTTATACTTTTAAGATGGGGACGTGCATCTCCCAGTAACTCGATAGATTAGAGCAACTGTGCCGCAGGAATTAACACCCGTAATTTTGAATGCATTGTCCGCGTGCTAATTTTTATGAAAAATATGTTTACATACTTTTTCGGCACACTGCTTTATTCCATTTCTGTCGTCTGCTTGTTTCGTACCATCGGTTTTTGAATCGGTAGAATTTCACTGGTGGAGTCGACCTCTTCGTGTTTGCATGGCTATTGTGACAGTTGACGACGCAGCGACGCCACCCCCTTTTCTGTTGGGGTGACATCGCGGAACGGGGGACGTTTCACGTGCAGCGCGTGCTTCGCAAATGCGTGGAAGCCAAAGGGAGCGGAAGGGTCGGAAGATTCTACTGTTGTGCGCTTTTTCTGGCAGGGGAAAGGCAAGCGCTGGCGTCGCCGGGCAAACTTGTGCGGGTCTCCCCTATTCGTGCCAGGCGTGGGCTGCTCAGTCGTGGTTAGTCACGATGATTGTCAGCACGTTTGCACAGTGCCCGTGCTCTTCGAGGACAGATATCTGCTAACTGCAGTCGCCTGTGTACGGTCCTGTCACAATGAATAAAGGCTCGGGAAAGTGCAAACGAAAAACACTATCATAAGAGCAAATTGCAGCCATTCTAAAGGCTGCCGACTCGGGGACGAAAAGATCTCAGGTGGCCCAAGACCATGGCATTGCGGTGAGCACATTGTCTACCATTCTTGTCAGCCGTGAAGCGATCACAAATGTCATTACCCACAGTGTGAAAGGCAGCCGCAAGAACCTGCGAACTGCAGCGTTCAAGCCAGTCGAAGATGCTGTTTACAAATCATTTCTAAACACTAGAGCGGCAAATATGACAATAAGTGGCAAAATTTCGTAGAGAAAGGCTAGATTTTGCCTCCATAATAGGCTATGACAATTTTGTTGCTAGTGCTGGCTGACTACAGCGCTTCAAGGAAAAACATGACATCGTTGGAAGATCAGTAGGGGGCTGAGTCTCGCTCCGTTGATGCAGTCTGCAGCAGTGTAGGTGACAGAGAGTTTTGGCCCAGTGAAAGAAAAATAAGCCCGTAAGGCCATTTTTAATGCCCATGAGACTGGGCTCTTTTATTCAAATGCTCCCTAATAAAACTCTGGCAGTCAAAGGTGAGCTGTGCCACGACGGGAAGCACAGCAAACAAAGAATCCCTGCACTGCTCTGCGCGAACATGGATCACTCGGAGAAGATGCCGGCGTTCGATATAGGGAAAAGCGAATCGCCTCGATGCTTCAAAGGGAAGCGAAATTTGAAAGTGCGATATGTCCCAAATAGCAAAGCGTGGATAATGAGAGACATTTTTGCGGAATGGCTGCAGGATTGGGACAAGCAACTATGTAAGCAGAACCACAAGGTGTGCTTAATACTAGACGATTGCAGGCCCCACCACACAACTGTTGAGCTTCGCAATATTGAACTTTTGTATTTGCCATCTAACTGTACTACCCTCATGCAGCCGCTTGATAATAATGTCCTTTAAGGCAGGCTACAGCAAATGTCTGGTTGATTGTGTGCTTCTGAACACGAGTTTGCAGCGAGAAACTAAGGTGGACCTATACATGCCTTTTGAAATGCTGCAAGCCGCGTGGACAAGTGTTTCTGCTAGAACAATGGGCAACTGCTTCCGACAAGCCTTGTGCGAAGTGGCTACGTCCGACTCCACTGTAAAAATGTATACAGGATGCGGTAAATCGTAAAAAGAGAGTTTCCACTCGGGTCTCAGCCATGCCATTTCTCCTTCTCCCTGGCCAGCACTCCGGGCACCGGGCCCCTTGGTTCTCCGTGCGTCACGTCCGAGGCACAATACAACTGGCGACGAGGCAGCGAATCCGCTTCCATCTGTCATAAGATGGGCATGTGAACTCTTCTACTAGCGTTACCGTGCTCAGCACACTAGATACTGCCTCACCGATACAGTATTTTCTGCGTAATTCCTGTTTTGGACTGCCACGAGGCCAAGGAGGATGCAGAGAACTTACTAGAGTGGAAGGGGCGCTGTGTGTGTAAAGCCGGCCGCCGCCATCCACGCTGTTGTGCGCTGCTGATTTTGTTCGTTCTTATTTCACTTTCTCGGCATGTACACAACAATGGTTTACAATGGTTGCCTCTTGCATCACTTACAGATTTGCCAACAGGTTGAAAAAAGGTTGTGGCCTCACAGTCCACCTGTAAGTACATGAAAACATATTCGACTGAGTCATTCCGCGCTCGATACTGAGGGGAGCTAACTGACGCGATCTAAACGTGTGAAACATAGTAGTCCGGATTTGTTTTACAGGTTTCCTAAAGATCCTGTAATGTGGAGCCTGTGAGAGCGAGTCATTCGCCGTGAGAAGTGGAATGCAAAAGACGGAGATCGCCTATGCTCTGAGCACTTGCCAGAGTGCTTTGACCGCAATGAGCAAGCAACGCGACTGCGGGCGGAAAGTGTTTCTTATGTGTTTCTCGCGTTTCCACCGCATCCACAGAAGCCCGTGAGTACTATTACAAAATATCACACCACAAAACGCACGCTTGGCCTTCTCGCGTGATGTGTTAGACTGCAGCAAGTGGCAGAAATCGAGTAAACCAATCAACTCGTGAGACATTGAATGGAAATGCTTTCGTCTTCACTATTTTGTTCCGTTCTTGTGTATGTCCACCAAAAAAAAAACACGTATAATGAGTGCTGTTTTTCTACTTCGTAAACTGTTGAAAAAAAATGATAAGCCAAGCGGATTTTAAAGCGCATTTTGATGTCTTGTCTGCCAGTAAGCAAGTATCTGCCGTGTCCGCTCTGCTCATGTGTGATAGCTACCTGAGCCTACAAGTTGCTTCTTCAAGCGATAATAAACTCAGGGGATTTGCAGTCCCAGTGTTAATAAGTTGGTGGTAGCAAATAAAGTACATGTGGTTTATTATCTTTTTCTTCCTCTAACTTATATTGCAATAAAAAATATATTACGACTATCACAGGTAAATTACCGTAAAAAGAAAGCCCCAAAGCGCAAGCATCAAGACAACCAATCCAGTAATTGTCCCCTCATCTGCGAAGTGCCTGACGTGGAAGAACCACCTGCGTTTTCATCGACCAAACAGTGGTGCAAGGACAAAGTCTCTGCCTCTGAAGAAGGGATAACACACTTGAAGAAAATCAAGACTTTGCAGCAAACTACGCAAAGGCTTGCTAAGAGAAATGAGACAGCGCAAGAAATCATCAAAAAAGTCAGGGAGCGAAAACTCCTCTCAGAAGGCTCGCACGTGTTTACATCTGCCTTTTCAAGCGACCTTCAACAGCTTCCCTGCAGGGCTAGTAACGAACAGAAAGGCAAGTACCCACTAAAGTTATAGCGCGAGAACAAAACGACACAGAGACAAGAAGGACACAAAAGTGCTGACGTTACATTTTTATTCTCCGACTGCTTACGTGTATGTCGGTCAAAATTCAATTGTCCCCTTCCATCACAGTGCACACTTTGAGATTTGTATCGATCAATCGATGGAGCTCCTGGCTTCATGGCTGAAGCATTTTTTTCCTCGAAAAATTTGCACAATCACGAAGTGAACCTTTGTACTGCTCATTGGTCGTCGAAGGAAACACGTAGAACTTGTCGGCAAAAAAGTAACCAGGTATGTGGACTTTAGAACAGGCCTAGATGATGACAGCCTCCCCGAAGCTAGAAATTAGTGTTTGTTCATGATTGTTGGTGTAAACATCAGACTGAAAATGCCAGTTGCGTATTTCTTAATTGACTGACTCACTGGCACAGAGAGGGAAGAGCTGACCAAACAATGTATCGAGAAACTTGCATCAGTGCAGGCCGAAGTTGTCTCTCGTACGTTTGAAGGGGCCTCGTCAAACTTTACTATGGCTAGATGTTTACGTGATCAGATTCAACCAAACTCTGACTTTACTACAAGCTTTGCCAACACAGCTGATAACGCTAAAAATGTTCACATTATTTTAGATGCCTGCCATGTGATTAAGCTTGTGCGCAATTCGTTGGCAACCGTGGGCCACCTCGTTGACATTGAAGGAAAGCATGTGAAATGGGGTTATGTAGTGGTATTGGGGGCACTTCAACGTGAAAAAGTGTGGCGGCTTGGCAACAGGCTTACGAAGGTCCACGTCCAATAGAAAAATAAAAATAAAGGTTCAATATGCTATACAAGCACTGAGTGTCTCAGTTGCCGATGCTTTAGACTTCTGCGAACAAGAGTTTAAGCTGCCACAAGTCAAGGGTGTCAGCGCAACATCTACGTTTATTACAACTTTTGATCGCTTGTTTGACATTTTAAACTCCAGAAACCCGCTGGTGAGGTCATACAAAGTGCCCCTTCGGAAGGGGAACGAAGCATGGTGGTAGTCGTTTTTTCCCGAGACTCGAGCGTACATAAAACGGGCTGAGACATCCGGCAGCACGTGCAATGACAGAAGGACTTAAAAAATAAAAAACTGATTTATTGGGTTTTTTATGCATGGCAAGCACAGAAAGAATGTTTGACGAACTTGTCGGCCAGGTTCAGCTGGAATACTTGCTGACACACAAACTCAGTCAAGACCATGCCGAAAACTTCTTTGTGTCAATACGTGGACAAGGCGGTCATAACAACAACCCGACATCTTCGCAGTTTATGGCTGCATACAAGCGTCTATTGGTTCAGACGGAACTTTTGTCTTGGTATTGAATGCAGCGACTCCTGCAGCCATGATAGATGCAATAAACCTTACTGACATGTGCAGGGCATCAGTATTGCAGCCCGATGACCAGGACTATACGAATCGTATTGACTGGCCCGAAAGCCTTTCTGCTTTTGTCAGTTCCATGATGCCATATATAGCAGGCTTCATTGTTGGAAAAGTTCAAACTACCAGTACCTGTGAAGAGTGCATAGCAGCCGTGCACTCAGATGAGCTGACACCTTTAATTAAATGTAAGAGTCGAGGTGGTCATGTTTCACCGTTGCGAGACGTCATTCACCGTCGCAAGACGTCCGGTGTGTTGACACCCATACATCTTGAATAGAGTCCGCGAGGCGGCTGCCGCACAGGACAGTGTATACCATCTCGCAGTAATGGCATGGGCCCACTTACGACCCAGCTGCACCCAGGTAACATGAGCAGGGCAACGGAACGGCGCCACCATCGTGTGCATTCGCACAGTTCACAGCACGTCTCTTGTCGGACGGTCCTTCCGGCTCTCTCTCTCGGACCGGGAGCTCAAATGCTTGAACAAGAGAGAGGAGAGGACGACAAGAAATGTGTTTATTCTGTCCAATAAACGGACTGAATTGTTTTGGTTGGCCGTGAGGAGAACGGGGAGGGGCAACCCAGGGGTTAAAACCTGGCTGCTGACTCCTCACGGGGGTTCTGGTTGCAGCACACAGTGCTCTGCACTATCGGCTCTGCCGAGGCAACATGCGACAGTCCCAATGGTGAAGATTTATGTAAATTTGTACATAAGGTCCTGTACATAAAGTAGAGTTGTTGCATCGTATCAAAAGGCGCTGGTCTCCATCCTTGACAAGCAGCAGCAGCCACGACAAGACAAGACGAACACCGTGCAACCAACTTTCCACTCCCTTCTGTAGCAACAGCAGCTACGCAGCTGAGAGAGAGCTCTGCTCTAGTGAGAGAGGGAGTGAGTAGAAGGTTAAGTTTTACTCTCTTTCATTCAAGGGGGGGGGGGATGATGTGGTATATAGGTAACGGTTCCAGTTTGGGAACAGATTCTCTGCTCCCCTCGCCCCCCCCCCCACGGTGGCGCTGTACCAATGCATATAGCGTGCTGTAAATAGTGAAGAAGGAGTTTCCCCGCTGGTCTCAACCGTGCCACTTCTCCCCAGCCGGCGCTTCGAGCACCAAGCCCGAAGCGCCGAGCATCACGCCTGTCGCACGATACATTAGCATCTTTGCTTGCATCATATTGATCAACAAGCAGAACATAGAACCAAGCCATAATTAGTGAAGCTGTCGGCCACCACTCCTCACAGGTTTGCTTGGCTAAAAATAAAATAAAAAAAAACAAGAAGTATGTCAAAGATTACGCTCCTATTGACATCAGAACGACACTCATGAGTGAATAGCTTTCTACAGGACGAGCTGCAATGCAGTTAGCTTAAAACGAGGGAGTATCTTTTCCTGTACGGGAAATAGAAAGCCTCCAACGTGCATTCAACTGCTCTTCATTTGTACAGTTTTATATTCTGTTTACGTTCTATTTTTCTTACTCATCCTTGTTTCTGTTTTCTTCCTCACAACTTTTGTCTCGGTCCTATTTTTACTTTGATCAGACAACTAGAATACTCCACTAGAAATTCCATTTACCACTGCATTCCAGAAAATACATGTGACGACAAGGCCCTCACATAATATCTGACAATGTTCTTGCTGTTGCCTAAAAAGACATCACACGTAGCAGTTTCTTAAGCGGGGAAAAAAGTAGTTGTGGTGCACCTGCACAAAATAAATCTGTTCGAAGGCTCATTTAGGTTATGAGACTGTTGTATTGCCAAAGATTCACCATTATTTATAACCAGAATAACAGGTCCCATCCAATGAAGTGTCATAGCCATGTCATAGCCAAAATCAAGCTATCCCTTAACTCTGAATGTCAGCCTGCATCATGCCACGTAGGTTTTCCTGTGGAAAAAGCCCTTACTAACAAAGCAAAATGGGCATGGCTGCTGTCGTGGTGAAAAGACTTGCTCTTTTGCAAGGAAGCCACAAAGCTGCCGTGGGGTGTCAAAAGACTTCAGAAACGGAAACATAACAGGAGCACTGTGTCAGTGCTTCACACTAAAAAAAAAAAAATCAGACACTGCCAAGAGGAGAACTTGCACCGCTGAAGTTGGAGTTGGTTTACAGTGAGTCTCTCGTCTCTCATCCCTGAAGTTTGCACTACTAAGCAGCTCCACGGAGGAGCGACTAGGCCAAACAAACACCTTGCAGAGTATATCAGGCTTCAGAAATTTTTCATAATCTATTGATGTCGAACTTTGGCAGGTGGATGAAGTTATATATGCTTAAAATTTTTCAACATTCTCGCTCTTTATTCTGCAGAGACACCCCTGATAAATATGTTCAAGGGATGCTGAGTGATCTTTTAGGGAGTGAAAGGCTCATGAAGTTGAGTAGGTTCATTGCAGAAACGCTAAGCAACTTCAATAAACAATGCATGAAAAAATATGATGTTCCAGGAATTGAAAGGCTCAACAACTTCAATAAATTATGCATGAAAAAATATGATGTTCGACAAACTGAAAGTCTCAAGAAGATTAATAGATTCAGAGTTTTTTTCAATGGTACATGAAGGACTTACACTCATGTATACACACTACCGCATTAGCGAGATATCTTACAGCATGCCTTGATGTACCATATTTTTCGGTGTATAAGTCGCATGTTTTTTCTGAATTTTTCGTCGGTGCAACTTATACACAGTCAAAATCGGGCTTGATGCCGCGGCGGCCGCGGCTTCGGTTGCTTCAGCAGCCTGGATATCGCCGTGCGCCCCCTTTTGCCATGCACAGAAACTGCGTTTTACAAGAAAATAAAAATAGTGGTAAATTAATTCTCTAGAAATAACACAGCTGATGTAGCTTAGCACAGAAAATAAATAATCAAAGAGGGGTGAAAATGCGCAGGAATTTTAAAATTTTTAAATGATGAAAGGCGAGTTTGGATTTCCGAGCCACTTCCTTTGCCGTCATTTCCGTCCGCACTCGCGGCTGCTGCTTTGGTGCGCGCGTCGCGTGTGTTGTGCCAGTCGTAGCGTGTGGCGTAGGCTCAGCGACCTCGCTAATCTGACAACGGCACCATGGCTCCACATGGAAGGCAAAGTCGGCAATGTTTCGATGCTAAGTTCAAGCTGCGCGTAGTTGATTTTGCCGAAGAACATGGAAATCGTGCTGCAGGGAGAGAATTTGATGTCGCCGAAAAAATGATCCGCGACTGGCGCAAAGCCCACAGCATCCTCCGGACAATGAAGTCTACAAAGAAGGCCAATCGCGGCAAGAAGGCACGCTGGCCGGACCTAGAGCGTAGTCTGCGAACGTGAGTGCTGCAACTGAGAGCCGAAGGAAGAGGCCTATCAACAGTGCAGCTGCGCCTGAAGGCGAAGGCTCTGGCAGCGGAGACAAACGCTGTGGGGTTCAATGGTGGTCCGTCGTGGTGCTTCCGCTTTATGCGGCGGAATGAGCTTGTGATGAAAGCCCGCGCTACAGTGTGTCAGAAGCTTCCTGACGACTTCCAGGCGCAGCTGGTACGCTTCAGCTCATTCGTGCGGGAGGAAGTAGCGAAAAACAACATCAGCACGAGCCACATCGTCAACATAGATGAAGTGCCATTGACCTTCAACATCCCGCTTGGGAGAAGCGTAGCCGAGAAAGGCCAAAAGACTGTCAAGGTGAGGACAACAGGCCACGAGAAGTCTCACTTCACCGTTGTGCTCGCCTGCTGTGCAGACAAACCAAGCTTACTCCCATGCTTATATTTAAAAGAAAAACTTTCCCAAAAGGTATTTTCCCTTCTGCAGTGGTGGTTCAGGCGAACACAAAGGGTTGAATGGACGAAGAAATGATTGGTGTGTGGCTTGACCGCTGTTTTTCATGTCGACCCGACAGATTCTTCCACGTGAAGCCAGGAATGCTGGTGATGGATAGTATGCGGGCACATATCACCGACGTTGTCAAAAAAAAGATCGGTTTGAAGAATTGTATGCCTGTTATACCCGGCGGCATGACCAGGATGCCTCAGCCACTCGATATTTCGGTTAATTGCAGCTTTAAGGCCGTCCTGCGACGTTTGTGGGAATCATGGATGTCGGAGGGTGAACACAGCTTCACTAAAACAGGGCGCATGAGACACGCTGAGTTAGGGGGAAGTGGCGAAATGGGTGAGCGAAGCATGGAATTCAATATCTGACAAGATCATTGTGGCGGGCTTTCGCAAGGCCAGTTTGATCCCCTGCGTGACCGATGTTGAGTCCGAATCGAGCGAGTCGGAGGGCGACAGTGACATGCCAGAGGACGAGGCGCCCGGAGTACAACCCGAAATAGCTGCGCTATTTGTCAGCGACTCGGAAGAAGACTTCGATGGATTTGATTAATCACTGCTAGCCATCGCAATAGAGATACTTCAGACTGAAAATATTGTGTTTATGTATGTTGGGATGAGCTCGCACGCGACTGTGCAAACAGCTGGAAACTTGCAAGCGCGACGGCCGCCTCCAGGATGAATTTTCGTAGTGCTTTCTCATGACGCGGCCCTCGATGGCCGGGTGGGCAGGTGCGACTTATATACGTTTTTTTTTTTCGGAAAAACTGCCATTTTGAGGTGGGTGCGACTTATACAAGGGTGCGACTTGGAAAATATGGTATACATTCTATGGTCACCAAAAAACATGTACTTTTTTCATCGTCCGGCCAACCTATTGGCTCTCGTTATTAGAAGCACAAGTTAGCTGGGCATAAAATAGATGTTCTGTTAAAGGTAGCTGACCATGTCAGAACATTCTTATAAGCTGTCAATTAAATTAGATAGAAATGGTGTGGGGCCAACAAAGACTACGTGGCTGCCAGAAATACACTTAAAATGCGCGGCATTGAAAAACAGCCACATGAGTGCAGAAAACTGGAGGCATGAGTGCACTCCCAAATATATTTACTGAAGAGCTAACGTAACTGAATAAAATACGTCCATAGCTTCACAAAAAGCT
Organism: Rhipicephalus microplus; assembly: GCF_043290135.1. Taxonomy (NCBI): domain Eukaryota; kingdom Metazoa; phylum Arthropoda; class Arachnida; order Ixodida; family Ixodidae; genus Rhipicephalus; species Rhipicephalus microplus. The sequence goes on along the minus strand of NC_134702.1, from coordinate 168,057,457 downwards.
GACCCTACAGCAACTGGCAACATTGCAATGTTACACTGAGTTAGTGGAAAAAACAGATAACACGAACAGTGCCGCAGTAAAATAACCAACGAATGCCCATAACGTGGCTGTAGGCTGTAAACATAAAAACAGGAGTTCTGTGTCGGATTTTCGAGCTAATCAAAGAAAAGGCAAAAAGGTTAGCAAATTTTTCTCAAGAAAGAGCTTGCTGCCTCATTTTTCACGAAACTTTACAAAAATTGAATCTGCAGTATAACCCAAAGAAAGCAATCGTACATGGATATGTTGATAATACCAGAGAAAGGACATAAATCGAGCAGCAAACACTGCAGCAGCAGCAGCGTTATTCTCTGGAATATCGAAGAAATGGATACAGCCACAAGCATTTCCAATAGGAGAGAGTACAATTTGGTCGGAACACCTTACAGTGTTATTGACAAAGCTAATCGTTGCACTGAAGGTGTATAGCCTATCTGTCTAAGCATTGGTCTGCGACTACAGCAGCAGTGACTATTTTTTCAAGGACACTGGGTGTAAGCCTTGACAAGTCTTTCCATTGGTAAAGAGATGACTTATATTTTCTTATCCCCACCTGTTCAATGTTGGAGTAATTTTGGAGTAAGCATGATCTATTGCTTTTCGGAGACAATTTAAGACTTTGTATAAATCAAAACAGCACCAAAAACTTGTGGGAGAGCACAGGCGTGGCCAAAGGAGAATCTGGTCCCTCTGAAAAAGACCCCGCAGCCTCTTTCCAAGGACCCCTCATCGCACGGCCAGTGTGCGCCATTCCCCCTTCCTAGCTCGCGGGACAGAATTCCTCTTCCTTGGAAGGGGTATCAACCCTTGCTGGGGAGAGGGAAATCGGAGGTTTAAGGAAATCAGCAGGCAGAGAAGTAGATGGCTCTCTGATACCAGCCAGCAGATGAGGATGTTGCACCTTCCAACAATGTGACTACAATATATTCAGTTCTCGAATTCCTTCGTATTGCGCAGAACTGCCACTGCACTTGCTAGGTGCTGGTGCTGCAGTCGCATCGAGCTTCAGAATGCTGTGCACCGTTGTAGTAGAAGCATTGGTGTACTTTGGCGGTGCTGCTGTAGTCCTATCACCCTTTTTACAGCCTTTGTGGCACTGTGTGGTAATGTTGTCTGACCTAGGGAGCCTACATACGCCGCACCTTCGTCGTTTAGGGTGGTGCCACTCTTTGACACAGCTCGTGCCGCCTCTCGCCGTCGGGCAGCGTTGCCAGCACACGTTGCCATAGTAACGGAGCAAACAAGGCGCCATCTTGTGCCCCAGTCGGGTCACTGCCGCCGTGTGCGCGTGTCTGCGTGCGTGCCGCCTGAAACTCGCTGTGACTTTTGTTGACCACAGGAAGCTTTTCGTAACCATGCCAGCTCGGTGAACGTGTTGGGAGTTGTATGAGCACTGAAAATGCCCGGCTGTTGCGTTCCGCAATGTACGAACCATTGCAGAAAAGGCATACGGATGTTCTGCTTCCCGGCCAGCCCGAACCGAAGAAAGCGCTGGCTCGTACAAGTGAAAAGGGACGGCTGGGAGCCGCCCACTGCTGCTTCTCGTGTTTGCGCTGTGAGTATTGCACCTCGCTTCATGTTTTTCGCACGCGTACTTGCAGCTATATTCTATTATGTAAGTGTTATGCACCTGCAACCCTTTCAGCGAGCGTCGTCGTGTCCTCAACCTCTCCTCCGTCGCCGCAGCGCCGTTGCGCGTCAGTAGCGGAGGCCATGGCCTGTTTTGATGGCTTCCAGCGACGGCTGCGCGTAGCCGAGCGGCAATTTAGCGTGCGAATGCAGCGTGCGCCCAAGTGGATGCTTTGCGTGGTTCGATTATGCCGGATTACGCATGCATGGAACGTGAATGATCAAAACTAAGCCTGGTTATAAAACATCCCCGAAAGGCCCGGACCGTTCACGCTTGCTAAAAAAAAAAAAACACGCGATTCTCGTCACTGCGACAAAAATTGGTCGAGACCAAGTGAAAAAAGCGGTCACTAAGTGACTGCCAAATCTTCGAACGCGCTGCAATTCAGAGTTCGGCAATCGATTTTGAAGCTGCCGTGGGCTGGATATTCATCGGGTCGCCGAAAAAATTGGCTGGCGATCTCCCCCTCTACCGTAGACTCTCCTCGTAGGTGTTGTGAAATCCCCCATTCCGCAGACGGGCAATTGTTCCCTGCGTTGCTTGTGCTGATGTTCCGCGCGGGGGTGGAATATATGATTGATTCTTTCTTGCAACACTGCCAAACTGCGTACGAGGGGTCACTAAAGTCTGCAAAGATTTCTGTGGCGAACCGCCCCATAAAAATTCCCGTACTGCAATTAAAGGGCATAATCAATTTCCATTCCAAAAGATAAAAAAAACGTGCGAAAGCGGGCATTCTGCCTCGCTAGCAACTAATTCAAATGCATTATGTGGTTTTCAAATATTGTTAAGATTCACTTTTTTATTCTAGGCACATTTTGAAGATTCAAGTTTTGAGCAGCACCGACAAGATGAACTGAAGAAGCTGAGGCCGGATGCTGTCCCAACTCTCTTTCCCTATTGTGGTAGAACATATCTGAACTCGTTATATGAAGCCGTAATATGGACACAAATTTAATTTTCCTTTGAATTTGTGAATCTAGTTTGGGTCATTCAGAGAAGACAAACTCATCTAAATGAATTGCCTCAATTTCACTGTGGCGTTTCGCTCTTATTTTTTACTCGGAACATCTATAAGGAACAGTAATATGCTTTGTGTGGTGCAGACCATGCAAGAAAGTGCATGATAACATTTTGCTTGTAATTTTTAGTCTGCAAGGCGAAAATGAGTATTGGAACTGTTTGCTGAGTGAGATTGCATAGGCAAGCATGTTATTGTAGTAATGTTCGTATGTTTAATTTTTTCCAGCTGCTCCAAAACACCGGAAATCCCCGAAAAAGCGCACTTCTGCCATGAAACCTGCGAATTCTTCTAACACCAAACGTGTTTGCCCATCTGGAAACATTCCACAGCTGCCTATGGATCCTTGCGACATAACGAGTTTTGAGAACGGGGTTCAGTTGAGTGCCGATGTTTCAGCAGCCGTTTTACAGCCAGATGCTTTTCCTCATGACACTGCTGAATTCGCGAGAGGTGATCCTCCAGAAGCCCACTTGCTGTCACGTTTGCCCACCAACAAGGCAGCAAGCATCAGTACCAGTGATCCCAAGTCCAGGCTTGCTCACGCATTGGGAGCCGTCTCATTTCCTCTACCGCCTACAAACAATCTAGAAAGTTGTGCGGACAGTGCTGCTGAGTGTGGGTGCGAGTGTATATCCGTGTGTGTGCCCCTGCCATTTGTTCCTCCAGCCAATGACGCAGACAGCGCTGGTGAGTTTCGGTGTCATCATGAGACAGTAGCCGCCTCTCCACTACACCTGTCTGCCAACAAGCTAGCAAGCGACCCAAACGCTACTCCAGGTGCATCCGTAGCCATTCTGAAACAGCTCCCTCCCAACACCGTAGCAAATGAAGCAGGTCTCACTCCTGCACAAGAGCAGTCAACCATGCCAGCTGCATTTATGTTTGGAGGCAGCACAACTCCCACATTGTCGATGTTGCATCGGGAAAATTCCGAGCTCCGGAAAAAAAAACGCCGACTTAAGCAGAAGGTTTAAAAACTTGGTAAAACTGCATGAGCAGACGAGATCAAAAGTACGTAGTCTAAGCAAGAAACTAAGGTTAGTTCGGCAAGAACTGAACGCATTAAGATCATCGACATTTCTTGCTGCAGATCAAACGAAGGCTCTAACAACAAAAGGCAGGGTTCGCAAGTGGTCAGTTCAGACTATACGCGTAGCCCTCCAAATAAAGCACGCATGTGGTACAACAGGCTACGAATTGCTCAGGTCTCTGTCGTACCCACTGCCATCTAACCGAACATTGATTCGAAGAATGAAAAACATTCCCTTTCTGCCTGGTGTACTTACTGAAGTGCTGGGTGTTCTGAAGCGCAAGGCAGAAACAATGGAGGACATTGAAAGATTGCGTCCTCTTCATGGATGAGATGGAAATTAGTCAAGGGTTTGAACATGACCGCTCTCTGGATTGCCTTTTTGGGGGTGCGACACTTCCAGAGTCAACTGATAACGTTGCAAACCATGCTCTCGTGTTTATGATTGGAGGTCTAAACACGAGGTGGAAACAGGTCATCGCTTACCACTTCACTGGTCGTTCTACTGACGGAAGCCTTTTAAAGGAGCTTATATTTCATTTAATTACGCTTTGTTTTGAGGTGTCCTTGAGAGTTGTTGTAACAAGTGACATGGGAAGTGCCAACAGGAAAGTGTGGCAGCTGCTGGAGTTTTCAAGCCACAGGCACTCGGAAACTGTCTGCTCTATACCACACCCTCACTTGGATGGTAGGTAGCTGTATTTCATGGCTGATCATTTTGTATTTCATTCCTGCTCACGTTTTGAAAAACATGCGTGGGCAGCTTCTCCACTCAGGAAGTTTTACCCTGGGGAAGGAGACGACAGAGGAACATTGCATCCCAGGAAAAACTGTTAGCCTTGAACATGTTGAGGCTGTTCTCGAATATGATAAAAAAATGACCTCAAAATCGCTAACAAGCTGTCGGAAATTCATGTCAGCGATGGGCATTTCGCAAAAATGAAAGTAAACATCGCCGTGCAGTTGTTCCGTGAGGCACCTCCTGCCATTCGCTACCTAATCAAGCTACAAAATCTTGAAGCCGGAACCTGAAGCAACTGCCTGGTTTTTTGACCTTGTCACTAAGTGGTATACTTTGATGTCATCACGACACCCCATCGTTGCTTTAAGTCATTTTGACCGCGCAAAGCACCAAGAAGCAGTTGGGACATTGCAGCTGGCATGTGCTACGTTCACTCGGATGAACATGGGAGCAACTGCACACTGGAAGCCATCGCAGGCCGGTCTTTTGGTGTCGATGACTGTTGTGCTGCACCTGTCAGAGGAGCTCCTGGCGAGGCGTGGGTACTTGTACCTCCTCACTGCTAGGCTGATACAAGATTGCCTAGAAAACATTTTTTCAGTTGTGAGATTGAAGAAGCCAGTTCCACGTGCGTATGATGTTAAATGTGCACTGAAGGCCATATGTGTCAGCCAGTTTGTACACACCCCAAAGACTTCGAGCTACAACATTGACGACAGCAGTCATCTGGCTGACTTGCTTGACCCAAGCTTAAAAAAGCTAGAGGAAGACCCCATTCAGCAGGCTGAGGAGTTAGAGAACTTGTTCGTGATTGGCCTGACAGAAGCAGAGTGTGACATCGTAGCGTACATCAGTGGTTTCCTTAAGTTCTGAGGTCTGTCTTAAAGTTTATAGACAACTGCAAAAGCTGTAAAGCAGTACTGACTGACAAAGCTTCTGGGAAATACAGCAGCCTCATCCAGTTGAAGGAATACGTAAAAAATGCCGGAAATTTCATCCCGCCAAGCATGTCTGTAATGACAATTTTGATGGATTGTGAAGAAAACTTCAAAACTTTTGCTGATATGTGTGAAGTCATGAAAGTGAAAAAACCATTTTCAAGCATTCTAAGTGCTTGAACTCCCATCTTCTTTGTCTCCGTCTTTTTGTGCGCCGTTTTTCTTTTAATATGAATATACACCAACTCGCCCAACTTTCTATTCTGTTACATTCTAAATGCCCTGCAGAAGTCTGCAAAAATGCACTTGGGATGTTGCAGTTTGCACAAGCCTACTGTAGAGAAGCTGCTTCTCGAAAAATATGTCCGAACAAGACTAAAGATTTACCTCAGGCAGCAGCATAAACACAGAGTAAATGGGGCAGCAAGCAAAACCTGTGCTGCGGCAAACTTGGAGTAGTTCAGCAGCCAGCTAGAGCTGTAGAGCGTACGCATCTGCGATCATTTTTTTAATGTGAGGACACTTGAACGACTTGGGTGGTACGCTCAATCATTATTTAGGACTGCCTTTGTTAAGGACTCTGTGCAACTTCATTGCCGTACAATGATAATAAAGGAAAATTGATGCTTATTTGCATAATTTACATTATAGTGTGTTCAAAATAGCTGTAAAATATTTTAATGCTAACATTTTCTTTTGCTGTTCCTCAGTACCAGCCCAAAAAAAGCATTCAAAACCAGGAACACTGGTGTGCCTTCATTCACATTGCACCTTTCTCTTGAGACGTTGCTCTCCATTGTGCCAGTTGCTCACGACGTGTTTTTATTCTCGACTAATGTCATGTAATTTTCAGTGGGGTAATTTAAGTTAACCCAGTGGGGCTTGGGGGATTTTCTTATCGATTTATTTCCCCAATATTTTGGTTCATGTATGTATCTGTGCTCAAAGTACTACTTATGCAGTCGTTGTGTAAAATGCTTTCTTCTCACTTTATCAGTGTAGCAAGCTGTATTTTTCTCCACTTGTTTTCTCTTTCATTAGTTATCTCTGCGTTGGTCTCATCAGCATTGTCCACCTGTGTAGCCCATCTGGGCTTTAATCTTGCTCGTTGCCTGTGTGTTCAGCTTTTTTTAAACAGCTCCATTGGAAAAAAGTCACAAATGAGTGATATCACTTTTACATGCGTTAGTCTGCTACATAAAGTGCTTCTTGAAATTCAATGCCTTCATTAGCTCGGACACATTTACTTTGTGTGTTTGTTGTATTTCCCATGTACGCCTGTTGTTCAAGAAGGGGGCATCTGCATGTCACGCAAGCAGTGCAATAAAATATTTTTACGTGAATTTTGTCTTGCTTTATGCGTGTAATAAAAGTACGCTACAAGGCATGATGACTTGGATGTTCAGCCATAGATGTAATATTTTGTGTTGCCGCCTAATAACATGTAGTGCCTTGTATCTGCACAAAAATGCGTAATTGAATAATAGTGCATAATAAATAAAAGGGTAATAGTGCCAAAACAATTAAAATGATATAAAAGGCAAAAACCAAAACTGAAAATGAAATTACCGTCTCTCTAATCGGGCACCATCGTGCAATTACCTCAACACAGAACCTTTCCGGGTTGAGAACGACGGCGAAGCAAGGCGACATAAAATCCCCGGCCATTTCCGCGCTTCTACGTGCTTCTACGTGCAGCTAGTGCCTCCAAAGGAGGCACTGGCAAGCTTTTACCAAAGACGTGAATGCCGCATTAAACGAATAATCCCACAATCTCAACTGTTCCTAGCAGCAGGAAGTTTTTGGAAAGCTTCTTGGCGATAACCGCTAATCACGTACGATCGTTTCGAAGCAGGTCGTTCTAGAGATAGTCTGTTCCGCGCCTACGGAGGCGCGGCGCATGCTGGCTCCCTGAGTCGGGCGGGCACTAGGGGACCAATATGGCGGCCCGTCAAGTTTGGCAGCCGCCGCAGCCACCGTTAGGCAACCTTAGACTCTGCTGTCGCCACCCTAAACGACGAAGGTGCGGCGTATGTAGGCTCCCTAGTCTGACCATGTGTCGGCGATTTGTTCAGGTGTAAATGCTGCGATTTTAGTGTGCAGACCATGCCGACTCATAGCGTGCTGGGGTGCACGAGCAGATACTGCAAGCAGCTCAGACCGGCATTGTCTCTACGTTACGTCCAACACGAGCCCTCGCTCAGCGTGGCCCAAAGCAGTTTCACATGCAAACCAGGAACAGCAAAATCAATGACGTGTGCCCTTCACTTTCATGAACAAGACATATCTCCTTCAACATATGGCTGCGCAGGGTTCGCCTTCAAAAAGATGTGATGTGGGGGGGGGGGCAAAGGTTTATGGCAGCAACTCCCATCCATTAAGTCAATGTGTGGGTAGATTTTAGCGTTCCCTCCCTTCCTCCTAGGTGAATCCTGCCCACTACCATTATTAGCATTTTACATCTAGGACATCTATTATTGTGACAAAATGCTCCAGCAGAATTCACAATTACATGCTTTTATAAAATCAGACAAATATATTACTTTTTGAATGCAAGACCATATCCATGCGCAGGGAAACTTTGCCCTCCCGTCCATCAGGGGCCCGAAGGTTCCCCGTTTCTAATGGCGCATACGGTTTGGAGTTTACGAGAGCTCTGAAAAGTAGCCGTGCCCTCGGTTGGTGAAATTTGAACACTCAGACTCCTTTTGTTATGTTCTTTTTTTTTTAGCATCAAACTCGCACTCTGAGCGCTCCCAACCACTCAGACTTCAAAGTCGGAGCATGGCGCGTCATTTGGCCAAGAGGACGGCACAATCCGGCAACCACATGATCACGAATTACCTAGTTGCCAGCAGGTGACAGTGGAAGCGTGCATTTTGTACAGTTACAGTCGACGACTGATATTTCGGACGCCTAATTTTTCGGACATGCTCAATAATTCGGACATTTACTTGGCACCAGGACATACCCTATAAAATCAATGTATTTTGCAGCTTGAAATTTCGGACATTTAAGGACGGGCTGTTCAATATTTCGGACTTTCCAAGCGTCAGTCAAGCCGACTACCATCATTTTTCGCACCGCCGCGATCTTGCTTGTTTACTTTTTCATTCAGTAGCCTCGAACCGGTGCTGGCCGTGCCCGTGGCGTCCGCCAGCCTCTGCTAGGGTGGCTACCTCGAACTGCTGGATCGAGGCTATTTTCGCATCAGCATTGCTGCCGAACAATATTTCTTTCTTCTCTGCTGTGACCGTAAGATGGACTGGACCGAATCGACCGACTGTTCGCCTGTGCGTGTGCCATGTGTGTTGCCTAGCTACAAGCGCTGATTCAGAATGGATAAGGAATCGCCGATGTCGTCGGCCTCTAGAGCTCCAATGAAGCGCGGAAAGTATGTCACCATGTCGATGGCGAAAGAAGCTGCCATTATCAAGCTCGTTGACAGTGGCCGATCGCGGGCAGACGTTGGGAAAGAGTTCCATATTTCTAAACAGATTATTTCGGACTACATCAAAAATAAGCAAAAGATTTTGGAGGCGGCGGGAAAGTCTACTGAATGTCGTCAGAAGAATGTCAGCCAAGGCACCTACCCTAAGCTCAAGGAGGCCCTTCTTGTTTGGCCGAAGTCAACAGTGGCCAGCAAGGTTCCCGGCTCCGGGAGCCTCCTCAAACAGAAAGCTAAGACGATGGCGCTTCAAATGAACATTGAAGGATTTAAGTTCAGTGACGACTGGCTAAGAAACTTCAAGAAGCGCTTTGATCTCAGTTTTAAAAAACTGTGCGGCGAAAGTGCAGCTGTTGACCTCAGCGTCGTTGCGAATTACCGCTCTGAAAAGCTGCAGTCCCTTTTACAAGAGTACTTGCCAGATTATACTTTCAACTCTGACGAGACCGGGCTTTTTTTCAAGCTGATGCCAGAAAAGACACTGGCCTTTGCTGGCGACCCTTGCCATAGTGGCAAACACAGTAAGGAGCGAGTTACTGTACTGATCAGTAGCAACATGTCGGGCACAGAAAAACTGCCGATGTTCATCATCGGCAAGTTGAAAGCTCCGAGGTGCTTCAAAGGCGTAAAGTTTCTGCCTGTTTTGTACGAGGCCAACAAAAAGTCCTGGGTAACTCAGCAGCTTTTTGAAAGCAATGTGAGAAGACTGGACCGCAAATTTGATTTAGAAGGCCGCAAAATTTTGTTGTTTGTCGACAACTGCGCTGCACACGGGCACATTACCGATTTGAAGGCTGTGCCCGTCTAGTTCTTGCCACCGAACACGACAAGTGTCTTACAACCGATGGACCATGGTGTCATACGCACTCTCAAAGTGAACTATCGATCACGCTTGCTTCCGCGTGCGGTGGTGTGCCTCAACAGTGGAAAAGCGTGCTCGGTCGATTTGCTTGGGGCACTTAGCATGCTCGCCAATGCGTGGAAGTCGATGGCATCAACAACGCTGCGCAACTGTTTCCGCCACACGGGATTTGTGTTGAATCGCGAGTCGGCCGCCTTGGACGAGGACAGCGTCGCTGAGCACGTGTTGGGAAGCGAGCAGCTTATCAACGACCTTGCACTGCGGGCGTCGATATTTCATCAGATGTCTCGTTTTCCGAGTTTGCGTGTGTGGACAACGATTTGGAACTGTGCGCTGGCCTCACGGATGAGGAAATCATTCGGCAAGTGCTTGCGGAGTCCGAGAGTGACAATGACGACGACTTACCTGCAACAGCACAGCCGACTCAAGCCGAGCTAATGCAAACGATCGCAACCCTTTCGTCAGCGTACAGCGACACGGCAACTCTACCCGAAATGCGGGCGCAGGTGCTCGCACCGAAGCGAAGCATGGTCCAGAAGATGATCGATCACTTTTTCCGCCCGCCATCTCAATAGTAACCAATAAAATGAGCATTTTTGGGGCACATTTGCTTTTTCGGACTGCCCGAATTTTCGGACATTTTCGCGGTCCCTTGAGGGTCGAAAAATTGGTCGTCGACTGTACTTATAAGCTACTTTTAGGTAGCAGAGTTGTGCCAATGTTTTCGGGCGCAGCTCGGTTGGCCTTTGACAATTTCAGCAATGCTCAATGCTATTGGTGGAGCATCATCATGTGATGATGAGTGGTTCATTTGCACTGTGGAGAAGCCAACACTGCGCAGATGACGTTAACAACGCCGAACACTCCGCAGAGTACAGGCAGCTCAAGCGCGGTTGACATCGGCTGTTGTTATTCTCGTCGCGCCAGAGAATACCTAGCCGCGCTTCTTCGGCGCTGTCACTAGGCTGCCTATCGGTCGCGAGAAATGTGGTAGCAAGCGCATTCTGTGTTGCATTGTACTACGCACAGCCCATGTGATTAGACGCATCGACAGCTATTTTGCTATGACAAGATGTTGTTCGCCGAACTGCCACAACTGCAGCAAAAATGGTACGATGTTCCTCGGGGAGCCATGAGCGAAATGTGCGGCACAAGTAGGCCGCGGACTCCAGTGGTTTCTGCGTATGGGCCGTGACAAGCCGCCTCGAAAAGAGCTAAGTGCAGAGCACTAAATCTTTGTATGTTTACTTGTGTCCACTGTTTTAGAATGTGACGAGTACAACAAAAGCACTATGATGATTTCAATTTTCCTGTCCATCTGCATTAAAATTTTCAAGTACAAGACACCAGCTATGCTTTGTCCTTGTGTAACTATTTTAATTGCATGCTACGCAGTGGGTGTTGCTATACAAAGATTAGTGTTCAGTGAGGAAGAAATAAATGCGTAACTTTTTATCTATCCACGACACTGCAAAACTTGCTGTGATGAGGTTCCCTGATGGCGCTGAGAGGTCAATAAAGTGACGGCAAAGACGCACAAGCACATACACTGAAGCAGGAGCCGTTCAGCCACCTTCAACTTATCTCCCTGCACGTGCCCACATGGTGCGTGCCAAGAAAACAGAACAAACTACGTGGGCCGATCAGACGGAGCCAGAAGCTAGAGCGAAGAAGACGCGTTGGCCTGGCCAGCCGTCAACGTTCAGGAGGCCAGCACTGCCAGAACATACCTCACGGGATGTCAACAACCGAAGGACTTCGTAAACGGCGTGCCTTCTCCTCTGGCGCAGCGGACGCAGTAACTGCGACAGCCCGCCTGGCCCTTCTCACTCGACAGCATCAACGCCGCCGGGGCTGCTTCACCGATCTTCAAATGGGTAAGCATGCCATTTGTTTGAAATGACTTCTTAACGATGCTTTGTATACTATTTTGCTTGCTCTGTTTTTGTATTTGTTTTGCTTGTGCTCGTGTCTGTTTAAATATATGTTTGCCGTATCACTTGCGTCCTATTCCTTGCAGTCTTAGCCAGCATCTCTGACATACACGACTAAGCATGCTCCCCAAACCTTAAATAACACTTGTTGCCGTGCATAGAGTGGAACCCTTAAAACTTTGACACCTACCCAAAATCACTGACAGCTACATCTACGAAAGTGCGTTTGGTATAATGAAAGTGAAGTCGGGTCTCCCTTGAGATCAGCAACAGGGTCTATCTAGCAATAGAAGCATTCATAGCATTTAGTGTTCTACCACCAGTAGCCAGAAACATGGCAGAGTTTATTGGAAAAATCGATCATTTGACTCATCTAACAGTTCTTACGTAGAAAAAATTAGTTATGTAATTGATACTTCGACAGGGCACACTGAATGGTTGCATTGCATGGATATTCAAGACCAAGGCAAAAACCACTCAGGGCTGGCATGTGACAATTAAAGCGATTTGTACGTTGTGGGCAGACCTACAAGAATCCTGTAACTTTAAAATTATGCTTACTCGTCCTCTGAATGAGGACCCTCTTGGAGAACTTCTTTATTATAACTCGGCAGCATCACGGCTGCAATAAGACACCAAACACATCCGAGTCCATTGCTGCTCTCAGGCACATCATTTTCAAGAAGCTCTTTGCAGCAACTGGAAAACAGATAAAGATGTTCTTCTACTGGGCTAATGAAATGAAGAAAGTCCTACTGTGGCCGACACCTTCTGCGCAAATCAGTAAGACACCGATGGCACCGAAGAACCAGCAGATAAATGAGAATTGAACATAGTTTATGTGTCAGGATACCCAGTGCCATGCTGACAGTGCTGGGATCTCTTGAAAGACAGAAGTTAAAATTTATCTTACCAAAGCAAACCAACATGATGTTCAAAGCAGTGGCAGAGCAGTGCAAGAATCTAAGAAACTAACAGTGCTCACAGAAGCAGCTTTCAATTTTGACAGACAGTTGGAAAAAGCATTTTCTGTTCAAGTATGTGTTCTGGCCCACTTGAGAGGGATGTCCGAGAAATCGCTTCATATTATGATGGAGGAGACTAATGGACCATTTTGCAGTGCTCACTGTCGTAGATCATTTCGAAAAATGCCTTTTTTGTGCGGTGCACTTGCGATATGTATTGTACATCTAGGCCATGCTCCTCGTCAACAGATCTATGAAGTGGCCCATATTCTTCACCCGCTCTAGCGGGCTTGGACATCAAGAAATCTGATTGGCCAGAGCAGTTCTTTTAGCTTCCTAAGTGCCTCAGTGTTAGCAGATGCAGGGTTATAAAAGCAAAGACTATTGTACAAAGCTTCTCTTCTCTTATGCAACTATGTAAGTAAACCTCTGTTCTCTGTCATACAAACACACCTTTCTCTCTGCAAAAAAAAAAGAGCTACAGGTTATGACCAACCACGGAATGCATAACGGCAGATGCATCTGAGTATGTTCCTGCGAATCTACGCTTCTACACGGGGTCATTGCTCTTCGGGTGCAAAGGGCACAAGGCTCCCCATTTTCATGGTTGGTGCTAAGCCATCAGTGACCCAAGTGCGCTGTGGTCAGATTTCAAGAAATCCAATGGGGGTGCCACAAACTGCCTTCCCATGAAAGATGTTGTCAGCATGGGATAGAGCCACCGCACACTGTTGTACCACTGCCTTGCCGGTCACTACCAGCAGTCGTTCTAAGTAAAGAGACATTCCGCAGCGGCGTCAACAAAGTAGTTGTACGGCGAATTCTGCAAGGCCGTCGGTTCACTCGCCAAAAATCCTTTAGACACGCCCGACCGACTCACTTCCCAGAAAGGGCTGAAGAAAAACTGTCGTCACCTCTGCCTATTTTGGGTCGTCAAAGCACATTAAACAATGAGCCAGGCGTCTGGGCTCTGTCTACGAGGACGTTTCCCACATTCCTTGGTGCATCAGTGTCTTAACGGCTTGTCCGGAAGCTAGCAGCTATTGATAAGTCAATTCTGCACCTTGCCACATCAATAGGTCAACTCGGCGGGTGGGATTCCACGCCATGGCACTGAGCTAGTTGTTCTATGCTGTCCCATGATGTATTGTGTGTGTTTCTCCCTCACTGTGTGACGAACTGGGTGTGCCTTTCCCCGTTTTCTAGGTATAGAGGGAGGCTGTGTTTGACTCTCCCTTTGAGAAGGCAGAGACTAATACTACGATCTGACTGAACTGTCCTGGCCTCAATTGTTTTTCCATGCAGAGAATCTTGGGAAGACCAGAGCATAAAATGTGAGCACTGAGACCCTCAAGGATGATTTATTCTTTCATGTTGTATCGCGCTGCTATGAACATGTAAACAGTGTATATAAACATTCTTATTACTAGCTCCTCCTCTTCCACTCGTCTTCTCCTGATGCACTGATGGCTCCAGTTTGAACCACACTACCCAAAGTCGCAACAGTAAATGGCAGCTCAGTGGGGTTGGCCAGGGTTAGCTAAATGAACATGTAAATTCTGCATATCAACATTCTTATTACCAGCTCCGGTTCTTCCACTCGTCTTCTCCTGAGACTCTGATGGCTCCAGTTCAGACCACGCTACCCTAAGTCGCAACAGTAGATGGCCGCTCAGTGGGATCGGCCAGCGTCAGCTACCTTGTGCGGTGAATGACTGACGTTCACCTACCGTAGTGCCAAACCTAGCTAGTGCTCTTTGTTGATAGGTTTTTGTGTTGTAACATTGTGGGTCAGCCAAGAATTGAATAATTTGACCACATAGTGTGAGTAGAGGGTAAACAAGACAGAGTGAAGTTTCATTATAAACAAGTTCAAAGTGCTGGATCTTCTTTAAATTTGCAAGGAGTTAGGGCTTTTGATTGACTCTACTAAGCAGAAACAGCAGATCATTGGAGAGAGAAGGTGACTGTCGAGGAGGCCCAGGAAGCTCATGAAAATAATCATGAAAATAAAACTCCGAAGGAGATTCTAGCTAAAAAGCAAAAAGATGCCGAGAAGGAACATGAGCAGAAACTAAAAGATTTGGATCTTGGAATATTACCAGCAAGGTGTATTTCCGCTATGAGCAAACCGGTAAAGATTACAAACCTTTTGCAGCCGTTTAAACTTGTCAGAGACATCGAAACTTTTCTTGTTGGTTTTGAGCGAACGTGCTAAAAGGCAGGACTTTGCCTCGATAATTGGCCACAGAAATTGCAAGCACTTTTGTCCTGCGGTGTCGCCGCTACAAGAGCTAGCTAGACTCGGTGAAGGGGACACTGATGAGTACAACAAAGTCACGATGATACGTGGGGTTTAACGTCCTAAAACCACCATATGATTGTGAGAGACGCCGTAGCAGAGGGCTCTGGAAATTTCGACCCCCTGGGGTTCTTTAACCTGCACTAAAAATGTGAGCACACGGGCCTACAACATTTCCACCTCCATCGGAAATGCAGCCGCCGCAGCCGGGATTTGATCCTGCGACCTGCAGGTCAGCAGCCGAGTACCTTAGCCACTAGACCACCGCGACCGGGCAGCTGGTGCGGGTGGTTGCTCTGCTGCAGTGCCATATCCCCTGCTTCGCCACAGGAACATTCACTGGCACAATCCCCAAACCCTACTTACCGTAGTGATGTGAACGAACAGCAGCCCAATGAGAATGAGAACGTCCAAAATCAGCATCTTTTATTTTCCTGTGTTTCCCTTTGCTGTTGTGGTAACAGCTAAGAGAACCGGTGTTGGCAGAATGAGAGCCTCCGAGACCAGGAAGTATTTTGCGACTTTGCCGCTGGAGGAAGGGCAGGGCCCATGTGTCGTGACATCGTGAAAAAGGCGGATTGTGGTGACTTAGAGAAAACTGCCATCGTCCCTTCCCCCCTCCCCCAAATGCAGCAAAAGGTCTTTCCAGTGGACTTCTTTTTGTGACAAAGCAAAGAAGGCTACCTTTTCAACAGCCGTGGAATGAACACTACCATACTACAGAACTGCCCAGTTTTGCACAAGCACAAAGTATGCTGAAGAAATTTTCAAATTCTGAAAATAACACACCAAAGGGCCAGCATCAGCCAAAGTAATGTTGTTAAGAGACTCCTGGAAAAGTGATAGGAATACTGTATAACCTGCGGTACAAAAAAAATAGTGACGGAGGAGCAGATATTGCACAGTGATAATAAACAGCCTTAAAAAAAACGGCGGTGTCAGGACATTTTTTATAAAGCATGCCCAAAGACAGCATTTCCACACTTCTTATTCAATCCGCTAAGTGCACAATGCAATCCCACAATGTTGCCAGAACAATCGAAGTCATTAGGCGGCACCCCACATTGGAAAAGAATGTGCGCTGTATACTTCACGAGGTTCCAAGATGGAAAAATAATCTGCACATTCTTCAAGGGTTGCAAGACCCGACGTTACTAGAATTCACGCAGCCTCAAAGCTCCGCCGGAAAAGTGGGCCGCATGGCGAATGCGAAAATTAATAGCACCGCAGTTGACTCTTACTTCCGCGACCAGCGCTTGTTGTGAGACGCACCAGTGAAGTGCAAGCGCACATGTGCACAAGGTGTCTCATGCCAGCCCTGTACACAATTTGGAGGAACAGGCAGAAGTAAAACAATAAAAAGAGAGGCAGGCGATTACCGTATTTACTTGAATGTAACGCGAGTTTTTTTCAAAATCCCTCTGAAGTGATTTGGGGGTCCGCGTTATAATCGAAGCACCTCAAATCGTGCCTTGGCGGTGCCGCCCCACTGGTTCCTTAAAATGGCTACGACAAACCTAGCGATCTTTCAACCTTGTGCTGGCAACATCGCATCCAATCTAATCCTATTGTTCGCGACGTGTTTTGCGGGCGGTTAATTTCCTTTGTGCTTCCGCGACTTCGGCTCGAGCAAATGGCAGCGCGACGACCTCAGTACGATGCCCGCTTTAAGAGAAGTGCAATACTGATGGCTGAGGAAATCGGGAACTCAGCCGCGGCACGACGGCTAGATGTGGCGGAATCTGCTATCCGTGGGTGGAGGCTCCAGCGTGAAGCGCTCTTCAAGAGTGAGCCCGGCCGAAAAGGCTCCCGTGGACCTCGTTGTGGCCGTCACACAGAACTCGAAAAAAAAGTGGCGGAGTTCGTGATTGAGTAGCGAAATCGCCTATTAGGGGTCAACGTTGAGCTGATTCAGTGTAAAGCCCGAGATGTAGCTCGAGAGATGGGGATCCCGCGGGAGAACTTTAAGGCTTCATGTAGATGGGCACAAAAGTTCATTCGAAGAATGGATTTTTCCTCCGGCGAACAGCGTCGATAAGGCAGAAGCTACCAGCAGATTGCGAAGCAAGGCTAGTGGAGTTTCAGCGCTATGTGCTCGACCTGCGCC
The DNA here is from genome assembly GCF_043290135.1 of Rhipicephalus microplus. Lineage (NCBI taxonomy): Eukaryota > Metazoa > Arthropoda > Arachnida > Ixodida > Ixodidae > Rhipicephalus > Rhipicephalus microplus. The sequence continues at coordinate 168,040,436 of NC_134702.1, read as the reverse complement.
TCTCGTCGCAAATGCCGTTGGGGCACATTGGCAACGCGGACCAGACTCCCGTTTTCTTGGACATGCCTATGTCAAGGACTGTCAGCGAAACAGGTGCCCCCCAAGTTCGGATAAGGACAACAGGCAACGAGAAGACCCGGCTAACCGTGACGCTAGCCTGCTTGGCGGATGGGCGCAAGTTGCCGCCAATACATCATTTTCCGGCGCAAAATCATCCCGAAGGAGCTGTTCCCCAGGGATGCGATTGTTCACTGCCAAGAAAAAGGTTGGATGGACACTCCGCTTATGCTTGACTGGGTCAAGACTGTGTGGTGCCTACGGCCAAGTGCGCTCCTTCCCCTCGCCTTCATCCTAGTTCTCGACTAATTTCGCGGTCACCTGACGCCCGAAGTGAAGAAGCTGATGCGGGAAACTCAGACGCAGCTCGCTGTTATTCCCGGAGGTATGACGTCCGTGCTGCAGCCATTAGACGTCTGCCTGAACAAACCATTTAAGGATAGAGTGCGGCCGCTGTACGGAGAATGAATGCAAGAAGACCGGGCTTTGACACCTACAGGTAGGATAAAGCGACCTAGCGCCGCGAAGATTGCCGACTGGGTGTCCGCCGCTTGGTACGGGCTGCCGCACGACATGATAGTTCGCGCGTTTAAGAAGTGCTGTATATCGAACTATATGAATGGCACGGAGGATGACCTCCTCTGGGAGGAAGAAAGTGACAAAGAGGGCTCGACCACCGGCGATGAAAGCGACGAATGAACAAAACTCACTTTATATTTAGAAACTGGGATGTCTTTGCCACTACCATGTGCAGCAAATAAAGGTACTTTTTTCCCCCGCTTTACTAGCGTTACATTCCTGTTTTTTTTTTCGGCACAGAAAAGTCACCCCTCGCGTTACAATCGTGGTCGCGTTACATTCAAGTAAATACGGTACCAAAGCTACGAAAGCTCAGATACAGTGTACTAGAATTGGGAAGTGTGTCGTCCGCGGGGCCGAACAATGGGAGCGGAGGGGTCACTGCCGCGATGAAAATCGCGGCGGTCCGGTAGGGGCGCCACCAGCAAGAGGGATGCTTCTGCTGCTGCAGCAGCTCCGGTGGCCGGCCTAACGAGACGTTGCAGTAGCGCTCGCTTGTTTTGTTCTAGGTGCATCGTGGAGGAAATTTCTCCCCCTTTTTTGAAGCTACGGTGAAGAATGTGCTCGTCATGAACTGGTGCAGCGGCGACGTGAACCAGTGGGATGGCGGAACGACGGCGGGACAAGCGCGACAGCACGTGTTTTGTGCCATACTGCAACAGCGGCTATCAGTCGTGCAAAGAAGTGCGGTCGCTGTTTCGTGTTCCGGCGGACATTGTTAAACGCGAAGCTTGGTCCCGGCTTATTAAAAGAGCCGACAGAGAGCTCAACGACGCAAGTGCGGTTGGCGATTTGCACTTTGAGGCCCACTTCATTGAGCGGACTTTCAAAACAACTATTAATGGGGAAGTTGTTGAAATCGAACGCGATCGTCCGCAGCTAGCGAAAGATGCCTTGCCGACCATCTTCCCTGGGGCCCCAAGCTACATATCAAACCGGCTCCCAAAAAAGAGGAAAGAGCGAAGCATCTGCGACCAGGTGCTTCCTGCGGCCAAGCGAAGCAGAAAGAAGTTTTCGGAAAGCTCGCCACCGCCCATTGAGGATCTCGAAACGCAGGTTTCAAGCATCGATTCTGTGGAGGTGAGTGGCTCCTTGTCATTTTCGGGCCTGAAAACGCCTCACGGATGGTCGGAAATTCACCTGCCTAACTCAGAAGGCCCTTTTGTGCACGCACAGTGCGAGGAGCACGAAAAAGATGTTGACAGCGCACTCGCTTTGAAGAAGCTCGTAAAAATTGAAGTGCGAAGTGAAGGAAACGCTGCTACCGTTTAAGTGCACTTGCAAGGAAGAAAGTGGCAACAGCAGCAGATTGCAACGCGTGAGGAAGCGGAAGCATTGCTGGACCATGTAGATAAATTCAGTCTGTGTTGTGGTGCCGGTCTAGAACCTTTGTCTGGCGAGTGCTCGTCATTCAATGGAAAGTTCTTTTCTAAGAACTGCACAATCACAATGAAAGAAGGCCCGGCCACTGCCAGCATCCACTGTAAATATCAAAGGAAGCTTATCCTGAACCAACTCTCCAGGCGAAGGTGCCCCAAGAGGAGGGCGGCCAAGACGAATGTTCGTCGTAGTCTTCGAAGAATGAAGGCGAAGTTCACCAAAGTGAAAATGACCTTGAGTCAAATGAAGGCAAAGAATGAGCAAGTACCTGAGGAACTACTGTTCGAAAAAATTAAGGGCCTTCCGCAGAAGCTACAAGCTGCCCTCAGGACTTGCTTCGAAGCAGCTTGCCGAAAATCCAAGAAAGGAATGAAGTATGGCGAGGAGTGGCTTTTAGAATGCATATTGATGCGGATGAGGAGCCCTAAGCTCTATGAACATTTAAGGCGTCAAGACATCCTAACCTTGCCTGGCCGCACCTGCCTCAACAAGGCTACACAGCATTTCAAGAGTGGCTTTGGGTTCAACCCAAACGTTTTCACAGTCTGGAAAGAAAAAGTCAAGAAACTAGATGGCTTCAATCGGCACGGGGTGGTCGTCTCGACGAAATTAAAGTGTCGGAGCACATCGACGTAAAGCCCTCTGGTACGTATCTGCTGCTCTAGTCATAATACATCAGCAATGATTCATCGAATCTTGTATTAACTCATATTGCCTGTCGTATCAGCAATAGTAGCATGTGCTGAAGTGGCACAATTCCCTTTGGCGTAGTACACAGTTACACACAATCAGTGCCCAGAATGTTTTTTTCACTGTGTCTCGAACGCAGGCTGCATTGATGGCTTCGTCGACCTGGGCCAATTCCAGAATGAGAAGTCTGGCAAAGAACTTGCTGCCCATGGCCTGGTGATAGTTTTCCAGCCATTTACAGGTAAAGCTTGCAAAATTACAGCCTGAGCATACATTCTGTTTGGAATTTGATGTTCTAGCTAAAGAAATCACTTGCCATATATATTTTATGACACGTGATGATTTGTACTTATTGGTTTGCATTTTGGTTTCAGGAAGTTGGGTGCAGATCCTGGGTGTCTTCGCCTCCAAAAGTAACGTAAAGGCAGATGTACTGAGCATCCGCCTCGCATGCAAGAGGTCCGTGGTTCAAATCCCGGTACCGCGCAGTTCCCAACCGGATTAAAAAAAACAAAAAAAATCCGCGTGTTGATGGAACTGCATTAGGAGGCCTGGGGTGCGGCCTCACCGGCAAACACCGCCGAGAACGCACTCCCTCACCAGAGAAGGATTGGCCACCCTGGTGCAGTATCTGGCCACTACCTCCCACATGCTTACGTCAAATAACTCACGGCCCTCAGTCCCCAGCAGCTGCGAAGCAACTGACCACGGCGGCGGTCAGATCTGCAACGCAGCAGAGGGTGCTAAGAATCTCTGGATCCGGACAGGCCGCCATTGGAACCTGAACTTGGCAACGTTTAACGCTAGAACCTTATCTAGTGAGGGAAGTCTAGCTGTACTATTCGAGGAGCTAGAGGGTGTTAAATGGGATATAATAGGGCTCAGTGAGGTTAGGAGGACAGATGAGGCCTATACGGTGCTACAGAATGGGCACGTCTTTTGCTACAGGGGCTTGGCAGACAGAAGAGAACTGGGAGTGGGGTTCCTAATTCACAGAAACATAGCTGGCAACATAGAGGAATACTATAGCATTAATGAAAGGGTGGCAGGTATTGTAATTAAACTGAATAAAAGATACAAAATTAAGGTAGTACAGGCTTACGCGCCTACATCCAGCCATGATGACGCTTCAGTTGAAAGCTTCTATGAAGACGTGGAATCGGCAATGAGTAAGGTAAAAACACAGTATACTATGGTGATGGGCGACTTTAATGCAAAGGTAGGGAAGAAGCAGGCTGGAGACCAGGCAGTAGGAGATTATGGCATCGGTACTAGAAACGCCAGAGGAGAGCTACTAGTAGAATTCGCAGAACGCAATAATTTACGGATTTTGAATACCTTCTACCGAAAACGAGAAAACCGCAAGTGGACATGGAGGAGCCCTAATGGCGAAAATAAGAACGAAATAGACTTTATAATGAGTGCACACCCTGGAATCGTTAAGGATGTGGAAGTGATTGGCAAGGTACGATGCAGTGACCATAGAATGGTACGGTCTCGAATTCGCCTAGACTTGAAGAAGGAACGACAGAAACTGATACGCAAGAAGCCAATCAATCAGCTAGCACTGAGAGGGAAAGTACAGGAATTCAGAGTGTCGCTGCAGAACAGGTATTCGGCTCTTAGTGAGGAAACCAACCTTAGCGTAGATACAATGAATGATAATCTGACGAGTATCATTACGGAGTGTGCAGTGGAAGTTGGAGGCCGGTTAGTTAGACAGGACACTGGCAAGCTTTCCCAAGAAACGAAGAACCTAATTAAGAAGCGTCAAATCATGAAAGTGTCAAGTACAACAGACAAAATAGAACTGGCAGAGCTTTCGAAGTTGATTAATAGACGTAAGGTATGCGATGTAAGAAGGTATAACATGGAGAGAATTGAACACGCTCTGAAAAACGGAGGAAGTGTCAAAGCATTGAAGAGGAAACTTGGGATAGGCAAAAGTCGGATGTATGCACTAAGGGACAAAGAAGGCAAAATAACTACCAATAAATATGGATAGGATAGTTAAAATAGCGGAGGAGTTTTACAGAGATCTGTACAGTAGCCGAGACAACCACGACCTTAATACTATAAGAACTAGCAGTAACCCAGATTACACCCCACCAGTAATGATAGAAGAAGTCAGAAAAGCTTTGGAGAGCATGCAAAGGGGCAAAGCTGCTGGTGAGGATCAGGTAACATCAGATTTGCTGAAAGATGGAGGACAGATTGTGTTAGAAAAACTAGCCACCCTGTTTACGAGGTGTCTCCTGACGGGAAGAGTACCAGAGTCTTGGAAGAACGCTAACATCATCTTAATACATAAGAAAGGAGATGACAAGGACTTGAAGAATTACAGGCCGATCAGCTTGCTCTCTGTAGTATACAAGCTATTTACAAAGGTAATTGCTAACAGAGTAAAGAAAACATTAGAATTCAATCAACCAAAGGAACAAGCAGGATTTCGAACAGGCTACTCAACAATTGACCACATTCATACTATCAATCAGGTAATAGAGAAATGCTCAGAGTATAACCAACCACTATACATAGCCTTCATAGATTACGAGAAGGCGTTTGATTCAGTAGAAATATCATCCGTCATGCAAACACTGCGGAATCAGGGCGTAGATGAAGTATATATAAACATTCTGGAAGAAATCTACAGGGGATCAACTGCTACCATAGTGCTTCATAAAGAAAGCAACAGAATACCAATCAAGAAGGGTGTAAGGCAGGGGGACACAATTTCCCCAATGCTATTTACCGCGTGCTTACACGAGGTTTTCAGAAGCCTAGAATGGGAGCAGTTAGGGATAAGAGTCAATGGAGAATACCTTAGTAACCTGCGCTTCGCCGATGACATTGCATTGCTGAGTAACTCGGGGGACGAATTGCAACTCATGATTACGGAGTTAGACAAGGAGAGCAGAAAGGTGGGTCTTAAAATTAATCTGCAGAAAACGAAAGTAATGTACAACAACCTCGGCAAGGAGCAGCGCTTCGAGATAGGTAATAGTGCACTTGAAGTTGTAAAAAAAGACTATGTCTACTTAGGGCAGGTAATAACCGCAGAGCCGAACCACGAGATTGAAGTAACTAGAAGAATAAGAATGGGATGGAGCACATTCGGCAAGCACTCTCAAATTATGACAGGTAGATTGCCACTATCCCTCAAGAGGAAGGTATATAACAGCTGTATCTTGCCGGTACTTAGCTACGGAGCAGAAACCTGGAGACTTACAAAGAGGGTTCAGCTTAAATTGAGGACGACGCAGCGAGCAATGGAAAGAAAAATTGTAGGTGTAACCTTAAGAGACAAGAAGAGAGCAGAGTGGATTAGGGAACAAACGGGGGTTAAGGATATCATAGCTGAAATCAAGATGAAGAAATGGACATCGGCAGGGCATGTAGCGCGTAGACAGGATAACCGCTGGTCATTAAGGGTAACTGACTAGATTCCCAGAGAAGGGAAGCGGGTTAGGGGGAGACAGAAGGTTAGGTGGGCAGATGAGATTAAGAAGTTTGCGGGTATAAATTGGCAGCAGCAAGCACAGGACCGGGTTAACTGGCGGAACATGGGAGAGGCCTTTGTCCTGCAGTGGACGTAGTCAGGCTCATGATGATGATGATGATGATGACTGTCTAAGATTGTGCTCGAAGCCACGTTGCTCTGCGAACAAGCAGGGCTCCATGTTGATGGTGTCACATGTGATGGAGCCACTTGGAACCGCGGCATGTGGAAGATTTTTGGCATAAAAGGCAAGTAACTTTAATTTTTATGTGCATATCCCAATAGTCATGAACAAGCTGTATCGTGTGGGCCTTCTTGAAATAATTGGTACACTGCAATAGAGTTGAAACACTTTTGTGATCATATTATCTTTGTCCGCTTTTGTAAACGCAGGGTCTGCAACGAGCATCCGGTCAAAGTGCCCTCACCCGGTGGATGACACTCGGGCACTTCACTTTTTCTCGGACTTCCCCCACTTGCTGAAGAATCTTCGAAACGCATTTCTGCAAACAGGTTACGAGACACTCAAAGGTCGAGTTCATGCTGACTTTATCAAGGAAGCCTGGAAGGAGGAACACAAGAATGTGACTCTTAAGGTCATGCTTCACATAAGTCGAGTGCACCTTTATCCGACTTCTTTTGAAAAAATGAGGGTGGCACCAGCACTCCTCATCTTCAGTGAAAAAGCGTTGAAAGGGCTTTTTTTTACAGGAAACACATTCAGAAGGTCTTCAAGTCTTCAGCGAGTGAAACAGAAGCATTTATAGCAAGAATGTCAAAATTAACCAAAATTATGGCCTCACGCATTCCATTGGCCGCCCTAAAGGTGGACTCTTCTGACATTGGCTTTTTAAGAGAGTTTCCTGACTTCTTGAACAAGTGGGAAGCACATGCAAGAAATGCTAAAAAGGGTTTTTGTGTTCTAACACAGCAGAGGGCCTCCGTGTCACTTTGCAGTCGACAGTGGATCTTGTACAATACCTGTCTTCGCAAGTTGGCTTTAAGTATTTGCTGACATCTAGACTAAGCTAGGACAAGCTGGAAAACCTATTCGGTATTGTGAGGCAATTTAATGGTGCCAATAACCACCCAACGCCAGCCCAGTTCTTGGTAACAATAAATGCGCTAGCATTTTACAACCTTGCAAAACCACCAAAAGGAGGAAATTGCAGCCCTGAGGTTGTTAACGCACTGCTTGCTCACACAAATGCTGAAACCAGCCATCATCAGCCCAGTCCAATTGATGCACTTGACCTGCTTTTCGATGAAGGAAGGCTTGATGATGTTGAAGAAGCTTTGAACATCCTGCCTCCAGAAGACCATACTGAGTATGTCACCCACCACAGTTCGAGTCGCCTGGTACATTATGTCGCAGGCTATGTGGCTCGGAAGGCCAGGCAGAAAACTGGGTGTACGATATGCACCGAGCACTTGACCATAAGCAAGGCGTCCGCAGTGTCAGACACCGAAACTGAATTCATCCGTCAGTTTGACCGCGGTGGTCTCCTTTACCCGTCTTCTGGTTTGGCACAGCTTGTTGATACGCTAGAAGAGTCGTTCACGGTTTTCTTTAGCTCTAGGAAAATCAAAGCAGCTAGCATGTGTGACTTTGCAGCATTCTTGCAAAATGTGGAAATCCCTACACTTGGGTGTAGTAACCATGCAAAAGACTTCACACTTGTGATTGTGAAGTTTTATGTTTTGCTTCGTTTTCGTTTTTATGCAAAGTCATTGAACTAAGACAGAAGCACTAAACATGATCAGAAAAAGCATTTGAAAATGAGGAGGTGCACATAACTTCAGATAAAGTGCAACATTTCTAACTGCCCTATTCATTTCACTCTTTTTTTGCATACACTTGGTCTTATTTATCATGCTTTCTTGTGCAGTGTGTTCCCTTGTACTTTATTACATTTTTATTGTTTCATGACCTTGGACTTTTTTTATTTCATCTGATGTTACAAATGAACAGTTTTACAATGTTACAAATGAGCAGTACACTTATCTGAGTACTTATGTTTTCATTGACTTTTCTTATGCCTCATCTGTTATAATCTGTCGCTAATATTTTCTTTTGTACTTTGATTCTTGCTTTCACCCATGTTGCAGTCACTTGTTCTTGCTTGTACATTCTGGTGTCCACACTTTTTTTTACTTCTGTTCATTTTTGTTGCTGCTATTGTGGGTGTATGTAGGATGGAAGTTATTTTTGTTGTAACCACTTAGATAGAGTTTTTTGTATTTTTGTGTCGGTTGTACCCTGTAAAAATGATTTGGAAATACAGCACGCAACTTGGTCCAGCAGTTGTTTATTACTCTGTGCCTCCGCAATCGTATCGCTAATCTTGTCCAGGCTTTCGCCCCGTTGTCACTGCACATTTAATCGGAATATACGAGCCTCCTCGGTTAATCCTTTAAAGTGTCTGAAAATATGCGTCCGTTAGCCAAGCGGTCTTTGAATATCAGAACTAGAGCGGATGCAGTAGAGCGGATCCAATTCTTCCAGAGACATTATAAAAGCACCATAAAAATGGGGAAAATGCCGACTATCTGTGAACAGCATGCTTACCGCAAGCGAGCGTGCCATCTTTTTTTTTTTCTTCCGAGGAACAGTCTTAAGGTAAGAGCCAACAGAGCTTGCGGCTTCCCAACGGCGTGCTCCGTTGCGGAGCAGACGAAAAGTCCCCGCCGCCGCGGACTAGCAAAGCGGGTCGTCTCAGCGGGGACTGCTCCGCGCACCGTGAGATGGCACTGCATGTAAGAGGGATGCTGAGAGCTGGTTGGGAGAGGAGGGTATCATCGCTGAGGCGACCCGTTTTGCGCCCGCGTACGACGCACTTGCCATTCTAGTACACTGTAGCTCAGAGTTGCGTCACATAAACATTCGGTCAAATTTCAACCGTTTAAACACCTCCAAAGCAGTGAATTTTTTAAACAATGTGAAGAACACTACGATATAGTGAAAGAACTGTTGCTTTAACATGACTAATACAATGCCCTTATAAACCAACACAATTGTATATAAGTGCTCATGTTGAACAAGTGAACATGTTTGTTACATTTCCTTGATACTGGGGCATCAGATATTTTCTTTGATCGTATTGTTCTTCCTACTTGTAAATCTTAGCACACAACGGCAAATTGTGCACATGTGCAGCGTAACACACCATGCATGTTGTCAGCACTCAGCTACATATGTGTATAGGTCTTCTAGTAAGTGTTCGCATTTCTCTTTGACTAAGTTTAACACTCGCTATTAAAGCATTTAAAGAAGCCCAGACAAAGATAATTGTGTTGTCTAAATCATCATCATCATCAGCCTGACTAAATAGTCCACTGACTAAATATAGCAGATCAGAACTTGAAAAATATTTGTGTGGCTTGTGGCACAGAAAAGTTTCTTTCCCAAAAGACATATTGAAAAAAGGTTTCTTGCTTTTATAGTTCTCATAAGCAATGTGCCTAACAAAGAGATTGAGCCCTTAAATTCACCCATTCCTTGATCCTAACACATAAGTGATACCATTTCTGTTTATATATAAGGCAACAATTTTTTCCCAGAACCGTACCCTTAAAGTCTACCCCGCCTTATATTCAAGGTAAACATTAATCATTTAAAGTAAACTAATCATTAACGCCACGCTGTGGACGGGACGTGCGTTCGTGCGTTTTTTTTTGTCTTTTCTAAGGGCACTCCTCTTGTCGTATCTCTGAAGTCAGCAGTGCCCTTGAGATCATGTTGACACTTGTGTCACGTGAATATTTCATATTAAACTGTATATGATCGTTCATCCATTCCTGTAATGACCCTTCTAGGGTTATGAGTAATAATAAACAAGCAAACATCAATTATTGCTTCGATGCCAGGACAGGCATACTGTAATTTCAATGCATTAAAATGTAAATAATTTCAGATATTTATTGTTATAGCACATTACATATTTGTACTGTAAGCGAGAACACAATAAAAAAATAAAAAAATTCAAACCTCTAAAGTCATTAGAAGCCAGAAACAGCCAGACGAAATCCACTAGTTTGCAATCCAAAAGCCGAGTTTCCATGTGTGCTTGTCTTTTATGTTCCCTTGCTAGAGTACACTGTACCCTTCCTGGTATACGCACAGCCTCTGTGACCTTTGGCGTGGCATTTGGACTACCTACAGGAACCTTTCCATAGTCACTGGTCATTATAGCAAGTCGTCGTTGCCACTATGACGCAGCATTCAAAAGGAAGGTGACAACCAATGCCGAAGTTTTACGCAACTGCACTGCAGGTCGGAAAAACAGTGTCCCAGAAAACTGTGTATCATCGGAGGAAGAAGGTGGCACGGAAAGCTCTACATAGACCGCGCAAGTGTGTGTTTCCAGAAGTGGGTTTTTGCTCGTCTCACCAGCCAAGGAGGAAGGTTGTCTTAATTTACGCTCCCCGCTCTTCGCCGCCTCCCGTGACAGTCGCGACCTGTTCGGTCACGTGTAGCCATGCTTGCGGCTCGTCCTACACTTGTACGGCACTCGTACTCGTGTACACTGTGTGTGCTACTGTGCCCATGGAACAGCAAGCGAGCCCTTGCACCTGCACCATGGCCCTGGCTGGATCCACTGCGTTTTTCCTACGCCTCGCACTATCGTGCGATGAGTGTTAGCAATGCTCTCGACATTCACGCGCCCAACTGGCGTGTACAGCGTAGAGAACATTCCATTCATGAGTGCAAGAACTTTGTACTTTGTGTGTTCAACTTTTACTCACCACATTGTTTTTAGGGGCGAAGCTCCTTATAGCGGCACCCGTTCGTCCCTCGTAGCCGTAGTAATAGTCATAGTGTGTAACCAGTATTACATTTTGACCTCCAAGGTGGTGCCGGTAAGAGATTTCTTCTGTGCGTTGTTGAACAATAAAAGATAGTGCTCAATGTACATGCCAACGGCTGCTAAAGGGGAATGAGAGACAGGAGAATGCGGCTCTTAGTTAACGCGCACGCTACGAATTTTTTATTGTTCAACAACACACAAAAGACAAGAAAGGGTAGCTACGTTATACTCACTGGGCGTAACCTCCTAGGTTTCAGAAAGGTCTAGCCAGTGTTGGGCCGCAATGCCATGAATACAGTGAACTAGTATATACCATGAACTCGAGGTGGTTAAAGGTGGGAAGTAGACACGAAGCGCAAGCCGTAAGAAAGTGTGCGTGTGCCATCTCTCGTTCAGTCCTTGGAATGTCTGCTCGTTGGCGGTGCTTCTGTATGAGGAATATATGATGAGAAGATGGGAGATGGTGGTACTTGGAGTGTTGAATAGGTGGACAAACGGGCACACAGACAGATGCATGAACGGACGCACGGATGGCTGCACGGACGGATGAACGCATGGACGGACGCAGGAGAGGATGCCTGGACGAAAGCAGGGACGGACACACAGATGAACGTGCAGGTGCACGAACAGACGCACGCACCGACGAGCAGATGGACGCTAGCAAGAATGAATGGGTGGACAGATGCTTTGCCCCACTATCCATAATTCACTGCGAGGGTATGCTGCCATTTTTCGTACCGTTATTTTATCCTTATGTAGTCGAGTGTTTCCTGCTAGTGACTAACCCGTGTCTCGGGACATTAACAGCGCCCGAGCTCGTAGGCGTAAGCCGCTACCTTTGTCTGGCTGCCGAGTCGCTCTTGGTCTAAACGCGTCTCGTCTCCTTTTACCTGTACACTAGCGCCTAGTATTTTGTAGCGTGCGTCCCGTGCCCTTAGCTAGCCTTGCTTTGTAACCTTCACAGTGCTGTTTTAGGGGCGAAGCTCCTTAGGGCGTGGGCTGTGCGTCCCCTGTAGCCTGTATGTAGCCACCTCTAGTTTAGTTCTTGCAGTGTTCACTAGATGGCGGTACCGTCTCCTGTACGTAGCCACCTCTCGTTTAGTTCTTGTAGTGTTTACTAGATGGTGGTACTTGTAGCTGATGATGAAAAGATGCAAGATGTTATAAACTAGAAAGCTGTACTTGTAGTTGATGAAAGACGCGAGATCTTATAAAATAGGAATGATGTCACATATGGCCCGTGTCATTGGTTGAAGGCAATCGTTCGATTTAGTGCGGCGACGTACGCTAGGGGGAGCGATGTAATAAAATCGAGTGGGCAAAATGTACAGAGGATTCATGGTTTACCAGGTTTACCTCCGGAGCTTCGCCCACTCATCATCATTCACTTTGTGGATATGGCGGAATTTTTTTATTTCTTTTTACCTGAACTGTTCGTTGCGCCGGAGTTTTTCTGTGCGCTCGACTGTGTTTCACACGCCGCTAACCTTTGGTGAATATCGTGAGTGCCGCGGACATTACTTTACCGCTGCGAACACAACTACATACTTCCACCAAATAGTGTGCTGTGATCGCAGCCCGAATGGAGCTCTCCACGTCATGAGACGACGACGCTCGCGCGAGCTCAGTGGCCCTTTGTTGCCACCCAGCAAGTCGTCGCGCGCTCCCAGCGCCACTCTCAGGCTGATCGCCAGCGTGCCAGGAGCCTGACCACCTGCGAAAAAGAGCTCCACTCCTGGTGGCTCCTTCGTTTTACAAGCAAAGATGTCATCAAGCAAGTGGACAACTTTCTGCCAGCACCAAGGGCCACGGGCATCACCCCTACTTGTCGGTCCTCCTCCCCGACCAGCGACGCTTTCGCACGACTACTGCCTGTGCAAGATGGCCCAGTGTTACGCGCTCACAACCCGGCCCTGGAGGTCTACTCCAGTGTGGGACTCCCCTTGAGCGATGACAAGGAGGAGATGAACAGATCGAATTCCCATAGGTGCCGATGGAACCAGGCAAACAGTGACGATGCGGATGGTCGGCGGAAGCAGCCCGCCACATCTCCTGCCATCCCAGCACCCCCCAGTGAGAGTGCTGTGAAGTACTCATACTGAGTACTGAAGAGCCTGGGACAACAGAGAGAGCGGGTCTTGGAGATGACTCTGCCACAGCTACCTCTCCCATGAAAACTCAGGCAACCTATGAGCACCTGTCCATTGAGCAGGTGAATGCACGGCAGCCAACCCAAGAGGCAGTGGCAGCCTTCGTGAAGGATGTGCCAGCACAAGGCACGCTGAGCTTTTGCAGGAAGAAAAGCAGCAAGCCAGCCTGCATGCAGCAAACGCCCGCAGCACCCCCGGGCACTCCTGTCATCCACTTTCCTGGGAGACCTCGACCTGCTCCTAAAAGCTATTTATTCTGCCTCAGCGAGGCCGCCATTAGTCCAGCGCCCTGCTGTCTCTAGCGTTCCGGAGGACCAGCCAGATGCCGAGGGGCCTTTCCAGGAGGTACGATTGAAGGCTGCACTGGGGCGCGCCAAAAAACTGGCTGCTGCTGCCCTGCCAGTCAACCCTGCAGTCATGGGGACGGTGCTCTACAGGCCCTCAGTTCCCGGGAGATGCAACGCGATTGCCTTACTTGAGCTTTGTCCAGACACTCTTGTCACGCCCTGAACGTTGCTGAAATCAGGGTGAACTATTGCCACAACATTGTGGTGCTGAACGTGACCACCAGGGAATGCCTGAAAAAGCTAGTGGCCATTTCAGTGCTGCAGTGCATCCCTCTCATTGCCAAGGAGCCGGCAGACCACCGGACAAGCACTGGCTACTGCATGGCATCGACGGAGACCTGGAGGCGGAGACCCTGCTGCCTGGTCTCCTCTCCACAGTGCCTGTGTTGTTGGCCACCAGGGAGGGCCGCACGAACACCCTGCAGTTCGGAGACCTTGTTCCCCCAGAACATGTGACGCTGTTCCGTATGCACTTCCCTGTACGATCGACCAGGCCCCGACCACTCCAGTGTGGGCAGTGTGGCGGGTTTCGCCACGTCAAAGAACGCTGCAGCTGGCCTGAAAGCTGCAATACGCTGTGGTCGGACCCACCCTGGGATGCGAGACTTTCCACAGACGCGGCCGCGGTGTGTCAACTGAGGTGGCACTCACCCTGCCAACAAGACCAGCTGACAGCCTACCTCCTGCTGTTAATGCAGCTGGCCGTCGCCCTGCTGCCAGCCGAACACCCTCTACGTGCTATCTGCCTGCAGGCAGTGGCTATGCAGCACCTTTCTAACCAACATGGCTAGTCCTCCTGCCAGGGCCCGTCTACCCCGCCGTCCGAGCATTATACCGGAAAATGTCAACTGGCTGCAGGGACGGCGGTATTACTTCTACAAGCATCTTGAGCAGGTCGACCTTGACGTCCTCACCTTGCAGGAGGTCTATACCTGGGCTGAGGAGGTGCGCCTGCCAGGGTACGTGAGCTACACCAGCAAGACCAAGCATACCCTGGAAGCCTGCCCTGCTACCCCCTGCCCGGACGATCGCCACCAACAGAAGGGAGCCCGGTGTGCCGTCTACGTGAAGCGTGAACTCCCGCAGGCCGAGGTGTTCGTGGCTGACCTGGTCGGTGGCGCCTTCGAATGCTTTGCCATTCGAGTACGCCTCGAGGGGGGTGACACCACCTGGGAGACGGTGCTCTCGGTGGTCCCAAGGCTGATTCGGCCAAACCAGCCTTGGAACCCTAGGTGCTTACGACAGATGGCACACAGGCTGGGGAGGGAGTTCGGGAATGTAAACGCACACCACGTAGCGTAGGGCAGCCACAAGACCACCCCACGGGGCAGGGCTCTGAAGGATGCCCTGCAGGAGCTGGGCCTGGTGATAATGAACACCGGTGTCCGGTGCCGACCATCTGCCCCTCCAACTGTCTCCCTACCGCGGCTGAGCCCTCAAGGATCGTGCATACTATGTGGTGGGCTGGCGGATCTACTGGCAGCTGTTCAAGGAAGACACAAGTGGCAGGGACCTGATGCAGCTAGGGGCCGACAGTTCCAGGGCAGCAACGATCGTCGCCACGGACCAGCAGGGGCAGCCCATCCCGAACATGAAACACTTGGCACTGAGGGGAGCACGGCGGCGAGCAGAGCGACAAGGCCCGACGAAGGCCCTACTGGAGCTTTCGACTATATTCCGGAGAGTCGGCGCAGTGTGCAGACGCCTAACTCTCAGGTTTAGGAACCAAATCTGGGGGAGCATCTGCCGCTCGATCAACGACTCCAAGGGTGGTGCTTGTGCCTGGCGCCTGCTCAGGTGCCTACTCATGGTACCTCAAGCCTTCAACCAGGTGCTCTCGGTGGCGGTCTACCTGACACTGCCGGGCCAATTGAAGCCTGCATCTCCGTCTGTAGAGGCTCGCTGAATAGCTGACGCTTGGGCAGCTATACTCAATACAATGGTGGCAGCTTCTTTCAAGAAGTGCTCCATTTCCAACTCGCTGGTTGGCGTCAAAGATAGTGAAGTTTGGGAATGCTACAGCGACAAAAAAGCAGATGATGATGATGATTTGTGGGGTGTAACGTCCCAAAACCACTATATGATTATGAGAGACGCCGTAGTGGAGGGCTCCGGAAATTTTGACCACCTGGGGTTCTTTAACGTGCGCCCAAATCTGAGCACACGGGGACAAAAAAAAAGCAGTGATGCTTTTGATGATGGCCTCATGATTATACAGTGGCACGGCCTATTATTGGGCACTTAAAAGGTGGGATATCAAATAACATTCTTGGCAAAAAATCTCGCCTAATATTAGTGTGCAAACTTTTTTTCCTTTTCTTCGGTTCTTCAACTCCCCCTCGCCTTATAATCATGGCCACCTTATATTGAAATAAGAACAGTATTTAGCATATTTTTTTATAAGACCGCCTCAATGTTAAACTTGCATCCAAACATGTGCAAAAACTCACTCCTTTCTTGCAATTTTCGCAACACTCGCCGAGATACAGGCCGACTTGGTGCCGCGTAAGTGTGAGTGCGTGTAGACGCGCATAGATAAATTTTTCGGCCATTGAGCCAATGAAGGTGAAGCAAAACTGCGATTCAGCCTAGTTAGAACATATCCATCTTGAAATTTTTTCGCAAGCACACAAGGACACAGAAAGCGCAGATCCGAGGGAAATAAAGTGAATGTCTTTTGAAAAATAACCGAGTTGTTAGATTGCACCCACTGGTATTCCTTTTTGTGTGCTTGCGCAAAAATTTCAAGATCAAAAAAGGTGCTTTTTGGGGGGTCAATCGTTTTTTCCGGACTCCCGATTATTTGGCCTTTTCGGCGATTCCCGTCGAGTTCAAATAACCGGTCGGTGACTATGTCTGTACATCTTTTCAACACATGCCAAGCCTTTCTCTTTGTGATCATATTTCTCTCAGCATGAAAAAGACCCTTTAGCAAACACTTGCCGGCATCATATCAAAAAGTATAAAGGCCCGTGTAGACCACTCCCAAGTCAAAAATAAATGAAAAGTCCTGAGCGGGCAGGCAAACACGTCAGGCCCGAAAATAACTCCTCAGGCAAAGGAAAGGTGTCTTGCGAATTAGAAGGGCGAGTACAGGTTATATTCAACTATTCATCAACCCATTAGCCATATTTTTTTATTTCTAGAGAACTGAGCGATGTTCCTGACCATGCTGATTGCCCCAGAAAGGGTGATTAACGAAAAACAGGTAGAACAATTGCTCATGAAATGCAAACACTTATGTTTGTGAGGTTGCATTTCGTTTCAGAGACAGCCTCGATGCAGCCGTGCCAAATGATCCCTCGGCAGCGAGTGGGTTTGAGGCTGCCGATGCAAAACTTGGCAAACACGAAGCGGCTGCAGCTGAAGGCGAAACGTCAAGCCAGTCACAGAAAATATAAAAAAGGAAAAGAGTGCGTGGCACTCCGATTCAAGCTCTCCAGAAAGAATTCAAAGAAAGCCAGAAAGAGAGAGAGGTGCGGTTAATGAGCCTTCTCGAACGCCTGGTGACTGCCATTGAAAGTCGATGTGGGAAAAATTGAGAATTGAGACTGAACCAAATTGGTTCTCCCGTTTTTTTAGACAATAATACAGTCCACTCTTGAATATCACTAATTGTTCGTGACATCCTCACATCACACTATCATTCATGATATTTTAGTTTAGGCACTAACAATGCTTTTGAGCAATGGCCTTTCCGAGACATTCTCTGTATGCTGCAAAACTTTGGTCTGTTACATCACTCTCATTATCATTTCAACTTCTTTCAGCCGCGCAATTTCTTGGAGCTCAACAAAGAAGTCCCTCTCTTTACTGCATACGTTGTGCAGCACACAAGCAGCAATTATTATAAGGCAGTACTGTTTGACTGTAACAGCATTAACAAAGTAAGGCCTCCGAAAGCTTTGTTTCAGATGACCAAAGGCATTTTAATGGCACATCTCTCCTGAGGGTGGTACTTGTTACAGCGTTTTTTCTATGCTGGAAAAGTCTGCTCATTATCCCAGTATGACATCAACAACCCCGAAAGCAAGGGGTATGCAGTCTCTCCAAGCAGGTAACTGTCGGCACACAACGTCTGTGCTACCTCGAAAAAAGGGCCTTTATAAAACACCCTGGAATCGTGTGCAGATCCAGGAAATCCTAGTAATACGTCAATGAACTTGTTCCTATCATTCCATATTGACAGATGGAAATTTCCTGCGGTTGAAGTATTGAAGTACGAATGCAATGACTTTTTTGGCTTTTTAGTCTCTATGTGGCAACTGTCCACACAGCCTTCGGTGTTGCTTGGGCCTTTACCTTTGCTCCTACGCAAGAAGCCAGTCTTGATCCACTCTTGCTCATCACTGTTTGGCCAAGAAATGACTTCTCCGTTTATGCCGTTTAAAAAGCTCAATACATGCTCATAAACGGCTTTTGTATACAAAGAATTTGTAACTCAATGACAAAATAAAACCATTTCTGATTCTTAATGCATGTGTGAACTGCTGACTAAGATATATCAAGCCTGTCGACAAGGGAGCACATATTCAATCGCTACCCAGGTAGCTCAGCACTACCAAGCAAGTCTTATTTGCACTTATCCGTGGGCCACCACCAGCAGAACCTGAGAAGAGAGAGGACATCTGCAAGCGGACTACGAGAACCCTTAACGTCTCGCGTGACAGCCGAAACATCCATTTAAACTCGAAACCAGGACACCAATCAACAACGTCCTCACAATACCTGGGCATGCGATTTCTGTCCAATCTCGCAGATTTCATTGCTACCGCAGCAACTAAGTCATCGTACTCTTCGTTGTTGTCAGAATCCATCAGCTTCATGGCCACTTGCACAACAGTTGTAAGCAGTGCAGAGTTCGACTCCGTACACAAAAGTGAAAGGTGGGAAAATGTCAATTCACGCACGAAAAGTGCATAGAGGAACGCACACCTTGTACTCTCGATGCACCCGCTCGCTTGTTTGGAATACGGCGGAAGAACTTGCGCAACAACTGAACTTCGGCATTCGTTTCTACGTGGCTCTGCTATCTATTTAGGTCAGCACCGCTGCAGCTCTGCTGATTTGCACACAACACGCAACAGAGGTGAACCTTTCGGCCACTGTCGTGAACCGGTTCAGAGTGGTGCAGGCGAACCGAACGGACCTATAAGTGCTCAGCAATGGAGATTGAGGCAGTTAGCAAAAAAGCTTAAAGAGAGATTTTCGCGAAGGCAATGTCACCCCGAAGGCTTTTTTCTTTTTCAACTACTGCAGGAGCTCTTTTTTTGTCAAATGCGCTTGTTAGAAGGTCAGCCGAACAAGAATGCAAGTCAGAGGGGAAAAGCTGCATTCGGTCATTGTGTGCCCCGCACCCCAAACGAGCGAGCCACCACTGGGGCCTTTGGGACAACGGAGGACGGAAACTTGAGCTCTTGTTCGCGCACTGAGGCATTCTCGAGAATGTGCTATGTATTTCCAAAAACTACTGCAGTTTTGTTGTAAGGCAAGATTCACCCGACCACGTCATCACGTGTTGAGGTCGGTTATCTCCGGTTTGCCCGATCGGTCCATATAAGCAGTGTTCCAATCGATGGAAAACGGTAATCTTCTATGTGGTCCACGTACACGTGGATGCTGCATAATGCCGTTTAGTTAGCGACACAGACTTTTTTTGGGAGAGCCTACTCGGGTTCAACAGCGCATCTTACCTCCAAAGAGCAGTTATGCGAGGGGTATGCGATCATTTTCTATGTTTTGTATTTGTGACTCAGTGCAGTGCACTGTATAAGCTTAAAATAAACCACCAATGAGTGCTCCCCGAAATCATTGAGTCACTTCTGATCGCTTGCCAGTGCAGAGTTGTTCCCACACTTCTTTGTCACCCTGGTCTTTAGATGCGTCTAGCCTCAAAAGTTATACTACGATATTTATTGCGCCGACGACGGAGAGAACAAAACGACCAGTGCTGGAGTCTCCGTGGTTGTTTCATGGTAGAGAAGCAGTCAAGACACATTAGAAAAATTTGTACAATGGACACGATCGTCAAATTCTAAAGACTACAGGTGTTCTTCAAATTATTTTAATGCATGAGACTGTGTTGATACCTCAATTTGATTGTTTTGTTTCCTTTGTCTTAAACACCATCCAGCTTGTATGTTGAATTGACCTGCTGAGGATTGCAATGATAGCTCAATTTGATTGTTTTGTTCAGTTTGCCCTAAACACCATCCTACTTGTATTGTGAATTGACCTGCCGAGTATGCTCGTGCGTACTTGTGTATGTAATACCTTTACAGCCTTAACCGGAAAGATATTTTGCTTGTGTTATCAAGTATTGACTCTTACGCGGCCTTTGGACCACAACTGGTGTTCGCTGACGTAGTGAAAGAACCTAGCCAAAATTGTTCTCACTTTTGTGGAGCGTTTAAAAGGGCTAATATGTCAGCCCTCGGAATCTTCTCGTGTGATTGCTTCCCCATTAACGGGATCAGCGACAGTTCATCGTTTAGCCGAATTTTCTGGAATATTATAGTCTCAAAAATCTTAAACACACAAACGCCACAAGCAGTAGAAACCTAGGCTTTCACTGATGATATAGTACTGCTAGTAAGAGCCCAAAACAGGCACATATGAAAACAAGGGGCAATTGGGCATACTAAGCAGTATGAAAATAAAGGGAGGAAAACAAATTAACATTTTCCTATAGTAAGTGCAAATACCTGTGACTAAGCATTATATCAGATTAAACCACCAATCCTTATATATGAAACACTACTATTAAAAAATGAAATGAAATAAAAATGCTAAGAGTCACTTTCAAGAATAACTTTTTCGTTTTCAACATACTTCTTAATAAAATTAACAAAACAAACCATTACAATAGAATAATAATTGGGGAATGTCACTAAAGCAACTCAGACATATTTATACAAGAGGTATCAAAAAAGCGATTGCCTGTGCATCACTAACATGGCATTCAAATAAAAGCCGCACAGTAGGAAATTAACAAGTCTCGACCAGGAACCATTAATTAATATATCCAAACGGTATTGAATAATACTGAACACACCACTTAATGTGTTTGCAAATGTTCCCTTAATTAATCTAACACCAGAAGCAGAAAATGAACTTTACCAAATTAAACATAATGAAAAAAAGTATTTAACTGGAACGGAGAACATTTCACTAAAGCCCCATCTCTCAACCTATGGGCAATTCATCCAGCGAATCTAAAATCAATAGTATGTAACAAATATAAAGGAATCAGACGACTTACTCTTAGCAGAGAGGTCAGCGTCTTGTCATGCCATGGCCGTTTTGACAGGTTTGACCCGGGTGTGCTTCAAGACTAGAAATGTAGACATATAATGCAATGAACCTAAAGAGAACATAAAACTGTTGTTCTCCAAGTGTTAGTTGACAGACCTTCAAAAAATGAACCAAGTCTGGTACGCAAAAGTAATGAAACAAGCAAAAGAAAACACTTCGGAGAGAAGCATTACTAACCACATCCCCAGATATATCGAGCTAAGCACCTAGAAGGCAGCTATGGGCACAGTATAGATGTGGTCATGACTGCCTTCTAGGTATTATTAAAAAATGTTGAGATGCTCATGAAAAATTGAGGCAGTTTCACTCATACAAGAATGTTGACTTCTGGCGGTTGCATGCAAGGAAAAAAGTGTGCACTCTGTCCTGCTTGAGAGTGAGCCTCAATCGAGGTATTTTGTAAGAGCCTGCTGCTCAATGACCATAGGCCCCTCCTGGACCCCCGAAGACATGAGACACTATGTATAGCAGCTACAGCTGTGTCACTATTACAATCATGATAATATTATGGACTGTCAGATCTGCGAGAAAACTTCAAAGTTCAAAACACAATATGATCACAGCCATCTTCTAGAAGGGTATCAAAGGCTAGCTTCAACAATTATACCTGGGGTTTTACGTGCCAAAACCACAGTATGGTTATGAAGCTATAGTAAAGGGCTCCAGAAATTCAACTATGTGGTGTTCCTTAAGGGAGCACTGACATCAAATTTACTCATGCCAAGATTTTTGCATTTGCGAGTATCTATAGCCCCGTAGCAACGATTTGCGACCTAAAACGCAACTGAGAGATTAATAACTATCTCTTTTATTGATTTTTATTATTGGGATCTAGCGCTATTCAAAAACGGCCGGCAATTCCACCATTTTTAGCGCTGGGAGCACTAGCAGTGGCGCTACCTCACGGTCATCTCCAGATCACGCCACTGCTGACCACTTCTTCACAGAAAAAAGTGACGTCAGGCTCAGCTGCTCCACAAACATTTCGTCTGCTAGGCGGACACATTCAGTCATGCCTTGTCACCTGCATTGCAGTCGTCACCATACAAAATGTCGACTCGGGTTCAATAAAATAGTCTGGAGCTTTGAATCCCCGCGATTCACGACGTCGCGGGTTATTTTTGCTTCGATCGACCTTTTACAGAACAGTTATTTCGAAATGAAGGCCGTTCCAAGCAGCACTGCACAGGTGCCCGAGGATGCATGCTTCAGCCATGTTCGCTAGTGTCTCAGCTATTTTAGTGTGTCTTGGCGTGCAAAGCATTCAGCTATACGCAGACGGGTCCGTGCAATATAGCTATCGCGAATGCGCATTAGCAGAGAAATAGAATATGTTTCCTGCTTGTCAGGTTGTTTTTTTTTCGCGCCTCCAGATGGCCCCACCTATCCCACCTCTCGCAGTTATCATGGTATTACCACATTTACATGGACGCAAAGTCTACGGATGAACTAAAATTCAACGATACCTGCGTGTTGCTTCTTAGCAATGATGTCTGCCTACACGCTCTTCCACTTTTGGTAGCTTGCGGTCATGTTGATCTGTAACACATACATGATATGAAAAGACACCCTCATTGCGCTTTTCCCGTGCTTCGAACTAGACGACTGCAACTCACCTGCAACTCACAACGATTCCCCGACATGCTGACCGACAAGCACAAGCATGCTCATTTCTTTCACCATTCTTTTAAAAGTACTTTTTATCTTGACAATTTCATGAAATCGTTTAAACCAGTGCGACGAAGATCAGACGCGGCAAGCGAGTGCGCTTCTGCACTTCGGCCCCTTGATAAGAACACTCGGATCATACACGTCATCGCTACTAGGGCATCGTCACTCAAAATAGTATTTGCGGAATGTATCACACCGAACACGTAGCCCTAGTGTTGATGTCGCCGGGCAGTCTATTTTTCGTTTTTTCTCCTGAGCTTTTCTACGCTGTTTGACATCGAATTAAAATAACTTCTATACGACGGATGCCGTTCAAATTTGGCCAAGAAGACCTATGCATACCAAGCGATCGAATGATGGGCACATCTCGATCTTGAAATTTGATGTCAGTGCTCCTTTAATGTGTACTAACATCACAAAAAAACACAGCCCTCTTAGCATTCTGCCTCCTTAGAGAAAGTGACCACATCAGCCAGGATTGAACCCGGAACCTACAGATCAGCAGGTGAGCGCTGTAACTGCTAAACCACCAGGGCGGACTCCAAACTTTGATCACCTGGTGTTAACACGCATGTTATGAGACAAATTTTTTTTTATGCTTTAGTGCACACATAGCCAATCTCATAACTGCTAGCACCGGCTAATTGACAAAAAACAGACCTGCTGGCTGACACGAGTCGGAGAGTATGAGAACTAAGGAGTAAAGGTTCACCTGCTCGCACCTGGTAGAATAGACCTAAAATATACGTCTCCCTGCTTGAAAGCAGTGTGACGTCACTGCAAACACTCCACCCACCATCCTCTCCCTCAGAACAGGTACTGCTTGGCAAGAAGTTCTGCCGGCAGGATCGTTTTCCATAGCAGTGCTGCGTGTGTCGACATCCCTTCCACAGAAATTTGTTCTTTTTTTCTAAAGTGCCAGCCTTTAAAAAGGAGCGTCACCGCCTATGATGCATGATTCTGTTCAGTTAACATGTGGCAATTCGCTCGTTGTAGATGATAGCCATAAAAAAAAATCTTGTTCTCATTGGGAGCGAACGTACTCAAGTTCCATCGTGACATGTGCACTGCAGTTATGAACAAGGCACAACATTAGGGGCAGTATGGTTTTGAGCTGCTGTGCACAAGGTCACGGGTAAAATACGCACTCACTGCGAAATATTTCCTGTGCATTAGACTGAGGTAACGAAACCCCGTGAAAATTAGAGCAAAATTGTCCTCTATATGGCATGCCTCATAAGCCACTTATGTGATTTTAAATGGGATAACTTAATTATATAGATGGCAGATAATCTATAACGCAGTTATCTCACTGGATCTGATGCCTACAATGTGTTTGCGTACTTAATTTGCTTTTTTGAACCTGACAAACAATTTTTAATGCGCATTCTCATTTCATAAAGATCAAGCCTAAAGGTACCAAGCACATGAGCTGCTGTTTCTAATAAACATATGAGATCTTAGATGATCGGAGTTTACATTTATTGGGTTAGAGTATTTGCCGTGGCACAGCATATATATATGCAGCTTCGGCAAAGGTAAAACATGCTAATAGCTCATGCGTAATCGTATCAATCAGCCCACAGATCATACATTCTTTTTTTTCCTGCACGCGGCGCAAACGCTGAGATGTAACCAGCTGCAGATAATCATGTCTAATGCATTTTCACCCTTACTAAAATATTGAGTAGTGAAATTTCCTTCACGACCGGATACTGCCACCTGCCCACAACAAGTGGCAACGTTATCGCAAACAAGCCGCATCCTTATTCGCACAGCACACACCACACACAATATTCTGTTTCACCATCCCTAACAATAAACCAATATTGTCGATGCCTTTCAACGCACACTACAGGCCACAATAAATACTGCACATTTCAAAAACGATGTCGCTGTTCGTTGCACAGGCCGCCACATGGGTTTACTTCTTTAAGATAAACAGTCAGCCAGTGGGGAAAGTATATTGTCACGCAGTTTACCACATACACCTAGATGTTCTCTGGCACCTACCACATGCATTAAAAAAAAAACTTGTCTCGGGCACCGCGCGACTATACCATGCTGAGGTACCAACAGGAATGTTAAGCCAACCGCCCCTTTGCACATGCGCTGGTGACGTCGCGCTGTGACGTACCCCGATTGCCTTCATGTCAGCTGGCTGCAGTCACACGACCAGTGGCGACATATCAGCCAAACAGACGAAGCCTCTTCATGCATCGTGGTAGCTTTCTCGAGTTCATTCTATCAATGTGCATTTTTCAGAACAGAAAACGCTGTTAGCTATGCCTTGTCACGTCGGACGCTAGGATCATGAAGATGGCATTAGGAAGTTTTAGTGCTGGGTACGCATTCTCTTGGGGCCTTGCGGGCTTGGGAGCGCGCGGCGTTGCGTGCCCAACCCATACCCAACCGGAATGCCTTTTAGTTGGCGCCACGGTGGCACGCACGTACGCCAACGCAAGCCGCACAAAGTTCACATGCGCTCGCAGAGCCATAGCGTCTTGTCGCGTAAGTATTATGTAAGTCTTTTTATGATTTAAGTTGTTAAATTAAACATACATAGTGATCAGGACACTTTTTTTATTGTGTGCAGTAATCTGCTATACGCAAAAAAGGGAAAAATACAAGGTTACTGTAACGATAGTGTCGACATCTTGTGACACTTTGTGCAACCGCAGTGAAGAACATGTTAGCTTACGCATAATGTTTTTGAGGTGAAAATGAATAAAAAGGTTACTCATTTGTAGTATTGTCGCTGCGCAGTTTTTGCACCAGATGTACAATGCACAATGTTTCTGCAATAACAAAGTTGTGGTTGTCTGTTTCACTATGGCCGCGCTAGATGGCGCCACCTATTCAGCTTGTCGGGGGCTGGCATATGTCTTTTAGTTTCTATGTTCCAGGCCATTCTAGCTTTGGAAATCTGGCTGAAACCGTGTAATCGCTATAAGTGCTCGCACTTTGGCTTATTTTAACTCGACGGCTAGAGTATCCGCAGTGCGGATACTTAGTTCTTGCGAAGGTGGACCGCGCGGACGCATGGCCCCATTACCCCAGCGATCATGCAACGCATCTGTTTGGGGTTTTGCGCATGCGCAATACCGCCGCCCCAACGTCCTGCGTACGCAAGCCGCTTGGGTACCCACCACTAAAACTCCCTCCCTATTGGCTGGTGAAGACTTGGGTGGGGTTCGACTGCCATTAAGACATGCATTTGCAGCAGGTGGCATCCCCCATCTTATAAACAACTGTTCAAAGGTTAGTCCTTGCCTTGATTGATTGATATGTGGGGTTTAACGTCCCAAAACCACCATATAATTATGAGAGACACCGTAGTGCAGGGCTCGGGAAATTTCGACCACCCGGGGTTCTTTAACGTGCACCCAAATCTGAGCACATGGGCCTACAGCATTTCCGCTTCCATCGGAAATGCAGCCGCAATAGCCGGGATTCGAACCCGCGACCTCCGGGTCAGCAGCCGAGTACCTTAGCCACTAGACCACCAAGGCGGGGCGTTAGTCCTTGCCTTTACTAAGCTTATTCTTTTCAGAGGATTGTGGCATGTTGGAGCCCCGTCTTAGGCATTAACCCCAACAGTCGAATCTTCCACTTTTGCTTTGAGAAAAAGTAAAATCAATGAACCTAACAGAGAAAAAAAAGTTGCTGAGGGGCTTTCCGGGGAACGGAACTTATAGCGCAAACAATGTCGAAACACTAAGACCCTTGCCGAAAACAACACGCAACAGTGAGGTTGCTTCAAAATTAATGCAATAGCACTGTTCATGACCTCACAGGTGAAGACAATGACCGGCTTGAGATGGCGCCCTTTCAAAACGAGGACAGCATGGCGCTGTCCGGAAATGACAACTATCCGGAAACGATGTCATCCACTCAATGCATACGCTTGCGGAAACATTACTGTCATACTTCCTTGCGACGTTGGAAGTTCACTTTTAGAGCACACCACTGCGACACCCCTTCATGCGTTGAGCAGCCAACCGAACCTCTGCAGTCACAAATATTTCCTATGCACATAAGCAGCTGCCTACTTAACGGTCATACAGCGTCCGTCAGTGTCATTCATTCAATGCCAAGCATGCAATGTGCTACGCAGTATCTTAAACAGCTGAGCGATTGCGGATGAACTACAACTGCACAGCACACAAGCCGAGTACCCGTTCATAGCGGTCATCGAAACGATGTCAACAACGGCAGTCATGCGACAAAAGCTCGGCACATAATTTAGACGACCGGCAAACGAAAAGCTTCATGAGAACAAGCGCACAACGTCTACTTTTAGTGAAATGGTCATATCAATCGTTATTAGGTACGTCAAAGCACATTGTGTCGGCGCCGCGTCGCATTGGCGGCACTCACGCGTTGCAGCGCCCCTCACCACTTGCGCAACGTTCTAACTGCGTTCTCTTCACGGGATTTACAAATAGAACAGCACAACAACTCACTGGTCATACAGTCTGGCTGGGCAGACGCGTACGAAACCACAAATTCACTTACAGCCTGCAAGCAACCACGTGCGCGCGCTTTGCGTCTCCTACAGTGTACTAGAATAGAGGCAGTGTGCTCACAGGCGGCGGTGGGTGACCCACTTCGTGTCGACGCCGAAAGGCGGCGCGGCTCGCAGCGTCACCTGAAACTCCTTTGCGCGCCGAAGTAGAGAGCCACAGCGCAATTGTTGAAATGCCAGAAATTATGCAACGTTCGCGACATGCAATGCACGAGGCTTCTTTTGGGGCATCTTATCAGTGTGCAGGGCGTGAAGCAACTGACATTGTATTATTTTCCGCCCGTTTAAATGTTCAAAGTGGTTTCGCTAATGCAGCGGTCATGTCGACTGCGGTTCCGACGTGCGAAAAACACTACTCACTTTTTTTTTCGCAATGTCAGAATTAAAATTTTGGAGTTTAACGGGCCGAAGCCACACTTTCGCTATGAGGTGCGCCATAGCGGAGGGCTGCAGGTTAATTTAGATCCCTTTAGAATTTTTAACGTCAGCCGAAATGCCGACACACGGCTTGTTTCATTTTTCTCCTCCGTCAGGAGAACAGCCACCGCAGCTAGGATCGAACACACGTCCTTGGGTTGAACAGTACAACGCCTTAGACAGCCTCCACGCCGGGTTTTTCTTGATTACGTGCCTGCTGCAGGAATGCGCGCCCTAAACCCAAACTTTAACCACCATGACAACCACGCACGACGTTTAACATTCTAGCATCGCTGCTTCGAGACTTTAGGTGATGATTGGTGTGTGGCGTGATTATTGCTGTAAACAAGACGTAGCATCATTATTATCAACAGCCTGTTAGGTCCTGCAGGACGGAGACCTCTTTCATTGATTTACACCCGCTCCTGTCCTTCACTGCCAGAGTCCATTCCATTCATTGCCTCTGAATTTTCATATTTCATGTATCCATCAAGTTAATGACGTAGCAAATTAAAAAGAAATGATAAAAATCCATGTAAATTGATGAAATAATGTTTATTTACAAATAAGTGGGAAAGAATTTGCACAAGAAATATTAGGGTAAAAAAAAGGCTGAATAATGGCAAATCGAGACATTTACACATTGATATGCACCATTACTTGGAAGGAGTCTTTAAACAATAACAAAACAACAAGCAATGCTCGGGCTCCGCTGAAACGTCATCCTGTGTGAAGTCGCAGTCCTCCCCTGAATCACCAATAGCAGCCCGTGGAAATTCAGTACAGTCAGTCTCGAGAGCACTTCGGCTCTTTTTCTTTGCGGCTGCATGGTCATTTTCGCACATCTTCCTTTTAGCTCTCGTTTTTGGCATCTTCTTCGTGAGGTACTGCGGCAAATTTGGAAGAATCGTGGGGACGGAGTTTTCCGACAGCATCGGTTTATCACGAGGAATGCGTACCTCTTTGCCATCTATATGGTGCACGAACTCCTTGATAACGAACCTCGGTTAGAAATGCAGTTCGCAGACCGCAGAAAACTCATCCAGTTTCTTATCTGCACGGTGGAGGTTTCTTTCCCACTCCTTCCGCCGTTCTTCATCACGCGGGACGCTGAACAAAGACGCCTGTAGTGCATCCTGCACACGACTGTACCCGGTTCGACAACCGGTCGCAAAACAGTAATTTCGACGGCGGTTAGGCATCTTCACGAACACATACTACACAATGATCCAAGCATAAAGCACAGAACACGCACACGGGGTACCCACGTTGATCCAATCGAACCGATTGAACTGAACTGAGCGAACCAGCCCCGTCCGCCAACACGGCCAACACGAACCAAGAGAAGTTTTTCAGGTGCGTCAAGCGTCAGCGCCCCTGGTGGGCATCGTGGAAGTCGACACAGAGTGCGCTACGGCGGAGCGCCGCAAGGATAGGGCAGTGAGCACACTGCCTCTATTCTAGTACACTGTAGCGTCTCCCATTTCTACATGTACCAATGTTGCTAGGTCTTAGGAAACGACACAGCCCCCCTTTGGAGAAAGTGTAGGCGACACAAGGCGGACACAGTGTCACTGCTCTCCATTAAAGTAGAGATCAGTGCACAGTGCAAAGCTGGCTCATATACACCTACTGTGAAGTTACAGTGTGCTAGAAGGAGGCAGTGAAATGAACGAGGCGGCCGTGCCGCATCTCGGTTGCTTCTCTAGTAGGTGACAGTAGCGGTGGCGCTGTAGTCCTCAGGTACTGAAGATCTCAGGAGCAACGTTTCTAGACTAGGTAAGTTGCAAAACTCCCCGCTTCAAACCAACGTTTATATATATATTTCAGTTTAGAAACTCGCCGCCGCGGCCATTGAACGCAGCCGGCCCGCTGCTGTTCCTGACACCGCGGCGCTGCATTCGAGAGTTGCGCTCGGGGTAGTTCTCTACTGTTTGAGGCCAGGACGGGAGTACTGCGAAGTTCGAACCAAGACATATCGGGCCAAATACGAAGGGGTAGACACAGTATGCAGTGCGTGTGGAGAGGAAGAAGAAACTGCCGAACACTTGATAATGTTCTGTAAAGGGCTTCACCCTATAGTTCAGGATGAGGGCGCAGAGTTTTTCAAAGCACTGGGGTTTAGGGACCGGGAGGGCAAAATAAACTTTAAGCGGGTAGACTTAACTAGAAGGAGGTTATCTGATTGGTGGCTAAATCAAGGCACGAGTGAAAATTAAACTCTTCACTGCAAAGTACGAATCCTCTAACTCACTTTTCAAGGGAAAAAAAATAAATATAGTTTTTGGTTCATTAGTTATTACGGCTTGGTAGCGCTAGCCACCGCCCAATCTAAAGGGTACAGCCATTACCATCCATCCATTCATCCTATTGTTGCGAGCGTCGTCTGCTAGCTCCAACGTTGCGCTTGCGCAGCAGGCTTAGCAAGCCGTCTGATTTTATTACGCCCGTTGCAGCTTTTAAATCTTAAGCGCTCCACTCTGGTGTGTGATGTTCTTAATGCTTGTTGCAACGCACCGCTGTATTATTTTCTACGCATTCGGAACATTCGAGGTCACAAGCTTATGCTTTAACTGCGCCCTGCATACCCGGCCCTCATTTGGGTTGACTGAAAGCGCGCGCGTGGCCTTGATAGGAAGGGAAATGTTTTCGTTGCCAATCAGATGTCCTAACCCGAATCCATTCGTGTTTTGATTGATTGCAAGGTTTAACGCGCCCACGCAACGCCGGCGTTTAGAAGCGCTGTAGTGGAGGGCGCCGGATTAATTTTGGCCACCTGGGGATCTTTAACGAGCGCCGAAATCTCGCACACACGGGCGTTTTTGCTTTTCACCTCCATCAGAAAAGCGGCCGGGAATCGAACCCGCGTCCACGTGCTCAGCAGCGCAACGCCTAGCCACTGCGGCGGGATTCGTGTTTCCTCGTCCTCACTAGTATTTTCATGCTTTGCATATATTTCTCGCTGGTATTTTTACTACCAGTTTCCCACATTAGACAAAAATATCACGCATGCATGCAACTAAGGTGAAAACACGAGACAATCAAGAGCTAAATTCAAAATGCAATCTTCTTTATTTACACACTTCAGGAAACAACTGTGCAATTTCAAACAAGTTTTGCCTTCTTTCTGTCTCTTTGTGCTTTGACTGCGGAGTCGTTCTCTTGGTACTTTTTGCGAGCAAAGAAATGCATTCGATTAACTAAATAAAAATGGATCACTTTACCAGTGAATTCGCTGCAGTGTTGTGAACAGCCAACTGTGTTGGTGCCATTTTCAATAAGGCTATGAAGAACCCTCCAAAAAAGGTCGCCAAATGTAGCTTGTTCACTTGCTTGACTCACTGTCTTCTCAATGGTACTTATGCATGCAAATAATTTTCTGGATGGGTATACAAGGCAACCAGAAACGTGAGCACGCTCAATGATTAGCAGTGCTTCTGCAGGAAGGGCATCCTGGGAACCAACGAGATCTTTCTTGCAATCAGCACAATCTGCAGCTCTGTTAACTTTAAATGCGACATAGCCAGCTAAATAATACTGTGCAGTTTCTTCTGGCGACAACACGTTGTACGTGTGATCATCGGGGAGATTGCACAAGTCATTGAATGGTATACATTTCAGTCGCTTCACTACCTCTTCCTTGACTGCGTTTTTTTTCTGAAGTGCCTCACGGCGCTTTTCACCAAGGCTGTCGAATGCACTAAGCCAAACTTGGTCATTGCCTTCCTCACAGTTTCCCTTCACTGCCAATTTCACTGGAGTGTAAAGCGAAAGTACGCGAAATAACTGGCCGAAGTTTGTTACGGTAGGATGATCTTCGTCTCCCCCAAATGATCTGACAAGTCCAAAGAACCTCAGCAAAAAAAAATGGTGTTAATAGTGCCCCGTATCAATATACGAAAGCTATATTACCTCAAGGGGATCTTGATTCAAGCTTGCTGTAAGCACGTAACTGACACCCCGGCTGTGTAGGAACTCAATTAAAGAGAGCACTGACATGAGGGTGACACGAAAAGATTCCATTATCTGGGTGGATGCAAACTGCTTCAAATTTTGCATTGATTCTGTGTCATCCATCATTTTCAAAAAGTCTTCCAAGACCTGCAAGCATATGAAAATTGCAAAGCAGTTCATGAGAACATTGGTCACAGTGCACTTCAAAAGCATAAAAAGAAAATTTGAAGCAACACTGTTGTGGCAATGCAGCTTCAGTGCTAATTTGAAAAGTATCAAGTGCAGAGATCCAGATAGCTTACCTTAATCTTGGGAGAGTCTCGTCTGATTCCAGCTGCTCGGACCTTGGCATTGAGGATGTCGAAAACATCATTCAGAAGTTCCGTAAATGCTTCAGTTCCGGCACTGTCACTGAAGCCAGCAACTTTCAGCGGCCTGTACACCTTCAAGCCAATAGCAACACTTCGGCTGAAAAGCTGCGAAGGAAGGAAACAACCATAATGTGCAAATGACGCACTCAACAGAAACTTACTTAACAAGAAATGGGACCTTGTATGCGGGACAGGTAGAAAATTTTATTGAATTACAGTACCTGAGTGGCTAAACGGACATTCATTTTCAGGAGTGCCTGGGGTTTAACGTGGCACTCGGTGAGTTTTGGAACAACTCGAATGTTCGCTTTCTTTTCAGCCTCACACAGCCGCACGTAATGCTCATAGCTTACTTGGTTGTTTCCTATCTGAAATAAATTCAAGGGAGGCAACATAGAAAACAGAGTATGGCAGCACAGTGTATGGTTGAGAAAGAGAGTGGTGAGATTTTTTTATCCTAGCTCACCTGGCATACTTGTGCTTCATCAGATGATTTCTAAGGCACTTCCTTATGTGGGGAACATCACAAATGAAGTGCAGGGATGCATCTGGAAGACAAGGATGTTCAATCTTGCACTTGGGGTCTTCAGGCTTGCCGTTGACACCCAGGTGTGTCCACATGGATTTGTTGCTCCCGGCACCATCACTGATGACTGCCAGCACTTTTGCACCATACTGATGGAGCTGCAAAACAGTACTTATTACAATCTTATCTAAAATCCAGTCAGGTGCCACTCCTTTAGTTGCATATGCTGCAACTGGTTGAATCCATGGTTCGAACATTGGGTTAAACATCACAACAAAAGCGTGATCTGCCAGCTCATCTGAGTTTGTGTTGGATGCGTCCCCGTAATTGACAAAACCATCAAAGCTGTAAGATGTTCTGTTAAACTCTGTGGTCTCTCTCAGTTTAATCTCATCGATGATGATTGAGCCATATGTATGGTGCTCTGGCTTTCCATTCATATGAAGCTTGATGGACTCCAAGGCAAATTTATTCATGCCATATTCGCATGGCAGACCCCTGAGCAACTGTGTGAGGCGATTAATGCTAGGAAGGGGAAGAACCTTCATATCAGAGAGCGTCCTGTAGCACTTGGGGCTCGTTAGTCTCAGCAGCAAGCACACCAGGAGCCACTCTGTCGTGTACCTGTGGCCACCACGTGGTGACTTAGCTGCTTGTTGCATAATGGCAGCACGTAGGGCCATTTTCTGAGGCTCAGGCAAGTCTTTCACAATGTCATCAACAGTATTTACAAAAGCATTCTTCAGCTTAATGCTCAGTCTTTGGACTTCAGCCTTTTTGCGCTCTCTGGCAGCAGTGGCACGTATGAGACGCTTTCTGAGTATGCTGGCTGCAACAGCCACCTTTTTCCTCGGCTGCTTTGACAGAGCCTTTTTCTTCAGTATTTTTGCCACGCCAACACACATGGCACACATTCCTTTGTCAGCATTTGTCAAAACTGTACAGTCTTTGTGGTGCACAGCTTCACTTCTTTCTGCAGATTTTCCGGAACCGCTGACCTCACTGCGGGTGCACCCAAGGCAGAATTTCATACTGTGCACAATTTGCACTATCGCTTCAACCTCTTTCTGGGAGCGTACCAGCACGTCAACAAGCGACTCTTGCAGCAGTTTTCCGTTCGCTGAAATAACGTACGTAAGATCTTCTCGTATCACAATGCTCTTCATGATAGAGAAAACACCTGCGCTCATCCCTGTCTCGTAGAAAACTGCTTGTCGGCTGTTTTCTGGCTCATCTTGCACAATTGACAACTGCCAATTCCGAGGTAGCCGCAGTGAGGCACTGTTCTCGATAATGTACGCGAGATCAGTGCTCTCGCAATCACTCGGAAGCTCATTTGGCTTTTCGGGAGGTGGGTGGCAAGACACAGTCTCTGCACGTCGACAAGCACTTGCTCTCTTTTTCGGCGACCGCCGCCTCTTCGGTGCAGAAGACAGATAGCTGTGTAAGTTCGGGAATTGCGTCGGAACGACACCACTTTTCAGAGCCCATGGACCCCGCTCAACCTCCACCACTTCACCATTGATGATATGCTTATATCTTTCGTGATGTCTGCCGGCTGAAAGTGAACGTCGCACACCTTGCATGTTTTGCTGAGCAACTTATCAGCGCGGGGAATAACCCTTCGCCACATGTCAAGAAGCTCGGGGTCCGACGGTGGGGCAAAAAAGTGCCGCTTGTCGGGGTTACTCCTATATCCGCTTGTGCAGCCAGGCACAAAACACGTCGGCATGTTGGCTGAATGTTATGGCATTTCACATGTGAAGCCTGGGACACGGCGAGGAATCGGACAGCCATTCGTGGGGGAGAGCGGCTGGCCTTGAACGCCGGCGACTTTGTTGACTGTTCGTAACAGCGAGCAAATCTATCATCGGCAGTCGCTCACTCACAGCAAAAACACTGTTCACAACCTCAAAACGAGAAGAAAACAACGAGCAACCCCACAGCTAGACCCAGAAAACCATAGCCACTGGCACACCGAAGCGCTCGCCTGCACCGGCCGGCCCGTCGGCACCATGCAAAAGTCGACCGCAGCGCCCTCACACCCCCTAGGAGTAAGACGCGCCCGGCTTCGGCGGCGGAGTTTCGAAACAGAAGTATATATCTATAAACGTTGCGTCAAACTATATTATATACTCGTCACACGGCACCACGGTGGAAGAATGCGCGGCACCGAGACAGCTTTCGGTTTTGTGGCACTGGCGGTGCAACAAGCTTCCGCTAGCAGACAAAAACGCGCAGTGGTCGTGGCAAGACGCCGTGGCGGCAGTTCTGAAAGAGCTCTGCCGACAGTATATTATCGAGATTTGTTGTGCTGCCGCAGAAACTTAGTACTACGTAATATCTAGCGGCGTAAGGCAAATACAGTATAATTATGGTTTTCTAAACGGCCCACAATAAGCAATGCTTGATATATATAGCATAACATACGAGTCTGTCGGTTAGTTGCTAGTTGGTGTATGTTCGCAATAGAGTTTTAGACGTGAAAGCCCCAATTACAATGTCTGGCATCCTCTTTTGTGGCTGTGTTTTTCGGGCTTGAAAATGAGTTACAACTATGTGGTGCAATCTCGTGGCTTTTGTCTGGTTATGTAGTCAGCTTTTTTTTTCATGTCAGTCACATTCTTTAGCTACTTAGACCGACGAAAAGCTACGCGTGCGGCCACTTTCTGAGCATGTCTTCCCTTTGCTTCTTCTGGAGTTCCTCTAATGAAACTTGTTAACACAGCTGCAGCCAAAGCTTCGAGCAGATACCGCCCTTTGGGGTATCGGTGAGCACTTCGTAGTCATTACTCACGAGTCTGCCTGCTGACGCACTGGGACAACATGAGCACACTTCCAGATTTTCTACGTCCTCCAGAAGTTCGGCCCATTGGGTGAAGGTATCTGCATTGCCAGGCGACTTGGCTAAGCGATGGTGACGGCTGCTAATGGTGACTGTCATGCCTTCTGCGACGACAACGCATTTCTCCACAAATAGCGCTCTTTTTTCTTTTCTTGAGCCCTAAAACACCACAAGACGTCTTGTCTCGCCATTCTCAACAACTTTCCGCCAGCATGCAAACAAACGTTTTCTATGTCTTGAAGCGATATGACACCACTAGTTGACGGCACGTCGGGACTTATTTCACTGTCTTCGAGCTCAGTGCTCGGAGATAGTCTATTCTTTTTCGCCGATGATATTCTGGAAAATACCCCACTTCTATCGGGCAGCTTTCGCTTCTTTGTCGCGGGCCCCGCGACAAAGCTAAGCGGGCAAGGTAAGCGGGCAAATTCGGGAATATTCGTGGAACGCGTCCTTCGACGAGGTCCTACTTTCCTCTTGCAATTTGTACCTTCTTACCATATGACGTGAGTGAAAGTCTTCAGGATGTCCTTCTCATGAAAGTGCATATCACACATACGTGAGGTGCTGGACAGTTTCTTATCCGCACGAGGAATAGCGTGGTCCCATACCTCTCGCTGCTCAGGTACACGTGGGCACAAAAGAAATGTCGTGGTGTCTCTCATTTCCTGTAGCTACTCTACAGCCGAGAACGCAACATCTGGGCATGATGAAAACACGCAACACATACAAAGCAGAACAGGGCGCGCTGAAGCACAAAACTGTTCACGCAGAAAGAAGCCTCCACAGATATCGACGCACTGCAACATGCACAGGCGATGGAGGTTACGGGAGTGACACGAGTGAGCTAGGTGTTCTGTGAGCGAGCATGCAGTGAGTGAATCAGGATGCGACAGCAGCGCCACATTTGTCGCTGGCAGCGGCGGCGCCGCGCAACATCGCTCAGTTTTGCAACTTACCTACTCTAGAAACGTTGCTCAGGAGCGTCTGCATTGGCAGCGCGCGCACCATAGCTATAATGTACTAGAATACCGTAGCCTGCGAAAGCATGTAATACCTTCTTTTCAGCGCGTTTAATGCATTTCCGATCATTTATCAGTAGATGCACATGCTACGCGCCATGGTACAAGAGTGGATATGCAGGCACGCCAAAATCGCGTCGATACATTCACTGTTTCAAGAGTCTGCTGACCCACAAAAAAGAAAAAAAAAGTGCCGCCGCCACATTCACGAAGTGAATGATGATGAGTGGGCGAAGCTCCGGAGGTAAACCTGGTAAACCATGAATCCTCCGTACATTTTGCCCACTCGATTTTATTGCAACGCTCCCCCTAGCGTACGTCGCCGCACTATATCGAACGATGACACGCGCCATATGTGGCATCATTCCTATTTTATAACACCTCGCATCTTTCATAATCAACTACACGTACCGCCGTCTAGTTTATAACATCTTGCATCTTTTGGATGGACGGACGGACGGACAGACGGACGGATGGATGGATGGACGGACGGATGGATGGATGGATGGATGGATGGATGGATGGATGGATGGACGGACGGATGTATGGATGGATGGACGGACGGATGGATGGATGGACGGACGGATGGACGGATGGATATGGCTGTACCCTTTAGATCGGGCGGTGGCTAGCGTAATACTTAATGCCGTCAGCTACAAGTACCGCCATCTAGTGAACACTGCAAGAACTGAACGAGAGGTGGCTACATACAGGGGACGCACAGCCCACGCCTTAAGGAGCTTCGCTCCTAAAAAAAGATGTCAATCGGAATTTGCACGGATCCGTCTAGCTTCTCACTCCAGCAGTGCTTTGAGCTGTGTTACATCATAAGTGGCTACTAGCGAACTAAAAAGAGAGGAGAAGTATCAAAACCGCGATTAAATCATACGCTCGTTTTGTCGGCAGCCTCTATGATAACAGAGCAGTGTTTCTCATATGAGTTTACATGCGCTCGATTGTTTCACGAGAAACCTGAGTATAAATAACGTTGTCATAACATTTATATCAGTGACGACTCAGTTTTACTATGCCAGTTTTGTGGAAGATAATAATTATTGCTTTCCGAAAGGCTTATTACATAATAAGCATATTAAAAACAACACACAAACAAGCCTGTCTTTTAATCTGCGTAAACTCGTTGTAACCAGTTCTCATTTCGTATCGACAGCTTCAATTGTGCTGCTTTCCAAATATTTTAATGGCGTAACGCCATTGCAAGCCAAGCAAACTTTGACGATGTTTTTTTTGTATTATAAGTGTAGTTCTATAATTAAGTGTCAAAAGAAGTGTAGGCAGGGAGTGGTGCATCTTGTTTTGAGAAATTGAACATCTATGTGTACACAGTACACACACCCACACTTAAATATATATATATATAGTGGGTATAATAATTCAATGGACCAGTTAGTCTTTGTTTCTTATCCGCACGAGGAATAGCGTGGTCCCATACCTCTGGATGGGACCACGCTATTCCTCGACCACGCTATTCCTCATCAGGGGATGAGTTAGTATAACTCATCCCCTGATGAAGGGAGGACCCCTCCCGAAACTGTTGGGAAATAAATATATTTATCCTTGTTGACAACGCTCCCGTTGTGCCATATCCCATACCTATATATATATATATATATATATATATATATATATATATATATATATATATATATATATATATATATATATATATATATATATATATATATATATATATATATATATATATATATATATATATATATATATATAACAGACAATAGTGCAAGGAAAGTATAGGACAGGGTGGGGGGGGGGTTTACCGGGCACACAAAGGTCACTGTAATCATTGAAGTCTTTCGCGCGCTTTTCAGAAACTGCGAAGTAACAGCTGAGACGCTTATTCCCGCGCATCTGTACCTGTGAGTACGTTTCGTGCGTGATATGCACGTGAGAAATGCGGGGCACGTTTCGATCCGCTTTCCATTCTGCGCGTGACCTTCCGATTTGTTGCTATCGTGTTCATTGCTTCGTCTTTGCGGCAAAGCCGTGACTATTTTTTTTTTCATCGTGTACGAGCAAGAATATCCGCCAGAATCTTCCGGCTTAACTGAAGGAAAGTTTTTCTATTACTGCATTTAATTTGGTCCAATTTATAAAGAAGAACATGGCAACAACATTGTCCCGAGAGGTAATTGTAAGAAGGTATCAATACGCCTGTAGAAGTATTATTTTTTCTTTATCGTCCATTTTGTCTCGGTGCTAAATACCTCGATTAGAGAAATATAAAGGCATTCTAGCATTCCTCTTTTATGGACACTTGTATGGGAGAAAGTTGGGCTGATTATCACCTTTGAATCGTATTGCTCTCGTATCCCGACTCATAATTTTACAATTATATCACGAACGAATATTTATGAGGTGCTCAACCGAAACGCAGTTACGATCTAGATAACTGAGTGCCCTTGTCATGTCAATAAAGTAAGGTACGTGAGAAGTAATTTTGCCGGATAAAAGGCTTAAAACAGCCGACCTACATTCACTCCCCACGTCATTCATAGTGAAAGTGACTGAGTTGTCATCTTCTCCTTTTTCATCATCTGAATTTTCATTATGATTTGGGAGCACGATAGCACTATCAGTGTCGTGTTCATTTACTGTACTCTCGACTGCATCCAAATCAAAGGGTCGCACATAAAGCGTAATGGCGTCTTTTTAGAGGAAACTAAGTATTCGTCAAGGTAGGCTACTAAAGAAAGAAAAAAGTGGAAATCGTCCCTGCTATGTAACGCTGCAGTGTTTCATACAAAGTACGCCAATCTCTGAACGCGTGTTGCATACTTCTTGAACAAAATTTAGCAAAACATTTGAATGTTCGTCCTTACGTTTCCCAACGTATATACTGACCATCTAGAAATTAACAGTGTGAATGGTCGACCACAAGTGACCAAAACGTGCCTGTATTGAGCCCGTGGTCTTAACAGAACCGGCGACGCTAAGTGTAGCCATAGTCTAGACGCATGGCGGCCACTTGCATGCACCCTGCTTCCCGTGTCCTGCTTCTGCGTTCTGACGAGATGATTCTTGAAACGGCATTAAACTAAAAAGCAGTGCTAGTTCTATGCAAAGAAAAGCAACTCCTTTATTTGAGTGTAACCCGTAAGCGTAGAAGGTGGTAGTCTACTGACTTCGCTTGTTGATCGGGCTGTCATTTTGAATTCTTTCTTTGTCACTGCCTTCCATGCTATACAGCCTTGAAGCTTTGAAGTACAGTAAGTTTCCAACACATGCGGATCTTTTGCTGAGGCATCGCAATTATAGTGGTCTAATATTAGCGGTGCAAATCTACAGCAGAAAAAGCCCCTCTGAGAATATGTACGCCCAAACATTGACTTTGCTTCTCGTAAACCTTAACCGGGCATTCCCGAATGAGGGCCAACTTATATAAAAGCGCAAAAAATTTTTTTTCATGCCACATGCAAGCTTCGCAAACAGCCCGGCAGCCTTTTGGATGGATGGATGGATAGATGGATATGGTTGTACCCTTTAGATCGGGCGGTGGCTAGCGCCACCAAGCCGTAATACTTAATGAACCCAAAACTATATTTATTTTTTCCCTTAAAAAGTGAGTTTGAGCATTCGTACTTTGCAGTGAAGAATTTAATTTTCATTCGTGCCTTGACTTTAGCCACCAATCAGATAACCTCCTTCTAGTTAAGTCTACTTGCTTAAAGTCTATTTTGCCCTCCCGGTCCCTAAACCCCAGCGCTTTGAAAAACTCTGCGCCATCATCCTGAACTATAGGGTGAAGCCTTTTACAGAACATTATCAAGTGTTCGGCAGTTTCTTCTTCCTCTCCACACGCACTGCATACTGTGTCTACCCCTTCGTATTTGGCCCGATATGTCTTGGTTCGCAGCACTCTCGTCCTTGCCTCAAACAGTAGAGAACTACCCCGAGTATTATCATAGATCCTTGCCTTGGCAATTTCCTGCTTAAACGTTCGATAGATCTCTAGTGTGGACTTCTTAATCATGCCCATTTTCCACATGTCAGTCTCCGTTTCCTTCACTTCCTTCTTAACCGATAGTTCTTTTTGGTTTGGCCACCTGCTGTTTTCTAAGTATTTACCAGTCAACTTCCTGGTTCACTTCCTCCATTTTGTATCGACATTCTTCATGTACAAGTAGCTGAAAACCTTCCTAGCCCAACGCTCCTCCTTCATTTCTCTCAATCGCTTCTCAAATTTTATCTTGCTGCTAGCTTCCCTGCCCTCAAATGATGTCCATCCCATATAACCTTGTACTCCCTGATTTGGTGTATTCCCGTGAGCTCCTAAAGCAGGCCTACATTTTCCACGTTGCTTAATTTATAATCTTGCTTGAACTTCTGATTTCATGCACAAGACCGCATTGCCGAACGTCAGCCCAGGAACCATGACCCCTTTCCATATTCCTCTCACAACACCATACCTATTGTAATTCTACAGTGCCCTATTTTTCATCACTGCTGCATTCCTGTTACCTTTAGTAGTCACGTATATTTCGTGTTCCCTCAGGTACTCGGTCCCATTGCTTATCCATACGCCCAGATATTTGTATTTATCTGTTATCTCAAGCGTGACCTCCTGTATCCTA
Organism: Rhipicephalus microplus; assembly: GCF_043290135.1. Lineage (NCBI taxonomy): Eukaryota > Metazoa > Arthropoda > Arachnida > Ixodida > Ixodidae > Rhipicephalus > Rhipicephalus microplus. Next base: position 167,999,668 of record NC_134702.1, on the reverse strand, counting down.
AGCTCACTACGTTCATTGTCATTGAAAATCATGACTGCTGATTTTTCCTTTACTGAATCTAAAATCTAACCTATCTCCCTCAATACCGCAGATGTCCATCAATCTCTGCAAATCTTCCTTGTTGTTGGCCATTAGCACTATATCATCTGCGTACATTAATGCTGGTAGCGCCTGATCAATAAGTTTTCCTTGTTTGACTAAAGAGAGGTTGAAGCCCAGCCCACTTCCCTCTAATTTTGCCTCTAATCCTTGTAGGTACATCATGAATAATAAAGGTGACAGGGGGCACCCTTGCCTAAGCCCCCGTTTTACCTCTGCAGGCTTGGATACCTGTTTTTCCCACTTTATAACTACCTTGTTACCTTTATAGATACCCTTTAAAAGATTAGTAACTACATGTTTCACGCCTAGTGTGTCCAGTATTCCCCACAATTCCTCTTGAACCACGCTATCGTACGCTCCCTTGATATCCAAGAATGCTTGCCACAGGGGCCTGTGTTCCTTTTCTACTATTTCGATGCACTGCGTCAGTGAGAACAGATTGTCTTCCAACCTCCTGTGTTTCCGAAACCCATTCTGCAGTTGCCCCAGCACCCCTTCATCTTCTATCCATGCCTGCAGTCTTTCCTTTATAATCTGCATCGCCAGCCTGTAGACCACTAATGTCACTGTTATAGGACGGTAGTTGTTTATGTCAGCTTTGTCCCCCTTTCCTTTATAGATCATGCTCATCCTGCTAAGTTACCATCCATCGGGAACTTCACCATCGATTATTATTTTGCTCACTGCCTCTCTCAAAGCCTGCTTAGACTTCGGACCTAATGTCTTTATCAGCCTAATTGGAATGCCATCTGGGCCTGTTGATGTACTACTAGGAACCCTTTTCTCAGCCCTTTCCCACTCTCGTTGTGAAAATGGAGCCATTGTACCACTTTATTAGTCCTTGTCTATTGTGGTGCATAAAGTACTTCTTTGTTGAAATTTTTCTGTCACCCTTGTTCTTATATATTCAATAGCTTCATCCCCTTCTAGCCTGGCACCTTGGGCTGTAGTTATAAAACTCTGCTCTTGGCTCGTCTCATTTCTTAGGGAGTTTAGATGGTTCCAAAATTTCGCAGCTGCCTTTCTATCTTTTTTATGTACTTCTGCCAGCCACTGAGCTCCCTTTCTTCTAATATTTTCATTGATCAGAACGGGGTCAGCCCTTCTACAGCTTAGAAAGGTTTCCCATTTTCTTTCAACATCAACTGTCGGTTCACCCCGCTGCTTAGCATGTCTGTGTTCCCTAGAGGCTTCCTGACGTTTTGCTATGGCTCTCTTAACTTCCTCATCCCACCAACTTTTGAATTTGTGTCTTCTTTTCCGGGGTGACTTGTTACGCGTCTTAGCAACCTCTAGCTCAAACAGTTTAATTAGATTCGTGTATGTCCACACTGTCTTATTATCCTCCGTGATTACTTTCTCAATTTGTTTAGTAGCAATTTTTATTTGCCTTTCTGAATGAAAATTTTCCTGTAGTTGCTCATCTTGTCTCCTTCCCACTTTCACTGCTCTTCCAAAACTTAGCTTGATACGTTTGTGATCACTACCCAGACTTCTGGAGCCACCTTCATCTATGTGCATTCCCCTGAGCTTATCGTACATCCTATGTGACATCAGTGCATAATCTATTGTCGACTGCAACCTTCCTACCTCCCATGTTATTTGCCCTTCACACTTCTCGGTACTGTTGCAAATGATCAAATCAAGCCTTTCATACATATCCATGATAATTTTGTCTGTCGGGTCGGTATACCTATCTATATCTTCTATGTGCGCATTCATTCTCCTAGTATAATTATCTCGCACTCTCTTTCTAACTCCTGAATGTCCTTTGATATACACTCTATCATTGCCTGGTTTTCCTCTCTGGCCTTTGTTCCCGTCCACAAGTACACAAAACCAAGGAGTGTCATTTGACCTGCCACTTTCCCTTTTAGCCATAAATGTTCCTTGCACTCCTGCTTGACCCTTTGCCAGTCTGTACTTTTATAAATGAATGCCCCTATACCACCCCCCTTTCTGCTGCCCTCTGTTCTATTACAATATTCCCACGCGTAGTCCAGATTGTTCGGAGGTTGTTCCATGTCCCTGAGATGTGTTTCTACAAAACCGTATACCATCGGCCTCTCTTCCCTTAGCTGTTCTTCTATCTCTTCCCACTTCAGCCTGTTCCTACCACCCTGCATGTTAATATACCCTACTTCTGAATGGGCTCGGCGCTCGTGGCTACGTCTATTTATGCCCCGGACTCTACCTATCTTAGACATTGGTGCCACTTTGGAATCGTATCTGTCCATAACACCTGTCGAAGAGTCTCCCTGGTTGTTTTCCTGGTTACTAGCTATCCTGCACCCCGAAGGGCTCGCTTGCCCCCCAAAAAAGCTACTGCGCGTCCTGCAAGTCGCCAACCCACCTCATGACCTAGCCGCCCATCGAAGTGAATTCTGTCTCGTTGAAAACCACCCCACCTATGCACCTCTCTGTTTATTTCCACCACCTGAAAGCCTTTCTCTCGACTCATCCGCCATATCTCTTGGTTTGCGTTGACAAACGCTCTTTGCAGGTTGCTATCACGCACCGGTACCTCCGGTATCGTGCATATCACTACCTGTACCTTAGTAGAAGTGGCGCGCATGTCATCGACGCCTTTCGCCAGTGTGGCTGCTAGTCCTGCTGTATCTTCATTTAAGACATCGTTTAAACCGCCTGAAATTATCACGAGGTTTCGTCTATCAGCTGTAGTTTTGAGTTTTGTGCTCGCTTGCCTCATGACTGCTTCAAGCTTGCGTCCTGGGAACGCCCCTACTGCAACCCTCTTGTCACCTCTTACCCTCTCTTTGATGGCTTCTGTGCATCGATTTAAATTCGAGTCCCCGGCGATCATCACATGCTGCGACTTTTCAGCTGGAGCGTCCTGCACCTGGGGGCTACTTGCACCTGTGACGTCGGCTGCTTTGTCCCTTCCAAGCCCCACCACTACCTCGCTGAAGCAGGGCCTTGCGACAGTTGAAACGGCTAAACCTGTTTTTTCCAAACTTGCTTGATCTTACTTCTCCACCGTTCTGGCTGCCGGTTCTCTACTGTTCTCTCCGTAGGCCGCTTCTTTGTTCAGCTTCGCTAGTGCTTTCTCGGTGGACTTCAGTCTTTCTCCCATTGCCCTCGTTTTCTCTTGCTCTGTCGCCAACGCAGTCTCGAGCTCATCGATTTTAACCAGCAGTTCACTTTGGGCAACCATCATTTTCTCCATTTTTTCCTCGACCTCACATTGCCTACACTTCGCGTCCGCCTCTTCTCCATCCGCTTCTACGCTTGGGTTCACTTTCAAACCCACTCCACATCCTGAACACTTTACAGTCTTTTTAAACATGTCTTTATGACACCGATTGTCCCTATACTCGATAATTACTAAACTCGAGCCGTGCACTACGAAAAAAAGAAAGTCTAAGCTCGACTACAAAAATTTGCGTGTTCAATGTACGCGCACCTCCCCCTCGGGGTGGCAAAGGAAAAAAAACAAAACATTTCAAACACACACACCCTCACTAACTATTAAATACCTGGTGACTGGCCCTCGAAAAAGCCGTACCATAAAATAAGCGCTACGAAGATTTCAACCACTGCCTTATAATTATAAAGACAAGCTCAAAACATGCAAAAACACTTATCTGCGCAGTTGATCCGGAGCGCTCGAAAAACACGTCCATCCACCGTGACAGCCCGAACAGAACATACGAAAGAATATACGTAACAGAATACGAACCGAATATACGAACAGAATACGAACAGAATATACGAAAGAGCGCCGCGGTGCGGAGAATAGAGCGGGCCACGGCTCCTTTGGAAACACGCTCTCTCTGTGCGATTGGGACGGCCGGAGAGAAACCCTCCACGCACTCACTCGCCATCTCGGAGGCCATGATTTTACACCTACTAAACGGGATGCCAGAAAGCCTGCCACGTGACTGGTTATTCTTTCTTTACCCTCTGTTGCCTCTATTTTCTTTCGAAACGCTGTTGTCATTGCCACCCACATTTTAGAGACGAAGCTCCTTGTAGCGTGGTTTGTGCCTGCCCCGTTGTCGTAGGGCACAAACCCGCTGTGGGCACATACCCGCTGTGGCACATGCTCGCATAGCAGGGGCACATACTCACCCTCTGGCACATATCCACATGTTACAAAAAACGTAGCACGGCGTCGTTATCACGCTCTTGGGGTTAACAAATCGCGGACAGCAGAAATGTGGTACATACTCTCGTTCAGTCCTTCGATTTTCCGCTGGATGGCGGTACTTGTATATGATGAATATATGATAAAAAGAAGCAAGATGGCGGTACTTGAACTGTTAACTAGATGGGCGAACGGACGCACGGACGGATGCATGAATGGGTGCAGGCACCAACGGTCTGACGCACGGAGGGAAGCATGGACGGATTGATGGACGCTTTGCCCCGCTTATCATCATTCATCCCGTGGATATGCAGTGACCTTTTTTAAGCGCCTCTTTGGTTATACGTCTGTGATAGGATGGCACCACCCAAACAGAGACCTTTAGACCATAGGCTATGCGCATGTAGTTCTCAAGATTATTTCTGGATGATTATTCAAGTAGTGTTGGCAATAGCCTTGCTTGCTTGTTCCTTGATTTATGGCTCCTACGCAATAAAGGGGATTGGCCATGAAACACGTGGTTCACATAAAAGAAGTTCTTAATTTAGGAAAGGGATGAGGAATAAATCGATCGCCACAGGAATAAGCAAACAATTAAGAATGATAGGACTATACAAAATAACAAAATAATATGTAAACGAATGAACTAATGAGAGGAATTCTGTAGTAAAATCATATTCGATAAAAAATGTAAATGCGCGCGTGCGTGCGTGCGTGCGTGTGTGTGCGTGCGTGCGTGTGTGTGTGTGTGTGTGTGTGTGTGTGTGTGTGTGTGTGTGTGTGTGTGCGTAATATGTCTGTGTGGAGTTCACGCCATTGAGAAAAATATTCATATTACCACCTCTTCAAAATCTGGGTCTAGAAGAATAAGAATTGGTTTTTTTGGCCCCTGTACTCAGGGCTACGGTAACGAAGATGTTTTATTCGCCATTGAGGAATCCATCGGTCTGTTTAAAATAATAACTAAAATATTCATACTTTAAACATTTTAATATTAGTAAATCCTACTTGAATTCACTATATCAATTAATTCTAGCTCATACCAAAAATATAAAGAAAATATTGAAAAAAATCACACCGTATCCACGGAGTGATTGCTGATGAGTAGAGCGAAGCGCTGGGGGGTTTCATCGCTAAACCGGAACCATCCACGAATATCGCACACCCCATCATCAAAGGCATGAAAAACAAGGCATATAATTCTACAAGAAAAATTATTATTTGTAAGTGGTAGCTATCCGTCGCTTCCATTCCCCCTTAATTAAAACGACTTTATGGTCGGTCAAGTGGTGGATCGATGATGGGGCGTAGAGCGATGACGAAGTAGTGGGCAGTTTTCAAAAGTGAACCATAGGTGGTCACGCACAAACAAGGGATGGACACAGTGAGGCAATCTATGGTTTTTTAACGTGCACCTGGATACAAGTACACGACCATCTTGTATTTCATATTGGCCAATTCTCAACAGTATTTGCTTTTTGATCGGTGAAGTGGTGGATCGATGAAGGGGCGTAGTGGAATGTTTGCAAGGACGTAGTAGTGGCAGTTGGCAAAGGAGGAACTATAGGCCATCATGTACATACATACATACATACATACATACATACATACATACATACATACATACATACATACATACATACATACATACATACATACATACATACATACATACATACATACATACATACATACATGCATACACATATACATAGAAGGGATGGATAGACCCACGCCTTTAGGAGCTTCGCCCCTAAAAGAATTCACCTTCTGCATATGAGCCATGATAGGAGGTTAAGAATAAGAATGTGAACAGGGAAGTACTAATGAAAAAGCAATATATTTTGTACAGTTGAGTGAGTATCGACAATTGATTCTAAAATTTTTAATGTGTTTATTCACTCTAAAAACTGCAGAGGGCATCACAGGAGTAAAAAGTCCCAGTTACTCTTCAGAGTGTCTTTCTACTCTAGCAAATCACCAGATAAAGTGAAATTGATAGACATAGCGAGTAAAACGTAGTTATACTCCTGCTTTTGGTTACCTTTACATGCGTCGGCACACCACGAGTGGCTTTCTCTATTTAATAGCCAAACATATATGCAGTAAAATGTATTGCATTTGTTTGTGGTGGCGTTAGAGACTATTAACAAAAACAAAAAACAGCGTGTATAGCGCGCGGCAGTGAACTTCAGCGCACTGGAATGCACTAATATATTAATAATATCCACATTTTTAGCTTTAAATCAATGCAGTGAAATAAGCGAGTACTATCTCATTCAATCGTTCACGATCGAAACTCAACGTGAACGGCTAGACATACCCCTTAAATTAATATTCATTTTTTTGGCTATGACTATCGCACATGGGCGATGGTGCCGTAAGCCTAACGTACGGCATGGCTACAGTGAATTATTGCGGCCTTAGTCATAGAACGTGAACAATAATGGCCAGAAAGGTTCCTTAGAGTGTGAAAAAAAACTAAATTGTTTAGTGTACACTACAAAAGCGCGATGTTTCGTATGCATAAATGACTAACTACTTAGTGAATCATTGCAAATGATGTTGATATAATCGGTTGCGCTAATCTTCCTTTTTTTTACTGTAAAAAAAACGTGTCAGAGAGAAGGTCTGATCTAACGAAGCCCAAAACACATTCGACACGTTAGCTACAGTCCGGCTGGTTTTGAGAAGCGTGGAGTCACTCAAATCTACGTGTCTAAACGAGAGAATGCTGACCCATCACCAACTTTACTTATGAAATAAAGAAATAAACAACCATTTGCGGTGTTTTTCATTTTCTCCGCTTCGAAGGATTTATCATTCGTGAGCCGAGGTGCTGCTCAGGCTTCAGCCAGCGGCAATGACTACAGTGTCGTACTTCCTCGCCTTCCCACCGGTATGCTCGTTCTGAATTCTGTGTTTCTACATGTAGGCTAATAGCTGGTCGCCCTTACCGGGTTCAAGATTTCATAGATGCTCTTTGGGACATCAATGACTTGAAGGAAATAAGCTCCATAGCACAATTTCAAATGTCTCAAGTTTGGATAAGTCACATGCAATTCAGCGCTGACGAAAACAAAGCTGGTCACAAAAGGCGAATTTTTGCGTCAAAAGTCGTCAATGCCTCGTTATCGACGCACGGAAGTGAAGATGAAGCTTATGTGGCTTCCTGAGCACTTGGAGGACGCCTATGTTCGCGAGGCACTGCAACCTTTTGGGAAGGTAAAGACAGAAAGCTGGAAAGTAGCGGACATGCAGCAAAAAATGCGGACGCTAAATAGGGATGTTCTTTTGTCCCGTGCTGATGGAGTTCACGTTGCTGATATTCCTCATATTCTTGCTGTATGCGGAGTGCAAAGCCTTGTCATGATACGTTGACGGCAACCACTTTGCCTTCGGTGCGGTAAGGTTGGTCACATCCGTAGAAACTGCAGGACCCCTCGCTGTGACGACTGTCGACGCTTCGGTCATTTGGCCGAGGATTGTGTTGTAACACAATCCTCGGCCAATATATTGTCACGGGGTCCTGACGTGGCCGAAGACAGGAGACATTATGTTGGGATTTAACTGTTCATTTGGGCGAACCTGTGCCCGGTAAACGGAAAGTCCGATTACAGTAGCAGTCTTGCACAGATAGCAGTGAATGGAGCGTCGGCTGTCTATCAACTGACAAGCGGCGAAGTGCGTCGGCAATTATACACTTGCCATCGAATGATCTAGCGTTAATGCTAGCGGTGACGTAGGTTCCTGAATAATCTGTGTAGTTCGCGGAGTGCGCGTGATCTTATTGAAATGATCTACCACAGTCCGGAAGCTTCTCGAAGACTGCAGGCGTGGTTTGCGCTGAGAACCGCGTAGTGTATTGGGGCGATAACAAAACTTACGAAAAGAAACGTGGCATTGCCCCCCTCAGAAAAAGGCATCGTCCCAATGCTTTAACGGAAGAGGAAAGCACAGCAATAATGCAAGAAAGTGCACAGAATAAGTTATGATACAGCAATAATTCATAAAAAAACACTCTTTCAGTTCGTTAACGCGCATGAAATGACTTTAGGCGTGCGACATGGACGACTTCAGGTCGCGATCGGCGTCGTTGAGAGGTCGTAATACCATCGGGTCCAACCTTGTAATCAAGTGGGCCGAGACGTCGAACTACCTTGTACGGTCCGAAGTACCATCGCAGAAGCTTTTCACTGAGCCCACGTCGGCGTGTCAGCGTCCACACCCAAACACGTTCACCTGGCTGGTATTCCACGAAGCGTCGTCGAAGATTGTAACGGCGGCTGTCGGTCGTCTGTTGGTTCTTGATACGGAGGGGCGCGAGCTGTCGGGCATCTTCGGTGCGCTGAAGGTACTCACACACGTCGAGATTTTCTTCATCGGCGACGTTGCGTAACATGGCATCGAGCGTCGTTGCCGGGCTCCTTCCGTAGATCAATTTGTATGGAGATATCTGCGTCGTCTCCTGCACCGCCGTATTGTATGCGAAGGTCACGTACGGAAGAATGACGTCCCACGTCTTGTGTTGAACATCGAAGTACATTGCCAGCATGTCGGCGATGGTCTTGTTTAGCCACTCGGTGAGGCTGTTGGTCTGTGAGTGGTACGCTGTCGTACGTCGGTGGTTTGTCTGGCTGTATACCAAGATCGCTTGAGTTAGGTCAGCAGTAAATGCCGTTCCTCTGTCGGTGATGAGGACCTCCGGCTGTTTGGATTTTGGGGCCTTCCTAAGCTAAGCTGTCCTAACGTTATTCAACCTCGCGGCGATGACGGAATAGTCGGCTCCAGTATCGACGAGAGTGGTCACACCGTGGCCGTCGATAAGAACGTCGAGGTCACTAGTTCACCGTCTCGCGTTGCAGTTAGGCCGTGGCGTCGGGTCACGGCTGCGTCGGCTTGTTCCACTGTTTCTATGTTGCGTTGTCAGGCCAGCTTTGGTGAGTGAGGTTTCGTCGTCAGGGCTTTGCCTGGTTGGCGTGGTGTTCGGAAAGCTCTGTCGCGGCGTCGTCGGAGGATCTTTGGTAGTTCTCGTCGCACAGCAACCGCACCCTCATCGGTTGCTGCCCTTAGTTTCCCGGATGCGGGCTAGGAGACCGACCCTGCGTTGGGCCAGAGTACTGCCGGTGGTGCGGTAGTACTCTGCACCTCTGTGGTAGTACCCAGCACCTCCACCAGATGCCACGGGGTCGTGACGTGGCCGAAGACAGGATACTTTATGTTGGCCTTTAACTGTTTATTTGGGCGAACCTGTGCCCGGTAAACGGAAAGTCCGATTACAGTAGCAGTCTTGCACAGATAGCAGTGACCGGAGCGTCGGCCGTCGATCAACTGACAAGCGGCGAAGCGCGTCGGCATTTATACACTTGCCATCCAATATTCTAGCGTTAATGCTAGCGGTGACGTAGGTTCCAGAATAATCTGTGTAGTTCGTGGAGTGTGCGTGATCTTATCGGAATGATCTACTACAGTCCTGAAGCTTCTCGAAGATTGCAGGCACGGTTTGCGCTGAGAATCGCGTAGTGTATTGGGGCGATAACAAAACTTGCGAAAAGGAGCGTGGCAATATGATATACACGAACAACCTATGACAGCGCTCCCAACAGCCAGATGATAGCCTACAAGAGTATATTATGGATGCCACCAAGGTTCTGGACGCAACTTCGCCAAGTTCAGATGCTGCGGGCTCTACCACAAAAATCGAGAAGAGAAAAGAAAGTAACGCGCCGTTGACACAGTTTAAACTTCTGCGTGCTAAGAGCCAAGTAAATCACGCAAGCAGCATACCCAAAATTGCCCCGCACAACCCCAAGCACAAATAGAAGTCCATAAGAATAGCCGCTGTTGCGCTGACTCATAAAAGCACTGCACAGCCGCCAGTACAAGAGCTGCAGACACTCTGGGCCGGATCCCGCAGAAGATTCTTCATCTGCTTGCGCTGCAGCTCCGCAGCAGCCTTTTCATCATGGTGTGGTGTCAGAAGATAATATGCAGGTCGTCTCTATGGATGCAACAATACCGAAACGTCGTGCATCGCACAGCTCGGATTCAAGCAAAGGAGGTCACGCCGTCGCCGAAAGTCTATCCCCAAAGGGAAGTGTCGGTGATCCCGATTCAGAGGCCTGGTGGGGGTTCAAGGGAAGCTTCACCACCAACTTTTGGGAATAATTAAGTGGGACGATAAGTGCAACAGAAGGTAGTCACCATGACGCAGTCTTAGCGACTTATCTTTGCTACTTTGAACGTATGTGGCCTTAGGTCTTCGCAGAAATAGGCCCAGCTCTGTAGACTTGTCAATCACAAGCGTCTCGACTTTGTCATCATCCAAGAGACAAAGATAGAGAGTGAAGAAGAAACTGAGAAGGCCCTGCGACCTTTTCTGTCTCAGTATATTGTGTGTGTTTCACATGCAAAAGGTTTATTTGTGGGCTGTTGGATGTTTCTTAAAAAGAGCCTACCCTGTTCAGCCTTCTGCACTAGTGTTGATAAAGGGGGCAGGTATATATGCTGTGATTTTTTGTTTCAAGGAGCGCCGTGGTGGATTATCAATCTGTATGTGTTTAATGAGGTTCCGAAACGACTTGAATCACTCGAAAAAGTACGTAATTTAATTGACGTGGACAGATACACGGAACTCATGGGGGACTTCAACTGCATATGTGATGCTAATGATCGTAATAATCCTTCTGGAAAAAGAAACAGGAGTGGCGAGATTTTATCCGGTATTGTAGATAAAGTAGGACTAATTGACATCGAGGTCTTCAAACTGGCAACGGCATATACAAGAATACAGGGCAGTTTTCATGCTCCCCTTGACCGTATTTACGTGTCCTCATCACTCCTCTCTCGTAAAATGTCCTGCAGCACCGAAGCTGTATTTTTCTCAGATCATTGTATTGTTATTGCAAAATTGGTGAAAATCGTCACCAACAATTCCGTCCACAGTGGGCCCTTTGGAAAATGAACGCGAAGCTCCTCTGTGATCGGGAATTCATGAATCGTGTCCAGATGGCAGTGAGGCGATCTTTTTCAATTGGTTTGCATATTTTCGCAGCTTGGGAACTTTTTGAACAAGAAGTCCGTGCGTTAGTTTAGAAATTGGGGCTGTTCAGTCTTTCCATAGAAAGAATGATGAAGAGAGACTTCTTAAAAGTCTTTGCAATCTTTTTGACATGAAAAGCGATATGCCAGGAAAGTACACTAAAACATTGATAATATTAAATGCCAGCTTCAAAGATAAGATGCTGCTCGCTACCAAGGGACACGTATTAGATCTCAAAACCAGCACGCCTTCAGCTCTGAGCAACCGACGTGCCAAGCCATGCGATTTCTAATGTTATTCCTGACTGGTACTCTAACGGTGGGCTCATGAAATGTACAAGAGACATTACTGTGGGGTTCGAAACGTACTATAACAGTTTATTTAGCTCTCCCTTAGATTATCCAGACGTTCACTTCAAAACTAGCTTTGTTTCTCTTGTGAACCCCTTGAAGGACAATGATTGTGCAGTAATTAATGAACCCATTACTGTATAGAAAATAGTGCAGGCAATCGATAACTTGCCTTTATTGAAAACTCCTGGCCTTGATGAAATCACCAGTGAAAATTAAAAAGCTTTAAAAAAAACGCTTGCTTCTATACTGCAGGATATTTTTCAAATAAGTTATGACATGGATACACTCCCACAATCTTTCTTGCAAATGCCACACTGTATTAATACCAAAAACAACTGCCAAGAAAAAACTTCGCTCCGTCAAAGGCTACGGACCAATATCGCTGTCAAACGTGGACTACGAAATTTTCGCAAAGATATTATCAAATAATTATTATAACTAAGTTACAATTTGCGTGGGTATCATCAGACATGTGGAATCAGGGGTCGATCCATACAAACCAATATGCACATCGCTCGTACAGTGCTTCAATACTGTCGTAGTTTTCAAAAACATCTTGCAGTGCTACAGACCTTGCAAAAGCCTTTGATCGGGTTCGTCATTCCCTCCTTTTTTTTTCTCTTCTCGAACATTCCAATGTTGGCAAAGTTGTTCTTAAAGGCGTTAAACTGTGCTATAATGAATGCTCAACTCGTCTGATTGGGAATGCTCAACTCTCCGAGCCTGTTCTCATTCACTCTTCTGTAAAACAGGGGTGCCCGATGTCACCTCTTTTGTTTGCACTTTATCTAGAACCACTGTGCTTAAGCATAATACATTCGAGTTGCAATCATGGCTTCAGTATATTAGGCAGCGAATTTAATGTGCGTTAGCTTTAGAAATTGGGGCTGTTAGCTTATGCAGACGATGTCGCATTCTTTTGCACAGATAAGTCAAGGGTCGAAAATGTGGTATCTATTATTGAAAAGTTTGGCATAGTATCAGGCGTTCGTTTAGGTGCATCAGAGCTTAGGACTGGTTTGGCTTGCGGGTAGCATGCCAGATTACTACGCAGGGATTAATTGGACAAGAACTCCTCCGACGTACCTCGGCATACCATTGCATGCATATAGATTCAGTGCGCATTACTGGAAGGAGTGTGTCTCTAACCTACAACGACAGGCCCAGACATTTGTTCCCTATGAACTTTCAATCTCTGGGAGAGCTGAACTTTGGAATGTTTTCTTAACAACCAAGCTTTACTATGTATTGCAACTTATTCATTGCGCAAGATTTTATATACAATGTTTTCATCGGATTTTCGCTACTTTCATATGGCCTTCAACTTTTGAGCCCATGCGTCGTGACAGTATATTTAATCCAGTTAGTGACGGTGGGTTAGGACCTTTATCTATGACAAATCGTGTCACAATTCTTCTTTTTCGAGACGATTCCCATCCTGTAATCTGTTCCTTCTTGCAGGTTACACTTGTTGATTGCTTACCAGACCTAATTGTTTCATCAAACTTCTCCGAACGCCAGTGTTTGTGGGGATTCATGCAGGAAGTTTACCTCCCAGTTCACTTCCTTAAAGCTCGATTTTCTGTAGACTACCTGTACACAGCATCGCGCAAGGCACTGAATATAGATTTACTAAGTATGCTCTTCCCCCTTCCGTTGTACCACTCACTGTACTCCAATCTTCCAGGCTACGACGAGTTGAAGCGTTCTTTTATAAACTTCACTCCGAAACATTGGCGGTAAACACATGGTTAAAAAGCATGGGTGTTTTTATTCTTTCTGTTAACTGCCGTCTATGTGATGTGTGAGAAACGATTGAACATTGCTTTGTTATCTGCAAAGATGCCATACTGTTTTGGGATGTCCTTCAGCGAGCACTGAAAAAAAAACGTCTCGTCCTTAATTCCCACACAATACGTTATCTTCTATCAACAGCACTTGATGAAGCGCCATATATGATATGTTTTTCCTTATGGGTATGCACAGCTTGTGGAAGACACAAATGCAGGACCGCAATGCAGAGTCCACCACCTCTTCAAGCACACACTTCATTCAAATGGCTATTCACCTCAAAGACATTTACAACGAGCTAGACTTTAGGCCGGACTGGTTTTCTATTTCGGAGAGCTGTTTCACCTCACCCCTTTCTTGTTTGCAGAACACGATGTGAAGAACTCTCGATGTAAAGAACTCACATTGTGTTAGCCATTGAGTGTTTATGTGTGATGCTTGAGCGCTTAATGGCACCATTTGATTGTACGTTTGTTTGCTCGATTTTGTGTTTATTACGCAAATTCTTTATTAAATACCAATAAAAAAATCAGTGCGTTGTAGTGGTTAGCGTGTCAAGTTCTTAATCTGAAGTGCATCCAGAGGTCGAAGCTTCAAAGTGAACTCAGGTATGTTTTTTTTCTTTTTTCGTTTTTTTGTCGTACTGCTCGTATATAGCCATCCTTACGATCCGCCCACGCAGAGATCTGTCAAAAACAATTAAAAGGGCCAATTCTGGCTCAAGTTCTGCTATTTTAGGGGCGAAGCTCCTAAAGGTGTCGGTCTGTCCACACCTTGTGTGTGTGTGTGTGTGTGTGTGTGTGTGTGTGTGTGTGTGTGTGTGTGTGTGTGTGTGTGTGTGTGTGTGTGTGTGTGTGTGTGTGTGTGTGTGTGTGTGTGTGTGTGTGTGTGTGTGTGTGTGTGTGTGTGTGTGTGTGTGTGTGTGTGTGTGTGTGTGTGTGTGTGTGTGTGTGTGTGTGTGTGTGTGTGTGTGTGTGTGTGTGTGTGTGTGTGTGTGTGTGTGTGTGTGTGTGTGTGTGTGTGTGTGTGTGTGTGTGTGTGTGTGTGTGTGTGTGTGTGTGTGTGTGTGTGTGTGTGTGTGTGTGTGACATGCTGTTGTGGCCGTCAGATATACTGGGTTCCGAGGCGGTCTAAGAAGAACGTCCACACACTTTCAGGATCAAGAAAGGACTGCCAGACCCTTTTTTAACATTACGTTCCTCGAGCGCCCGCGAAGTCAGCGCCGATCTACTTCGTTTTCCTCGCGCAAAGACGCTAGACACGCACCGAGCGTCGTCTGCTGTTGCTCGTCACATGCACGGGTTTGGAGAGTGGTCGCCCCGACTTCATACACAAAACAATAAGACAGACACAACTAAACTAACTTAAACAGTCCTATCTGTAACTATTTAGAAAAGTGAGCAAAACATTGTCTATCCACTTTCAGGCACACAAAACTATATACAAGCACCAACAACTATTTACACGGCACGGCACCCATGTACACCTTAGTAGGAAGCAATGGGTTGCTCCATGTGAGCAATGGAGCTCAGATATGGCCTTAATTTTTCAACATACATACATGTATGTATGTTGTGGCGGGTGTGTTCATCTTCTTCTTCATCTTCTTGTGGCGGGTGTGTTTTTTGGACGGGTACCCGATTGTACCCACACTGGAGGTGGTCGCGAGCCTCTGTAACACAGCGTCTGGGGACGAGATACCTCGGACAAGAAAAAGAATGAAGATCACACGAATGGAAACTAGTCTATTCTGTCATGGTGTGTTCACAAGGAAGGCTAGCACCATAGTTCGCTATGCGAACAGAACAGTGCCGGAATGGCTGGGAGAATGGTAAGCTCCTGTAATCTGATGACTCAGAAGCGATGTCATTAGGAACGCATTCCTTGAGACAGGACCAGACAGACAAGGCAGCATTGGCAGGAGGTGCTTGCGTCCCTCTGTAATCCAGCGTATCTGGATGCCGCGGCTTGGGAGTCGGTCCTTGCACGCCAGGCAGAGAAGTTTCCGGTCCATTCTATGATCCAGGTGCCTGGACGGTATGGGTGGTGGCACGCCCACGTAATCCAGCCTAGTTGGAGCCGTGACCTCGGGTCATCCCCTCCCCACCTCCCAGAGGTGCGCCACGGGCAACATGTGAGTGGATTCGGATGCTCACACGGCTAAGAGGGAGGGAACAGCGGGGAGTCCACCTCGCCCTCACGGTTCTCGTGCAGAGCTTCCCGCTGGCGTGGCAATCCTACGCAGATGGTGGCACTCGAGGGTCGCTAGTCTGTTGGCGTTATGCACAGAGCACGGCGCAGCGCTTGCGGTCCAAAGGAGCTCTGCTATTTTGATAATGGAACATTCATTGAAAGCCGCCGCTGAGTAGCGGTGGCACCAAGCCTTAGTTGATAACGAGTGGCGGCAGGTTAGTGTCGCCGCCACTCGGCGGTGGGTTTCAATGAATGTTCCATTATCAAAATAGCCAAGACTCTTTGGGCCACAAGCCCACCGCCACGCTCTGCGCATAACGCCAACAAAGACTAGCGACCCTCGTGTGCCACCATCTGCGTAGGAGTGCCACGCCAGCGGGAAGCTCTGCACGAGAACCGTGAGGGCGAGGTGGACTCCCCGTTGTTCCCTCCCTCTTAGCCGTGTGAGCATCCGAATCCACTCACATGTTGCCCGTGGCGCACCTCTGGGAGGTGGGGAGGGGATGACCCGAGGTCACGGCTCCAACTAGGCTGGATTACGTGGGCGCGCCACCACCCATACCGTCCAGGCACCTGGATCATAGAATGGACCGGAAACGTCTCTGCCTGGCGTGCAAGGACCGACTCCCAAGTCGCGGCATCCAGATACGCTGGATTACAGAGGGACGCAAGCACCTCCTGCCAATGCTGCCTTGTCTGTCTGGTCCTGTCTCAAGGAATGCGTTCCTAATGCCATCGCTTCTGAGTCATCAGATTACAGGAGCTTACCATTCTCCCAGCCATTCCGGCACTGTTCTGTTCGCATAGTGAACTATGGTGTTAGCCTTCCTTGGGAACACACCACGGCAGAGTGGACCAGTGTCCATTCGTGTGATCTTCATTCTTTTTCTTGTCCGAGGTACCTCGCCCCCAGACACTGGGTTACAGAGGCTCGCCACCACCTCCGGTGTGTATACGACCGGGTACTCGTCGAAAGAACACACACCCCACCCGCCAAATTACACTAGCGACCCTCCTGTGCTACCATCTGCGTAGCATTGCCACGCCAACGGGAACCTCTACACGAGAACTGTGAGGGCGAGGTGGACTCCCTTACGTATGTATGTATGTATGTATGTATGTATGTATGTATGTATGTATGTATGTATGTATGTATGTATGTATGTATGTATGTATGTATGTATGTATGTATGTATGTATGTATGTATGTATGTATGTATGTATGTATGTGTGTATGTATGTGTGTATGTGTGTATGTGTGTATGTGTGTATGTATGTATGTATGTATGTATGTATGTATGTATGTATGTATGTATGTATGTGTGTATGTATGTATGTATGTATGTATGTATGTATGTATGTATGTATGTATGTATGTATGTATGTATGTATGTATGTATGTATATGACCGCCTTCCTACAGTTCCATTTTAGCAACTGTCCGCTGCTTCATCCTTCCGAACATATTACTGCGCCCCATCACCGATCCACCACTTCACCGACCATAAAAGAAATACTGTTGAGAAGTAGCCAATATGAAATGCAAGATGGTCGTGTACTTGTATCCAGGTGCGCGTTAAAGAACCATAGATAGTCCCTGTGTGTCCATTCTTTGTTGTTTGTTGTTTCCCTGTGCAAATGGCTCGTACCCAAAGAAGGGGATTGGCCGATTATAAGGTGAATTTGCCCTAAACTTTCAGCAATGCGTCATTCCTACAAATTTTTTGTAACCTAATTTTGATTTGAAATACCGATATTAAGTTTGCAAAAAAAAAGAAGAAAAATAGTGAGACAGTAATTTAGCAAGAAAATCGTTTAGTCGCAGTGATGTATTCTTGAACGGCGAATAAAACATCCCTGTGGCTGCCCAGTGTAGAGGCTCCAAATGAAAGAAGATCAGGTTGTGATAGTTGCAAGCCCAGTCTTTGAAGAGGTGGTGCTAGTATGCTTTGCCTGAACATATCGAAACGGCGACAACGTAATAAAAAATGACTGATCGTTTCCTCTTGATTACAGTAAATGCACATAGGGGAATTCAATATGCCTGATCTATGCAAGTAAAAATTGAGGGAGGTAACGCGGCAACGAAATTTCGTGATGACAACTTCCATCATCCTTGAATTAGTCAGTTCACTGCGCCAGGGAAATAACAAGTGTTTGTACTATGGAGAAGCCGTCAGTGCAGGGTCAGATAAATTTTGCCTGATTTTAAGTGTGCGAAATCGCGCCACCGTAATGTATACTGTATGAGGGAAAATAGGAATAATTGGTGTCGAAAGGGATGCCTTCGCAAGAGAATCAGCTGTTTCGTTTAACAACAAACCTTTGTGCCCTGGTGTCCAGAATAAATGAATACTTCGGAGATGACAGGGAATCAATGGTTTAAAAAGTTTCACTATAGGTGAGTGACCAGATGCGGACAGAGAAGAGCACACTGATAATGAATCAGTTATGACTGCTACGACTGGAATGGAAATATTTACCTTTCGCAAAGCTAACATTATTGCCATGAATTCAGCCAGAAAGACAGGAAGAAAATTCGGTAAGCGAAGTGAAAATGACCAATCAAGTACGGGGCAATATATTCCAACGCCTGATTTTTCATGTGATTGAGATGCATCCGTTGCTATAATGACATTTGTTGGCAGATTCTTAAATGGTCCTGCAATAAACCATTTAAAATGCCTGTAGGTAACAGCTTAGCGTGAGTTGGGAAGATATCATGGTAAACAATTTCTGGAGAATTTTGTTGCTCAGTTAAAGGAATCAGATCACGAACGTGTACATTTACAGGCTCAAGTTACGATTGAACAAATACTATTTGTGGTTTGTGAAATCTGGGCCAATGCACGGAGAAGAATAGTTCAGGATTGGAAATAAAAATAATTTGTTCAGGGTTAAACGGTGCTTCATATAGTCGTAAAAAGGTCTGCACAGTAAGAATGTTAAAGAGACATTATAAGGTTGGTATTCGTGCTTCAATGTATAACACTGCATTTGCAGTATACTTTGGAAGTAGTTCCACCTTTGCAAACTGCCCACTTTGCAAACTGCCCACTTTGCAAACTGCCCACTACTTCGTCCTTGCAAACATCCCACTACGCCCCATCATCGATCCACCACTTCACCGACCATAAATCCGCTATAATAAAAGGGGAAGGGAAGCGACGTATAGCTACCACGTACGAATTATAAAATTTCTTGTATAAATATATACGTTGTTTGTCACGTCCTTGATGATGTAGTGAGAGATATTTGGGGGTGGTTCACAGTTTAGCCATGAAACCCTCCAGTGCTTCGCCCCACACGTCACTATTCACTTCGGGGATGTGCTGTGATTTTTTGTTGTGTGGTGTACTACTACTCTCTATAGTGTGTTTACGCTGCTCTGCTTTGGGACGCGTTATGTTACTCTGCTGAGGGGGAGGGGGTTGCTTTGAACTATTCTGGGAGAATCACTGTACTCTGCCTCAAGAAGAGGTGATTTACTCTGGAAAAGAGAGTCAAGTATGGGACTAGAAAGTACTCCCCAAAGAGAGTGCCCAACACTCTATTAGTTTTTAGATTGTTCCATAACCTCCATTACACTGAAATTCCATAAGATTTTATAAAGCCACTCAATTCTTGACCAATCCCCAACAGTGGGTATCTACCACAAGACAAGGGGAACAATAACGAGAATTTTCCGCGATTGAAGAACGAAGAAGAAATAGAAGTAGTAGTTGCGGCTGTCGTTGGTGAATGGTCAATAATCAATCAAGGGGTAAATATCAGCGGTAATGATCCCCTTGCGTCCGAGCAGCAGCTACGAAAGCCGCCACGTTAATCTCTGGGAGACCGAGATGTACTTCATCATCCATCCAGCAATGCTGGGAGTGGTGCTGCTGCTTGCCTCGGCAATCATCTGGAACAGCGGAATGGCCCTGGCACCCGGCGAGTTACAGCCACCCAAGGCAGCAGCGCCGCCTCACTGGCTGTCGGAGGTAGGCGACAGCTTGAAGCAACGGTTCATGCCAAAGCGCGCAGAGCGGCGGGATCAACACGCTGCGTACGTGCTGGGCGCCTACGCCGACGTCCGCGTGACACCGCCCGTCGTTCGGTTTCTGGTGGCGGCGAATGGGGAAGAGAAGAGGCGCCACTTTCCGCCCTTCGAGTGCCGCTTCGCATTCAACAATTCAGGTGAGCTAAAGCATTTTCACAGCGGGTCTACCAAATGAACACTTCCTTGATCTATGTCATCCGTCCGCGTCTGTACACCAACAGAAAAAAAACATGACCTCCTTCTAGTTCAGAGGAAGTGATGACATCTCATAATGACGTCATCATGAAGTCACATATCACCAAAATCGGTGACGCGGTGCCATCATGACGTCGCACAATGACGCCGTCGATTGAAATGGTCAGTCGGTCAATGTTACATCGATCACTTAGGCCGTGCAGAAAACTAAAAAGTGGTGCGCTTTCCGTGCGTGTTGCAGTCGCTTCTTGGTGCTGCGTTGGTGCTTTGAACCCCTTTTTGTGTTTGGAAATGCTCCGAAGGTTTTTTGTCAAGGGATTCTGAAAACAATTAAGAGTTTACGTTACGGAAATGAATTCATACTAATGGTTCTTCAGAACGCTTAAAGCAAAAGTATGATTTACAACAGAGTGTCAGTAACATGCGACAACAACAACAACAACAACAACAACAACAACAACAATAATAATAATAATAATAATAATAATAATAATAATGAGTATGATGATCATCATTATGCTGACTGCACCTACTGCAGGACAAAGGCCTCTCCCACGATCCGCCAGTCAACTCGGTCATGTGCTTGCTGCTGCCACTTTATACTCGTAGACTTCCTAAATTCCTCTGCCCACCTAACTTTCTGCCTTTCCTTCAGCCGATAGCCTTCTCTTGGAATGAAGTCTTTGATCCTAATGACCAGCGGTTATCTTGCCTTCACGCTACGTGCCCGGTCCATGATAATTTTTATTGCGATAGCAATTATATGTACATTCTTGGCTTGATTTTGCCGCCGGCATCATCGTCGACGTCGACATCAGCGTCACCATCACTCATATATCTATATGTATCTATATATATGAAAACGCAACAAAAAATAATCCAGAAAATATTCCGGCATACGGAAACCTATGTTGGACATCTGAGTGCGAAGCATTAACCACTGAACTACGAAAGAGCCTCTCCTCCACCGTTCAAACAACAAGCTGTTTGTATAATCACTTACCACTGTTGAAGGGCATCACTATTGCGGTTTCGACATTACCAGCAAGATGGCGCAATAAGCGCGCGTCGCCACAACATCACGACGCGGCGGCGCATGCTCTCATCTCCCACGCGTACTTAGCCTTGCGGAGAGGAGGGGGTGGACGCTCACTCGCACGCCCTTATCTCGCGGTGGGCTTTCTCCGGAACTATTCAGTTGTAGTTACCGGGCGCACAAAGGTCACTGCAATCATTGCACAGTCTCCGTTTGCAGAAAAGGTGCGCTTTTCGGACACAACAAAGTAACAACTGAGACACTTATTCGCGTTCATCTGTACCTGTGAGTACGTTTTGTGCGTCATTTGTGCAAAAGAAACGCGGAGCACGTTTAGATCTGCTTGCCATTGTGTGCGTGACCTTCTAAATTGTTGCTATTGCGTTTAGTGCTTCGGCTTTGCTGCAAAGCTGTGACGTTTTAGGGGCGAAGCTTCTTAAGGCGTGGGTCGTGTGTCTCCTGTATGTAGTAGCGACCGCTAGATTTAGTCCTCGGAATGCCCGTGGCATGGTGGTACTTGTACATGATGAATGTATCATAAAAAGATGCGAGATGGTGGTACTTGGCGTGATGGTGGTACTTGGCGTGATGGTGGTACTTGGAGACGGCGGTACTTTTGGAACCATGGCGTCAAGTGTGACACACTCTTTATGAGCCTGTCGTCACGTAGCACGTGAACTTAGTACGAGTTGGCAGCTGACCAATAGTCTCTCGTACCCAACCTAAAGGGGCCAAGTCGGCCAGTACGGGACCCTAGTTAATGAATTAAGGAAAGAAGTGCATACTTAAGGGCTCTTTTTCGGTGTTTGACACAACATTATTGAGATGTAACAAACAATAATACCAAAGAAAGTATTGAGAAATTTATTAAACCATATTGTTTTGTTATTTTAAAAAAGAGAAGCAGGTGAAAAGATACCTATTCGTGGGGAGGAACTGAACCTGCGACTTTCGAATGACGCGTTCGATGCTCTACAAACATGAGCTACTACGGAGGCTGTCTCTCCAGCCAATTTATTGTGTGCATATGTGGAGATGATGACAGTTTTCTGATAGGCCACAGAGAAGCACATTCTTGTTTGTTTATTACTGTTTATTGCCTTCTTCATATTTCCTGGACTAATCATGAGTACTTCAATTCACCCAATTTATTTATTTCTTTGACACATACGCATTTGTGAATCATGATATGGCATATAAATTAGGGCTAGCTTAAGAGCTTCGCTTTTATATTCTGTCTTGTTGGCGTGCCCCCCTCCTCTCAGCACGTGGCCGGCAGCTGAGGACGGGGACGGGCCTGGAAAGTCCCGTGACTGTGAGGTCACTGATCAAAGGAGATATAGTCTAAATCAACCACTAGATAGCACGCATCAGTACTAAAGGGAATGAAGTAGGGGAAGAAAATGAAGGAGTGGAAATAGGGCCGGAGTTTAGAGTGGGCGTCCTCGACATCCACTAAAGAAGTTAAACAGGCTACCACAGAGCCATTAAGGAAGAGACGAGGTTGAGGTAGTGGAACACGGTACTTCTGTACAGCTATTGAGAAGGGGTTTCAAACACACGGTTCGCATGTGGCCCGCGGCTTCACGAAGAATCAAGTGTTTGTGACATTGCTAAATGGTACTCGCATAATTTACTATCTTAATGTGCCTAATAGCGCTTTGTTCGGGTGACCCGCGTGCCCTGAGACGAGACTGGTCAGAAAAACTTCTGTTTCGCGATGTACCCCATGAGGCCCGCATGTGTTGAAGCACAGCTGCTGAACAAAATTTCTGCATTTCCGCATAACCACCCAGATTTGAGTCATCCTGCAGAGCAGTACCGATATGGTTCTGAAATCTTGACACTGAATCCCATTCAGAAATTATCAATAAATGAATTAGGTCAGATGGCAGCTTTAGATAATATTTTGTTCAGTGCCTTAATAAACAATACTTTGTTATATTTCTAATAATGTATTTGCGTTTATCGGGGTGATCTCATAACCACGCTTTCCTAAAACTGCCTTGCCACCGCAGAAAACACCTCAGATGTTGGTGACCCTGTACGTGCATCGTGGTCACCAATCGGGCACCGAGGTGGTTTTGAACCGTTACTCGTCAGCTGCCCCACTCGCCGGAAGGATTTGTTGCCACGCCTTGTGTCTCTAGTTTACATGGGCGTCGACGGCAACGAGTGGCTCCGGCCTCGCAAAGTTGAGCTGGTCCCTAAGCGATCCGGCACCTTCGCAGTGTGCGTCACGGTCGGAGACCAAGGCGATCCTGACCCCAGGATGCTCGCCGAGTTTCTCGCCTTTTACGACGTGCTCGGTGCCTCCCGTTACGTCTTCTACGTCAGAAGTCTCGGTACCGGCCTCGACTACCTCTCTGCGCTGCAGCGAAAGTACGAAGAGACAACGTCCACCAAGGACAAGCTGCGCGTTCGTCTGGACGTAGCGCAAGACGACGATGAAGCCGTGACGAGTTGTGTCTATGAACTCGTGACGTCTCCTTTCGAGTACGCGCTCGCGGTAACACCCCGAGATTTCGTCGTTCCCCGGCGGCACGGCACGCTGAAAGAATTCCTCCAACACAACCAGCAACACGCCGGGGCCATGACCTTTCTAAGGTACACCTTCGTCGGTCCCCGTCCGATGGCTGGAATCAACGAGTCCTCCTTGATCAGCCAGTCCAAGGTACTGAGGTCTGCTCACGCTGAGCCACCCGGTGTGACGTCGCGCGCACTCGTCAGGGTTGCGGACGTGGTGCAGATGAACGCGCGTGGTGGTTTCAGCTTAATGGCATCTGCGAGCGCGCGTGTTATGGACCCGTGGCATGCTAGCGTGTGCAGCTACGTTGAAGACTCCGAGGTTGAGCCGGATGAGAGGCTGGCGTATGACGACCACGTGCTCAGATACGGTGATTTGATGCGCCGTTCTTTGGCTTGGCAACTGCACACAGAGCGCCTTGGTGTCTGATATAATGCATCCGCAGACATGCGTTCATGGCTCTAGCAACTGTGTTTATAGGCTTAATGTCTGCATTCCTAATATACCAGCAACCAATAAACGAAGAAAAATTATTCACGTAAGCGCAATGCTACTGGTCTTTGTTCGTGTTCGGTTATCTTTTTGCACACCGAAGCTGAAAATGGCTCGAACCAATCTCCACACCATCTGCGAGCAAAACGCCGGAAGAAGTAATGTGTGCTGAAGCGTTTCAAAGCAGTGAAGTGTAATCCTTGGCATCTTCTATGTGGCCGAATAAACTAATTCATTAGAGGAAAAAAAGTTCGATATCGGTGCTTGGACTTTGGTTCGGTGCTACACGCTCTAAAGGCGAATGTTTTGCCAGGCATGCAAGATGGAATATATTTTAGCCATATAAATGTTCTCGTCTCTTCTATCCCCTCCTGTTGTTTGCGCTGTTAAGCACTTTCTCCGTCTACCATGCAGCACTAACCAGCCCAATCAAGCATCTTGTTAAATGCCCTACATTTTTCGAAAGGCAACGTGACTTATACGTAGACAAACGAAGAGAATAGCAAGGGTAGTGTCATTGGTGCCACTTGGGAGCAAGGACAAACTATTAATATAATGATATAAGGAAGGGTCCTAGGGCCTCAAACTTGGAATATGACAACATACGTTGCCACCTTGAAAAATCTCTTAATGTCTTCTCAGCAATGCATCTATGTTTACAACACTTGTGAAACCGATCAACTTGATGGCTAATACCATTTTCTTTGTTAGCTGGCTTTCCCAGATCGTGCGTTCTGCGGAAGCCACAACCTCTCGGCTCACAAACCCGATGACGTTATGGTTATCGACGTGATGCAGTTCTGCATGTCGCGGTATACCCTGAAAGTGTCATCACGTTAACCATTTTAAACTGGCCTCCACCGCGTCACCTTGTGTCCTGTGTTAAACAGCCATGCGCGTCCTCCACATTGACAAAGTGGATCGGCCCAAGTTCAAATACGACATTGCTGAACAGCTCGTTTTGCAGAAATTTAGTTGTCGGCATCGACGTCGTTGGTTGTTAGTGAATAGCGTTGTCCTTGACACTAAAACTTACAAAGACGAAAAGGAAGTAAATAATATAAATCTTGGCTTGAGTGAGAATGAAGCCCAAGCCTTGTGCATGCCAAGCAGGTGTTTTACCGCATAGCCACTCCATTGCTTATTTAGTGCCTCGGAAAAAGCCGCAAATTCACCACAAGGCCTCGACAATGAATGCGATAGGAACCAATGGATATGTCACACTAAGAACGGCGAGCAGCTAAATACTTGCAACACGCCGCTGAAGCGCACAGAACACACGACAAGAACAGACTTGATGAGCGTGAACCACGGTCACAGCTGAACTCTTACAGCGTGCTGCTAAAACACAAGAATGCATGCTAGTAAATAACGCGCTATAGCCGGACGAGCGCAAACTAACAACTGTTAGAGTTGCTTTTCCTTTGTGTTTCAGCAATGCGCTTCAGCACCAGGTTTGATTTTTTTGTCTTGGAAATTGCAGTGCGTGGAGTGGTTCCTCTGGATTCCCTTCAACGTGGTGACGTTCGATGCAATGTTTACCCAATGTTCCACATCTCGAGTAGGTACAACAATGGACCAATTGTTTAGTGCATGCCTGAAGGGCAGTTTTCAAACAGAAGCGAAATCTATAAAATTGTAGGCTGAAAGTGCACCCTTCGGGCAATCTCGTGCGTGAAACTTCACACGCTGAAGCACCTCCAAGCTCTGCACACTGCTAGCAGTAGATGGTGTATATATCAATAGCCTGGTCTTACTATTCTAGCCCTTCCAACCCTGGATTTTATTTTGGTTGCAGGCTTTTTTGTACTTGTTTTTCTGAAACTGAGGACCTTGGAAGAACATAAAAAAGAAAATTGAACCAGTGGTGCAAATTTTTATGGATAAGTGAACATGGCGGCATATTGGGTCATCATAGCTCAATTGTTGTGAAATGAGAGAAATGGCTTTGCTATTCGTGCTAATTGTACCCGACAATTAACGTCCCGTAACCGCCATTACATCACGAGATACGCCGTGGTGGAGAGCTTCGGAAATTTAGACGATCTCGTGTTCTTTTACGAGCGCTGACATAGCACAGTATACGGGCCTCCACCATTTTGCCTCCATCGAAATGCGACTGCCGCAGCTGGGATTGAACCCACAACCTTTGGGTCAACAGCCGAGCATCGTAGTCACTGTTCCACCGAGGTGGACTCTGCATACCTGCTGCTACTCACTAGAATACACAGAACGTGAAATAACGTGCTATTTTCCCAGTGGGATAGTTATTGAAACAGCTTTGGTAGGCCGTTCTTAAAAAGGCGCTTACCCGCCTCAACTTAAGCGACTCGGATTCACCAAAGACTTCGGTCAGGCGTTTGTTTTGTTTTTGTGGCCCCCACGCACACGGCTCAATTGCAATGTCAATTGAAGTTGGGATTATTGAAAAAGTATTGCCCCGAGAATGAGCAATTTTGGTATCATTGCTGAAGAGCTGTAGGGTAGAGGTGTACCGCCAGGGACGAATAGCGCGCGACGAAGTTGTTCAACGCGGCGCACATTCGAATCTCGGTGGCGCGTTTTGGAATTTAGCCTGTTTATTTTTTGTACTTAGCTCTTACTTATATGTACACAAATCAACATAACCGGGACGTGACGGCAGTGGTGACGGCAGAAGCGAGCTGAGAGGGTACGCATAATTGCTATCAGAATGAATGAGTGAAAGTGACCGTTAATAAAGGAAAAGGCAGCTCTTGGTCGCTGTTGGGAATCTGGTGGAAAACAAGTAAGAGGCATAAAAGCTGAGCAGCAGCTTAATGTCACACCTTCGCGCAGGTCAGGTGACCTCTCCAACACTATTCAAAACAGGCAGCTTTGACGACCGTATATGGAGAGAGCTTTCTGAGCTTCAAGGTCTGAATTCAGCAGAGTGGTGATGTCGGCTTGCAGCAGATGTTGAATGTGTGGTCTGCCTTTTGTGAGCGATGCTCATGTCCTAATCAGGGGCTCTAATTCTGATCGGCAAAGCGCTCGGCCGTGTGTGCATCACACAGAAGCATTGCCACTTGAAGGTCGGTTAGTTTGCGGCTATTTGTGTATGTGTGTTGTGTATGATGAGTATGCTCATCTTCATTACAACAGAACGTCTTTCACAGTTGCCAGCTTCGTGGCTACCTGAATAAAAACACTAAGCAACATAGGGAAGCAATATGACCCTTGTTAACCACAACCAAAACAGGACAAGGAAAGAAAAAAAAAAGCAAGCCAGCAGTTTCTTTTTGTTACCAGCAGAAAGAGTGTAAGAATCTTTCATCGCTTTGTACCCATGCAAACTTGAGCGTTTGACGCCCAGTTTTCATTTTTTTTCTTGCATTTGAATTTATGAGGCACTATTTAAATAAAGATAGTTAGCCCAAGAACAGGTAGGTCACCATAAAAGACATGGCTCCGACATCCAATATTATTTGATGAATCTAAAAGTCAGCTACCACAAAAGCTAAACAATTTTCCGAAACTGTTTTCAGAACTATAGAATAAAAATAAAAACTTAGTCTTGAGTGGCTGCACCATCTAATTAAATTAGACGCAGGAGTATTTTACAGTATTAACAAAGATGAAAATCTCCAGCGAAAAACTGAAAATTATGACATAAATATAGCCCAAATCATTCGCAAATGCCAGAGCGCCAGCCAAGTGTGATGCGAAAGGATAGGATTGAGGCACAACCTACCCGCAGGTAGCGTTAATAGGCGCTTCGGTGTTCTGGGAATAATTTTCACAGTGTGTAACTTGATGATGATAATGCTCCTTAGATGATTGGCACCTACTCACTGGATGGAATCGGCAAAAAGTAAGGTAGATCGTTCAGTCTAGGCTAAGCATTTTAAAATGTTAATAAAGCTTACGGATGCAATTATAATAAAGCATTACTTATGAATAACTCACATTTTAGCTTTCATCATATTGTGTAACCTCTTAATCACCAAAGATCTTTTTAGTAGGATCACAAAGTGAAGAAATATTAGCGGTTGATTCAGCTAATAAACATATTTTTCTCGGATATGAACTTTTCGACCGCATTGAATATATTCTTGCCTGAGTGTCCCAGTTAATTCACAAGATTCCATTTTTATCTCTATAAGCATCAGGGGCAGCGCCAAGATTTTTTTTTCACTGAGGGGCCATTCATGACAAGTGAGTTCGTTCAGGGGAGCAGGGAGTCTTGGAACGTATGCGTTGTGTTTTGTCTATGCTTGCTCTTGGGGGGGGGGGGAGGCAAAGGGGGGCAGGCGCAAACCTTGGAGTGGGCAGTCTGCTGCCACTGGTGGCACCTCTGATAATTATCGCCATCGCTTTCAAGGGGCCATGGTGATAGAGGTTCGACGAAGAAGAAGATGAGAAGCAAATGGTCCTCAGTTCGCCGTTGTCCTGAAGTACCGAGATGGGCAACGTGATCAGCGCAGCGTCAGAGGATGCGAGTGACGGCGGCACGAGCCGGCTCGTCGCTGCCAGCGAGAGCTCGGCCACAACGGTGGACGCGGCCACCACAGGCCTCGCAGGACAGACGTCCCAAGATGAGGCTCCTGATGCTTCCGAGGCTCCGTTGGACCAGCTTTGTGAGTCCGATTTCGGGGGACAATCGTTTGAACGAACGCGGTGGGCGAAAATTCTTCAGCACTGCGGATACTTAGATCCAGGTACGCGTTAAAAAACTACAGGTGGCCGAAATTTCTGGAGCTCTCCACTGTGGCATCCTTAACTGCTTTAGGAGTGGGGTCACCAATCTTGGGATAATATACTATTTATTGCGGTGCATTTCGTGGCATGTTGGTCCTCTAGCTAAGTAGTGTCACACTGAAACGCGAAAATTTAGGGCCACATAATGCAGGTACTTTCGTTTTCACCATCTACAGCCTGTGCAATATCGGCGTAATCGCAACTCGAACCATATACAGACAGCATTACCTTTATTGATGATCATCAGCTCTTCTGCCCCAATAAACAATTCTTTGCCTTTTTAATGACGAGATACGTAGCAAGATGACACAGTTCGTTGCCAATCTCTCATAGCAGCCATTCTAATAATAATAATAAAAAATGCCACATTTCAATTTGCGAGGGTTGTACTCGCCCATTATTTGGCAATGCCCGTGTACCTGAATGCATACATAATAAAAAAGCATTCGATGGTACTCACGAGACTCTGCCGAACGTATCTGGCAAATGCTTCAGTGAAGGACCACAAACAGATAAAAAATCACGTTATTAGTGGTTTGTACATTGCAACAGTAGGACTGAGAGGCCACTTATGACAAAGTGTATAGATACCTCGATCACCTCATAGCACAGTACGTCAGGGAGCACACGTTGGCTAAGGACCTCTCAGTCGAAATAAAAAAAAGAAATTGCTTGGTCAGGGCAATAAACTAGAAGGAAAGATAATCAGTTGTTAATATCAGTAACAGAGTGGAATTCAAGAGATAACAACTATGCGAAAGACGGGTAGGGGCGAGAGGCAGAAAGTTAGGTGGGAAGACGAGATTAGCAAACTTGCGTAGATAATGTGGCTGCGCCAAGCGCAGGTCTGAACTCTTCGGAGAAACATCTGTCTGCAGTTTGCGTAGTCAGGCTGATCATTAAGTTTTGCCCCATTCTCGACAGACCCTTCGACGGAGACTTTCGGTGAGCAGGCCGGCTGGAGCAGCCCCAGGAAGCGTGATTCCGACTCTGCGCTGGTCCTTTCGGTGTCGTGCACCCCCGAAGAGAAGGTTGCACCTCAACGTTCGGGTCCCCGGCTCATTTTGGCGACGCCTTCATTGTTGGCTGCCACGCGAACCCTGACGTCACCCGCGTGGCTGTCGTCGCCTTCGGACGAGGAACAGCCGCTTCCGATCCCTCTAGAGTACGACGGAGGCAGTCTACCAGTAGAGACGGAGCCCCGCCGTGAGCCCCAGGTATACAATAAACATCAGCACCCCCTTCTGTCATGGCGTGCACTATTGTGTACGCGAACTTTGATGGTGCGTCACACGCTGCGTGTGTCTTTAAATGACCTGAAACTCGGTGTGTACACTTCTGCAGGCTTCCCGAGTAAATAAAAATAAATAACCTAATTTCAGTTCGCGGCATATCGCTGCAGATGATGACTTTGCTGGAGACACTACCATGTTCGCCGATCGTTCGACATTCCACCTTACAGGACCAATGTGAAAAGTATTTTTTCCGGTGCTCGCAATGAATACAACAAAAAAATAAACTCCGTTTCATACATCAGGTGCAACGCTGTGCAAGCGAGAAGTTTCGCCAGGAAGATGTGCGAGTACGTGCGTATCGCGCTTAGCTTTACTTGTTCTAAACGCTTGTGCGGGCCGACCGCGTGATGCATTATGACGGGCTGCAAAAGAAACAAGGAAGAAAGCAAACTGATGCTAAGTGACCCACAACAACTTAGGTATTTGGCAACCGTGTGCTTGGGGTTCTTTCCGTTTGATAGAGAAAGCATCTTTATTTATCCCTGAGCCTAAAGACGAAAAGAAGTCACAAAAAAGTCATAGCTTTGCAGCAAAAGAGAAGCAATGAACGCGATGGCAACAAACTGGGAGGTCACGCGCCGAATAGCAAGCAGATGGAAACGTGCCCCGCGTTTCTCACGCACAAATTACGTACGAAACGTACTCACAGGTAAAAATAAATGCGACTAATCGTCTCTGTTGTTACTTCGTGGTGACTGAAAAGTGCGCCCTTTTCGCAAACGGAGACTGTTAAATGATTACAATGACCTTTGTGCACCCGGTAGCAACAGAAACGTTCTAGCGAAAGTCCAACGTCAGCCAAGACGTACGATCGTGCCCCCCCCCCCCCCCCCAGCGGGATAACGGTGCGTGAACACGCCTCCACCTTCTCCACTCTGAAGGGAAAAGCACGCGTGGGATAATAAGACACACGCTTCCACGTGCTCATTCCGCCATTTTGCTGGTAATGTTGAAAACACGATAGTCCCCCTGCCCCCCACTCCCTCCCGACATTTCCATCACCAGCGGTAAGTGGTAGATATTGGGTGCGAGGACATACCATGGCGCCACCATGCGGAGGCGTCCCTGTGACGTACGTGGTTGAATTTGTTCCGCCGCCTTCTCGCGTCTCCTTCTTTTCTATTGTTATTCTTGTATTTCACTCAACAAAATCAGTAAGGTACTGCTGCAGCTTTTTTCCTGACTCTACGAAGTGTTAAATAACTGCCCCAGAAAAGTGTTACGCTTCTCACAATACCTGACTACCGACGGCGTCTGCTATGGACACCTATGTGAACCACCCACTTTTTGACATAACGAATGGAATGTGGCTGCGCGCGCCGCCTCTTTAAAATGTGATGACTCATTCTGTGCTGAAATTGAGATTCAAGTGGGTATTACCAATAAAGAAACTTTGCTGCAAGAAATGCGTGCAACCACCCTACTTCATTCATTGTAGGTTTGCATCTAAAAACGGTCCGCGGTTGACATGAAAAGCATGCGCCAACCACATTTATATTTAACACACATAATCTTTATAAGCACAGTGCAAGCGATTCCCATCTTTGTCTGAAGCAACACAGCATTCTTACAGCCGCATGCAGCCGCAGCCTTTCTGTTATGATTACGTGTAAAACTTGGGAATCACGCACGCTCGCGCCTCATTCGGAGTTGTTACTTTTCTCTGTAGTACGCTCCTGATACTTATTGCACGAAATTTCTACGGTGGTCACACGTTGCACATTCGATCTCCATCGATCCACACATGGGTGAAAACTAATATAGGTTGGTTCACTGCCAGAGCTTGTACAAAGAAGTAAATCGTGATATGAAAAATGCTATCGGCTAACCATATCATTTTACGCCCTTGAGCATGCTACGACGTCTTGCGTATTGTGATCTAAACGGCGATTTCATGTTTCCATAAAATTGTCTGTGTCCAGTTTTTGTTTTCTTTTTTTGCAATTTCATTCAAGCTGTCTGATATTTCTCGGAAGCTCTTTGAAGACGAATTTGTTTTCGAAGCTGACCAAGTTTCAGCTGTATACAAAAATATTCAGAGGAAGTGACACTGGCTATGGGCCAATTCTACAGACATAATCTATGAGCAAGGAAACCTGCGAGCTAAAGTCGCGGACCCCAGGCACGTTGGCAGATTTTTTTCGGAGGGGGTACCACCTTGATTGGAACAGGGGGCCATGCAGACAGGAGTAGGTAATCTTTATTTTGTGCGCTATATACCATGGGAAAATTTAGGAAAAATGGAGGGCGCGGGAGCAAACCCCGGCTGTGGCGGCTGCATTTCCGATGGAGGCGGAAACGTTGTAGGCCCGGGTACTCAGATTTGGGTGCACGTTAAAGAACCCCAAGTGGTCAAAATTTCCGGAGCCCTCTACTACGGCGTCTCTCATAACCAAATAGTGGTTTTGGGACGTTAAACCCCACAAATCAATCAAGGAATAGGTGAGGGGGAGTGGGGCACGGGCTTGGTGTGCTACTCTCTGGCTACGCCACCGGTGGACGGAAACCCTTGTGATCAGGTTCACTCATGTTGACAGACGCCGGGAGAGGAGGATGGTGGCGGCTCAAAGTGCAGCGAGAAAAGTAAGCTTTAGCATAGACTGGGGCGCACATGTACGATCTAAGAAAGGTTTTGTCGAACGGTCTGGCCGAACACGCAGAAGCAACTGGCCATAAAATAGACCGGAATAGGGTTAAAATAACAAAAATAAAGGGAAAGAAACTGGACTTCCAAGCTACATCTTGGCTGTCTGACAATTCAGAGTCCTATTCTAAAAGATACATAATCGGACTCTTTGCACGTTCATTTTGAATTGTGACCGAGGCTCCCATGCGGGAACTGAAACGTTCTGCTTTTATGTGAACATTTAAGGTCAGTGTTCATTATAACCCCATGGGCTCAATTTTTTAACAACCACAACAACGACGAAAAAGAGAGGTGACAGTAGAACTGCCAGTGGCCGCGACAGTGGCAGCGCGTACGTAGCGCACTGTGGCACGCTGCCGATAGCGTTTACTACAACTTTCCACATTGTGTAGTCGGTAGAAGTCGGTACAGATGAAGTCGGAGCAATACAACGCTGTTCAAAAATGAGAACACCGTGAAGTCGCTGTTAAAAACAACGAATCCGACCACCAGCTTTCCTTCACCAGAGCGGGTTGGTATCATGTGATCCAACCCTGCACGTCACAGCGATTGCAGCGCTCGTGCTTTCAGTGGTGGGCCTCGCGCACAATAAATAGCTTGACGTTCAAGCGTTGAAGGACGTGCTCCTCGGTGGCTGAGTGGTTAACGCCTCGCAATCGACTACACGTTCGATTCCACGTGCCGGAGTCTTTGAAGATTTTTTCTTGCATTTTCATATAATACGTATACATATACGGTGAGTGAAGGCGACGGTGAGCCGGCGGCCAATATCAACGGAGAGTGTCCATATAATTACTACCGCAGTAGTATGGGAGGGAAAAATCAGTGATTTATTTCTTGGTGCGAATGCACCAGCTGCAAGAAGGCTTGATAGCCTTCCCAACTTTGTACCTGATTTCTGTACGTAAACAAATATTGCTTCTGTATACGAGATCTGGTCAGAGATCATAGGCACACGAATGGTGTCGTCCTTATGTACAGTGTCAATTTTTATGAAAAGCAACACGCGAACGCGTGGCCCGTGCGTTCCAGCGGCAGCTGCGCGTTCAAGCGGGGGCAATAGCAACCACAGCCTCTATTCCCGTCATCTAGCGGTGAGCAAGACAACCGTCATTGGTGATATCGGACCGGCGGCAAGATAACAACCACCTTCCCCTCCCCTTCAAGGGGATTACATAAGAGGCCGGGCGTAACTTTTCGCCGGTTCCATATCACCAAAGACCTGTTTTGTTGCTCGCCACTAGATTACGGGTATAGAGGATATGGTTGCTATCACTCCCGCTTGAACGCGTTACAAGCAGCCGCCGGAGCGCGCAGGCCCCGTGTTCGCGTGTTCCCTTTCATAAAAATTGACACTGTACAACCAAACTTACAACCGAGCCTGCTTTCTGTTAACGCAAAAATCGATATGTGAGTAGGTCTCACTTATCGAGGAATACCTTGCTGGAATGTTCCCCTCTGAATTTTCTGTACGTAACCACACCACTATTAGTGTTCATCTTTATCATTTGCATGGTGATGAAAGTATTGATAAATGTATATTACATGCACGATGGCAGTTCACGCTGAATTCAACGTTAGCCATTTGTATGAAAGTAGTGCGGATCATGAAGAAAATGAGACATCATAAAGTAAACTTATAATGTACAGAGTTTATCGGATCCCAACAATGTA
Organism: Rhipicephalus microplus; assembly: GCF_043290135.1. Classification (NCBI taxonomy): domain Eukaryota; kingdom Metazoa; phylum Arthropoda; class Arachnida; order Ixodida; family Ixodidae; genus Rhipicephalus; species Rhipicephalus microplus. The sequence continues at coordinate 167,965,453 of NC_134702.1, read as the reverse complement.
AATTACAATCCAAGGTATCTTCAATATTCATGAAGACGGCCGCAATGCAAGTGTACCCGGTTGCACTGGCCATGACAGCCGTTCTGGTTGATTCGACGGTTTCCATATTTCGAATGTAATCGTGGTGGTCGCCGGAACTTCAGTTTACTCATGAGGTTACACTGCTCAGAAGAGAGACACATATGAGGTGTTTTGTGTGTAGGAACTACAGATTGATTACGAGGCAAGTCATCGTGAGAGAAAGTCGGAGTATCCGGGTGTTTTTGTATTTTGCCTCCACAAAAACTTGATCGCCTTGGCCTGGATCTGAACACGCGTCATCAAGCTTCGTAGCGTACTGCCTCATCCTCTAAATTACGACCACGTGTCACTGCGAAGTACACGAATCCCGCATAACTGCGCATGTGTTTGTGGGTGCTGTTTGTGCTTGCCCCACGCCCTAAATAGAGAGAGAGAGAGAGAGGGAGAGAGAGAGAGACATCGGTGTCGGTGACAATGGTCTGTGTGAAACGCCAAGTTTGCTGCAACCTGATGAATAACTGGCTGAAGTGATAAAGTATGGCTTGAGAGAACGCAGCGCATGGGATGAACACCAACAAAGAGATACGACTACCTAGATTTTCGTGTCCTTATTTTAATGCTCTTTCTTTTAGTTTTTGCAACTTGAGCTTTCCAGTAAACCAATAATTTCAAATGAATTGCTCTTTTTTATCTCCTGAACACATTGAAACACATGCAACAATTTAAAGAACCTAATGGCTTACGCAAGGCCAACAAGTGAAGTAAAAATTCGTAGTAAACACTGAAAATCTTCGCATGCGTAAGAGATTTTGGGCTTGCTTTGCTCTAGCTGTCAAAGCTACAGCTGTTTGCAAACATGCGTTGGTTTAGGAGACGCAACATCTGCAGGCAACACCAGGTAATTATAATCGTATATCTTATGCATTGGTGAAAGAAGCTGCATTTATTCTGAAGCACAGTTTGAAGAACTGACCATTGTAGCACATGCCGATTCTTCATACGGTATTTTAAACGTGCGCACAACACTCGCAGAAGGCCGATTTTGGATGAAAGATCAAGGTGAATGCATGTAATTGTGCCACCAAAGCTCCAAGGGTGAACGTGTCGTGTAAGTGAACCGAAGCTATAGCGTATATAGAAATAGCGCACTCTAAGGAATTACAGAATGCAAAAATGAATTGAAAGTCTGCACAAGGTGGTTTTGACACTGGTTTATGTAAGGTAAATGCAATTATGGTGGCTGAATCATCGTGCCAAGGGTCTATACATCACAACAGTCTGCCAGAGTTTTGTCCTCCTCCATGGTTTTAAACGGCTTCATGACAAAGCAAACGTACCTTGTTTGGGTCAACATTGCATTATGAGTACTGCTCACAACAAGAGATCAATGAGCAATAGTTATTCTTCATTTGGCTTAAAAAACTGTAGAAGCTTGTCTACTGAAGACCACAATGTGTAATAAAAAAGTGCTCTAGCTCTTAAAGGTATTGGCAGCCACACGAACTATTAGTCAAATGCAAGTGCTTGTGCGTCAATTCCATGGTACCTGTGCAGTCTGGATGCCAGAGGTGACATAGAATATTTTCATTAGGAAGCTTTTGAGGGTATGTCAACACTACATTCGTCAAGGACAAGTCAATTTCATTACCATAACTGACATAATTAAGCCACAGAAAGTATCCGATGTACATAGCATGCATGCCACTTGGAGATTTCAAGGCACATACATAACCCCGCCGCGATAGCATAGTGGCTAAGGCACTCTGCTGCTGATCCGCAGCTTGCGGGATCGAATCTCGGCTGTGGCAGCTGCATTTTCTATGAAGGCGTAAATGCTGTAGGCCCATGTTCTCAGATTTGAGTACACGTTAAACAATCCAGGCAGCGGAAATTTCTAGAACCCTCCACTGCGGTTTGGAGCCCTCCCCATCATGTGGATGTTTTGGGACGTTAAACCCCACATAATATATTAGGAAGGTGCATGGCATGTTATATCGTCAGCATAAGCAAATTGTTTCTGTTTTTGCATATTACAGGTCACTGTCGGGACAAGCGCAGAATTCCGGAGCGCTGCGTTCTCGGAAGCACCTTTGATAGCGTCGCGGCGTTGGTCGCCGTTCGCGCGCGGCCTCCTGGTGGCGGGCGTCATTTTATGGCTGGTGTCGGCACTGTTGACCCTGGTCACGTGGCGCCTGTCACGCGATCCACTCGGCTCCAACCTCGCCCAGAACGTGTCCGCCCTGGTGCGACAACTGGAGAGGCTTGCATCTGGCTACGCGGAAGGCGCCTCGAACGACTCGGTCGCAGAGAACCTGACCCACGGCATGGTCCTAGTGGACCAGATGGTCGAAGCGGTGCCAGTCGGCGGCGATGAACAGCCGCTAATATGATTTCTACGAGCTAAAATGTACTCTTTTATAGTGATTGTTGCGTGTAAGGTAGAATAAATTATATATCACGATATAATTTTACCTCCAAGCAGTAAGTTCTTCAGTTGTGGCAGTCTGTGGCAGCCTGTGGAAGCCTTCTGTATGGTTCACAAAAGTTTTCGTTTTATTATGCCTCTTGCTGTTTGCCAAGGCAGCATTTGCTAAAATGTCGAGCGTCATAACTGGTTGTTAAAAGTTGCAGCGCAGGAATGTCTTGCAGCTAGCAAAGCTGTCAGTGGTTTATTTACATTTGCCGAAGTTTTTCGTGCCGACATAGTCCGCCTCCGCAAGATACCGGTGTAGCCCAGAGACAATGCAAAATGGATTGACTTGTGGCTTAACTACTGTGGACTTCCTATGGGGAAGCACCGTGCTGACGTGGCACTTTTCTTCCCACACGGTGGGAAGAAAAGTGCCACGTCATAGCGCCAAGCAACCACAGTGCCAAGTCACTGTGTTCGCTAACTAGAGCGGGTTACAGGTCGGGAGCGTCAACGACGTGTAGGTGCCATGATTTTTCACCCACATTATAAAGTTGTTAGGGCACATGCACCAAATGTCAAGACAAAAAACGACTAGTTAGTGCATGAGGCACGCAGGAGTGAATGAAAAGCGTGCTTGTGAGCGGGATAGGTGAATGTGAACTGATTATTTTACAGTGCTTAATGTTCTGTTCCAGAGTGCCGCAAGATATCGGAGATGCCAAGGAATCCGAGATGCAAGTCTGCGGGTGTATATATTGATGACATACGCTTGCATACTCTTCCATTCCCGCAAGAATAATGCAAAACTGACACAGCTCTTGCCGCCAAAGCCGCGCATCCCCCCCCCCCCTTTGGGACTCTTATGGGCCTTTCATGCGACTGGAGATGGCCGACCTGTTTCTTCTCCTCTGGATCCGTGATTGTTAGCTGCCCTCGCAAACTTTCAATCGCAGATAAAACCTACGATGCACAGGGCTGTATTATGGCCCTTAGACATGGCATAATATTTTATGGCGATGGTGACAGCAACGGCAAAAAAAAGTCAAAGCATATCCACGGAGCGAAAGATGAGTTAAGCAAAGCGTCCGTCCATTCTTGCGTCCATCCGTTCATTCGTTTTTGTTTTCGTCCATGCTTTTGTAATGTTGCAGTGATAATTTATGCCTATAGTCTCTCTCTGCGCCAAGTGTTTCTGGCGCAGAGAGAGACTATAGTTAAACGTTATAGTTACACTATAGTTAAACGTTAGAGATTATAGTTAAACGCAGAGAGAGACTATAGTATAGTTAAAAGAGAAACAGTTAAACGTTGACCCTAAACAGCTCCGCTCCGAAAAGAAACTCTCTGGTGAGGATACCGTAAAGCTTCAAGAGCTAACTAACCGAATGTTTAAGCCGCAGGACCAAATAATTTACCTAGTGAAAGATGAAGTGTAGTGGAACTGTTTCGACCCTTCCAACACCCGCGGGACCTAAGCGGGTTGTGAGAAGTTACATGCCCCGACCTGCTCACGATGTTGCGCTCAGTTTGGTGCTTTCCGCCGTATCGAAGTAGTCCACTGTGATTGGCAGCGGTAAGGAGAGCTACCCAATATAGGAGGTACACCAGTCTTCAAACAACATCCAATGCCGTGGGCGTGTCCACCGCTACAAATGCATGGAGTGCTTTATTGAAGAGCGAGAGTAAGGTTTGGTACGAGTATTGGAAAGTCGTGGCGTTTGGTCCTCGTGCATCCACAACGTGTTTCGTACTGTTCCTCTGCAATCCTTCCTTCGTTCCTTCGACGAAGGATGGAAGGTGCGCATCAACATGGACACCCTTGATAACAAGGTGTGCTCTTCAGTAGGTCAACTTGGGCCACAATTCCACCAACGGTCATCAACCGTCTTCCGTCATCAATTCTCCTGTCGCCATAGCCATTTTTTTTTGTTGGTTGCCATGTGACTCGGTCATGATTCCGGTGATGGAAGGATGGTGTGTGGTAACTTAAATACTTCATGTATGGCTATGGTCTAGAAAGCAGTTCTGCAAAACTTTTTCAGTGTGGTAACAGTACACTGCCGATTGGTAGTAGAGATTCTTGAAAACACGCAGCCAAGAATTTACAATTATTTCTCAAATTCAGTTAGAAATGGCTGGCTCTTTTCTCAATAAATAGTGCAGTAGAAGCAAATGACCGTGTCATAAACACAAAGTTCATGGTCAATGTCTGAATTCAGTATCGTGAGCGGCATTTTTACACGGCTGGCTTGAGATGTCGTGATGTGCCTGCACATTCGCTCGCAATTACACTGAATGTAAGCCGTATGTTTGAATAAAAAAGTGCTGAGGTGCACGATGCGTGCTGACAAAAGAACGTAGCTTTTTGCCTCCTTGGGTGAGCTGGAAGGAAAACAGGCGGTGGAGAGACAGAGCTTGGCAGCTGAGAGGTTGAAAGAAGAAAGAGAGCAGCAATTGAAGTTGGAGCTAGAGAGAGTAAGGCTGGCAGCTGAGAGTGCGAAAGAAGAAAGAGAGGCAAAGGAGCAACAGCTGTAAGAAGAAAGAGAAGCGGAGATGGCTGAAAGGGAACTGCAGCGGCAGCACCAGATGGAACTCGAGCGGCTCCGTTTGCAACAGCGAAGTGAAACTCCCATCCAGGCTAGAGTCGAAAGCAGTCAGCGGGAAGATCGTAGCTCCCGCCTGAACCCAAGCAAGCTGCTCATATTGTTTGACGAAAGGAATGACGACCTTAAGCGTACCTTCACTGATTTGAAACGATTGCAAGGAGCAAGAATTGGCCGGAACATCAATTGGCACTTGCTCTGAGTACTTGCTTGAGTGGCGAAGCGCTCAGCGTGTACGAGAGGCTGACGCCGACCGATGCAGCCAGCTACACAAAGGTGAAAGCTGCTTTACTGAAGTGATTTATATTTACTGTCGAAGGCTTGCGGGACAGATTTCGGACAGACATACCAGCTGATGGTGAGACGGCCATGCAGTACGCCACCCGACTTAGCAGTTATTTTGACAGATGGATCGACATTTCAGGCACCACGCAGGAGTATGATCAAATTAGAGAGCTCCTTATTAGAGAGCAATTTCTCATCAGTTGCCACCCGAGCTTCTCGCTGTAATTGAAAGAGAGGAGAGCTAAGTCACCTGAAGACATGCTTGAGTTGGCCGACCAATTCTTGGAAGCACAAGGTAGCACAAATCTGGCCAAGGTCAAGAAATGTCCCAAAGATTAGAAGAAATCGGCACCAGAACAAAAGAGGCGAACACCGCAGAGTGTTCCACAATGTTTTCTGTGTAACCGAGTGGGTCATCGCGCTAACAGCTGTCGAACTAACTTTACGAGCTCTTCGGTTGTAAAATGCTTCAAATGTGGTCAGACGGGGCACAAGGCAGACGCATGTCGTAACTGAGCGAGTCTAACTGACCAAGTAGCCTGTGTGCAGGTGGCACCAAAAGCGGATGATGACGACGTCACCGAAGGATTCGTAGAGTTGAAAAATGGGAAGAAACTTCCTATTGTGGGTGCTGAATTGACAAAACGGTCAACCGGTCTTACAAAGGTAATGCCAAAGCTGCCTGGAAAAGTGACGGGCAAGAAGGTTGCAGTGCTAAGAGACACCGGTAGCTCCACTGTTATTGTGCGGAGGAACTTGGTATGGGAAAGCAAACTAACAGGCAGAACTAAACCAATTTTTCTAATTGACAGTACGGTTCGGATGCTTCCCGAAGCAGAGATTGAGGTTGAAACACCGTACTTCAGCGAAAGGGATACTGCCCTGTGCATGATGACCCCCTGTACGACCTCATCATCGGAAATATTGGCAGGGCGCGAGGGCCGAACGATCCAGAACGTTTGGGGGAAGAGCCAAAGACGGAGCCCTCGCCGACACAGGGACCGTGAGATACAGTAGAAGAAAATCCCGTGAAGGATTTCACCCGAGCTCAAGGTGAAACCCGGGCGCAAAAGACAGTGAATTGGGAGATAATTGTCCTGAATGAGAGAACGTGCCGCGCAGCTGGACTTGCGGCGGAATGACCTCAACCGACCAACAGTGAAATGGTGACGGAGTCGGCCAGTGAGGCCCAATGTCGTGACGTCAACAAGTTGGTGAATAACCAGACAAGGTCGGTTAAACGTTATGACCTGTTAACGGGGCCGAAAGTGTCAACGGTGGCTGAGACGCCGCCTCAGATACCGTCGTTTGAACGGGCTCGTTGAAAGAGAAACAATTGAAATAATAAGACATCGGGCGAGCACCGCAAGAAAGGGCGCAAGCGCTGCTCGAAGTACACAGAATAGGTGCTGAGGTCGAATTGAAAGGTGCTTGGCAGCGTTGAACGCAATATGTTGTGTTATTATTGTTGTTATCCTGTGTCAAAGTGTCGAAGTGTTTGTTGCGGTGGCGTGATGTACAGGATTGTACAATTGTTGTAAAGACAGACCTTTGTACATCTGTATTGTTTGAAATGTGTGATAAAGAGTTGTGCTCAAGTACCTTTGGTTATATTTCATGTGTTAAGAGAGTGAATTGCAATGTGCAATCGTATTGAGTATTCTATTGTGTATGTGACGTGCCATGAGCGACGGACTGTGTTACGGACAGTTGTTGTGTGGAGCTCATTTGTGCTGTTTTGAATATTATGTGATAATATTCTTAAAGGGGGGGGGGGCAGTGTCACAAACGAGCGCTCAAAAAGGGAGTGCACCGCCGAGTTCTGGTGGCGGTGACGGTGCCGGGCGCCAGAGGGGCGCCTCAAGGTCAACGATAAAGAAGAAAACAAGCATCCAAAGGCTCCCCGGGTGCGCCGCCTCTTCGCTTGGAAGCGTAGTTTCACCGAACAACCTCCTCACATCGGCCGCCGAGCAAGCCCTGGAACGATTTCGAATGTGGTCAGGACTTTATTCGAAGGAAAGGGGCGTGATGATGCTGTGTTGCGTCACGTGCTGCAGACGGCTCTCGAAACGTCTCGCCCTTTCGCCAGCCTTGGCTGTGCATCGCGTCGACGAAACGGGTAGAACTTTTTAAAATCTAGCGCGAAAGGTATTTAAGCAAGCAGCGGATAAGGGAGATCAGGAGATGACAGTTTACGCCCGTGTGCATAGGTAGGAGATGAATTAAGTTTTGCGCAAGTGTGCGCAGGGTCAATCCACCGTGTCGGCGAAGGCCTCTCAGTGACAAAGCGCGTGAAGACGAGTCTCCACCTGAGGGGTGAAGACTTGTGCAACTAGCAGAAGAGTGTGTCTACCGCCAGCGAGTGAAGACGCGTTGCAGCAGCTGCGTGTGGGAAGCTGACGTGTTACCGGCGAAAAAGTTTGGTGCTTGGAGAGCGGCCAATTGAAGACGCGAGGTTTCCTGTAAGAGAAACTTCGGGGGCAGCGGTTTGACAACAGCGCTGGACTTTGAGTGAGTGATTCTTGGAAGAGTATCATTCAGACTTTTGTTCCAAGGACTTTGGCCTGAATAAGTTTTCGAACTCTTTAGTTTTTAAGTGTCTTGGTTGTTCAATGCATGTGATTGAATTGTAGCGCGTATTGTTGTTTGTGTCCGTTGTTTCGAGTGTAGCTGATTGAACTGTGTAGTACGTTGTTTGATTGGTGACATATCGTATTCAACTATTGTCGAGTGTACATAATTGTGTATCGTTTATACTGCCACATTTGAGAATATTGTCACGTAAGAGTGAGGGTATAGCCCGAAGACAGGAGACCGGGAGGTTAGTAGAAATAGGAGATCCGTTTATTTGGTGGACTTGCGCCCACTAAAGGAAAACAGACACACCGGCTTAGCGGGTGACGAACAGCGCGTTCGACGGCCGTCGGGGAACAGAACGTCCTACTGGAACGCAAGGCGCGTTCACCATCTGAGATACAGTCGCCGTAGCGTCTGGCGCTATGGCGACTCCTCGCGGCATTGCTCCCCTCCTCAACATAAGCATCGACCCGATGCTTTGTTTAAAATAAAACCAAAGCAAAAGGACAGCCTTTGCGAAAGTAAATGGCAAATAAGCACGAATCACGCACACGTAAACAAAACAAGAGATGCAAACAGGGAGCCTCCTTTAGCGCGCATTATAGGGCTTCAAACGGGCGACGTGTACCACTTCTTGTCGTGCGCGGAGTCGTTGGAATGAGCTAGCCCCATCAGGGACCACTTCATAGTCCACTTCACCCACTTGACGGATGACTTTGTATGGGCCGAAATAACGGCGCATGAGTTTTTCGCTTAATCCTCGGCGGCGAACGGGCGTCCAAACCCAGATTTTGTCACCTGGCCTGTATGTTAAATCGCGTCTCCGCAGGTTGTAGTGTTTTGCGTCGTTTCGCTGTTGGTCTTTTATGCGCAGACGAGCAAGCTGCCGGGCTTCTTCTGCGCGCTGAAGGTAGGCGGTCACGTCTAGGTTGTTTTCATCGGGGACATTAGGCAGCATGGCGTCCAGGGTAGTAATGGCATCCCTCCCATGGACGAGATTAAATGGTGTCATTTTAGTGGTCTCGTGCACCGCGGTGTTGTAGGCGAAGACCACGTAAGGCAGAATTAAGTCCCAGGTATTGTGTTCTGTGTCCACGTACATAGCGAGCATATCGGCAATGGTCTTGTTCAAGCGTTCCGTGAGACCATTTGTCTGCGGATGGTGCGCAGTTGTTCTTCAGTGATCTGTATGACTGTAATGTAAGATTGCCTGAGTAAGATCAGCCGTAAACGCCGTTTCCCTGTCTGTTATTAGTACCTCAGGTGCGCCATTACGGAGGAGAATTGATTCGACATAAAAAAATTTGGCAACTTCTGCGGCTGTGCCGTTAGGAAGGGCCTTAGCTTCAGCGTATCGGTAAGGTAATCAGTGGCCACTATGATCCACTTGTTACCGGATGTTGACGTGAGGAAAGGTCCAAGCAGATCCATACCAATCGGTTGGAATGGTCTCGACGGGGGTTCAATGGGCTTGAGAAATCCAGCTGGTTTTGTTGGAGGTCTCTTCCGGCGCTGACATTCACGGCAACTCTTGACGTACCGCGCAACATCTGAGGAGAGGCGGGGCCAGTAGTATCGTTCTTGAATTCTGTGGAGTGTGCGTGTAAAACCGAGGTGGCCTGCAGTGGGTTCGTCATGTAACGCTTGTAAAATTTCTTCTCTGAGGCTGCTTGGGACGACAAGAAGGTAAGCTGCCTTATTCGGTGCGAAGTTCTTTTTAACTACCACCCCGTTTTGCATACAGAAGGAGGATATCCCACGCTTGAACAGTGCAGGCGGTATGGAGGCTTTCCCTTCGATGTAGTTGATCAACTGTTGTAGGATCGGGTCTGAGCCCCACCGCGGTGGTCTAGTGGCTAAGGTACTCGGCTGCTGACCCGCAGGGCGCGGGTTCAAATCCCGGCTGCGGCGGCTGCATTTCCGATGGAGGCGGAAATGTTGTAGGCCCGTGTGCTCAGATTCGGGTGCACGTTAAAGAACCCCAGGTGGTCTAAATTTCCGGAGCCCTCCACTACGGCGTCTCTCATAATCATATAGTGGTTTTGGGACGTTAAACCCCACATATCAATCAAATCAGGATCGGGTCTGAGCGCTGCTGTAATGCAAAGTTGCTGCTGATAGGCCCAAGAAAGGCATCGTCGTCTTCATGGCTTGGTGGTGCGCCGACAGGAGCTCTTGAGAGGCAGTCTGCGTCGGAGTGCTTACGACCAGATGTGTAGACTACCTTCACGTCAAACTCCTGAAGCTGTAGGCTCCATCGAGCGAGGCGGCCAGAAGGGTCTTTCAAACTGGCCAACCAGCACAACGCATGATGGTCCGTTACGACCTTGAAGGGTCTGCCATACAAGTATGGGCGGAATTTCGAGGTGACCCATACTATCGCAAGACACTCCTTCTCAGACGTGGAATAGTTCACTTCCGCTTTCGACAGGGAGCGGCTTGCATACGCGATGACGCGCTCGCAGCCCTTGTGCTTCTGAACGAGAACGGCACCTAAGCCGATGCTGCTGGCGTCTGTATGTATCTCAGTTTCGGCATTTTCATCCAAGTGACCCAGCACAGGCGGCGACTGTAAACGTTGTTGAAGTTCTTTGAATGCCTCACGTTGCTCAGCTTTCCATTCGAAAGGGGCGTCCGACTTGGTGAGCTGCGTCAAAGGGTCAGCAATGTGTGAGAAGTTCTTGACGAAGCGCCGGTAATAGGCGCACAGTCCTAAGAATCGGCGCACTGCTCTCTTAACTTGCGGCTGAGGAAACTGTGCGATAGCGGCTGTCTTCTCGGGATCTGGTCTTACGCCATCTTTGCTTAAACATGGCCAAGGAACTCTAGTTCTTCATAGGCAAAATGGCATTTTTCTTGCTTCAGTGTCAGCCCTGATGACTTAATTGCGTCCAGTACCGTCGGGAGCCTTTTCAGGTGGTCGCTAAAGTTGGAGGCGAAGACGACCACATCGTCCAGGTATACGAGACATATTTGCCACTTGAGACCTGCCAATACTGTGTCCATTAGACGCTGGAAGGTTGCTGGAGCGGAACAAAGTCCAAATGGCATCACTTTGAACTCATACAATCCATCCGGCGTGATGAAGGCGGTCTTTTCTCGGTCTCTTTCATCAGCCTGAATTTGCCAATACCCTGTCTTCAGATCAATAGACGAGAAGTACCTTGCATCACTAAGACGATCTAGGGTATCGTCGATCCTTGGTAAAGGGTACACATCCTTCTTGGTTACACTATTCAACCGTCGGTAATCGACGCTAAAGCGAAGGCTTCCGTCTTTCTTTTTGGCAAGGACGACTGGTGCCGCCCATGGGCTTTTCGATGGCTGAATTACATCGTCGTGTAACATTTCCTCAACTTGCTCTCGGATGGCCTGACGTTCACGTGCCGACACACAATAAGGGCTTTGATGGAGAGGGCGGATGTTTTCTTGTGTTATGATTCGATGCTTTGCCAGAGAAGTGTGTCGGACCTGTGAAGAAGTGGCGAAACAGTCGTCATAACGTCGAAGGAGGTTCTTGAGCAGTTGCTGCTTGCATTGAGGCAAGGAAGGGTTAATGTCGAATGACAGCTGCGAGTTGTGGGTCTGTGGGGTGATGGTCACTGGATTCGAAAGAGCGAGGGTGTCACTGACTTCCGCGATTTCATCGAGAAAGGCAATGGTCGTGCCTTTGGCCAGGTGACGGTGTTCTTGGCTGAAATTTGTTAGCAGCACTGGGCCCTGTCCATTCCGCAAGTCCGCTATGCCTCTTGCGATTGCGATATCACGGCCAAGCAAAAGCTGTATGTTACCCTCGACGACGCCATGAGCATTTTCGGCAGTACCAGTGGTTACGGAGATTAGGGTCGTTGATCGGGGTGGGATTCTCACGTCATTCTCGAGCACACAGAGGGCTGCGCGATTATGTGGTGCCGAGTATGAATTTATGGCTTCATCCGAGGAAAGTTTGATGGATCTGGACGCCAGGTCAATAACTGCGTGATGTTGAGTCAAGAAGTCCATGCCGAGAATGACGTCACGGGAGCCCTGTGGGAGCACCAAGAAAGTGGCAAGGTATGTGTGACCATCGAATGTCACTCTTGCAGTACATCGCCCCGATGGGGTGAGGAGGTGGCCTCCCGCTGTGCGGATCTGCGGGCCGTCCCAAGCCGTCTTAACCTTCTTCAGTTGTGCTGTCAATGGCCCGCTGATGACCGAGTAGTCAGCTCCTGTGTCAATCAAGGCAGTTACCGGGTGGCCGTTGATAGATACTTCAAAATAGGTGGCACGTGGGCTGGAGTTGCGCGTTGGTTTTGGGTTCGGGTCACGGCTTCGTCTTGTTGCTTCGTTTTGCTTCGTCTCGCGGCTTGGGTTTTTGTGCGTTGTCGTCGTCGTAGATGATGTGCTGTCGTCATATATGGTCGTCGGTGGAAGGTCTTCGGCTTTTCCTCTTGAAGCAACCTCACCTCCAAAGGTTGCTGGTTTTAGTTTCCCCTACGGGGGCTTGGGGACCTTCTTCGTTCGTTGTTGCTGCGGTTCGGTGACGTGAAGCGTGGGGATGGCGGTGATGGAGAACGGCTGGACAAGTACTCTGTATGGCGCAAGTAGTCTTAGATTGTCGGAGGTCGTTGTCCAGGGCGTGGCCGTGGTGCCTGAGATGAGAAGCCATGCAGTCCCATCCGCCTGTAGGGGCAGTGTCGAAGAATGTGGCCGGCCTCACCGCAGTGAAAGCATAGGGGACGGTCGTCGGGAGTTCTCCAGGTGTCGCATTTTCTTTGGCTCGGGCGTCTCTCGTATGTAGGGTGGGCGGGTAAAGGCGGACGGCTTCTTGGGGCTGCAGCGTACCGTCGAGGACTGGGCTCGTTTCGTCGGGGTAGCCTAGTGTTCACTGCAGCGGCGTAAGTCATTGCTTCGGCTTCTGTTCGAGTCGTTGCTGATGAAGAGCCAAGCGCCTGCTGGACTTCATCACGCACTATGTCCAAGGGAGATGCTCCTTGGGGGGGCTGGGGGGTAGGAGGTAGCAATCGGCGTAGTTCTTTAACCACTTCTCGAATAGCTTCCCGCAGATCGTTGGTGGTTAGGCCACCTTGAATCGGTTCCGAGTAGAGCGAGCTGAGCTGAATCGTGCGGTTGTATTGCCGAGTGTGGGCGTCCAGGGTCCTTTCCATGGTGTGCGCTTCTTTAGTAAATTCGGCGACTGTTTTAGGAGGGTTCCTTATGAGACCGGCGAAAAGCGACTCCTTCACCCCTCGCATTAGGTATCCGACCTTTTTGTCTTCGGTCATGTCTTGGTCCGCTCGCCTAAAAAGACGTTTCATTTCTTCGACGTACACGTTTAGGGTCTCATTGGGCTGTTGGGTCCTCAATTCTAGCAGCAGCTAGGCCCTTTCTTTTCGCATGATGCTGGTGAAGGTCCTGAGCAACTCATTCTCTAGAAATTCCCAGGTGGTCAGTGTGGTCTCATGGTTTTCATACCGCGTTTTGGCGGGGCCGTCCAGGGAAAAGTAAACGTATCACAGCTTCATTTCTTCATCCCACCTGTTTATGGTAGCCACGCGCTCAAATTGGTCGAGCCATTCTTCTGGGTCTTCAGCGGCATAACCATGGAAAGTTGGGGGCACCCGCGGCTGCTGCAGCATGACAGGGGTAGGTGATTGCGGGGTGCTCATGCTGGCTGTGGAAGCGTCCTTTCGTGGTCGCGTGGGGTCCGGTAGCGGTCCCAGCTCAGGTGGCAGGTTTCGGAGGCGGCGACTGCTTCGAGTATCTGTGTCTTCAGCGTCCTCGTTCTCTGCAGTGGCTGTTTTAAGGTCGTTTTTGTGCATACCCAGCACCTCCACCAGATGTCACGTAAGAGTGAGGGTAGCCCGAAGGCAGGAGACCGGGAGGTTAGTAGAAATAGAAGGAGATCCGTTTATTTGGCGGACTTGCGCCCACTAAAGGAAAACAGACACACCGGCTTAGCGGGTGGCGAACAGCGTGTTCGACGGCCGTCGGGAAACAGAACGTCCCACTGGAACGCAAGGCGCGTTCACCATCCGAGATACAGTCGCCGTAGCGTCTGACGCTGCGGCGACTCCTCGCGGCAATATAATTTTGTTTTGTTTATCAACTCTCGGCTTTTAATCGTTCTTTGTGCCACAGCCGGCGTCCGCTGGCGCGCCCAATAGAACCACTTCTAAATTGTGCGCGCTTTCGTGGTGCAGTTCGGGGGGCCGATACTTCGGCCTTGGAATTAGCCCGGCGATCGCCTCCCTAATTAACAGGACCTGTGACAGCTGGGGAGCGCTTCGACATGTTTTCAGTGCGCCTAAGGTCTTAATGTGTTTCCTGCCATGAAAAAGAAGGCTAACGGGTCACCCTGAGATTACTGATATTACCGAGTGAAACATATCAACAGTAGTGCGCCCTGCCACGAATAGTGTAATTGGGTGGTGGGGTAATATTCGCCTGCGTGAGCAAGAAATGTCTTTGACAATTGACAAGCTACCATGCGTATCTGCTCATTGTGAGGCCTGTGGTTGTCAATCTTTGTTTAAGAAAACGTGCAATGCGTTTACAGACCGGGAAAAATGGAAACACGTGGGTGGCAAACGCCAATTAAGTTAGCTTACGAAGTGCCACAAACGCATCCATACAGCCAGGCTGATGTCAAGGTGAAAACACGCACTCAACTCAAATGAAAAGCCTTGAAGGAGTATGCACTAAACTTAAAAGTAACTTTCTGGGCACTAATTTGGAAATGAGTGGCAATATGAGCGAACTTAGGCTGGAAATTTTGTGTCATCTCTGCGTGGTGTTAAAAAGCTTCGCTGGTTACCTTACTTCACCGATGGAATGACGACTGATTTATTTTTTACTTTGTACCACACGACGCATCTTAAAGGTCTGCGTCTGGTTAGCTACATAAGCCTATCGCTTTACCATTTAGTGCGGCGTTCAACTATCATAGAGTGCTTTTCGGTTCCTGTTTCATTGTTCGAATAGTGAACCATCTAAATAACCAAAATACCCTAAAACGAAAATGACACATGCCACATTCCGCTTTGTCACCTCATACTTTTATATTCCTAGATTGATCTGGTATTCACGAGAGTACAAGAGATCTGGTATTTACAGCTTTCCCTTCCATCGAACTCCCACATCATACTCAGAATGGGCCGGCACCTTACTGGAACTTAAAGACGAGGTTACCACAACAATCGCAACTACATTCGAAACATCAGCAACCGCTTTGATCTTTTACATTTATGGGAAGCCAGGCGCCAACTCACAAGACGCTGGAAACGACGGAGACTCATTCACCGACTAAAAACAAGTATTGCCGCCCTCATCTTAGAGGCAGAGAAATACGCACTCGCACTCGCCAAAGAAACTTGGTTCTCGAAATGGGACTTTCTTACGGGATCTCTTCATACCAAATCTGCCTGGAACTTGCTGCACCACCTAATTCACCCAAATTTGACTAGATGTACTACGAGAAGAAGCCTTCAGAGGGTTCTACAAGGATTTCATGGCGACAACGCAGAGTTATTATGGGCCCTACAGTCGAAGTACGTAAACATTACGAGACATAACGCACTCATACCACTGTATGACAGCCCTGATAATCCAGAACTTTCAAAAGCGTTTGCGGCCATGGAAGTTAAAGCGGCGATACAAAGCATAGGGAAGGGCACCACCCCGGGATTCAATCAGGTATCGGTAAGCGCCTCTCTAACCTAAGCGATGACTTGGCGTGACTGCTAGCCGATAAAATGAACTAGTATTGGGGTGCTGGAACGCTTTCTACTGAGTGGAAATCTGCCGAGCTTACTTTCATGCCCAAAGCCGGCGAAGCACACAACATTGACAATCTCCGTGCCATATTCCTCACGTTACGCACTGATAAGGTGATGGAGAAGGTCATACAAATGAGGCTAACCAAATATCTAGAAGAACAGAGCCGCCTGCCTGATACTATGTACGGCTTTTGTTTCTATCTGTCGGCGCCGGACATCCTCCACTAACTAGAACATGAGATTGTCAACCTACTCAGTGAAAACACTCAGGCGGAGAGGGCTATTTTCGCGATTGGTTTCAAGAGCGCATTTGCCAACGTTCGGCACTTTACAATCTTTTAAAGCTTACGTGCACTCAAGGGCGGCCCAAAATTAATCGCTTATGTGCGGGACTTTCTTACTCACAGACTATCCGCATAGGGGACCTTAAATTGCCGCTCACCACCACGGGTGATTTCGGTACTCCCCAAGGGGCTGTCCTTTCCCCGCTCCTCTTCAATGTCGCCCTTATGCGCCTCCCAGATGCCCTAATCAAATTTCAGAAATACGCTACGCCATCAATGCCAATGACGTTACAATCTGGTGCCGCTCTGGCGATCTGGGTCCGATGGAAGGAGCCCTCAACCAGGCTGCCTCCGTTGTAAAAGAAATAGGGCACAAGAGCGGTCTGGAGTGCTCCCCGAATAAATCCGAAATCCTTGCATATAGAAATAAGGCATCTGACACTACCTCCCTTAACGTAAACTCAATGAAACCCAAATAAAGCGGTTGAAATCATCCCAATTCTGGGGGACCTCTTCAATACTCGGGGCAAGAACTCATTTGCAATACATAAACTAAGAACGTCCAGTCTACACATTTCTTGTATGATTAGTCGTGTCGCTAATCGATGACGAGGGATGATACAACACTACATAATGTGACTCATTTAGGCCTTTGTTATCAGTCGCATAACCTAAGGTTTTCCTTACCTGAGGAACTTGAAAGCAGGCGAGCACAAAATAGCCAGAGTCATACGTGTGACTGTTGATTTGAACCTTCCCCCCTGGAAACTCACGGAAGATGTGTTTAAATAGGGCTCCACAATACTGCGTCTGAACTACTTCAAGCACACCACACGAATCGAATCATGCGCCTCACCATCACTAAAACAGGACGGAAATTATCAGAGCTTGGCATCGAAGTCCTCATTCACAGAAGGGGGAAACAACGTATCGAACATGAATGAAGGCAGGACTTCTCTTCATAAAACCACTACCATGCAATATGCGTGCCCAGTTCCACGAGTATCGACGTCGGACACGGGCCAAAGCTCACGACAAGTACTCAAACACCGAATGTGCCTTCTTTGTTAATGCAGCTGCACCAGTGAACGGCAGATATACGGCAGCCATCATTCACGAAGGCGAACTGACCGAGCTGCATATCAGCCCAAGACACAGACACAACTCCCATGGAAGAAGCAGGAATTGCCCTCGCCCTACGAAACCCTGAGCCCACCTTCATTCTCACACATTCGCAAGCAGCCTACGGAAAATTCTGTGAAGGCTCTACATTAGCCCCATTGCACACCGAATTCTTAAACAGCTGTCAGCTCCTTGTTCAGAGAAAGATTTGAAGGAATTGGTATAGAGACCTGGCCACTGCGAAGTTAGGGGCAATGAGCTCACTCATGCCTCCGCCCTAGAATAACTCTTCAGGACCTCCAACCCCAGCATATCGTTTCGACCCTCAGTTCTGCGTATGGGCCCGCTTCTCACGTATACAGAAATTCAGCAACACCAAAGACTCGAACGACAGAAACTTCATACCCTAGGGACAAACGTCATTAAGGAATCACAGGTAGCGTGGCTTTGCCTACAGAGTCTGTCCTACCTCGATTCGTACGTACTGTCAGAGATAGATCCCAACACACACACACCACAGTACAGGGTCTGCGCCAATAAAACTGCTACCCTGTACCACATGGTATGGGAGTGTCCAAAAAATCCCTCTTTACAATCCAGAACACAACACAACATGGAAGGGTGGGAGGCAGCTCTGTCGAGCTCGGATCGGAAGACCCAAGAGGCCCTCGTAAAACGTTTGAGGACAGCGGCCCGTGCCAATGGGATTCCAGGCTAAGGATCCCACTCCCCGATTTACTCGCGCAGACAATCTTCAACGTTTTATTCTCTCTCTTACAAGGGGTGTCCTATCTAACACATTATTTTACATCCACCTGAATTGCAGTGGGCAAGTGTCATCGCTTGAAAATGAGGAGAACAAGAAGTGGCGTTCCAGTGTTTTCTAAGAATGCTAAGCAATTGCCAATCATATATTTAAAAGGTTTGTTGGAAGACCAGCTAAAAAGCATGCGGATAAATTCAGTAGGTGCGACAGATGCTTCCGTATCTGACGTGAAGGCTGGAGTGAGAATTTATTCAACGGATCTTAGTTGTTCATCTTCTCTTTGCTTGCCCGACTTGACAGCGATATTCCAGACTGAATTATTGGCAATTATTCTTTCTTTGCGTAAACTCCCAGCACACATTTCTTTAGTAGCGATGCCAACAGATTCTTGGTCTGTGTGCACTAAGGGGGTCTCACTCGTCAAGCTGCCTCGCGAAGCTTTATTCGTATATGCCTAATCACGGATGGCAGGCCCCTCTAAATTGGATAGTAGGTCACACTGGATTAGAATTATATGAAGTAGTGGACTCCTTAGCGGCAGCGTCCTTTGAAGGGCCTGTTCTAAATATTCTAAAATCATCCTGAAATAACGCCTTCACGCGATTCGGGAATTTTTGTACGCACGAAGAACAATTAAGTATTCTGTTTAAAGCAACACAAATTTTCAGGATCTTAGGTATCCATGGAATAGCTCATGGCGCAGCACGAGGTACTTGGAAATTACGTTACCAAAAGTGCGATGCAGAATACCATAATTACGTTTTACTTGCACAGGCCTGGATTTGTTCCTTCTCCCCGATGTAACTCTTGTAATGAAGCAGAGACGGCTGAGCACTTCTCCAATTAACGTCGCAGATATCAGATAAAAAGACAAAATATGCTGAAACTGCTTTTTTCAAAAAGTGGCCTTAAGCTTCCCACATTCGCATCACTCTCCCTGGGGGGGGGGGGGGGGGGGGGCGTTAGCATTAGGGCACTCTAACAGGGTTGTTTATGTTGTTGTGCCTAATTATATAGAAAAGTCCAGGACATATAGTTTTATCAGTACATATAAAACATTATTGTTAATTTATCTGTTTACCTTCACTATAGTAAACAATTATTTCGTAAGTGTAACTCTACTTTAGGTAACATTGCATTAAAATACACAAATAGATTTGTGTGTCCTATAGATTACTTTCTTAGCATCCCTTTTCCCCTGATTTGTTCCTATCTTTCTCTGTCTCCCTCTTTTATTTCATTATTTCTTGCTCCACAAATTCTACTGCCGCACGCTTTGTGGCCGATCCCCCATGGTGGATCGTGCCCTTCGTTTGGGCATCATCATCATCATCATTATCAAAGCAGGTGTGAGCCACAGATTTAGTCTGTCATCGTTATTCTTATCAGAGAAAAAGATTTTTAGTAGCCCCATTACAAAAGCTAGGAATACAAGTAAATTTACCAGTAATTTTATCACTTGGCGGAACTTCAGTTGGTTACTGCCACAGGGATGTATGCTCCGCTGTGTTTGATTACATCAACGCAACTAAAAGATTACCATGCCAGTGAACCACGACCTTTTCAGGTCTTTAGTTTATAATTCGTAGTTATGTCTTTCAAAAACAAAAGATGGTTTGACCGCTTGCTCAGCACACATTTTTGTTTTTTGGTAGTATTATTTTAAGCTACTTTTTCAGATTGGCTTCATTTTCAGTTTAGTTTCATTTAAGTATCCTGCCGCCCGGTTCTTGGCCCATCCCCCTTTGTGGGTAAGCGCCATCCATCAGAGGTCATCAGCATCAGCATCAAGAAGGTGAACAACAACAATAACAACAACAACAACAACAACAACAACAACAACAAGGTGCCCGATAAGTCGTACAACTTCACTTGTGTTCTGGTGCTTGGATGACTGGGCAAGACTGAACTCTCAACTTACAAGGTCCTGTTTGCATTTCGTTTGCGTCGTTGCCAGAATGGTAAGAATTGAGCATACTAGATGAGCCAGACAACGTCCTTTTACCTTGACTGACGGGAGGGATTGGCCAGGAAGCGTGTCACACGGCAGTGATTGACCATCGTACAGTAGCATCAATAGAAGCACATGTCCCTAATGTTAAAACAACGAAGGAAATGGTTCAAAGACTTCTATGCATGAGTATTCCAGCCATTCGTGCGTTGCGTGTCATTAATTTGTTTCTATTTCTTACGTGATCTTGTTTACGTTGCATGAAAGCCTCTGAAGTGTTCATATGAAATGCTGTTTTAAAGAGCAGAAATCTGTGTACGCGCTAGTTGAAACTTTCATACACTGGGCCTCCTCGAAGTGATAATCTAAAGCTGTAACAAGAATTCTTGAGCGATGCTGCGCATGCTAGACAAGGAGGTGACCGGCTATCTGTAAGTGGGATGAGTCAATAAATGCTCTGCGCATATGACTTTGAAAAACCCCTTCAAGTGCCATAGAGTGAATTGATACGCTACTCTAGGCTCATATTGAACGACACTATCTTAGTGGAAATACGAGCTGCAGTTTTTGAACAGGAAAATCTTTCTTGCCATGGTAGTGAGCGGAAGAAAGAATATGCTCTCTAGGCTATCTTGTCTACCCGCCCTCTGGGATTCGCATGGTTCTTCAGGAGTGCGAGCTGATACCACACACACACACACACACACACACACACACACACACACACACACACACACACACACACACACACACACACACACACACACACACACACACACACATATATATATATATATATATATATATATATATATATATATATATATATATATATATATATATATATATATATATATATATATATATATATATATATATATATGAGAACTATAACAATCTGCAATGGCTGCGGTTTCAAAGCTCTTTATTTTGCAATAGGATTTATTATGTAACACCTCTGTTTTTCAGCTATGCTTACTTTTAGATGTGGCACAGGTCGACAACATTTACAAAGTCAAGCCGTTCAAAAGAGGATATATCTGCAGCTGAATTTCATTTGATGCTATGACATTAGCAGCTCGCTTCGTATACAGATTTTTTGATGAGCGTAGCCATAAGCAATCAATATTTTGGCATATATATGCACCAGACAGTTGCGAACACAAAACCAAGCACTTCGCAAGGATGTAGAGGCTTCAAGTCATTACTAGCGGCGGTTAAACAGGTCGCTTGCCTGTGTAACCGCTAGTAAAGACAAGCTCAGTGATGCATGACAGCATCACTGAGCTTTAAAGCCTGTTTGCCACCGCGACGAAACTCTTGAACGCTATCACATTGTAAAACTTTTGAAGCATGATTGCAGGAAAAGCAGCCCCCAGAAGCTCGGCAAAACACCTGCAGTAAGCCTCCTGCAGTGACTCCATCGTCTTATGTGGTGAGCGGAACTCAACGTACACCCCTGAGTAGAGTGCGGAAATACTAACACGAGTGCTCTTGGAGCGAAAATCTTTTAGCTTTTGGTTCTGTATTCTTAAACTGTCTAACTGTCTATACAACTCAGAGCCGGCAAACGAATG
This sequence comes from Rhipicephalus microplus, assembly GCF_043290135.1. Taxonomy (NCBI): domain Eukaryota; kingdom Metazoa; phylum Arthropoda; class Arachnida; order Ixodida; family Ixodidae; genus Rhipicephalus; species Rhipicephalus microplus. The sequence continues at coordinate 167,944,097 of NC_134702.1, read as the reverse complement.
TCACGTAATAGCCTACTATACTTTAATGTCGTTGGTTCAGGAAAGCGACACCGAAAACTTGAAAAAAAAAAAGACTACGCAGGCAGATGAAAAGCTGCAGGTACACACTTGCGAGTAACTTTCTTACAATTTTAATAGGAGTAGTCATGATAGTTATTTCATATGGTGGTTTTGGGACGTTGAGCCCCGCATATCAATCAATCAAATCAAAACCATAAGAGCTATGAATTAAGGGATGTAAACTGGGCTAGCTGGTATTTCTGATTGCTTTGCGAGTGCGAACAAAGGTTGCCTAAAAGGGACAAATGCCAACTCTCAGCGAGTGAATGCCACTCATAGAAACGTTCTATATGTTTGTTAGACACGTGGAAAAAAACGTGTAGGGTGTCTCCTTCAATGTTATTTCTTAGTTTTATCATCGTTGCAACGTGTCAAAGTCTTTTAGCAAGGAAACGTGAATAGCACTGGGAACTGGTTGGGAAACTTCAGGCTGTATGGATGGGGCAATATACCGCCGAAAGCCTGCCCCCACAACACGAATCAGCAACATTCCTTCGTGTTGTGCATTCTTGCCTTCGCTTAGCGTTTTGTCCGGCCTATGCAGCGCAATGGTGCCAAAAATATGGTCAGCATGCATAGGCGCGTGGACGAGGGGGTAGAGGGAGCTCCGGATGACCTACTCCCCTCATATCACCTATGGGTGTGGGAAAGGTACGCCTCTTACTCAGCTGGGCCTGTCCAGTCATAGCCTAATAGTCCTGGTTATGGTCACATGGTTTTGATTTTGTGGCCTGCCGAAGGCCCTTGATGTTTCTTTTCAAAACCGGTTCAATGCCCCTTTTAACTCCTAGAATGCTAAGGAGCAAAGGTCTGCCATTATTGGAAGCACGTCGTCACTTTTTTTTGCATCTTTTATTAAATGTGAAGCATTTCTTAGCGAACTTCGGCGACTTTGAGCGTATCTATCTATCTATCTATCTATCTATCTATCTATATATATATATATATATATATATATATATATATATATATATATATATATATATATATATATATATATATATATATTGTTACAGCGAGCTGTGATGAAATGGCTTTATTTACAAGAGGTGAGCGATGGTCATTCACGGCAGCGCACTGCGATCTTGCAAGACTCTTCGTCTTCCTCTCCTTCTCTTCTCTGCCTTTTGCTAGCCCGTTACATTCCCCCGAAAGCCGACGAAGCCAGTAGGGCGAGTTATGATGCACACGGAGGGTAGAACGGTTTCAGGCGAGCAATGTGAGTGAGCTGCATTCTGCTCGATCGTCGACCATTGGACAAACGACGAGCTGTTACGTAAGTGAGCTGGCTGAGACGCTCCAAAACTACAAATGGGCCTGAATATCGTGACAGAAGCTTCTGACACAATCCACGCTTGCATTGCGGTGTCCAAAGCAACACCAAGTCACCTTTTTCAAATAATACCGGTTCGTGACGGTCGCCGTAACGTTCCTTCGAGCGACGTTGAGAGGCCAGAGTTCGAAGACGAGCGATTCGATGGGCTTCTTCCGCGAGGCACAGCGTGTTCGATACAGATTCGTCATTGTGTACAATGAAGGGTAAGAAAGTGTGTAGAGGGCTTAGTGGCAACCTGGCGTACAATAGATAAAATGGGCTGAAGTTTGTTGTTTCATGTTTCGCCGTGTCGTAGGCGTACGTGATAAAAGGCAGCACCTCATCCCAGTTCTTGTGATTGGAAAAAACGTACATGGCAAGCATGTTGGTCAGCATTCTGTTTGTCCGTTCGACGAGGCCATTCGTCGGCGGATGATACGGTGTGGAATGACGGAACTGTGTCGTGCACATGCGTAGTAATTCTTCAATTACATCAGCAGTGAGCTGACGGCCACGGTCGCTGATAATAACACGCGGTGGGCCATGGCGCAGGATTACGAAGTGGAGCAGGAAGACTGCCACGGATGCAGCGGTAGAAGAAGGAATGGCTGCGGTTTCGGCATACCGCGTAAGATGATCTACGCAGACGATTATCTAACGGTTCTTATTGTGAGATAACGGAAATGGACTCATAATGTCAATTCCTACTTGTTCAAAAGGCGTGCTGGGTGGTGTTATGGGCTGAAGGGGACCTGGTGTAGCGGTGGCCAGGCGCTTGTGACGTTGGCACGTCTCACAGCTAGCGACGTCACGTTTGGTTGTTTCGTACATCTTGGACCAGTAAAAGCGTTCCTGCGTGCGGTTCAGCGTTCGTATGAAGCCGAAATGACCGGATGTCGCATCGTCTTGCATAGCATGTAGAACATCGGAGCGAAGGCTCTCGGGAACAACTAGAAGAAAACGTGCTCCATGTCTGGAGTAGTTAGTTTTATAGAGCAACTTGTCTCGGACCGTAAAGCGACCGCTGTGTTGGGAGGCACGTGCGGCGGCAAAAAGAGGATCCAGGTTGAGATCGTTACGTTGTTCTCTCTGGAAGTCAGCCGCGTTGGGGAACGTGCTTGTCACAGCGGCAAAGCAGTCGCCAAAATTCTCAGCATCGCAGTCGCAAGAGCAATCCGGGAGAGGCAGTCTGCGTCAGCGTGACGACGGCCACTCTTGTACGACACCGTAAAGTCGTATTCCTGAAGTCGCAGCGCACAACGTGCGAGGCAGCCAGAGGGGCACGCAAACCAACCAGCCAGCATAACGAATTGTGATCGGTAATTATCTTAAATGGCATCCCGTAAAGATAACAACGAAACTTTTGTATGGCAAAAACAGCTGCCAGACATTCCTGTTCCGTAACTGTGTAATTGCGTTCAGATTTGCTCAGGCATCGGCTGGCATATGCCACGACATGCTCTGCGCCATTGTGACGTTGTACAAGCACCGCTCCTACGCCGATACCACTAGCGTCCGTGTGGACCTCAGTCGGGCAAGGTGGATCGAAGTGACGCAACAGTGTAGCTGACGTTAGTACAAACTTAAGTTGTGAGAATGCGGCGTCACATTCTGGTGTCCAGTTGAAGGTTGCATCCTGTCGCAGGATGCTTGTCAGCGGGTACACGATCTCCGCAAATCGTGGAACAAAACGACGAAAATGTGAGCATAGGCCGACAGATGAGCGAAGTTCTCGTGCGGATTGTGGTAGTTTAAAAGAGCTCATTGCTTCTATCTTGCGAGGATCGGGTCTGACGCCATCCTAGTCCACCAAGTGCCCCAGAACCAGAGTTTGACGTTCGCCAAAGCGACATTTTTTTAAATTCAGAACCAGCCCAGCTTTTTCGATGCAGTCGAGAACAAGACTGAGACGGTTGTTATGTTCCTCAAACGTACGGCCAAAGATCACAACATCGTCAACGTATCACATGCACATCTCCCATTTTAGACCACGTAATACTGTGTCCATAAATCTTTCAATGGTGGCTGGAGCATTACAAAGGCCAAAAGGCATGACGTTAAATTCAAATAGGCCATCCGGAGTTACGAAAGCAGTCTTTTCTTTGTCGGCGGGTTCCATAGGTATTTGCCAATAACCGGACCGAAAATCAAGCGTTGAAAAATAGGAAGTGGCGTGCAAGCAATCTATGACGTCATCAATCCGCGGTAAGGGATATACATCTTTCTTTGTCACAGTGTTTAGACGCCTGTAATCTACACAGAATCTCCAGGAACCATCCCTTTTCCTGACAAGAATTACCGGGGCTGCCCACGGGCTGGACGACTCTTGCACGACACCTTTGTTTAGCATGTCCTTTACTTGTTCGACGATAACTTTGCGCTCAGAGGATGACACTCGGTAGGGCTTTTGGCGGATGGGGTGTGCAGAGACGGTGTCTATTCTGTGACGAGCGCGGGACGAGGGTAACTGAAGGGGTGCATCTCTATGTTTGAAGTCGAAAGCAGAAACATGCCGGGAAAGGACCTGCACCAGCGCCTGCCGTTCCGTTGTACTGAAAGTCTTGCTGATCATACCAAGCATTAGATCTTCATTATTGCGAATATCACAAAGAGAGGAAGAGGTGGTGAGCTCCGTAACTAGTGCTGCTATTGAGCTGCATGAGGCTTCATCGAAGCGAGCTATCTTTATCCCGCGAGGAAGCACAACTGGCATGGCAGAACAGTTCAGCGCCCACAATGTTGCTACTCCTTTTGTCATGCACACAACAGAACAGGGTACAAGTACGTCCTTCTTAGAACAGTTCTTGCGTAGAGGCCCCACTACGAGGTCAACACAAGCAGCATTAACCGTTGTGGAAGAGACTCGAACGGGTGTCAGGCACCAAGATGGTGCTATCACTTCATCAATCACACTAAGTGTGTTCCTGTCTTCGCCACGGTAGTCTTCTTCGGAAAGCGACGGTAGAAACAAATTGTTTAATGATATTTCCCCACTACCACAGTCGATAGAAGCACCGCATTGCTTCAGAAAATCGATACCAAGAATTACATCGTGCGAACAACGAGATAGAACCATAAATTCGGATACAAATACTTTTCCAGCCAATGAAACACTGACAACACATGCACCAAGAGGATTAAGCCACTCGCCACCTACACCACGAAAGGTGATTGTATCGTTCCATGAAAACATAACTTTGCGACCTAAGCGGTTTCTGAAGGCGAAGCTCTTCACAGACACAGTAGCCCCAGTGTCGACTAATGCCATAGTCGGTATTCCATCAATCAACACATTCACTTTGTTTTTCAGCATCACAATAGGCAGAGGTATATCTTGAAAAGACCGTCCGGCGACCTCACCTCCATTGGCCGTGGATGCTTGTTTCCCGGCGGCGGCGGCGGAGAAGAACGACGCAGAGGAGACGGCGAGCGACGAGAACGGTTGGATGGTGGTGTCAAACTCCGCTCGGATGCTGGCGAATCGCTGCGTCTAGTCTCGCGCGAAAAACGGTCCCTCGGAAACAAGTCGGTTGTCCGCATGTCATATGAAGCACCGGGTCTTGGTGGCGAAGACATGGCTGGTGTCCTTCGTGATTGGCGGCGTTGGTGGTGGCAATACCGAGCGATATGCCCAGTGAAACCACAGTTGTAGCACACGGTAGGGTCACGGTTTATACTGTATTCATCGAACGAATCCTGGGCTGCTGCTGTCGGCGAGGAAGTTCGTTATCAGGCGAAGAACGGGTTTTTTTCCATTCTCTGGAATCCACTGTATTCGCCGTAAGTCGCATCTTGGTAGTGGGGTCGGTACTGTCCTTGCCGCAGCGGGACGTAGTCCGGCTGAGAGTCCTGAGTATAAGAACTCGGCTGTCCTCGTCGTGATCCAGCGTCATAGGCAGGGCCTCTATCGTAGAGACGTGGCTGATACTGAAGTGTGGTGTTAGAATGCTCAATGCCCTCCGTCACTCGGTGCGAGGAGAATGAAGCAATGTTTCGCTCGAACTCTGTCGGCAGGTAGGGGGGATGATTGCTTGGGTGGTGTGTCACTTGCGCGTACAGGCCGAGTTCTTCGCGTACTATTTGTCGGATTGTTGATGCAAGATCAAGCGCCTGGTTGCTGTCTATACTCGCGATAGTCGTCACATTGGCTAGCCTGCCAAACTTCGGCGTGATGCGCCTCGTCTTTAGTTGCTCAAAGTGCGGCAATGGCGAATGACATCGGTGACAGATATCATGGTGTCTCTCGCGATGAGGAAACTGTGAACATCCTCGGCGATTCCTTTTAGAATGTGCCCGACTTTGTCTTCCTCAGACATTCTGGAGTCAATGATCCTACGTAGCTTTATTACTTCCTCAATGTAGGTCGCGCAAGTTTCACCTGGAACTTGAGCGCGTTACATTAGCGTCTGTTCTGCTCTTTTCTTTTTCGTTGTTGGGTCGCCGAAACGCTCTTTAATCTCAGAAACAAATCTGTCCCACGTCGTTAGCGTTTCCTCCAAATTCTCGCACCACATTGATGCAGTATTCGTCAGAAAGAACGTGACGTACAAAATCTGAGAAGCGGCATCCCAATTGTTGGCGGCGCTCACCCGTTTGTAATGAATGAGCCAAGCCCCGACGTCTGCATCTGGTCTGCCGGCGAAGGGACGAGCGTCTCTCAGCTGTGGAGCCGAACTGGTTGGCGCAGAAGTCGAGAGGGGTCGGTGTTCATCTGCGTTGTGGGACATGTCCAGCCCAGATGGATTCGGTGGAAGTCCAGCAAGACGACGGCTCCGTCGAAGAACTTGCGGTTCAGCCTCCGCCTTCGGGTGTCGATTACCCAGCACGTCCACCACAACTGTTACAGCGAGCTGTGATGAAATGGCTTTATTTACAAGAGGTAAGCGATGGTCATACACGGCAGCGCACTGCGATCTTGCAAGACGCTTCGCCTTCCTCTCCTTCTCTTCTCTGCCTTTTGCTAGCCCGTTACAATATATATATCTGCGTATCTATCTATCTATCTATCTATCTATCTATCTATCTATCTATCTATCTATCTATCTATCTATCTATGTGCCTACGACTTTAAGCTCGCCTGGCTGTTTCGATATTGGTATCGATAACAAACTTGGCTTGGGATAACATGATGGTATGATAACATGATAAACATGTTATGACTAGTCATAACATGAAAATTGTGGCATGTATGTCATGAATGTGATGATTTACATTTCATGGTTTTGCTGCTCTTGCAATGATTTCGTTCGCATGACATTGCAAAACTGCTATGGTATGACATGACTGCATGGGGAACATAAATAAGTGACAGACTCTAACGTGGAAATCATGACATGCATGTCATGTAAGTCATGGCTACACACCACCCTCACGGTGCGCTCACGGTCGTTTCGCTAGCTTCTCATATACAAAGTTTGGTGTTACGTGACATAGAATGATTGACGAAGATATGAGTTGTCCATACTTGATAATCATGACATGCGTGTCATGTAAGAATATGACAACATATCACGCTCATGATGCACTCGCAGCCGTTTCGCTAGCTTCACATATATCAAATTAGGTATTACGTGACGAGAACGGACGACATAGAAACATGATAATCATGACATGCGTGTCATGTAAATCCGACTGTATGCTACACTCATAGCACAACGCGGCCGTTTTGCTAGCTCCACATATACCCTATTAGGTATCACGTGCCGTGAATAGACGGCGAAGGTAATTGACACATTCATATATGATAATCATGATGCACGGGTCATGTAAAACACCACTACAAGCTACGCTCATAGCGTGCTCGTGGCCCTTTCGCTAGCTTCAAGAAATACCAAATTTTGGATTTGCGTGACGTCAAGGGACCACGGACAAAAATACCAGGAGCAAACATGAAAACATGATGTGGAAGTCATGTAAGGCACAATTTGCGTCCACCTGATAACGTTGGACTTGTTTTAAAGTAACATGTGTAAATTGAGTGCGGGGGCTACTGATATAATTTTTCTCCCTCTGCCTCTAAGGGGAACCACGTACCAGCCTATGCCAACCTGTCCCAAATGCGAAAAAAAGGAGTAGTGAATGAGTCGAGGTAATTATTCACAGTGATATTTTGTGATGTTGCCAGTGTGCCAGCATAGTATCATTGCTGTTTTATCATAGCTGCGTAATTTGCTAAAGAAGTGAGAAAGGAAAGACTAAACTTTAAAATTATATTCCACGTTATTTACGCACTTCTAAGTGTAGTTGCTGCGATATTGCCAGGAGTGAATCAGTATGTAGTCATTGTGCCCCCAACCAGGCCTGCGCAAGATTATATATAGAGTGTGGGAGCTATCTCTAGCCAGAGTTTCATACCGACGAAGTCTATGATGACGTGACCAGATACATACTTCTTACTACTGCCTGGAATACGTCGTGCTATTATTTTTAGTTCTGTTTATTCACCTAAACAGGCATGCTGACTAACTTATGAAGCAATGAAGCTGCGCGAGAAATTCTAATGAGAAAGTGTGATATCCCTTTGCAGAACACAAGCTTAGACAGATTCTGGCTTTCTATGTATTATATATTGGTGTTGATCTGCTGACTACAGAGGCCCATGAACTACGGAAAAGTACCACCTGACACACTGGCTTGGGTGCCGCATTGCTGTACTTTTCGACATCCTGCAAGATAACGACCACACTTTAACGGTAAAAAAAAAAGAAAGACATATGAGATGGTCACGGCACCACCAATCTGAGTATTGAATGGACGCCTTTTGGATCGTAGAAGCCGAAAAAAAAGAGAGTTTTCATTGCTGTTGGATTCACTTGACTCTCGGAAAGCTCGTTCCGATTAGGTTCCGTAATGAAGACGCCGCTGTATGCGTCATATCACTTGGCTGGCGCACGGCGCCTTTTGCATGCGCTGTGGGCCTTGGCGCGACGGTTGCCAAGGGCGAAGCTGGCTCCTTTTCGCTTCCTTTTGATGTATGATTGCGCTTCTTGCCGTCTTTGAGTTCAAGACAGCCGAATCTTCGTTAGTGGTGACGCCATAACGTACGCGAAGGCTCCGTGCTCAGAAACACGCTTGTGGGGCGCCATATCCACAGAGTTGCCGAGACGGACAATGTATGACGGTAAGTGCACTGCCTTTGTAGGTAGTAATTACACAGTTTTAGCGGGGCATCTGCAGTAGCTTTGACGGAGGTAGGCTGCCAGCCATTACAATGACAGCCGGCGTCTGCGGAGTTGTGGATGCCCAACCACCTATTAAGGAGTTGAGTCTGTTATGCGCGATGTAGAAGCTCCCGTGTTATGAATTGGGCAATTATTTATCAAAAGCATTCGTTTGCTGGTCTCAAGTTGTGTTTGTACTGCTGTAGCTACACGATGCTGTTTGGGATGCGTTTTCATCTAAGTCCTGATAATGTATCACAGCGTGAGTCCGTACTTGGAGTTGTAAAAAAAAATGTACGAAGAACACTTAGATGCACTAAGAATTGCCATTTATTTCAATTCAGAGACGTATAGTTCGAGGGGTTCAAAACTGGAAACCGAGAACCGGAGGTCAGTAGAGCCTCAGGCTGGGCCAATCAGTTGCATAGCGATCTCATCACCCTCTTTCACGTGCTAATCCTCATCGTCTTCTTTAGATATCATCAAACAGAATTCCTCCAGCAACGATATCGCGTGATAAAAGTAATATTCCTATGGTAATATATCATGCTTATAGCACGTACAAGGCAGTCAGTTGCATTGTACTCACACCACAAGGCAGGCTAGACGCTCGCATGTTAACGACGGCGCGTGTTCTGGAGCCACCATGCGCTCTTTCACTCTCGTTTCTATTTACTGCTTTGGTGGTGCGATGGCGATCGGAGTTAGACCAGAATTGGGTGATTGTACGTGCACTGAGGTATTTATGTGGGCTTAGCCTTTAGCATACGACTTGTAGTCTCAATCAAGACGGCGTCCTCGAGTACTGGGTGTCATGCGGGCGCTCTCATGTGTTTAACCGAGTCTTTAAACCTTTGAGCGTAGAATTGTTTTCGTTAAATACAGTCCAGAAATGTGTATTTTTTATTGCTGAAATAAACTAATCTGCAGACAACTGTATTTAAGAAAAAGATTGCCTAACTTTTTTGCGTTACAGTGTTGTGACGGAAAATCACTTTTCATTACATAGACGTCAAACTTTGCCCAGGTGGCGCTGCGAAAAACACCGCCACAAGCACCCGCATCGCCGCGCTGGCTGTGACTGTTATACTAGTGCCATGGCCTCTGGATGAAAAAGCGCCGTGGTAGTGCGAAGAGAACCGTCCGCAAGCGAACGTGCATTGGCCCTCCTTTTTACTTAATTAATGATGAGAAGCGGTTTCCTGAAAAGCAAGAACTTGAGAAGCTTCTCCCGTCAATACAACCTCGCTTAAAAAAAAGTAGGAAGCTCATCAAAGCAAACTGCTGGTAAGATGCAAAATATGTTTCAGTTATGTCGACGTGCGGCAACTTACAATTCAAAAGAAAGCGAGCATCACATGACATCGAATTCAAGATAAAAACTCCAACATGCGTTCAGTAACACCTAAATGCGTTAAATTTGGGCACACAGATTCATGATACCAAAGCAATGAAGTAATCGTACATACACGAGAAATGCATCTTACGATCAGTGTTATAAAAAGCTCGCTTTATCAGATAGATGGCCCAGCCATTTTCGACTTTGCAGTTGTGTTCCCTACCCATCTCTCACTTCCTGTGCGTTGAACTGGTTATTAAGCATCCTAGAATGTTCTGTTCACGGCCATCTTCTGTGTATATTGTTACGGGGATTACAAACACACGGAAGAGAGAAACAAGTGTATTTGCAATATTTGCAGGTAGGTGTGACACCCCAGGGCTAATAGCATCTCGCGCTTCGAGTCCGCTTCTTCTTCATCGATTCGTCCACGACGGCGGAGCCATGCCCACGGCCTCGTAACATCACCCCCGGCAGACGAAGCACCGTCACGGCGCCGCTAAGTCAATCAGGGCTGGCAGTATAGTACCGTTTTAGTCGTGACACATGAACAACATCAGTAGGTGGTGTGGCAGAAGACGAGTTTGGTTCAACGGGAGTGATGAGGTAGTCGACGTCGGTGACCTTGCGGAGAACTTTGTAGGGCCCCGTGTATCGTAGGAGGAGCTTCTCGCACAAGCCTTCACGTCGATTCGGCGTCCAAAGTAGGACGAGAGAGTCAGCAGGGTAGTCAACGTTGCGCTGCCTGTCATCATAGCGGACTTTTTGTTAGGCCTGAGAAGCAGGGAGCCTGGTGTGCGCGATTGGGTGAGCGACGCGGGCTCGAGAAGCAACGTCCTGAGCATACACCATTGGTTCGGTAGTATCAGAAGGAAGGAGTGTTTCGAATGGCAACGCAGGGTTCCGGCCGTACAGAAGAAAGAACGGAGAAAAGCCGGCGTTGTCGTGCCTCGAAAAATTGTATGCAAACGTAACGTACGGGAGCGTTGCGTCCCAGTCACGGTGATCAGCAGAGATGTACATGGGCAACATGTCTGTAAGAGTTCGGTTGAGGCGCTCTGTGAGACCGTTGGTCTGGGGTGGGTAGGCAGTAGTAAGGTGATGTTCGGTAGAGCAGCTACGGAGAATTTTGCCCATAACTTTGGGAGGAAACAGCGACCACGATCTGTCAAAAGCTGGCGTGGAGCCGCATGCCGCAAAATGACGTCATTCAGTAGAACGTCTGCGACGTCTGTAGCGCTGCTACTTGGCAAAGCAGGGGTCATAGCGTATCTGGTCGCATGGTCAGTTGCGACAGCGATCCATTTGTTGCCTGACACGGACGTTGGGAAAGGTCCGAGAAAGTCGAGGCCGACTCGGAAGATTGGTTCCGGGGGAATGTTGATAGGTTGGAACAGGCCAGCCGTAAGAAGAGCAGGACGTTTGCGACGCTGACAGCGCTCGCAAGCAGTGACATAGCGGCACACAAATTTATACAGCCCAGGCCTAAAGAAGCTGTAAGGAAAGGACTTGAAGACGCCGAGGAGCATCAAACCAGAACTGAAGAAGACGAGCGGAGAGCAGGTGGCACGAAGGCGACAACAAGAAATGAAGAAGAGAAGAAGAAGGCACGTGCGATTACGAGTCAACTGTGCGCCAATCAGCTCATGACCAGTGGTGGTCCATAGAGGTGGCGTGCCACGATTGGGCCACGTGCGACCATTACGTGGCAGTAGGCTGTGTGGCTGGGGACGAGCCGGAGCAGCGGCAGACGGGAGACAGCGGGCCGAAGCGTCGGACGCAGGCGATCGAGGTCCTGGCCAGGGAACGCGGCCGTCCACGCTGCTGCCGTCCATCCACCAGCTTGGGCGGCATTGCCGGCACGAGTGCTGCATCTCGGGGCGCGGCCTGGCCTGCTGTTCTCTTCCTTGCCGAGGGCATCGCGGATCTCGGCGAGGCGTCTCCGCGGTCAGCCGTTGAACACAGCGATGAACGTGGCCTGGCTAATGGTCACGGTTGCGTCGAGCATCGCGTCTCGGCGCACGCTCTTCGCTGGACGGGCTGGCTATTCCCCGCATGGAGCATCGCGTCTCCTATGCGGGTTGACTGCTCCGTAGTCGCACCTACGCCATCAAGCGCCAGTGTCACCAGAGCGTCGCACTTCGGCAAGGGACGAGCGAGATGTTCTGCCGGGCGAGACGCGGGCGTGTGTACGGAGGACCATGGAGCCGGGCGAGGTTCAGGGTGGCCGAGGATTCAGATGCCAGGGGAGTTGCTGGCTGAATCAAGGATCGCCGAGTGGTGCCGAGCCGTACCGAGCGACGCACCAGCCTCGGAAGTGGGCCGCGAGCTCACGAAGTGCGCACCCGAGGGTACCTGGCTGTGCCCTGGCCAAGGCGACGAACGCCGGTGAGTGAGCTGCCGCACCGCAGCTGTAGTGAGCAGCATTTCAGCACGGCACAGACGGTGCTGTGCTGGCCAGAACCCGCACGTGGAACCGCTACGCCCGGAAGGTGATCAAAAGCTTGGAAACGAGGTCCGAGGTCGCGCTGGTCAAGGCATCTCCGCCACTGCAGCTCGAGAGTTGAGGCCACGAAGGCAGACGAAGCAGTGCGCCGCTCGAGAGGACGAGTTCATGGGAGCGTTCCTGAGCCGGACGTGGGACCCGTACGTGTCGGCCAGGTCGAGCTCCGGTGTGTTCGTTCGGGGTCGAGTCCGCCGGCCTGTTCAAGGTGCAAGGACGGGGCCTGCTGAACGGCTCCTGCCTGGGTGCAGTGGCCGGGAGCAGGTTCGTGGGCGAGGCCTACCGGGCGTGGTCCTCGTGAGCCGGGGCCTGACCCTGAACCTCAGGAGTTCTGCTGGCCGCGACGTCTGACTAAACGGCGCTGCACACGGTAGCGCATCCGTGTGCCGTAAGCCGTTCCAGCCGCTCCAGCCGTGCCACCTTTGCCCTCGCGCACGTCGACGATCGCATCATGTCGGGACGACGGGGACCCAAACTGTGAGGCAGCGTTTTTCTCTTGCGAACTGAGAACTCTACGCGCTGGACTCGGTGTAAGCGTAGCCGCGAGCTCTCCGCATGCTAGAGGTCCGACTCTCGTACATGTTGCGTGACGCGTGGCGTGTAGGGTTGGACATATAGTTTTATTTTCACCTGACACTTCGTTCTCTAGTGTATAATATAACGCTTCTTTTGTTCGCATCCATTGTTGATGTTAATCCTTTTTCGTCCGCTATAAACAAACACAGTGACGAACGTCCTTAACCATCACAGAAGCGTTGCCACACGTGGTGATAGGTGCGTGAAAAACCAAGGCGTTCTGCCGTCGGAGCGTCATGCAGATGTTGAAGAATGGTGGCACGCAGGTGTCGTGGAATAACTAACAGTAATTCCGGGCCATCAGGCCTCATGTGGCGGTGATACAGAATTTCGTTGCGGAGAACATATTGACGGAGCGAAGCGTCGGAATGTTCTTAAGATACTCGCTCAATGACCGTCTTGAGGATTGCATCCCGGCGCTACTCTGTGCCGATGCCGCACAAATCAGATATGATGAGCACACAAGAATCACTCTCATGGACAGCGAGGTTAGCAGGGTCCACCGGATAACGCGAGAGACTATCGGCATCTTGGTGCAACCTGCCAGACTTATAAATTACGTCAAAGTTATACTCCTGGAGACGTAGAGCCCAGCAACCTAGGCGACCAGTAGGGTCCTTGAGCGACGACAACCAACACAGAGCATGGTGGTCCGAACTAACGGCGAGCCCGGCCATACAAGTAGGGGTGAAATTTCGCTACAGCCCATACCAACGCAAGGCACTCGCACTCCGTTATCGAATAATTTCGCTCAGATGTGGAGAGAAGACGGCTGGCATACGCAATCACACGCGTTTGGCCCCCCTGGTGTTGAGAGAGGACGGCACCGATGCCGTGAGCACTGGCGTCTGTCGAACTTCAGTCGTCGCGGACGGGTCGAAGTGAGGCAATATTGATGGTGAAGTGAGCAGGTCGATCAGCGAGCAAAACGCGGCTGCTTGGTCTTGGCCCCATGAGAAAGGCGCGTTATTTTTGAGAATATTTGTTAGTGGTCGTGCAATTGTAGTGAACTTGCGTATAAAACGTCGGGAGTACGAGCATAAGCCCCCAAAACAACGAACATCTTTGGTAGTCGAAGGCAGAGGAAAGTTCTTGACAACGCTAATCTTGTCAGTATCCGGTTGGATGCCAGCAACACTTACACGATGACCAAGGACAGTGATTTCTCGTCGGCCAAAATTGCACTTTTTCGAGTTCAGCTGGAGTGCCGCTCGACAAAAAACTACCAGAATGGTCGACAAACGAGTTAGGTGGCTTTCAAATGTTGGGGAAAAACAATCACATCGTTGAGGTAGCAAAGGCAAATGGACAATTTATAACCACGGAGGAGAGAGTACATCATACGTTCGAGCGTTGCCGGAGCGTTGCACCGCCCACGAGGCATAACCTTGAACTGATAAAGGCCGTCCGGTGTGACAATACAGTTTTTTCTCGGTCTAAGTCGTCGACATAAATTTGACAATAGCCCGATCGCATATATATAGATGAGAAGTATCACGCGCGATGAAGGCAGTCAAGGACGTCGTCAATTTCTAGCAGCGGATATACGTCTTTGTGGGTTATCTTGTTCAAGGCATGGTAGTCAACGCAAAATTTCCAACTGCCATCCTTCTTTTTTACTAACACAACAGGTGACGCCCATAGAGTTGAAAAGGCCTCTATGACTGCCTTTGAGAGCATCTTCTCGACTTGTCATTGTATGACCTGGCGTTCGAACTGGGAAACACGATACGGTCGCCGTCTATCAGAACTAGCATCACCGGTATGTATTTGATGATGTACGACGGACGTTTGACCCAAAGGGCGGTCATCGATGTCGAAAATATCTCGGTAGGAGATCAGAACGTAGTGCAGTTGCGCAGCCTGATAGGGCAGAAGATCAGGGGCAATCATCATCGAGATTTCGTCGGTAGGTGCGTTTGCTCGGCTGGCTGCAATAGTGGACGAGCAGTCTTCAGGGTCTAATGCCACGATGTGGCATGCATCAAGTGGGGAAACATGGCCTAACGAAATGCCTTGCGGGAGAACTTGGGTCGAACTATTAAAGTTGAGGTGCGGAAGCTGAATGCGGTTTCACGATAGTCACGATGGTATGCGGCACAGCAACACTTTGGGCCAAGAGCATATCCATTAATAGAGACACTATGTAGTCACCGTAAGGAAGAACTGGTGATATCGTTAAGGCCACAAACGTGGTGGCTTGCGGTGACAGCCCAACATAATCAACAACGCACAAGCGGAGGGACGGTCAGGACGGCACAGCCCCAAGTCGAAGCAGTTCAAGTTGGAGAACGCCGGTTGAACAGTCGATGAGAGCGCCATGAGTGGACAAGAAATCCAATACAAGAATCAGGTCATTGGGGCACTGCTCAGTAACTGCAAAGAGAACAGATGGGGTGATCGGCGATTGTGATGCGTGCTGTGCCAATTCCTGTGATGGCAAGGCTTCTTCCGTCGGCGACACAAATAATGCAGAAGCAGCCGGTGTGAGAAATTTCTTCAGGCGACGATGAAGTCGGTCACTCATCACATAAAAATGCGCCCTGGTGTGAATAGGTGCAGAAACAGCCTGGCCGTCAACGTCGATGTCAAGCAAATTTCGTCGTGTCGGCAGTACATGGAGAGGATTTTAGGTCGGTATCGAGGATGCAGCTTGATCTCTAAGAGCTGCACCACTTAGTTTCCCAGAAGAGAATTGAGCGGGCTGGTTGGGCATCGTCGTAGAGGAGAAAGGGACGACCGGCGATGTTCAGGTGGCGAACGAGACTGATGACGTCGAGGCGACAATGAGCGACCGTGCTGCGTATCAGGGGCATCGAAGGTGTTGGAATCGAAGGGTGTAAGGCGGCGGTAGTTGTTGGGGATCGGCGTAGGAGGCTGGAAAAGGCGGTAGCTGTCGCCGCGGCGAGCAGTGTTATACTGTGTTCGGGACGAACACCAGTGGTTGTGGCAATACCATGTGACGTACCCTATGCGGTGGCAGTTAAAGCATATCGGCCGATAATCCGTAGTTCTCCATTTGGCCGAATTGCGAGAGCGTGGATAAGACCGTTTCTTGATTGATTTGTGCGGTTTAACGTCCCAAGACCACTATTCGATTATGAGAGACGTCGTAGTGGAGGGCTCCGGAAATTTTGACCACCTGGGGGTAAGACCATTACTGGGGAAGTGACCGGGGGCAATGCGGCGACCTTGAACGAAAGCCATTTGGTCGAGACTGAGCAACAGCGCAGACATCGAAGCCAAAATTGGTGAGCTCTTCGTGTACAATCGACTGTACCAACCAAACCTTAGGTACTTGCGAATCGACGTGGCCGTTGGTGAGAAGAGCAGGTGTAATAGCTTCGATTTCCCGCCGGACGATTCGCGTAATTTCAGACGCAAATGAAGACTGCTGACGAGAGGTCAGTCCCTCTTCGTAGGAGGACGTCGCAGTGGTGTTGGGCAGTCGAGTGAATGATCTTGAAATACGCCTGCTTTTGGCCAGTTCAAAACGCCGGCATTCCTGAATAATTTCCTCGACGGTCGCGCAGTTCCGGCACATTAGCAGGTTGAACACATCGTCCGCTATCCCCTTGAGGACGCGGCCAACCTAATCAGACTCTGACATTTCGCTGTCGGCTTTACGACACAGAGCCATCACGTCCTGTATATGTGAGATATACGGCTCTGTGGACGTCTGAGCACGTATACACAACTCCTTTTTTGCAGCCGCCTTTTACCGGTGGGCTTCCCAAAGAAGTCGCGAAGCTTCTCTAATGTGTCCCAACGGCCGATTTCCTCTTCATGGTTCTCGTACCAGACTTTAGCTGTGCATTTCAGGTAAAAAAGCACGTTGTCCAGCATGAGGGTCGGGTCTCACTGGTTGAGCGCACTGGTACGTTCGTAGTCAGCTATCCCATCGTCAACATCAACTTCGTCCGTACCGCACAACGTTCCTCGGTGCTTCGGATGCGTCAGCACGTACGTGGGTGGGATAGGGCCGGTGGAGGCGTTGCCGTGGGTAGTGCAGGCGTTGTCGAGGCTGATAGAGAGGTGGCCATGGGATCAGCCCCGTGTTCCATCACGGAAACTCCGATTTGACGACCACTGCGGAGTTCCGAGTTAGTGCGCTTCGTTACCCCGCACGTCCACTAATTTGTTACGGGGATTACAAATACACGGAAGATAGAAAGGAGTGTATTTGCAATATTTACAGGTATACGTGTGACACCTCAGGGTTGCTAGGATCTCGCGCGCCGAATCCGCTTCTTCTTCATCGATGCGTCTACGACGGCGGAGCCATGCCCACTGCCTAATAACAGCATATACTTCAAATGGGGATACATGTGTGTCCTCTTTTTCGGTGCAGCAAGGAAGGGAGAGTTTCTTGCGTAAATATGGAACTGCTATTTTTCAGACTATTTGTTTACTGTTTTTTTCTGAAAAAGAGATAATGTATTCTGCACAATGGGCGACAATAAATAATAAATCAATTATTCTGTAAAGGAAAGTTGAAATACCGGAGCGTTTTGTCGCAGTGCATTGGAACGCACGTAACAGTACACAGGGAATCATGCAATGCAATTCATCGTCATCGTCATCATCATAATTAATTTCTCCTTTAAAGGTCCTGCAGGTATAATAAGTAGGGGCGGGCATAACATAGAAATGAAAAATCAAGCATATGTGACATAAATGTTAGCACACATATTTTAGAGAAATGCAATAGTTGGTTAGATGCAAAGCAAAACTTGCAATCAAAACGAGGCATAAAAAAGAAAGAAAAAAAAGAGGAAAAACAGAATATAGTGTAAGGTCACAATGAACGCTACCGCGTGAGGTGATCAGTAAACAACTGCCTAAACACAATGGGGTTACACACGGTCGCAACTATGCCTTGCGAAATGTTCCAGTCAGCAATGACTATCGGCGAAACAGAGTGATTTCAAGAAGACGTGGAACCGTGCAACCGCTAGATGTTGCAAGAGTTGTATAAAAAGGCGATGGAATGTACGGTTTGGGAAGTTAAGGAGTTTGCCGTGGAGTTAAGAAAAATTATAATTAAGCTCATGGAACAAGCACACCCTTGCAATACCAAGATGAAATGACAATGAATTGAGTCCCAGGATAATTTTATGGCTGTGATGCTTTCATCTCAGCCGTACCTGACGGAGACGAATCTGGCCGCACGGTTCTGTATAAATTGTAAAATGCAATGATGCGCGCTTGATGTATGCTTTATATTGTTGAGGCATATTCATTCTTACTTAGGATAAATGTTTCATAAGCCAGTTATCGCGGGAATGAGAGATACAATGACATGAACGTCTCATGTAACCAAGTGATTTAGTAGTAACGGCAGCTAAGCTTTGTGATGTCATCAGACCATGTCAATTTGTTCTTTGTTGTCATAAAATAAAGTAACCATATGATTCGACGCAGGACAAAACGATCAAGTTTTGAGAGTACGTGTAATTACTATTTGAGTGGTAACGGGACATCTGTATAACTCTGCATTTCGAGATGCCGAGTTTCATTGATGAATTGAAACACCAGGATTCGATTTAATGAAAGTCATTTTGATTATTATCACGGTTGATTTGATGCGCGATGCGACTATAAAGGTCGCAGTGAACTGCAAAAAGTCGAGAAGATGAAATGCCTCCAGGAAGGTCATTTATGAAGATGAGAAAGAGTAGAGGACTAAAATGGATTCTTGTGGTACTATATGCAGGAATCACGTTCGTAGGGGCAGAACAACATACCGACAACTGTGTACTGGAAACGATTGTTCAGAAAAGAGCGGATCTATGAAAATGCATACGGAGGGGGGGGGGAGAACTTGGCCCCCTAGCGTGATAGAACCACATGAGCTAGTGAATCACAAGTTTTCTCAAGAAAACCAAGATCCAGAGAAAACCTCTCAAATACGAACACAGCTGTCGTGGTATAGCTCTGCAATTGTGAACGAATGCTGTGAAGGCTAAATATACAAAAAAATCCACACATATCCACGAAGTGACTGCTGCTGGTAGGGTGAACTAGTGTGCATGGAATCATCAATCATCGCATTCTATTTCATTCTGGTTGACAGCCTTCTATTTTGTTCTAGTTAATGTTTTGCTGAGTCATATGCTTTGATTAATGGGCGGCTAAATATAGGTGTTTTTACGGTGTTATGGTCTTTCATTTTGTTTCTTCTAATTAACAGCCTTCTAACGACCTTATCGTCGATCACGTATATTTCGGTTTGTTCGTCTGCACCTACGTTACATCTGCTGTATATAGGCGACAAACGGTGGTTTACGGACATTGTGCGGTCTTAATGGGCTTCGTCCCTAAATAAAGCAGTGTATGTAAACGTTGAGCCTTTCGCGCTGTATGACGTTTTGTCTTGTTCTAATGTAGAGGCTATCCGCATGTGCTATTTTTTTCGGGCTAATTTTAGCGCAGATTATAACCTACTGAGACACAATAACATGTCGTTGCGCTCCTGTTTCTGCTCGCATTATACACAAACGCCGGAGCCACTCGCCGAGCTCAGGACATAGTCGGCAACATCGAGGATGCCTTCAAGAGGTTCCTGTACGCCTTGATCGGGATTGGAGACGAAGTTTACAAGATGACGGAGCAAAGGATCTCCAAGATGGCCGCACTCATCGGATACCCGGACGGCACGCCCAATTCAAGCGATCTGAACGACTACTATGGTACTCGTGTTCGCTCTGCTGAAACATTGTTATGGCGATGCATATAGAACATCTACCAGCACTAACTTGAAGCGTAGATGTACTGAGACTACCCAAAAAAGTTTCAGAACACGTTGTAGGAACTGCTCAACAAACCATGTAGGGTTAAAAGGGCTTGGAGGGACGGTAAGGAGCAAAATAATCTTTCACGTATTACTAAAGTACAATTTCATAATCCCGAATAGACGACTCTTAAGGGGACACCACGACTGGTAAGCGAGCAAACGTGTGATGCAGCCACCTCGAGATTCCCCCCCCCCCCCAAATCCCATGACGTAATAAATTTCGAAGCTGTCTTCTGGGACCTACGTAATTCCCAATCGATGAAATTCAAGTACATTGTCATTTGTAGGTGCCGTAGATTTAGCGTACGAAGTTTAGGAAAATTTCATCAAGCCAATGTCGCGGAAATACGAAAAATTCTTTTTAAAGTTAGTGAAGCTACGCGGGGCACATTCGGTGCTATATGGGAAAAACGAAGCTTGAACGTACATTTTCTCATGATAATATTGAACTTATGATAATGAAACATGTGGAATTCGAGTTATCAAAGAGAAGTTCGTAAATCTAAATCAAGTTATTGTTTCCCTTGAGTACCCTTTAAATTGGAGAGAGTTCGTATGAGCAACTGCGAAACCATCGAGCACACGTTATTAGCTCTTGTTCAGTGTAATCGCAGTGCTGCGAGGCAGCAGGCATTCTGAAAAACAAAGTCCTGTATTAGACAGATGCGTTCAAGGAACAAGCCACGCCGAAAAAGCGTTTCTGCCCATTCTACATTCGGGGGCGCACGAGGCCGCTTCAACGGCGTCGTGTTTCAGTTCTTGTTGGTAGAAGTTGCAGACGTTTGAAGAGAGAAAGGGTGGATGCGTAATTAATGAATGTCAGTCAGGGAAATGTAGTTTGTGCAGGTAAACAAGACACGTGACACTCACAAAATAAATCAATAAACAAAATAGGCGCGGTTACGCATGCATAGTGCAGGTTCCTTTACGGAGATACTTCGTTTCTGCTTTGTTGTCCAGAGCATGTGCACCAAGTACATGTATGCATCTTCTTGGAGCTAGCAAAGTAGAATAAACACCAACCAGACAATCGTATTACTTATACCATTCGACCATTCCGGCGACTATAGGTGGCGCAACGGCACTGGCGTCTTCGTTTTCTTCGCAGCCCACACGTGGCAATGTGCCAACATTTGTGTAGGGCCTTCCAACATAACAACACTTCTGCGACAGCGCCTACTCGTTGTGGTCAGATTATAATTACAGTATAAACTTGAAATCAGCTCATTTTGCTCGTTGAACATGTATAAGTTAAATTTACTTGTACAAAAGCACTCGCACGTCCACCGTGCTTCATCGCAAAGAGCGTTCATTACTCTGCATTTTTTTGCAGACGAACTCGAGGACTCCAAGCCTACGCGATTCTTTCGTGACTGGCGCACCGCCCTCGAACTCCACGCAAGGTGTCTCGTTCACGATCAGCAAGACCTGCGGTTCTTGTCAGTGAAGGCAAACATCTCCTACGCTCCTGCCGCCAACGCCATTATTGTCCCTGCAGCAAGCTTGCACCCTGGTATTTTCTACCACGACGGCCCGGCCTCCGTTAACTATGGAGGACTCGGCACTGTGAGTTTACGCGCGGCCTTCGACTACGATTTAGTGGAGAGTGTGTATGCTTTACGAAGCTGTTAGAAATGAATGTCCGCTCGATAGAGTTGTGTCGTGTATTGAGGAAAAAGTAATCTCGGTACGTGATCAGCCAAAGCCAAGTAAAGCTCTTTATAACGATCACCATGCTTTCGCAGCGGCTAAGCTGCGTCAAAAGTGACGTGGTACTCTGAATGGGCACGGGATGCTTAATGCGATCCTAGAGGATGCATTATTTAAATTTAAAACTATAAGCCACAGAAAATGATTCTACCTTGATTGCTGGATGTCGGCTCTTACTAAGAGAGAAAGTTTGTTGGGCGAATAAAAAATGCATAAACGAAAGGTGGGGGGGGCAGCAATATTGCTCGATATTCAGAGACCAGCTTGCCATGAAGTCATAGATGTTGAGTGGGCCTTTATACATCATTCAAGGGTTTACCGTAGAAATAAAGCTTGTTTGGTTTTAGTAACCTAGAAGGACATTTTGCGCACGCGGCTTCTCTGATCTCCCTGCAGGGATGAAAAGGGGTCAAACGAGGTATACCGCAGGCGTGAACGTTCCTTAAATCTAGCTGTTTTCGCAGGGTTTCAGCTCGGTATTTAGCATACAAGGCCCTGTGTAAGGCCCTCTGATGGCAATCCTTGATTATCGGACCAGACGTGATAGCAGGTACTACTGCTTGTGTCTCTCTCTGTCCTGCACAAGTCTTCAGAGTCTTAAGAAGTCCTCCATGAAGTAGCAAAAAAAGCTAGTGAGTGCTACTGTTGAAATGGCCATTAAATACCGTAGTAAATATGACACGCATTACTCAGGAAATACGGGACCCCTCAAGGTGTGGTGTGTTTGGCTTGCAATTCCCCTCATAACCTCTGAAAGCTTCATTTTAAACGGGAAGTTGGTTATCTTATAGTGTTAGCCTATGATTGAGCGTGCAGTAGCTGCTAGAGGCGAAAATTTCTGAGAAGGACTAGCCAGGTCGTCCACGGAAGGAATCCTAAAACATGCACGCTTGAACGGTGTTAACTAACGTGTTCTCTAATTGTACAAAAGTATGTGGCTTCCCTTCGTATGTCGCAGGTCGTCGCTCGCGAAATGGTGCAGATATTGGGCTTGCAAACATTCACGCGTGAACAAGGCACCACAGTCTGGCGGAATCGAAGCAACGTGGCCGAGCACTTTGCCTCCATCCCTCGCTGCTTGCGGAAGTCACTGAAACAGGTGGGTGTGAATAGGCCTATCATCACTTCGGCGCACTTTCCTATTGATGCTCTAGCGAAGCTTTAAAGGAACCCCCGCGAGGTCTTGATGTGGCGTAAGCAGCTAGTACAGTGCGAAATGCCAAGACGCGCTAACAAAATCAGTGGCCCCGACCGTCCCACCTCTGAAGCGCGGACAGTCCTACCACCTGTTCCTGAAGCAGCTTTTGCAACAACATATATGTTTCGTGGCAGCGCGACCCAATAGGTGACCTGTAAAAGAGCGAGGGATTGTGGGATCCGTCATCTGCTGCCGCCTTCCGGTTCGAGAAGAGCAGACGACGGCGAACCGCTTCGCCTCCAGCCTCAGATTATTCGGGATTCACGCGCGCGGTCACCCGTTTATCTTCGTCCTGATAAACCATGGTCTGTTGTTCAGCTGTTGGCCGCTCCAACTCGAGCGTGAAAGGCAAATGCATGTATTCATTCCCATGAAACGAAGAAAAAAAATGAGGTGGGCCGCGGCTGTGAAGATAGCCACAGCGACAAGTAGACTTTGGGTATCGAACATTGAAGTCAGAGTGTGCGAAGACCATTTTATCACATGTACGTGTGTATTACGCACTAATAAAAAACTTACGCATGAATTTACTGCGATATTATATGGAGAAATAAACTGTCGCGCAGGCGCGCCTAGCAAAGATATTATGGAAACGCGCAAGCGAAATCTACCTGCCATACGAGATGAGCGCCGGCAATCACACTCATATAATATATGACAAAAAAAACGAGAAAGATTCACTGAATAGTAAGTTTAGACGAAGCTCTGGACGAGTTCTTTTGCGTTTATATTGGTTAAATTGTGTTCCAGGACGGCACACAAAATAAGAACTGCGTTAAACACGCGCAGGGTTTCGATTATTCGGTGCCATCTGTGTCGACTGTATTGTTTATGTGCTGCCATGTCCTGCAGCTTGATCAAGATTAGCGTTCCAATAAGCATCTGGCTTCGACTAAGAAATAGGTGGTCGAAATTTCCGGAGCCCTCCAATACGGCGTCTCTCATAATCATATGGTGGTTTTGGTGCGTTAAACCTCACGTATTAATCAATAAATCAATCGGCTAAGAAATGCATCTTATAGCACGCTTAAGGCTAGAAAAAAAAGGAAATTACGTTCTCAAGAAGTGCTGCGCTTCATGCCGATATACCGACGATGTCGGCCGAAGCAGCGATCCCGAAATGAACTTTTAGTACACTGCTACAGTCACCCCCATCCCCGGATATCTTTAAAATGGTGCTTTTTATCTACAGTAACGTATCATACAATGAAAACTGTCTTCTGTATCGAGTGATCTGCTAGCGAAACTGACTGCAGTATACCTAGAGCTACATAAGAGCATTGCAGATCATTTTAGTGCGGTAAAAAAGTTTACTTACCATTCAAAGCTTTCGTAGCTTGTCATCGTCGCAGTCATGATTAGCAGAAACAAAAAAAAATAACTTCTAAAGCACTGAAACTGCACAGAAGCATGCTTTTTTTTTTCAACGGAGCGGTACAAACATGCGCGCGTGCCGCTGCAAACCCGCAAGGTGCGTCGAACCGGAAGCCATCGTATCCCACAGTTCCCTGCGATTTTTATATTACCGGTCACCTAATGTCCAGAGCCGCAACTTGACGAAACGTTTTTTACACATTTTCATGTTTGGTGATCTTTGAGTAAAGAACTTAGCTTGTATTAGCACGGTACAAGTAAAAAGAAAACACGACACCGACGAAAAGAGAAAGGCAGGTGCTAAACTTCCATTTGTTTATTTCGCTCCAATCACACCAATCGCAAAAAAAAAAACGCTACTCATCTTGCGCGTGGTCTTATTTCAAGAAACGTCATTTCAATGTCCCTCAAAGAAATTGAAGAGAAAATGCACACACACGTTTCCCATATCTGCTATAGTTTTGACTTGTTTTATTTCACGTCTGAGTTCATTCCAAGACCGGCCGATAACGATACAAGTGTACAGATTAGAGGAACACCCGCTACTTTGGCAGTGCGCTGCTAGGAAGCCTCGCGCTGAAAGTCAATTTCTTTCGTTGTAGCTGTGTTCTCGTAGTTTATCACTAAGACGCCGCTTAGTCTGCTCTACATAGTACTTGCCGCACGATAAAGCAAGCTTGTAGATAATACACCACGCTCATAATCAACAAATATAACCTGGTGTTTCTTATTACAAGCTGAATGAGCGACGTTATTACGTTATTTTGGCAAGTGAACTGGCAGAAGTTCCCCAGTTTTTCGGGTGCTGAAAAAACAACGCGCAAGCTAGCCCACAGGGCCACTTTCTTCAAGTTGTGAGAAATAGTGTGCATATAAGAACTTAAAGCTACCCTGCAGCCCGAGCACTCCAAAACTTTTTGCCTCTTTTCTTTACGTCAGTCTTTCAAAATGCCTTCGGCAACAGACACCTGTGGATGAGACAGCCTGCTTCGATGAGACGCTTGCTTTGAGTCTCGAAACTCGACGCCTCTTTGTCAGGACATTATTAAAACATCATAAGTTCGCAATACCTCTTCTAATAAGCTCTGAGTGCGTGGGACAAAAGAAAGAAGAGGCTGACTTTCCTGCGGCCCATGCAACCGGCATGTGTATATTTCCAAGAAATAGTGCAGGATTTCCAAGAAACAAAAAAAAACAAATAGGGCCCCCTTGTGGTAGTTCGCAGGTAATTTCAAGGGCTACAAGACATTCCTTAATCACTGGCAACACCTGATTAACCTTCGCTTCTATGTACACTGGAGCACAGTCAATCAAAAATAGGAAGCCATCAATGAAGCGAAATGCTTTGCACACTTCGGTGTTATTTAGCGTTGTAGACAAGGCAATGCTAAAAGCAGTTAGAAGTAAATCAGTAAGAATACTTGGGACGATACATCTTTTTTTTTACGTTGAAATATAGAAAGCGTTCTCACTAAAAATAAAACTTTAAGATAGATGATTGACAAATCTCTAAAATATGACTCGCTGACATTAAGCGCGTCGCACTGTAATCATCTATGACATGCTTAATTAACGACAACAGAGCACCGGGAGGGATCGAATGTCTTTTGTGTTAACCGAAAAGGCTTGTTGACTGTCATGGGGGAGGTCCTTCGAAAATTCATTTGCTTGACCTTCGAGTTATTGACTGATCATGAACGCTTCTGCGCTAACATCCCGCTCTAAATTATTTGCGTCGCAATGCGATTCCTTCGTTCCACTGATGCGCCCGCCACCTTTCTGCGCACGTGCGCAGACAAAGCAGCTCTTCCACGTCAGCTTGACCAGCGAGCGGCTGGACTCCGAGAACCTGTCTGATTTCTTGGGGGCTTCTGGCGGCCCACTCGGCATTCACCGCGCTGCCTTATGATGAGCGCACTCTGAGTCTGCATGGAAGCCCCCTCAATGCCGACCAAATCTTCTACGCCTTCCACTGCGCAAGGTTGTGTGAGACAGACGGCAAAGCGAACAGTGATTCACGGCAGGCAGCCCGGCTCCGCTGCGTGATGCCGCTGATGAACTCGAGGCGTTCGCCGACGCGTTCCATTGTCCGTACTCGTCTCCCATGAACCCCGCGAAGAAGTGTTCACTTCTGTGATTCCCTATAACGCTATTTTCTGAGGTTTTGTTACGAAATACGTATGTGTACAATAAGTTATCTTTCAAGACTGTGTCAACGCATGATGCCTTTGATGAAGAAGCACTGTAGAGCAACTGCTCTCAAGTGACTATCCGCGAATGCCATCCTCAATAAATAAATAAGTATAAACGTTTCTGGGAGGTGCCATATGTCCCGCGACAGCCGCCTCTTATAATTGGTTTGTTTGATCGCATAACAATTTTTGCGATTTGGCGGGGCTTAGTTTTGTTTCACCTTCTCCATGATATGAATGTGAAGATTTTGTAGGAGATTTATACAAGATAAGCCCGCCAGCATGCTTTTAATAGACTTGCGTATTTAGAGAAAAAAAACAGGTTAAATAAGGTTACAGACCAAAAAACTAACTGAGAAGCCATTTGAATCGAGCTGGCAGGTTTCTTTATTTTGATCATGATTTACCAGAGAGAAATAAAAGAGACCCGTTTCACGCTGCACTTATAATGGTTAATTTATGTTCCTTCCTGCCACTTCCATTTCCCTGCAAGTGGTCTCTCATGGGTTTCTCAGCATTTTCACCTGGCGCGTTCCTGTCGTACATCCATATCTGAGTGCGAGACCCCCATAACTTCCGGTCGCTGCGAGATGTGGTGGTCAGGTGACCTGATTGGAAACGTCAAGGATAACGTCAATAGTAGAGTTGCACTTCGCTGCCGACCCTGGCAGTAGTGATGGTGGCAAAATAGTGAGAACCGCCAGGCCACCATTGTTGACGCCAAGAAAAGTGGACCGGTTCCCAAGGTGGTGCATTGGTAAAGTCAATGTCTAAGCTGGCGTGCTGCAAAGGGCACTGAACGTACAGTGGACAGAAAGTTTTGGGGGGTTCTGCATTGCAGAATACAGGACGGTGTTTGCGGAATGCTGGTTTAATGGGCGCCGCTCCCAAAGCCTTTGCTGCGAGCGTGTCGATAAAGAGAGAAAACACTGGACATAGCCACGCTCTCAGCTTGCTCTTGGTGGCCACTGATGAACAGTCTCGACCGAGGCTTGAACGAGTGAACACTTGTCTATTGGTGTCTCAACCTCGTTTCTGAAGGTTTCGGGCCAGCTGCCGCCCACACGGCTTTTTGTATACCTACAATTCATTTCACACCACCATTCCTGCGTGTTTAACAAGTGAATTCTTGTAGCAAAGACATGCTGAAAGACAACGTCTCCAAAATCACGCAACTGCAATACATATATACTAGAAGCAAAGCAGCTCTGCATTCACTTGATGACTGCAATGACGGGTTGGCCATTGTGTTTTCGAATTTTGTGCCACCATTCAGTTCCGCTAGATCGATCGCTCGCTTTTGCGTTGATGGAAACACAGTTATTCAAAAACTGCAAGTATATTCATGTTTAATTGCGGAAACATTACCATTATCTACTAGATGGCAAGATCGTTTTTATCACGCATTTTTCGTTATGTGGACACTAAAGTCTAATAACAATTTACGTCAGAGTGAAACCTCAATGTATGACAACGACAATATTATCAACAACAGTGCCCTACTTACGGAGAAATTAAGGTAAATGCACAAGAACACAAGTGCCGCAGTAGGACATTTTCAAAATGATCCTGATGACATCAGACGGAACGCCTACCATAAATCACTTGTATTCAATCTAACTGCACTAATTAAACAACCTTCCGCAAATCAAGAGACGCAATAAAATGTTGCTTGTTCGTTTCTGTTTCATTCATGGAAAAAAGAACCGCCGGACGTTACTATGACGAATGGCGCGAGTAGTTCAGAAATTCAATTTTCTCGTGGTTACACGAAACAGGTGGTGCGATCTAGTGGGGTGCAGTTGAAACAACAAAAAAAAAAAGTCTGCAATCTCGATGCCAATGGTATGAAGGCTAGAGGGGGAGGTGGCACGAGCGGCATTGCGGCGGCAGAGAGAGAGCGCTGCCTTGCTTCATGAAACGGCCACGGCCACACAGCGGCGCTGCTGCAGGCAGTTCGATGCTCGCCGCGGAGCGCTCACGTGCTTTCTTTCGTGCTGTGCCTGTGCCGCGTTCAGTCGTGTGTGCTTCGCCCGTTCTCCTCCGCGCCGTTTTACAAAACACGGCGTTGATTGTTCGTGCAAGTTTTCATGCGTTACCGCCAACGCTGTGGAATCGGGCGTCAAGAAGAAGAAAACGACGCAGACACACTGCTTCGCACCGGGCTGTTCGTCCGGCTACGTCTCGTCGAGGAGATCTGGTCAACGTGTGTCGCTGTTTTCCGTGCCGAAAGAGCCTGAACGCTTCAAAGCATGGCGGCGTGCAGTGCCACGTGCAGATGAAGTCCTCGACGCAAGCTCAAGAATCTGTGAGCTGCATTTTGATGAGCAGTATATTGTGCGATCGTTTACGCACACGATCAACGGCATGACAATGACGATTCTTCGCGATCGACCTGTGCTGACAACCGATGCGATTCCGACTGTGTTCCCCAACCCCCCTCAGTATTTGTCGAAGAAGGCACCCCAGAAAAGAAAGTCGAAAACGTTGACGTGTGGCCTTCCTGTGAAGTCTCCGAGACGCGAGACAAGTAATGCAGCGTGTACTGACGAGGTAGACGTTTTAGAAGAAAGAAGTGCGTCGCCCGAAGTAATCTCCCCAGTGCGGCCTGATGTGGAGAACTGCTGACTGCCCAGCGCTTACTGGACGCGGCAGCCAATTGCTGGAGAGTGCAATGTCACGGCCTTCACAGTATGTGCACTGCATCGCGAAAGCTTGTATTTTGAAAAAGTGGTATTGTTCATTGCGAATGGCAGTTCAGTTCACACGAACGTTTTCGTGCAAGCCACAAAAGTAAATTCACTTGAGATCAGTGACGTGGCTATGGCTGAAGATCTGCTTCGACATGTTGATAAGATCATCCCATGCAAAAGATTTGGAGAAGAAGGCGAGTTCAGCCCCAACCCAAAGCGCAAAGAGAAGACGCATGGTGGCAAGGTATTCAGTGCTTCTTGCTTCGGTGTTGCACAGTCAGCAAAGCAGGCATGCCCACAGTGCAAGTATCTCCGGAAGCTCCTGCAGAATCAGGCTTCCTGCAGAAGGAGAGGTAATACTCGTGGTCGGAGAGCGTCATACAAGCTAAAGCTTCGAACTGTGCAACTGAAAAGAAGCAGGCTCACAATTCTCAAAGGAAAGTCTGTGATCCAGAACCTAAAGGAAAAAAATGCGCAGATCAACTCAGAAATGTTTGAGAAAGCATTGCAAGCTCTGCCTGTAAAGCAGCAGCAACAGGTCAGAGCATGTCTGGCAGCATGCAAGCGCAAAAGCACGAAAGGGATGAAATATGAGGCAGAATGGGTATTGGAATGTGCATGAACAGCCCCCGGCTCTACGAACACATAAGAAAGCACAAAATCATGGTTCTGCCCTCGCGTACATCCCTTCGTTGTTTCCTGAGAAAGTACAGAAGTGGGTTTGGACTGAGCAGCAAGTTGTTGGCTGCTGTAAAAGAGAAAACCAAAACAATGGACCATTCGAAATGCCATGGCGGACTTCTGTTTGATGAACTGAAGCTCTCCGAAAATCTCAGCCTTGCATCAAAGGGAAAATTGAAGGCTTTGTGGATCTCGGTGAATTCACACCTGAAGACCAGCGCATGCTCACTTGTGACCATGGTCTTGTGGTGATGTTTCAACCGTTTAGTGGCAAGTGGCACCAAATTGTTGGTGTGTTTGCTTCACAAAGCAATGTAAAAGCAGATATACTTTCCAAGATCATACTTGAAGCTGTGGTATTGTGTGAGAACGCTGGACTACATGTAGATTTTATAACGTGTGATGGGACTGCCTGGAACAGGAGCATGTGGCATTCGTTTGGTGTGTGTGGAAAAAAGGGCAAGACAGTGTGCAGGAGGCAGCACCCAACTGATGCTGAACGTTTTATTTACTTCATTTCCGACTTCGCCCACCTTCTCAAATGTGTGCAAAATGGTTTCGTGCGCAAAGACTTCAATCTGGCAGAAGGACGTGTTAGTGTAGCCCATATAGATTGTGCTAGAAGATGCGACGACAGGCATGACACCACACTTAAAGCAATGCCACACGTGAACCAGTCAGTTGTGCGACCCAATGACTTTAAGAGCATGAGAGTCAACATTGCTTTCCGGTTGTTCAGTGATGAAGTGCTCAGAGGTTTATTCTTGTACAAGAATGAAATAGAAAGTAGGCATGGTGATGTAGCTGCCACTTCCGGCTTTAGCGAAAGAATGCGAGGAATAATCGAGGCCATGACATCGAGATGCAGATCAGGTGCTCTGAGGCCAGGAAACACTCATCATGGTTCTATTGAAAGCTTCCTGGAAAGAGCAGCTATATCCGAAGGCTATCTAAGCCAGAGCACAGCTGAAGGCTGTGCTCTGTTATGCTGCAGGAAAGGTCACTCTTTCGAGCACTCTGCATTTGTTGGATTATGTAGTTACCAAGCTTAAGTACCATATTACCTTATGACAAGCCGGTTGTGCCAAGACTCAATTGAAAGGCTTTTTGGGATTGTGCGACAAATGTCAGGGTGTAATGACCACCCTACTCCGAGCCTGTTTTTAATCTCAGTAAACACACTAAGTTTCCAAAACCTCGTTAAGTCGCCTACACATGGAAATGTGTCTTCAGGATTCTTGAGAAACTTGGTAGGAACTGATGATGTCAGCAATACTCCTCAGCAAAGAATCGATGATCTTCTTGACATACGCAATCTTTCTCAGGCTCATGACGTGCTGCATGGTTGTGACCTCCTCGGCCACATTTCGATGGTTGTGCAAGCCAGCGACTCGAGGCTCATATATTGAATGGCTGGCTATGTGGCAAGACGAAGTATTGGCAGCACCAAGTGCACGGATTGTTGCCGCCAGCTGCTTCAAGAAAAGGATGGGTCACCTCTAGAAACAGCATCCCTCACTAAAGCAGTAGGCAGGGGCGGCCTTTTATACCCATCAGAGCAGCTAAATTCACTTGTGACAACACTTGAAAACACATTTACACGCTGCTTTAGTTTAAAGCAGGTGAACAGTGATAGCCTTATTGAGTTAGTTTCATTCCTTCAGCTCGCAAAGCTGACTCTTGTTGGATGTGCTAAGCACAGTACAATTCTCACTAACAAGATAACCAAGTTTTACGTGTTAACTAGGCTTCATTTCCAAGTGAAAAGCCAGAATTCTTTACGAAGTGAAAGGCAGAAGCGAATGAAATCGCTGAAATTGAGAGGTGTATTGTAATGTGGATGAGTGCTTCTATTTTGAATTTTTTTTTTCAGCAGAAAATTTTTGCATCAGTGCCATAGCACGATAACAATGCTGCTATTGGTTGTGTTTGTGGATTGTATTGTCTCATCTTGTAAAACAACTGGTTCTAGTCTTGACGTCATCTACTCCTCATGCATCATTCCAGTGTCCAAAGAAATCTCATGAGTACTAGCAGATGCTTTTTCTTCATTTTTTTTTGCAAGATACGTCACACTATTTGTATTTGCATTCCGTTAATATGGCACTGTTTAAGGCAAAATTTCTGTGATTATTCAATATAACTGTGGGTGATATTTTATTTTATTGTATGTTCTGTTTGTGTTACGTTTCGCTATATGTTCTGTTTCAATTTGTTTTATTTGTGTATGTGGAATGCGTTTTCTTGCTTCTTTGGCTTCGTGTATGTTGCTCAGATATGAATATGTTATTGTAAATTAATCTTGTATGCAAAATAAGTGTTAATCTCTGAAGTCCGCCTGTAGTGAATAAAGGCGGTGTCGTTTGACACTAGCAGTGGCAATCAAACTTTTGCAATATCTCGGCAATAGTCTTACACCTTAGCCCAGCCATATTTTTAGCCAGTGCGGGTGCTATGAACTTCAGTCGCACAGCGCACACTAGGACGACAGGCTACCGGTTCCAAAAAGCAAACACTCTTAGCCAAAAGTGAGTGCAGTTAAATAAATTATAAGATTACCGGGACCATAACGCAAGTATCGGATACTTGTACCGCATCAGAGCGGTTTTGAAGGCTTAGATGTATTGTCGTGCTCATTCCAAAACGAGCAGCCGATAATGAAATGAGCGCCGTGTACGCAGTAGATAGAAGGCCGCGGCGGAGGGGCATCTTACTACGAGCCGCAGCGCCACCGCTACGTGTCATGGAACGGCGGATCGCCTTTCGCGCCGCGTACGCGCCACCTTCCCATCTAGCCACCATACCAATGGACCTTTCCAGAAATCACAGCGCCACGCCTTCCCCTGGCGGATCAGGAATGGAGCATTATGGGAAAGCAGAGCACCGGGCGGGTAGAGCAGACGACGCTTTACCGCTTTCGCCTGCTGTCATCACGTGCCGTGAGTGGTTTTGTCTGGCGTAAGGTGCTGCTCTCGTTAAGAAACGGCTACTTCTGAGTGCTACGACTTTCACGCTCGTCAACTAGGTTGTAGCGCTCGTCACAAATAGCCAAAATCATCACAGAACATGCCGAAGAAGAAGAAAAGTGGTGGACAAACCTGCTCTGTTCGCGGGTGTCATAAGACTCGAAAGACATCGGACGTTTCGTTTCATTGCTCAGTAATACTTCAGTACTTGAATTTTTGTTATGCTGCAGCTAAGTTTGACCTTTGTCAAGATATATCAGTTCCCATTCACTGTGATTACGGAGCTGGGGTTTTACCGTTGAAGCACACCACGTAATACGCGAAGTTACAGAGGCGACACCGTTAGATGCCTCATTAAGGAATCACATGGTTCCTTGCGCATTCACCTAAGAGGACACATAGGTGAACACCATCTCGTTTTTATTGTCAGCCGATGTGCAGAGTCTACCCCGCCAGTCCATGAGTGCCAGCAGGTTGACACCATGAGTGCGAACCCGTCTTGCATCGCGGCTGGGGGAGAGCACAGGTGTAGCTAGTGCGTGGGCAAATGCTGGCATGCCTTGAGTAGGGTAAGTGCCCCTTTTGCACCCCATGCCGAGGCCCACACCCACCACCATCCACACCACCCTTCAAAAAATTGCTGCGCATAATGAGGTTTTGCATTGCCTCTATGATCAGACCACCGTGAACAATCTTGGACATCCCGCGATGACGTGATCACGTGAAGTCACATGACGTGTTAATGATGATATGTTGGGTTTAACGTCCCAAAACCACCATATGGTTATGAGAGACGCCGTAGTGGAGGGCTCCGGAAATTTCGACCACCTGGGGTTCTTTAACGTGCACCCAAATCTGAGCACACGGGCCTACAACATTTCCGCCTCCATCGGAAATGCAGCCGCCGCTGCCGGGATCCGAACCCGCGCCCTGCGTGTCAGCAGCCGAGTACCTTAGCCACTAGACCACCACGGCAAGGCTGACGTGTTAATGATGTCGCAATTTTTGGCGGTGTCTCACGCCATATATGTTGTCACCACGGGATGATCAACGGCCAAGTTTAACGTTTGATGAGGCACCTACAGTTCTCGCCTAAAAGCTAAATTTTTCCGTCGTTGGCTATGACATTAAGTGATGGTGGCGTTAACAAGAGCGGCGCGAAAATTATCGCGTAATCGCGTCACCATAGGACGCCATCCTGGCATCACGGATCACAGAATGTGCACGGTCACACACCTTAGACATTCTGTAACTTTCCGGACCTTACACATAATGTGTAAAGTCATCATGATGATCTAATGATCACCTCATCACACGAAATCGTCGCTTTGAACTGCATGTGTGATCGGCCCACCAATCACGAAGATAGAAAAAAAACACCTGAGGTCCTAATGTTTTGAATGCCTCCGCTCATAAAACCAGTTCAAAGCCACTTTACGTGCAGAAAACCTTCGAAAGGTTTGAAGAAGAACCAATAAACTGAGTGAGTAAAAAGAAAAAAAGACGGCTTTCGCCTTCAAGTCATCTTGGGTAAATCTATAAAAATACTGGAAGTTTTTTTTTATTGCAGTATTACTTAGTGTTTATTTTGCTGTTTATTGCTTGGTTATCTTCAATTGTATCTGCTTTTCATTCACCATAAAACTAGTGGCCTCACCTATTGTGGCTTCGCGCACCTCGGTTTCTTTTTTTTTTTTGGGGGGGGGGGGGAGGGGGTCTTTGTGTAGGCAAGGAGTGCTAGTTGTATATTACGGATACAAAAAGTGATACTCGCAGCCGTTGCCAACTGAGGTAAGCGCTGCTGCGGTATTCTGTACATTTCCCACACTGAATGACGGTTCTACTATTGCTTTTAAAGTCACAGCCTTACCATTACCAGCCTTAAACAGCAATACTTATCAACGTTTTCTGGCCTGAACATACTGTGACCAGACACTGAATGCTTATTATCACCATGAGAATGCTCTATTCTGCGAAATTTTTGCTTCTGAATACGCCTGAGGTGAGTCCTTTAGAAGTTCTGTTCATGGCCGTTTCGGCAGATGTGATAGGAACGGCTGTATGTTTTTTGTGGCTTGGAGAGCTATCGGCATCGAAATGACAATTTACTAAATTAGCATAATCTTAAACTGTAGTGAAACACTGGATCACGGGAGCTCAAGCAGTAAAGTAAAATATTGTGTAAATTCTGCACACTAACGCCCATTCTGTTATATATTTCTTCCAATTGTTACCCTTTGCGCTGTCAGGTCGTAAAGTTTTAAGCTCTTAACAGGTACGACACAGAGATGGAATGTTTTGTGCTGTTTCACAAAAAATACTGCGACGTCAAATGTGCAGAATATCCTTGCTTTATGAAGTGCGACACTTTGATGTAACTATGTTATCTCCGCACACGACAGTACTCACTTGATGTCCGCTCTATGGGCGTGTTGGTAGCTGGTTTTTTACTATACTCTCGGCGTCTTAAGTGCAAAGTTTCTTAGGCACAACATTTGAAACAGGCAATCAGAATTCTAATCCACCAGCATAGTGTGGCTCAAACCCATATATAGGGGTCGGATTTTCACATTGATTGTCATGCGCGAAGTGCCATAGTCTTACACCGTGTATCCTACGGAAGCAAATCACGAGTGATAGTGCTTAACAAAAAGTACTAATAGTAAAGCTGTGCGGTCATGCTGAAAATAGAACCAAAGAGAAATGCTTCCGATACATGGAAATACGATGAACGAATTGAACGGGCTCGCCGCGAAAGCCGAGTAATGTTTCTAGTTCAATGGGCTCTTTCGCGTGTACGTTAGCATTTTCTCGGGTCTCTAATAAGTTTGCTGACTTTAGGTTGCTCTGCGTTGTGCCTCTTCTATGAGTGCAGATTGAATCAGAGTTATCAAGCGCGATATTTCCGCAAGGATGCGTTCGTACGCTCGCGCGCTGCGGGAAACGAGGTGAGCCAACACTTTCGCGAGCAGACCACAGAGAAACATCAGCAGACGACACTCCGCTGGCTCAGCGGCTTCCCATAATGCTTTGCAGCCAGCCTAGGTGGAGCGCGCCAATTTCTGGAAAGGTCCATGGTAGGTAAATGATAATGGTCGTTGTTGCTGCAGTGGCTCCCGCTGCGTTTGGTCTGCTGCTACTAGCGCAGTAAAGCCGGGCAATGTAGTGCACGGGCAACAGTGACGTGAATTGGTCCGGTCGGTTCGCTTCTTGAAGCGGGTAATTTGAAGTGCGCTAACTCGCTGCGGACCACTAAAACCTGATTTTATTTTCAAAATAGGGCCCTCCTTGGCACAAAAGTAACACTACGAGGTCTCCAGACCGCTATTTCAACCATCAACGTCGACTTAATAGTAGACTTTAGTGTCACTTTAAGCCATGCGCCCGCTTAATTCTGAATTATACCGAGTTATTACGACAACAGAAATGAAAATAAAGATAATCGAGTCACAGCTTTAACAATAGTGACATTTAGGGCATGGCTGCGCCTACAGACTCAAAGAAGATGAACTGCACGGGAACAATCTCGAATTCAGGACTACGAATCGCAGCAGGTGGGGTGCTAGAAGGTAACACTGGCTCCATTAGGTGACTCGGACCATACCTGTATGTGCACTACCAAAGTGCGACTGGATATATTCTACATTCTATTTGGAGGTGACACATGAAACACTACGTTTAGAGACAAATAAGCCAGAATGAACGACCAACTGATTAATCTACAATGAAGAAATTACTAAATTACCTGTCATGTCCAATGTATTCTAAGCTAGAACCGATCGACCATGTACTTTTTTGCGGAATATAGAAAACAGCATGCAATTTATTCACCTTCTTCAATTGATGTGCAGTATCAATCATCACGTCTCAGAAAAGTGAACACGACCTTGCACTCGCATATTTATAGTGAAATTGCGCTGTTCACCTTTCATTCCTACACCTCGTTGTGTAGGTTGGCAAGAATTAAGAGACAACAGAGCAATTACCCATTATATTTACCCACAATTTCTTGCCTCAGTAACCACTGGCTGTTATCTTAGTAATATTGTGACATTTAGACAATAAGTAACTTTCACAAAGTTTCCGATAACCATGCAGGCTTCTAGCCGAGAGTGCATAGAAAGTTATGTACAAGTTGCTCGAGGCACGTTGAACGTAAAATGAGGGCCTTGCAAGTGACAAGTACTTCAGGCTACATGGAGGTAGATTTTTCTTAGTAACAGCAGTATTGAGGTTAGTTTTCATGACGTTATTCATATCATGCCGCACGATGAGGTACTCTCAACACAACAGCGCAGCAGTCAACTTGCCTGGAAAGACAACGATATGCGGGCTGCTGCTAAGTTTACTCAAGCACGATTCCCACAATGCGTGGGATCCACCGGAAAATTTTCGGCTAACTCCATCTCAGGACGCTTCTTACGGCAACTTATAAAGTGGGTACCGTCGAACCACGAGAATCGAAGAAGGTTGCCCATATTCTTAAAAAGCGATGTTTTTGTCATTTTTTGTAGTTTGTGCACAGCACAATAAGCATAATATTGCAAATAATTCTTAAGTTATCTATACACACAGCTTGCACCCAAATGCTCCCTGAAAAAAACCAAAACCAAGTTTGTAAATGCGGAAGCTGCACGCCTTCAGAACGGCGATGACTGCGCATGGTTGCTACATGTAATACATAGTGTTGCACCATACTATAGCCGCTCTGTGAGCTACAGCATGCATGCTTGACGGCAGGGCTCTGTTAGAGTGTCCTCCCCCGTTCGTAAGCTTCCGTATCGCTTCGCTGCGGCAGCTGCATTTGTACGACTTGAGACAAGGTCATGATAGCAGTGAGCATACCCAATATTTGTGATACCCAGAGGAGACGCCGGCGCCTATGAATCAGTCGCTTGAATCCGAGTCGCTGTGGTGGTACTGATCCTGTAAGTTATGTCATCAAAGTATGCGTGTACCAAGAAAGGTGCAAAGGTGGAGGAGTAGGTTTAGAATGTATTGGAGGGCTAATTAGACGCATGTGATCGATAAACAGCAGCGCAATTCAGGAGACAGACGATGATGAACTTTTAATAGTTAACCGTGAAACACCTCGGTGCTAACTCAAGACAAGTCGCATGTGTGTTTGAGTTTAGTATTGTTCATTGTAGCGTCTTCAACTTCACCGCTGCTCTATCGATCACGAATCTTTGTGTCCTAAGAAAGGTTGAAACATTGTGTTAAGAAACATACATTCGCTTCAGGAGACAGGCATTGATGAACGCGTGACAGTTAAAGGTAAAAACGTGGGTGCTAACTCAGATTAACACACCCGTGTGTGCGAGTACAGTATTATCTAGTGTAGTTCCTTAAACTTCGCTGCTACTTTATCGACCACGAAGATTTGTGTTTTAATAGAGCTTGAGACGTTGTGTTTATAAACATGCATTGCCTTCAGGAGAGAGACAATGATGAACGCTTGACAGTTAACAGTAAAAACGTGGGTACTAACTTAACACAAGACGCCCGTGTGTTTGAGTATAGTATTGGCCATTGTACTGCCCTAAACTGCACTGCTACTTAACTGACCGCAAAAATTTGCGTTTTAATAAAGCTTGAGACGTTGTGGTTATAAACATGCATTGGCTTCATGAGGGAGACAATGACGAACGCTTGACAGTTAACGGTAAAAACATAGGTGCTAACTCCACACAAGACGCCCGTTTGTTTGAGTATAGTATTGGACATTGTAGTGACTAGAACCTCCCT
The DNA here is from genome assembly GCF_043290135.1 of Rhipicephalus microplus. Classification (NCBI taxonomy): domain Eukaryota; kingdom Metazoa; phylum Arthropoda; class Arachnida; order Ixodida; family Ixodidae; genus Rhipicephalus; species Rhipicephalus microplus. The sequence goes on along the minus strand of NC_134702.1, from coordinate 167,905,786 downwards.
GCTACTTTATTGAAAACGGAAGTTTTATCACCTGTACATGCTCAGATTACTGGTTAATACAAAGCATTACACCATGAGTCTCTGGTTTTATTTATCTAATCGTAAATAACATCAATCGTATCGACACGCTCTGGAACTGCATAAAAAGATAATTAGCGTGTTAATGAATAGCGGCAGACAGATGACGGCCCTCGCACGTGGCTCGCTTGCGTCCTTGACACAAGTGAAGAGAGCGGCATCAGATGCCGTGTTTCTGAGCACTACACTCTAAGTTGTAAAGGAGAAAAAGGGGTATCGAGGTCGCTCCTTTAGCGGAGTAACTAACGCGGCACGCCAATTGCACTATTTTGAGAGTAACGGTGAAAGAGTAACTGCGTCCTCGCCGTTACTGCTCAAACGAGCAAAAGTTACTTTGCGCAAAAGAAAAGTCAGTTTTTGGTTGACTTACCCACAATTAGGAAATTCATGCAGACATTTGATTAGATGAACAATCGATGTGCAAGCATCACATTAAAAAAACATCACATTACTGCAAACACACGGGCTTAGAACTCGCTATACCACTCAGTCCGCATGCGCGTACACTAGCCACTACACCACACCACGCTACGGCACCGTCTGAAGGAAACAGGCTTGTGTTGGCACTGATGGGTCATTTGCACACGGCGCGAATATTCGTGCAGTTACTACAAAAAATAGGCACTTTAGTCCACAAGAAGGAAAGTGCCCCTCCTTGCCGTGCCGTGTGCCATCCTTTGCACACATTTCGTCTTTTGGAATAGCAAACAGCCCTTTTTGGGGTAACTGCGCAGTTCCTCCGGGAAACTTTTTACACTCTAAAATCTGTAAGAAGTGCTCCCCGTCATAGAGCGTCACTTGACGACCAATCCCTGCACTAAAGTGGGCCGACAGCTCCCGTTGAGAAGCGTGCGTTAGCGCTGGCATTGAAATAGTATAATAAACAATACAATTTATTAATACGATTCTGCAAGCTATATTCAAGTGTTGCTCGACCCAAGGGGGAATACGCTAGGTAAAGTTATAGTCTGGTTATGGTTCTAAGTTGGTGACACTAGGTTGTGCTATGTCTGTTACAGTACTACTAACGATCTTATTCATGTCATGGCAGTGTTTTTTTTGCATTTTATTTTATTGAGCTGCGCTCAGGCTATAGGCTCCGTAAAATTTGAACTAGATGTGGTGTTTTTCACACTCCGTACGCTGTTTTAATGCTCTGTACGCTGACGTATTCCTGCCATTTCTTGCGGGGTCATGCTCCTAGTCAAGCCCATGAAGAGGCATTTTGACCCCAGCTCTCAGCATCCCGAATGATGGAATGTTGGAATGAATAAAATTTCAAAGTTCTCTATGGAATTCAAGACGTTCCACCTTAAATTGCGCTTTGTTTCTCTAATACTGGTGCATGCGCTCTGAAGTGGTTGCTGATGTCACGTTGTACCATGCGTTACCCTTTAAGCGCCAGTGTAGTCAACGTTCCCGACAAACTCGCAATGTGCATTGTCACGACTTGAGGCCGAAGCACAAGCTCTTACCAAGTCGTGGCACGAGATAGGGCCTCTATTATATGGCTTGCCCAAATCGCCGGTGTGAAGGAATCAGGGGCCTTTTCCAAAGAAAGAACAAACTTTTTAATGCTTTTAAACCAACATAAATATATTTCCAAATGAAGCTATTATATATTTGTTTCAATACAAAGGTGAACTATTTATATGCATTCCTTAATTATTCAAAACAAGAGCAGCACACATGAAAACTACAATATCTAGAGACGACGATCAATATCAGATGGATGATTATCAGTTTGCAGTCCACTAAATAAAGCGAATGTCATGCTCGCCCGGACGCAGCACAGTCCTTCAACACCGGCGCCGTTCATAAGAGACCCTTGAGGCTGGTTCGGCTCCGCGGTTACCAGGTGTATTAAGTAGACATAATTTTTTACAACTTCCAGCGTCTGTCCACTTATCACAAAGTGTTGTTTTCTGCCGGCCGGGACTGTTGCACATTACTTTAGTTTTATGCATGTTAATATTAAGATCTGCCTTGCTGCTGTCGTTGTCTAACTCAGTAATCAGGAATCGCCATTCATCCCCTGGGTTACTTAGCAATTCAATGTCATCGGCGAGGCGCAGGTTACTAAGGTACTCTCCAATAACTCGTATCCCTAACTATTCCCATTCTAGGTCTCTGAAAACCTCCTGTAAGCACACGGTAAATAGCATTGTGGAGATCTTATCCCCTTGTCTTTCATTCTTGTTTATTGGTATTTTGTCGCTTTCTTTATACAGCATTATGGGGGCAGTTCATCTGCTGTTGTTTTTTTTTTCTGAATATTTATTTACTTATTTATTTATTTGAATATACTGTAATTCTTAACAGGCTCTCGCAGGAGTGGGTCCGAAAAAAGATACGGTTTGGTTACTACATGTTTACCCATCTACCGAAGAACAAAATTAGTTATAGTCCCGGTGGCAATATCAACGCTGGATTCAAGTTCCACCCCCTGTACATGCGCTGCATCGCTGGACGTTTCTGTGAGCAGCTGCCCTTGAAACGCTAAGTCCCTTCGTTTTACGTTCTGCCGGTACGTTAACTGCTTTTTCAACAAAGTTTAATAGAAAAGAAAACCAGAAAGGATAACTGCACAGGCTACTAGACAGGACTAAATATTGCAACAAAATAAGAAAAAAACATAGCAAAGACTAACAGGGAAAAGCAGATATTAGATATAACTGTAGGAACTAAAACTGTGGATGGCATAGAATCTAACACGTTCCATAAACAGTTGCACCGTTATGTACGACGTTGTTACTTACTGATCAAAATATGTTTCAAGATTGGCGGTGAACGAGCGAGCAGATTTTGAGGACACCACACCACGTGGTAATTTATTCCGTTGTGCAATAACTGATGGAAAGTAGAAATACTTCAATGCATTGCAACGATTATGTATCAGTCGTCGACGCTCTGGTTTCTCAGCACCTTTTTGACTGCTGATATCTGTTCTGAATCTAAAGCCTTCCCGTAACCTATGAAGGTTATGAAGGCGTAATCTATGAAGTGGTTCGCAGTGGCGCGTTATGGTGGTGACCATGAAGTAGCGCCACTGGTACCGCCCTAAAAATTGCGGAATAGGCGGCCGTTTTCAATCATGCTATATATGAGTGATACAAATTAATAAACGTGATAGTTATTCGTCCTTCAGTTGCGTTATAGGTCGCAAATCGCTACCATGGGGTCGATAGCTATTCGCTGACGCAAACATTTTGACATGAGTAAACTTGATGTCGGTGCTCCACGTCCCATTTGGCTGCCTTGGCTGCACTATTCATCGGTTCCCATTAAGGTTCCATAAAAAAAAAACGAGCTGTTAAGGTTCCCTGCCGTCACAGAGACTTCCCCTGTAATTCGAAAGGATCGACACTCACTTCGGTGTTCGGTGCCATGCGGTTAGGGGCCGGGGCCAGCCGTGGCGCTATAAAGGTGGCTAACGGGCCGCACATGTCATACCAGGGGCAACCGGGTGGTGGGATTGCCTGTAGACGTTGCCAGGATCGATATACCGGCTACTAATTAAAGTCTTTGCTTCTTCATCCCACTCCTGTTCTCACTATTCATGTGCACACTAGCACTTATCTGGACAGTGCATGTTCATGCCTTTGCAGATGCGTCACGACCAGCTATGACCGTTTGACACGGGTAAACATATTTAGATTTGATGCTGGGTAACAGATTACACAAAAGAATGTTTCATTGCGTACGCCACACAAACGTTATAGCGCACACTTAGTACGCATGCACACATAAAAAAATTATGCTTCAAGTGCGAGTCCTTATCACAAATGAAAGAGTGTGGCCGTCATGCGGCGTGCTAGGAATTTAATTCTTCAGCTTTCAAATAGCGATGCGAATTCATACTTTAATATGGCCTACCTCATTATCTAGCCCCTTACTCCCTCCACCTCTTCTGCGTCTGAAGAAAAAAGTATAAAAGCACGTCTTCCTTATCTGAAATGCACTGAGACAGTGTGAATAGAGAGATGGTGGCTTTTTTAAACTCATTTTCTTGCCTACAATGCCCCAGGTAAACATTTTGCAGATATTCTCGGATCATTTAGAAGTACAAATATGGTGATTAGGCCGCATCTTTAGGTTCACCGAATAATATACCAGTGTTACATTTCAACGCAAGAAACTAGCCAGCAAGGATGATGAGCGCTTTTGAGACAGAGAGCTCCATCCACCGAAGCACCAAGCAGTCGGTTAAAGGCGCTTGTTCATTATCAAACAGACGATATATCAAACTTTTATTCCATCCACCGATACGCTCATGTTGATCATAATCCTATGAATGTGGAAAATTTCGCCAGCTACCAAACCGCTTCTTAAGAGACCCCCGTCTGAAGGTCCAAATAAATTTACCTATGGCCACAGGAGCTTCTGTCGGTGAAAGAAGTGTCGGTTCAAGTTCTCCCTCATGATAATCAAAACAGACTTCTCACGCTGACAAAAAAGTTACATAGTCACTGGTCTAGACGCCGATTTTACTTTAAAATATGCGTACCGTGTTAATCATCTAGTGGCCCATTATATACGTGCATGGGAAATAAACTGTGGACGTTGTATTACTCTTCACGTGTGAAAAAAAGTTTCTTTACGCTTGCTTCTGAGGTTCCTTGAAAATCACCCTTGTTGGTGGTCTCGCCACAGTCATTTCTCTGTTCTATCAGCCTAAACTTGTGGAGCCTCTCTGATGACCCTGCATGGAAATGTCGTTAAAAGAAAAGCGTGCAAGCAAGCAGGCAGGCAGGTGCACGCACGCATTCAGGTGCGCATACGCACACACACATACATACACACGCGCAAAACCAGCGCTTAGACAGAATACATGCTTATCTTTAACACTCTAGACAATTCCAAGGACGATAATACCGTCCTGAATATGGGTCACGGTCACGACACAGTATAGTGCGTGCACAGCCCAAAGAGGTCGAGCCATGATGCTCGCCGTTTGTGGGGGCCATAAACCTTTTGACGCTGCCGATTTCGCCTCAACGCTTGTGTTTGCGATGCAGCAATGAAGGGCGGTTAAAACTCACTCGCCTGAAAGTTCCACCAAGGCTATGTTCTGCACATGCGTCGTTCGAAGCGATTTCGTGATGTTTCGCAACCGCAGCTGCACGTGGTGGCTTTGCCGTATCAGGTCGTCATTGCAGCGCCCGGCGCTCATTGTTTGAGTTTCCACAGAAAGCTAGAATGCCTCCGACCCAACTGCCTGCATCCAGAGTCGGCACGCACCCACACCTGTACCGTAAGTTCCCTCGTGTGTGTTGAAAGGAAAGGCATGCTTGTGTTGAAGTCCTGTAATAGCCGATGAGCTGCGGCTTAAGCAAGCTTCAAGAGCCGCTCTTTTAAATCCGAGTTGGCTTCCAATGATATTCGTGATCCCCAACGACAACTTCGAACTGAAGCGACAGCACTGATAGGAACCAGATACGGGCTTTGTTGAAAACTGTATATTTACTGACAATATTGTGTCGTAACTAATAACAGTCAACCACTTGTTACCGCTGCTCGAGCAAAGAAACCGCCAGCTCATTTAATTTTAATCTGCAGTGACCTGGGACCCACAGCACCTTTAGGTGTGTCTGCTGATACGGTACTAGCGATCTGAGTTGTCTTTCGAGTTCGAGAGTTTGCAGAAGCTGCAAGATCTGCACACACTGAAAGGAAATCTGTCATTGTGACTGTACCGTTTTCATTTGACGGAAGTGTTTGAAGTGCGAAAATAACCTCCACGAGCTCAGTATTTTAGAACTGGAGTAAAATCGAACAGCCTCAGAAAGACCAGCCAAGCAAATCAGAGACAATTCATACACCTGCCTCTTCACTATTCACCTAATTATCTGTGGCTAAGGTATTATCTGTTTTTGTATGACCAGACAATCAATTAATCTGTTATTTAAAAACCTGATAGACTTAAACTTACCTTTTTTGGAGGGGGGGGGGCGGGTTGAGTTTCATCATATTCCATTGTAATATTACAATTAAAACCACTAGTTTCAATCACATTTTCAATGTCCACATTTAAACTTTCTAGTTTCCTCTGAACAAACATTACCTGGGGTGTGTGAAACCTTGGCCACTGAGCGAAATGAAAACGTCTGGGTCCGACGTAAAGGTACATCCTTGTACTGTTACACGTGTGATGTGGAGAAAACCCAACACGTGTGATGTAGAGAAAATCTCCGACTACAGTTTTGTTTTTAGACCATGACCATGTAGCTATATTCAAGGTTCGCGTGTCTTCACCCCCTTATGAAAACATGGGCCAAGTAAAGTGAAAAAAAAGGCAAATTAGATACGTAATGTCTACTGCAAATATTTCACATTCTGACGTCATATATTTGTAGGATATTTTCGCTTTTATAATAACTTTAGTATTAATAAAGAAAGTTAAACCCCCATCTCCCAGTGGACGATCGAGTCGGAAAGACGGGAAGCCGTTTAGCTAAAACAAATTATGCACAGGTATTCATGGTTCTTTTAATGCAATACTACCAGGAGTGAATTCAGAAGTCAAATATAGGAAATCTCTAGTTGCAGAATGAGTTGATCAACAATCGCAATGGAGGACATTGAGCGACCCTACGTTTTCGAAAGAACTGATCCAGTTACTGCCTTATTTAGTAAGCTTTCTTTCAAGAAATTTCACTTTGACAGGTCCTCCTTGTCCTTCAAACACTTCTTTGTTCTTTGACTGAGCTTTCTTTGACAGAGGGGATCTAGATCTTTTTGGTAATCTAGGTTTCAAATCTATGTCATCTAAATCCAGTGCTTCTGCATTTTTGTCCTCACTTTGGCGTTTGATACCTATTGCAGACTGAGAATGCAATGGTGCAGTGTCGGATTTAGTGTCACTTAGTGGTCGCGGAATCTCAGCATGTTGTGAAGCCATGTCTGCCCCTCTCAGTTTTCCAAGTATGGGAGTCATCTGGTTAGAGATAATTTGTAACAGGGGCTCACAAATGTGTGCAGCCAGGCACTCCATGGCCTTTTCTAGAGCCTTTTTTACTACATCCGCAATAGACAGAAAAAACGACGCATCCATTACAAAGTTAAGTCGAGCTGCAATACTGGTGACGCTTGATTTCTGCCCAGTATTTTTCTATGGCTTCTTTTTGGGAACAACACCTATACCCCACGACTTCAAGAATCTGTATTTCTTGTGCTCTTGCTACGCAATTACCTTTATCGCCATAGTGCAGTTCATTGCAAATACATCATTTCTCTTTTTTGCCTTGGTATTTACTCGAGTTGTGGCCGTCACCGCATAGCACATGACATCTAAGAGCTGATCTGCATCATTTTAATAGTGCGACCGTACCACTAGCACTGCCAAACTGGCGGACCTCTGTGATGCTGGGGAAATAAGACGTAGCGGCTCTAAGCTCCATCTGGATCACTTTCAGATACTTCGTCTGAAGGAAGCCATTATTGCTTGGAACAAGGGCCACAAGAACTGCGGAGACGGAGTTGCGCAGAAACTGATCCACGCGTTTCTCCTACAGCGGAAGGGAAGCAGACAATAGGGAAGCCCTTGGTCCTGGGAAAGAAAACGGAATGCTCCTTCTAGCGCCAAAAGCACTCGTAAATTTATATCATTAGAGAAATACCTTTTATTTACAAAAAAAAACCTTAGCAACTACTCAATCTTTGGACAAAAACCCCGGAGCACGTGCAGCGACAGGACCACGAAAGTTGTAGAGGGGGAGCCTTCTTGCACAGCCTCACTCGCCGCGGTGGCTCGCTGGTCCTGCTCTAAGGTCAACAGTTGGTAGCTCAGTGCCAGCTCAAAAAAATGTGCCTCGCATGACAACGTTCGTGTGTATCGTGAACGCACCCACTTAGATACTGCTGGGGCTGGCTGCTCCGTACATAGGTAAGTCATATGTGTAAGTGTGGCTGTCTGGTCATTACACCCGAGAAAAATCCCTGTTGGAATCACCTGTGGGAAAGTCGCATGTAGTCTTCATATGTGTGTGCGAGTTTATGTTTGTAGGCGGTGCCAGTCGCGGGCCTCCTTGCCGCTTCCGCTGGGTAATGTAGCGACGTACTTTCGTCTTGCAAGGCGTTGTTTTTCTGCTTTCTGGCCACTTGTGATGTTTTGTTCTTCATGTAGGCATCTGAGGAGGGTCCTGCGTCTTGGCCAGTGAGTCTTGTGCTGTTTAAATCCCTCTAAAACGCACTGTCTTTATAAACGTCAAATACTATTGCGGTTTAGTGCAGCTAAAGTGATTACACGTAATGTGAGTGCGTCGAGGCTCCAATGAGAAATATTTAGATGCGTGTATTTGTAATGCAGCGCCCATGAATCAAGTCCCGTGAAAAAAAAATGGACCGCCGTTGGGACGTAGCAGGGGCAGCCAGCCTCACTGCCCTCTTCACAACGGTGATGATGATGAACTCTGGGTTTTTTTACGTCTCCTTCATTGAAGAATTTGGCGTCACAAGAGAGGCAGCATCGTGGCCCGCCAGCGTGATGTCCGTCGTGTCCCACTCGTCAGGTACGTGCACTAAAAGCTATCTTGGTATGTATAAGCTTTCTGTGAAAGTTTGAGATCAATCGATTAATTTTTTACGTATCTACAGCATGTCTTCCCCCATATGTTCTAGTATAGTAACAAGAATGTATGAAAAGTTCGAGGCCACTACGAGATGTCTTTAAACTATGATGCAGCTCACAATTCCAGAAGCACGAAGCTCACAGAAGGTTGACAATATCATTCGTACGTATACGTTAGTGCAGGACCATAGTGGCATTCACGACAGAGTGAAACAAAAATAACGGGAAATTTCAGTGGCCGTGAGCATGAAACGCTAGTTTTTATGGTGATCAATCAATCGATTAAGTAATAAAATAAAGGAAAGTGTACTACGTTTCACTAATGTGGCCACACCTCACAAATACACGCTTAAAAGGTTCTCTTGTGAAAACGCCTTTGGCAATACTGACCCAGTTTTAGTAGTAAATGCGTATGCAAATGATGCAAGTTACTACCGAAAAGAACGATTTGCAAGCATAGTACACAGAGGCGCAGAATTTCAGTGAGCAACCTTGTTAAGTCATAAAACCTGTATTGGCTTGTTTTACCGAGCACCTTCAACATGCACATTACTGATTTTCGGAGTTTGGTATAATGTTCCCTCTTACTCACCGTCATTGCAGGCTTGTTGGTGTCATGCCTGCAGCGGCACCTGTCTGTCTTCCAATTAGGCCTCGTTGGCAGCGTATTCCTGTGGGCAGGAATCCTCGCAGCTGTCTTCGCTCCCAACATGGCCTGGATGACCGTGACGCTGGGAGTCATTCATGGTGAGTTACGCCGCGTTGGTATATACGCACAGAGATACACACAGTGTTTCCCTTTCCACCCAAGTAATGACTGCACGTCTGAAAAGAATAGTGTATGTTAGAAGCTGTTTATATACATGATTAAAGGTCCATGTCAAGCATTATTTGTGAAAAGAGCCTTTGCTATATATATTTTTCATCGCACCATAAATTTGGCGCCTTAGTTGCACTTCAGCGGTTAAATTGCTGGTGAATTGCTACAAGCAGTCTCCAGGCCAAGATATCTCGAGATGGTTTCCGCGTAACGCTGAGATTCCGTGAAAGACACCTTAGGGTTCTACGAGCAGCCAAAACGAATACAATCCTCTTCCGTTTTACCCCTATGAACAACTAGTTTATCTGTTTACTGAGAAAAGCAAACTTGCATAGCATTTTGCATTCAACGAAGCCATCCCACGCTGCATGCGCACATTGGGTGTCTGCCAGTAGTGAAGGCATTCGCGTGGCAGGACCGCTAACGGTCCTTCGTAAAGTGCGCGCCATTCGACTTGCATGGTTTGCGGACACCTTCGTGACATGACACACGGATAGCTGGCGAGCTCCGTGCTCCATGCTCGTGCGTGTACAGTTCACACGACCGTATACAGTTCAAACGACATTAAGGGGAATCTCGATGTTATACTCGTGGGTTATAGCGCGTTCGTGATGTCGTGGCGCGGTTTTCATACATAATAATTGACCACAACTCTATGTCGGGTTTGTGGTCGAAATGCGCTACAAGCGTTTTGATACTCTAAAGAGGCGTTGCTTCTTGCAGGCTATGGCCTACACGAGCACTTTGACTTAAGCTTACTACCGGTATCAGTCGATGGCCGTTTGGCTGGGCTATGCGTATGCCTCCTTTTTAAAGACTATAGTCTTCCTTGGAATACTTCCACGCAGAAATTTCGGTTTGCCTGTCTCTCTGTCAATCGATTAAGCCACCCGGAGAAAGTGTAACCATTTGCTCAACCCCACCCATCTTGATCTTGTGGCTGAGTTCATACTTAGGAACACTGTCAATCAAAAAGTAAATATTACGCATCTAAAGGCGCAACTTAAATACTTGGGTATCAACTGGTGTCTTTCTTTACTTAGAAAACGCGTGCCGTAAAGCCAGTTAAAATGAAAACAAAGTTTGTAGGCTTGTTTTGTATTCTCCGACCACCGCAAATAGTACTAATTTTGGAGTAGTCGCAAGTCAGTGACAAATTCCTCTAGCGGTACAGCAATGGACAAAACAGCGGCATGTACGTAGGACGCGCGACGTACCAGGTGCTTTCTTTTTAGACAAGGCATCTCACCAATGTTTAATCTCACCAATGTCATAAAACATAAATGAATTTATTATGGGTTGCTTCAATCAGTGCATAATAATTACTGAAGAAATTCAAATACATAATCACCTAAATAACAAATAGTGTGTATCGACCATCTTTCATAACATTTTCTCAGCACGTGTTGCATGAATTGAAGCAGGTCATAAGCAGAGAATATTCGTTTTGAACAAAATTTCAGCGACACCTGTATTGTTACCCCAAGTTATTTCAGTGCTTATAAGCGCTTACACGGAACTGAAGGCTTCATTGCTTCAACAACAAAAATATCATCATCATCATCATCATCATCCCCCCCCCACCACCACCACCACTCCTGACTATATATACGCCCACTGCATGACACAGGCCTTTCCCACGATCCACCAATCAACCCGGTCTTGGGCTTTCTGCTGCCATGGTATACCGGTGAACTTTTGCCCCGCCACGGTAGTCTAGTGGCTAAGATAATCAGCTGCTGACCCGCAGGTTTCGGGATCGATTCCTGGCTGCGGTGGCTGCATTTTCGTTGAAGACGAAAATGCTTTAGGCCCATGTGCTCAGACATGGGTGCACGGGAAAGAACCCCACATGGTTAAAATTTCCGGAGCGCTCCACTACGACGTCTCTCATAATCAATCATAGGGTAGTTTTGAGATGTTAAATCGCAAATATCATTACCTGCGAACATTTAGGGGTGAAGCTCCCTAAGCCGTGGGTCTGTACATGCATGCCTCACTTGGTACGTGACCGCCCAGTTGTATGACTCACTCAGCAGGTGCGAACGTGGAAACAGACGGACAGACAGACACGCAGACAGACAGACCTACAGACAGACGGGTGGACGGATGGACAATTCACGGCTTACCGATAAAACACTCTGAAGCTTCGCCCCACTCATCGTCATTCACTCCGTGGATATGCTGTAACTTTTCAATCTCGTCGGCTCACCTAAATTTCTGTCTCCCCTTCGTGCGTTTGCCTTGTCTGGGAATGGTTATTTACCTTTAATGACCAGTGGTTATCCTGCCTACGTACTACGTGCCCAGCCCATGTCCATTTCTTCTCCTTAATTTCAACTATGATATCCTTCACCCCTGTTTGTTCCTTGACCCATTCCACTCTCTTCTTGTCACTTAAGGGTACACCAAAAATCAACATACACCGAAACCTTATCCTCGCCTCTTACCCACGCTTGTGCGCCATTGATCAAAGAAAAAAACTGAAGATACGTGGGATGTAATCCCCTTCCAACAAGCTGCTCTCATCAAGCGGTGTCACTTATTTGACAGATAAGACGAAAGATGGGTGACTGATGCAGACAGACATCATAAAGGTAATATGAATGCTGCACGTGTTGTGTGATCGAAAGATCACGTGCCATGTGATCTCGGTGTTTCAACAAAACTTCCGTTTCGGCCAACCGCACTTCTCATCAGCACTCAACAGACTGTATATCCACGTTTGCCAGTAGTCTACCAAACCGCTCCAAAGCGGCAGTTCCTTCCACACAAGGCTAAAGCTGGAATAGCTCTGTCATGACTGAAATCGGCAAATGATCGGTCATGCCAGCTTTTTGCTCTGCGCAGCTTAAATGAAAAAAGTATGTCACCTGAAAGATGCAGCTGTTCCTGCCACATTAATACAAGCTGGCTGCAAAATTTCACCAAGAACATAAAAGGTCTTGATTTTCGTATATTCCGGATCAAATCCACCAGGTGGCGGGTATACCACATGTGCAGATTAAATCACACTTGTCTACAGCACCCAACCGGCCACACCAGCTGCCGCTTTGTGCAGAAATATGTAAACACTGACGCCATAATTGTACCAAATGTGGTCATACTGTGTGCAAGGCATTTGTGCTAAAATTAAAGCATGAACAGAAGCTTGCAGCTGACGTGACGTAGAAGCCTTAGCAAACAACAGTGTCGACAGCCACGCGCTCTGCTGCTCTAGGGTAGTGTGACACGTGTTATCGCATCGTATTAAAAAATCAGCTCAACGATGTGGGTTAAAGTTGTTTTTTCTTTTATGATAGTAAAAAAATAAGTAGGCTATGTCTGATAGTCGGTAGAAGCTTGAATATGTCTTGCCACGTGGTTGCACCATTACCCACGTTATAGATTCATCCCATGTAGCACGAACATTGTTTATTGCATCATTCTGTCTCATGGACGTGCCTACATCGGCCAGACAGACCGATGTGCGAATGTAAGCTTTAGGTAGAACTAGTCTTCCTTTCAAGGAAGGCCGCCTGTATTTTTGCCCACGCACTGCACTGAGTGCGGATGTGAAAAACTGAGATTGCCTGAGACGCAAACATACGGAAACATTTCATGTAAAATTAGAGCGTCCATCTGCATCAGTCATTCATCTGACATTATCTGACAGAAATGACACTGCTTGAGCAAATGAGATATGAGGGGAGCACATGCTATACATCTTCAGCGTTTTGCTTTGACCAAAGGGGCCTATGCGCGAGTGACGGGCAAGGATAAAGTTTTGGCCTGTAGTTCCTGTTGAAGCAATCAATCCTTCAATTGTGAGTAAGAGCTCGTGTGTTGCCCTTGCTTGTCCCTGCCGTCTTAGTGCTCATACATTGTAAGTATGACTCAGTGCCAAGTAGCTCGCCTTTCCATTTTGCTTCAATTTAGATTGGTACTCCCTAGACAAAACAGCATGCAGTTCACTAAAAAATAAACACTTCACATGCTTCGCCACGAGGAAAGAGCGTTGAGTGCGACAGCCACAAATGTGAATGTTATTAGGAGTGAAGTTAGCGGCTTCTCACTCCTGTTGCACCACACCTGGCGTAACCCGCCACGGTGGTCTAGTAGTTATGGTGCTCTACTGTTGACCCACAGGTGGCAGTATTGAATCCCGGCCACGGCGGCCGCATTTTCGATGAAGGCGAAAGTGCTTGTGACCTGCGTACCTAGATTGAAGTACACGTAAAAGAATCCCAGGTGGTCGAAATTTCCGGAGCCCCTATACTAAGGTGTCTTTCACGATCACGTCGTGGTTTCAGGTTCTTAAAACCCGAACAACTAGTCTGGCTCAACAGAACGGTGGCCTGAGAAAGCATGATTGCTGCAGCGAGCGACATTATCTTCGCGCTGTCAATCACTTGATCGCCAAATGAGTGGTGCGACTAGCACACACAAAGGTATGAGCCGCGTGCTCATCCCTGTAAAGAGCGCGTGAGACACCCTCCGGTTGTACCAAGTGTGGAGCCGAAGGCTCGTGGCCCGTCCTCATATGAGTCTTTCACGCGATGAGAGACGGCCGGTGCGCTTCCTCTCCGCTAGCATCCGTCACGCGCGCTCAAACACTTTCATTCGGACACAGCACGCATTGGTTCAAGAATTCTGTATTGCTTAATGAACAAGTGATATGACTAAGGGTGGCGGCAATAAAACCTTACAAATCTGTGAACATCTATCACACGTCTTTTTACTTTACGTTGAATATCACCTGTATCTGAGAAAGCAGATAGATAGATAGATAGATAGATAAATAGATAGATAGATAGATAGATAGATAGATAGATAGATAGATAGATAGATAGATAGATAGATAGATAGATAGATAGATAGATAGATAGATAGATAGATAGATAGATAGATAGATAGATAGATAGATAGATAGATAGATAGATAGATAGATAGATAGATAGATAGATAGATAGATAGATAGATAGATAGATAGATAGATAGATAGATAGATAGATAGATAGTGAACAGCAGACGACCACACAATGGCCTTACCTTGTCTTCCCGAAGCGAGAAGTACTCAAACTTTGCACATGCTGCATAAATAAAGGAAACAACAAAATGTGAGAAATAAAGCTTCTTAAGAAGTGCTTGATTACTTATCTATGTGATTTCCAGTGACTTCTACTTAAATTCAACGGGCTGTGCCGCAAAAGCGCTTCCACATTTACGAAATAACCAACGATGACAGCTTATACCATTGCACATGCTACCACAAAGGCAAATTAATAGAACAGTGTGACTTACATACTGTCGTTTCTTGTTCTCAATGCCACAGGCTTGGGCGTGGGCGTCGTCTGCGTGACCCTGATCATCGTTGTCATGATGTATTTTGACAAATACCGCGGCGTAGCCAGCGGCATCAAGTTTGCTGGATACTCGATGGCATCGTTGCTGTTTCCCACGATACTCACGTCGCTGAGAAATGCATACGGCTTGAGAGGATGCATGCTGGTGTACGCGGCGCTCACCATGAACGTAACAGCCCTGACATTACTGTTGAAAGAACCTCCGTGGCAAACGAACTCTCGGAATCATGAGGCCAGAACATCTGCGCAACAACGGACGAGCGTTTCGTGGATTAAGCCTGCTCCACCAGAAAGCGCATTTACTAATCCTGTAACACACCCTGATGGTGCCACAATTGTCGTTGCCGGGACCACCGAGCTTATGAATTTTGCCACACCGAACGGTGTATGTGTTAATCAGAACATGTGCAACCGGTCAACAAGACCAGAAGTGCTTGTGACGCATTCGTCCAGTAACAGCAGGAACAAGTACTTAGCTAGCAATGCGAAGAACATGATTTCGTTCGAAAGCTGGCTCCGAAAATTGAAGCGTCTGGGAAAGCGAGAAAACACAAGCGAAGTGGTGGCTACGGAAGCTAGAAGCACAGAAGCACAAACTGCAACTTTTGCGTATGAAGTCACACAAACAAATCAAACAAATCAATGTACTCGACAGGAACCTTATCTTCCTTCTTCGTTTATTGGACAGATCCGTAACCTAGTAATAAAGCCCAAATTCTACGCTTGCGTGTTGGCAATTGTGGCTATTGACTACACTGTGGCAGTATTTCCAGCAACCATCGTAGACTATGCGCTTGACAAGGGAGCTTCCCGAAGCCACGCCGACCTTTCTGTGACTTACTGTTCACCGTCTGAACTCGTTGGTCGTATTGTGCTTCCACTAATTGGCGACAGCAGATATGTGAGCAGAACAGCGTTGGTGTCCGCGAGTTTCATTCTGCTTGCAGTGACGATGCTGGCTCTACCGGCTACTCCTTCGTTCCTTGCTTATATTATCGTCAGTGCTTGCGCCACAATGCTGCTCGCTTGTTTGGTTGCCATGAAGCCTGTGGTTGTCGCCGACTACTTTGGAATCGAAAGCGTCGCCACCGGCTGGGGATTCGCTGGAGTGACGCTGTTACCTCTACTCTTGTGCAACCCATATATCATAGGTGAGTGTCTCACGTCCATTTTTGCTTTGTTCCCTTCGCCAGCTCTCTGAATGACAACGACTGAGAGACGAATAAATCTAAGTAGCCGATCTCATGGGCAAACTAACAAAGTTACGAGTACTGCACGGGATGGGAGATTCATAGTATAGTACAGCTCTTGTTTTTTATTTTATTTCATTGTTGTTTTATTCATAGCGTTCTTGTTTCGTACGCGCCTTCGTAGCGCGCTCTGCGCATTGGCTGTTAAAATGGGGACGCTTCCTCTGAGTATTCAAAAACAATAAATATTAAATAAAAATTCGATGGATCTTTTTATCAAGTTTTCTTACACGGCTTGAAGGTGAAACAACGTATTTGCTTTGTTAGAGACGTGCGCAATAGAGTTGCACGGGCCGCCACCTTTCCCCCTCAGTAAACTCTGTAAAGCGACGCAGTATCTTCAAACGAAGCTTTTGTAACTTGCACATTTCTGCAGGTGCGCCGGTCACATGAGCTGCACTCGTATGTGAGAGCATCAAGTATTTGAAAGTGGTTGATTGATTGATTGATATGTGGGGTTTAACGTCCCAAAACCACCATAAGATTATGAGAGACACCGTAGTGGAGGGCTCCGGAAATTTTGACCACCTGGGGTTCTTTAACGTGCGCCCAAATCTGAGCACACGGGCCTACAACATTTCCGCCTCCATCGGAAATGCAGCCGCCGCAGCCGGGATTTGATCCCGCGACCTGCGGGTCAGCAGCCGAGTACCTTAGCCACTAGACCACCGCGGCGGGGCTATTTGAAAGTGGTATGCACCATTTTTACATAATTGGTGCTCTATTGATCACAGCCTTAAACAGCTGATTGCCTGATAAGCTGTTTCTGGCACGTCAGTCTGATGTTTTATCGAGGTGTATTGCATGTCATTGATGTCTGTGGGAGGTGAACTGTTGCGCTTCACGGTTGCACCTGAATGAAGGTCCGACTCTCCGTGTGATGAAGAAAACTGTTCGGTAGGGGCATTGCGCAATGCGGTAGAAATAAATTTATTTATTTCTTTATAAATGAGTAAGTAAATAAATAAGGGGAGAGAGTGTGTGTGTGTGTGTGTGTGTGTGTGTGTGTGTGTGTGTGTGTGTGTGTGTGTGTGTGTGTGTATTGTACAAAGCTTTGTTCACCTTCGTATCTTCGATAGCGAAGGAGCTGTATTTTTTTTATTTCACAGGCAGAAAAAAGGGTCCCAATTTCGGGACCCTTTTTCGGGACCCTTCGGAACCCAATTTCGGGACCCTTCGGGACCCAATTTCGGGACCACACACTTACAACTCCAAACATCCCTTGAGGCAGTGGCTGTTCGAGCGGTTCGTTTTGATAAACTAATCACAATCTGCACTATTTACATCCCTCCTAGCTATCAGCTGCAAAAACGTGATCTACACTCTTTAATTGATGAACTTCCGGAGCCTTATGTTTTCCTTGGAGACTTCAATGCGCATAGCAGGCTATGGGGAGACTCTCGTTGCGACGCGCGAGGTCGACTGATTGAACAATTCCTTCTCTCGTCGAACGCATGTCTCCTAAATAGAAAAGAACCAACCTATTATAGTATCGCACATAACACCTACTCCTCCATAGACCTAAGCATAGTGTCTCCATCTCTTGTGCCTCTACTCCAGTGGAAAGTCGTCAGTAATCTGTACGGAAGTGACCACTTTCCCGTAGTTTTGAGCACAACTACAGCAACTGAGTGTACACCCCGTGTTCCCAAATGGCTCATAAACAGAGCCGACTGGGAACGGTTTCATACCATCGCTCGTATAGATTGGAGTGACATATGTACTTTAAGCATTGATGTTGCTGTCGACTAACTACTTCACAGCTTTTTTGATTGATGCTGCAACAAAATGCATCCCACAAACAAATGGGCACCTAGGAAAACGGCGTGTGCCATGGTGGAACTCTGAATGCCGAAACGCGCGCAAACAGCAAAACAGAGCTTGGAGGCTGCTTCGGAACTCACCGACAGCTGAAAATCTTGACACCTTCAAGAAAATAAAGTCCCAAGGCAGGAGAACGCGTCGGCAGGCCAGAAGAGAAAGCTGGCAGAAGTTTTTGTCAGGGATCAATTCATACACACAGGAGGCTAAAGTCTGGAACATGGTCGGTAGGATAGCAGGAAAACAAGTACACACACTTCCACTCGTGGACACTCGGGGTGATACCTTGGAAGATCAGGGAAACTTCCTCGGTGCACACTTCGAACAGGTGTCCAGCTCATCCCACTATACTGACACTTT
The DNA here is from genome assembly GCF_043290135.1 of Rhipicephalus microplus. Classification (NCBI taxonomy): domain Eukaryota; kingdom Metazoa; phylum Arthropoda; class Arachnida; order Ixodida; family Ixodidae; genus Rhipicephalus; species Rhipicephalus microplus. Next base: position 167,887,543 of record NC_134702.1, on the reverse strand, counting down.
CCAAAAATACAGAACAAGAATAGAAAAGCAGAAACTTGAACACAAATGCACTAGATCCGGGGCATATAACCAAGCTTTCAGTCTAGCTGAGCTGCAAATGTCTCTAAACTCCTGCAGTACTTCTGCCAGAGGTTCTGACCGTGTGGTGTATGAAATGTTAAAAAACCTACCAAACGAAACCCGAAAAACCTTACTTTGTTTGTAAAAGGCTATTTGGTCTTCTGGCACTATTCCTACCTTCTGGAAAGAGGCTATTGTTATTCCCATTTTGAAAAAGGGCAAGGACCCTTCTTTACCCTCGAGTTATAGGCCTATAGCACTTACAAGCTGCTTATGCAAAGTCTTCGAAAAAATGATAAACTGCCGACTTGTACAACATTTCCTTGAAACAAATAATTTGCTCGACCCATTTCAGTGCGGGTTTCGAGAAGGTAGATCCACCACAGACCACCTTGTTCGTATCGAGGCACAGATCAGAGACGCCTTCGTCCATAAACAATATTTTCTCTCTGTGTTCCTCGATATCGAAAAGGCTTATAATACAACATGGCGTTTCGGAATTCTAAGAGACCTTTCCCACCTTGGCGTGCGCGGAAGAATGTTTCACATAATCAAAAGTTACCTGTCAAACCGTACATTCCGTGTCCGAGTGGGCACGGTTCTTTCCCAAACATTTGTTCAGGAAACAGGCGTGCCACAACGTGGTGTACTTAGCTGCACACTTTTTCTCATAAAAATGAATTCCTTGCGCTTGACCATCCCTCGCAATATGTTTTATTGCACATATGTCGATGACGTCCAGCTTGGCTTTAGGTCTTGCAATCTGGCATTGTGTGAGCGGCAGGTTCAGTTAGGTTTAAACAAGCTCTCCAAATGGGCAGAGGAAAACGGATTCCGACTGAACCCACAAAAAAGCACGTGTGTTTTGTTCTCTCGAAAGAGAGGCATGCACCCGGAACCTGACATTCGACTGAACGGGCAACGTCTGTCCGTGAAAGCCGAGCATAAATTCTTAGGCCTAATCTTGGACAACAAGTTGACCTTCGTGCCGTACATCAAGTATCTAAAAACAAAATGTTTAAAAGCCATGAATGTTTTAAAAGTGTTGTCACGTACTACTTGGGGTAGTGATAGGCAATGCCTCATGAACCTCTATAGAAGCCTCATTCGCACCCGCTTAGATTATGGGGCCGTTGTCTATCAGTCTGCTACTCAAAGTGCCTTGAAGATGCTGGACCCCGTACACCATTTGGGCATCCGCCTTTCTACGGGTGCTTTTCGCACCAGCCCCGTAGAAAGCCTTTACGTTGAGTCAAATGAGTGGTCGCTTCATCTGCAAAGAACCTACATGTCCTTTGTTTACTTCCTTAAGGTGAAAGCAGACAAGGAGCACCCCTCATACTCTACAATTAATGATTTGTCGAGCTCAACTCTGTTTCAAAACAGGCCTTCGATGAGGCAGCCCTTCTCAGTTCGCCTGCCCCGCCGCGGTGGTCTAGTGGCTAAGGTACTCGGCTGCTGACCCGCAAGTCGCGGGTTCGATTCCCGGCTGCGGCGGCTGCATTTCCGATGGAGGCGGAAATGTTGTAGGCCCGTGTACTCAGATTTGGGTGCACGTTAAAGAACCCCAGGTGGCCAAAATTTCCGGAGCCCTCCACTACGGCGTCTCTCATAATCAAATGGTGGTTTTGGGACGTTAAACCCCACAAATCAATCAATCAATTCTCAGTTCGCCTGAAGTGTCTAGCTCAAGAAACTGCAGTGTCACTTGAACACAGTTTAATGGCTCCTGTAGCATACCCGCCACCGTGGCAGTGGCAGACTATAGACTGCGATGTGTCTTTCCTAGAAGTTACAAAACATGCACCCATTGCCCATATCCGAACATACTTTTTGGAACTTCAACACAAATACACACGTCCTGAGTTCTTCACAGATGCCTCTAAGACTATCTCCTCTGTGTCCTACGCTGCTGTCGGCCCATCCTTTTCGGATGCTGGCCCTCTACATCCACGCACAAGTATCTTCACAGCGGAAGCTTACGCGATACTTGTGGCAGCTAAACACATCGAACAATTACAAATACAAAAAGCAGTAATTTATACAGACTCCCTCAGTGTAGTAACGGCTCTGCACACTCTTAAAAAACACAAAACCCAGTCCTTGTCTCACTTTACTCTATTTTATGCACACTCTATACACTCAAACAACATGTTGTAGTGTGCTGGGTGCCAGGGCACCGTGAGATTCAAGGCAACGTGAGGGCGGATCAGCTCGCTGCATCCGTCCATGAGAGCACCGCCATTACATCTATATCAATCCCGGCCCTTGATCTTAAGCCGTCTCTCAAACGAAACCTCCGGGACTACTGGCAGAGCAAGTGGGATACACACACACAAAACAAACTACACGTTATTAAGCCACACCTTGGTCATTGGCTGCCTGTATCGAAATCGCGTCATACAGAGGTAATACTAACGAGACTCAGGATAGGACACACATACACGACACACACATATCTTTTGTCTGGTGGCGATCCAACATTGTGTGACAGATGTGGTGAAGCAGTGACAGTCCTTCACATTTTAATTGAGTGCAAACAATTGGACACTGTAAGAAAACAACACTTTCCATTACCCTACCGACAACATATACCTTTACACCCTGCAATGTTCGTCGGTAGGGAACCGCTTTTTAGCCACAAATCATTGTTAGCGTTTTTTAATGAAATTCATAGTTTTCATATCATATCCCCGGGCATCCCGTAGCATGACCTCTCCAGAGAGGTTTTTGCTGCGGTGGTTACACAAGAAAGCACTTGCCTCACGGCCCTTGGACGCAAGGGTATGAACGAGTGAGGCACTTGTGCTAATGCCATACATATCCACCATCGTCTCTTATTATCACCAACTTTTGTCATCTATTCACCCCACACACACCTTTCACGGCATGGTCATGATTTTATTACTTGTATGTTTTTACCCGCCTTACCGCGAGGAATTTTATGGCCCTTATACAGCTGCTTATCACAATCATTGCCCATTTTTTTAGTAAGATGAACTGGCGCTCTTTGGCCGTGAAATGGCCCTTGCGCCATAAAACATCAAACAACAACAACAACACATAAGTCACTAGGCCCGAGTCACGCAAGCACCGTTTATGTTTTTTTTTATATTTAAAAAGGCTGTGCAATCGTTTTCCAAGTAGCGATTAGACAATTTCAGTAAAAGAGCCTTGTGCCTCACAATTTTGACGTCACAAAATTTTCAGCCTACGTCCAGTACGAGCAGAGTTACAAATATTTGTCGCACGCTGAAATTTCATCTTTTTCTTTTTTCGTCCCGACGAAAGCACTGGAAGCAAAGCAGGGAAAGATGGCGCAGTGGCAAAAAATGTGTGTAGCATGCCTGGTAATCTACAGCACTTTTTTTTTCTTTTTTTCTTCAAATGCGCGGTTTTTTCATGGGATCGCGCGCGCATACGCAGCCAAGTGCGGCCACTTGCGGTGGCCCCCGCAACGACAGAGTGCACCATTGGTTAAATCAGCGAATGACTGATTTTACTCCTGGGACATAGTGATTTTGAGCCTGTAGCGTCATTTGTCACGAGAAGAGAAAACGATTTTAAGGTGACTTCCAGAATTTATTGTAAATTCTTAGTCGCCATGCAACGCTATAATATTTGGAACGTATGTTCTCGATAGCCTTGTCTATGGATCGGCAGTGTTTTCTCACCTTGCTCAAAAAGTGTTACAGGGCCCCTTTAAAAAGAGAAAATAGGACACTATAGAAGAGCTTTAAGAGTGCAGTTGTTTAAGCTTCTCGTATCTAACTTTCTGTCTCCCTTTCATGCGTTTTCCTTCTCTGGGAATCTAGCCAGTTACCCTTAATGACCAGCCGTTATCCTGACTACGTGCTACGGGCCCGGCCCATGTCCAGTTCTTCTTCTTGATTTCAGCTATGATGTCATTACCGCCGGTTTGCTCCCTGGCCCACTCTGCTCTCTGCATGTCTCATCAGGTTACACCTATCATTTTCTTTTCATTGCTCACTGCGTCGTTCTAGATTTGAGCTGAACCCTCTTTGTACTGAGCCTCCAGGTTTCTGCTCTGTACGTAGGTACCGACAAGATGGAGCAGTTGTATACCTTCCTCTGGAGTGTTAGTGACAGATTACCATTCATGATTTGAGAATGCTTGCCGAATGTGATCCACCACATTCTTATTCATCTCGTTATTCCGCTCTCGTGGTTTGGCTCCGCAATGTCCAAAGTAGACATATTCCTTTACAACTTTCAGCGTATCTACACCTACCAAAAAAAGCTGTTGTCTGCCGAAACTGTTGCGTATTAGTTTTCTGTATATCAATTTTCAGACGTACTCTTCTGCTTCCATAGTCCAGTTCAGTAAACATGAGCTGTAATTCGTCTCCTGAGTTACTCATCAAGGCAATGTCATCAGCAAATCGCAGGTCTGTAAGATAGGCTCCGCTAAATTTTATCCCTAACTCTTCCCAATCTAGGCAAAACCTACTGTAAACACCAGGCGAATAGCATTGGAGAGATCGTTTCTCCCTGTCTTACATGTATAGCCTGCTTTATTGGGATGCTGACACTTTCTATGTGGAGAAGAATGGTGGTTGTAAATCCTCTGTAGATTTCTTCCAGTACGTATATGTAGGGTTCTTCGATGCCCTGATTCCGTAGTGCCTGCATTACTGCTGATGTCTCGACTCAGTGGAACGCCTTGTCGTTATCCATGAAAGCTATGTGTAGACGTTGATTGCATTACGCGCATTTCTCTACTACCTGATTTATAGTATAATAATATTGTCTATTGTGGAGCAGCCTGTATGAAGTCCTGCTTGGTTCTTTGGTTGATTGAACTCTAATGTTCCCCTAATTATATAATGATAGGACAGTTGAGGTGGTGGGAGAGCTTCACAGAGAGCTGTACAGAAGCCTAAACAACCAGGGTGATATCGTGAGAAACAATATAGCCCAGAGGAATCCGAAATCCTACCAGTAACGATAGGGGAAGTAAAGAAAACCCTAGAAGGGATGCAAAAGGCAAAGCCGCTGGTAAAGATAAGGTAACAACGTACCTACAAAAAGATGACTGAGAAATTGTGTTCGAAAAACTGGCCAACTTATATTCAAAGTGTCTCTTGACAGGAAGGGTAACAGAATCTTGGAACAACGCCTAGATCGTTTTAATCCATAAAAACGAAGACGTTAGGGACTTAACTCTCGCTATTTTTTTATGCTCTCTAAGTTTAGAAGTCTAGCTTTTATTAGCAGTTCTGTTAGTGAATCAGTACGTTTATGTTTGTTCAATGCAAATGGAATCACCGTTTGTTGTACGCCTTCTAGTTGAATTATGAATTTCTTTGTTGTGGAAACCAGAGGAATACACCATATTTCAGTATGGTTTGAATCATATTAGCGCATGCCAGTAGTTTCATTTTAAATGATAAGAATCGTAGCAGTTTCCCAGAAGCACACTTTATGAGCAATGACGTCACGTTATTTATGTGGGTTTCATAATTGATTTAGTGTCAAATTGTTTTTTCCAAGGATGTATTGGTTCACTGGTTCTGACTAGCCCTCCTTCACTCTGTTTTGATAAACCCCTCTTCATAGTTGCTCAGCTATCTAAAATAGAGAAACGACGTCCTGTTAGATTATGGTTCAAAATATTCACCCAAGTCTTGAACTTCAACGCCCTCAAGAGCTGTTTAAGCCACAGTGGAGTGATCGTAAAACGGTAGTGTCATCGTGGTGGTAAAACGGTTATTTATATTAAACCACCATCATATTATAGCCTGCTAAAACCTGTGTTTTCTTAGCCTGCTAAGAAAACACAAATATATATGTCAAAAGATCACCCACCCCAGGGATTTGACTACTCACTGTAATCAATCCACATGCGTATTCAGTTCGAAAAATTCGGCATACACCACGTACCTTTGAAGCCGATGTTATTCGAAGCATGTGGAGTCAAGGTGACTAGTGTTGTAATTTTCTTATTGAGCGACACCTCTTGAAATGACGCCTAATAATTAATGACACGAAATTAAGCGCCATTACTGAACATAAATACTTGGGATTAACAATAACTGAGGACCTTAGATGGAGTAGCCACATAAGCCACATAACAGCGACCGCGATCAAACGACTCTTTTTCATCAGACGCCGCCTCCGTTTAGCCCCCATGGATACCAAACTGTAGGCTTATAATACATTTGTCCAACCGATACTAGAGTACGGAAACATAGTATGGTTTCCTTTTACTAAACAAGACATCGCTAAACTTGAAGGTGTACAAAGAAAGGCAATACGGTTCACTTTTAACAAGTATGGGCCACACGAATCACCTACGGTGTTAATGGAAACTACTGGTATAGATACTCTTCATCGCCGAGCCAGAATAGCTAGACTGAAATTTATGTACTTAATAGTTCATAACAAAGTAAATATTGATGCCACAAACTTCATAACAAGCTTACAAACACGCCCTACCAGACATAACCATACGCAGATGCTCACTGAATACACCTTCCATACCGACTGTTTCAAAAATTCATTTTTTCCATTGACCATAAGAAAATGGAATAACCTTCCCTTACATATCATAGAAAGCACATCACTAACACAGTTCTTAACTGCACTTGAAAGCGTACCTTGAACCCTGTCAGACAGTTTTTTTTGTTTTTGTTGTCGTTTTCCCCCTCCTATTGATGTATGAAACTACACCTGTCACAGTTCTTCATGCATTGTCTCTCTTACTTTTTTCTTTTGAAATACCAGAAACCTCACAGTATGCATTTGTCGCCTCGCTCTAAAACACCACTGTGTAAAAATGCTTACACAATAGTCTCACAATGTTTTTTTTTCTTTTTCGCTTTTTCTCCTTTCTTTTCTTCCCTTGCCTACGTTTTTATTATGCGAGCCTGTTTTCTTTATAATATTGTGCCACTAATCGCTCTTGTGTTGCACTTTTTTATAATTATTTGGTGTTTCCATTGTACCACAATTTGTGTTATGTTGTATTCAACGATTGTATATGCCCTCCTGCTATGATCCCTTTGGGATTGGCAGTATTTGCACATAAATAAATAAATAAATAATAAATAAATAAATAAATATATCTATAAATTTTGCACGCACGGATATATGTTGAAGTGTTTCACATATCTATATAACCAGTTTTTTGCACTTGCGTAACAATTCCAGCAGGAACATGAGTATTAGCAACACCAGAAACGATAAGCTGATGTGAAATGCTGGTGCTCGCAAGGATGGCAGCCTTGGACACTGCTACATAAATCAACTTTAGCGCATGACACCTAAGTACAATGACATCAACCCGACTTGACAGCTGTATCTTACAACTACACATGTAATGTTTATAAAATATGGTAGCCAGCACTGCGACCACAATTGACGTTTCACGAGCATTAGGATCTATTTGAGTAGTGCGGAGACCTGGCGTGGCTCTGTGGTAGAATACTCGATCACCACGCAGAATTAGTGGGTTTGGTTCCTGCTGGTACCATTACATATAATTTTCGCATTCGTTCAGTCAACACTGCCAATGTATGCTTTTTCTGAACGCTCACACGTTAAAATTACCCATGTGCATTCTCGTCATCCATGGGTAGATTCCAAGTTTCAATCACCTGTGGCATATACTCGCATACAAGTGGTACATGCACGCCCACGGGTAGGTGCCACTGCCAGGCGGGAAGTGTTTGGCGACGTACGTGACGGGATGACATTATTCATGTTCTGCCCAGCGCGTCATATTCGTCGAACCATCCTACCCACTCATGCTTAATTTTGGTTCACGCCAAAATATTGGGGTGATTACGAGAGCACTAACATGTGAGCGACTAGATAGATAGATAGATAGATAGATAGATAGATAGATAGATAGATAGATAGATAGATAGATAGATAGATAGATAGATAGATAGATAGATAGATAGATAGATAGATAGATAGATAGATAGATAGATAGATAGATAGATAGATAGATAGATAGATAGATAGATAGATAGATAGATAGATAGATAGATAGATAGATAGATAGATAGATAGATAGATAGATAGATAGATAGATAGATAGATAGATAGATAGATAGATAGATAGATAGATAGATAGATAGATAGATAGATAGATAGATAGATAGATAGATAGATAGATAGATAGATAGATAGATAGATAGATAGATAGATAGATAGATAGATAGATAGACACCAAAAGTCTTAGAGTACGCAAAGAAATGCTTTGCATTCGAAAAACAACAATTGTGCAGAGGACAAGGTGCGACACAGAGAAAATAGTGTACGAAGGTGCTTTTATGGCATGTCTGTGTTCTCAAATTGCTGGCGCGTCCACGAGATGCGCGTGCCTGGTTGTAGAAAAAAAAAAGACGGCGTGGGAGAAGGGACTCACGCACGTTTCGCCTTGGCGTTTGAGTATAGCCTGTCTGGCATGTGAATTCCTAATGTATTTATTACAAGCTCTCGTGCGCTTCGAAAGCGCTGCGAAGACAACACTAAGCGCTGAAACATGCGTCCGGGAGCCATCCTGCTCAGAATCGCTCGCTGTATTTTGTGCCGACCAGTTGTGCCCCCACGATTTCCGACGACAGCGCAGCTCTGGCCGACTGGGCTCACCCTACGCCGTATCCTGACGCCGACAAGAGCTCTCGCCGAGTAGTGCTCCGTCCTCGGACTTCTGCGACCGTGTGCATCTTTCCTATCTCCTGTTTACTTCCGTCGTTTTCTGGCGTTCGCTGTACCTGCGCCTCGCTCTTTCCTTCCTCTGTCTATCTGTCTGTTTACCTTTTAATCCCTCGCCCCGCCGCGGTGGTCCAGTGGCTAAGGTACTCGGCTGCTGACCCGCAGGTCGTGGGCTCGAATCCCGGCTGTGGCGGCTGCATTTCCGATGGAGGCGGAAATGTTGTAGGCCCGTGTGCTCAGATTTGGGTGCACGGTAAAGAACCCCAGGTGGTCGAAATTTCCGGAGCCCTCCACTACGGCTTCTCTCATAACCATATGGTGGTTTTGGGACGTTAAACCCCACATATCAATCAATCATCACCTTTTAATCCCTCATTTAAACCCATCGCTCGTAAGCTACTATTGAGGTGTCCTTCTCCTAAGAGACAGTTACGGGGCTCATTCTTCTTTTCTTTTCATTTAAAATCACTGACACTCAGATCCTGCTCAATCAAATCAATTTCGTGATGGATGTCGTAGGCGGGGTCGAGTGTACAAATCTCTTTCCACGAGCATTTGAGAATTTTTATCTATATCTACTGCTCAAGAGTAAAAAAAATTGTTTAAGTCCGCGCTCATAATGTTAACACTGTGTCCTATAGATGTTCTTTGTAATCAGTCCTTCGTAACGTTGCTTTATCGCAAGTGAATCACCAATGCAACATGAACCAAGCCGCAACTTCGTCTTAATGCTGAAAATGTAGAAGCATCATACTAAGAAAGCGACAGACGGCTGCATTAGTCAATCATCTGTTTCATTGAGTCATCAAAAAGCCACCTTCCTGAAAAGTACTTATGTTGTACTCAAAAATATATATCGGAGCCGATAGATGGAAACACGTAGTGTGATGGTCAGGTTGAAGAGTAGAAGTGCCTCAGATAGGCTGGCGGACGCTTCGATAGGAGAACCTATCTTCGTCAAAAGCACCTTGTCATCATTTGCCTGTTAGTTTTAAGAGGATTAGTAGTGACGTCATCTTATGGGGGTGGCGTGTGTTCCTGTTGGCAATCGCCGTCTGGAAAGAGAAAAAAACTATACAGCAGAGGAGTGCTGCTCTCGCTTTATTTCAAGATAAAAATGCTCTTGAAGGTGGGGGAGAAAAAAGAAAGAGAGGGAAGGAGGAAAAAAGGTAAAAAAAAAGAAAGAAGAAACACGCAAACTAGGAGGGGTGTGCTGCAAAGTAGTGTCCGCTATAGACCCGAAAAAAAAGAGACTTCAAAATTCGAAGCCTGCAGACGGTCACCGCGTCCGGACACTACAAAGGGTTGCCGAGGATAGCGGCTTACGCCTGTTCCCGAACAGCTATGAGTGGTACTAACAGCAAGGAAGTGGTTACAAAAAAAAAGGGGTGCGGGGGAGGTAGAATCGGGTGGCGTGCTTTTAAATGCCAAGATGTCGAAGGTAAGCGATGCCGGATGGGGTTGGAAGAGTACGTGTTTAATGCGGATGGTCATTGGCGAAAACGTGCTTTCGGTATCCTCGTAGGTGGCCCGCTCAGTGGAATCACCTAAAGAATTTGGCGGCATGTTGGCTAAGAAAAGGGGAAATTGAGAATGCAACGAAAGTGAGCAACGACGAAAGAAACACAAGAAGAAAAAAAAGATAAAACGCGAAAGGAAGAGGCGGGGTGGGGGTAGGTGGGCTAACAAACGGGGAAAAAAAGGGGGGGGGGTGGACACAGAGAACTTTCTGGGTTGGCAATAACGTTAACGATGCGCGGCAGGAGTGGTTTTAGAAGCGAGGAAAGAGGAAAGAAAGCAGTGGTTGAAAAGTTATAGAAAATAAAACTTCGTAGTTGTATGTAGACACAAGCATATCTATACTTGAAATTGACAAATTTAAACAGAATACTAATAGTACGATATGTTGGCTTGGAGAGATTTCATGTAATACCTGTTATATCTATTTGAAGGCTGAACGTATCTTGTTTTTGTGAATATTGCCGCAATTATGCTATGGCTTTCGGTGATTCCAAATTGCCACGTTCTACATTGATTCCTGATAAATATAGCGACCTAAATTTGTGTATCAAATATGATTCTGTGTATTTCCTTTTTCGTGGTGAACGGAAATCAGTTTGTAGAACTTAAAGCTGGGCTTGGAGGAAATTGTGGTCCTGCTGATTGAAGTGACCAGCTACGTCTTTTCGTAAATTGTGCTTTGTGTCTTCACAGTGTCCGTTCAGTGTTACGTGCGTTGGCTGCCCAGTTTCGCCTATATATAGTTTTCTACAAGTGGCACACTCAAGACAGTATATTAGGTTGTTTCAAGTACAGCTGAAGCTCGATGTTACCTTGTGAATGTAATCAGATGCTGCGCTTTTTATGGTGGTAGCCAGCTGTATATGTTTGCAGGCGGAGCATCTGGGCCGGCCACAGGGACCAGACGTTGTCCTAGTCTTTGCTTCAAATTTCAGGCACGCAGCAAGACCGTCGTTACCATTGTGGTGTCTACATCCACTGGAAGCAATGCAAAAGAAGAAAAATTTGTCAAACTTGTCCCTAAAACAAACAACATTACTGTTTCTGCATGAGAAACACAGTGGACGCATTCACATTTTCACGGATGGGTCGGTCACTACCACAAGTTCAACAGGCGCAGTGGTGATTCCGGAGAAATCCATCACGATAAAGTTCAGGACCTCGCATTTGACATCATCCACGGCGGCAGAACTCGCCGCCATTCGTGCCGCTCTGGAGTTCATAGTTGAAGAACCGCAACAGACATGGTCAATATTCTCCGACTCCAAAGCAGCTCTCCAGGGCATTGCCTCGCCATATCGTCATGGACCAAACGAACAGCTAATTGCTGAAATACGACTGCTTCATCACCGTGCTATAGAGAAACAACATGGCATAGCGTATCAATGGATACCAGGCCACGCAGCATTGATGGAAACGACCGTGCAGATGAAGCAGCCCAAACTGCTCATGATGATGCCCCTTGTGTAGCTATACCATTATCAAGAACGGACGCCGCTGCAAGGCTTCGATCACTTGCACGAGAACTGACACTCGCTCAGTGGAATTCACCGGCATTCACCAACGTCCGCCTTCATAATTTGGACCCACACCTACAGCTCCGTCTTCCATCAGGAATAACCAGAGCAGAGGAGACACTTTTGTGCCGTCTGTGGATTGGGGTGGCCTTTACGAATGCTTATTCGTTTCGAATCGGAATGGCCAGAAGCCCGACATGTGACAACTGCGGCTGCGCAGAGACTTTCTCCTATCTTCTCTGCGAGTGTCCCCGCTTCAGCGTGCCAAGAAAAGAACTGTCAAAAGCTTTAGATAGAATAGACAATTGCCAATTGTCGAAAGGAAGGGTATTAGGACACTGGCCGAGACCGTCCTCTGCACGCAAGGCATTGAGAGCGTTGTTGCGCTTTCTGCGGGCAAGTGGTCTTAGAGACAGACTGTAAACAGCGTCGTGGATCGTCTGATGACCTTCTCTCTCTTTTTTTACAACGTCTCTTTTCTCTCATCCTTTATCCCCCTTACCCCCTTCCCCAGTACAGGGTAGCCAGCCGGTCTGAGAACTGGCTAACCTCCCTGTCCTTCCTCATTTATTCCTCCTCTCCTCCTTCTCTCCTTGTAGGCCGAGCATCTGGACCGGCCACAGGGACCAGACGTTGTCCTAGTCTTTGCTTCAAGTTTTGCGTGAACAAGCATGTCTTTGAAGTTAGCGTTGCGTCTGTAGGCGACCTTAGGTGGTTCGGGAAAGATTTCTTAAGTTTCTGGATGGTTGTTAGAATTTAATGGTATTTTGTGAGGATGTTGTTTATCATCGAGAGTGTATTAGAAAACTTGGTAGTGAAAAGAGGCGTAGTTGCTGTTGGTGTGCTTTCAAAGCGTGGTTTGAGTGCTTCATTGAGGTTCAGTTCCAGTGCGTCCGTATAGGCTTTGTCAAGGAGTGTGTTAGGATGGTTTCTTTCTGATAGTGTTCCTTTTAGGGCGGTAAGTCTGTTTACGTAATCCTCGTTTTCTATGCATATGCGGCGGAACCTTGCTGCCTGACTCTTGAGAATACCCGTTTACAGTGTCTTGGGTGGTGGCTTCTATAATCTAAGTATTGTTGCTTGTCAAACGGTTTTTATACAGAGTTGTTTTTAGTACACCATTTTTTGGGATAAATGGTCGTGTCTAAAAAGTTTTTTATTTATTTTATTTATTTATTTCGAACACTTAACAGTTGGTGGTTCCCCAAGCAAAAAGAAAAAAAAACGCTGTTGCGCTGAGTTGAGGTATCAGAGTTGAAGTTCATTGTTGCATGAAATGAGTTTAGGAATGAAGTGTATTTATCTAGGTTGTGCTGCCCATGTCCCCATATTGTAAATATGCCATCTATGTACCGAAGGTATGTGTGAGGTTCGTTCTCACAGTGAGACAGGAATTCGGTTTCTAGAATCCCCATGAATATATTTGCGTAGGTGGGAGCAAATGGTGTACCCATGCTTGTTCCCTGTATTTGTAGGTAGTAGTTTTTCTCAAATTCGAAGTAGTTATGGGACAGTACTAATTCTAGTAGTGTTAAATATGCTTCAGTACATTGTTGTGCGATCTGTCGGGATAATGTTAGCTCAACTGCAGCTAAGCCCTCGGGGATAGGTATGCTCGTATATAAAGCGGGAACATCTAGTGTGACGAGAATGGCGTCTTGCGGTAGCGTACCGTTCTCATTAATTTCCGCTAATATTCTCCGTTAAACTGCTGACGAGTATAATAGAGGAAATGCTAGCATTTCGTTTTTGTCAGCTTTCAATAAGAAGAAAAAAACATCATGATAAAAACAATGTTCTACTTCAGGGCAGTATTTCGTTTTATTGTTGTTGTGACCGACATTCAAATGAGGTGCACGTCACTTTCGCATGAATATGTTTCGCATGAATCGTTGCGTGTACTGTCGCGGGTTATTGCACACACCAGCTGCGCCTGTTCTGCAGTCGCGGGCCACGTCAATGACGTACCTGCTGTGAGACTGCTTAAAAAACAAAAAAAACACACAAACAAAACATTGAATAAAAATTCTTGCTCATTGTTTACCTCATAGTCTTTGACGCAGCGTCGATGCATGCTTGGGACACACAACTGCCTGTCACCTGACTGGCGCAGTTCTTGAACTAGTGCAATAAGTTGCTACTAATGGCGATATGCATTTTCAACGTCAGCACCAACTAAAGTTAAAACTAAGTTTGTTTTACGCGTTCAACTTTCCCCGTGCTTTACACGTCTGACAGCGCCTCTTTCTGGCTTACGATAAGTGTGGTTACCTCCACTAACTGTGGTTGGGCATAAAAGCGGTTAAGCTCAATTGTGTAACAAGGGTCTTTACAGATGCCTGATATCGCCTGAGTGTGCACAAAATTGAAATTTGTTTGATAAGTTTGCATTGGCTGTTGATTCATTTCTGCGTGACTAAAGGGGGCGCGGATGCATATATATGAAGTATTTTTCTAATTGAGAATGTAGCCAGTGTGTCCTTCTTGTCTCCTTGGTCCACGTCCAAAGACCACTAATTTGCCGTTCTATATGCATATATATGAAGTATTTTTCTAATTGAGAATGTAGCCAGTGTGTCCTTCTTGTCTCCTTAGTCCACGTCCAAAGACCACTAATTTGCCGTTCAATATATTGACATTGCAGGTTAGGTATGCGTGATTTGGTTGAATCTGAGAGGTGAACCTTCATTTCAAGAAAATAACGTATTTTACACTAAACGAACAAATGCGAGATGCACGTTATTTAAGAAGACCGTTTCGTGAAGAGACAAAACGGAGTGAATGCAGTTGGCACAAGCAAACACATCCGATCATCTCTTTATTTGTCGTTCTTTTTACAGGCTACTTCCGAGATGTACGAGGAAGCTACGACGGTCTCTACCAGCTTCAAGCTGGTATACACTGTTTCGTCGGCGCCCTGTTTGGACTACTGTCTGTTTTAGACCGAAGGCGGCAGAAAAAGTGGACGACAACTCGGACAGATTAAGCGGCTGGCATTGATCTGCTGCTCTGTAAATTACTGTAACTCATTCTAGTACTTTTATTTGTATCTTTCATTCGAGAACAATGTTTGCCATTAAAGCTTCTCATTGTCGTGCTGCGATGTTCGTTTGAAGATTACCACAACGTACATGCCAAGCTTTCTAATTTAGGCAGGCGAAGTGACAAACATGGTGCGATGCCAGGTAAAGATGATGGGACAGTAGAGGAGCTATGAAGTGGCTCAAACTGTTGCTTTGATTGATCGCGAAAGTTATGCAGAGTTCGTCCTGGCAGCGTACTGCTGTCTGTGTTGCTGTTGAATTTTGATTGAAGGAGCTTCGCAACACCTTAGATCAATCTGCAGAATAGGAAGCTGCCCACCTTCGTACTTAGGTTGAATATTTTTAACGAAGTTTCAACGTTTGTTTGAAGTTCATGCTGTGCATGTTTATATGCGAAGAATATTTCACCAAAATCTTTAAAATATCGTGGGCAAGCGACAATATTTTCTGTGTGTTGTCACCATATGTCTGAATTAATTTCCAAAAACCGCAAAGGCAAATGCGTACTCGCATAAAATGTTTCGCTAATCTTTTCCATTATTTTTCACCGACGCGAAAAAAAGGTCAGAGCAGCGCACGCTAGTTAGAGAGTTGGCTTACAGTGCATGTGTTCCGTTACTGAACAAAAATATTCTTTCGGGTCGTTGTCTGAACGTTAGCATCCGGTGCTTCAACAGCTTTATTTGAGCAACGGTACAGATCAGTGCGCCATTTAGGCGCATGGATGGTAAGCTTTTTGTCTTGCTTATATCTAACGGTTCCACTTAGAAAATTCATTCCATCACCTTAGCGAGTTCGTATAATTTAAAATGAATGAAAATTTGCTAATTTGCTCAATGCGAAGCTGCTTCCCTCTGTTCTTTCTTTCTTCCAAGTGAGTATGATTTCCAGAAGGGCCTTTCATATGACATTTTAAAGGCTTTACTCGTTAACGAAAGTAGTTCTAACCTTGAAAGTAACGCTCCTGTTGGCTTTTTGTTTTCTATATTTTGAAAAGGATTTCGTTAAGACGCCGCTTAGCCACGTATGTTGCTGTAACTTTTGCTCTTAAACCATCATTATATGCCTTTTGACTGAGTGCGTAAGTATCCGTCAGCGATTTGTGCTGATATAGACGCTGCTCTCTCCTCTCATCAATTACCACCACAGTCCTTCAGGACACGGACAGCAGTCTCTTCCCGTTCTCAAGAACGTCTACAATATTCCGAGTTAAATTTCTTTCAGAATGCAGCTGTTTGCAGATGACTGCGTACTTTCCCGCGCTATTAACAAAAGTAACGTTGTTTTAAACCCACAATCTGACCTCCGTCAAATCAACGCTTGGTGCCACAATCGGTTGATGTCATAACACGCAAAGAAAACGTTTCCTTTAGTTTGCATCGCAAAAAGTCTTGCGCTACTAACGATTGCATGATACGTGGCTCTGTAATATTCTCTGTTAAATGCAGCAGCTACGCAGGAGTTATTACAACTGCTGGTTTATCATGGCACCCATACATAGCCAGCTTTACAAGCGCTGCCGATTGCTTTATTGGTTTCTTACACCTGATGGCGTGATCATCAGCTTTGACGCGGAAAGGGCAGGCGTTCAGCTGTCTGTGTATGTACGTAAAGGACCGTCAAAAGTTCTCAAGTCATGATCTCGTGTACGTCTATGTCAGCCTGGCCTGGGAAATTTTGACGGTCCCTGCACAAGCATTCGTATATATGTGCATGTATTCAAAACTGCAAAACTGAAATATTTTAGAAGGGGGTCTATCACGCCTCCTGTTTACTAAAGTGCTGAAGTGACCACCCTCCTCTGTCAAACTTCAAACCTACTATTCTTTAGCCATACCTGGCTTTGTATGTTCATGCACTTCACGGTACCTTTACCCACGTAAGCACACTACATGCTTGAATTTTCGCAGAGATATGCCATTCTTCTCAATTTTTTTCGGGTATCTCTACACCTTCAGCTCAGCGAAATGAAACCTCGTGTCAACTTTGTCCAACTCGCATCACGCCGTCAAGTCACTTGTCTTTCCCTCCTCAGCCAATTCTTCTACAAGTCAGTCGAAAGATACCTCATTGTTCCTGCGAATCGCCAATCAAGCTATACTCTTCCCCGTGAGTTTCCTCAAACTCACGCTGCTTTCTATGCCTCCTGATTCTTCATACACACATCAAAAAGCCGGAATCTACTCCCCACCAAGGTATGATTCAATATGACTCAATCGTCTTCAAATACGACAAGACCTGTTGCACTAGATTATGCCCACTCATGTAAAACCCAATACCTCAGTGGCCTTTGACGTATTAGAAATAAATGACGTAATTATGGTGATGCTCGTTGAGATCGTTTAGGACATTATACGGAGTACATTGTCAAAGTTGCTGTTAATGTAAGCATTCATATTTATAATGAATATGCGTATTTCAAGTCATAAATGTTGCACTTAGCAGGGACTTTCATGTGACACAAAGAACATTACACTGCGCTCGCAGTTCAAAATAATTGTTGGGGTTGAATGTCCCAAAACCGCCATGTGGATATGAAAGATGCCGTAGTGGAGGACTCCAGACATTTCGGCTACTTAGGGTTCTCTAACGGGCAAATCAATCTAAGTACATGGGCCTCGGGCATTTCGCCTCCATTGAGAATGCAGCCGCAGCGGCTGGGGTTCCATCCCACGTCTTGCGGGTCAGCAGCCGGGTGCCTTAACCACTAGACCGCCGTAGTAACTGGAGTTTACAGTTGCGTTTGTTCCCAAACGCTTTATGCCATAGTATGGACACCTTCTCAAACCACTGTCATTGACTGCCAGCTTTCGTACGAACAATTTCTTCGTTAATAATGAGTACACAGAGCTTCGCTGCTAAGAAAGCATTCGTGGGACCAATTCCTGGCTGACTTCAGTCACACTTTCAAGGTGTCGAAGATGCCGACACGCCTGTAAAATAAGGATCGGACGGCTGATAAGCTTAGAAACATCGAACGATAGAAAGTGTCAATACGGCGTGCGTCACAACCACATTGTGCTTTTGGTACCTAAAAATAGCAGATTTATGTGAAGCGATAACTTCAATTTAGTCGGCTGGACTCACACATCATCTAGGCACATTCTCTCGGAATGTGCGGCTATAAGCGAAGAAAACACAGTCTTTCAAGATGAATCTCAGGTGCGGTGGACGGCCGCGCTGCGCAGCACCAACCTCCAGCATCAACTGGGGGCCATCCAGCAAATCCGTGATACGGTAAGAATGCAGTGTGTCTCCGGTCATCCTCTGGAGTGGCTTAGGTCCAGACGACGAGTTTATCGGAGTTTTTAATAAAGCTGTTACGACCACCGCTTCTCTAGACAGTTGTATGTTCATTTTTTTTGGAAAATTACGTGTACATCACACCCATATAATAAAATGCTTTACTTTTATATGATATATATTACTATATATTATATTGTATTTATACTGAAAATTGAGTGATTGAAAGGGGGTGCAGCCGCTTCATCCAAACATTTCAGTCGCACTTGGACTGCTCACCTCATTTCTTGTGTGCAGAAGATTGTGGTTACTCCTTGGTATTGGCTTGGTGGATAATTATGTTAAGAATTGTGTCACTAGTATGGAAATGCCGAAAAAAGTACGCAGCAACCACATTAGGCACTGGTTATGCACACAAAAAAGACAAAACAGAGAACAAATGAACAACACATGGCACCTGCATTTCGTTCGTTTGTCCTTCTTTTCTTTTTCGGTCATTAACGTTATCGTGCAGCTAAGTTTTTTTATTTTCCGCAATCACAACGAATATCACATGAAACATCTCCACCATCACTAGATGCCTCAAGTAACCACATGTAGTCTAACATATAGTAAAACTCCCTTGACACAGCAACCCCTCATACAAACCATTTTTCGAGTGTCATTGAAGTAAAGGGGTTAACAAAGCGGGCAACGAGGTCGCTGCGCGTGATTTAACCACCTGTTTTATAGGCCTCAACAGCTCCTTTCTGCGCCGCCGCCGTGGTCTAGTTACTACGGCACTGCAAATTCACTACTGCCAGAATTACCGTGTGATATAATTACGACAAAGTACTTAGCACGCGCACGCGTTCCGCGTTTGAAAAAAGAGCTGAGGCTCCTGATCCGAAATTAGGGAACCTGAGGGTCACGGGTGTGAATCGCGGTTGTGGCGGCTGCATTTTTGATGGAAGCGCAAATGTTTACGGCCCGTGTACTTAGATTTAGGTACAGGTTAAAAAAACCCAGGTAGTCAAAATTTCCGAAGCCATCCACTGCGGCGTCTCTCGTAACCATATCGTGGTTTCGGAACGTTAAACCTCAGGTATCAGCATTACCAGCCTGTTCCTTCCATACAAGCCATGTGTTTCTATAAATTATTCGTAACATCCACGTGAAACGCTCTTTTCTGCCGAGACTGTTGCACAGTACTTTTGTTTCATGCATATTAACTCCGTGTCCATTTCAGTAATCATGAGCTGAAGTCACCTGAGTTACTCTTGAAATAAATGTCTTCACCTAATCTCAGGTTCCTAAGATCATCATCAGCAGCAGCAGCACCACCACCACCATCATCATCATCATCATCATCATCATCATCATCATCAGCCTGACTACGTCCTCTGCAGGACAAAGGCCTCTCCCATGTTCCGCCAGTTAACCCAGTCCTGTGCTTGCTGCTGCCAATTTATACCCGCAAGCTTCTTAATCTCATCTGCCCACCTAACCTTCTATCTCCCCCCTAAACCGCTTGCCTTCTCTGGGAATCCAGTTAGTTACCCTTAATGACCAGTGGTTATCCTGTCTACGCGCTACATGCCCGGCCCATGTCCATTTGTTCTTCTTGATTTCAGCTATGATATCCTTAATCCCCGTTTGTTCCCTAATCCACTCTGCTCTCTTCCTGTCTCTTAAGGTTGCACTTACCATTTTTCTTTCCATTGCTCGCTCCGTCGTCCTCAATTTAAGCTGAACCCTCTTTTTAAGTCTCCAGGTTTCTGCTCCGTAGCTAAGTACCGGCAAGATACAGCTGTTATATAGCTTCCTCTTGAGGGATAGTGGCAATCTACCTGTCATAATTAGAGAGTGCTTGCCAAATGTGCTCCACCCCAGTCTTATTGTTCTAGTTACTTCAATCTCGTGGTTCGGCTCCGCGGTTGTTACCTGCCCTAAGTAACATAGTGTTTTACAACTTGAAGTGCACTGTTACCGATCTCGAAGCGCTGCTCTTTTCCGAAGTTGTTGTACATTTTTTTCTTTTTATGCAGATTAATTTTAAGACCCACCTTTCTGCTCACCTTGTCTAACTCCATAATCATGAGTTGCAGTTCATCCCCTGAGTTACTCAGCAATGCAATGTCATCGGCGAAGCGCCGGTTACTAAGGTACTTTCCATTAACTCTTATCCCTAACTGTTCCCATTCTAGGTTTATGAAAACCTCCTGTAAGCACGCGGTAAATAGCATTGGGTACATTGTGTCCCCCTGCATTACACCCTTCTTGATTGGTATTCTGTTGCTTTCTTATGAAGCACTGTGGTAGCAGTTGATCCCCTGTAGAATTCTTCCAGGATGTTTATATATACTTCATCGACACCCTGATTCCGCAGTGCCTGCATGACGGCTGATATTTCCACTGAATCAAACGCCTTCTCGTAATCTATGAAGGCTATGTATAGTGGTTGGTTATATTCTGAGCTTTTCTCTATTACCTGATTGATAGTATGAATGTGGTCGATTGTTGAGTAGCCTGTTCGACATCCTGCTTCTTCATTCGGTTGATTCAATTCTAATGTTTTCTTTACTCTGTTAGCAATTACTTTTGTATATAGCTTGTATACTACAGAGAGCAAGCTGATCGGCCTGTAATTCTTCAAGTCCTTGTCATCTCCTTTCTTATGTATTAAGATGATGTTAGCGTTTTTCAAGACTCTGGTACTCTTCCCGTCAGGAGACACCTCGTAAACAGGTTGGCTAGTTTTTTTAACACAATCTGTCCTCCATCTTTCAGAATATCTAATGTTACCTGATCCTCACCAGCAGCTTCCTCTTTGCATGCTCTCCAAAGCTTTTCTGACTTCTTCTATCATTACTGGTGGGGTGTCACCTGGGTTACTGCTAGTTCTTATAGTATTAAAGTCGTGGTTGTTCTGGCTACTGTACAGATTTCTGTAAAACTCCTGCGCTATTTTAACTATCTTATCTATATTGGTAGTTATTCTGCCTTCTTTGTCCATTTTAGGGCATACATCCGATTTTTGCCTATACCAAGTTTTCTCTATGATACTCTAAATTACTAAGATACTCTCCATTACCTCTCATTTCTAACTGTTTACAATCTAGGGCCCCGAAAACCTCCTGTAAACACGCGGTTAATTGGAGAGATCGTTTCTCTGCCTTACACCTTCTTTATTCATATTCTGTCGCTCTCTTTGTGGAGGACAATAGTGACTATGGGCCCGCTGTAGATTTCTACCAGTATGTCTATGTAGGTTTTGTCGATGCCTTGATTCCATAGTGCCTTTATCACTGCTGACGTTTCGACTGAGTCAAACGCTTTCTTCTGATCTATGAAGGCTATGTATAGGGAATGGTTGTATTCCACGAATTTCTCTATCACTTGATTGATAGTACGAGTATGACCTATTGTAGAGTACCTGTACTAAATCCTGCTTGCTCCTTTGGTTGATTGACCTGTAATGTCGCTTTATTTCTATACACTTATTATTTTTATTAGTTTGTAGAGAACAGACAGTAAGCCGATCGGCTTATAATTTTTCAGAACTTCGACGTATTCTTTTCGATGGGTTAAGATGATGTTAGAATTATTCCAAGATTCCGCTACTCTTCCCGTCAAGAGATACTTCGTACGCAAGGGAGTCAGTTTTTCTAACACAATCTCTCCGCCATCTTTCAGCAGGTCTGTTGTTACCTTATCCGCACCAGTGGCTTTGCCTCTTGGCATTACTTCTAGGGACTTCACTACTTAACCTGTCGTTATTGGTAAAATGTCAAATTTCTATGGGATATAATTGCTTCTTACTACAACCCCAACTGTTCCGTCATCTGTACAGCTCAATTTATAACTTGTCGCTACCTCAACTATCCTACCCATATTTCTTGTTACCTTGCCTTGTTCCTTAATGCATACATCAATTTTTACCTGTGTACAAGTTTGTCTTCGCAGCTTTTAGGCTTCTCCCGCTTTTTACAGCATGCTCGATTCCCTTCATGCTATATCATGCTTTCTTATGCTGGCCACCTTACGCCTATTGATCAACTTAGAAAGCTCCACTTGCTCTATTTTGTCTATTTTATTCGAGGTTTTCATGGTTTGCAGCCTTTCAATGACATTTGTTTGTCTTCTGGGATAGTTTAAAGCAATATGTATGCATATTAAGACAACAGTATCGGCGGAAAACTACGCTTTGCGATAAATGGAGAGACGCTGGAAGCTGTTAAAAATTATGTCTGCTTAGGAAGGGCGGTAACCGCGAAGCCGAATCATGAGAGTAGAGAAACTAGAAGAACAAAGATGGGGTTGATCACATTTGGCGAGCACTCTCAAATCATGAATGTAATCTAGCACTAACCATCAAGAACAAGGTATATAAGAGTTGCATTTCACTGGTGCTTACCTACGGAGCAGAAACCCGGAGGCTTACAAAAAGGGTTCAGCTTAAATTGAAAACGACGCAGTGAGCAATAAAAAAAAATATGTGTAATCTAAGAGCATGAAGAGAGCAGAGGGTCGGCGAACAAACCGGGGTTAAAGATATCATGTTTGCAAATAAGAAGAAATCGACATGGGCCGGACACGTAGCGTGTAATCAATGTAACCGCTGGTCATTATTGGTGACTGGATTACTAGAGAAGGCCAACATGCGAGTTGGAGATAGAAAGTTATGCCGGCCGATGAGATTAAAGGGCTTACAGTTATAACGTGGCAGCAGAAAGCACAAGACCGGGTCGATGGGTGGAACATGAGAGGGGCCTTTGCCCTGCAGTGGGCGTAGTGGGATGATGATGATAATGATGATGATGGTGGTGATGATGATGGTGGTGGTGGTGGTGGTGGTGCTGGTGATTATGAAGGACTACCTAAGCGCTTATTATGCACGAAGAGCATCCAAATGGTATAGTTCTATATAAGGGTCCGCATTTGTTCAGTGTTCAAGCTGTACTATAACTTTTGTGATCAAAAGCGCAAGTACTAATCAGCCCAGCGTAAAGAAGCGTGCGGCATCATTTCAGTACGTCTGCATCCTCAATGTTTTTTTAATGTGAAGCATTTCTTAGCGAACTTCGACTACTTTAACCGTATCTATCTATCTATCTATCTATCTATCTATCTATCTATCTATCTATCTATGTATCTATCTATCTATCTATCTATCTATCTATCTATCTATCTATCTATCTATCTATCTATCTATCTAGCCGCCTACTACTTTAGCTCTCCTGGCCGTCTCTATAATGGGATATGTACCGAAATTGATATGGCATAACATGACTGTAGGACGAAGAGAAGTGACTATAGTCATAATATTATAATCATGAATTATATGTCATGAATGTTTTGATTTACGTGTCATCATCTTGCTGCTCTTGCGGTGGTTTTGTTCACATGACATAAAACAAACTGGTACGATATGACGTGACTGCATGGAAACATAAGTGGCAGGCCCTAACGTGGAAATGATGACATGCGTGTCATGTATGAACAAGACTACATGCCTTGCTCATGATGCGCTCGCGGCCATTTCGCTAGCTTCCTATATACCAAATTTGGTATTACGTGACGTGAATGGACAACAAAAGTAAATGACACGTCGAAACATGATAATCATGACATGCGTGTCATGTGTACATGACTACATGTTTCACTTTCAGCGCCATCACGGCCATTTTGATAGCTTCGCATTTACCAAATTTGAGAATACGTTACGCGAATGGACAAAGGTGGATAACACTTCCAAGCATAATAATCATGGCATACGTATGATGTAAAACATGACTACATGCAACGCTCATAGCGTGCTCATGGCCATTTCGTCAGTTTCTTATATACTAAATTTGGTATTACGTGACGTAAATGGGCGACGAACTCAAATGGCAGACGCAAACATGATAATCATGACATGGAATTCATGTATGGCATAGTTTACATACGTACCACTGCTTGAGCTGGTATTGCAAACATTAGTGCGGCCGTCGTTACGCGACTATAAACAACATACTCGCATCTCATGTAGATACGTGAGTGCACATAACATTTCTACTTGTGTTTGCTGTGTGCTACGTTCATCCGCATATTAACCTTGTGCTAATTTCAAAGTGACATATCAACTTTTTTTATTAGTGCTTCGCAAATAATCGATTCCCCCTGTACGTGGGATCTGCCGCTTAATATATTTTTTTATGTTCTGCGCACAGTCACCCTAAGCCATGAAATGAATACGCAGAAACAGGATGGGAATACCCTGCTCTCGTTTAAAAGGTCTCAACACTTAGCTGCAGGCTGACTACACGGCTCAGATATGGCTACGTTATGTGCCGTAATGTATAGGTTCATATACCTTCTTACATAAACAAATAAAGGATACTAAATATTGCTTTAAGAAACGCCATAAAATAAGAAATGATAGCCTATACTCTAAAAAAAGTTTTACTGTGAATACGAAAATAAATGAAGCTTGCGTTCTACTGTAATCCTCATATGATATAGTGACTTAACGTATATAATTAATTCAGAATTGTAAAATGGTTTCCACTTGAGGCCACAAATTTCCACATCGACCTCAGCGCGTAAACTATTTTGACTAGTTGCAACATGCATACAAAGATAAAGATGCTGCATTTATGTCTTTTCAAACCTTTTCAAGGGTATTATATCATTCACGAAGTAACATTAGCCACTGAAAGCAGTATACCAATTACTTTCTGGGCCAAACTGGCATTGCATTTTGTCTTATTTAATTGGCCAGCCGAGACGGACCTTCACGGAGGTGTCACCATGCGATAAAACGTGGCGGGCTGCCAGGACTGGGCAGTATCCAAGATACATGTATCATAGATAATACCTCAGATATACTTTGGGTATCTTGTATCTGATGCTCTACCGGGATACGTCTGGCAAGACGAGTGTCTGTGTCTGTATTTCCGTTACATTCAATAATGCATCATGCATCTTTACATACAGATACTGCGATGGCTATTCTACCGTGCGAAATATTATTCGCTGATTGAACTCCGCTTCTCAGACGATTTGGGAAACGATTTCGACATTGCGTGGGCCTGCGTTGCGTATACAGCACCAAACATTTTGCTTTTTTGGCAAATGGTAAAATGAAGTGTGCATAACATTATTGGGAATGATTAGGAAACATTTTAAAGAGGAACCATTTTAAAGATCTTGGGAAGGAGATCGGAGAAACATTGTTATTTGAAATAGTCCATTTTTCTTATGAAATTCTAAACAAGTCATTTCAGAGAATTTTTATATAGGAACTAAATTTTCATCGTCAACGTACCTTAACACGTGAGTTGACCATACTCCATGCCTAATTGTCACAGCTATTATAGAAGCGCCACCTGTATCGTGTATGTGAATTTATTTACTGTGCATGTTTGAAATGAATCGGCTCTTTTATTTAGGTTTTAATTGTTTGTCTATTTTAGGCCTCCATTTTTTTACTGCTACTAATTTCCATGTACTCGAAGCTATAGGTGACAATAGCATAACAGCGGCGTTGTCCTACGACAATTTGTGCAACTATAGTGCAACGGGCTCTTAATTTTTTTTTCATTTGAGTATGATCGCGTCCAAACCACAAAACAAAATTATTCCCGCTCAGTGCAAGCCTCCCGGCAATGTTTCGTAAACTTTGGAATTGTGTCAGTTTTTTTTATCACATTACGCGGAAACGCTGCTGCGGAGGCCACATGTCGGTGGAGGTGAAATACGATAGAGGCGCATCTGGACATAGATCTGATTCCCCGTTAAAGCACCACGTGTTCTATATTTTTGGAGTCGTCTATTTCTGCGTCGCTTGTAATGATATCGTAATTTTAGGAGGAAAAAAAACCTCAACGATCATTATTCAGATTACGCACAGGAACGCATGGATTCTCGTTCATTCGGTAGCTTACGAGAACAGCAGCGATAACACTGGAAGGTGCGATCACTGGTGTATAAAAGAAGGCGTCTCCTGCCGATGATCGAATTGCTGAAGGTCAGATATATTTATTGTAGCTATTGGAGTGTAACGCGATTTGCTTGTACTTTGAGTTACTTAGTTTTCTGGGTACAAGCTAGCCCAATAAAAAGTTTCATCTATACCAGAGTTACTGCTGCTTTTTTCATAGTCGCCACTACGTGACAGTAAGATATGTATGAGGCGTTTCTGGCGTGCACATGTTCTCTCACTGGAGAAAAACTGATTGCACTTAAGACAGTAGTATACGTAGCTAACGGATTGTTTACGCCAGTAGATAAAAAATTCTCACAGGTCAACCGCCTGATGCGTGACCTCACACGCCACGCCGCGGACAATGACCCCTCAAGAAGTGGGCGGTACGAGAATCTCTGCAGCCAGGACAAAGCACTCACATACCACGAGATCACTTCACATTACCGGGGACAAAGAGTGCCTTCCCTGCACCACACCCAAAACTTAACAAAGTACACGCTCTAACTCTAGGAAGATTGCAAACACGTACGTACATAACACCATCCACCTTACACAGAGTCGACCCCGACACACCACCCACATGCTCCCTTTGAAACCATCCCTATTGCAATTTCGAACACATGCTTTGGCTGCGCCCTACCTACAGCGCAGCACAACTAAATACCCAAGGGGCTTGGCAGGAAGCCTTCAAGAGCAACGAATACAAGCAGCAACTACAGGTGGTCCAGAGGGCACGGGACATCGCTACAAGCCTTCGGCTGCCAGCGTCATCCTGCGCGGAGCCTCCAGGTTGAATTAAGGGTCGGAATGGTTCCTTCTCAACCTCCTCAGGATTTGTTTATTAAAGTCAATCTGACTCACTCACTTTATCAATTAGGAACCAAGTAAGAAACACCGGCCTACAGGGCTAGTTAACTTTCTTTACTTTTCGGCTAGCTTCTACACAGCTAAGAAGGGAAGGTGTTTGCGGTTGTTGCGACCGGGGTTTGCGGCACCGGAGATCCGGCATCAAGATGCCGAGGCAGGAGGAGATTGAAATTCGTAGAGAGGATTTATTTACATTATTTACATGGCACGGACTCTCTGGCCTGAAGCTCTACATTGAAAAAGGCTGTCTATTGAACAAGCTCCGTGAACCAGAATAAGCAGCCCGCGAGGGCTGATTAAATACAGTCTCATCTCCCGAGATCCCTAGATCGGGGAATAGGTCCATATGGCACTGTCCAATAACATGTCCCACATCACACACGAGTGTCATTAGGCCGGCACCACCCCCAACAAATACACATACACAAATCCAACACGCGTATATGGTCCCGGCGATGCTGCCTCCTTCGGCGAATCTTGCTTGAGCAGGGTGAACTGAGTCTGTCATCTCGCCGCTCGGGCCGACCACCCATGCTTTGTCGAACGGCAGTCCCGGTCTGGGCGCCTCCGAGGGGCTATGCCTGGACATCTGGTGCTGATTTAAGCGTCGGCGGCTCATCAGTCAGAGACGCACAGCGTGATGGTCCGACGTCCATAATCGGCGGAAGCTCGGCATTGTGGCTTTTACCGGGACACGAAGACGCCACGTGTCGCATCTCTGCGTGAACCCGAAGGACAGAGGTGCTCCGTAGAGAAATTTCAGTTACGCAGCGCCCAGCACACGGAAACAGCAGGGCGTCTTGGCGCTGCTCCTTATCTCCACAAAATGAGGCGGCTCCCTTTCTTTCGTTTTGGCAGCCGTGGCAAAAGGGTGGCCCACCAAACGCAACAAGGTTCGGAATGACTGCACCTCGATGACTCGAGTGCTCGGTGGCAGCGTGAAGGAAGAGGTGGTCCAGTGGAGAGGCGTTTTATTGCAGCACTCAGTTGGCTGCCCGGGTAAAAGCCCAAACCTACGCTCTCATTTCACATCCAAACAAATGGTCTCCACACAAGGCAATAACACGGGCGGCTCGCATCCTCACAACCAATTGCAGGAAGAGTTTCATAACAGACACTGGATCGTTGCAAAGCACGTTAACAAATACAACATGTGAGGGGATTGCCCTGCTCAACGCGTATCGTCACGCTCTCTCCCCTGTTAGCCTGCGTATCCGCTGGTAGCCGTTTCCCAGTCTCGAGCTCCCCCAGGTTGCGCACTAAGCGTCGCTTTGTAGAAGCCGCCTTGGACGCGGGGAGCACACCGTCGGGCCCTGTGCGCTGACAATGTGTGCATTCGACAGCGAGGCACCCCGCCATCCCAAGAACACTCAGTGATGACGTTTAGCGGGAGGAGGAGAGGGGGGCTATCTAACCCGCATGCTCGGAAAGCAGTATTGTCACGAAAGGGTGCATGGATACCACAACTATGTCACGGTGAGCCCAGTGGTCGGGTCCACGTGGCATTCTCAAAGGGCACACGTGAGTGCCAAACAATGAACTTAAAACCAGACGACCGCGCTTGACCTGGTTCTCTTGAGACGCGCTTCCCTGTGAGCTTTTCAAATTTTTTCCCAAACTGGGGGTGGCTTTCACGATGCTGACCGTGTGAACGACGGATTCGCCTTTGTTCCCATGCGCTGGTCTTCCGCGCCTCCCTTTGCGGTACCGATCGGCGTCGTTAGTTGTGGGTCGAGAACACACTGCGCGCTTTGCAGGCCCCGCAGAACTTGCGCCACAACACAACACCCTGTTTTACATACCTCATGCTAACTGAGCCATTCTGTTAAGCAGCTAAAACAAACCCTAATGAGTTTTCTTGGAAAACACCAGTTTACTTTGATAAAGTAGGACAAAACTTTTGAGGTACGATACAACGCTTCAATAAAATGGAAGTAGCCACATTTAGGAAATTTTATGCAGACTGTTTTGTGCATAGACATTCGCTAATACATAACGGGAGTCTATACCAACAAATTAGCGACTGAAATCGAAGTATCTTAATATACAATTGGCAAGTATTGTATCAGACGCAAATCTCACGGTGCCATCTTGTATCTATATCTAATGTACATTTTTTCTCAGCATCCTGTATCTTATGCATCCTGTATCTTATCGCGATACAATTTCAAAGTATCTTTGCCCAGCTCTGGTGGCGGCACATGCAAGAGTAGCAGCGATCCAGAGAAATAAAAAGTAAGGTGCTCATTTCCGTCTCCCAAGCGGGGACATATGGCTAACCCTGAGAGCTGTAGACGGGGTGTTTAGCCTTATTCTTCATGTTTCGCCTTTTGCACTGCTTCAAAGTAAACACAAACCAACTAGCCCAATTCCCCTTTTTGTTGTGTGTCCATAAAAAGCGAACGCTCTTCTAGAGACAGAAGCTAATCAAAATATGTTTTTGTTCACTTCTCGTGCTCCGCGAGAACTTTTTCACAATTTCTTTTTGCGAGACAACTGAACAAGTCTCTGAGGACGCGCATAGATAAGAACTTACGTGGTGTCAATGAAACTTTATCTACATGCTCAAAAATGTCAGTAAAACTTCTGACGGCGAAAAGTTGTTGTCTCAACTTGTTTGAACCAATTCGATTTAGTCTCCCAGGGAAGAAATAGGTAAGTCCCGTGATTTCCTTCGCTTCCTGTCACGCCACACCAAAACGAACAGCAATGCCGCGATGCAAATATTCACGGACCCCAGCATCCGGTAGAAGTTGTCGTACGACCCGAGAGTGTCTCGAAAAAAACCTGCGACAAAAACAAGTTGGTGGAAATGAATAAAAAGAAATTATAACTGCATTGAAGCACTCAAGGTAAAAGCACTTTTAGAAACGCAATAATGTTGCAAAAAAGAAATAGAGGAGCATTCGCTTCGAAATTCGGCAAAACACAGCCGTCAGCCCATACTGCAGACAGAGCCGAGGCACAAACATGAGCAATCAGAGATATGAAATGGCACCAGTTCGTTTAGGAACCTCTGCACCTTTACACACAAAAAAGCAGATACCTAAGTAGAAGGCGGAAGTTTGGCTGAGCACCATTTTTCATTGAATTCAATATAAGAATATTACACCGGACGCAGCTGACTGCTCAATTTATCAAGGTTGAAAAATATATAAACTTGGAAATGTGTGCTTTATTCACTTTTCATTACACTGCTGAGACATGAATGGAATGTGTTGCCGGATTTTTGATATACCGAGATCTCGTACTCGAAAGGTGAGCTTTCGGCATACACCCTTTGTGTGTACTTACTAAAGCTATTTTAATTGGAGGTAATATCAAATTGTTGGTGAAAGCAAGCGACTGAGCAAACTGCTCGAATACGTCCGTTGAGTTTTTCCCGGAGTGTGTGGGCTGTTTTCACCAATAAAGCGCACCCGCCTAGCTGCCTCTTATCCTAAGCACCAACCATTCTCCTGAAATGCTTTCAAAAGAATGCTGCAGGAATAAAACCTCAGCATTTGTCCATAACTGTGCTCGTATTCGCAGCTTGAAGCTTCAGGCTGCCAGTGGCAGCAGATTATTTCACGTGAAAACCCCTTTCTCGAGCTAGATGGCGCATTTTAAACATTAAAATAGGGGTACCACTGAATACACAGGACACGTACGCAAAAAAAAAAAAAGGCGTCAGCCACGGATGAACGCTGGGCCAGGCCCATGACATGTTGTGAGATTCTCAGCCACTGCGTGAGGAGTAGCCACCATCGAAACGACGACAGCGCACCTGGCCGCCGTAGGCATAGAGTTTCCCACAATACTTACTAGAGGGAACTCTGGCGCTAGTGTCTATGGGAGCTGCAACACACGGCGCTTCAGCGAGCATGGGAATGATGGGTAGTACACAGATTTGTCTAAACTTCGTACTTCTGGCCAGATTTTGGCTCCGTGTGTGTTCGTGTGGCTTGAAGCTGTTTTCTCATGAAACAAAAGTCAGCAAATGTTCAGCGGTTGCGCTTCACCCCTTTATTCATTTAGACTTACCGTTCCAAATTGGGTCACGAAGTTTAAAAGGTTGAATCTTTCTTTCAAAACAAAATCGAAACACAGCAATAAACGAAGCCGCAAGTACGATTCGCCGCCCGCAAGTACGAAGACTAGGAAAATGTGTGTACTACCCATCATTCCCATGGTCGCTGAACGATCGCAGCGCCAGAGTGCCCTCTAGTTAATTTTGAGAAACTCTGTGGCCATAGGTATACCAAACCGAACGAAGCCTTTTTTTTCGACAATTTTATTTGTATGACTTCGGAATGGTAAGCATAAAAAACTGTTCCTAATTTATTTTGGGCATTCAGATGTTTTCAAAGTGCGAAAGCGTAGAAAATTGGAAAGTGAGTCACTTTAGTTGGCAGTGCGGACCAGGAAACAAACAGTCTCGCCACACTGCTCGTGAAAGGCACGCAATTATGTTGATGCCAATTACAGAAAGTTTACCGCATACTGTCGACGAGTTGTTGCGAAATCTTGAGCTACACAAGTACAGGGGCGTGAGCGGTACGCCTTTACTTACTGCAGCGAAGGTTTCATGCAGTGCGATGGATATATCAGCCAGTGCTGGACAGCTTCTGTGCTCCGGGCATCTGCGTTGGGGCTATGCGTAGTACGTATACCTTCTTTGCACATGAACACTGATTCATGCATATTGTTACTAAAATGTCACTTACGTGACCTTTATTTTGTGTAAACATCGATCGATTGACTTGCAATAAAACTATTCATTGTTGCAAGCTTGTGTGACCGGCGTTGTTATTTCGCTCGGCCTGTACGCGGCATCACAACTTACTAAAGTAAGTATGCAAGATATTTATGAGCTTATGTTGCGCAGTTTACTGCAATGTAGTATGTGGAAACGATAAAAATTGAGAAAGAGGGCTAATACAACGAGCCGCGGTCAGCCATGACGCAGAAGCAGACGATGACGATGTCGTCTGCTATGCGGAAGGCCAGCCGCCATATCAAAACACCCTGGTGCTTTTGAAACCCATTTAATTTTATACGCATATATAAATTATACAAACAATATTCTTAGTTATATTTGGTTCAAAAATATATTAGGAGCGAAGCTCCTTAAGGCGTGGGCTGTGCGTCCCCTATATGTAGCCACCTCTCGTTCAGTTCTAAGTATTACGCTAGCCACCGCCCGATCTAAAGGGTACAGCCATATCCATCCGTTCATCCGTCCATCCGTCCGTCCGTCCGTCCATCCATCCATCCATCCATCCATCCATCCATCCATCCATCCATCCATCCATCCGTCCATCCATCCGTCCGTCCGTCCATCCGTCCGTCCGTCCATCCATCCGTCCGTCCGTCCGTCCGTCCATCCATCCGTCCATCCGTCCGTCCGTCCATCCGTCCGTCCGTCCGTCCGCCCATCCGTCCGTCCATCCGTCCATCCGTCCATCCGTCCGTCCGTCCGTCCATCCATCCATCCATCCATCCATCCGTCCGTCCGTCCGTCCGTCCGTTCATCCATCCATCCGTCCATCCATCCATCCGTCCGTCCGTCCATCCATCCGTCCGTCCGTCCGTCCGTCCGTCCGCCCATCCGTCCGTCCGTCCGTCCGTCCAAAAGATGCAAGATGTTATAAACTAGACGGCGGTACGTGTAGTTGATTATGAAAGATGCGAGGTGTTATAAAATAGGAATGATGCCACATATGGCGCGTGTCATCGTTCGATATAGTGCGGCGACGTACGCTAGGGGG
This sequence comes from Rhipicephalus microplus, assembly GCF_043290135.1. Classification (NCBI taxonomy): domain Eukaryota; kingdom Metazoa; phylum Arthropoda; class Arachnida; order Ixodida; family Ixodidae; genus Rhipicephalus; species Rhipicephalus microplus. Next base: position 167,854,902 of record NC_134702.1, on the reverse strand, counting down.
AGCGTTGCAATAAAATCGAGTGGGCAAAATGTACGGAGGATTCGTGGTTTACCAGGTTTACCTCCGGAGCTTCGCCCACTCATCATCATTCACTTCGTGGATATGGCGGCATTTTTTTTTCGTGTAGAAGGTAACGAAACCTTTTTCACCTATTAGTGAAATTGTCATTTCACAGTCTTTTTACAATTCCCTACAAAACCCAAACGGCGCTACCTACCATCGCTTCCAAATTGCTGTCTCCATTGGCTCCATAGACATGTCACTCCACTGGCTGGGCTTTCAACTGTGCTTTATAGAAGGAACGTTTCCACACTAAGCATACGCATCCTCATTTCCTGCCACAAAAATACGTAAAGTGTCATATTTATTTACCCACTTATGCTCTTTTCCTCCAGTGTTGGTGGAGGACGTGAGGCTGGGCATTCACGGGATGTTTCGTGCGGCAGCGTTGTTTTCATAAATCGCAATCGAAAGTTTAGTGTTTGTGTTACACCCATTTTTTTCTTGCGTACATGTATTCGCTGGTACGTTAGTTTTCACGTTATTGAGCTAAGGTTCATCACAAGTCAGCAAATTCGCATTATGCTGGCTCCACTCACCTATAATTGTTGGTCCACTAAACGACAGTGGCACAAGAGCTATTCCGAGAATTCCGAAGAACGTAGGCAGCCGCTCCACTCCACAGTAATCGTTGACCAGGACGCTTCGAATGCAAGTCACGAACCCTTGACACACTCCTAACAGCAGGTTCAATGCAACGAAAGCAGGTAGTGACTGCACGACTGACATGAGCGCCAACAACAGACCGGCACCAACGAAGCACGCGACGGCAAACCCGCACCGGCTGTTGGCCACGTTGTCCGAGGCAAACGGCAACACAGTCCTTCCTACAAACAGACCCGCTGCATTATACGTTATTGTTAACTTGGCCTTCTCGAGTGGAGAACCTTTATCGCGACCATAGTCAACTACGGTCGTAGTGTGCATGGATATGGCGCAATCAGCTAGGGCATACACAACGATGAGTACATAAAAAGCGAGCTTGCGAAATATTGTCAATTGCTCCAAGATACTTTTGCTTGACTTGGAGGGTGCCATCTGCTGATCTGAAGACTTCTTCTTTCCGTGAGAAACGTGCGTGCTGCGGGGATGACAACTTGATTCATAGTCGCCATTCCCATTTCGGGATTCACCATTGCCATCAGAGGTTCTCCGGAGGCTCGTTGAGGGTATTGCTTGCAGTGACGTTTGTGAAGTCCTTATTTCGCCTTTCTCGTAAGTTGAAGTCATGCCGCCACGGGAAGTCTTTGTAGGTTCCATACTTTCTACCTGCGCATTAAAACCCGGTTTCCACTTCAGCAGACAGTGAAGTGGACGCGCGTTCTTTAAGTTTTCCTGAGGTGCACTCGTATCAATCGTATTTCGCGTCAAAGCATTCCCAGTTTCGCCCTTTTCAGATGAAAGGTTGCGTGATTCGCTACAAGGAAACTTGAACACAAGTGGTCGGGGTCGGCGGAGGAACATATCCAGTGGCAGGGCATTCAATCCGATCGCTGCAACGATAAGTAGACTTCCTGACAAGCCGTAATTTACTACGGCCGCTGAGAAAACTAGGGGTCCAGCTAGTCCAGATGCGGCCCAGCCGATGTACTTGCAGGATGTGGCCGTGGCTCTGTACTTATCGAAGTACAACATCGTGAACACTGTGAACGAAATGATCGAAGCTCCAGAGCCTGTGCCTGTAAAAGTAAAAAAAAAAAATATTAGGAAATGCTAATGCTCCCGTTTTGTGTTGGCTTCAGTACCACTATTAAAAATATTTTCAAAGCTAGACGTACTAACAGACAAATTTTGCCATTATTGTTACAAACAAAAAAACTTGGTTTCGGAGAATTCTTAGTAACGCCATTCATCTCATAGGCATATATTTACGTTACTTTAGTCAGCTGCTTCATAAATTATCAAATTCTTGCTGTATACCCATCATGGTCCTAACAGTCTAAGATCACATTTAGCAATAACAGTCCAATCATTTTTACGGCTGCCTAATAGAGCAAGAATTACAACGACACCAGATATTTACGTCATTACTTTTTAGTATTTACTCTCTAATTCAGGTTAGGCACCTGCGAACATAAAAAATATTCATATGTAACAGGATATACCTGGTAATAACAGAATAACAGGTTTTTATATGTAACAGGATATGCAACAGGATAGATAGCGTCCGTGCTGTTTGCCTCTCTGCTTCTTGGGTGTGTGTTCGCTCGCACTCTCAGTTGGCTGAACGATTATTCATATGTAACCTGCAGCTCCGAAAGTGTCCATCGATACCTATTTTTCAATGTTGATCCTAAATATGCAGTAGGTTTTATTGCGAGTTTGATAACTTTTTCTGCATTATAAGAATGCGCGAAATATAGGCGTGCACTTTTCTTCGTTTCAAACCTCCACAATCTACAGTCAGTAGCAACTCATACTTCTCAGCATAAATTATAGTAATGCCGAAAACGTACTCGAATGCACCTTCAAAATATCCTGATGAATGTGCAAAGCTAGAACCTGAGATTTCTAATATTTAGCCTACATTGCTTGTTGGAGTAACGGTCCAGAAATCTTGTAGTGACACTTTCGGGCCAGGCAAATGCTTGTATTTAAATATCAGCCTGTTTTAGTGGTCCGCACGACGTTAGGGCACTTTAAATCACCCTACTGAACAGGCTTTCTGACGTTGCAGTTGCCATACCCAACGTTGCCTCTCTCTACTGCGTGACCGCCAACACCAGAGAGCACTGCTCAGAAGGACACATTGTTGTCCAAGTCGCGTTTAATCCCGTAATTTTCCGCAAGAAATTGCAGCGGGCAGACACTTAGCTGTTTCGCGCGCTGGCGCAGAGGCAAGGCACTCAGCCACCTCAAGCGTAGGGGTTCATTTTGCGACGCCCAATGGAGAGCCACGTCGGTTTCTTTCCTACCGCTCAAGCAGCACACACCATTAGGGTATCCGACATCGCATGTACGCGGCATATCACGTAACTTTCCGTGGCAGCGACTTTCATGTGCGTACAAAGCACACTCAGGAACGCGCGATACCACAACTACAACTTCGCTCAGCAGAGTTTCTCACTCCTCTTACCCGGCTCCTTCATTTACTAGGCTTTATTCTCTCCTACGAGACGCTCCTCCCTCTTTCGCACCGCTCTTGCTCACTCTTCTCACGTAAAGGGTGCATAGGAAGTTTGAAAAAATTTCATGTAAGTGTTTGAAGTACACTATAGGAACGGGATATCGCTATCGCGTTCAACCCTAAAGGCGAAGGTTCAAGGATCTTCCATTTTCTTTAATTCGCTTCTACTTACGCGAAACCCTCTGCAAGAGGTATATGTATTATAGTATACTACATGCCACACTCACCGTAGACTCCGCCGAGCATGACACTCATCCACTTCATGTCTGGTGCAAAAGCTGCGCCTACAAGACCAGCACAGCACAGAATAGCCGCAAAAAGTGTGACGTAGAAGACGTGGATTCTGCTGCGAAGCACTGTGACCACGAAACCTGCATCAAACGCCCCCGATAATGATTTCAGAAACCACGTCAGGAGTAGGCGGTTACTACCGTATTCCACATAATTATTTTTGGGCTTACTTCTGGATTAGTTTTTTACATACAGAACAACTGGCTAATAAACCATACACAGTTGTACTGCTGTGATAGCGTTAAAGAGCTCGTTTCGCAGAAGTTTCACCGTCAGCGTCGTTGTTTGTGAGAGAAAATCTTTATTTTATACATGACTTGAAAAAAACGCAAATGAAGGAAAAATAATAGAAATTTTCGGGTCTGTGTGACGAGAGGGAGTGATTGTAAATGAAAAGAAGAGAGAAGTGAGCCCCATAACGGTCTCTCAGGGGGACGACGCCTCAACAGTAGCTCACGGCGGGTGTGGTAAAGGAGGGATTAAAACAATAGGATTAAAAGGTAAAGAGATAGAGAGAGAGGAAGGAGAGAGCGAATCGCCAGGACAGCAAACGACGGAAGTGAGAAGAACATAGGAAAGATGGAGACGGTCGCAGGAGTCCGAGGATGGGGCTCCACTGGCGAGAGCTCTTGTCGGCGACAGGAGATGGCGTAGGGCGAGTCCAGTCGGCCAGAGCTGCGCTGCCGTCGGAGATTACGGGGGCACAACCGGTCGGCAGGGAATCCAGCGAGTGAGCCGAGTGAGGGTTGAACCCAGGCTGTCTGCGCGTTAAGTGGGTGTTATACCGGAGGCACAAAATTTTCCGAAGTGCTTTGAAAAAAAAAAACACTAAATCCATGTCTTGTATTGGATGTCGCTCCACTTCATTCCTCCTTTTTTATTTGTTATCTCTAATTGCTTAATTGTTAATTTTTATCTCTAATCTCTAATTGTACTGGTCGAGCCATGGCACATACCCAATAGAACGTATGTGCCGCATAGACAGTAAGCTTTCCCAATACTGTCTGCATTTTTAATGCCTACGACTGTTAGTTAGCTAAATAATGATTTAAACTGCCGATTGCCAGCTCCAGTGTCAGCCGTCGTCCATCGATGACGATGTCACTGATGATAATGAAGAACAAGCGCGTTTCAGATCATACATTCTTTTTCTGCCATCGCGACACAACGCATGCAAGGTAGTCACTAGACGTCATGGCGATGAAGCTTTCATTACACCATTTATCATTCTGTTGATAAGCGAGGTACCCGGTACACATATTTAAGGCATTAGGTGTACTTTGTTTTGTGGCTAACGCACTCATGCACGTTTCCTGTCTTCTGCACTCATGCACGTTTCTCAACCGTGTATCCGTGTTGTTGTAAGAACAACCAGGGGCCAAGGGGGGACGTGTATGGACCTCGTCTTTGCGAACTTCAGCTTACATCCAATGCGAGAACCCCTCTGGCTCTTCATTACACTAATCATAAGACAGCCGTAATGAGAGAAAAACAAACGCAATATATATTGATACAAAACAGCCGCTAAACACGGCTGCATGAAAGAGGAGGACGAAGTGGGTTTTTCCGTTGGATGCTGGTCTGACGCCATCTTGCTCGTCGGGTTCTCTGCGCTGTAAATAGCTCATTAAACAAGTTACTCGTAACATTATTGGTGGAGGTGGACGACCCCCGTACCTCGATGGAGACGCGCAGTGGTCGCAACATCGGCGACCTTTCGACTGCTTCGACTGCTGGTACTTCCTCTACGCCGCCCTCATCAGTCCAAGCCACCACTTACGTCACACTCCCGCACCTCCGGGATCCCGGCACTTTCTCCGGTGATGGTACGATCGATCTCGACACTTGGCTGAAGCGGTACGAGCGCGTCAGTGCTACTCACCGATGGGATCCCACGCTCATGCTCGCCAACGTGCTTTTCTACCTGGATGGCACTCCGCGAACATGGTTTGAAAGCCACGAAGCCGACATAACGAGCTGGGATCTCTTCAAAGAAAAAATACGGGACCTGTTTGGCGATTCATCTCGTCGTCAGCTCGCTGCGAAGAAGACTCTTGCCACACGGGCTCAGTCTTCTACCGAATCATACGTCTCTTACATTCTTGACGTCTTGGCCCTTTGTTCGAAGGCCGACCAGTCCATGTCGGAAGACGAAAAGGTTAACCACGTCTTGAAAGGCATTGCTGACGATGCTTTCAGCCTGTTGGTTTTTAACAACGTCTCGAGCATCGACACAATCCTTAAAGAATGCCGACGTCTCGAACAAGCTAAAGCCCGCCGCGTAGCCGAAAGCATCGTGCGCCTTCCGAACACAGCGGCCACTTCTTCGTGTGACGATGCCTTCCACCAGGCCCCTCGATGTGACAACCTTACACGCACCATTCGTCGAGAGGTCGAGGCAGCACAACCGGTAGCCACGCCATTACCGACGCCTGCGCCTTCCCCGACCACGATCTCTTTAATACAAGCGGTCGTTCGTCAAGAGCTATCGAATGTCGGCCTACATCCTGTTCCTACCGTATACTCTGCTGAGCCTTCTTATCGTACCCCTTCTGCACCTCGCATACAACGCAATCCGTCCGAATGGCGTACTCTTGATGACAGGCCCATATGTTTTAACTGTCGACGCGTTGGTCATATCACTCGTCACTGCCGCAGCCGCTGGGCTCCACCGTCCCATTATGCACCTCAGTATCACACCACTTCTGCTTGCCAGGCGTCCCCACCACTTCTCCATCAACGCCGACCCCATTTTCCGCTCCTACAGCTCCTCTGAGCAGACCTCGCTACGACCAGTCACCGTCCCCTGCTCGTCGTCAGTCCCGGTCGCCCCCACAACGCCGTGCTGCCTCCCCGACCTATTCGCAGCATCTCCGACCGGAAAACCACACCGTGCAGATTATGGTGGTGGAGCTGCGTTGACGACCTTCGTAAGAAATCCTCGATTAACATTAACAACGAACCGGAACCTTTTGGACGTTACTGTCGACAATGTTCGTGTCAGTGCATTGATAGATACTGGCACACATGTGTCCATTATGAGTGCTAACCTTCGCCGCCGACTTAGAAAAGTTGTCACGCCCGCCCTCAACCGATCTGCACGAGTCGCCGATGGAGGAACTGCCGCAATTCTCGGCATGTGCTCTGCGCGAGTGTCTATTGGGGAGAGAAGCACTTTCGTTCTTTTCGTCGTTATCGAACATTGCCCTCATGAACTCATACTCGGTATGGATTTTCTAGCCACGCACTCTGCCCTCATAGACTGTTCAGCTGACTCTCTCAATCTCGATTTACCCCTCTTTTCCGACCCGACCAGCCCACCGCAAACCAGCCTCTGCTGCATTGATTTCACGCGCCCCCCTCCTAACTCTGTCACACATGTCGACTTATCCTCCACGCCGCCAGTACCTGGTGGTGATTACATGGTGGCCCCAATTCCTGCAGTGATGCTTACGCATGGGGTTGCTGTGCCGCATATGATTCTGACGATTAAGAGAAACCGCACCTTCCTTCCACTGGTCAACTTTTCACTCACCACCCAAGTTCTGCCACAGGGTATCTCCCTGGCCAAAATTACTGCTCTCCAAGATGACCATGTCGAGCCCTTCAGAGTTGACGATTGCTGCAGCTCAGTCAGTGGTTCCACTCCATCACGTTCTTGGGGCGCCGACATCGAGCGAATGGTGTCATCGGACCTCACGTCTGAGCAAGCTGCAGCGCTTTGCCACGTTCTTGAGGGCTATCGTAGCATTTTAGACTTTGCCAGGAACTCTTTGGGCTAAACGACCATTGTCACCCATCGCATAAATACTGGCCATGCAACCCCCCTTCACCGACGCCCCTACCGTGTGTCGGCGTCGGAGCGTGCAATATTACAACATAAAGTCGGCAAAATGCTTACGAAAAACATTATCGAGCCTTCATGCAGCCCCTGGGCTTCTCCAGTCGTCCTTGTTAAAAAGAAAGATGGAACATGGCGCTTTTGTGTCAATTACCGTCACCTTAACAAAAGTACCAAAAAAGACGTTTATCCTTTACCTCGCATCGACAACGCCCTCGACTGCCTGTACGGTGCCACTTATTTTTCAACTATTGACCTTCGATCAGGGTACTGGCAGATAGCCGTCGACGAGATGGACCGTGAGAAGACTGCATTCATCACTCCTGATGGTCTTTATCAGTTTAAGGTGATGCCCTTTGGACCCTGCATTGCACCAGCCACATTTGAAAGAATGATGGACTCATTGCTCCAAGGGCAGAAATGGTCCACCTGCTTGTGTTACCTTGACGATGCTATTGTCTTTTCGCCCACATTCGACTCGCATCTTGATCGTTTGTCAGCTATTCTGGACGTTTTTCGTCGAGCCGGACTCCAGCTTAACGCCTCCAAGTGTCGCTTCGCTCGTTGTCAAATCTCCGTGCTCGGTCACCTTGTCGATGCTCAAGGCGTGCGTCCAGATCCAGAGAAAATTCGCGCAGTCACGAACTTTCCCGTTCCGAAGACCACAAAGGATGTCCGCCGTTCTGTGAGGTTGTGCTCATATTTCAGACGCTTTGTTAAGGACTTTGCGACCATTGCACGCCCACTCACAGACCTCTTGAAGAAAGACGCCTCGTTTACCTGGGGCCATGACCAAGCGTCATCGTTTTCGCAACTTACGACATTGCTTACAACGCCACCAATCTTGGCTCACTTTGATCCATTAACGCCAACCGAGGTTCACACGGACGCCAGTGGACACGGCATAGGAGCTGTGCTATTGCAGCAACAACGCGGACACGACCGTGTTATAGCCTACACAAGTCGACTGCTATCTCCAGCCGAGCGCAACTATTCATCACGAAGCGCGAGTGCCTCGCCCTTGTATGGGCAGTCGCCAAGTTTCGCCCATACCTGTACGGGCGCTCATTCCGTGTTGTCACGGATCATCACGCGCTCTGCTGGCTAGCCTCCCTGAAGGACCCCCCGGGACGTCTCGCTCGTTGGGCTCTGCGCCTTCAAAAGTACACGTTCTCTGTAATATACAAAACAGGGCGATTACATCAGGATGCGGATTGTTTATCCCGCTACCTTGTTGGCGAAGCAACCGATACTGACGCTATAACAGACGTTTTTTCCGTGTCGCAGCTGTTAAACATTGGCGAAGAGCAACGTCGGGATGCTTCTTTACGAGCCATCATTGACAAACTGGAGTCAACGCCTCGCGACCCGTCCCTACGAATGTTTTTTGGTGAAAGCCGTGATCCTATATTGCCGCAACCTTGATTTCTTCGGATCAGACTTACTTCCTGTCATCCCAGCGCACCTGCGTTCCACTGTCCTGCATCAACTTCATGACGCTCCCATGACGGGCCATTTGGGCGTTTCTCGCACATACGATCGGGTACGACGTCGGTTTTTTTGGCCTGGACTTGCCCGCTCTGTTCGACGCTATGTCGCCACTTGTGAGCCCTGTCAGCGTCGCAAAACGCCGTCTGCCCTCCCAGCCGGCTACTTTCAGCCGATCGACGTTCCCAACGAGCCCTTCTTTCGAGTTGGTCTCGACCTGTTGGGCGCTTTTCCACTCTCCACAGCCGGAAATAAATGGATTGCTGTTGCCGTGGACTACGCGACGCGGTACGCAATCACACGAGCACTCCCGACCAGCTGTGCTACCGACGTTGCGGACTTTCTGCTGTACGACATAATATTAGTGCACGGTGCTCCCCGTCAACTTCTCACCGACCGTGGCCGCACGTTCTTATCAGCTGTCGTTCATGAAATTCTGAGGTCTTGCTATACCAAGCACAAATTTACTACTTCGTACCATCCCCAGTCAAATTGCCTCACGGAGCGCCTTAACAGGACCCTAACCGATATGCTTGCCAAATACGTTGCGCCAGACCACCATGATTTTGACATTCATTTGCCGTATGTGACGTTCGCCTACAACTCATCTCGTCACAACACTGCCAGATATTCGCCCTTCTATCTACTATATGGCCGGGACCCAACTCTACCTTTAGACACGTTACTACCTGCGGCCACTGAATATGCTGGTGAAGCCATTGCCCGCGCCGACCACGCGCGCCAAGTCGCCCGTAACCGTCTACAGGCTTCACAGGTGCGCCAACAACAGCTCTATAATTCTCACCATAGGAACGTGCACTTTTCTCCGGGTTCTCTCGTGCGCTTCTGGTCACCTACTTGGCGTGTGGGAATGTAGGAAAAACTGTTGTCGCCCTACATTGGACCATTCCGTATCGTCCGCCAAGTGACAGACGTCACGTACGAGATTGTTCCAACCGATCCAACAAAGTCATCGTCAGCTCCGAGCGACACCGTTCACGTGGCTCGGCTAAAGCCCTATTACCCCCCTTCGACATCATCTGCGTAAATTTAGCACCGGGGGTTATGATACAAAACAGCCGCTAAACACGGCTGCATGAAAGAGGAGGACGAAGTGGGTTTTTCCGTTGGATGCTGGTCTGACGCCATCTTGCTCGTCGGGTTCTCTGCGCTGCAAATAGCTCATTAAACAAGTTACTCGTAACAATATATATATATATATATATATATATATATATATATATATATATATATATATTGTCACGTCGCTCCGGGGGTGTCGGCAAGATTTATTGACGTCTGAGCAACAGGGCTCTAACCAAGCGAATCGGTTGGGCTTGCTTGCCAGAGCAGAGAGGGGGGGGGGGGGCTCACGCGCACTTCTTTATTCCCTGTGGTGTGAGCCTTCACCTTGGCATACGACCCACTACTAGAAGTAAGTGGCAATAGTGCTCCTCAACAAAAAAAAAGAGCATCGTCCCGATGCTGTAATGTTATTGAAAAAAACAAAAACAAGGTAGCTTAAACAATGAAAAAGGACACCAATAATCAAATGTTAGACGCGATAAGTTCACCAATGATGAGGCAATTGTCGGAGCTCAAATAAAAAAAACACAGGAAAAGTGGTCTTTTAGGAACGCGCAAAATAAGGCTTCATGCGCACCACGTGAACTATGTCAGAGGTCGGTTGTTTTCGTAGTACCCATCGTGACGACGTAGCGTCCGGAACCACTTCGTAGTTTACGTCGCTCACGCAGCGTAATACATTATACGAACCAAAGTATCTGCTCAGCAACTTTTAGAAGAGGCCACGGCGTCGAACAGGGGTCCAAATCCAAACTTGGTCTCCCGGACTGTAAGATACGTCATTGTGACGCATATTGTAACGTCGTGCATCAACCTGTTGCTGCTGACCAATGCGTAGCCGGGCGAGCTGGCGAGTTTCCTCGGCACGCTCTGCAAATTCTTCTGCGTCAGTTGTTAATTCATCGGCGCCTTCACAAGGAAGCACTGCATCTAGCATCGTCTGAACTTCGCGGCCGTAGAGAAGGCGAAACGGTGTAAATCAGGTTGTTTCTTGAACGGCGGTGTTTTAAGCAAACGTCAAATAAGGCAAAATGCGATCCCATGTTTTGTGTTGGACGTCGATGTACATGGATATCATGTTTGTGACTGTCTTATTTAGTCGCTCGGTTAAGCCTTTGCTCTGCGGATGGTAAGCAGTCGTCGTTCGATGCCTGGTGTTACTCAGTCAAAAAACTTCATCAATAAGCTGTGCAGTGAACGCTGTTCCTCTGTCGGTTATCACTGTAGATGGAGCACCGTGGCGCAGAACAATGTGGCACATGAAGAACTGTGCTACCTCAGAAGCCGTGGCTCGTGGTATCGCCTGTGTCTCAGCATAGCGGGTCAAATAGTCAGTTGCAACAATGACCCATTTGTTGCCGTCGGACGATAAAGGAAATGGGCCGAGAATGTCCATGCCGACTTGGTCAAATGGCTTGTGGGGTGGATCAATTGGCTGAAGTAATCCAGCCGGCTTGCTTGGTGGCGACTTTCGACGCTGGCATTCACGACAGCTTTTGACGTACTGCTTCACGCTTGCCGAAAGTCCGGGCCAGTAGTACGCCTCACTTACTCTGGCGAGCGTTCGCGAGTAACCTAGATGACCAGATGTGGGCTCGTCATGACACGCGAAGAGGACTTCGTCCCGCATGTCCTTCGGAACGACGAGGAGGTAAGCGCGGCTCGTAGAGCGGGCGTTTTTTTTTTGTACAGGTCATTATCTCGGAGGCAGAAAGACGTCACGACGCGAGATAGATGGCGTGGCATAACGGCGCTGTGACCCTCCAGATAGTCGATGAGCAGTCGAATCTCTTCATCTTCTCGCTGGTGTCTGCTCAAGTCAGATGAGCTAAGGGCGCCCAGGAAACCGTCATCGTCCTCTTCATCGTGATTGACTAAAGGTATGGGTGCACGCGACAGTGTATCAGCGTCTTCAGGCTTACGTCCAGACTTATATACGATGGTAACATCAAATTACTGTAGACGCAATCTCCATCGGGCCAGTCGCCCAGAGGGATCACGAATGTTTACCAACCAGCAGAGGGCATGGTGGTCCGTCACCACTTTAAATGGACGACCATAGAGGTACGGGCGAAACTTGGTGATCGCCCACACTACTGCGAGACACTCTTTCTCTGTGGTCGTGTAATTCAGCTCGGTACGGGACAGTGAGCGGCTGGCATAGGCTATGACTCGTTCTTTGCCGTGTTGATGCTGGACGAGCACTGCGCCGAGGCCGATGTTACTGGTGTCAGTGTGCACCTCTGTGTCAGCATCATCGTCAAAATGCGCAAGAACAGGGGCTGACTGCATCCGCTGTCGTAGCTCGGCAAAAGCAGCCTGTTGTTTGGTAGCCCATACAAACGGTGTGTCGTCGCGTGTAAGGCGAGTCAAGAGTTCCGCTATCTTCGAAAACCCTCTAATAAATCGTCGATAGTAGGCGCACAAGCCCAGAAAGCGCCGAACAGTCTTTTTGTCTGTAGGATGCGGAAACGCGGCTACAGCGGCAAGTTTGTCGGGCTCGGGTCGTACTCCATTCGCATTGACTACATGGCCAAGAAATTTGAGCTCTTCCTAACCAAAGTGACACTTCTGCGGTTTGAGTGTAAGATCTACTGATTGAATAGCCTGTAGCACACTCCTGAGGCGGTCAAGATGTTGCTGGAACGTTTCAGAAAAAACGACAACATCATTAAGGTATACGAGACATGTTTGCCACTTCAGACCAGTAAGCACAGTGTCCATCATTCGCTGGAAGGTTGCGGGTGCTGAGCACAAACCAAAAGGAAGGACTCGAAATTCATACAGGCCATAAGGGGTAACAAAAGCTGTTTTCTCGCGGTCTCGCTCGTCAACCTCAATCTGCCAGTACCCGCTTTTTAAATCGAAAGAAGAAATATAGTGGGCGCGGCGTAATCTGTCTAATGAGTCGTCGATGCGTGGCAGCGGGTACACGTCCTTTTTAGTCACGCTGTTCAGCTTCCGGTAATCGACGCAAAAACGTAGCGTTCCGTCTTTCTTCTTGACTAGGACGACCGGAGAGGACCACGCACTGTTGGAAGGCCCGATGATGCCGTCGTCAAGCATTTCTCGAACTTGCGTACGAATGGCTTCTCGTTCCTTCGCTGACACACGGTAAGGCTGCTGGTGTACTGGGCGGGCGTCGTCGTAAGTGACGATTCTGTGCCTAGTGATAGAAGTCTGGCGCACCTTAGAGGAAGCAGCGAAGCATGACTTGAATTTAAGCAAGAGTTTTGGCAGTGCTGTCTGGTTTTCTGGTGTGAGGTTAGAATTAATATCGATATTGTTTAGAGACGTATCGGTGGCCTTCCCTGCGTCCGACGAGAAGCAGATGGGAACGGTTCTTAATTCATCTGCAAATGCTAACGAAGTGCCACGGAAAAGGTGTCGGTGTTCGTTGCTGAAATTTGTAACGAGCAGTTGAGATCGGTCATCACGTAGCTGTATGATACTCCTAGCTACACAAACACCTTGAGTCAGCAGGTGTTAGAAATTACTTTCTGCAATCGCTTCGCCATTTCGCAATCCACAGCAAGTAACGTCGACAATAACACTGGCTCTTAGAGGAAGCGTTATACTTTCAGCAGAAACGCGAAGAACGTCGGAACGTTGTTGGTCGTCCTGCTTGTCGATTGCTCGGTCGGCTGAGAAGGTGATGCGATTCTCTTGAAGATCAATGACAGCTCCATACTCCTGCAGGGAGTCAACACCAAGAATAACGTCGCGTAAACATTCACGGAGCACAAGAAAACTTCCTACAAAAGTATAACCGCAGACGCGAACTGTACTTGTGCTGGTTCCAAGCGGAGCGACGGTGTGGCCACCAGCCGTTCGAATCACGGAGCCATGCCAGGGCGTGATTACCTTCTTTAGTAAGTCTGGTCGTTTTCCCGCTTAGTATCGAATAGTCAGCCCCGGTATCAACTAAAGCACCTACAGCATAGCCGTCTATCAGCACCGGTATATCCAGAGAAAGCCGCACATATCGCTCAGTCGAATCTACACCCTTTGCTGTTAGCGTCGATCGGAGGTCTTCAGCACGTCGACTGCCAGCGACCTCGCCTCCAAGGGTCGCTTGCGTTAGTTTTCCCGGCGGGGACTGGGGGACCGTGCGCCAGCATGGCGCTGTGGCGAAGATGAAAAGCGCCTCGGCGACGGTGAGCGCGGCTGCCGTCCAGAAGGCGGTGGCATGCGCTGTTGAGCCAGGTAGTCCTCAATGTCCCGGGGTCGCTGGCCATACCGAAGAGGCGCTGAATATACTGAAAAGCCGCGCAGCCCGAGGCGGCGGTATGGACAGTGGCGGTACAAATGGTCCGCTTCACCGCAGTGGAAGCACAAAGGTCGGCGATCAGGAGTGTGCCAAACATCAGATTTCCGAGGCGAAGCACGTCTGTCGTCAACGTAGTGGGCTGGTTGTTCCGCAAGATGCACAGGGCTGGCGTAAACGAGGAGTGGGGCGTGCGTGTGTTCTCGTAGTACCGTAGAAGCTGCGCCGACTGAAGTGAAACCGTAGGAGGTGCTTGAACAAACAGCGGGGAAGAGGAAGCTGGGCGCTTCAAGGCTTACGCATAGGTCGCATGGTGGTAGTCAGCCGGGGCGGGTGTGGCGTTATCCAGACTCACAGGGTCACGAAGGGCATGATGCAGCTCGTCCTTGACGATGCTTGCAATGGAACTCACCGTAGGTAGTGGTGGTGTGCCAGCCTTTTGCAGCTCCTCGCGTACTATAGAGCGGATAAGGTCGCGCAGACACTCGGTGTTGCTCCCAAAAGCCGTGAGAACTTGAGCAGTGGGCTTGTTCACTTGCCGCTCATACAGGGTGGATCGATGCTGAAGCATCTTTTCCATTGTGACGGCTTCGGACAAAAACTCGGCGACCGTGTTCGGAGGGCTCCGTACAAGGCCAGCGAAAAGCTGCTCCTTAACTCCCCGCATCAGGTGACGCACCTTCTTTCCTTCTGTCATACTCGGATCAGCCCGTCGGAACAGGCGCGTCATATCTTCCACATAGGTCTTGACAGTTTCATTGGGCATCCGGATGCGGGCCTGGATCGCTCGCTCCGCTCGTTCGTGGCGATCAGCACTTCTGTAAGTATCCAACACCCGGCGGTGGAATTCGGGCCACGATGTCATCTGTTCCTCGTGATTCATGTACCAGGTACGTGCTCCATCCTCCAAATAAAAATACACACGCCGTATTTTGGCCGCGTCGTTCCAGTCGTTCAAAGCAGCCACGCGTTCGAAGTCTACCAACCAGTCCTCGACGTCTTCGAGCTCGGTGTCATGAAACGGTGTCGGAACCTGTGGACTTTCGAGGGTGTACCGAGTCACCGGGGGGTTTTCCGTACCTGTTAAACTGGTTTGAACGAACGTGCTCATCATACTGGGGTGAACTGTAGGGTCAGCTTCAGGTGGCAATTCCCTGATCCTGCGGCTTGTCCGATGAACGGGAGTGTTGACTCGCACTGGGCTTGTGGTGTCGCTTCCAGGAGGCGCCTGAAACATCCGTGAGGGGCTACCCCGCACCTCCACCAATTGTCACGTCGCTCCAGGGGGTGTCGGCAAGATTTTTTGACGTCTGAGCAACAGGGCTCTAACCAAGCGCGCCGGTTGGGCTTGCTTGCCAGAGCAGGGGGGGGGGGGGGGCACGCGCACTTCTTTCTTCTCTGTGGTGTGAGCCTTGACCTCGGCATACGACCCACTACTAGAAGTAGGTGGCAATATATATATATATATATATATATATATATATATATATATATATATATATAGCGTTTGTTTTTCTCTCATTATGGCTGAAGCTCCTCTGAAGAACACGCATTAAGCGTGTTCTTCAGAAGAGTTTCAGCAGAAACTCGCCAGGGCAAGCAAGACATCTGCAGCACAGAAAACAGGAGGCCGAGAGCGCGACACACGAACTTCGTCATCTTTTCTCTCCCTGGCACAGAGATAGCGCCGATGTGCACCGGTACAATTTTCTCCCCGCACAAAGAGGAGCCACCCAGGTGACGGCGACTTAAGGAAAAGACTCTATAGGTGGGTCGTAGCAGGGCTTAAGTAGCGTGACGTGAACTGTTGCGCGGCCTCGGCAGCGATGATCGGGCGATGCGTTGACCGGCTCGACGACGTAGCTTACGGGAGATGTCTGCTCCAGTATGCGGTAAGGACCGTGGTACCATGACAGAAGTTTAGTGGCAAGCCCGGAAGTTGTGGACGGGACCCAAAGCCAAACCAGCTTTCCCGGGGAGTAATGGGCCTCAGACGCAGCTGTGTCATGACGGAATTTTCAGCGCGACTGATCTTGCGTGGTGTACGAGCGAGCCAGTTTACGGCACTCTTCAGCATAAGCAGCAGCTTAAGAGATGGGATTGCCCTCAGAAACGTCTTGTTTCTGAGGTACGGCAGAATAGTGTCCATTAAACATGAGGGTTCACGTCCATACAGGAGAAAGAAGGGAGAGAAGCCAGTGGTAGTTTGAGACGCATAGTTGTAAGCGTAGGTGACGAAACGAAGTACGCGGTCCCAGTTTGTGTGGTCTTCCGACATGTACATCGCCAGCATGTCGGCCAGGGTACGATTGAAGCTTTCCGTCATGCCGTTAGTCTGAGGATGGTATGCGGAAGCGGTACCGTGTACAATGCGGCATTCCTTGAGCAGAGCCTCGATGGCATTTGAGAGGAAGACGCGGCCGCGGTCACTAAGTAATTCACGTGGGGCCCCATGGCGCAGAATGAGATGATGAAGTAGGAACCAGGCGATGTCTTTCGCGGTGGCGGCTGGTAGCGCAGATGTTTCTGCGTACCGCGTGAGGTGGTTGATGGCGACTATTATCCCTCGGTTGCCGCCAATAGCGGTCGAGAGTGGACTGAAGAGATTGACTCAGACGCGCTCGAATGGTCGGGCAGGGCAGGGCAATGACTGTAAAGGACCAGCGGTGCTGTGAGTAGGAACCTTGCGACGTTGGCACGCAGGGCACGACTAAACGTACCGGCGAACGTATCGATACATGCCTCGCCAGTAGCACCTGAGGCGAAGACGCGAGTACGTCTTGAACGAGCCAGCGTGACCGCACTGAGGGTCGTCGTGGAAGGCACTGCAAATGTCCGCGCGTAAATGACGGGGGATCACGAGGAGCCACCTGCGGCCTTCGGTCACGTAATTGCGACAATACAGCAAGCCTTCACGAAGTGCGAAGTGTTGGGCTTGACGACGTAGGGTGCGTGAGGCGGAGTTTGCGGCCCGTTGGGACAAAATGACAAGCAGGGAAGCAATCCAGGGATCTTTGCGCTGTTCTTCCGGCATGTCGGTGATGGCCAGAGATGATGAATAACAAGTGAAAGCTGGTGAACCGGCAGTGTCGGAAGGCAGTGGCGTTCGAGATAGGGCGTCAGCGTCCGTCATGCCGTTAGTCTGAGGATGGTATGCGGAAGCGGTACCGTGTACAATGCGGCATTCCTTGAGCAGAGCCTCGATGGCATTTGAGAGGAAGACGCGGCCGCGGTCACTAAGTAATTCACGTGGGGCCCCATGGCGCAGAATGAGATGATGAAGTAGGAACCAGGCGATGTCTTTCGCGGTGGCGGCTGGTAGCGCAGATGTTTCTGCGTACCGCGTGAGGTGGTTGATGGCGACTATTATCCCTCGGTTGCCGCCAATAGCGGTCGAGAGTGGACTGAAGAGATTGACTCAGACGCGCTCGAATGGTCGGGCAGGGCAGGGCAATGACTGTAAAGGACCAGCGGTGCTGTGAGTAGGAACCTTGCGACGTTGGCACGCAGGGCACGACTAAACGTACCGGCGAACGTATCGATACATGCCTCGCCAGTAGCACCTGAGGCGAAGACGCGAGTACGTCTTGAACGAGCCAGCGTGACCGCACTGAGGGTCGTCGTGGAAGGCACTGCAAATGTCCGCGCGTAAATGACGGGGGATCACGAGGAGCCACCTGCGGCCTTCGGTCACGTAATTGCGACAATACAGCAAGCCTTCACGAAGTGCGAAGTGTTGGGCTTGACGACGTAGGGTGCGTGAGGCGGAGTTTGCGGCCCGTTGGGACAAAATGACAAGCAGGGAAGCAATCCAGGGATCTTTGCGCTGTTCTTCCGGCATGTCGGTGATGGCCAGAGATGATGAATAACAAGTGAAAGCTGGTGAACCGGCAGTGTCGGAAGGCAGTGGCGTTCGAGATAGGGCGTCAGCGTCCGTCATGCCGTTACTCTGAGGATGGTATGCGGAAGCGGTACCGTGTACAATGCGGCATTCCTTGAGCAGAGCCTCGATGGCATTTGAGAGGAAGACGCGGCCGCGGTCACTAAGTAATTCACGTGGGGCCCCATGGCGCAGAATGAGATGATGAAGTAGGAACCAGGCGATGTCTTTCGCGGTGGCGGCTGGTAGCGCAGATGTTTCTGCGTACCGCGTGAGGTGGTTGATGGTGACTATTATCCCTCGGTTGCCGCCAATAGTGGTCGAGAGTGGACTGAAGAGATTGACTCAGACGCGCTCGAATGGTCGGGCAGGGCAGGGCAATGACTGTAAAGGACCAGCGGTGCTGTGAGTAGGAACCTTGCGACGTTGGCACGCAGGGCACGACTAAACGTACCGGCGAACGTATCGATACGTGCCTCGCCAGTAGCACCTGAGGCGAAGACGCGAGTACGTCTTGAACGAGCCAGCGTGACCGCACTGAGGGTCGTCGTGGAAGGCACTGCAAATGTCCGCGCGTAAATGACGGGGGATCACGAGGAGCCACCTGCGGCCTTCGGTCACGTAATTGCGACAATACAGCAAGCCTTCACGAAGTGCGAAGTGTTGGGCTTGACGACGTAGGGTGCGTGAGGCGGAGTTTGCGGCCCGTTGGGACAAAATGACAAGCAGGGAAGCAATCCAGGGATCTTTGCGCTGTTCTTCCGGCATGTCGGTGATGGCCAGAGATGATGAATAGCAAGTGAAAGCTGGTGAACCGGCAGTGTCGGAAGGCAGTGGCGTTCGAGATAGGGCGTCAGCGTCCGAGTGTTTTCGTCCAGAGCAATGAATCACACGTATATCGTACTCCTGTAATCGTAAATCCCAGTGAGCCAGGCGTCCAGTCGGGTCTTTCAAAGACGACAGCCAGCTTAGCACGTGGTGGTCGGTAACAACGTCAAACTGACGCCCATAGAGGTAGGTGCGAAATTTACCAATTGCACAAACAACTGCCAGACACTCCTTTTGAACAGGGCGTGGGGTGAACAGGGCGTGGTGGCGAGTGTTGGTGACTGGGGCGGGTGGTGTTGGCGATGGTCGAGCATAGGGACGGGTAACGGCTTCCGCATAGGTGAGAGGCGCTGCAGGCTGCGTTGGTGGTACAGGAGGTGGAACCACCTCAGCACCTTGAGCTTGAATGACACGACGGAGCGAGTGATCCAGTGCCGTGGGACTGTTGGTGACAGACGGGGCAATAGAGAGCTGAAGAGCCACTTTCTCACGGATGTATTGTTCAATTTGCGGCAGTAAGGTGGAATATTCAGCGCCAGTGCTCTTAGCTTGCAAAGATGAGACTTCCACTGTCGGAATTCCGGCGCGATGGGTAGAAAGGTGCTCTTTGTGCAGCTCGTCAAAGCTTTGGCACAGTTCAATGACTTGCGCTACTGTCTGAGGGCACTTGGCGACCAGCATATGAAATGCATCGTCATCTATGCCTTTCAGTGTGTGCCTTATTTTGTCAGACTCCGCCATAGATGCATTCACGCGTTTACATAGATCAATGACGTCCTCTATATAACTCGTTGTGATGGTTACGGATGTTCGTCACTATGTTTGTCGATAGCGGACGAAAAAGAATTAAACATCAACAATTGATGCGAACAAAAGAAGCTTTATATTGCACACTAGAGAGGAAATGGCAGGTGAAAATAAAACTATATATACAACCCTACACGCCAAGCATCACGCCACCTGCACGAGAGTCAGACCTCTATTATGCGGAGAGCTTTCGGCTACGCTTACTCAGTGTTCAGCGCGTATAGTTCTCGGCTCGCAAACAGAAACCACTGCCTCACAGTTTCGGTCGTCGTCGTCCCGACATGATGCGGTCGTTGACGTGCGCGAGGGCAAAGGTGGCACGGCTGGAACGGCTGACGGCACACGGATGCGCTACCGTGTGCAGCGCCATTTAGTCAGATGTCGCGGCCAACCCAGCAGTCAGGGTCGCAACTCCGGAAGTCCAGGGTCAGGCCACGGCTCCCGAGGACCACGTCCGGTAGGCCTCGCCCACGAACCTGCTCCCGGCCACTGCACCCAGGCAGGAGCCGTTCAGCAGGCCCCGTCCTTGGACCTTGTACAGGCCGACGGACTCGACCTCGACCGGACACACCGGAGCTCGACCTGGCCGACACGTACGGGTCCCACGTCCGGCTCAGGAACGCTCCCAGGAACTCGTCCTCTCGAGCGGCGCACTGCTTCGTCTGCCTTCCTGGCCTGCACCCTCGAGCTCTTTTTCGCACGTTTCTCGGTACGGCTCGGCACCGGTGGCGATCCTCGATTCAGCCAGCAACTCCCCTGGCCCCTCGATCCTCGGCCACCCTGAATCCTCACCCGGCTCCGTGCTCCTCTGTGCACACTCCCGCGTCTCGCCCGGCAGAACATCTCGCTCGTCCCTTGCCGAAGTGCGACGCTCTGGTGACACCGGCGCTTGATGGCGTGGGTGCGGCCACGGAGCAGTCAACCCGCATCGGAGACGCGATGCTCCATGCGGGGCATGGCCAGCCCGTCCAGCGAAGAGCGTGCGCCGAGACTCGATGCTCAACGCAACCGTGACCATTAGCCAGGCCACGTTCATCGCTGTGTCGAACGGCTGACCGTGGAGACGCCTCGCCGAGATCCGCGATGCCCTCAGCAAGGAAGAGAACAGCAGGCCAGGCCGCGCCCCGAGATGCAGTACTCGTGCCGGCAACGCCGCCCCAGCTGGTAGGTGGACGGCAGTAGCGTGGACGGCCGCGTTCCCTGGCCGGAACCTGGATCGCCTGCGTCCGACGCTTCGGCCCGCTGTCTTCCGTCTGCCGCTGCTGCGACTCGTCCCCAGCCACACAGCCTACTGCCACGTAATGGTCGCACGTGGCCCAATCGTGGCACGCCACCTCTATGGGCCACCACTGGTCATCAGCTGATTGGCACACAGTTGACTCGTAATCGCACGTGCCTTCTTCTTCACTTCTTCCTCATTTCTTGTGGTCGCCTTCGTGCCACCTGCCCTCCGCTCGTCTTCTTCAGTTTTGGTTTGACGTTCCTCGGTGTCTTTAAGTCCTTTCCTTACACTCGTAAATGTCTCACCGTTCCTTTGTGCTCTGGCACGGAGGTGATGTTCGGCGCGAAGCTTGCGCACTCCAGGCCGACCGAAGAACGAAGCGATAATTTGCTTGAATGCCGATCAGGTGGTGAACTCAGCTTCATGGATGTAGTACCATAGCTTCGCCAGGTCGGCCAGATAGAAGGTGACGCGCGTCAACTTAGCAGGGTCTTTCTATTTGTTGGGACCGCTAACACGCTCAAACTCTATCAGCCAGTCTTCGACGTCAAGTTCGTCGGTGCCACTGAACATCGGAGAGTCATGTTGACCAAGCGTCCCAGCACACATGACCGTAGGTGGTGCTTGGGAAGGAGCGGTGTCCTCGGTCATTCCGGAGGCAGATGGTAAAGTACGGCTGCACAGCTACAGGCGAAAAGGGGACGACCCAGCACCTCCATCAAATGTAACAAGCGTGTGCTTCAGAGGAGTTTCAGCAAGAAACTCGCCAGGGCAAGCAAGACAGCTGCAGCACAGAAAACAGGTTGGTTGGTTGGTTGTTCCTCAGAGTCCTGGCGCAACCCACCACGGGGGATCGGCCATGAAACGGACGGTGCCTCATTTGTGAGGTGGAGTTGTTTTACCACCCTGATTATTTAGATAACGATGTTTAAACCAAGAACCAATTGGGAAACGATAGATTAGAAATAAAATAGATGTAATAAAGAGGACGAACAGGCTAATATATTCTGAAATAAAGTGAATTTATGCATCAGCTTAACATTCTAATCGTTTTGTTGCCTTTAGAAAGTCGCATATGACCTCGCAAACATTCCTGTGGCTAAATCCCTTTTCAGTTGCTCCAAAGGAGAGGACCACCGGAAGGGATAAATTTAGATCCAACCTACGGAGAGGTTCTTCTAACAGTCTCCTCCGTTGGTTTGTGTATAACCTGCATGTTAAGAGGAAATGATGAAGGGATTACCTCTCGTTGCAGTGGAGGCATAGGGGAGACTGTGCCAGACCAGACCTGTGTATATAAATGTTGAGGGGGGGGGGGACTCGTCATCTTAGTCTCGTAATTGATATCTCCGCCGTTCTAGAGGAGCACCATCGATTTTTCCAAGGGTACTAAAGATGGGAAAAATGCGATGTTGCCAATGGAGAATTTTCAAACTGATCTGACATGACAAATTTTTCAAAGCGTGCCACGGCGATAAATGCTATAGCGTCGGTAATATAGAAATCATGGAATAATTATGTGAGACCACTGCGAGTGCATCTGCATATTCATTGAGGGTTAAACCTTTATGCCCTGGTATCCCCACTAAGCGAATGAGTCGTAAATGTCTTGGGGCAAGGTCGTAAAATACTTAAAGCATTGGACATATTTGGCGCAGCTAATAAACTACACACAGACAAGCAGTCTCAAAGAATAATAGCACCTGTTATTGCTTGACGTAATTTTCGTAACGCTAAGAGAATGGCCAGTGATTCCGCTTGATAAATAGGTGCAAAATCGGGTAAACGAATCAAAAAAGACCAATCCAACACTGAAGATGCAATTCTGACTCCTGCCTTCTCTTCGCGAACTGAAGCATCCGTTGCTATTACAATCTTTATGTTTAATCTTGCCAGGTGGTCTCTCAAAATGGCATCTAGGTATCTACTGGGAAGAGTTTTGTAATTAGTAGGGAAAATATTGTCAAATTTTATTTTCATTGTTTGAATAAGTGTTTTTAGTACCCGTACTTCACGAATATTAACTTGTATGTTTCAAAGAGCTTCTGTACGACGATGACTTGTGGACATTTTAATCTAGACCACCGATGGTTAAAAAGGACGTCGGCTCATTAATGAAAACATATTGTGATCTCCTATGTGGGGATACATATATTTTTAGGAAGGTACGGACTGCTTGTATTTGGAACCTTATATAAAATATTAATTGCGACAAATATTGGGAGCCCAAGACATAACCATAGCGCTTCGCGTTCTAGTAGTACCACTGGTCTAATTTTGTAGGCGGGTGCTCCAGAAAACAAGACACAGCCAAACTCCAATATTGGGCGAATATACATACAATATATCGTTGCTAGCACATCACGACGTAAACCACTACGTTTATTGCTGAGTCTACATAGCATTCCAAGCGCCTGTGCTCCTTTAGCTGCCATATTTTTTATGTGTGGACTCCAATTTAGGTTTTCAGTATAAGTCACTCCTAAGTATTTAGTCGATGTCACCTGCGTGATAAAGTCCTGTCTGTAAAGTATAGAAATCTGCACTGGAACACTTATAGGAAAATCTACGACTGCTTTTTTCCTGATGTTTAATGATAGATTAATGTCGTCGAACCATGCGTCCAGAGTGTTCATATAAAACCGTAGCATCTGATAAAATGTATGTATTTCTGTAACTGTGGCAAAAATGCTATGTCGTCAGCACATACATACACCTGTACATCCTGTTGTACTGGAATTGTGCGCAATAAAATATTAAATAATAATGGTGAAAGAACCGATCCATGGGGAGACCTCTAGTTTGTTTATATTTTGAAGACGACATGCCAGATCGAGAGCAATAGAATTCTCTATCTTTTAGAAAGGAGTAAACCCATGCCACGAAGTAATTGGGTAACCCGATGTGCGTTAGCGAATTTATTAGTTTAATGTGTTCCACACTGTCGTAAGCCTTTGCAATATCTAAAGTTACTAAGGTGGAAACCTGTTTCTTAGAACGAGCTAGTTGTATCCTGCTTTCCAGATCAACACGGGCACACCAAATGGAGCAGCCACACCTGAATCCAATTTAGCATGGGCTTAAAATTGCATTTTCGTCGAAACAGTTGTCTATTCTATTGTGTAGAAGTCTTTCTATTAGTTTTACCAGATTAGATGTTAGTGAAATAGGCCTAATGTTATACAAAGTAAACCTAGCTCCATGTTTCTTTAATAAAGGAATTGTTTTCGCGATTCTCCATTCAGGCGGAATCCACGAATGTCTAATGGAGTGGTTAACTATTGCAAGTAAATCTTGAGGTGATACTTTATGAATTGTTTTTACTACCGATGCAGTTATTCCATCGGAACCTGGATCAAATTGGTAATATTTTCACTACTTGTGCTATTTCCGACGCTGTAACCTCTTCAAAGTCATCGCTGTTAACAGGGCACGGCGAGTGGTAAAAGTTAGCAGCCGTGAAGCGGCTTTCCAGTCCTTGAGCAATATTTTACAGAAAGGTAGGCAACTCACGTGGCGTTGAAACTATCGATTCAAGGTTTGTTGATGGTGGGATTACTTTTTTTGCTTTAAGGAAGTTGAAAAGTGATTTCCTGTGGCCAGGTTTTGAAAGGAACTCGGAACGTTGGCTATCAGAATTATCCTTCACAGTGGCAACTCTTCGCTTAAAAATTGCAGCCGCGTATTTGTAATCGCTCCAGTTTCTAGGGCACTAATTATAGAGCAGTTTTCGCCACGCGGATTTTCTTAGCCTGTAATTACGTGAACAATGAGAGTTCCACCAATGATTCAAAGGGGGTTGTTTGAAGACCTGAACTGTGAATTTAGCTTTATTTAAAGATTGTTTTATAACATCCTTAAAGTTGATAACATTTCGCTCTTTATTTACCTCGGTTCGTTTTGACAAAGCCACACGTAGTGTCTGTTCAAATGTTTTAAAATTGATGTGAGAAGTGGGTTGCCTGATGATTGAAGTCACGGGACATACAAGTTCAAACAATATAGGAAAATGATCGCTATTTGTACCCGAGTTTACAGTAGGCCAAGAAGAAATACAGAGGCTAGGACTACAGAAAGTCAGATCAATCGCAGAATGAGACTGATTTCATACAAACGTGGGGGTTCGCTGGTTAATGCATGTTAAATTATTTTTAGCAACAATATCCCACAAGCGCTTTCCACTTACATCTGTTCTGAATCCCCACGAAGTGTGATGAGAATTGAAGTCTCCTACCAATAATATGGAGGCCGAAAGCGCGACACACGAACTTCGTTGTCTTTTCTCTCCCTGGCACAGAGGTAGCGCCGATGTGCACCAGTACAATATATATATATATATATATATATATATATATATATATATATATATATATATATATATATATATATATATATATATATATATATATATATATATATATATATGGTCGCCCATTCGATGTCGTCACCGACCATCATGCACTATGCTGGCTTTCATCATTGAAGGATCCCTCAGGCCGTCTCGCCCGTTGGGCTCTTCGCTTACAAGACTACGATATCTGCGTGCTGTACCGCAACGGACGCCAGCATGCTGACGCCGACGCCCTCTCGCGCTCCCCTCTGCCTGACGGTGATGTGCTCTGCTCAGTATCCTCCGCTGCTGTTTCTGCCATTGATGTTGACATCATCGCTACCGAACAGCGAAAGGATAATTGGATCGGCCCGCTCATCGACATGCTCTCTGATCAATCCGCAACGCCATCCACGCGTGCCTTGCGTCGTCAAGCTCGCCATTTCGCCATTCGTGACGGCCTCCTACACCGACGCAATTACGACGCCGACGGCCGGCAGTGGTTACTCGTGATACCCCGCAGTCTGCGGTCAGAGATATGTGAATCCTTCCATTCTGATCCGCAATGCGCGCACTCTGGGGTATTCAAAACCTATTATCGCATTCGACAACGCTACTTCTGGCGCGGGATGTACCGCTATGTGCAGCAGTTCGTTCGCTCTTGCCTCACTTGCCAACGCCGTAAACCGTCAGCCCACATGTCGCACGCCAGTCTACAACCGTTACCTTGCCCTGACCGTCCCTTTGGGCGCGTAGGTATCGATTTGTATGGACCACTTCCTCTGACGTCGGCTGGTAACCGCTGGGCCATCGTTGCCGTTGACAATTTAACGCGATACGCCGAAACCGCCGCTCTCCCTGCGGCTGCTGCGCGCGATGTTGCGTCCTTCCTGCTGCATCGATTTATACTGCGCCACGGACCACCCCAAGAGCTTCTCAGCGATCGAGGCCGTGTCTTCTTGTCGGAAGTCGTCGAAGCCATTCTGACGGAGTGCCATTCTGTCCTCCGCAAAACTACTGCTTACCACCCACAGACGAATGGCCTCACCGAACGCTTTAACTGCACCCTCGGCGACATGCTTTCTATGTACGTCGCAGCCAACCACACTAATTGGGATAATATACTGCCCTTCGTCACCTACGCCTACAACACCGCCCCTGAGAGCACGACTGGTTTTTCACCTTTCTACTTGCTGTACGGAAGGCACCCGTCGCACACCATGGACACGATCCTCCCGTACACGCCGGATCCATCTGAGTGTGCACCTATTTCCGAGACAGCCAGGCTTGCTGAAGAGTGTCACGAGCTTGCCAAGACTTTTACGATGCAAGAGCAAGAGCGGCAGAAGAGTATTCGTGATGGCTCCACCACTTCTGAGCCCACGTTCCTTCCTGGTGCGCTTGTGTGGCTCTCGATCCCGACCTCTGCAGCTGGCCTCTCTTCCAAACTACGTCCCAAATACGAAGGCCCCTACCGTGTCATCGAGCGCACCTCACCCGTCAACTATCTGATCGAACCCGTTGAACAATCTTCGGACATGCGCCGCCGTGGGCGAGACATCGTCAACGTGGAGCGCCTGAAGGCTTATTATGACCCGCTCATAATAACAAGCTGTTAGGTCGCCAAGCGGCTCCCTCTTCGACTCCAGGGTAATTGTAGCGAAGCCTCCGAACTCTGAAATGGGTCGAACTCTTGAGTACCTTCTAGTGGGGCTACCCAACAAGGACGCCGCTCGCGCTGAGAGCCCGTGCTTGGCTGTGACTGTCGCCATTATATATTCTTGCTCGTTGCCGGCTAATAAACGCCTTAACAATATATATAATATATATATATATATATATATATATATATATATATATATATATATATATATATATATATATATATATATATGTGTGTGTGTGTGTGTGTGTGTGTGTGTGTGTGTGTGTGTGTGTGTGTGTGTGTGTGTGTGTGAGAGAGATCTAACAGACAGTAATGCTAAGGAATGTACAGGGGAAGTTAGAGCCAATGGAATGTAAATAAGAAGAAAGAAAAGTGGCCACGGCTGGTTATTTTTTCATCCACTTTTCTTTCTTCTTATTTACATTCCATTGGCTCTAATAACTTCCCCTGTACATTCCTTAGCATCACTGTCTGTTAGATCTCATTATTATTTCATTAATACTGCGCTAAAACACGGAAAAACGAGCGCTTAGGTATACACTTCTGTCCTTTATATATATATATATATATATATATATATATATATATATATATATATATATATATATATATATATATATATATATATATATATATATATATACACGCGACTGCAACCGGTTGTCCATCTTGCCAACTTCGTTCATACCCTTTGTCAATGTTCTGAGCAGTCAGGGCAGTAATAACCAAGTAACCTTCCCTTGCTTTCACTTTGTCGAAAATGACGCAAACAAACGGACATCCAGCCCTATTGTTTCAATTGTGCGTTTGGCATTATTGTTGCGTCCTTTTTAGCCCATGAGAACTGTGATTTCGTCCGCTTCCTTTCTACTTTTGTTAAACGTTTTTATTTCCACGTTTATTGCTTACCTCCCTCTATATTTGTGTTGCGATGCTTACACAAGCCGCTTGCTTTCTTCCTGTACTTCATGCTCGTGAATATCACAGCAGTCCACTGCAACGCGATCCGCATTTCACAGAAATTTATCACCGCAGACAAATGCATCACCTTGCTGCTAGTATTCCATCCGGTGTGTCTTGTGCCTATAGACGGCCAGCCGCGTCCTGAATATCAAAAAGCACCGCTGTTTGAGGGAACATGCATGTTTTGCCTTTTTGCTTTATTCTTGTTACATTATTTTACACCGAAAGTTGTTTGAGACCACAACAAGGGTGACGTATTTGTGCGCTACCATCGGCAGAGCCCGTAACCGTCATCGCACGAAAGAAGAAAAAAAAACAAAATACCGATAAATTTGAAACGAGGTTCAAACCTGGATCACTCCCTGCCAGCCCACTACTCTACCACTGAGCCATGCCAGTTTTTCTTTCCTTTATTACCAGCTTCTTGACACGCCACAAGCATCAATAGTGGACGCTTTTTATATTCGTAGACGCAACGCAACAATGTCAATACAGCGAACCACCATATGAGTAAATACATTATTAGAATTCCTTTATGTAAGCCAGAGGCTCAACCCTGGAAAGCCAGTCAGGAGCAAGTCTTGTTCATTTAGTACATCAGCGTGCTCATCCATGCTCTCGCGAAACACACGCGCACTTGTCGCCTGTCAGGGTGCTCGAAACTCCTGCGCACAAAAATCCTATACACGCGTCATGTCGGGAAGGAACCGTGTTAACATACTCAATATAACGTGGTAGAAGTGTAAAATTACAACAAGGTGTCCCAGAAAGTGAACTGCATAGACAGGCGTCACACAATATACCAATTACATGCACTACAAGTAGTTTGTCGAACGCTTCCAACCCCTTACAAGGGTCTCAGCCGCAATTCTTCGTGGTCGCCAACCATCTAATCAATTAATGAAATAGTGGGTGTCTTGCAAGCGTGCCTGTATTACTAGTCCAAAGAGAGTTTGAAACGTGTTCTGGAAATGCCGCTCTTTTTTAACATCGTCATGATTGAGGTGGCCAGGCGTCTGGAGGCGCTGGGCCCGGGAATCCTACACTGCCTCTACGCCAACGACGTAACCATCTAGGCCACGGGTGGAAGCGACGGAGACATCGAGGCGGGCCTGCATGCGGCGGTGGACGCCGTGGAGTCCGCGCTTTCCAGCACGGACTTGCGGTGTTCGCCAAAAAAATCACAGCTACTCATCCTGCCACCACGTGGGAGGCACAGAAAGAAGGCAAGTCGAGGGGTGGCCGAGAACATCATTGTGCGCACCAGTGACGGTATGCAGATCCCGCACGTCCCGGGGCTTCGAGTCCTGGGGATGTTCGTGGACGGCACCAAAACCAACGCCACGGTAGTCAAGAACATCACAACCAAGATGGGCGTCACAGTGCGCCTGGTCAAGCGAGTGTCGTCCCGCTACCGGGGCATGAAAGAGAGGGGCTACTGCGTCTGCTGCAGGCTTTCGTTATAAGCCACGCGGCATATGCGGGGGCCTTCCACCACTGGACCGGCGCGGAACGAGCCAAGATTGACGCCGCCATCCAGAAGGCTTACGCGGGGGCTCTCGGGCTCCTACAAGGCACAAAGACAACGGTCTTGCTGTCTCTGAGAGCACACAGCATGCTCTTAGAGATCAGCGAGGCCCAAAAAGCTTCGCAGTTGAGCCGCCTGAGCAACAAAGCCGCGGGCAGAAGATTACTTGATCGGGTGGGATTAATACCTCCTGGAGAACGCCCGGGAGTAAGACCAGACGGGGAGCTAGAAGAACAAGTCCCCCTGAGCGACGAGGCAGCGAGAAAGATCATCGTCTACCCGCGGCCAAAAAACACGGACCCGGAAAGGAATGCATGCAGGCGTGCGGCGAGAGCAGCGGCTCTGGCCCGTCAACATCAGAGAGACGAGGGCACAGTCTACGTGGATGCCGCAAGGTATCCGGGAAGATGCAACGCCTTCGCTGCGGTGGTGGTCAGCGCTACTACCGGTAAACTACACTGTAAACAGAAATAAGCCGAGATGGGAGTAAATGACCTTGTCCTCTAGCACGCCCCGATGGGAGTTTTATAAACCCCTTCGTTGGGAGTAAAAAATTTACTCCCCATCCGTAGGGGGTTTTTGCATGGTGCCAGGGGGGTTTTTATTTACATCCATTGGGGAACTTTTTCAGGTCAGCATGGGAGTAAATTTTTTGCATCGACAAAGAAAAATTTACGTCAGCAGCCGTACCATGCGCTAGCGTAACTTTAATTACATAACATTTAATGCGCACAACAATGATTACAGTACACAAACATTATCACAATGTTCACGTTATACCACAACACTTGCACTCACCACAGCTTGCCACACGCAGTACACACCTACCATATAGTCACCGGGTATATATATGCACCACATTTTTACCTCCCATGTCGCCCTGGTGAAAGCCTTTTTTTTGCTGTTAATTAGGCAATAAATACGCACGGCGTAAGTATGAACTTGCGGTGGTCTGATGTAAGCACTTCAACACACATGCCTTTTATCCTAAGCCTGCCTAATATTTATTATTTTTTTACTATAGCGAAAAAGTTTCATCAGTTGACGCTCTGTCGTACGGGCTGAATTTGCATTAGCAGTACTGTTTGTGGACCCGTAAAATACACGGAATCATACATAAAGTGCGTGTGGCCTTGAATGAACACATTAACGAGGCACATTTAGCAGCTCCAGCGATGAACCGAGGTAGACCGCCGCTACCGCGTTCGACGACTAGGCCTCACTCACGAGTACGGCACGGTGATTCGATGAATGACAGCTGGCGATCACAAAATGCTTGCTGATGTGCAGTTTACGTCTCGTTTTTCCCATGCACAGAAATAGGTGTCCGCTATCCACGCAGTTTAAGCTACGGAGCGATAGACTTAAACGAATGAGACGGTTCGCAGGCGCTGTTCCCATTGCTCGCATGCATTGCATGTGTGGCTCGCAGAGCTCGCCACGGCGGCCGGTGCGCAGTGCGAGCTCGATACGATGCCGGCTTGATACCGACGGCATAGCGAGGCCTTCTTACCACTTAGATGTTACAGCCGGTGAAATACCGGTGACACTCCGAGAAGCCACTATCGGCGGAGACGGGTCGAGCGCGTCGCCGGCGCAACTCTCAGACCGGTTGCCGGCCAGCCTGCCGTAGTCGAGCGAAGCCTACTTCAGACCACTTCGAAGTTTCTGATGGTGAAACTCCAGGAGCAGCCGCTGACGATCGTAACAGCTTACTTTTGCTACCATTAATTTATTCTTCGAAGTTTTTTGTTACTCGGCCCTTTGAAGCGCGGCATTCACGACGTTTCGTTGAGGAATCGGACCGATGTGCAGCGTGGTTTAACGGTGCGAAATATATTGAAATGTTCCCAGTAAATACCAACCGGTCGTTGCTATTCTTCGCTGCACTTATAATTTCGTTGCCTGTTGACAGATGCTTACACGGTTAGCCACCCAAAGCACATGTGTTTCACACCGACGTGCAAACATATGCCCGTTCACACACACACACACACACACACACACATACACACACACACACGCGCGCGCGCGCGCGCACGCACACGCACACACACACACACACGCACACACACGTCACGCCCAAAGAGGGTTTTTAAAGCTCCTGTAGGGAGTTTGTAACCACGTGACCTGAAACTCCCTGGGGAGTTTAACAAGGTCATGTCGTTCATAAACTCTGTGATTAAGCAGGGGGCGTTTCACGATGACATGTGCCGAGTTCACTCCCTACCAGGGAGTAAATAATTGGGGCAGGGGAGTTTTGTGGGCTCATGCACAGTAAAAAAATTTTACACCCAGAAGGGTGTAAATGAGCTTGTCCCGTGGACGACACCCTAAGGGTGTCAATTCAGCACCTTCCAAAAAGGGTGCTTTTTCATGCACCCTTAGAATAGGGTGTACATGTAAAAACACTGTAGGATGTTACAAAAACACCCTTAAGGAAGGGTGCCTTCGATGTCCATCACTTTTTTAGCACCCTCTGAGGAGGGTGCGAGAAGGGTGCACAAGGGTGTTGAGTGCCCATGGCAGGGGTGCCAGTATTCTTTTAGACTGCACTAATAGATATCAGCATGCACTGATTACACACTACTTGAAGAAAGTGGTCCTGATTATCAATGGTGCGCCACCTGTCGAGCTCCATTCATTGCGTCTGGGCAAAAATATAAACGCGTACTATCGTGTATGAACTTGTGCTGGATCTATATATACTTCACAGTATATGCATAATGCGAGTTACAGAAAATGAAGCCTTGCTGCCCCTGCATATTGCGTTTATTTATTAGGCAAATAAAACATAAACTTTTCTTCTGCCACACAACTTTTTCACCAGACATACGTTCACGTATACGTACACTACACATGCAACACCTCAAATGTTTATTATATTCATTCAGTTTCACTTCATTGACAATTCTTTGCAACATACAATTACACTAGTTTCAGTTTAGTATACTGCTTCAAGTACATAGAGACTACAAATGAAATATACGCTAATATATCCCTATAATTCTTTCAAGTATCTACAATCCCAGTGGTTTCCAGTTTAATACTCCTTCATGTACACAATCGGTTAATAGGAATGAAATACAGGCAAATATATACTTATGATTCTTTCAAATATATACAATCACCATGATTTCACTATATACGCCTTCATGTACACAACCTATCCCGAGAAGTTATGCACACAAAAATGTATACCTATAGTGTTTTCAGTTGTATACAATCACAGTGGTTTAAGCTTTGTATTCCTGGATGTATAACAATTGGTTATGAGAAATGATGTACATGCAAACATATACGGGTTTTCGCACATATAACTTTAGCGAATACTTAAAAAACCAATACAATGATCAGAAATACAATAAGCTAAAAACGAACACAAAACTGAGTCAAAACACACAAAAAACAAAAGAGGTAATGCATAATTATGGCTAATGACACAGCTGGGTCACTTTATGCCAAATGTCGCAGCCATTTTGGCAACCATCTCAAATGTATTCGAAAAACTCGTGCTGCATTGAAAATAGTGAACTTCTGGAATATTTAGGAGAGGAAAAATATTTGGTCACGTGGCTGCCCTCTGAACTTCCTGAATGCCGTCTAGGTGTTGTATGTGAAAAATTTTATTGTAAAAGCACCGCTCCTTCTTTCCATACGAAACTCGGTCTACGTGTTACGCAACAAGAGCTTAATTTGAGAGAGTTGGTTCATCGTGGTTGTGGGCTAGTGACAGCGCGACAACTTTAGGAAGAGACAGAAAGGACAGGAAAGAGCACCGACTGTCAAGTGAATTTAATGAATGTGCTACGAGCGCTTTTATACGGAGTACAAGAACCGTGTTCATGCGCGACGACACGAGTGAGCACTACAAAATAATCTTAACTGTGAAAAGAATACTCCCTCTCGGCAAAGGATAAGTGAACGTGTAGTGATGCACTGATCATTGGTTTACCTGATAAAAAATACTTCTACAAACGTTAAATTGGCATTAAGTAAACCTATTCTCGTGACGGATGGGGCAAGATTGACTATTCTTGTTGCTGTTTAGTACACACACTTTTGAAAGCTTGCAAAGGGTGGAAAACAACACGCTAATATCATATCTGCTGGCTATTTTTTTAATTGTGAGACACGTGATGTGGTATAACATGCAAAGGTTTTGGTCATTGTTTTTTGTTGGTCCTGTTTTCTTTAACTTTACTTTCTCCAGGAGGGTTTTGCAAACGGGTGTGATGATTCTGTTGGGATACCCAGCATCTTTTAGTCTTTTAATCTGGTTTTTAAACCTGACCTCACCCTTGTGCTAACATGACTTCTGAAGGGTGGCCTGAGTACATGTGGTATCAATTCCTCTTTCTACTAATTTTGAATGCCCACTATAAAAAGGCAGAACATTCTTAGCACTTCTGGGCTGATAGCACCAGCCAATACCCCAACAGCATCATCACACTTGTTTGCGAAACCCTCCTGCAGAAAGTAAAGTTAAAGGAAACAGGACCAAAAGAAAAAGAGAATGACCAATCACCTTTGCATGTCACACGGTACTACGTACATAAGGTGTCTCACAATTTTAGGAAAAGAGCCAGCAGATATGACATAGTTGTTTTCCACTCCTTGCAAGCTTTCAAAAGTGCATGTACTTACAGCAACAGGAATAGTCAATCTTGCACCATTCGTCACTAGAATAGGTTTACTGAATGCCAATCTAATGTGTATAAGATGCCGCTAACATGTGGAAAAGTAAACATAGGACAAACTGGGCAATGCTTCAATGATCAAGCAAGACAGCATGCTTTAAATGTTAAGAAGGGCTATAGTAGTCTCATGGCCGGGCACCGTAAAGAATGTAAGTGTAGTCCTAGCTTTCATAAAACACGGTTTTTGAAAAAAAAAGAAAGCAGAAAAATGAGAGATTTTAGAACTCTTTATCAGGAAGGCCAAGGATCAATGCATCAGTACACCTTCACTTATCTTTTCCGAAAAAGAGTATTCTTTTCTCGGTTAAAATTATTTTGTCATGGTCACACATGTGTTGTTGCAGATGAGCCCTGGTCTTGTGCTCAGTATAAAAACGCTCATAGCACCTTCAATAAAATTCAGTTGACAGCACTCTTTCCTGTCCTTTTTGCGATAAGATTTTTATTACAGAAAAAATTTCATTTTCTTACAATTTAGGTATAATGATGAGTTTTCATTGTATCACAACATGGAGCAAATTGCATTTCAATACGGACAAAAATCACAATTTTGTGAAATTCGTGATATTTTCTCATATATTTCAGCAGCTTGAGAGGTCTAAAGATATTTTTTCCTCAAAATATACCTTCTGTGGGGTAAGTTTTCACTGCTCAGATATTCATACAAAGTGCAATATTGCAATAAAAAATGCAAACATAACACATTTTGGCTTTATTCTTGGAAGCGAATGTGGCAAAAAAATTGCACTATTATTAGTGAGCTTCAGATACCTTACAGAAGCACATTTACTTAACAGGTAGACCGAACTTGCTTTAGAAAAAATAAGCGGTAGTTTTAAAACGAAATTTTCCACACACAGCACGCAGACGGCATTATGCCAGGAAGTTAGTTATAAGCCAGCCACATGAACAAAAAATTTTTTCTCGCTGAAATATTCTAGCAGTTCACTGTTTTCAACGCAGTAAGTCAGCACTTTTTTTTTTCAAATACAATTCAGATGGTCGCCAAAGTGGCTGGGACGTTTGGCATGGAATGGTCCAGCTATATTTAAGCAAAATAACTTACACAAATAACAATGTTTGTTCATCTACCATGACCACACTAAAAAAAGTAGTTCAGGCATTGTGACACTAAAATTTTCAGCGTCGTACTGCTTGAACAAATTCTTTGATAAACTCCAAACTCACGCCGAGAAAAAGCCGCTCAATCACGGTGGATGTTAAAGGCCTTGCGGCCGTAGACAATGTTGAAAATAAAAAAAATCAACTCATCAGTGCTGTCACTCCTTCTTTGTCATTACTGACACGGAAGATTTTTCGGTTATCCATGTGGAGGTTCAGGAAGTAGGCTTGCTCTAGGCTGGGGCCAGGGGGTAGACTACGCAGGACGTCAGCGGCACCCTCTCATCCTGTAATAAGAGCAAATATGAATTCTCATAAAAGGATGTTCGTGCTGTTCTGGCAGCACCATATATAAAGAATGTGTAGTGTGTATCCTTCGAAATGGCGCGTAATTGACATTACACTGAACCCGAAGCATACAACCCATACATTCCAATAATTTCGTATGATAAAAATAAGAGTTTTCCAGCATACAGCAAATTCCCGAAATGAGGTGAAGTGTAAGACTACAGCTCAAAAATGGCACTTACGAAAGCCTGAACTCACCTAAGAATCAAATTCTTTCTACGGTAGTGAGCCAGTGTGAAAAACAATTCCTAAAATACAACGTTCAGGACATGTAACATTAATCAAAATGCACAAGAAACTTACCTTTGCATGTACAAACAGTGAAGACATCTCTGTTTTCTCTTTTACATGAGAACAAATGATCTTGGGCGTAGCACTAGCGAAGAGGTCTGCAAAAAAAAAGTAAAAGATTTACTGACTTTAATCACGCCTCTAACAATCTGAGGTATTGTTACAAGTCACCAATCAGTGCAATTCTGACTGCCTCTATAAGGGCATCAAAAATCAACAATTTTCTCGTTCTTTCTACTCTCACAAGACGCTCCGTCAATGGAATCTAATCCAAATTTGACGCTGTGCTTCCTATTTGCCTGCTTTCTAGACGTAGGGCTGCGAACATGTGTTTTGTGCACCTAATCTAGCACAGAAATTTGTCATCTATAATTCAATCATCTTAATTCATTGTAATTTGATAAAATATGTGATAGCTCGTCCAGTTTTTAAAGAGTTGCGGGCCTGCAATAGGCACTGCCTTGCACGTATGAAAGTACTTCTTTTTTTTAAAAAAATTCAAAGCTTGCTTTCAGAAAAAGCGTCTGGCATATTTCAACAACCGAGCCCATCCTCCGATGGCAATTAGGGGCACGCTATTAGCGATTATTGACTACGGGATTTACAAACGTAACCCGTGCCTAAATACTCAGTTAAACACAATCACGCAAGTAAGAGCGCTCGAACGACACCAACGCGCGCGGACGCCGACTACGTTGCAGCAGCCATGGCTTATGCTGGAGCTACCGCACATAGCTCCAACAGTCACGTATACTCTCTCGATTCTGTTATAACGCCGAACATTATCGCAGATGAAAGCGAAGCACGAAAACAGCAAACAGAAACGAGGGAAAACAACGCACGGCGATGGCCACAACAACGCGCCTTTGGAAGTCTGCTAGATCTTTCCCTGTTGCTGGTGACACTTGTCCTAAATAGCTTAAAAGACCGAGGCGCACGTGCTGGGAGCATCGCGGCATATCAGCACCTCCAACTATACCGTCTTTAAGCAAAAAAAAAGCCATTTCGTACAGTGCGCCTCTGTACATAATTTTTGCTTTTTCTTTCTTTTTTTACGCTTACACCTACAGAAGCACGTTGCACATTTGAGTATTAATAGAAATGTTATTAAGGTGTAGCCCAAAGCACATCTTAAAACAATATCAATCACTTTGTGCAGTGTAGAGACAATGTGCGATCAGCAACTAATCCCGCCCTTGTTAAGTGATCACATCACTCACTGTATGAGTGATGCAGGCACTTAAACAACATCGCGCATAGCAGTGGGAACTCGTTAAGTCACACGTTTAATCGGGCATCTGCAACAGGCCCACGAACGCATGCTGTTGTAAATGGCTGGCGCCCTACTTCGGCAGAGCTGCTGCAGGCGCCCAGCTAGCGCTGTATGATTACTATTTACGAAAACAGTACACTCACCCTTAACAGGCCCACGTTGTCCGTGTCCGCCACTCCATGAATATTCCTTAATCCGAGCGTCACTTCGAACATGGTGTCATGCGTGACCACCATTGAATATGCGCCTGTTCGCTAGAACACACACAGCGACCGAGACCCCAGACCAACGCAGCGCATTTGAAAGACGATGAGACAGAGAGAGCGACGTTGAGAGAGAGAAGGAGGAGGCACTGGCGGCGGCATTGCAGCTGTCGACGCAGGTGTTCGGTGACGCAACTATTCGCTTATCTACGCCGCCGTTGTGGGAGCAACGCTGGCCGGGGTGAGCGCGGGGGGGGGGAGTAGCGGGAAACCCGCCAAGACGGCGCCGAAGAGCAAACGCTATGGCGCATACGGCGGATGGCCGTTCGTCGTGGAATGACTCCTTGTAAATGGCAACTCTCTTTCCAGCCAGTCGCACAGCGACGCAGGTTATTTACCAGCCTCGGGTTCTTGGAGTATTTTGACGGAATGCGATTGCAGTGGGCGAGAAATAGTGAAGCAAAACTTGCGGAAAACAAAGTGCACCATGGAATGGCCAGAAACAATAATTATTTCGTCCTCGGTGGCATTAGCGGGAGAGCATCGCTACACCTTTTTCCAGAGGAATTTCTTTTTGCATTGTCTGTGTCTGGCACTTCCGCGTATGGTGCCGCAAACACTGAATGCGTAGTCGAAGCTGGAACAAATTAATCCACAGTCGCAGATGTTTAGAAGGCTTGTCACGCACCGCGAAACGTGCCGATGTTGTTATAACAAACTTTTTGCTGACCACATGATCAGCACATAATTCCATATGGTTACCCAATGAGCTAGCTAAGCCCCTGTAGCAAAGGCAGGGCATGTTCTTGTTAAACGTTGTTAATATAAACGATGGTTGTGCATAAGTGCACTGACAGCTTTCCGTGGGAATTGGTCATAACCAACGTTTTCGAGCGTAGAAGCACCTCAGCGGACCTAATCAGCTACCACAGCAAGTTCGTAAGCAACGATCAGGTACGAAAATGTGCAGCTGTTTTCCATGTACTGAATAGTCCATGTACAGTGCGTTGACAACCGCCATTCCTTAAGCCACCTCCCATATAGACTCCCAGTTTGAACAGGTGTGGGACCTTAAACAATAAGAAGCAGTGCCTCCCCCACCACACACACGAAATTCGAGGGCGCACGGGCTGATACACACGCGTACTTATTCACAGGCGCACACACATACACGTATACACACATACGGCCACACACACACGCGACCGTAAACGCATGCATGCATGGGCGTACACATGTGCACAGGCACGCTTAACACAAGCACGGACTCGCACATACACGCGCACGCACACATGCACGGGTGTACACACAATCGCGCTTACACGCACACACACCCATACTCGGGCGAACATTATTTGTGTGTATATAATCCATAGCAAACATGCAGCTTATAACCAACGCTAAGGAAAGCTTTCGTAACATGGATTGCAGTTAATTGCCATTATAGATGAAACGCGATTTGCTTCTGCTGACATTTTGCTGTATTCGGAGAGCACCTTCACACATTCTAAGTCAATTAGGCCGTCATTTAACGCAAGGTCCACATATTCGTGCAGTAGCTGCGCTGCTCGGCCGCCAATCCGAAGGTCGCGGGTTCGATGCCGGCCGTGGCAGTCGAATTAAGGCGGAGGCGAAAAGGTAGAAGCCTTTGCACTGTGCGATATGAGCGCTCATTAAAGAACACCAAATGGAGAAAATCTCTGCAGCTTTCCACTACGACGACCCTCATAATCATATCGAGGTTTTTGAGACGTAAAATCCCAAATATTATAATTATGTGTTCTTCTTATGCTGCATATTCCATCTGATGAATCGGCACCTACACCCTTCTCAGGCACAAAAGCACCCTTAGAGCCTATTTTAGGGTGCTATTGAGGCAAGCACCCAAACAAAGGGGTGCTTTTTTTTTCAATCGACCATTTATGGGTGTTAAAGGGTGTTGCAAAGGGTGCTTTCTCGTAAAAGCACCCTTTTTACACCCTTTTTGGTGCAAAAATTTTTACTGTGTGTGCCGGAGAAACTCCCATCTCGGCTAACTTTTGCTTACAGTGTACTAACAGCAAGCACCGTGCGCTCCCGAACAGCCGGCCAGGCAGAGGAGGAGGTGATAGCCCTGACCACAAGTAGGCCGGGCACGCGCACGGTGCTAAGCGACTCAAAGCAGGCAATCAATAATTTTGTCCGAAGCATCGTCTGGCGGGGCACGGAGCGGCTAGTGAGGTCCATCGCGGCTTCGCGGGCTGCTCGCGGCGCCGCTGCAGGACAAACCATTGCCCTCAAATGGTTCCCAGCCCACATGGGACGACAACTGTCTCCCGACATCTAGAACCGCAACGAGGAGGCAGACGCTGTGGCCCGTGATCTCATCACGTGCCGGACCGCGGCAGCCCGTCTCCTCAAAACCAGCGGTGAAGAATGTGAAGAAGACCTCGATCTCCTCACTGACTACGGAGGGATCCTGGCGGCATAAAGAGAGGCCAGGTGAGCCTTTCCGCCCCCGCATCGTGAACTGTCACGTGCGGAAGCAGTGAAGCTCCGACAATTGCAAACAGAAGGCGTGCTAACGCCAGCATTGGCCCGGCACGTATGCCCCGACATGTTTGTAGACGCAAAGTGTAGCGTGTGCGAGCGTGAACTAGCCACCCTCCACCTCATCATGTCGGGCGGGTGTAACAGTGCTGGGAACAATGGGAACGGGCAATGCCAGGACGCCACGTATCCCGAAGAGGTTGGAGCATGGATATGCTCCGAAGACTCAACGACGCAACGAAAGGCCGCCCAGCGGCTTGAGGAGGCCCTGGCAAAGCAGAGGAGAAAGGGAGCTGACGCCCCGGACAACGGGGGCGGAGGAGCCCGATTATCCAACGCCTAGTCGGAGCACAACGTCCTCAAGATCTAGGCCCTGGTACTATAGGACTCTACAGCCATAGTCTTCAGATAGGGAATACTCGCGCCCTGCGTGGCCGGTGACTTCCCTAACGCCGGATGCGTAAATAATTGTTGTTTCTTTCTCTCTCTCTCTCTCTGGCTTTCTCTGCAAAAGTGCTGCGCTTTCCGCTTAGGCCTTGTGTTCTTTTTATTGCGATATCAATTATATGAACAGTATCGGCTGATTTTCTGCCGTCGCCACCACCGCCGTAATTCACGTATATGTATATGTATCCGTTCATGCATATATCGAGGAAGGATTCGCTAGTCTCCTCTTTCTGCGGAGCGAACATCGCCTTTCCGGCCGGGTTCGTCTGAGCGCGCGCTTATTTCTCCAGCGAACAAAGGAGGCGGGGGTGCTTACGGTTGCCGCGCTATCACGGCAACGATCAGTGCGCGCCTTGTGCCCCCACAGCAGGCAGGATCTTCTATGAGCTGTGCTCTCAAGACGAAAAAATGATGCCAGAAGCCTAGCTGGAGCCACTGTGTTCTTTACACCAGCATTTTGTAGAGTTACGTGAGATCGAATCTAAATGAATTGATGATGTTTGACGTTTTGTGGCGCAATGACCTTTTCACGGCCAAAGAGCGCCAGTTCATCTTACTAAAAATATGGACAATGATTGTTACAAGCGGCTGTATAAGGGCCATAAAATTTCTCGCGGTAAGGCGGGTAAAAAATACAATAAAAGCATGACGATGCCGTGAAAGGTGTGTGTGGTGTGAATAGGTGACAAACGTTGGTGATAATGAAAAACGATGGTGGACATGTATGGCAT
Organism: Rhipicephalus microplus; assembly: GCF_043290135.1. Taxonomy (NCBI): domain Eukaryota; kingdom Metazoa; phylum Arthropoda; class Arachnida; order Ixodida; family Ixodidae; genus Rhipicephalus; species Rhipicephalus microplus. Next base: position 167,813,874 of record NC_134702.1, on the reverse strand, counting down.
TAGCACAGGAACCTCACTCGTTCATACACTTGCGTCCAAGGGCCGTGAGGCAAGTGCTTTCTTGTGTAGCCAGCATAGCAAAAACCTCTCTGGAGAGGTCGTGCTACGGAATGCCCGGGTATATGATATGGAAATTATGAATTTCTTTTACAAACGTTAACAATGATTTATGACTGAAAAGCGGTTCCCTACCGACGAACATTGCAGAGTGTATAGGTATATGTTGTCGGTAGAGTAATGGAAAATGTTGTTTTCTTGGAGTTTCTAAGTGTTTGCACTGTATTAACATGTGAAGGACTCTTAATGCTTCACCACATTTGTCACACAATGGTGGATTGCCACCGGACAAAAGATATGTGTGTGTCGTGTATGTGTGTCCTATCCTGAGTCTCGTTAGTATTACCTCTGTATGACGCGATTTCGATACGGGCAGCCAATGAGCAAGGTGTGGCTTAATAATGTGTAGTTTGTTTTGTGTGTGTGTATCCCACTTGCTCAGCCGGTAGTCCCTGAGGTTTCGTTTGAGAGACGGCTTTAGATCAAGGGCCGGGTTTGATATGGGTGTAGGGGCAGTGCTTTTGTGGACGGATGCAGCGAGCTGATCCGCCCTTACGTTGCCTTGAATCTCATGGTGCCCTGGCACCCAGCACAATACAACATGTTGTTTGAGTGTGTACAGTGTCCACAAAATGGAGTAAAGTGGGACAAGGACTGGGTTTTTTTGGTTTTTTTAAGAGTGTGCAGAGCCGTTACTACACTGCGGGAGTCCGTATAAATTACTGCTTTTTGTATTTGTAATTGCTTGATGTGTTTAGCCGCCACAAGTATCGCAAAAGCTTCCGCTGTGAAGATACTTGTGCCTGGATGTAGAGGGCCAGCATCCGAAATGGATTGGTCGACAGCAGCGTAGGACGCAGAGGAGTTAGACTTCTTTTTGTATTTGTAATTGCTTGATGTGTTTAGCCGCCACAAGTATCGCAAAAGCTTCCGCTGTGAAGATACTTGTGCCTGGATGTAGAGGGCCAGCATCCGAAATGGATTGGTCGACAGCAGCGTAGGACGCAGAGGAGTTAGACTTGGAGGCATCTGTAAAGAACTCAGGATGTCTGTACTTGTGCTGAAGTTCCAGGAAGTATGTTCGAATATGGACAATGGGCGCACGTTTTGTAACTTCTAGAAAAGACACATCGCAGTCTATAGTCTGCCATTGCCACGGTGGCGGGTATGCTACAGGAACCATTAAACTGTGTTCAAGTGAGACTCCAGTTTCCTCAGCTAGACTCTTCAGGCGAACTGAGAACGGCTGCCTCATCGAAGGCCTGTTTTGAAACAGAATTGAGCTCGGCAAATCATTAATAGTAGAGTATGAGGGGAGGTTGTTGTTTGCTTTCACCTTAAAGAAATAAACAAAGGACATGTAAGTTCTCTGCCGATGAAGCGACCACTCATTTGACTCAACATAAAGGCTTTCTACGGGGCTGGTGCGAAAAGCACCCGTAGAAAGGCGGATTCCCAAATGGTGCACGGGGTCCAGCATCTGCAAAGCACTTTGAGTCGCAGACTGATAAACAACGGCCCCATAATCTAAGCGGGTGCGAATGAGGCTTCTATACAGATTCGTGAGACATTGCCTGTCACTACCCCACGTAGTACGTGACAACACATTTAATACATTCATGGCTTTTAAACATTTTGTTTTAAATACTTAATGTGCGGTACGAAGGTCAACTTGCCCAAGATTAATCCTAAGAATTTATGCTCCACATTAACAGACAGACGTTGACCGTTCAGTTCAAAGTCGGGTTCTGAGTGCATGCCTCTCTTTCGGGAGAACAAGACACACGTGCTGTTTTTTGGGTTCAGTCGGAATCCGTTTTCCTCTACCCACTTGGAGACCTTTTTTAAACCTAACTGAACCTGCCGCTCACACATTGCCAGATTGCAATATCTCAAGCCAAGCTGGACGTCATCGACATATGTAATATAAAACATATTGCGAGGTATGTACAAGCGCAATGAATTCATTTTGATGAGAAAAAGTGTGCAGCTAAGTACACCACCTTGTGGCACGCCTGTTTCCTTCACAAATGTTTGGGAAAGAACCGTGCCCACTAGGACACGGAATGTCCGGTTTGACAGGTAACTTTCGATTAGGTGAAACATACTTCCGCGCACGCCAAGGTTGGACAGGTCTCTTAGAATTCCAAAGCGCCATGTTGCATCATAAGCCTTTTCGATATCAAGGAACACAGAGAGAAAATATTGTTTATGAACAAAAGCGTCTCTGATCTGTGCCTCGATACGAACAAGGTGATGTGTGGTCGATCTACTCTCTCGAAACCCGCACATAAATGGGTCGAGCAAATTGTTTGTTTCAAGAATATGTACAAGTCGGCAGTTTATCATTTTTTCGAAGAATTTGCTCAAGCAGCTTGTAAGTGCAATAGGCCTATAACTCGAAGGTAAAGAAGGGTCCTTGCCCTCTTTCAAAATGGGAATAATAATAGCCTCTTTCCAGGAGGTAGGGATAGTGCCAGAAAACCAGATAGCATTGTACAAACAAAGTAAGGTTTTTCGTGTTTCGATTGGTAGTTTTTTTAAGATTTCATACACAACACGGTCAGAACCTGGGGCAGAATACTGCAGGAGTTTAGAGACGTTCGCAGCTCAGCTAGACTGAAAGCTTGGTTATATGCCTCGTATCTAGTGCATTTGTGTTCGAGTTTCTGCTTTTCTATTCTTGTTCTGTATTTTTGGAAAGTGTCAGTATAGTGGGATGAGCTGGACACCTCTACGAAGTGTGCACTGAGGAAGTTTGCCTGATCTTCCAAGGTATCACCCTGAGTATTTACGAGTGGAAGTGTGTGCACTTGTTTTCCTGCTATCCTACCGAACATGTTCCAGACTTTAGCCTCCTGTGTGTATGAATTGATCCCTGACAAAAAGTTCTGCCAGCTTTTTCATCTGGCCTGCCGACGCGTTCTCCTGCCTTGAGACTTTATTTTCTTGAAGATGTCAAGATTTTCGGCTGTCGGTGAGTTCCGAAGCAGCCTCCAAGCTCTGTTTTGCTGTTTGCGCGCGTTTCGGCATTCAGAGTTCCACCATGGCACATGCCGTTTTCCAGGGTGTCCATTTGTTTGTGGGATGCATTTTGTTGCAGCATCAATCAAAAACGCTGTGAAGTCATTGACAGCAACATTAATGTTTAAAGTACATATGTCATTCCAACCTAGAGGAGCGATGGTATAAAACTGTTCCCAGTCGGCTCTGTTTATGAGCCACTTGGTGTTTATGAGCCAGACGTGGTGGACACTCAGTTACTGTAGTTGTGCTCAAAACTACGGGGAAGTGGTCACTTCCGTACAGATTACTGACGACTTTCCACTGGAGTAGAGGCACAAGAGACAGATATACTATGCTTAGGTCTATGGAGGAGTAGGTGTTATTAGCGAGATTATAATAGGTTGGTTCTTTTTGATTTAGGAGACACGCGCTCGACGAGAGAAGGAACTGTTCAGTCAACCTCGTGCGTCATACCAAGATTCACCCCATAGCCTGCTATGCGCATTAAAGTCTCCAACGAGAACATAAGGCTCCGGAAGTTCATCAATTAAAGAGTGCAAATCACGTTTTTGCAGCTGATAGCTAGGAGGAATGTAAATAGTACAGAGTGTGATCAGTTTATCAAAAAGAACCGCTCGAACAGCCACTGCCTCAAGGGATGTTTGGAGTTGTAAGTGTGTGCATGCGATTCCTTGATTCACTATGATGGCAACACCTCCGGATGATGTCATGGCATCAATACGGTCCTTTCGGAAAATAACGTATTTACGAAGAAAATTTGTGTGTTTTGAATTAGGGTGTGTTTCTTGTACACACAGCACTTTTGGTGAGTGTTCGTGTAAGAGTTCTTGGATGTCGTCGAGGTTTTTGAGAAGGCCTCTGACGTTCCATTGTATAATTTGAGTGTTCATGGTGAATGTAAAATAGTGCTGTGTGTACGCAAAGCGAGTGGCTGTTTAGACAGGGAGTTTGAGTTCACTTAACAGGGCCGTCACCAGGCCCTTTTATCTGCTTTTTTGTTTCCTTGGCGCGCTCCAAGGAGCCACGCCACTCTTTCGGCACCAAGGGTACCGACGTATTCATTGCCTCCTCGGAGGCACTGGATGCCCGCACGTGCGGGCTGTTAGTTCGAATTTCGGGCCTCGCCTGGTGAGGTGAGGCCTTGAGACCCGAGGACTCTGGAGTCTCCTGTCTGTGTTTGGGAGTAGGCGGTGTAGCCTGGACTACAGCCGCTTTGGGGGCAGGTGGCACAACCACCGGCTCGGTTTGCGCGGGCCGAAGGAGTGGCGAGGGCTGGTGCGGCGGTGCCCCCTGACGCGCCGCATCAGCGTATGTAGGTCCATAGAATGGTGCTACTCTTTGCCGTGCTTCCTTAAATGAAATGTTCTCTTTCACCTTCAACGTAATTATTTTTTTATTTTTTCGAGCATGTGCAGGAGCGTGAGTATGCGGCATGGTTTCCTTCGCAGTTTACACAGTGTGGCGGTTGTTTGCAGTTCTCAGACACGTGGCCTAGGACTCCACATTGTGCACAAGTCTGGCGACCACGACAGGTTTTAAAGCCATGGCCATACCTCTGGCATCGGAAGCAACGACAAGGGTTTGGTATGTACGGCCTGATAGATGTCTTTGTGTACCCTGTTTGAATAGATTCCGGTAGTTTACTGGATGCAAACGTGAGTATTAAGTGTTTTGTCGGTGTTTCCTTATTATATCTTCTGATGATGATTCTCTGTACATTAGTGACATTTTGGCTCTTCCACCCCTCCAAAAGTTCCGTCTCAGTCAAGTCAAGTAAGTCCATGTCAGATACCACTCCGAAAGTTGTGTTCACTGATCTATGTGGTGTTATGGTTATTGGTATGCCACCGAGTTCTGAAAGACGGTCTAGCTTTTCAAATTGTTCTTTGTCACGGATTTCGAGGTCTCCACTAGCCATTTTGGTTACCTTGTATGCTGTGCCAAGAGTTCCGGTAAGACATCTAGCAACTAGAAAAGGAGAGACGGTCCTGGCTTACTTTTCAGTTTTTTCACAGTGGATAACATGAAAGCAAGGATATTTTTCTTTTGGCTGGTTCAAAAAATTTATATCATCGGTGCGTACCCGCTTTAAGCCGGTACGATCAGACAGTAGGGGGAATGCTCTATGCATGCCTGTCTTATTTTTGTTCAGCAGCGTTGGCGGCCACCCACCACGGAGCCCAACGAGGGGACGCTACAAGTTTGCGGATGCTGAAACCTGCAGACGCCAGCCGTACAACGCCACTATAACCCAATGCGCCTAGACCGAGGTAGGCTATTTGCACAGGGTCAACCCTAGCCGCCAGGAAGTTTGGAAGTAAACGGAAGAGAATAGAAGACAGGACACATAAATAGTAAGAGATAAAGACGAAGATGTAGGGAGAGAGAGATAGGAAAAGGCGACTGCCGATTTCCCCTGGGTGGGTCAGCCCAGGGGTGCCGTCTACGTGAAGCCGGGGCCAAAGGGGTGTGTTGCCTCTGCTGAGGGGCCTTAAAGGTCTGAGCACCCAGCGTCAACTCAACCCCCAGGATCCCCTTTTCCCCGGACACGGCTCAGCCACGCACGGCTAGGCGTGGGAGGGAGCCGAAACTCCCCCGTTAGCTCGGGTCCGTGGTGTCGCTACGCCCCAAACGCCTTCCTACGCAGACGCCCCTGCGGAGGGATCTAAATGAATTGACTGTCAGCTTCACTTCGTATAACATTGAAATTTGTCGCTATCGCATCGATTGCTTCACCTTTTCAATGAAACTGATTTTGTGCAATCATCGCTGCCACAGTCATTAATTGCACTTGACAACATGCGCACGAGTATACACAGCCACCGAGAAAACTTCTTTTGACACAGCTAGGTATCCAGTGGCTATGCACGTTTCACAGGTTCTATACCGTTCATCGTAAGTTATTCGCGTTCATCTGTACATGTGATTTCATTTCGTACGCCATTTGTGAGTCAGAAACGCGGGGCACGTTTCGATCTGCTTGCCAATCTTCGCGTGACCTTCCGAGTGTTGCTATCGTGTTTATAGCTTCGCCTTTGCGGCTTGTTTGCTGGCTTGATACTTCCTCGAGGCTCTCACCTACAAGGGGCATTGGCCAAGAAGCCGGCGGTTAATGAAGTCAATACCTTAAGATTATCCAGGCTAGGGAAATAGGATTACTTTGTTTTGACTTGGAGGGATTAATTTGGCACGATGTGAAAAAGGTGAAAGAAAAGAAATAATAGAATTTCTTTAATAACTGAGGTGTGATCATTATATAATATTCTTCTGAAGGCTAGGTCATTACAGTGTAATAGGTAAATACTAAATGTTAGATTGGCTAGTAAAAATTGAGAGCTGATAAATGGCTTAGCAAGGTAATCTTCTTGTGTCACATAGGAATTCGCAGAGGGTCCCGCATACGTGCACGTCGCTTAGTCCTAATGAATCAGCCCCAATGGACAAAATATTTGAAGTATAGTAAGTCAAGCTCCTAGTTTTTTTATTAAAATTTCTAAACAAACTTTTCTTTGATTATAACTAACGGTGGCATGTGAGAAGAAAGTGGCCGATATTTTCAGGTTTACAGCTTGAGCACAGAGGGATTGGCAAAAGACCTATTTATGTAAAAATTAAGAGGTGGTACACGGCAATTGACATTATCTTGTGATGGAGATTTCGAATTTATGCGGCGCACACCATTTATTATTCCATGCGAAGTGCAGGTGCGAGAAGTCTGGATTCGGTATTGTAATTTTTGATGAGTCTTCAAGAAGGAAAAGTTTTCTGGACCTCGCTGCTGTTACATAAGCTGTAAGTGGCATGATTGGCACAATCGAAAGATCAAGGGATACTCGCACGAGTAAGTCAGCCATCTCATTTATAAGTACACTACGATGGCCTGGTACCCATATCATTGGCACTAGACGAATGTTTGCTGGTACTAATGATTTAAAAGTTTCTAGTACTGCTGATGCTGACGACGATGATACAAATGAAAACACGGAATACGAGTCGCACCCTATCACAGCTGTCGAATGAGTCGCAGGGAGACTACGAAGAGCTAGTATAACGGCCGTAATTTCATTTTAAATATTGCTGTATAATTTGCCCGGCGTAATGAAAAGGACTAGAAAAATGAGAGAGAAAAAAATACCCACACCTTCTTTCTCACCACTCATCCGCTGCAATGACTATATTAGTACCTAATTAAGACAGGTCTTGTTCTAATGAGCCAGTGAAATATTTAGAGGGCGAGTGTTTAGCATTCGTTGGGAAGATATCGTCAAATTCTTTTTGCACTTGGCCGATTGGTTTGTCAGATGGAGTTAGTGTGAGGCACCAATTACCAGCGCGTTGGGTGTAGCACAATTATTTCGGCGCGTAGCCAGTTCCCGACCCGTCATCTAACGAAGCTGATCGGTTCCACGAAGGCGAACGTGGAGGACCCGAGCGCGGGAAAGGAAGGAGACTCCTTCGTTCCCACGGTTCACAAGCCGAGCAGTCAAGGTCACCCCCGTTCGGGATTAGAAAGGGAAAGCTTACTCGGAAGAGCGTCTGGCAAGAAGCAGGTCAGGCGCCACCTTCTGAGTTTAAGCCATTGTGAGCATGCACGTGTGCTATTGAGAATGACGCGGGGACGCGACCACTTGGCTGACCGAGACATAGTGGCGGCAGGGAGACGAGCATAACCTCCCCCGCTGTACGTCATATCCGAGTGCTGTTAGGATGTCGGGGTGCCTCGCTGTCGCATGCGCACCTGGTAAGCGCACGGAGCCCAACGGTGTACTCACCGCTCTCAAGTGCGCTTCTATGAAGCAACATTTATTATTATTACGTTAAGTTTTATTGGCGCAAGGGCATCTAAGGCCAAAGAGCGCCAGTACAAGTGTTGTTTCATTTCGGTTATTAGTTTAAAAATTAAAACAAATGAATAAAAGTTGATTAAAAATTAAAACAAATAACTACGAGTCATTTAAAACACTGTGCATTTGAAAGGAATGTAACTTTGCTAAAACCATTTCGTTGGCTTAAGTCTGTGATGATAAATTAGTCTGCAAGGCCCAAGACCTTTGCAGCTGAAGTCCTTGCCTGGGCAAGAACTGCAAAGGCTCAGACATACTTTTTAGGCACCAGGTGGTACCTCACACTTGAGGCGCAGCCTGGTGGCTAGGATGGAATAATATAATTGTTAAAAATTTGACTTTCCCAAGATAATGAAGAAGTCTCTTAAGGTCAACCACTGCATCAAGTGATAAAAACAGCGCTGGATGAAGTGGGATATGATATCGATAGAGCTCCCTGAAATGGGTCAGTCGTGCACAGGACATTGTATGAGGACATGCACAACGGTTAGACTCTCTCCACAGTGTATGCATGTAGGTGGATCAGTGTCTGTCAAAAGGTGTTTATGTGTAGCATAAGTGTGGCCTATTCTGAGCCGTGTTAGAGTGACTTCGGCGAACCTGTTGAGTTTTGGGGGGATAACTTTTCTCAGCTGGGGTTTGACAACGTGGAGTTTGTTGTCGACTTCTCTGTCCCATTCAGCTTGCCAGTGGTTGCGTAGACCTCTACGTACAACAGGTTTTAGATCTACACCCGAAACAGAGGTTATATCTATGGTTTGCCGACCAGCGGCTTCTCCTGCATTCTTGTCCACTATTTCATTGCCCGCAATTGCAGAATGACCTGGAACCCGGCAAATAACAATAGAAAGTTTTAGGTTGTAGGCTGCATAAATTTCGTTAAGGAGCTTATTGAAAGTAGGGTTCTTGCTGTACTTGCCACAAGACAGGGCCCTGACAACACTTAAAAAATCTGTGTACACTATAGACTTTTGTATCTTGTGTTGTTTAATGTGTTGTATAATAAGCAGGATACCATAGGCTTCCGCTGTGAAAATGCTGGTATGTGTATGCATGGTTCTGGTGTCCGAGAACTTTTGTCCATAGGCTGCACAAGATACAGATGTTTGAGACTTTGAGCCATCAGAGAAGAACGCGGTTGAACGATATTTGTGTTCAAGGGCCAAGAAATGTTGCTCAATAAGTGCACTTGGACAATTTTCCTTTATGATGTCTTTGAAAGACGAGTCACAAGTGACTGGACATCGCTGCCAGGGAGGGATGTGTTCGACATGGTCACTTTCCTCCAAGTCATTGAAAAAAATTGCAAGTTTTTCTACTGCAGGTCTTATTGCCAATGGAAATGGTGGGGCAATAGAAGGACGGTTTAGGTATAAAGGGGTAGTAGACACATCGTTCATAAGTGTTTTACATGGGTGCTGCTTCAGAGACATGATCTTAACTGCATAGTTGACTCCTAGATACGTGCGCTGATAGTCTAGTGGCCACTGATCTGACTCTGCATAAAGGCTTTGAATAGGGCTGGTACGGAAGGCACCAAGTGCCAGCCGGATACCTAGGTGGTATACAGGATCCAACATTTTCAGTGCTGTCCTTGAAGCTGACTGATATACTATGCATTCATAGTCTATGCGTGACAGAACCAGGCTTCGAAACAGAGATATGAGACAGTCCCTGTCTGTCCGCCACGACTGATACGATAAAATCTTTAACAGGTTCATGGTCTTGAGACATTTTAACTTCAGCTGTTTTATGTGCTGGATGAAGGTGAGTGTTACAAGCTGCCACTCTAACGTCGCCAGCGCGAAGTCGGCGACGGGAATGACAGCAGGTTGGTTCGTTCCGTACGCAAGCAGAGACAATGAAGAGATCAGAGACGTGAGAAAACAAAACAAACTTTACTCTAGTGATATTGCAGCACTTGGGATCTAATACAACACTTCAATACAGCTAACAAATTACATCAACATTTGATACAAATACATATAAAAACAATAAATCAGCTTACGCGAGAGAACTATTACAAACTACACAAACTAGCACAACAGAACTACAGAGGAGAAAGTTCGAAGATATAAACAGGTGAAGGCATACGTGTGATGACCGGCAGCGTTGTGTCCCCGACGATCGGATGCGAGAGGTCGAAGAGAGTTCTGGCATGACTGCGATGTCGGCGGTGTTGCAACGCTGGTGGCTCCGGGAGGCTAGTGCTTGCAGGTGACTTCGAGCAGGTTGAGCTAACTCGAGGCGAAGTCCCGATGTCTACGTTGCAGACGTTAATATCGCGTCACAACTAGACGAACGGCTAAGTTTAGGTGGCCAGCCGATACAGAGCCACACTAAAAACTTCTAGAAGAGATGCTTGTTGATCTGTTTCTACACCATCTTGGTCAGCGACTAGTCTGCCTAGCAGGGCAAAATCCTGCGCTTAAATCCCCCTCGTGTCTCCTCGCTCTCTTCCTTGGAGACAAGAGACCTCTACCTGGGTCCAATCATGCGCGTTTAATTGAGGGGAAACTCCGCCCCAAAAATATTTTGACCCCACCCCTCTTTAATAGGGAGAGGGCCCGCAACTAGCGAGAGTGACAACCTGTCGGGTTGTTGTCATACGGCTTGGCCACCAGAGCGTTTCCCACGCTTTTCTCCGTGGAAACGGTCAACCACTTAGCTCTCACCGGGCGTCTTGTAGTCTAATCCTTGTACGGGGTATACCGCGGCCTTCTACGACCTTGCAGACGCCGTCACAGTTACAAAAGGATTAACCGTCGGCGGCGACGTTCTAAGGTGAGCACCCCATTTTGCACTTATCAGTTCCCTTTCATGTGCCGCCGTTTCTCACGGTCAGTCGGGAGTACGGCGCCCGTTAATTGCCGTGACGCGGTGTCGCCGAAAATAGCCGTCCGTGACATTGCCCCCCACTTTCAGAATGTTATTCATAACATTTGTTCGCACGGAGGGGAATTTTTTCGACAACAAGGAACAAAACACCACCAACAAGGGAGACATGTGGGCTGTCCCTCTCATACACAACATCATTAGGCAGAGTGCATCAAAGTAACAACAAAAGAAAAACAACCAATTGTTAGAGTACCAGCCTCAGTTATACGCAACAATATCAATGCGCCATACAAACAACAAGAAGAAATAGCCGTGTACGGCAGCCATCAATACAGCATACACTGCACGAATGTACACTACGAAACAAAATGGAACCGTTGCGCTCCTCTACTGTAGTGCAATCCTTCAATGTGCATTACAACAAGTAAAAACAACCAATGCACCAAGCAAAAAGAAAATAACTCAAAATACGCTTCTTATACAATGAAATACGCACCTAAAAACAAAAAAAAAACAACCGACGAAAGGGAAAAAAAACAACATGCTCATAGACCTCAATTCTCAATGCGCGCAACGACAACTGTACCGGGTCACGCCAATCTTAATCAATTTACAAAATCATTCGGTTTATGCTAACATCTTCCTCCTTAAATGCCAATTCACGCCATATCCACATGACAGTGAAGGCATGCGACATAACACTAAACCTATGAACACTAGAAAAATAACACATTTTCTTGGTTTTTACCTTTATGCAAATTTTCGCACAATGATTCAATTACTTCGATGCTATTTTTCAGCCTTTGGTTCGGCGATTTCCCTTTTAAAAAAATTACACCGCATCACGTAACTTCCAAAATTTAAAAGAGTTGAATACACATCTTGGCGTACAACTGAGTAACAATATTTACCACGCCTGTGCAAAAGTTACTAGAACTGACCGTTCCCCCTTTCTCAACTAGATTCTTTTGAATCGCACACGATGAGGTCACGGTCTCGGCGGTTTTCCATCAGGCCTGAGGCTACTAAACACACGAACGTTAGGCTGTGTTTTGCCGTCACGCCTCATTCTGCACTTCGGCCGGCTTTCTTCGGTAATGTGAAAGGGGTACGAGAAGCAGGGGGGAAGCCTGTGCCATTTTTCTTTTGTGTTCTCCCCTATGCGGTATTTAGCCACTCTGCCCTTTCGACTCTGACCCTTCGGCAAAGGCCGCTTTCCCGAATTTGTCGAACTGAACCACACGCTGCGTTGGGGTGGCGTACCTCGTTTCCTCCCTCTACACCTTGCTCGCCGCTTGTGCTTCCCTGAACGCCACCATTGACGTTCCTTGAAACGGACTAATGGCCTACCCTCTCGTCTTTCTTGCGACTGAGTGGGGCCTGACCTAGGCTTGCGCAGCGCAGTGCGCTTCCGCTTCTTTCGTTTCCGGCGATGTTTGCTTGCCCCCTTTCTCTCGATGCCATCATCAAGTCGCGTCGGGAACTGAGAAGTCGGGAAGCTCGTTGGAGCTTGTGTTACATTTTGCCCCACGCTCAAACATTTTGAACTTGGTGTCACGACGGACTGCCGGGCCAAATTATCTTTGTTATTGCTGATGAAACCATTAACTGGGCCCTCTCCGATGGCATCGCTGCACTCCTGAAGCGTCGCGTTCTCGCTGTGTTTAGCCACTGTGCTAACCCTATCTGCATGTGACGATCTCGAGACGTCCTCTCGAGGCATGAGGATGGTTTCCAGCTTCTTACTGGGTCCATTGGGGCTGCTGGCACACACCTCATCCTCGCTAGGACCGTTTTTTGATACTGTCTCTACCTCGAGACCGGCCAAGGCCTCGTTCTCTACATCATTTATATGGATGCATTCGAGAATATGCGGGCCCTTTTCTAGCGCGATTTCTGGTTCTGGCGTTTCATGACGCGCTTCAATGTCCAACGCTTTCCGACGCGCCTTGCTTTCAGACTCTTGTCTTTCTGCTTCGCGCTCTCTTTCAGACTCTTGTCTGAGCTGCTCTCCTTTTGTCCAGACAGAAGTTCCGGATATCCGGAACATCTCTGCCTTAACTACCTCGTTGTTCGCGTTCTGCTGACTGAGTCGCGCAACAGCTTCATTTGCCTCGCAAGGCAGAACCGTGAGTAGCCCTTGACACCATGTGTCTCGCTCAAATGACAGTTTCTCGCCGGCATCGCCGTGCTCACTGCTGGATCGGCTAACCCTGCTACCCTCACTGAGGCGAATCTTTAATTGCAGTAACTGCACTTCCCGTTCTCCGGCTTCCCTTGCCGCTTCCCTTGCCGCTTCTCGTTCTTTTGCCCTTTCTTTGCGTTCTCTCTCCGTTTCTTTTTGCTCCCGGGCCAGTGCCCGCTCTTCTCTGGCTAACGCCTGCGCCTGTTCCTGCTGCTCCATAACCCATTGTCTCAGTTCGGCGCCCTCAAGGCCTAACTGTTTACCGTACGCGATCCACTTTTCAAAATTTATACACTCCATACTGCAACTGTCACTATAATGCCACTATAAAACCAGCGCAATCTTATGCAGGCTACAACCGATTCAACTGTGCGGCTCTATCACCCCGCTGTCCGCACGGTTCTCGTTCACCCCTCACTGTCTTACTCTTGTACGGAACGTCCTGTCTCGCGGACGCCAGTTTTGTTACAAGCTGCCACTCTAGCGTCGCCAGCGCGAAGTCGGTGACGGGAATGACAGCAGGTTGGTTCGTTCCGTACGCAAGCAGAGACAATGAAGAGATCAGAGACGTGAGAAAACAAAACAAACTTTACTCTAGTGATATTGCAGCACTTGGGATCTAATACAACACTTCAATACAGCTAACAAATTACATCAACATTTGATACAAATACATATAAAAACAATAAATCAGCTTACGCGAGAGAACTATTACAAACTACACAAACTAGCACAACAGAACTACAGAGGAGAAAGTTCGAAGATATAAACAGGTGAAGGCATACGTGTGATGACCGGCAGCGTTGTGTCCCCGACGATCGGATGCGAGAGGTCGAAGAGAGTTCTGGCACGACTGCGATGTCGGCGGTGTTGCAACGCTGGTGGCTCCGGGAGGCTAGTGCTTGCAGGTGACTTCGAGCAGGTTGAGCTAACTCGAGGCGAAGTCCCGATGTCTACGTTGCAGACGTTAATATCGCGTCACAACTAGACGAACGGCTAAGTTTAGGTGGCCAGCCGATACAGAGCCACACTAAAAACTTCTAGAAGAGATGCTTGTTGATCTGTTTCTACACCATCTTGGTCAGCGACTAGTCTGCCTAGCAGGGCAAAATCCTGCGCTTAAATCCCCCTCGTGTCTCCTCGCTCTCTTCCTTGTGGACAAGAGACCTCTACCTGGGTCCAATCATGCGCGTTTAATTGAGGGGAAACTCCGCCCCAAAAATATTTTGACCCCACCCCTTTTTAATAGGGAGAGGGCCCGCAACTAGCGAGAGTGACAACCTGTCGGGTTGTTGTCATACGGCTTGGCCACCAGAGCGTTTCCCACGCTTTTCTCCGTGGGAACGGTCAACCACTTAGCTCTCACCGGGCGTCTTGTAGTCTAATCCTTGTACGGAGTATACCGCGGCCTTCTACGACCTTGCAGACGCCGCCACAGTTAATAAAGGATTAACCGTGGGCGGCGACGTTCTAAGGAGAGCACCCCATTTTGCACTTATCAGTTCCCTTTCATGTGCCGCCGTTTCTCACGGTCAGTCGGGGAGTACGGCGCCCGTTAATTGCCGTGACGCGGTGTCGCCGAAAATAGCCGTCCGTGACAGTGAGTTTGGAATAAAAAATTACACCGAGGAATTTTTGTTCTTTCGCGATGACTATGTTTTCTCCATTCAATAGTATGTATGGGTCAGGATGCACACCTCGTCGTCTCGAGAACAGCACACTAGTAGTCTTGTCAGTGTTAAACTGAAAACCATTCTCGTCAGCCCATTTTGCAAGTCGGTTAACACCTAACTGTACATGGCGTTCGCATACAGTCAAGTTATACGATTTGAAACTAATTTGAATGTCGTCCACGTATACAGAGTATGATATCGCAGGTGGAATAACAAAGTGAAGAGAGTTCATTTTAACTATAAATAGTGTGCAGCTTAATACTCCTCCCTGCGGCACTCTATTTTCTTGAAGAAATGTGCGCGATAACACATTACCTATTGTTACACGGAACTTCCTTTCAGACAGGTAATCTTTTAAGGTGGTAATCAACCTGCCACATATTCCAAAAGACAGTAGATCTTGCAAGATTCCATATCGCCAGGCAGTATCGTATGCCTTCTCAAGATCGGAGAAAACAGACAGACAGTATTGATTGTGTACAAACGCGTCACGTATATACGACTCTAGGAGGACAAGATTGTCGGTTGGGGATCTAGCTGTACGGAAACCAGACTGGCACGGGTCTAATATGCCGTTGTATTCCAAGTAATAGACCAAGCGGCAGTTAATCATTTTTCAAACACTTTGAGTAGGCAGCTTGTGAGGGTGATAGGCCTGTAACTATTTACCGAAGAGGGATCTTTGCCCTGTTTAAAGATTGGTAGTACTATTGCCTCTTTCCAAGCAGAGGGTATTTTGCCGGTATTGAAGATCTTGTTGTAAAGTGCTAAAAGGCAGTTCAGGGTTTCATCAGGGAGATTTCTGATTTCATCAGGGAGATTTCTGAATTGCATAGGTAATTGTATCAGAACCAGGAGCAGAACTTCCACAGGAACCAAGGGCGAGCTTCAGTTCATATAGTGTTAGCGGTTTATTGTATCCGTCTGATACAGCCTTGTTCCGGCACAGATGTACACTTTCAGTTATGCTTTTGTGGCGTAAGAACTTAGTGGTATAGTTTCCTGAGCTTGACATTTTGTTGAAGTGTTCGCCAAGAGCGTTTGCCTGTTCTTCTATTGTATCACCGCTGTCATTCAACAAAGAGAAGGGATTTGGGCCTTGTCCTTTAAGTTTATGCACCCTACTATAAACCTTGCTGACGTCTGTGTAGGAGATTATTGAGGATATATAGCGTACGTGTCCAGCTTTCCCGTTTGACTATACGGCGAACACGCCTGCCATTCGCTTTACAACTTTTAAAGGTTATCAAGTTTTCTGCTGTTGGGTAGCGAGAAAAAACCCTCCATGCTTTGTTTTGCCGTTTTTTAGCAATTTCACACTCCCGATTCCACCATGGCTTTGTGTTAGCCTTATCATTCCTGGA
The DNA here is from genome assembly GCF_043290135.1 of Rhipicephalus microplus. Lineage (NCBI taxonomy): Eukaryota > Metazoa > Arthropoda > Arachnida > Ixodida > Ixodidae > Rhipicephalus > Rhipicephalus microplus. The sequence goes on along the minus strand of NC_134702.1, from coordinate 167,797,886 downwards.
CTGCGGTACGCACTTTTTTGCACAAGTAAGAACACATTCAGAAATATAGTTGGCCATCTCTTCTACTTCCAGATGGTCTACCTCTTCGAGGTGTAGTGTACATAGCTCTCTGTATTTCACCCAGTTTGCAACATGAAAGTTCCACTTTTTGGGATAAGATGGCCGGTCATCCCGTTGTTTTGTTACTAAAAGAGTTGGAAAATGGTCACTTCCAAAAGGAATAATAATAACTTTCCAATCTAAGTAAGGTAGGAGTGACGGTGACCCAATGGCTAAATCTATGCATGAATATGTATTGTGTGTGGTACTGAAGTATGTTGGCTCTGCCTTATTGAGCAGGCAGGCTCCAGATGCGAGAAGAAAGTTTTCTATTGCACGACCTCTCGCATCACATTTGGTATCACCCCATAGCAAACTATGAGTATTAAAATCTCCAATTAACACATATGGTTCTGGAAGCTGATCAATAAGCTTTTCGAACTCTGTTTTATTGAATGGTTTGTGGGTCTGCCGTTTTGGGACAATGACTGTGTGGTGTTGTGAATTTAAAAGACAATATGCCGCCAGACTATCCACGGTGCGTGTGCACTGTGCCAAGCTAATGCGAACTGACAAGTGCTGTGGACTTCATCCTAAGTGCATTATTCAGTTTTGTGCATTACGAGAGTGCTTTACGTCGGAGGACTATTTGAGGGCATTATGTATATTTATTGCTGTGTCTATTTCGCCGAAGGACGCGAAAGTTCGCCTGTTGAGATGGAAGTGATAATCGGCTCACGCATGTGCACGCACCGAGAGTAAGATTATTTTGAGCTATTTTTTTGTTTGTTTTTTATCGCGTTACTGGACATCGAGTATCCAGTAACACTCTTGAGGGGAGAGGAGTTAGTATAAGGCACCAATTACCAGCGTGTTGGGTGTAGCGCAATTAATGCGGCTGATGTAGAGCACGTAGCCAGTTCGCGATCCGTCATCTAACGAAGCTGATCGGTTCCGCGAAGGCGAACGCGGAGGACCCGAGCACGGGAAAGAAAGGAGACTCCTTCGTTCTCACGGTTCACAAGCCGAGCAGTCAAGGTCGCCCCCGTTCGGGATTAGAAGGTGAAAGCTTTCTCGAAAGAGCAAATGGCAAGACGCAGGTCAGGCGCCACTTTCTGAGTTTAAGCCATTGTGGGCATGCACGCGTGCTATTGAGAATGACGCGGGGACGCGACCACTTGGCTGACCGAGACATAGTGGCGGCAGAGAGACGAGCATAACCTCCTCCGCTGTACGTCATTGCCGAGTGCTGTTAGGATGTCGGGGCGCCTCGCTGTCGCATGCACACCTGGTAAGAGCACGGAGCCCAATTGTGTACTCACCGCTCTTTACCCTTTCGGCCTTGGCGGCGTGAATTGACACTACCACACAACATTTCCCCTAGTATCTCGTAAACATAACCAATACAGCTCATTCTTGGGGGCATAGTTCTTCAATGATGCCCACTGCGATTGACACCAATATTGCGGCACGTTTTTGAAGGTAGCAGCCACAAAGAAGAAGAAGCGCGACCAAGACCTTCCGGGAAGCCGAGGCGCGTAAGTGGACGCGGGTAAGCGCCATTTTCGGGACGACGTACCGAAGCTGTTTCAGTTAGTATTAGGCTGAAAAGTAAGACGTTGGTTTGCAATTTGTGTACACCATTGATTGTCAGAATAAAAGAAGCCATTTTTTCTTTTTCCAACCACTGGGCCCAAATTACTTCATTTGATGCGACGTTAATTAATCCAAAAATGCTCGTACCAGTGGCTCCATTTTTTGTATGTGGTCTTCTGAGGTCCTAAGTACAAAAAAAAACGTGCACAAAAAGTGTATCCGACCAAAATAAATAAGCCAGGGCTGAATAGGTTAAGGAAGCTTCTACGAAGCAACATTTAATGAGAGAGCGGATGTTCGGTCTTGGAATCGGGCAGTTGCCTGAGGCTGCAAAAAAGCGTCTCTTCACCGGACTACGGCTCTTCCTTCGCGCTGCCATCGTGCACTCGAGTCCTCGAGGGGACTTATTCCGAACCTCAAATATCTTCCCTCCTTAGCTAGTGTTGAAGCTAATAGAGGAAGAGGAAATTAACTGATGGTATGATCTCGAATATATTAGCATTTAAAGCATCTAGAAGTGTTTGAACAAACATCACTTGGGGTTTATATACACGGGGCCAATACTCATTTTAAAAGATACCAGGCTCGGCAAAGAATACAAACTGTTGCCTTCTTAAAGTGCCTTTGATGCAAAGCTGTGACTTCTTTTTAAAATAAAGCCAGTTTTCTTGTTTCCGCCCTTGGGATCCAAGTTACCGTCCTTCTTTTTCCTGTGCTCTTTTTGAAGACTACGGGCTGCCTCCGTACATTTGGTAGCCATGCACAACAAACCTGGGCTTAGTTGCGAGTCAGACAACCACTGCAGTTCTCGATAAGTTGCGCATCCGATTCCAATGCAGGAGATACTCTTGTCATGCTCATCGCATGTGCCCGCGGACCCACAGACGACGAAAGAGCGTCCTTAAGCCCGAGATCAATAAAGATATGGGAGGCTGATCTGCCAGCGTGCTCTTCATGGCATCCCAATTACACCGACACAGTCGAGCCATTCTACGGCTTCTCCAAGCCATATCTGACACATCGGTTTAAATTTTGAATGCTGGCGCGCACCCATTTTCTAAAAATTATCCAGGCCTGGAGTTTGGTGTTGCGGGGGTACTGATATCTGAAGGTGGAATTTCAGATATAGTCTTTTCGTCCCCTTCACTGCCCGCCTTACGGGTCATCAAACAAACATCTATCCCCTCCTACACTTGAGCCACAGAAACAGCACCTGCAAGAAGGGCTACTGATCATTCGCAACATGGTTTCCTTTCCATGAATTGGAAACGGGAGGCGGATGCCGACGAGAGCAGACGCGACTGCATTGGGCTCCCCAATTTTCTTGTGTTTTCCGGGTGTACCTCCTCAGCATCCGAGAAGGCTTGATACCACTGCTTTCAAGAGGAACCAGTGCATAGTACACTTTTGGAGCCGGGCCAATTTTCACGCCACTATGCTTCTAAGAAGTCTTCCACACAGAAGCGGCTACGCTAAGCTCGCCTTCAAGTAGGGGAAGCGGCCGTTTCAACGCGGAAATGTCGATGGCATCTCTGCAACAGACGGTGCCGACGGCGACCGTCCCGACAGCTGCGGCGACTGCTGTGGCGGCGCAAGAGAACGCGATGAGGAGCACGACATCGATGTGGCCAGTTAATGCCTTCGAAAACAATCGAGACGGAATAGAATACCAAGACGCCGATACACCGGTGCAAAACAGCCAACCAGACTCTCGAACGCCCGCGGAAGCACAAGTACGAAACGCTGCCGGTCACGAGGACAGCTAAAAACGGAGCGAACACTACGTCAAAAGAAAGCCTTGGCGCAAAGCAAGAAAATGAAGGCCAACGTGGGAGAATACGAAGGCAACGCCAGTCAGCCGCAACACTCAAAAGTGACACCCTCCGACAGACGGAAACCGTTCTCGCGGAAACTGCCACCACTACAAAAAAGGACTTTAAAGTGGTGATTCAGCCGCATCAGGGACTGATAATTTTTACAAGCCCACAACTCGATGAAGCCATGATAACAGCCTGCCGGGATCAAGTAAGTGAGGAGAAGTTTCGTCTACGCTTAAAGCCAGGGTCCAGCACACTGTAAACAGAAATAAGCCGAGATGGGAGTAAATGACCTTGTCCTCTAGCGCACGCCCCGATGGGAGTTTTATAAACCCCTCCGTTGGGAGTAAAAAATTTACTCCCCATCCGTAGGGGGTTTTTGCATGGTGCCAGGGGGGTTTTTATTTACATCCATTGGGGAACTTTTTCAGGTCAGTATGGGAGTAAATTTTTTGCATCGACAAAAAAAAATAACGTCAGCAGCCGTACCATGCGCTAGCGTAACTTTAATTACATAACATTTAATGCGCACAACAATGATTACAGTACACAAACATTATCACAATGTTCACGTTATACCACAACACTCGCACTCACCACAGCTTGCCACACGCAGTACACACCTACCATATAGTCACCGGGTATATATAGGCACCACATTTTTACCTCCCATGTCGCCCTGGTGAAAGCCTTTGTTTTTTGCTGTTAATTAGGCAATAAATACGCACGGCGTAAGTATGAACTTGCGGTGGTCTGATGTAAGCACTTCAACACACATGCCTTTTATCCTAAGCCTGCCTAATATTTATTATTTTTTTACTATAGCGAAAAAGTTTCATCAGTTGACGCTCTGTCGTACGGGCTGAATTTGCATTAGCAGTACTGTTTGTGGACCCGTAAAATGCACGGAATCATACACAAAGTGCGCCTGGCCTTGAATGAACACATTAACGAGGCACATTTAGCAGCTCCAGCGATGAACCGAGGTAGACCGCCGCTACCGCGTTCGACGACTAGGCCTCACTCACGAGTACGGCACGGTGATTCGATGAATGACAGCTGGCGGTCACAAAATGCTTGCTGATGTGCAGTTTACGTCTCGTTTTTCCCATGCACAGAAATAGGTGTCCGCTATCCACGCAGTTTAAGCTACGGAGCGATAGACTTAAGCGAATGAGACGGTTCGCAGCCGCTGTTCCCATTGCTCGCATGCATTGCATGTATAGCTCGCAGAGCTCGCCACGGCGGCCGGTGCGCAGTGTGAGCTCGATACCATGCCGGCTTGATACCGACGCCATAGCGAGGCCTTCCTACCGCTTAGATGTTGCAGCCGGTGAAATACCGGTGACACTCCGAGAAGCCACTATCGGCGGAGACGGGGCGAGCGCGTCGCCGGCGCAACTCTCAGACCGGTTGCCGGCCAGCCTGCCGTAGTCGAGCGAAGCCTACTTCGAACCGCTTCGAAGTTTTACGGTGCAATCGCTGACAATCATACTCCGCCTCGTTCGGCGCTCGCCTTGTAGTTAGTCATTGACAGCTGCGGTCGCAAGGCGCAGAAGACTGTTATACGTCCCAGCAGCCTTCATTTTTTTGTGAAACACATTCTTTGCATCGCCGGTAGTCGGTGCTAGCTCGTAGCGCTTGCCGCGGTGGCCGGCGCGCAGTGCGAGTTCGATACGATGCCGGCTTGATACCGACGGCATAGCGAGGCCTTCTTACCACTTAGATGTTACAGCCGGTGAAATACCGGTGACACTCCGAGAAGCCACTATCGGCGGAGACGGGGCGAGCGCGTCGCCGGCGCAACTCTCAGACCGGTTGCCGGCCAGCCTGCCGTAGTCGAGCGAGGCCTACTTCAGACCACTTCGAAGTTTCTGATGGTGAAACTCCAGGAGCAGCCGCTGAAGATCGTAACAGTTTACTTTTGCTACCATTAATTTATTCTTCGAAGTTTTTTGTTACTCGGCCCTTTGAAGCGCGGCATTCACGACGTTTCGTTGAGGAATCGGACCGATGTGCAGCGTGGTTTAACGGTGCAAAATATATTGAAATGTTCCCAGTAAATACCAACCGGTCGTTGCTATTCTTCGCTGCACTTACAATTTCGTTGCCTGTTGACAGATGTTTACATGGTTAGCCACAGAAAGCACATGTGTTTCACACCGACGTGCAAACATATGCCCGTACACACACACACACACACACACACACACACACGTCACGCCCAAAGAGGGTTTTTAAAGCTCCTATAGGGAGTTTGTAACCACGTGACCTGAAACTCCCTGGGGAGTTTACCAAGGTCATGTCGTTCATAAACTCTGTGATTAAGGAGGGGGCGTTTTACGATGACATGTGCCGAGTTCACTCCCTACCAGGGAGTAAATAATTGGGGCAGGGGAGTTTTGTGGGCTCATGTGCTAGAGAAACTCCCATCTCGGCTAACCTTTGCTTACAGTGCATATTTGTGGTGTCGACGCCAGACCAAGCCATGGCGGACCGCATCCGTCGCATAACGGAGCTGAGCGTTCATGGAAAAAAGCATGCAGTCAATCCATACGAGGACACCGGAGAGGGCACTGGCAAAGGTGTAATACACGGCCTACCGCCTCACACACCTGCCGAAATGCTGCTTGCGAACCTACGAACCCGCGCGGAAGGAGTCGAGATCCTGGAAGCACGAATGCTCGGTGATACCAAGACTGCTGTCATTACCTTCTACAGGCCAATGATACAACTATATGCATATTACATGGGTGGTGAGTTGCCGTGTAACAGATATAAGAGCATTATTAAATTCTGTTACAGCACATCACAAACGTTTGCCCACAGCCTGGTCTGCCAGTTTGTCGGAAATGTGGTATGCGAGAAACCCAGGAAAATCACGATTGCCTCCCAACCTGCATCTCTTGTGGGGCAGAACATATAGGAGGAGAAAAGGAGAACAAAAACAAACTGAAACACCAAACACGCTTCGTCGCGTACGCGAGGACATCCAGCAATAATCCTAGGAAAAACCTAGCAATAAGTGCCTCGACCAAGATGGCTCAGCTCAGACTGCTCAGATGATTCGAAGAGCGAAGGCAAAGAATGGCCCTCGCTGCACTAAGAAGTCAAGAAATAACCCAAGAGTCAGTCCCGATCACGACCAGCCAAAAGGCCCAAGGCGACATCACGCTTCCAATCGCGATCAATATCGAGGAGTAGACGGGCAGACGTGAATACTCCCGACCCCAGCAAACATCGCGGAAAACACCGCAGCAAACACCACCTCCAGCAAACACTGCGGAAACCATCGACCATACGAAAGTGGGCTTTGCGGGGATGGCTTCTCCCGGAGCTCCCATAACATCAAATCTTGAGTACCAGAGAGTCTTGGAAGAAAATCGCATGCTCAAACAAACGCTAGACGAAATCAAACAGGAAATTGTTAGGACTGATAAACTAATGGCTCAAGTAGAGCAACCGAAAGCAAAAGGCGCGGAAGCAAATCTTGCTTCTAAAAATTCAACAGAAGCGATGCTACAGCAAATGATGCAGCAAATGCAGGCTATGCAATCTTTTCAAAAGCAGTTGCATAACAATTTTCAAAATATAAAAAACAAGTCGATGAGCTTGCCACTAATCAAAGAAAGTGCCACCATATCCACGGAGTGCATGATGATGGCTCGGCGAAGCTCCGGAGGTAAACCTGGTAAACTATGAATCCTCCGTACATTTTGCCCACTTAATTTTAGTACAATGCTCCCTCTAGCATACGTCGCCGCACTAAATCAAACGATTGCCTTCCACCAATGACACGTGCTATATGTGACATCAGTCCTATTTTATAAAAGCTCGCATCTTTTATCATCAACTACAAGTCTTACCGTCTAATTTATAACATTTTGGATCTTTTCATCGTAAGCTACAAGTACTGCCATCTAGTGAACACTGCAAGAACTAAAGGAGAGATGGATATATACAGGAGACGGTACCAACATCTAGTGAACACTGCAAGAACTAAACAAGAGGTAGCCACATACAGGGGACGCACAGCCCACGCCTTAGGGAGCTTCGCTTCTAAAACAACTGAATAGTAAGCGTGCCGCAGGTAGTCCAAGCACACTCACTCTTCGCTAAGCCAAACAAGGTGTCTCTGACTCTATAGATGTGGGGAGTGATACAAGCCATGGCCAGTAATCATGCAAAAACAAATGACACCGTTGATTTTGGCAACAAAATCGTCGCACTTTCCAAAATAAAGCGGCTGCCCTACAGTGCTAAATCGACACGGCGATTCTTAAACCAGACGTTATATGCCTACAAAAAATTGGCAAGGGAATTAATAAATTGCATGACTACTATACGCACTACAATTCGAATTACCCGGAAATTGCGACGCTGGTGAACAAAAAGATTGCGTCGAACGTTAGCTACGCCCCTATCGCCGTCACACACAAAACCATAGAGCGAAACTCCTTCAAACGAAGCGTCACACACAAAACCATATAGCGAAACTTCTTCAAACAAAGTGAGGATGGACCAAAACTCTCATAGTTATTATATATAGCCCACCTAAGGAAAGAGGTGCTGATTTCGCGCCTATAATTACCCACGGCATAGGACACCTGGAGAGGAAAGACAGACTTATCCTCGTGGGCGACTTTAATGCCACACACTCCAACTGGGGCTACAAAAGAGATCATCTCTTTTGTAGCCCCAGTTTTGTAGCCCCATCTAAAAGAAAATTACTTGTTCATGCCATAGAAAATGCAGGCCTACAACTGAAAACGCTGCCGTCCACTTCTACTAGGACAGGGAATAGCGTAAGTGGCGATACGTGCCCGGACCTTGCCTTCTCGCTGATTTTTCGAGGCGGGCGCTGGCAAAACTTAGAGGAAAACTTGAAAAGTAACCATTTTATTCTAAGCTTCTCCACTCAAATTCAAACGCAGACTTGGCTACACGTTTAAAACAACTGGCCAATATATCGCAAGTACCCGTTCCCTTCAACCATGCCAGAAAACGTGGAAGAATGGACACTGGGCCTTGAAGAGGCCTATGAAGCCTCTACCCAGAAAAATTATATTAACTACGGAAAATCTGCTGGTCAACTCGCATTTTCTACATTTTTTATACTGTAGGCGGGGATTCACCAAAAGATGGAAGCAGCGAAGGCTGAAAAGGAAATTAGGAATAAGGATTGAAGAACTCTCAGACTAGGTTAATGCATACGCGCGTAAACTGCAAGCGGTAAAGTGGGCCCAGTTTACTGACTCTTTAAGGGTAACCCTATCGACATAGAAAACAGGGGCCATAGAAAGAAGTATGCTCGATCCAGAAAATACAAAAACTGCAACTACGCGATCCATCAGAAGACTAAGGGGCACGTACCAAGGCGACAACGCCAAATTGCTGCAATATCTTAAGGAGCGATACATCGGAACAAAAAATTCGCAGTATGGAACACGCGCTTACGTAGGCATAGAAAATGACACGCTAGACGCCTTTGTAAGTAAAGCAGTGCTTTTTGCGGCCACAAAAGCATTTAAGAAAATTTCAGCACCCGGAAAAGATGGCATAACCAATTCCATGCTACACAATCTAAACGACAAGCAGCTTGTACGCTTATTCAAATGCTTCAACGAGCAGATTTGAAAGACTGAGCACCTTCCAAAACAGTGGAAAGATGCCACCATTATACTTATTGCGAAAGCCGGCAAATCTCACAGTCTGCAGAACTTCCGTCTTATATCCCTCACATCCTGCGTAGGGAAACTCTTTGAAAAAGTCATTCACACGAGGCTCAAGGATTACGTAGAAGATCGTAGTCTGCTATCGGACATGTATGGCTTTAGTAGATAGCTATCCACTCAGAACATATTTCTTCGACCTAAAGGCACACTCCAGCGATTCTTCGAAGTGAGTGATTCTCAATGAAATTCACTGGGTCCGTTTATTTGCCCGTTTGCGCCATTGATCCCAAATTACAGGCTTGAGAGTTCCGCTTATTTTTAAATAAATTTTATAGGTTGCCTAGAAACACTCCCCTCGCTTGCCAGAATTAATGGGAACATTGTGTGTGTGACGTTTAGTTACTGTGTACAAGAATGGTGCAGTGGAACGAACGAGGCGGCTGCGCCGCATATCGGCTAATTCTCCGGCGGGTGACAGTAGCGGTGGCGCTGTAGTCTCATGGTACTGAAGATCTCAAGAGCACCTGCATTAGAAGCACACGCGCGGTTGGCTGCGAAAGTGTTATTGCTCGTTTATAGCGTGTTCAATACGTTTCAGAGCCTTTATCAGTGAATGCATACACTCTAAAAAAAGGGGGGGGGGTGCGAAAATGGAGAAAGGAGCTCGTTCCTCCTTCGGCGCAGCGAGTTCCTTCCTTTCGGGTGCTTCACCCGTCCGGTTCTCTCGCGGCAAGGACAAAACGAGCAACGTTCCTTCTTCAGTGTTCAAGTTTCTCCTCAATCATGGTGGTCTTGCGTGAGCGCATGCGCACGCTGAGCCTAGCCGGCCGTGGCCAGTCGCGAGCGATTGCTTTTAGCTGAGATTGATGCAAGCAATGCGGAGTTACGTTTTTTATTTGTTTTATTGGTTTAGAGTAAAAGCCCCTCTTTCTTTATCGCCAGGCACTCGCACGATGTTCCGCACACTTCCATGTGTCTCTCGTGTTGTTTCGCGTCTCTCATAATCATATGGTGGTTTTGGGACGTTAAACCCGACATATCAATCAATCTCGTGTTGTTTCATACTACCAATTTGTAACGAATACAAGGAGCTCTACTTCCCAAGCAGTCTTGCTTTAACGATTACCTTAGACTGTACACAAATAATGAATTTTTCCGGTGTCGACATACTTGGTAAGCCCACGCATTTTTAGTTTTTCATGGCACCAACAGCACTCATGAATTCAACGAGGCGCTTAACAAAGCATCACACTTAATTTTTGCAGCATTCAGGAAACCTGATACCAATGTACAGTCCATTTGTGAAAGCACGATCATATACAATTGATAGAGTTATACGTGCCACCACTGCCATATGGATGTTCTTTGCGGTTTAGCCCTATTCGAATACGGCCGCCGTGGCCGGAAGTCGAACCTCTGTCTTCCAGCATAGTCACACGACACCCAATAAGGCTATGCTACCACGACAGGTGAAAGCACAATGGGGAACTAGCGAAACTGCCACGAGTGCATCATCAGTGTGGAACGTAGTCATGTTGTTACATTACACGTATCTCATGATTACCATGTTTGCACCAGTCACATACCTTTGTCATTCATTCACGTACTGTAATACCAAGTTTGGTATATAAGAAGCTAGCGAAATGGCCGCGAGCGCATCACGAGCGTGACAGAGCGAATCACGAGCGTGATCACGAACAGAGCGCATCACGAGCGTGACAGAGAGAGAGAGTTCAGTGGTAGAGCATCGAACGCGTTACTCGAAGGTCGTAGGTTTGATTCCTGCTCACGGCAAGTTATTTTTTCACCCACATTTCTTTCTTTTTATTTACATTACATTGGTTCTAATAACTTCCCCTATACATTCCTTGGCACTATTGTCTGTTAGATCTCATTATCATTGCGTCGAAACACGGAAAAAATAGCCCTTAGGTATACACTTCTTTCCCTTAAATATATATATATATATATATATATATATATATATATATATATATATATATATATATATATATATATATATATATATATTTATATATATATATATATATATTTATATATATATATATATATATATATATATATATATATATAGTGGGAGTAATAATTCAATGGGCCAGTTAGTCTTCGTGAAGGTATGAGATATGGCACAACGGGAGCATTGTCAACAAGGATAAATATATTTATTTCCCAACAGTTTCCAGTTTCGGGAGGGGTCCTCCCTTCATCAGCGGATGAGTTATACTGACATGAGCTTCCAAACTTCGTTGCTGCCGCTTCCCTCTCGCCTTGAAAAATGTTTGCGAGAGTGAGAGGGAACTAGAAAAAGAAAAAAAAGGAGAAAAAAGACGAAAAAGAAAAAGAAAGAAAAGAAAGAAAGTAAAAAAGAGGAAGAACCACTGTCAACACTGAGAGCGAAGCCAACTGTCCGTCTACATCCACATACGGTTCATATCACGTGCTGTTCAGTTCTTGACGTGTGTTGGGCCACCCAAGATTGTCGCCACGGTGCCGGGAGGGTCCGTGACAGCGTGCATAAAGAAAGGGGTTTTCCGTAATGGGTCGGTCGGCGGGCGGCGTGCGTAAAGGAAGGAATTCCCGTTAATGGGTCGGTCGGCTATTTACCTTTAATCTTCGTCCGTTTCCCTTCAATGGTCATCAAGTGGTAGGCGAACATAAACACTTTGTATGTGCATGTGGAAAAAAAAAAGAAAAGAAAGGACAGTGTACACGTACGAGTCAGTCAGAAAAAGGCATGGTCTCCAGCTATCAATCTTTGTCACCAATTTTCTCCTGGCCTACTTCTCGGAGGCAGTTGAGTTTTCCGGGGTCCTCGTTGATGCCGGCTACTACTGTATGAAATTTTAAAATAAAATATGCCTCATGCTGTTCGCACTCGCGTCTGTTTGAGAAACCGGACTGCAAAAGAGTTACGCTGATATTTTCAAAACTGTGGTTTGGCAGGCGCAGATGCCTAGATAAAGGTAGCTTCGGCAGTGAAGTGGCGTGGTACCGGTGATTATTGAACCGCAGCCGAAATGGCGTGTCTGTTTGGCCGATATATTCTTGTCCACAGATCTTGCAATGTAGCATGTATATTACGTTACTGGAGTCACAATTAAGGCTTTCAGTTATGCAGAATTTGAAATCCGAGAAGTTCACTTTGGATTCACGTGTTGTGACCATCTGTGGGCATACCTTGCATCGAGCTTTTCCGCAGGGATGGCACCCTGATTGAAATTCGGGGGTGTTTGTTTTTGCTCTGACAAGAATGTTCTTAAGATTTTTATCCCGGTGGTACACCACGTGAGGTGGCTTCGCGAAAATAGAAGTTAGTCGTTTGCTTTGCCTGATTATGTTGAAATGGCGGGAAAGTATGTTGTTGATTCGTGGCGCTGATGAGGAGTAAATTAGTACAAGGTTCGTTTGGGAAGTCGTTTTAGATACTCTGTTTGGTTCCTTAATTATATCATTCCTGTTCACGTTGCGAGCACGTAGTATGGCATTGTCAATAATGTCTTCCGGATAATTTTGTTTCAATAAGGAATACTTTAGGTGTTCCGCGTGTCTGTCAAATTCCCGCATATCGGTGCATATTCTTCGGTACCGGTAGGCCTGAGAATATGGAATACCCGTTTTGCAATGCTTTGGGTGGCTGCTGTTGAAATGTAGGTACATTTGACGGTCTGTAGGCTTTTTGTAAAGGTTTGTTGACAAGCGGTCATTTTAGTCCGTGACAGTGACGTCCAAAAAGTTAATGCTAGTTTTGGAAATTTTGTGCGTGAATTTTATTGACGGGTGGCATTTGTTAAAATCCTCTATGAAGCGGAAAAGACTTCCCTCATCATGATTCCATATCATAAAAATATCGTCTAAGTATCTTAGACGATATTAGACGATATTAGAAGATACTTAGACGATATTTTTATGATATGGAACCATGATGAGGGAAGTCTTTTCCGCTTGTCAACAAACCTTTACAAAAAGCCTACAGACCATCAATTGTACCTACATTTCAACAGCAGCCACCCAAAGCATTGCAAAACGGGTATTCCATATTCTCAGGCCTACCGGTACCGAAGAATATGCACCGATATGCGGGAATTCGACAGACACGCGGAACACCTAAAGCATTCCTTATTGAAACAAAATTATCCGGAAGACATTATTGACGATGCCATACTAGGTTCTCGGAACGTGAACAGGAATGATATTATTAAGGGACCAAACAGAGTATCTAAAACGACTTCCCAAACGAACCTTGTACTAACTTACTCCTCATCAGCGCCACGAATCAACAACATACTGTCCCGCCATTTCAACATAATCAGGCAAAGCAAACGACTAACTTCTATCTTCGCGAAGCCACCTCACGTGGTGTACCGCCGGGATAAAAATCTGAAGGACATTCTTGTCAGAGCAAAAGCAACCACCCCCAAATTTCAATCAGGGTGCCATCCCTGCGGAAAAGCTCGATGCAAGGTATGCCCACAGATGGTCACAACACGTGAATCCAAAGCGAACTTCTCGGATTTCAAAGTCTGCATAACTGAAAGCCTTAATTGTGACTCCAGTAACGTAATATACATGCTACATTGCAAGATCTGTGGACAAAAATATATCGGCCAAACATACACGCCATTTTGGCTGCGGTTCAATAATCACTGGTACCACGCCACTTCACTGCCGAAGCTACCTTTATCTAGGCATCTGCGCCTGCCAAACCACAGTTTTGAAAATATCAGTGTAACTCTTTTGCAGTCCGGTTTCTCAAACAGACGCGAGTGCGAACAGCATGAGGCATATTTTATTTTCAAATTTCATACAGTAGTGGCCGGCATCAACGAGGACCCCGGAAAACTCAACTGCCTCCGAGAAGTAGGCCAGGAGAAAATTGGTGACAAAGATTGATAGCTGGAGACCATGCCTTTTTCTGACTGACTCGTACGTGTACACTGTCCTTTCTTTTCTTTTTTTTTCCACATGCACATACAAAGTGTTTACGTTCGCCTACCACTTGATGACCATTGAAGGGAAACGGACGAAGATTAAAGGTAAATAGCCGACCGACCCATTAACGGGAATTCCTTCCTTTACGCACGCCGCCCGCCGACCGACCCATTACGGGGAAACCCCCTTCTTTATGCACGCCGTCACGGACCCTCCCGACACCACGGCGACAATCTTGGGTGGCCCAACACACGTCAAGAACTGAACAGCACGTGATATGAACCGTATGTGGATGTAGACGGACAGTTGGCTTCGTTCTCAGTGTTGACAGTGGTTCTTCCTGTTTTTTACTTTCTTTCTTTTCTTTCTTTTTCGTCTTTTTTCTCCCTTTTTTTCTTTTTTCCTTTTTTCCTTTTTTTCCTTTTCCTAGTTCCCTCTCACTTTCGCAAACATTTTTCAAGGCGAGAGGGACGCGGCAGCAACGAAGTTTGGAAGCTCATGTCAGTATAACTCATCCCCTGATGAAGGGAGGACCCCTCCCGAAACTGTTGGGAAATAAATATATTTATCCTTGTTGACAACGCTCCCGTTGTGCCATATCTCATACCTATATATATATATATATATATATATATATATATATATATATATATATATTAAAGAAATTTAGAAGTGTATACTTAAGGGTAAGGGCTCGTTTTTCCGTGTTTTACACAATATCAAGGAGATCTAACAGACAATAATGCCAAGGAAAGTATAGGGGAAGATATTAGTCCGAATTGTAAGGTATATATGAAGAAAAGTGGGTGAAAACATGACTTGCCGTGGGCAGGATCCGAACCTGCGACCTTCGATTGACGCGTTCGATGCTCTACCACTTGAGCTACCACGACGATATATATATATATATATATATATATATATATATATATATATATACATATATATTTCTTGAAAGTCTTCCTGGATTCGGGTCGAGTTATAAGTCACCAGAACAAGCGAACGAGCAAACGAAAAACGATGCTTTATTGCCAACGTTACGGCTGGGGACCAGCCTTCGTCAGGGCATGACGAAGGCTGATCCCCAGCTTTCGTCATGCCCTGACGAAGGCTGGGGATATATATATATATAAAAGGAAAAAAAGTGTATACCAAAGGGATCGCTTTTCCGTGTTTTGAGAATATATTAATGAGATCTAACAGACAATAATGCATATATATATATATATATATATATATATATATATATATATATATATATATATATATATATATATATATATATATCACAGGGCCAGTTTGTTTTCGTGAAGATAGGGGATATAACGCAGCAGTCGCCTTGTCAGCAAACATAACTATAGATATTTCCCAACAGCTATGTATATATATATATATATATATATATATATATATATATATATATATATATATATATATATATATATGTATGTATATATTGTCACCACCGAATTGACAACATCCATGCAATCGCCCCTTAAAACAGCCAGTATTTTCGCGCGGTGCATTTCTCGTTCGACTATGTTGTTAGACTTGAACTAGCTTTGAGACTTCATACTGTCGAAAACGTGAAATTTACAGTGCGCATTTGTATAAAAACACGCTATATTCAGCTTCTCCAACTGTAAACGTTCGACGCAGTGCTACCCGATAATTTCGTTTTTTTAGGGGGAGGGGAGGGTCCAGCAGGAAGACTAACTTTGGCAATTGGTGGTCGCTGTGAATGCGTGTAAATATTTTAGTATACCCTGAAAAGTTAAATGACGAAAAAAAAAATATGATGATGTAGGGGGTTCAGATTCCCTTCCTCTCCCCTCTTTATTTACGGCCTTTTTCTGCGTGTGTTTCATACGACATTTCTTTTATTTCAGAGCTTTCTGAGCACAGCTAACTTCCAATAAATTGGCTCAGCTATGTTGATTATTGTAGATGCCTAACGAACGAAGAAAGAAAGACTAGGAGAAATCAGAATGAGACACGCCCTTGATATAATTTGCCATATTTTACAAGAGCTTTGTGGAGCTCAAATTCAGTAGATTGGTGTTTCATAAGTCAAGGGTTATGACGTCTTGTGTTAGACATGAATGATGTACAGGAAAAAAAAACTGCATCAAAAAGCGTGCCTGCGGTGCGTGGCTCTTTCAGTACTATTAGACTGCAGTGCCGCCGCCAAGGGCAACGCGGAAGGCGTCAGGCGGTGAGGTGCGGTCACGCCACTCAACACTTCTAGTACACTCTAGTTGAGTTTCGCCTGGCGGAAGTGACGAACTGATCGTGCCATTGCAGCGTGTGCTTGTCTGCTATAGATTGTGTGGGTTTAGCCGGCGCTTCTTTGGTTGAGCGTGCGATTTCTTTTTCCGTGTTGGTGGGCGTGCTATAGGTGCCAAGTGGTTTTGCGTTGTGAGCCACACAGAATTTGCCATATATTCACCATACCAGCGTAAGCGTTTTAGCCTGTCACCGCGGGCGGCGTAGACAGGTAGAGCAAGGTTCAGTTCGGACTAGCACGGTGGGTTGACGTGTTTTTTGAGCGCTCCCGATCGACTGCGCAGAAAAGTGGTTTTGCATGTTTTGAGCTTGCCTTTAAAATTATAAGGGAGGAGTTAAAATTTTTGTAGCACTTATTAAAATATAAAGCTTTTGCGGGGGTCAGTCACCAGGTATTCACTAGTTTGTGCGTGTGCGTGAGTTTGTTTCTTTGTGTGTTTTTTTCTTTTGCCACCCCGTGGGGCAGGTGCACGTACATTGAACACGCAATTTTTGGTAGTAGAGTTTAGACTTTCTCTTTTTCGTCGGGCGGGGATCGAGTTTTGTAATTATCAAGTGAGACAAGTCATAAGGACAATTGGCTCCATAAAGACATGTTTAAAAAGGCTGTAAAGTGTTTAGGATGCGGAGTGAGTTTGAAAATGGACTCCAGTGCAGAAGCAAATAAAAAAGAGGCTGACGCGAAGTGTAGGCAATGTGAGATCGAGGAAAAAATGGAGAAAACGATGGTTGCCCAGAGTGTACTGCTGTTGAGAATCGCCGAGCTGGAGACTGCGTTGGCGACATAGCAAGAAAAAACGAGGGCAATGGGAGAAAGGCTGAAGTCCGCCGAGGAAGCACTAGCCAAGGTGAACAAAGGAGTGGCCGACGGAGAGAACAGTAGGGCACCGGTAACTAGAACGGCGGAGAAGAAAGAGCTAGCAAGTTTGGAAAAAACAGGTTCAGCTGGTTCAATTGTCGCAAGGCCCAGCTTCAGCGAAGTAGTGTTGGGGCTGGGAGGGGACAAAGCAGCCGGCGTCACAGGTGCAAGTAACCCCCAGATGCAGGACGTTCCAGCTGAAAAGTCACAGCATGTGATAATCGCTGGGGTCTCGAATTTAAATCGATGTGCAGAAGCAATCAAAGAATGGGTAAGAGGTAACAAGAGGGTTGCAGTAGGGACGTTCCCAGGATGCAACCTGGAAGCAGTCATGAGGCAAGCGAGCGCAAAACTGAAAACTACAGCTGATAGACGAAACCTCGTGATAACTTCAGGCGGTTTGAACGATGTATTAAATGAAGATACGGCAGGACTAGCGACCACACTGGCGAAAGGGGTCGATCAACATGCGCGCTACTTCTCCTCAGGTACAGATAGTGGTATGCACGATACCGGTGGTACCGGTGCGTGACGGATACCTGCAAAGAACGGTCGTCAACTCAAACCAAGAGATATGGCGGATGAGTCAAGAGAAAGGCTTTGAAGTGGTGGAAATAAACAGAGGTGCACAGGTGTGGTGGTTTTCAACGAGACAGAATTGACCTCAATGAGCAGCTAGGTCATGAGGTGGGTTGGCGACTTGAAGGACGCGCAGTAGCTCTTTGGGGGGCATGCGGGCCCTTCGAGATGCACGGTAGCTAGTAACGAGGAAAACAACCAGGGAGTCTTTTGACAGGTGGTGTGGACAGTTACGATTCCAAAGTCGCACCAGTATCTAAGATAGGTAGAGACCGGGGCAGAAATAGACGTAGCCATGAGCGCCGAGCCAATTCAGATATAGGGTATATTAACATGCAGGGTGGCAGGAACAGGCTGAAGTGGGAAGAGATAGAAGAAGAGTTAAGGGGAAAGAGGCTGATGGTATACGGTTTTGTAGAAACACATCTTACGGACATGTAACAACCTCCTAACAATCTGACACTCCTTGGTTTGGTGTACTTGTGGACGGGAAAAATGGCCAGAGAGGAAAATCAGGCAATGGTAGAGTGTATATCAAAAGACATTGAGGAGTTGGGAGGAGAGTGCGAGATAATTATACTAGGAGATACGAATGCGCACATAAAAGATACAGATGAGTATACCAATCCGACAGGCAAAATGATCATGGATATGTGTGAAAGACATGATTTGATCATTTGCAACAGTACCAAGAACTGTGAAGGGCAAATAACATGTGAGGTAGGAAGGCTGCAGTTGACGATAGATGACGCACTGATGTCACATAGGATGTATGATAAGCTCAGGGGAATGCACATATATGAAGGTGGCTCCAGAAGCCTGGGTAGTGATCACAAACGTATCAAGCTAAGTTTTGAAAGAGCAGTGAAAGGGGGAAGGAGAGAAGCTGAGCAACTACAGGAAAATTTTTATTCAGAAAGGCAAATAAAAATAGCTACCAAACAAAGTGAGAAAGTAATCACTGAGGATAATAAACAGTGTGGACATACACGAATATATTTAGACTGTTTGAGCTAGAGCTTGCTAAGGCACGTGGCAAGTCACGCCAGAAAAGAAGACACAAACTCAAGAGTTGGTGGGATGAAGAAGTTAAAAGAGCCATAGCAAAACGTCAGGAAGCCTCTAGGGAACTTAGACATGCTAAGCAGCGGAGTGAACCGACAGATGATGTTGAAAGAAAATGGGGAATCTTTCTAAGCTGTAAAACGGATGCATCCCTTCTGATCAATGAAAAGATTAGAAGAAAGGGAGCTCAGTGGCTGGCTGAAGTACACAAAAAGGATAGAAAAGCAGCTGAGAAATTTCGGAACCATCTAAACTCCCTAAGAAATGAGACGAGCCAAAAGCAGAGGTTTATAGCTACAACTCAAGGTGCTAGGCTAGAAGGGGACGAAGCTATTTAATATATAAGAACAAGGGTGGCAGAAAATTTTCAACAAAGAATTGCTTTGCGGACCACAATAGACAAGGATGAATCAAGTGGCGCAATCGCCCCCTTTTTACAACAAGAGTGGGAAAGGGCTGAGAGGAGGGTTCCTAGTAATACATCAACAGGCCGAGATGGCATTCCAATTATGCTGATAAAAACATTAGGTCCGAAGTCTAAGCAGGCTTCGAGAGAGGCAGTGAGCAAAATAATAATCGAAGGTGAAGTCCCCGATGGATGGAAACTTAGCAGGATGAGCATGACCTATAAAGAAAAGAAGGACAAAGCTGACATAAATAACTACAGTCCTATAATAGTGACATCAGTGGTCTACAGGCTGGCGATGCAGATTAAAAAACGAAAGACTGCCGGCATGAATAGAGGATGAGGGGGTGCTGAGAGAACTGCAGAATGGGTTTCGGAAACACAGGAGGTTGGAAGACAATCTGTTCTCACTGACGCAGTGTATCAAAATAGCAGAAAAGGAACACAGGCCCCTGCGGCTAGCATTTTTGGATATCAAGGAAGCAACCATAGCGTGGTTCAACAGGACTTGTGGGGAATACTGGACACACTAGGAGTGGAAGATGGAGTAACTAATCTTAAAGGATATCTATAAAGGTAACAAGGCAGATATAAAGTGGAAAAAACAGGTATCTAAGCCTACAGATGTAAAACGTGGGCCTAGGCAGGGGTGTCCTCTGTCACACTTGTTATTCATGATGTACCTACAAGGATTAGAGGCCAAATTAGAGGGAAGTGGACAGGGCTTCAACCTCTCTTTTGTCAAATAAAGAAAACACATTGAACAGGCACTACCATCATTGATGTACGCAGATAATATAGTGCTAATGGCCGACAACGAGGAAAATTTGTAGAGATTGATGGACATCTGCGGTAATGAGGGAGATAAGTTATATTTCTGATTCAGTAAGGAAAAGTCAACAGTCGTGGTTTTTAATGATT
This sequence comes from Rhipicephalus microplus, assembly GCF_043290135.1. Taxonomy (NCBI): domain Eukaryota; kingdom Metazoa; phylum Arthropoda; class Arachnida; order Ixodida; family Ixodidae; genus Rhipicephalus; species Rhipicephalus microplus. Next base: position 167,777,693 of record NC_134702.1, on the reverse strand, counting down.
ATGAAGGTAGTCAGTTTAGAATACAGAAGGTAACGCTAGAGATAACAGATAAATACAAATATCTGGGCGTATGGATAAGCAATGAAGCCGGGTACCTAAGGGAACACGAAATATACGTGACGACGAAAGGTAACAGGAATGCAGCAGTCATGAAAAATAGGGCACTGTGGAATTACAATAGGTATGATGTTGTGAGAGGAATATGGAAAGGTGTCATGGTTCCTGGGCTGACGTTTGGCAATGCGGTCTTGTGCATGAGATCAGAAGTTCAAGCAAGATTAGAAATTAAGCAACGTGGAATAGGTAGGCTTGCTTTAGGAGCTCACGGGAATACACCAAATCAGGGAGTACAAGGTGATATAGGATGGACATCATTTGAGGGCAGGGAAGTTAGCAGCAAGATAAAATTTGAGAAGCGATTGAGAGAAATGGGGGAAGAGCGTTGGACTAGGAAGGTTTTCAGCTACTTGTACATGAAGAATGTCGATACAAAATGGAGGAAGCGAACCAGGAAGTTGACTGGTAAATACTTAGAATAGCACGGGGCAAAACCAAAAGGAATTATCGGTTAAGAAGAAAGTTAAGAAGACGGAGCCTGACATGCGGAAAGTCGGCATGATTAAGATGTCTGCACTAGAGATCTATCGAGCTTTTAAGCAGGAAATTGCCTAGGAAAGGATCTGTTATAATACTCGGAGTAGTTCTCCCCTGTTTGAGGTGAGGACGGGAGAATTGCGAACCAAGACATATCGGGCCAAATACGAAGGGGTAGACACGGTATGCAGTGCGTGTGGAGAGGAAGAGGAAACTGCCGAACACTTGATAATGTTCATTAAAGGGCTTCACCCTATAGTTCAGGATGCTGGCGCAGATGTTTTCAAAGCACTTGGGTTTAGGGACAGGGAGGGCAAAATAGACTTGAAGCGTTTAGAACTAACTAGGAGGAGGTTATCTGATTGGTGGCTAAAGTCAAGGCACGAGTGAAAATAAACCCCTCACTGCAAAGTGCAAGTCCTCACCCACACTATTTAAAGAGAAAAAATCTAGTTTTCGGTTCACAAAGTATTACGGCTTGGTGGCATTATACCACCGCCCAATCTAAAAGGTACAGCCATATCAATCTATCCATCCATCTATCTGGCGGGCATTATGTGCAATCAGGCAGTTTCAGGCAGCGTCAGGTAAATTTTTACGTCACACGTAGAAGCGCACTTGGTTTGGTTCCGGTTTCAGTATTGCGGTTTTCCGGTAATATTTTTTTCAAATTTTCTGAGCATTTATGTTATCGGGCACGTGAGAAGAGTCTCCAAAGAACATAAAAACACCACTATTCAGGCATGGTAAAAAATTGCCGGAGTTCGCCTTTAAGGAGGAGGTCCTACCCAATAGTCCTACGGAAGGGGAGCACATAGTTGTAGCGCTAGACCTGAAAAGTGCTTTTGAAACTATGTCGCACACACTTTTACTCGAAGAACTAGAAAAGGTAGAATGCGGAGAGAAAGAGTACAATTACATACGTTTCTTCCTCAAAGATATGAAAGCCACGATAGGAATAGACAACATCAGGTCATCGAAATTCCACTAGCCAGGTAAATGTACACCTCAAGGGGCTATATTATCTCTTCATTTATTTAATGTAGGCATGAACAGGCTAGCTAGGAGACGGAAGCAAATTCAAGACTTAAAACTCTCGCTATATGCGGACGGCATCACGCTGTGGGTGACAACAGGCCCTCTAGGGTACAAAGGGAAGGTCCTACAAGAAGCAATACAAGCAGCTAATGAGTTTGTGGAAGAAAGTAACCTGTTTTGGATTGGACTAACAGTCTATGAATTGGTAACACAGTGATCCAGGAAAAACAAAGAATCCGAGTCCTAGGTTTACGGCCACAAGCAAATCATAGAGCCGATATCACAATCAAAGCGCCGAACGACCACCAAGCAGATAGCTCAGATAATAAACAGAGTGGCGAGAAAAGTCAGAGGTCTAACGGAGATGGAAGCCATCTGACTAGTACACGCGTTTGTTGTCAGTAGGGTCACATATAGCCTGCGGTATCAAGAGCTTAGCCCTATAGCGAAACCAAGGAAGTGATCGTGATCATACGGATGGCGTATAAAGTGGCCCTGGGACTCCCACCCGGCACATCCTCTCAAAAGCTACAAGCACTCGGACATTATAACAATTTCGAGGAGCTGAGGGCAGCGACTATGCTAGGGCAAAGGGGGCGCCTGGACCGCTCGAAGGCTGGGACACGGGTCGACCTAAGTTTTTCTATACGACCACATTATTGTGAGGAGGACCTCGTTTCTGTACCCGATACATTGCGGGAACGAGTGATAGTTTTTCCCATTCCGAAGAACATGAGTCTACTTTATCATTGCGCAAGCGTGCGGCTAGAGCGAGACAGGTCTGTGTTAGCCCCAGTGCTATTCCTAGTCTATATTAATCATATCGCCTCTGAAATTGATCAAAGAATCACTGTCCGGCTTTTCGCTGATGATTGTCTATTGTACAAAAAAATTGATAGCCCAGTTGATCAGGAGTTACTCAGTGACGCTCTTAGGACAGTAGAAGAATGGTGCGACAAATAGAAAATGAAAATAAATGAGAATAAAACTGTTTTGTTGCGCGTAACAAATAAAGTAAATAACACATTCTAGTTTAATTACACAGTGATTTCCTTGGTGCTTTCTACTGCTGACGTGCTGAAATACTTAGGCGTAAATATATCCACGAATTTAAGCTGGTCTTACCATGTTTTCAAAATATGCAAAACTGCGGAAAAGAAGCTCTGGTTCTTGCGACGGAAACTGCAATTAGCCTCACAGTCAGTAAACCTAACAGCTTATTTGACTTACGTTCGGCCCACGCTAGAGTATGCCAGTATAATCTGGGACTCTCATCAGTCAGGGTTAATTCAGAGACTGGAAAGAGTTCAACGACGAGCAGCAAGGTTTATTCTAGCGCGATACTCTCGTACAGATTCCGTCACCGAAATACTCGGTTTGCTAAACTTGCCCACGCTTGCTGAACACAGGCGCATAGCAAGACTAAAGTTTTTTTTTACCTTCTTTCTAAAAACAAATTCAACATCAATAGCATTAAGTACATGATAGCACGACAAGGTAGAGCATTGCGAAGAATCAAAGATGGTACTTTCGAAATACCTCAGATGCACATTAACAGCTACGCGTTTTCCTTCTTTTCAAGAACCGTTAAAGAATGGAATCAATTGGCACTACAAACGTGAGAAAGTAATAGTGTAGAACAGTTTGAAAGTAACCTAGTAGGTCATTAAAAACGCACGCCTTTACGCATGCTGTCTATTCAGTGGTTGTCCGAGTTCAGTTGTTGCATTGTGTTGTTAGCTTTGTATTGTTTGATCGGTGTATGTACAGATTATTTCGCATGTACTGCTGGGTGTTTTTGTACGGTAATGGTCGGTTATATTTTCTAACATCGCTTGTTAACTGTGCATTTATGATGTCGTATAATTTAAACATTTATACAGGAACTATTTCGCTTAAGTACGCTTATGTTTTCTTGTGAGGGGTATCTTATGTACGGTTTCTTATGTAGTATGGTTTCTTTCTTTTTTATGTATGCTTGTGTTTTTTTTTCTGATTTATTATGGATTCTTATTTTTTTTCTTTTCTCAAGTCCCACGATGTTGACCATGCAAATGTCTCGCTTTTACCCACCCTGTAACGACCGACAGGCCAACAGCATGAGTAAAAAAAAACTCATTAAAACCTTTGGTGGGCACCATGACGTAATATACACGGACGTGGCAAAGTCCACTCATGGTCACGTTCTAAAGGCAGTAAATTACTCCGATCATTTCAATATAACCATCTCGGCCTCAGTGCGAACCCTTTGTATTAGCACAGCTGAAGCATCTGCCATACCATTGGTAATTGAACAAGCAGACGCAAGTGGGTACTCAGTAGCAGTTTTGACAGACTCGCAAGCGGCTTGTCGAATGCTTATAAACGGACCTCTACCCCGACTAACCCTTATCCTACTAGGCTAGGTACTTCACGAATCCGTTAGCATCACATAGTGTCCGTACACTCGGGGGTCCCAAGAAATGAACGGGCGCACGAACTTGCTCGCGAGCTAGCGAACCAAGCTTACGACGCCCCAAGTAAAATACCAAAAGACAACTACTCACATGACATCCTGGAGCACCAGCGTCACGAACGGCAAAATATACGCGTCTCCTCATCCGCAGAGTCGGAGTAGGAGACGCTCGCAAATACCGAAAGATACGGACAAACACCTATCCGCACTTGGCACTATGGCACGCAGTGTGGCCAATTATGTACGCCGGTCAATTCCCATGGTGCGGGAGGCGGCTATCTCTTCCCCACATTATGTGAAAATGCATGTCCAGGCCACAAAACATAAATTCTCCGCCGATACATACCTTACTGAAGGGAGCCCTGGGAGGCCGTTCTCACTCGAGCCGACCTGGAGACCCTGAAGGGTCTCTTGAATTAAGCTGAACGTACAGCAATGGCCACTGGAGTCCTGGACTAGGAACCCACCCTTTCCGCTCCCTCGTCTCTCTTGTTTATGAATAATTGTTTGCGATCAGTCAATCCACGCAGTGATTGTTTCTAACTTTGGCTCCTGAACGCGGGAAGGAAACTTTGGACGGCTCATTTCTTTGGTTGACTCAGCATTAATGAACTCAGCAAATAACTAAGCTTAGAAAGCTATAAGAAAAATTTATTTTGCTCTTTAAGTGCATTGTAATAGTTGCGATACTGATGTGAACAAATTAAAGTGAATTAAAATACAAGTTGGTGCTGGCACTGAAGGAACCTGTGGCAATCGAATACGAGGCCCACGATTTAACATCTGAAAGTCACAGGTTCGGTCCCTTCTAGGGACAACCTGTATTTTGGTCCCCTTTCTATTGTTTATATCTATCGGAATAATTACAATATACTTAAAAGAGCACGATTGCCGTACGTTGCACTTTTCATTAGCTGATTTCCATTAACATTGGCCTCTACGTGCTGCATACCATGGTTCCTGTTGGCGTCACTTATGTGAAAGTTAAGCTATGCTTTATTTCTGCAAGTTAATATATCTAAAGAAAGACCAGTCTATGACGAACGAGACAAATGAGTTTCAAGCCAATTCAACACATGTATTCTTGAGTCGACCAGTCTTGAAAACAAACATTACTCCTCCAAGTGAACACTGATTAGCTGAGTGTTTCTATTGCCGGCAGCGACACGTGATATAAGCAATACTCTCATTTAAGCTGTTTCTCTATGACATAACGTGAAACGATGTAGCAATTATAACGGTACCGTTTATATGTTGGTCAGGAATATTGATTTTTTTGTAGATAGGGCAATGTCTGATAGTGAAAATATAAAAAAATTCAGTGCGGCCCATGAAAATGCGAAATCAAATGCACTATCTTACACTCTGAACGCACGAGTGCTATCAGTGTCCAGCGATGCGGAGCATGGGTTAGGATCAGCACGGCAAATTTCAATCGACCCATCTGCTCAAAGCTAACTCTCGTTGTTTCATGCTCGTTGCATGAAACAGCTCTCGTTTCACGCCCAACACCCATCCTAATCCGGTGGCGTACAGTCGTTGTTACCCCGACAAATGCAATAAAAACACATGCCAATTATGTGACGACCGGGTGGATGTCGGAGGCATCCCACGGGCTTGCCTCCAGGTGTTTATGCAGCGCCGCAAAAGTTTTACTGAGGAACAGTGGGCGGCCACATCACTGAGCCTGCTGAAAATGCTGCCAAGACCCGAAAGATGTCGGCAACAGTTTCAGCGGAGACCTAGTCCTCAAGTCACTGCACCCGATGAAATAATCTCTCCCTCATCTCTTGATACTAGCGAATGCACGTCATTTAAGGCTAAAACTCGTTTAATTTTTCTTCACTGACACTATCACAAAGAATTCACACACTGAGGCACGTTTACTAATCACGCCGCGTAGTGTACACGGCTGGTGCACGTTCAAAATTTCCAAATGGTCTGAGCTTCTGGAGCCCTCCACTACATCGTGTCTCACTATCAAATCAAGTACTTGGCACATAAGAACCTCGCGCAGAATATTTAAGCAACACCTAAGCGAAGCGACAATCGAACGCTGTGTGTCATCCTTACCTCCAAGGTTTTGCGTGAGCATGATGATGCTTTCCGGCCACGAAGCCGTTTCTCGATTGACGTGATACTTCTCCATGAAGAGCACGTACAGGTACCCCGTGCTTGACTGGGTCATACAGAGAAGGAAGGACACAGACATGGCCACCACCGGTATGCTCCAGCAGCAATCTTGAGGAAGAGGCACCGTCATCGTTAAATCGACTTGAATCACGGCTGCTGATTTGGTAGACGGATACAGCGGCTCGTAATGTAGCAAGCGAAGGCTGAGGTTAACACTGCGATGAGTTGTGGAGACGTGCTTTCTCCAGCACGTACACCAGACTACTACTCATATTTACTTCACGATAATCTGCAGTAAATTCGGCAAAAGTTTGCTGTGTGCCATCTCATTTCTAACCAATGTTCGAGTTTTTAGGCTGTCATAAGGATTCTCGTATGAGTGTAGCCACTCACTCCCGCGTGTCATGCGTCACTCACGGTGCTTCCTATCAATACACCACTCGAGTTATTCCACGAACTGCGCAGGTCGCCAGTTGTATTTGGATACCGTACAGTAAGCCTCGTCTGGTAGTCGACGATATAACGAACGGATCTCACTTGGGTCAAGTGCTGCACCCAAAACCACGCGATGCTGACGAGACGGCTTCGATAAGGTCCTCACGCTAGTGCAACTGTGGTGCCGTGCATAACACGCAGGTGTGTCATACAGCTCAAAGGGCGCCTCTTCTGTAAAACTTTACGACCTCTTCCGCAGCGCTCCCATAAAGTCACCCTGTTATCGCCGCCACGAGGTGGAACACAACGGGTGCAATGTCGAAACGCGTGGAACAGCCCCCTGCACGTCGAGTTGAAGAGCGCCGAGCAAGGCGCCTCATTGAAAAGTACCTAGCAATAAACGCGTTCCTCATAGAGGCTGAAAGCTGTTTTAACAGAGCGTCATTTTTACACGTGCCGCTAGAAACAACGCATTTGGAAAATGCCATACAATACTGAAGCCTGAAACGCAAATTTTACTTGAATTTTTTTGCTGTTCTGCTAAAGCCTGATTTCATTTGTGCCACAAAAGAAAGAAACATTGGCAGAATAACAGGATAACGATGCGCCTAGAAACAGACATGCGTAAACGTTTCAACAGCTGGCAGAGAAACGGTGACGGTATGCAGAGGGCGCTTTCGCAAGGCCGGAGCCAATGTCTTTGGTGCAAACGAAAAAAAAGCGAAATACTGTTATTTGCGAAACTGTAGTAGAGAAAAATGAAAAACTTTCTTGCGTGTATTCGTGTGCTTTGTAACCTTGTTTAACGAGGACAAAGTTTCAAGTGGCTAATATGGGTGGTTACTTCCACAATAACAATAGACGAGAAGCAGAAACGAAAAGCCTTCCTCGGCGTTTTACGAACCGTTTCTCTTTTAAAAGTGAAGTATTTCTCAGGGAACATCGGTGACATTGAGCGTCGGTGACATTGAGCGTATCTATCTATCTATCTATCTATCTATCTATCTATCTATCTATCTATCTATCTATCTATCTATCTATCTATCTATCTATCTATCTATTTATCTATCTATCTATCTATCTATCTATCTATCTATCTATCTATCTATGTAGCCGCTTACGCCCCACCGTCTGGTGTAGTGGCTGCTGACTCCCGGTCATGGGATCGAATCCCGGCTTCGATGCCTGCATTTTCGATGGAGGCGAAAATGCTGTAGGCCCGTGGGGTCAGATTTAGGTGCACGTTAACGAACCCCAGGAGTTCGAAATTTCCGGAGCGCTCCGCTACGCTGTGTCTCATAATCATATTGTGGATTTGGGACGCCCTTACAAGAAAACTTGCATCCTACCTGCAGAACTTATACAGACCAATAATCACCCGCAATACGGAATATGTGAAGGCAAGTGACAAACCTCCTGTCACCCCCTGTCACCTCCGAGTAGGCAATTGGTACACCCGTTCTGCAGAAATTCTGCAGAGCATTTGTAGCCGCGCAGGATGCAGCATTCCTGCAGAATATCTGCGGAACATCTACAGGAAGTCTACAGAAATTCTGTAGCATTTCTGCGGAATACCCGCAGTGTTTTGTCCCGGTGAACTAAAAGTAATTAATAGCTTCTATTTGCGTTAGCCCAAACATTCAATGAACAGGCAGCGCGGAAGGGTAATATACCTTTCAGACACCCAGCAAACACGTGCCCAACACATAAACACAACAACAGCAAAGTAAACCCCAAATGCATATTTACTCGCACTTTACAACCTAACACCGAGCAACCGGTATATATAGCCATGGTATTTTGACCAGTCATTGAGTGTCAGTAGGAAAATTCTTATGCTTCGAAATTTCACAATTATATGTTGCCAAAATGCGTGCAGAATTATGGCGGTTATGAGGTAACAATAAAATACACAGATCTTTGAGTCTACACTGGTCTTATATGCAACATTCTTTTAAATAGTAACATTTAATTACCAGTTGAGAGGCTGTCTCATGTAAATGCAGGAAAGCCGCAGCCTTTCTGCAGACAATCTGCAGACGAGGGCCGCTAGCGTGACTGGTGGGTGACTGAAAGGTGAAGCCCCTTTAGTTATTAATATAGAATGTGTCATGACCCACAATGTATAGATGTATAGGAGGTATTCACTGCTGCCGGCCCGCCAGGTGGCGACAGTGAGTGGCTACTTCCGGTTGCCATAGCTGTAGTATTAAAGCTAGCTCAGCAGGCTCAGCGGTGCGCCAAAGGACAGTGAGGTGTACGGTAGCCGCTATGTTATGCTTCAAAACGTGTTTTTTTTTCCTTTAAGCTTCGTTTTTTCTGGCAAAATAGTAAACTGCGCTGTGTATGGATGCAGTTCCCGCTCGCGAAAAAGTGGGAACAGCGGAAATGTGGCAGGGCTTTGTTTTTTCTGCCTTCCTAAAGTGATCACTCGCAATTGTGCGTGCACAAAGGAATTATCCATTCGGAGGAGAACGCAATGGCTTGCTCGTATCAACCGCAAGAACATCTACACATCGACCACGGTGCAGACCACTACAGAGTGTGCGGGAAGCACTTCATTTCTGGTAAGTCCTAAATGTTCGCAGGTCGTTGTACCACGTTCGTTTTCGGTCGCCGTTGGCGACCGTAAACAGCTGCTGGGCGTTTAGGATATATATCTTACCGACATCACTACTTTACGCAGGTCATCCGGAATATCTGATGGACGAGTCCAATCCCAACTGGGCGCCGTCGCCTCATTTGGGGCATGCAAAGAAATGGATGGCAACGCTTGCTATCGCGGTATGTCTGCCCATTGACAAATTGTCCACCCTTAAATGGTTCTGAATTCAGAAAAGCTTTTAATCTCACCAATAAAAAGGAGATTGGTGGTTTTGCTTTTCTCCAGTAGCTGAATGGAAGTTTCTTTCCAGGTACGTTAGGAAACGGTGACGAACAGAGCGGTCGGCAAGTCCCCTAAAGGAACTGCATTTGAATCCACCCAAAGAAACCAGTGCTGTGCTTGATTCGCCTGTGCCCGCCGAAAATGAACTGCCTCTTGCTGATGAGCCTCACATCCCGAAGTCTCCAGATCAAGAATGCAATAACGGAGGTGGTATTTGCATAAAGTTAAAATTGCTTGTGTTTCATTACACTGTAACAGTACCCTTATGGCCTTTTTAATGAAAATAGGCGAACAAAAGTTTTGAATCATCATGCTAGACTGCTGTATTTTTGATTGTGCTTTGCTAGGTAGATTGTGCACTGTTGAGTGAATTTTTCAGGGAAGGTAGACCTTTCTCAAGGGACGGACTTGACAATAGAACAACTAGAGAACCTAGAGAATGAGAATAGGCGCCCCGCCGCGATGGTCTAGTGGCCAATGTGCTCGGCTGCTAAACCGAACGTCGCGGGTTCGAATCCCGGCTGCAGCGGCTGCATTTCCGATGGAGGCGGAAACGTTGTAGGCCCGTGTGCTCAGATATGGGTGCACGTTAAAGAACCCCAGGTGGTAGAAATCTCCGGAGCCCTCCACTACGGCGTTTCTCATAACCATATGGTGGTTTTGGGACGTTAAACCCTTCATATCAATGAGACTGAAAATCGGCACCTGCTTTCAGAGATCGGGGAAGTGAGAAACAAATTAAACAAGCAAATAATCACCAAAAACTGCCTGAAAGAAAATGAAGACATGCTGCAGTTCTACACGGGACTGCCGAATTTCACTGTTTTGATGTCCCTCCTTGAAATGCTCAAAGCAGGAATGGAACGAACAAGTCGACACAGCCTCACCCTTTTCCAGGAAATGCTAATATTTCTCATCCGTCTTCGTTTGAATGTGTCAATGCAGGACCTGGCCTACAGGCACTCACCTTTTTACATTGATCTAAGGAGTGCTGCGCAGTGTTTATTATTTTTTACCAGTGCACTCTGTCACGGGCAGTGTGGTGTTGCATTTACAGCATCCGTTGCCATCTGCAGGTTCAATGTATCCCAATTTACTGTGTCAATGGTCTTCAGCACGCGGATTGACGAGGCCTTTGTGCTCCTCGACCAGGCTATAAAGTGGCCAGGATCCGAACAGTTGCAGCAAGCAAGGCCTATGGCATTTCGACAATGTTTTGGTAAAAGTCTAGCCGTAATACTTGACTGTTTTGAGGTGTTTATAGAGCGACCACTGTCCTCTTGCCTAGATCGCACACGTGGTCGAACAATAAACGCCCCACTCTGCACTGAGGTATCTCATCGGCATCACCTAGCAGGGTGTTATTTATTTATTTATTCATTTATTTATTTATTTATTTATTTATTTATTTATTTATTTATTTATTTATTTATTTACAGATACTGCAATCCTCATGGGAGGTTTTAGCAGGGTGGAAACACAGCATATCATTGAACAAATGCAGGCAATAAAGCAAAACAGGGTAGAACAAATACATGTTACGCGAACGAATACAGTGTTTTAGGCTATTGCGCGTACAAAGACAGGCACTATACAAAAAATCAACCAAATAATCAAAAACTCAGCAAACAGAAATACCTATTATGAAGGAGGTGATACGTTGCTACGTTTATTTCTCGTGGATGCTGTGGTCAGTCAAGTGACATGGTGATAACAGAGAAATGTGGCGTGCTTAATAATCTCCAGCCTGGGGATTATGCTTTGGCAGATAGGGGCTTCACCATTGGTGAGTGTTGGACTACACTGTGCAAAGATTGCAAGTCCTGCTTTCAATAAATACATGCCCCAGCTTTCAGCTAGTGAAGTGGAGAAAAGAAAAAAGCTTGATAATCTGAAAATTCATGTTGAAAGAGTGATTGGACTGCTCCGGAATAATTAACGCACACTAAAATACACACTGCCTGTGGATATGCTTGCGTCAGAGAAGGATGGCGCCACTGTGCTTGACAAAGTGGTCTTTGTTTGTGCAGCACTGTGCAATTTGAGCAACTCTGCAGTTCCGTCTGGTACACTGTAAAGAGAGACGATGTTCATGATTTAGCTTTTTCAGATGTTGTTTGTTTCATACAGGTAATGAGAGGAAAACTAAATGCTTATATGCATAAAACATGTTATACTTTTTTGCATTTCTCTTTATATTCAGAACAGAACCAACTTCCTCGGGGTGCTTTGTTCAGCTTAACATATTTGAAGTGGAATTACACATACTTGCAGGTAATACTCTCACACATTACAATTTTATCGCATTTCCTCCCGCAACGAAGGGCCATCCAGCGGCTTGAGGAGGCCCTGGCAAAGCAGAAGAAAAAGGGAGCGGAGTAGCCCGAGTATCCAACGCCTAGCCGGAGCACAACGTCCTCAAGATCTAGGCCCTGAGACTATAGCACTGTATTAGCCATAGTCTTCAGATAAGGAATACCCGCGCCCTGCGTGGCCGGTGATTTCCTGCACGCCGGATGCGTAAATAAGTGTTGTTTCTCTCTCTCTCTCTGAGAGCCCGAGTGAGCACAGCTTAAGAAACTGTTCATGAGTGGGAGTCCGAATTCAGCTGAGGTTAATTTTGGTGAGTCTGAGAGAGTCCAAAGCACAATATGTATTTCTTGAGTGATTCCAGGTGAGTGTCTCTTTCTTTTGCCCACCTAAGGTCCCATCTAGTCAAAATCAGCATTACTATTACTATTATTTGGATTCACATTTATACTCAAGTCTACTCACTGGTTTCCCAAAGCCATTTCGTTCACACGCCATTACAATATTTGATGCTCAGAGGTGTGAATTAAGTACAAAGGTGTCTTGATGCTTGCAGTAACGTGATCTCCAACACTATATAATTCACCCCTCTCACACATACCCCTGCGGAAGCATGTAAGTTTTGTGAACGAAATAAATAAAAAAAAATACGGTACCTGTAGCTCAACTGTGATGCTTTCAGCCAGCTTGGAGCATTGCTTCATCATGGCACTCCATGCTTTGGGTTGATCATCCTGCTGCATGTCTGTGAGTACGGCACTTGTAAATTTTGTTGCAGCCGCTGCAACAAAATTCACTTCATCTTCATCGCTCATAAATGCGCTCATCACTTCATCCCTGAGGGATGACGTGATGAGCGCATTGCGGGTCGAGGGATAGCACTGCCGGCTTGCTCCCACTTTGGTGGCAGGCTGATAAAAAGTTTGACCTCTCTTCATCGGTGGTAGGTTCAACGTGCACCCTGCGCAGTTTCCCACGATGTGGTGTTTCACCCTCCATTACCCGTTTTTTTTTCATTTTCGAGGAGGAAAATCTCACCTCTGACACACGTTCGGCTTCAACAAGCGGTACAGGTGGTGGTAGCCATGCATTTTCTTTATCGGTGCAAGCTTGTTCATCTCGCCTCTTCACAACAGCCTGTATGTAAAACAAAATAGTGCCAATGTGAGAACAGGCTTCCCCTAAGCCAGCCTTGCATGTACCTGTCTTCTTTCATACATACCCGTCTTCTTTCAAAAGGAGCAAGGGGTGCAGTGGTTTCTCACTAAGGGACTGAGAATGAAGAACCTGTACAAAAGGGAGAATAAGGTGGTGAGAAAACAATTATGAAAGCTTTTCCTTAACCTAGGACCACTTTCGGACAAGCCATGCAGGTGACACTTGCACATAAACAGCACTGTTGTGCTTCAGGCAACCATTTACCAGTGAGCTTTATCAACCCACCAGTACACGCACATTCACCAGAAATGTGAGAGCGAACGTGCTAGCACAATACACGAATATTAGTGCCTCAGCAGGTAGATGCTATGTTCATACTGCACACTTGTAGTGGCAAGTTCGAGTTTTTCTGGGCAGAATTTGATGACCTTTTCTTCAGACGCTGCCCAATTTTCTTTTTCGTCGTCCTCTAAACCGAAAAATATCACGTTGGAACGTCTTAATCTGTTTTCTGCATCGTTGCATCTGGAAGTTATTTGTTGTAACTGACTTGAGATATCATGCAAGGCATTTTGAGAAAGAACTACTTCAGGGGAAGCTGGATCGATTTCACCGGTTTCAAGAGCAGTTACTTTCGCTATAAGATTCTGGATTTTTCCATTAGTAGTTGCTTGTTCCGCCTTAATACCCTGAAGTTCAAGCAAAACAGACTTCAGTTCAGTACGCAGTTTCTCAATTGCCCCCAAAGCCGATTCGAAGGCAACACCCTCTGCCTTACTCATCGGGCCAAGGTTCGATTCAACATCGCCCTCCAGCAAGAGCAGCAAGTGAACAAGGGAAGAAGATATGCATAATGAACAATTCAAGATATGTTTTTAACGCAAGACAACTCTAATGGGCACGACACCGCAATAAGGCAGTAATTGTTCGTTTTGTAACACACGGCATGGTTCAAGTAACTAACCTGGAAGAAGATCATTTGTGAGCAGCGCATGGCGGAAGCAGTGCCGTGCCCGATGGTGTTGGCGGCTGGCTCCAATTTGTGCTTTGCTCCGCTTGCGTCACCGGTAAACATGCCCAATCCGGGTTGCCAGGCGTTGGAAGCGGATGCATCCAGACCCGGCGGGGATCCGAGCAGGATCGGACTAAGCGGTGGTGGCTCGTCGAAGTGCAGCGGGAAAAAGCCAGGCAGCCAAGAGTGTACGGTCCATAACAGTGTGGCCTGGAAGAAGATCATTTGTGAGCAGCGCATGGCGGAAGCAGTGCCATGCCCGATGGTGTTGGCGGCTGGCTCCAATTTATGCTTTGCTCCGCTTGCGTCACCGGTAAACATGCCCAATCCGGGTTGCCAGGCGTTGGAAGCGGATGCATCCAGGCCCGGCGGAGATCCGAGCAGGACCGGACTAAGCGGTGGTGGCTCGTCGAAGTGCAGCGGGAAAAAGCCAGGCAGCCAAGAGTGTACGGTCCATAACAGTGTGGCCTGGAAGAAGATCATTTGTGAGCAGCGCATGGCGGAAGCAGTGCCGTGCCCGATGGTGTTGGCGGCTGGCTCCAATTTATGCTTTGCTCCGCTTGCGTCACCGGTAAACATGCCCAATCCGGGTTGCCAGGCGTTGGGAGCGGATGCATCCAGACCCGGCGGGGATCCGAGCAGGACCGGACTAAGCGGTGGTGGCTCGTCGAAGTGCAGCGGGAAAAAGCCAGGCAGCCAAGAGTGTACGGTCCATAACAGTGTGGCCTGGAAGAAGATCATTTGTGAGCAGCGCATGGCGGAAGCAGTGCCGTGCCCGATGGTGTTGGCGGCTGGCTCCAATTTATGCTTTGCTCCGCTTGCGTCACCGGTAAACATGCCCAATCCGGGTTGCCAGGCGTTGGGAGCGGATGCATCCAGACCCGGCGGGGATCCGAGCAGGACCGGACTAAGCGGTGGTGGCTCGTCGAAGTGCAGCGGGAAAAAGCCAGGCAGCCAAGAGTGTACGGTCCATTACAGTGTGGCCTGGAAGAAGATCATTTGTGAGCAGCGCATGGCGGAAGCAGTGCCGTGCCCCTATGATAAGAAAGTGCTCGTTGTGCGACCGAAAAATCGACGCAATGTATACGCAGCTGCCGACGCAACATGCATCGTAAAAAGTTGTTCGCATAACGGGCATATTTAGCAACTACACTGTGCGATCACTGCGGCACACAACGCCAATAAGGGAGGAAATGCGATAAAATTGACCGTCGCTACTTCTAAATGTCGGCATACCACCACTACTACATATTCCCCTACACAGTCATGAAATTATTGAAGTAACGCGGCGATTAAAAAAAATCACTGCTCGGGTTCACACCAACGTTTTATTACACAACACGTGCCGGTTTTGAAATGAAATAAATTTGCTCACCCTGCCAACAATGACCACTTCGTTGTCAGCGAGTGTTTTGAGGCACCCAACCGCTGGTCAGATAATTGTGAGCTTCCAAAGCCTTGTAAGATCTCAGCTGCTCACGAGTTATGAAGCTCGTCGCGTGGACGAGGTAATCCTTCATGTCTGTGAAATCTACAGATGGCAAAAGATTGACGCCGCACTTCACCTCCACTTCGTTCAAGTCCAGGGAGTCAACACCACCGCACAGGCGCACTTTTTCCACGTAACGCGACTTTTCAGGCTCTTTCAGCCCACGAGCGTAAGCATTAACCACATGGTAATGAAAGCAAGTCTTCTGAATGCCTTACTGCATCTTAATCTTGACAAAACTGTAAAAAAAAACACGCAAAAGCCAGGCTTTTCTGTTGTGGTCCTACGAGGGCGTCTACTTTCGATACCACGAAAATGATGACTGCCGTGCCGAGCACTAGCGCCCCTTGTGGATGACGTCATGTGAATACTTCCTATATGTATATAATAGATACATCCACACACGGACTCACCGGGCCCACATGAACAGACAAGTCAGCTTGCCGTCTGCTCGGCGTATGCAGAAAGTCTGCCGACTAAGTCTGTACGGGGGTGACTGGTGGGTGACTGATTGGTGACTGAAAGGTGAAGCTCATTTAGTTATTGTTATTATTTGTGTTATGACCAAGAATGTATAGATATATACGAATGTAATATATACATCCCCACACTCACACACACGACTTACATAAACAGAGAAGTCTGCTTGCCGTCTGCTCGGCGTCTTCATGACCCAAAATGTATTGATATATACGCATTACTATATGCACCCACGCACGCGCTCAAAGGGCCCAGATTAACAAACAAGTCTGCTTGTCCTCTGCTCGGCATCTGCATATAATCTGCATACAAGGTATGTGCTGGGGTGACTGGTGGGTGACTGATGGGTGACTAAAAGGTGAATCAATTAAATCATTATCATCAAACATGCCACCTTCGAAAATTTGTAGATGCATACATATATGTTATATACGTCTACGCGCACGCACTCTGGATGTACATTATCAGAAAAGTGTGCTTTCCGTCTGCTCGGCTTCTGCACGAAATCTGCAGACCAGGTCTACAGAACGGTCGAGTTTTCACACAAGGTATCTTGTATCGGTCGAGTTTACAATACAAGGTATTGTGTGACTGGGGTGACTGATAGGTGACTCGTGGGTGACAGGAAGGTCAAATCTGTTTTTTAAGAGTGTTCAACCCCATAAGTTAGTATGAGACACCAATTACCAGCGTGTTGGGTGCAGCGCAATTAATGCGGCTGATGTAGAGCACGTAGCCAGTTCCTGGCCCGTCAACTAGCGAAGCCGATCGGTTCCGCGAAGGCGAACGCGGAAGACCCCGAGCATGAGAAAGAAAGGAGACTTCTTCGTTCGCACAGTCCATGAACGGAGCCGTCAAGGTCGCCCCCGTTCGGGATTAGAAGGGGGAAGCTTGCTCGAAAAAGCGTCTGGCAAGAGGTAGGTCAGGCGCCAACGTCTGAGTTTAAGCCATTGTTGTCATGCACGCGTGTCATTGAGAATGACGCGGGGACGCGACCACTTGGCTGACCGAGACATAGTGGCGGCAGGGAAAGAACCATAATCTCCCCCGCTGTTGTTAGGATGTCGGGGCGCCTCGCTGTCGCATGCACACCTGGCAAGTGCACGAAGCCCAACGATGTACCCACCGCTCTTAAGGAGGCTTCTAAGAAGCAACAAATAATGAGAGAACTGACGGGGCTGGAGCGTGAGAACGGCTGTCCTGTCCACGGAACTCGGCCGAAGGAGGTAGCACGGCCTGGCATGGGAGAGAGTGTCACACGTGCAGAACCTATCTCTTTGCGTGTTTTATATGGTAACGTGGTTTTAACCAATGTAGTACCTGTTATGAAGGTGTTTCTGCGATTGGTTGCGATGATACGAGTCCCAACATGTAATTGGTGTTTGTAAAGACTCTTTGTTCAACCGAGAGTTGAAAAGAGGATGTTTGAATTTGAAATGAGAGCGAATGTTGGGGCTTGGACTCGGGCAGTAGCCTGAGGCTGCAATAAAACGTCTCTTCACCGGACTACGGCTCTTCCTTCGCGCTGCCACCGTGCACTCGAGTCATCGAGGGGACCCATTCCAAACCTCAAACATCTTCCCTCCTTAGCTAGTGTTGAAGCTAGTCAAGGGGGAGGAAAGTAACTCTATATATCGATCAATCAATTATCTAGCCGTCTGCGACTTTTAGCTCTCCTAGCCGTTTCTTTGATGAGATATATACCAAAAGTGTTACGGCATAACGTGACTGCATGGTGAGAATAATTGACTGGTCGTAACATGAAATTCATGCCACGTATGTCATGAATGTCATGATTTACATTTCCTGGTATTGCTGCTCTTGCGGTGGTTTTGCTCACATGGCATGTTGCAAAACTGGTATAATATGACATGATTGCGTGCTGAACACAAGCGATAGACCTTAACAATAAAATCATGGCAGTCGTGTCATGCAACAACATGACTACATGCCACACTCATGATGCGCTCGCGGCCGTTTCGCTTGCCTCACATATATCAAAATTAGTAATACGGGACGTGAATGGTAGACGAAGGTATGTGACTGCTGCAAACATGATAATTATTATATGCGTATCGTGTAAGAACATGAATACATGCCACATTTATGATGTGCTCGCAGCCATTTTGATAGCTTCACATATACCAAATTTGGTATTACGGGACGTGAATAGATGACGGAGGTAAATGACACATACAAACATGATAATGATTAGATGCATGTCATGTAACAATATGACTACATGCCACACTCATGATGCGCTCGCGGCAGTTTCGCTAGCTTCACATATACCAAATTTGGTATTACGTGTATCAATAAACGAAGAAGGTAAATGACAGGTCGAAACATTTTATACCTGACATGCGTGTCATGTATTACATGACTACATGCTACGCTCCCCGCACGTGCGTTCCTGGCCGTTTCGATCGCTTCACATATACAAAAGTTTGTACTGAGGAACATGAATGGGCGACGAACACAAATGCCGGGCGCAAACATGATAATCGTGACGCGGAAGTCCTGTACGGCCTAATCTACATGCCTACCACTACTGGGTGCTGGTATTGCATATATCAGTAGTGCCGTCGTTACGCAACCTTAAACAACATACTTGCATGTCATCTACATAGGCGAGTGTGCATAACATTTCTACTTGTGTTTACTGTGTACTACGTCCGTCGGCATCGTAACATCATGCTGATTATGAAGTGAGAAATCAACCTTCCTCATTTGTGCTTCGCATATTATCAATTCCCACTGCACACGGTATCTGCCATTTTTTTTTGACAGAAGCATCTCCTTGACAACCATGTCTTCTCGTTAGTCTTTATTGCGGAAGCTGGGCCAGCGCCTTCTTTAATATATAGAAGGCACTGGCTGCGCTCCCGAGAACAGCCTTGATGCAAGGTATAAAGTTACATAAACAGATGTAATCATTCTAATATGTTAAGAATACAAAATTCCATCTGCCGAAAGATAGCAGGTACACGTTCACTACATCGACGTAGAAAATGTTGTTCTGTGACGAGTTACAGAACGAAGGCGAGCAGGAAACTCGAAGCTTGTAGCTGCGCGCCTATCCCACATCGCGGCCACAAAACTACGATTGCGGCCTGCCCCGAAGCTCTGATGAGGTGTTCTGCGACGTCCTTTGCGTGAAGCCGGAGCCTGAATGACGGAACGCGCAGCCATCTTCCTCGCTTCCTCTTCCGCCGGAATCCAGTCGCTGTCCGGAATGTCCGTCTCGGTTGCTTGACCGTGCTCATCCTCCTCGGTGACTACGTTTTCAGTGCTGTTGTCGACGACAGCTCTGCGCCATGGGATCAGCAAACTACGTTACTACATTTAGACATGGTCACCTCAATACAGGCAATTATTGCTTATTTTTCGAGGGTGACGTCCACATGCCTTGATATTTCACAAACAATACAAACGGGCCTAAGTGAATGATACTAGGCGCACGTACGCTACTCAGACGTAGCAAATGTGTGGCTCTGCATGTATTGCACTCAAGGTTGTTGACCTGCCTGGAAACTCACGCAGAACACAACACTGACATTGCTCGTGGACAGGCGAACAGAGCAAAAAGCTGAGATCACGCATTGTATCTCTGAGAGCGCAGTATGGTGCCGTGATGTGACATAACGATCTAATAATTTGTAAGTCTGGGCGGGGATTGACGCATTGTCAGGCATTTAATTGCCTTTTCGCTCTCCTTTCCCCTTAAACCATTGAATGAAGATGTATGCTTCAATGATGAATAAACTGCAAACTTCAACTTCGATTGCGTGATGGTACAGCCATGCCGATTAGCTTAGGCGACCAGCAAAGGAGCCATATCACAAAAACTAACACTGAAGCACGCAAACGCCGAATTGAAACGAAGCTGCTGAATCCATCGAGTAATCGATGTATTTACTTTCTCGAATTTCTCGAACACCTCAATATGCCGAAGTCGTAATCATACAGCACCCATCATTATTAGAGGCGAACGACACTTATGATACTACAGGGAAGCTTGGCAAGACGCCTGGCAATGAGGTACCGTATTGCGGACTCCTCTCACACGAGAAGACAGAAATCGGTTCACTTACGCTCGTCTCTTACCGACGGCGTTTCTGCCGATGAGGACTTCGTTTCTCCGAGATCCAGGTGGCCCCAGCACCAAGTAGGCGACAAAGGCCACTGCAGCCAGGATGAGGACAGCGGCTACCACACGATTGGTTCCAATGGAGCTCGCCGTGGTGGCACCTTGTGAGGACGCCATCGTCAGACGTCTTCCCAAAGACGCACTGGACTGGTGACACCATGGTGGTCCGTGATCCAATCCCTGTTCGCTTTGCTGTTCTTCTGTTTGTTCATCCGGCTGCATCCTTCGGCACTTCTTCTTTTCATGTGCTAGCTTTCTCGACTGTGCTAGCTTCTTAAGTCTGACACATTTATGGTGTCAAGGGGGCGTTGGTCAGAGGAAGCAATTTAAAAATAGTCCGGTCGAGGGTATTAACAGGGAAGCTGTTTAAGGTGGTCGTAATTTTTGCGGCCTATCAAGTATTTGTCAGCAAAATTGTGTGAATTCCAAGTCCACGAAAACTGAAAGAGGCGACTGCTCGACAAGCTGGTATGTACAATAGAAATTTGTGTGACCTTTACGAAAACTATAGTAATCATAAACGAGTATGTGTCAGAAATTCGGTAAATCAAACTACTCACGAAAACACAAGAACACTACAGTTAGGTCAACACTTCTGTTAGGGGAAGCAACAAAACAATACTAGGACACAGGAAAAACAATGGTGGCAGCGAGAAGACCCCGAAGTGGTGGAATGTCACTACGCCATCAATGTAGTGTCTGTAGATAGGTGCGAACGCCTGGTTTGAGCGCGCGTTTATATCCCACAACTTTGAGCATCAGCGTCGTGGCTGTGACTTTCTAAGCAGGCTGGCGTTGTGCCCCTACAATTGGCAGTTGCCAGCCTGTTTCCCTCACCAATACCTCTGTGTATTCACGCTTTCTGTGCATTCAAACTATATGAATGAATAACTCGAACCTATCCGCACTGAGAATCAACGTCGAAACAACCTATAGCATCACCTATAGATAAAGCACATAGCAAATATGAAGAGGCCACCTGGAGACAACTCTCATCACCTAGCTAAGGCCTCGAAACAGGCTGTAAGCAACCATATACGAGTAACGGCACCTCTCAAAATAGCGTAATTTTTCCAAATTCTTAAGCGTTTCATAGTGTGCTAGCTTATTTCTTTTCGCAGCTAGTGTGCGATACACTTTCATTCTATTTGATGCTGAGTTTACGTATTTTGCCAGACCATTAAGATTTTATTACTAAAAATTAGATATGCACACAACGACTTAGCGACTACAGGTATATTGACTATAAACTTACAGTAACCTTTGGCTACCGGCCGCACCTTTATTTGCGCAAAAATAGTGTATAAATAAAAAAATTAATTGAATTTTTCATGCATGACGTCCAGTATTGCTGTGTGATGCACTGCCCGGCTTAGTGCAAGTGTTTCATATATATATATATATATATATATATATATTATATATATATATATATATATATATATATATATATATATATATATATATATATATATATATATATATATATATAAGGGAAAGAAGTGTATCTCGTTTTTCCGTGTTTTAACACAATAATAATGAGAGCTAACAGACAGTAATGACAAGGAATGTACAGGGGAAGTTATTAGAACCTATGAAATGTAAATAAGAAGAAAGAAAAGTGGATGAAAAAATAACCACCCGTGAGCAGGAATCGAACCTACGACCTTCGAACAACGCGTTCGATGCGTTACTCGAAGGTCGTAGGTTCGATTCCTGCTCATGGCTGGTTATATTTTCATCCACTTTTCTTTCTTCTTATTTATATTCCTTAGGTTCTAATAACTTCTTCTGTACATTCCTTGTCATTACTGTCTGTTAGATCTCATATATATATATATATATATATATATATATATATATATCCGGCATCAACGAGGATCCCGGAAGACTCTCCTGCCTCCGAGAAGTAAGCCAGGAGGAAACTGGTGACAAAGATTGATAGCTGGAGACCATGCTTGTTTTTTCTGACTGACTCGTACGTGTACACTATCCTTTTTTGTTTTTTTTTCTCTCACGTGCACATACAAAGTGTTTACGGTCGCCTATCACTTGATGGCCATTGAAGGGAAACGGATGAAGATGAAAGGTAAAGAGCCGACTGACACATTAAGGCGAAACCCTTTCCTTACACACGCCGTCGCGGACCCCTCTCGCCACCGCGGCGACAATCTTGGGTGGCCCGACACACGTCGAGAACTGGCCAGCGCGGGATAAGAACCGGATGTGGACGTACACCGACATTTGGTTTCATAGTCAGTGTTCACAGTGTTTTTTTTTCTTTTCTTTTTCTTCTTTTTCTCTTTTCTTCTTTCTTTTTTTTTCTTTTTTTCTTCTCTTTTGTTCTTTCTTTGTTTTTTTAGTTCTCTCTCACTCTCGCAAACAACCTTTAAGGCGAGAGGGACGCGGCAGCAACGAATTTTGGAAGTTCACGTTAGTATAACTCATCCCCTGATGAAGGGAGGACCCCTCCCGAAACTGTTGGGAAATGAATATATTTATCATTGTTGACAACGCTCCCGTTGTGCCATATTCCATACCTTCACGAAAACTAACTGGCCCATTGAAATACTACTCCCGCTATATATATATATATATATATATATATATATTGTGGGCATTTAGTATACCCATCCTCTTCACCTGTACTTGTCATCATCATGTGGTGTTTGTTTGTTTGTTTTCCTGGACTGATGGCTTATACCCCCTAAGGGGGATTGGCCAAGAAAGCGTAGTGCAGTTTTTCTGGGATCATTTTAACTATGTGTAATGAATTTGTAATATAATATGACTAATGTAAGCAAAACCACATAAATAGAGAGCGAACGAGAGAAAAATAGAAAAGTCAAGTTGAGAAATTTTGAGATTTCAGGTGTTGTGATTACCACTCACCTGCGTTTACTTCTCTTTGCCATTTAGGATTTTTTCGGGGGAGGAATAAATATTAATTATTTGATTGGAGATCACAAAGATATACGTTTGAATGCCTGAATATAATCGGAAACGGCATTGAAAGCATCTCTGTGGCATTGTCCCAAAACTGAGGCACCAAAGCTTAGTGCATTTTTCGCCGTCAATCTAACGCCTATTTTCAGAAATTGAATAACTAGAAACCTTTTTTGAAGTATAGCGTATCGGCGACAATACAAAAAATAATGTTCTAGTAATTCCATTTTTACACAGAATGCGCAGTGGGAGGATATAGCCTGACCAGCTCTCTGTAGATACATGTTTAGGGGGGGGGGGCACGACATCAGAATTTAGTAATTAAAACTTCGAGCTTTCTGGACTGGCTCCAGTGGGGTTGCCATGAAAACTTGAGGTGGTTATATTCTGTCCATGTAGTTATTTTTTCTATTGCTGATTTTCGGTATCTTATTGCTGTAATATAGCTCATGCATCCTCATCGTTGTCGCGTAGCGTCATCATCTTGGTACGTTCATCGTACCTGTCGGCTGCCGGTTCATCGGCCCTAATAAAGGTATTCCAAACCAAGACTTCATACGTGGTGGATGGTGCCGTTAGATCCCGCGTCGTCTTCTCGACCTCTCTACCCTCTGGAGCTACGCTCAGGCCGCTGCTTGGGCCAGGTGTCCGGAAATATATCGCACCAAGATGAGGTCGGTGCTGCAGCTGTTCCCACTCCGCCCCCACGTGCCACGCCTTCTCACGTCATTAACAGCCTCCAGCGTGAGCCCCATCCCTTCGCTGGTATGCGCGAGGAAGATGTGGAGGAATGGCTGGACGATTTCAAACGTTTCGGCACTGCTAACCAGTGGTATAACACCTACAAACTCGCTCACGTATCATTCTACCTAACGAGTGTCGCGAAGACGGGGTTCCTCAACCACTTCATCGACATCCCCGACTGGTCAGCCTTCAAATATCAGCTTCGCCATGTCTTTGGCACACCGGCCGTTCGTTCCGTTCACGCAAAGAAAGCTCTCGCGACTCAGAAACAGCACATCGGGGAGCCGTATCGAGGATGCTCGTATCGAGGACGTCGGGGAGCCGAACATCGAGGATGTTCTTTCACTTTGCCGCTGGGTTAACACACCAATGACAGTCAGACAAGGTACGCCAGCTCCTTAAGGGAATTGCACCCGTCGCATTCAATGCCCCTGAACTCCAGAATCCGGTTACTATTGCTGACGTTGCGACAACATGTCAGCGCTTCGAAGAACTTGAGTCTATGCGCTTACAACCGGACAGTGACGCGGCCCGTATTACGGCGTATCGAAACCTACGAGACACAATAAGGGTGATCATACGCGAATAATTAGAATCAATGGGATTCACACTACCTTCAGTGTGTCCCATTCAGTCTTCTTCCACGACATTGGGAGGTCATCAGGAAGGAGCTCACGTCCATGACCCACATGGCCCACCTGCAGCCCACTGTCGCTCATACTCTCCCATCGTTCTCGCATGCCGCCGCCGCACCATCAGGCACCGTCAGCTCGCCGTCGCCGCCACGAACGCACGCGTTGGTTGCTGCCGCACCTCCCGCAAGCTTTCTCAAGCTTTCCATCACCACCGCCTGAGCCGTCATCTGTCCCTCTCACTGCTCTCTCTCTCACTCGGTGCAGTTAGCGCAAGCTACTACCCTCCTTATCGATCGACTCGCCCTACGTGCTATTATTGCTGCTATCGTGGTCACATTTCACGCTTTTGCCGCAAGCGCCAGCAAGATGAGCGTCGAGGGTACGACATACGCGAATGGGACTCTACCGCAGGAGCCCTGTACCAGGGCCGCCGTTATTCGTCACCACAACGTCGGTCTCCGTCTCCGCCAGCATCGGGTGAACTGCGCAGTAGTTATCGATCAACCCGACGCTGTTCACCGTCGCCCTACCGTCGCTCCTCTTCTCTTCAGCCTGCTTCCCTCGCTTGTGATCGGCATCCGCAAAACTAAGCGATGCAGTTTTTGGAGGACGAACTGCATTCCAACACAGGACTCCAATTCCTCCATCGCGCCCTTACACTATAATTTCAGTCACAGTTGAGGGAGTAGACGTTGATGCTTTGGTGGACACTGGGGCTGCGTTTTCTGTCTGTGCTGATTCGTGTGCCCATCTTCGAAAATTCCCGACGCCTTATGATGGACCTACACTGGTTACAGACCAGAGAACAATGATTCGCCCTTCCTCTCTCGGCACTGGCCGTGTGCAAATCGACGAAATTCTTCATCATATAGAATTCGCTGTGCTATCCCCGCGCTCCCACGAACTCATTTCAGGCTGGTACTTTCTTTCCTCTGCTTCTACGGCTATTTGTTGTGCGCAACCTGTCGTCCATCTTACTGACACAGACCACTTGTTTATTAATGAAACCTACAGACCACTTCGACTCATCACTGCTGTAGACATCGAGTTACCACCACACAAACATCAATTAGTCCCAGTTTTTTCCAACGACGTCGACTCTGGTGACATTTTGGTCACTCTGTCACCCCATTGCCTTAATAAAGGCATAGCTCTCACATCAGCTATGGCTCACTTCAACAATGAATCAACTGTCTTCGCTGCTACGAACACCACATCAGATAAAATTTTACTGCCGCGGGGCACTACTGTCACCTGCGTTGCCAATCTGGAGCCTGTGTGCATCGTGCCTCTTACCCCTATCTCCTCTAAAAGCCATCCTGCAGACCATGCTCCTTCCTCGGCCATTACAGCCACCATCAACAAAGACTTGACAGACTCTTAGAAGCAGCAGCTGCTTGATTTGGTGGAAAAGCATGCAAACTCTTTTGACGTTCATTCATAAATCCTGGACCAGACAACCGCTACAGCACATCGTAATCGAACTGACAAAACATCCATTGTGCATCACCGTCCGTACCACGTCTCTCTAGTCAAACGAAAAATATTGAGGAAAACGTAGACGATATGCTGCAACGGGAGATAATCCGACCCTCAACCAGTTCTTCGTCGTCTCCCATCGTTCTGTTGCGTAAAAAAGACGGTTCCGTACGATTTTGCGTCGATTACCCAGCACCTCCACCACGTACGAAGTCTTGGTTTGGGAGGCATTTATTAGGCCCGAGGAACCGGCAGTCGACAGCTACGATGAACGAGCACGAAAGACACGAGCGTGTCCTTCCTGGCCTTCTTGTCTCTGCATCGTCGTTTCGTTCTCTCACGCTATAACTATCGTCATACCGTACCAACTAGCCCAATCTGCCACACTTCCAAGATGATGATGCTACGCGACAACGATGAATATATAAATATATATATATATATATATATATATATATATATATATATATATATATATATATATACATATAAATAAGGGAAAGAAGTGTATACCTAAGGGCTCGTTTTCCCGTGTTTTGACACAATATTAACGAGATCTTACAGACAATAATGCCAAGGAATGTATAGAGGAAAATATTAGAACCAATGTAATGTAAATACGAAGAAAGAAAAGTGGGTGGAAAAATCTCGAACGCGTTATTTGAAGGTCGTAGGCTCGATTCCTGCTCACGGCAAGTTATTTTTCACCCACTTTTCTTTCTTCTTATTTACATTATATTGGTTCTAATATTTTCCCCTATACATTCCTTGGCATTATTGTCTGTTAGATCACACACACACACACACACACACACACACACACACACACACACACACATATATATATATATATATATATATATATATATATATCTGTGTGTGTGTGTGTGTGTGTGTGTGTGTGTGTGTGTGTGTGTGTGTGTGTGTGTGTGTGTGTGTGTGTGTGTGTGTGTGTGTGTGTGTGTCCTGTCTTCTTATAGCTTGTTGAGACAGGAAAAAACCGGGCAGACGGGAAAGATTAACGAAGAAGGAAAAAGGGTAAAAAGTTGAAAGAAGGAGTAAAAAGGCATAAAGAAAGAAAATAAAAAACAAAAAATGTAGCGGAAGAAGAAAAAGAACGCCACGAGCTTAGAAAGGGGCGGCCTCTCAAGTGAGTGAGGCCAACGTGAACATTGTATTAGTAAAGGAGCCATGGACTCGCTCGCTGGATTTCGTGTCGACCGGTTGTGCCCTCGCGATCTCCAACGTCATCGTAGCTCTGGCCGACTGGGCTCGCCCTACGTCATCTCCTGACGCCGATCGTCGACGACAGCGTAGCTATGACCTGGTGGACTTGCCCTACGCCATCTCCTGTCGCCGACAAGAGCTCTCGCCAGTGGTGCCCCGTCCTCGTACTCCTGCAACCATGTCCATCTTTCCTGTCTTCTCCTTACTTCCGTCGTTTGCTGTCCCTGCGCCTCGCTCTCTCCGTCCTCTCTCTTTATCTCTTTACCATTTAATCCTATTCTTTTATTCCTTCTCTACCTTCATCCCTCGTGAGCTACTGTTGAGGTGTGCTCCCCCTGAGAGGGAGTTATGCGGTTCACTTTTCTCTTCATTTCAAATCACTCCCTCCCCCTCTATTGACAACAATAACCCCCACGCACCCACCCTTACCCTAAGTGGACACAGTATGGACACAGTATGGGCACAGTGTGGACACAAGGGGACACGGTATTGCACCTTTCGGTGCAATCCGCTCGCGGCTTGTCCACCTTTGAAGTTTAGGACGAATTGGTGAGGAAGGGGGGGGGGGGGCTTAAACGCTTCGAGTGCATGGCGGCGGCGCCGGAAGAAATGAAAAAGCCGAAACCGGTAATGTGGCACTGCCATCAATATTCATTATAACTATTGGCTCCCCTCAGTGAAGGGAAAAGAAAGGTGTGTAAAAAAACAAAAAAACAACGATATCCGGGACCACTTTTCTGTGCGTGCTGACTGTGCTTGAAGCGACGAAACAATTCTACATTTCAGATGCATACGCTTACAGCTGTGTGGGGGGTAATATTACTGTCGCAATGAAAGGGTAGGGATTAAGAATTGACTAGAGAGAGGCGTTTGCGTCCTTAAGTGATCGTAACGCTGACAGGGTGCCTGGGTGTTCACTCATTTCTTTTTTTATCGTATTGAAGTTCTAGATGAAGTATTATTTGCGCTATTCTCGTTACTGATTGTTCGAAAATTGTTTTCTATGAGTGTAACCTTGATGCCATCGAAGCTGTGATCTAGCAGTGTGCTATGTTTAGAATCTGTAAGGCCTGGCAGGCCACGCATATATTCCCGATGCTTGTTGAATCTAATTCCAAACAGCGTGTCGTTTGGCCCACGTATTGCACGTTACATACCAGCCATTCCAGAAGATATATGACGTTGTCCGAGTCAGTCTAGTGCACCACTTGCCCTGCGCTTAAAATCTGAGTGGGTGCTTTCTGCCACTTTCGTTGTCTGCATGTGTTCGCATGCAGTTCCCAGGCCGCTTTCCTATGTATTTCTATGAAAGCGTGGCTCGGGAACTGTTGTCTAGGACGGTACATGCGTATCCATGGGGCGGGGGGGGGGGGGGGCGGGAGTTGTTATCATTACATTTACGAATGTGCACTGTTGTTTGAAATGTCGGAGATTGAAGATAAATCCGAGAAGTGCAGTTATTTTCTATTTTTGTGCCTTATTCCAGTCGATTTCATTGCCTGTTGTCTCTGCATATGTAGCCAGCGTACTCGACGAAACCGTCTTCCTTGCAGCATGAATGTGCCACTTGAATCTTTTTTAAAGGTCACTGCTCTTGCCAAGCTAACTATTACCACAATATTCACCTCTGCCCATGGGTGTCTGTGTTAGTTGTCCATATGCGTGCTCCCGACCGGGTTTCCTTTTCCGTCCGTGATTGTCGACTTGAGCTTACGGGTTTCCTTGCTTAAGAATTAAGTTTGTAGATTGCGCCCAAATCCACTGTCTTTTGTTCTCTCTGTTGTTTTCGGCAACAGGCGAGAACGTGGTCCCCTTCAGAAACCAATTAGCCTTCTGAAAACTGCCGTAAAATGTCATACAGCCTGTGAATGAAGCTGTCAAAACTTGACACAGGTATCTTTACTGAAACATTAAATCGCCATTTAAATCGTGGTAAGCAAGACCTCGCAGCATGTTCCTTCAAGGACGTAAAGTAATACGACTGGCTGGTACACGGTGCATTTCATATCGGGATCGAGCGGCGGTCAGGATCGCATTTTATGATCGCGATTGGCTGCAGCTATGAGCAAGTCATTCAAAAATTTCACCCCTATCGGCTCGATGGCAACTGAATGTGCACGTGTGACAAGCGTAAAAAATTTGCGGAACGCCACACATAAAAGTTTCCTCAAGTGAAATTTTAACTAGGTACAACTCTGAAGGAGGCACGCTCATGCGTGGGACTCTTCTGCGTTTGCCTGCAGTCATAACAGAAAGTTTGCGACTGCATGCAGCTCCAAGAACGCTAAGCTGCTTACCATATACATTGTATTTCGCTTCAGATGTGCTTGGTATATAGCGCTATGAGTGCTAAGCAGAAAAGTAAATTTGTGCATGCTCGTCTTCTCAACCACGGCCATCTATAGATGCAAACTTACAGTAAATGTAGCATGACCTTGCAGGCAAAATACATTTCTTCGCCGCCAGCACGTGTAAATGCCCATTTGATGATTCAATTAAAAAACCAGAATGGCTCATTACCTTTTAAAAAGAAGTGCGCTCAACCCCCGTAGTTTTCATAGAGGTGACCATAGCCGACGACGTCGGCACTCAGGCATCATGAGAAACGTACACTTATTCGTTCCCCCGCAGGGGTGCCTGCGCAAGTAGGCGTTTGGTGTGTAACGACACCTCGGACCCGAGCTAACGGGGGAGTTTTGGCTCCCTCCCACGCCTAGCCGTGTGTGGCTTTGCCATGTCCGGGGAAAAGGGGATCCTGGGGGTTGAGCCGACGCTGGGTGATAGGACCTTTAAGGTCCCCCGGCAGAAGCAACACACCCCTTTGGCCCCGGCTTCACGTAGATGGCACCCCTGGGCAGACCCACCCAGGGGAAATCGGCAGTCGCCTTTTCCTATTTCTCTCTCCCTACATCTTCGTCCTTATCGCTCACTTCTTACCTGTCCTGTCGTCCTCTCTTTTCCGTTTACTTCCGAATTTCTTGGCGGCTAGGGTTAACCCTGGGGGACTGACTTCCCTTGGTCAGGACCACAGGGTTATAGTAGCAATGTATGGCTAATGTGTGTATACGTTCCCCTTGTTGGACTTCATGGTGGGTGGCCAGCATAGCTACCGAATGAACATGCTTTTCTATGGAAAAAAGTACCCCCCCTTTTCCACAATGATCGGTCCCGTAAAGGGGGTCGTACCGAAGCAAATAGAAACTTTCTTACTAAAGAGAGCGATTACACGAAATTCTTTGTTGTAACATCAATGACTGGAACTAAGATTCAGGACATATCACCATTCCCGATTGCAAAAGCAATCAAAGAATGCATTGGAAGCAATTACAGTGCAAAAAAATGAGTTCAGGAGATCTCCTCATAGAAGTGAAAAACAAAGAAGAAAGTGACAAAATTAGACACCTAGGAAACATCGGACAACATGAAGTCCGTGCAACAGCTCACCGATCTCTCAATTACACGCGAGGTGTAATATCGGACAATGAACTGCTCAAGTGCACTGACGCAGAAATTGAGGATGCTTTAGCGGATCAAGGTGTACTTGCCGCACGAGCAATCATCATTCGTAGAAATAAGAAGGAAACCCGCACAAGGAATGTAATACTAACATTCCCAAGCACGACGCTTCCTGCTGCAGTTAAGGTAGCGTACCTTTACCTACGTGTGAGGCCCTACATACCTAATCCTCGCAGGTGCTTCCAGTGCCAGAGGTTCGGGCACAGGTCTCATTCATGTCGTGGTAATCCAACCTGCATGAAATGCGGCCAGAATGAACATGATGACGGCGAGTGCACGAACGCTTTAAACTGTGTGAACTGCAAGGGGCCCCATGCAGCGTACTCACGCTCCTGCCCAGAATGGCAAAAAGAACAAGACATACTTACACTGAAAACCAAAGAAAGCATACCGTATCCAGAAGCGCGCAAGCGAGTGGTTCTTGCCCAAAAGGGCACTTACGCTGAAGCGGTGCGAAGGGAGAAGGCACCGCCGACGGTCTCTGTAGGCACACAGGTTGAACTCCAAGACCTAGTGGCCACGGTCCGTACCCCAGACAAGAGCGAAAAAAGGCACCAAATGCCTTCTTTCAGGGAGGCCCCAAAGCCTCGACCAGTGTTGGTGTCTGCCAACCTAATGTCGAGGCAAAAGAGGTCATAACAACGGTGCCGAGTAGCCGGCCTCATTTGAGGAGGCCAGAATCCTCACCGGGCACCAACACTGTTCAGCACCCTGGTGGTGCTGAGTCCATGGACGTGAGTCCATCGGACACTGAAAGCCTCACAGACCCTGCTTCAACTAGCAGGGCGATCAGGCAGCCCATCACTCTTCCCTGCCAAGGAGAGAAAGGGAGCCGAAACACATTTTCGGCCCCACAAAAAAGAAGTGATGAAGCACACGAATAGTGTCGCTTTTTGGCTTATGCACAAATAACTCAAAATACTAAATTTTATACACATCATTTCACGTAATGGCATACATCATCCATTGGAACTGCAGAGGCATGATACGAAACTAAAGCGACATTAAGGACATATCTACAAGCTTCTCTCCTGTAGCGTTATGCTTGCAGGAAACAAATCTGAGACCAAAAAAACAACAAAATACTAAAAGGTTACACTGTTATACGCCACGACCGCTCGCAAAGCAACCGGCTGTCGGGTGGCGTCGCCATTGTTGTCCAAAGTGGTATTGCGGTAAGAAAAGTTATAGTTAACAGTT
The DNA here is from genome assembly GCF_043290135.1 of Rhipicephalus microplus. Taxonomy (NCBI): domain Eukaryota; kingdom Metazoa; phylum Arthropoda; class Arachnida; order Ixodida; family Ixodidae; genus Rhipicephalus; species Rhipicephalus microplus. The sequence goes on along the minus strand of NC_134702.1, from coordinate 167,745,805 downwards.
TCATTGAAACGGCTTGTTATGCCTGCGAGTCGACAGCGAACGTCCGTGCCTCTGGAAAAGGCAATCTGTGTCAAGGCCGGCCCGCAGTCCGCCTGACGCGAACGACTCAACGGCGTAAACACGCGCGGCGCCTTTCTGGCGCGCACGTGCGGTGAGTCAGCGCCAGCGAGCCCGTCGAGTAAACAACGGGCGTCTTCATGTCTGGGGGTCTGACGCGGCCCAGCGGCGACCCCATTGGAGGAGTCTGCCCTGACGACCAGCGGCGCTTCTGATTGGACATTTTGGTTGGACCCGGTGCATTTAAAAGAAGCCCTGCGGCGCGTCGCGATCGGCGGTCCTAGGTAAAAGCTGACATGTGTGTCAGAGCGGACCCGTTTGAGAGCAGACCTATGTGTTAGAGAGGGGAGCTCGGCTCTCCGAGTCTCTGTCGGCCCCAGTGCCGAATTTATAACGCCTCTGTATATATGCTGTACATAAACCTTGTTTAACTCACCGTCGTCTCGTCCGCTCGTCTTATCAGCTCTGCGCAGAAGCAGTCGCGAGCTGAGAAACATACGCTACCAAACGGCTGGTGACCTTCCCGGCGGAGTTGGAAGCAGTGGCGCCTTCGGGACCGTGTTGGCGTCGCCGTCTTTCGAAACAGTGGTTGCAGCAGTGAGAATTCGTAGCGCCCTTCGTAACGTCGTCGGAGGTGCGCTTCGCAACAGTGGTGGCTTCGGCGGGATCGGCCCGCTTCACAACAGTGGTTGGCAGCTGCGGGATCGGCCGGCGTCAGCGACATCGATGCGGTGAGTGCGTGATGTTTTCCCCTCAGTTCACCAGACTACTCTAGCTCAGGTTGTAGTAGTTTAGAGAAGGGCTGTGTGAAGCATTGAAGTGAGCTTTGATCGTTTTAAGCCAAGTCGAAGCGCTTTGAAACCAAAGTTAATGCGGAGGGGGTAAACACGGGAGTGTGAAAAATTGCTTGCGCGTCTTGCTAGTTGACTTATAGTGGGTACGGCAAGTAAATTGTTAACAGGGGCAAACAGCAAGAGGCTAGTGTGAACGATAGAGAACCTTAAAGTGAAGGAACTCATCGAAATTTGTGAGGAACTCGACATTAATTTGGGCCATGCGAAACGAAAGCAAGCGATCCTTGAGATCATGAAGGATGAGGGAGTGTCGGCGGAGGAAGTCGATGAGGCCTGGGCGGATATCAAAGCACGCCGCGAGGAGGCTGAAAGGCGAGAAGCTCGTGAAGAAGCTGAAAGGCGCGAAGCTCGCGAACGTGAAGAAGTTGAAAGGCGCAAACGTCGCGAGCGCGAGGAGGCCGAGAGACAGGAGCGCCTCGAGATGAAACGACTAGAATTGGCAATCCTACAGTGTTCGCAGGCGCCTAGCGTAGCTTCTCCGACGATTCAGGTCAGCGGTTTTAGAATTCGGGACGAACTGCCACCGTTCGCAGTAGGCGAGGACATGGCGAAGTATCTCGTCAAGTTTGAACACGTCTGTGAGCGAAACGCTTTGGAGCGGTCTCTTTGGGCGCGGAACCTGTTAGCTCTTCTTCCCGGCGAAGTGTCCGACGCGATAACTTGCTTGTCGAGGGAAGCGTTTGAGAGCTATGACGAGGTTAAGGAAGTGCTCTTGAGACGTTATAAGTTGTCACCCGAGGCTTTCAGGCAAAGGTTCCGGTATGCTGAAAAGGGGAATGAGTCACACGTTGACTTCGCGTTTCGTCTTAAGGCCGATTTAATTGAATGGCTCAATGGCGAAGGTGTTTATGACGACCGCGATAGAGTGGTGGAATGCGTTGCATTGGAGCAATTCTACCGCTGCATCGAGGATAATGTCAGGCTTTGGCTGCAGGACAGACTTGGTGAAGTACAGCTAAACAAGGCAGCAGAGTTAGCTGAGGAGTATTATACTCGCCGAAAGTTGCACAGCAGGGCAGTGCGCGTTGAAAAGGATGAGAGAAAAGAGGGCTTTTCAAAGAAACCTGATCAACGGAGACCCGCTCCGCACCGTAATTTCAAGGACCCGTGTCTTACGAAGGACAGTGTAGGGGAAGGGCAAACAGAAGCGGAGAAATCGAGTGAGGTTTCTACCACACAAGCATTTGAATCGGAAAACAAACGGAAGCCGCTAATCTGCTACAACTGCAAAAAGGAAGGACACATCGCGAGAAACTGTCAGGAAAAGTTTGCCTTCGCAACAATCCGAGAATCAGAAAAAAACATGCGGTTGTTGGAGCCGTATCTCCAAGAAATTAGGGTGAATGAGAAAACGTGCCGAGCACTTAGAGACTCAACCGCAACCATGGACGTTGTCCATCCTTCATTGGTGTCTCCGGATGACTTTACAGGAGAATGCGCGTGGATCAGGCAAGTCGCCGAGGAGCAGAGTGTTCGCTTACCGATCGCCACGGTTGTCATTGAAGGCCCGTTCGGTAAGCTTCGCACCGAAGCGGCTGTGTCTGCCGCGCTAAATGATCGTTTTCCTTATCTTTTCTCCAACAACTCAGAGCAGCTTCTCAAAGAGCAGGGCAAATCGTTCTTCCCCAACTTAGCGTGCATGGCCCTCACGCGATCGCAAGCGCGGAAGCTATCGCGGCAGCTTGATCTGGTTCAATGCAGTGAACTCTCAAGTGACCTTGTCGGCGGGTCGACGGAACCCCAGAAAGGAAATTTTCCGCATGAGTCATGTGAGCGGTCACGCGAGCGGCCCGTCGCGGAAGCGGCCGGCAAGGTATGCGTAGGGGGAGACGACATGGCGCCATTGAGTCAGAGCGAGAGGGTTGCAACGCTCTCGCCTGTAGCGGAAAGTTGGAGCGAGCTGCCGAGAGTTGATCGAGAGCAGCGTGAGGATCTCTCGATTGAAGCGCTAGTGGAAAGCCACAAAAACGCGGCACAAGTGCTGTCGAAGGAGCACTACGAGCAATCGGTGAAGAAGCGCGCTTTTGAAGTTGATATTCAGGTAATGCTGCTGCAGCCGTCCAAAAGGAACAAGCTTGAGATTCATTGGGAAGGGCCCGCCAAAGTGATATCGAAGCTTCCCGATACGAATTATGAAGTGAAATTAGGAAGGCGGCGGAACAAAATTTATCACAGTAACTTGAAAGCAGTCGTTAATTTACTTTTAAGTGCTTCAGAGGAAGAGGGAGCGGAAGTTTTGAGTACTAGTGAGGTAATCGAAGGGGGATCGAAGGTAATCTGGGAGCAAATAAACCTAGAGCCTAGGTTAAGTGAAGCCCGGAAGGAGGACCCGAGAAGGATTGTTTCCGAGTTTGGATACGTGTTTTCGGACCGCCCCGGAAACACGAGGGTGATCGAACACGATATCGAGCTAAGCGGTGAGGAGTCAATCCGTAGCAAGCCGTATCGTTGTTCCCCTGTGCAACGTCGCAAGTGTGAGCCGCTCTTGGTGCCGCATAGGTATCGTCGCCTAAAAGTGGCCGGTTACTGAGGTGGAGCATGTTGCTCCACAGCGCAACTTTGACGTTCGCTATCAAAAAAAAGGGAAAGCTAAACGCTAATGCTGGTGCATTGAGCAGTGCGTTCTAGCTAGTACCTTCTCAACCTTTCGGTTTCTCGCTGGCGATTCGGGGCAAAATTTTGACCTCATCACGACCTGGGCTGAGCGCTCTCGTTCAGAGTGATCTCAATGGGCCAACTTTATGTGGTATTCTAATTCGTTGCGTTGTTGTAAGTGTGAAACAGTCAAGTTCTTACTTTAAGAGTCTTGTGTCCCACATGTGCCTCTTGATGTAGAGGGAACGAAATTCCGATAGACACTTAGCTAGGTATATGTTGTACTATACTTTGTCTGGTGTTCTGTTGGGTGACCGAGGGCACTTGCTTGTGTCGTGTGTTGTCTGTTGTCGAACCGTTCTTAGCAAGTTGCAGAACCATCGACAAGTGCTGAAACCGAAGATGGTCAGAAGAGACGAGTGAAGCTGGTCGACAAGTTGTGGCGACAAGCCAGTGGAACTGGGATCCGTTGTCAAGAATGGGATGTGTTCCTGGAACAGAGTCTGGAGCTGCATTCTCCCCATGGCCCTCGAGGCGAACCTGGAGGGACCTGGCGAACGAGCGCGCCTGTCATCCGAGCCCCGTGGAAGCGGCTCGTCTTTTCGGCGCATTGTCTGGCGGCGGGGGTGCTGTTATGCCTGCGAGTCGACAGCGAACGTCCGTGCCTCTGGAAAAGGCAATCTGTGTCAAGGCCGGCCCGCAGTCCGCCTGACGCGAACGACTCAACGGCGTAAACACGCGCGGCGCCTTTCTGGCGCGCACGTGCGGTGAGTCACCGCCAGCGAGCCCGTCGAGTAAACAACGGGCGTCTTCATGTCTGGGGGTCTGACGCGGCCCAGCGGCGACCCCATTGGAGGAGTCTGCCCTGACGACCAGCGGCGCTTCTGATTGGACATTTTGGTTGGACCCGGTGCATTTAAAAGAAGCCCTGCGGCGCGTCGCGATCGGCGGTCCTAGGTAAAAGCTGACATGTGTGTCAGAGCGGACCCGTTTGAGAGCAGACCTATGTGTTAGAGAGGGGAGCTCGGCTCTCCGAGTCTCTGTCGGCCCCAGTGCCGAATTTGTAACGCCTCTGTATATATGCTGTACATAAACCTTGTTTAACTCACCGTCGTCTCGTCCGCTCGTCTTATCAGCTCTGCGCATAAGCAGTCGCGAGCTGAGAAACATACGCTACCAAACGGCTGGTGACCTTCCCGGCGGAGTTGGAAGCAGTGGCGCCTTCGGGACCGTGTTGGCGTCGCCGTCTTTCGAAACAGTGGTTGCAGCAGTGAGAATTCGTAGCGCCCTTCGTAACGTCGTCGGAGGTGCGCTTCGCAACAGTGGTGGCTTCGGCGGGATCGGCCCGCTTCACAACAGGCTGCAGTCACCACTTTATCGCACAAAACTACCACTATTTGTTCCATATACATTCCACCTCATACACATTTTACTGTAAAAAATCTAGAACAGATTGCAGAACAGTTACCTAAACTCTTTTTAATGGCAGGAGATTCCAATGCACATAACATACTATGGGGTAGTGTAAAGACAGACAGTAGAGGGCAGGTAAGTGAAGAGTTTATTCTTACTAACAATGTGTGTCTTTTAAACACTGGATCACCAACATACTGCTCTCCAGGCACAGGAACCATGAGTTGCTTGGATTTGGCACTGTGCTCTAGCTCGCTGTTTGCTGATTTTACATGGGAAACACTAAACAATCCTTACGGTAGTGACCATCTACCGTCGATATTAAAACTAACATCACCACTTCCGACTATACGCTCTCGACCACAACGTTGGAAGCTTCACAAAGCTAACTGGCCTTTGTTTACACAGAGAGCTATTCTAGAGGATGAGTTTTCTGAACACCTAACAGTAGACGAAATAAATGACAAGTTCACCAATTGCATACTGTCTGCGGCAGAGCAAGCTATTCCCCAGTCATCAGGACTAGTGGGAAGAAAGCTAAAACTATGGTGGACCAGTGAGTGTGCAAAAGCCAAAAAACTACAAAATAAAGCATGGTGCAACTTCCGTACGTACCCCACTTGTGACAACCTCCTTGCGTTCAAACAAGTTAAAGCAAAAGCACGATATATTCGTAGAAATGCAGAAAAATCGTCCTGGCAGAAGTACATATCTACAATCAATAGCACAACATCATCCAAGAAAATGTGGAACCAGGTTAGAAAATTCAGCGGTGACTATTCCTCATACGCAATACCCATACTTACAGACCCAGGCACACAGACATCTCTAGAAGAGCAGGCGAACATTTTAGGTGAACACTTTTACACTATATCCAGTTCCGCTAATTACACTCCATCCTTCCTGGCATACAAACAGTCAGCCGAAAAACAAAAACTACCAGTAACCGGTGGCCTAGATGAGCCGTACAACGCTCCCTTGACACTCCAAGAGTTCAGTACTGTGCTTTCAGCGGGAAAAAAGACAGCAGTCAGTCCAGACAGAATTCATTACGCAATGCTCGCGCACCTGTCTCAAGCTGCGGTGCAAGCATTATTGAAGTTCTTTACCGTGATTTGGAAAACTGGCAAAATGCCCACAAAATGGAAAATGGCAACCATAGTGCCATTTCTAAAGACTGGAAAACCACCCACTTCACCGGGTAGCTATAGGCCCATAGCACTTACAAGCTGTATGGCAAAATCATACGAAAGCGTAATAAACAGAAGACTAACATACACCCTTGAAATGGACGGCCTACTGGATGATCATCAGTGTGGGTATAAGAAAGGTCATTCAACAATAGACCATCTTGTCCGTCTTGAACACACAGTAGGTGAGGCCTTCTTACAGCGTCAACACTGCCTAGCAGTGTTTTTTGACCTAGAGAAGGCCTACGACACCACGTGGAGGTACAGTATACTGAGAGACCTGGCTAATCTCGGAATACGCGGAAGAATGCTTAATTGCCTCTCTGACTTTCTATCAAACCGAAACTTTCAGGTACGGTTGGGCTCCACACTATCGCGAGTTTTTGTCCAAGAAAATGGTGTACCGCAGGGTTGCGTGTTGAGCACTACACTGTTCATAGTCAAAATGAATTCAGTTATTGAAGTAATCCTACCCTCCATCATGCACTCATTATATGTTGACGATCGTCAGATAGCATGTCGGACATGTGAAAGGCAGCTGCAGCTAACCATCAACAAACTGACCAAATGGGCAGATCAAAATGGCTTTCGCTTTTCTACCCAGAAAACCGTTACCCTACTTTTCTCCCGAAGGCGCGGCTTGTATCCGGACCCTGTTCTTAAAATCAACAACAGTGTACTGCCACTCAAGTGAGAACACCAGTTTCTAGGCCTAGTCTTTGACAGGAAATTAAACTTCATTTCCCACATAAATCACACAAAAAATAAAGCAAACAAAGCGCTCAACATTCTGAAAATACTATCGTGGAAACACTGGGGATCCGATCGAGTCTACCTTTTACGCATATACCGCTCGATCGTGTGCAGCATACTTGACTACAACAGCGTTATTTACGGTTCAGCCAGAAAATCTTACCTCAAACGTCTTGACCCAATACATCATCATGGATTGCGCTTGGCGACTGGAGCGTATAGAACCTCACCTGTCCAGAGCTTATACGCTGAGAGCAACGAGCCATGACTAGAACAAAGAAGAGCGCTACTTACTGTATCCTATGTTTTAAGAACCAGGTCGAAACCAAGCCACATATGTCACACTATTGTCTCTCATATCGGTACCAGAATACAATACAACAACAGACCGCACACGGTAAGACCACTTCTCCAGCGCTTTGAAGAAATATGTCTAGACTACAAAGTATACATACCGAATCAGGCACTAAGCGTTTTCCGAATGCCGGAAAGACTGGCTCCATGGTTGGACTTTTCGCACTACACTGACCTTGCTTTGACCCATTTAAAGAAGAAGAAAATTCCACAGGAACAAATTATGCAGGATTTCCTAGCTGTACAAGAAAAATATAACACGCATTCTGAATACTACACTGATGGATCAAAAACACAAGAATATACAGGAAGTGCTGTCATATCAAAACAATCAGAAACATGTATAAGACTGCCACCATTCGTATCTATCTTCACAGCAGAAGTATACGCTCTTTTGATTGCTCTCGAAGAAATTTTATCAAGAAATCACAAAAAATCTGTCATATATACTGACTCACTTAGCGCATTAAAAGCCCTACATTTAAGGTCGGAAAACAAACCGTTCCTCGGGGACATTCTACAGAGGCTAGAAAGAGCTGAGAAAAATGGCAAGACAATACGGCTTGTATGGGTGCCGAGCCATGTTGGTATCCCAGGAAACGAAAAGGCACAGGGTAGCAACAAGAGCAGGTCATCAAAAATAGCAGAAATAAGGGCACCATTCAGAGACTGTTTCAACAGTTGTCGGACAGCCTTTAGGGAAAAATGGCAAGAAGAGTAGCAGACTCAAGTGCATAACAAGCTGCAAATTGTCAAGCCTATTCTACAAGAATGGAAGTCATGCAATCACCAATAGCGCTCCATCGAAGTAATACTATGCCGCCTGCGGATAGGTCATACTCACCTCACCCACAACTTCTTGTTGCGCGGAGAAAATCAACCAGAATGCGAACATTGCAAGGAACCTCTGACTATTATTCATATTTTAACAACATGCCCAGTCTTTGAAAAAAGAAGACAGGCTTATTTTAAACAATCTTACAGAACAGAAACACCTTTCCACCCAATGTTAATACTATCAGAAAATGCAATCATCCCCATAGCGGACGTTCTCCGGGTTCTAGAGGCCGCAGGCGTTTTAAACAAGCTGTGAACAGCAATCTGTTTTTCATCTCATATTTTAACCCTATTATCAAAATCACCTAGTGTCTGGCGCATCATAGCCATTGTTGGTTTTGCGCCATAAAACTCAACGTAGTTAACTAACTTCTTCGTTCCGGTTATTTAGCATTTCGAGCAGTCAGTGAAGAAGCTGCAGCAGTCTCTTATTGATTTCGTTGAAGTGAAGAATAGCAAGAATAAAAAAGCAATGAATGCGATAGCAATAAATTGTCAGGTCACGCGCAGAATGGAAGGCAGATCAAATAGTACCCTGCGTTTTTCACTCACAAATGGCGCACGAAACGTACTCACAGATGCAGATGCACGCGAATAAGCGTCTCAGTTGTTACTTCACTGTGTCTATACTATCTGTACAGCCGTCGAGAAGACCAGGATTATATCGTAAGAAAGAAAAACAGCCAAGAGGAACCTTACATCGCGTTAATAATGACAAAGAAAGTAAGAAAAGCGTGAGAAGGAATGCAAAGAGACAAAGCCGCTGGTGAGAATAAGTTAACATGACACCTGTTTAAAATGTTGAAGAGATTGTGTTAAAAAACTAATGCAGGCCTAGCAGGAATGCGCATCCCAGTCATATCGAAAGTTGTAAAAGCGGCCTTTCTAGAGTCTTTTCTAACTATTCTTTGGATATTTGTTAAAAGAACACTTGCAGGGTGCCCACTACACCCTATATAATCATATATCTTGCGTAGTTGGGAACCACTCACTATGCCATTCTTAATTTTTTTGAAGAAGCGTGGTACCCTCTGCACCCGTGCAATAAACCTTCTGCAATTTTTATTTTCTTCTGAGGCTGATGACAACGCAAAAACTATGGCTCGAATTTTGTAATAAGTTTGAGAATTCCACGATTCACTCGTTACGGAATCCGCATCGCTTGATGTCTCATTTCTCTTTGCTGTTATAAAACGCTTTATCACTCATATAAACGAGATTTGTTTCCTTACAAGAAGCCTGCCTACACTCTAACCCAAAAGGGAGCAACAGGGGTATAGGGGTTGCTACTTTCAGGGAACACTTGCATTGCCACTCCCATTACTCCCCTAAAAGGAGTAACTGCAGAGGGAGGAACCGCTGCTCTCCTTTCAGTTCCTCCTTCGGGGTATGAACAGTTACTCCCTTCAGTTCCTCCCTGCGGATCAACAGTTACTCTCACCAGTTGCTCCCTGCAGACCAGCCATCACTCCCACCAGTTGCTCTTCTAAGAGCAACAGTTACTCTTTACCGTTCCTACCACGTGTTCGCAGTTACTCTTTGAAAACCAACTGCACATACTTCCAGTTACTCCTTGGGGAAATGAGTATTTATCTCGAGTATGCTTGTCACACGGTTAACACATGGCGAGAGCTCCTTGGAAGAGCACTGCTTGGGTGCTTCTAACACAAAAAGTGGACAATATTGAAAGGAAAATAAATGCTTTATTGTTCTTTTTATGAGGCGACGTGTGAGCACACGTAAAGACTTCGCCTCACCACAGCCAGCACTAAACAAGCACCATAATACATCAAAGGTTATCTGCGTCATCCGTGGAACAACAATCTTGAATTTCTAGCATAGAGCAGTCTGTGTCATCATTGGTGAGAGAATGGCAACTTCTCCAATGCTGAAGGACTCAAGTTTCGCAGCTGGTGTTTCCATCAGGCTAGCGCAGCGGAATGTCACCACAGGCATATGTGAAGCATCTCATTGCTGCGAGGAAAAAAAATAGAAGTGTGAGGTTAAACATGCCAGAATCAATACATAATGAGTCACACACACTGCAGCAGCGCTTACATTCTAGGATGTCTACTGCAAAATGAAATGTGAAAAAAAATGAAGGTTCGGCCAAACGTTATTTGGCAAGCCATATAAATGCTGATGTGGTAGACGCTTTTCAAATGATGTCTGACAGCAATATTTTGGAACAAAATGTGCAGCACCTCAACAAGGCATATTTGTAGCAGTTAAAGATACCCTTAGGTTCAGTTAACTTGTTTCCTATACACAGCTGAGTGACATTTCTATGAGCCCATTCACCAATGGGCATTCTAAGTGAGATCATGTGTGTGGCAAATAACACGTACCGTCCACTCATGTTAAAATACTTATTTAGCTCGTGCACATAGTTGCTCTCCATTTTACTGTTCTATCAAACGCTGCTGCGTCTTGAATTGTGCAATACCTGTAGGCACAAGCCAAGCATGCAAAGCCTGCTTGAAAGCAACCATTTGAAGAGGCTACATGATAATCTTCAGTATATTTCTTAGTACCCGACGCAAACGACTGGACAAAACTATAGACAAATAAATGTAGACCGTGCTACCTTCAAAAAATGCTTTAAGTTTAGTAAACTAGGATGCATTTGTTAACTCGGTTGACGAGTCACAGCCACGAGATATGTGAACGAAGCAATATATCTTAAGGCATGCACAGGTATTCTGATTCGTTGTTTGACAGTGTCACAGATAGCTTGCCAATATATATATATATATATATATATATCTGAGAGCAACAAGATGTGAAGCTTTTAATAATTAGTTCAACGTCTTGTTGGTTCACAGCCAAACAGGTTACTGCTCTGTTAGACAAATTGGAATAAGCGCACCGTGGTTTCCAAAAAAAGCATTATTAGAAGTTAGCTCCTGGTGTGAATGTCTGCTTATTTATTTTGTACTGCCTTCTACATGTGCCACAAAGACATTTGTTGAGGATGTGCTACCAACCAAGCCAAGATCGCATACTTGGTCAATGTGATGGAAATAGAAACATTAGAAACACTGCCACCTCTAGTAAGAGCATAACACTTCAGTATCTTGGAACAGCAAGGAGGTGCATAAGAAAGTTAAGCCCACTCTTGCAGAACTTTGAACACGAATTTTTCAGAGTGGGAGAGGTCCACATGCTGTGGCACTTTTAAACCCATGAAACATCTGCAGAAAACAGGGTAAAGGCAAGTCAAGAAACGCTGTTATGAAGGCCTGCGCATGAACAGCTTTGTGAATCTAGGCCCCAGTGTTATGCTTTGTGCAAGCCAAAATCCATGTAAATAGGGAAAGCATACTTTTAGGAGCACCAGCGTAAACAAATCTTGGCAGTTGGCTTTCTAGTACAAACAGCAATCCCTGCAATGAAAACATAAACATTTTATCTTAACGGTAACAGTGTGAGCACACACACGGGCCAGCGGAGCCATGTCAAATTGTCAGTGCCAGTGTAACCATGTGGCATGATAAACTATTCTCTGGCCAACACATGCACAGTTTGCCCCTAAAAAGCGATGCTTTCATATACGTAGTACAAAAAGTCTGCACTTACCAAAATTCACTTGCTTTCTGTACTTTAGCATCGTTGGGAGGATCTTTATCTGCAGTATAACCAAATTTGTGTCATATCCCTGAAAAAAAAGTAGTAAAAGACATGCATAAATATTGTTTCATTTGGTAGCAGTGAAGTCAGGTTAAGAACAGCCAAGTGGGAATCAGCCTAATTATGTGCATGCGGCAAATCCCAAACGGCGTTATTGAGGTTGTCGAAATTTTCGTCGATTGGTATTAACGTCAATATGCGACTTCAACGGCATGCCAAGTTTTCACAGCGCATAAAGATTTCATGATGCAGAATAATGACAACGCTAACGAGAACATACAGCATTTATGAGTGTCTTTGACAATATTCAGTTTTGCGAAGGTCTTGCATGACTAAAGAAATCTGAAAGATTTGGGTCATTCCTCCTCCAATTGTTCTGTCCATATTTAAATTGCTCGCTTGATGGTGCGCTTATAAAATAGTACGTTCAGCGCAGAGGTGAAGCAAGTGACGCAGTGATGTGGGCAGATTTTTTTTTTTTTTTTGAGGCGAGCGGGGAGGGGGGGGTCCGCTTATCTGAATTGGAGGCCGGGCAAGCGAATATGGTCGTCATTATGGGCTCCCTACGCCCGGCCTAAAAAAATTCTGTGCGCAACCGCCTGGCTATGCCAGTGAAGTGATGCGACAATGGTTTGTTCACTTACTGATTTACATACACTTTACAGCTCTAAAAAATGGGGCCCAAGGCCCCAACACTCAGCCGTTAACGTTACATAAAGCCAATGGTAGAAAAGTGCCAGTAAGAAGGCAGCTACAACCCCGCCCCAATGTTTTTTCAAGCGAGGTAGTGTTGCGGAAGTGAACTTTTAACTGCAAAAGTACACTGGCACTGCAGTGGTGACAGGGGAAGCAAGAGGGTATGCAGGCGGTAATAATAGAGGTAATTTAGTCCGATACTGCTAGCAATAGATACGGTAAATAAGAAAGAGCAAATCATTTCTCTTCTAATAGCGCAACCACTCAACAAACTATTGTAAGAGCATTAAATGTTGCTCGAAATGCCACTCACCTGCACGCTGATGCATGCACAGTCCTTTGTCCGACGAGCGAACAGGCTTGCAGATAGCTGAAGACGTGTTTACGATGTGTTTGTTCCACCCAGCAGCAAAATCCACAACTTCGCGCTCCATAAAGATAAATATACACTATCTTCATCACGAATAAGTAGAAACGCAAATCTGCGACACACACACACGATCAAAACATAGCTCACAAGCTCGCATGTCCATGTGCTCGCCGACCACACGGACCATATGAATATGAGTAGTGCGAACGCGAACCTAGTTGCGCCGAAAAAAAAAAAAACGTCGAGCAGTGGCAGCACAGGTGTCAGCGCAATGCTTTCAGTGTATTCTCCTAATACACTTATGAAAAAAAAAAAACTGAAGTACACTAAAACTCATAATTAAATATAAAAATTGAGTGTAATTTTTATTTAGTGCTAGTAAACATAAACACTAAATAAAAATTACTTTGTAAATTACATCGCTTACTACACTAGCGCCACACTTGTCGTGCGGGCGCATATTTGTCATTCTGCCTTCAAACTACACGGTGAAGCGTGCTACTAAGGGTACGGCTGATGAAAAGTGCGTCTGGGTCCGCTTTTTTTTTTTCTTCTCCGATATATCTGGGGGGTGGGGGAGGGGGGTGGGGGCTCTTTATGCACGTGTTTCGGTGCTCGATCGACTTTGACGCCCTTCCTTCGTGGACGAACGGCGTGTCTAGTTTTTTTTATCGTTGTTTTGCACGTGTTTCGGCGTTCGGTCCGCTTTGACGTGCCAACTCTCCATTCTGCTGCTGCGTGTGTTAGGTACTTGCCGTAGCTGTATTCTCAGGCCTTCTGTGTTCAGCCAGCGCTGCTAACTTATCATCTGCGGATGCTAAAATAAATCACCGTTTTGGTTTGGTGAAGTTTGGCACACAGAACAAACAATAATCTGGCCCATGAATATCAATGTGGGCGGCATGCATATTTGTGTGCGGTGTCCTGCCGGAGAGTAACCGTTGCGTGACGAGAGCATTTACAGCAGTTCCTCCTTCCGTTGCTCCCTTACAAACTTAAGATGAATACAGTTGCTCCCCCATTCTCGAACAAGTCGGCCATCTTGTTCCGCTTGGTCTTTTCGGAGAGTAACAGTCGGTCTGAAGGAGTAAAAACAGCCGTTGCTCCCATTTCGGCCGTTTTCGGCTTAGAGTGTAGCTTCAGTCTGAAACGAAGCGTCAAGCACAGGCATTCCATACATTGAAGAAAGAAAAAAACACCAGGCCTAAGCAGAAGGCGCAGCACAGTGAAAGCGAAAGCTGGAAGAGCGGCCTTTCAAAGTCTAATTAAAACACTGATTGTGTAACTGCTGCAAGCACACTTCCTGGGTACCCACAACAGCATTAATAATCATAATTTTTTAGTAGTAGGCTGGCATTGCCTGTGCTATTTTTTTGTCATTTTTTCTGGGAAGCATGGTTTCCGCTAAACACTTGCAGGGAATTTTGTGTCAATGGTTCATGAAGTGGCTGACCACGATTACGATTTATGAGTGAAGTGGGTATCCGCCACACTTAATAGGTGAATGAGAACAAGCTTTTGTAATGGGTTGTAGCATTTGACGACGCACTCGTTACGCTATTCGCGTTCTGTGACGCTTGTGCGTTCGTTTTCTGCTATAAAACGCTTTCTTACTTGTATTAACGCAATTACTTTCCCGACATCAAGCCTGCCTAAGGCAAGTTTAGGAACAAGTTCACAGAGACGGCATGGCTTAGTGTTTAAATACTAAGCTAGCACGCAGCGGACCCGGATTCGGGCCCCACTGTGCCCTTGGAACTAGGTTTTTTTTTCTATTTCGTGCTATAGTCGTTACGGGAAGCAAGTGCGCGTCCATTAGACGGTGACTGACCACACGCCATTTCCAAAAGTTTAACGTGATGTGAACGACAGAATCTTTCCTGCTGCACAAGAGATGGGAGAGTCAGTAAGTGTTGTTTGTGGCACACGCAATGTGGCGGATGAGCAGAAGTCCACTCAAGACACAATGTGGGCTCAGCGTGTGGTTGGGTGCCGATGTCGTCGCTAGGCCAACCGTTTCAAAACTGCAGTGTACGGCGGCTTCAAATTCGCCTAGGCACATATAGGGCACCACACTTTGTCACCGCTGTTCCCGCTTTACGTAGCGTTCGTGATATCCAATACCTTGAGGAATGGAGAAATCTCGACCACGTCGTTGGCTGTGATGTTAGCACGGCCGAGTTTTCGCCGTGCACCGCATGGCACAAGCTGCACGCGCATACAACACGCAGTCTTTGGTTTGTTTCACACGTATTGATAGTCGTGATCGCTTTCGTTGAGAGGTTGGTTTGGATATCGCCATTATTTTAAAGTGATCTCTGTTTTACCAGAAAAAAAATGCCACACCTCCCCTAAGGGAATTGTGAGGAAATGCAACTGCATTTCTAGTGCCGAGAGGGGGTAGCGTTGCCGTCAGACATTTGCCTTCATCGATTTTTGCCATCGCCTTGAGAGGCGCCCAGCCAGCAAACGGTCCAAAGGTAGGAGCGAGTAGGCGAGAGAGTGGGGCGTCAGCGTTCTCGGCTCGGTGTTGGCGTTTCACAGTGGCGTCTCGAGCCGAGATTTCCGGATGTTCTTAAAGGCGGCCAGCCAGCGAACGGTCGAGAGTAGTGAGGTGCGGATTGACGGGAGAGTGGGGCGCAGGAAAGGAGGGATAGCAAACGGTAAGAGAAGGAGCTGCAAAGCACTGCATCTACCCTCTCCTACACTTTCTGGCACGATATGCTCCAGTTGCTATGGGCGAGGATTAGCGCATGCACCCACACAACACCGACTAAATTCCAAGGCCGAAAGGCTGCCGCAGTGACGTCAGAGGGTGGAGGCCCAGTTACGCCGCGAACGCTGCGGAAAGCCGGTGTTTCGTCCGCGTTTTAGGAGAACAAACGCTCCCGCTCTCGCAGCTGCTGCGGCTTGATTGGGCCGAATAAAAGATGTGGAAAGAAAAGTCTTACTGAGCATGCTCAGTTGGGTAACTGGGCATCCAACCTCTGACGTCACTGCGGCAGCCTTTCGGCCTTGGAATTTAGTCGGTGTTGACCCACAGCTGTTGTTATGGGAGAGGGAGTGACAGTGGAAAGATAACACCTGCTGGCACGCGGACGATGCCGGATGCCTGACATAGCCAGACTAAGAAATGAATTTGTAATAAAACACGTTGCCACTGCAGGCTGCGACCACCTCAGCAGAGGGATCAAGCACACGCTGCATGAAATTTCGCTGTTATTGAATGGCCCACCAGCCGCACAGAAAGCTTATTATGACGCAATAGGACACTAATAAACTACAATCCATCATATTAAAAATTGGCTGATTACATGTACATCGAAAATCTATGATATGCGAAGCACGAATGAGGAAGGCTAATATGTCACCTTAAACTCAGCACAACGTTACAAGGCGGACGTAAATTATGCCGTACAAGATCTTCATGTCAAGATTATCATATTTGGAGGTGTCATTTACCTTCGTCCTCTGTTCACCGTCACATAATACCAAATTTGGCATATGTGGAGCTATAGAAATGGCCATGAGCGTGCAATGAGTATAAAATGTAGTCATGCTTTACATGACACGCATGGCAAGATTATATTGTTTGGACGTGTCATTTTCCTTCATCATCTATTTACATCACTTAATACCAAATTTGGTATATGTGGAACTAGCGAAACTGCCGCGAGCATGCCATGAGCACAGCCTGTAGTCATGATCTACATGACAGGCATATCAAGATTATCATGTTTGGACGAGTCATTTACCTTTGTCGTCTATTCACGCCACGTGATACCAAATTTGGTACAAGTGGAGTTAGCGAAACGGCCGCGAGCGCGCTATGAGCGTAGCATATTGTCATGTTCTCACAGTACACGCATCTCATGATTTGATGTTTGCACCAGTCACATACCTTCGTCACGCATTCGCGTCTCGTAATACCAAATTTGGTATCGAAGTGCGCACGCGCAGATACGTACGGTACCTGTACCACTTACCGTACGTGCGCTATTTTTCAGATTTAACTTTACCGTTTAGCGGAGGTGTGCGTACTGTACGTAAAAAGTGTCGGTGCTCTGGGACGCCTGCTTTGAAGTGATTTTAGCGTACTTGTTGAAACATTCACTTTCTTCGCAGCAAACGACTGATTCAAGCGGCTTCGCTTGCCTTCAGTTAGCTTCAACGACCGAGTATTGTGGATAAGTTCGCGCATGTTTTGAGATAGCTTCCCATTTCTAACCTGTCTAGGCTTAACTACAAGATCAATGTAAACAAATCAGCAACATAAATGTTTCGCGTTTGGTGCACGGTTCAAGTTCATTTACCTTATTATTACTAAAATAAACTTGTACCAATGCTTCGCGTGGTGACACAGGCAGACATTCTCACTTTCTTTTTCTTTTCACTGTTCCTAATTCTCAACCCTCCGATAGGTGGCGCCACCATCCCAGCTGTGGCACGTAAACCCTGTAAGCGCTATCCCGCTAAGCTATTAAAGTGCCAACCACTGGCACGCGTATGCACGCGCCTACGCGTCAGAAGCGTCTAGTCGCGCCTGTGGAGGAAAAGGGCGCGTAACTACTGGCACGCGTCGACCGCGTTGACTCCCACGCGTCCAAGGCCGATGCACAATGTTGCTTGATCTTTTGGCTTAGAACTGTCCAAGTTCAGCACAGAACCGCACGTTCTCAACTGGAGCGGGAATGTATGTTTTAGAGGATATGAGAACACGTTAACAAGATTATAGTGCTTCAATCACCAAAGTTTAGACTATTTTAGAAGTAATTGACATTTCAGTGCCCAAAGTAACTACAGCGGTATGCACCGTAAATCAACATCGGTGCGTGCGCTGCTCCCGCGAATGAACATTCGCGTCTAGCATACTGTACGTCTATCATTGGCGTGTGCAGGGTTCTCCTTAGGGAGGGGGGGGGGCAAAAGTTTGTTTTAGTGCCCCTCCCCAGGGCTAACTTAGCACCCCCTCCCTATTATGTTAATATATGGAGTTGACATTGAGCTCTCCCCCCCTCCTCTCTGCGGTGAATGAGGCGTGGCTGCCCTCCTGATCAGGTTTACAAACCACCGGGTTTCTATACCTGCACTACCAAAGTTACTAACAATATCTTGCATATGCTGGTACCTTCAGTATATTTACACAACATATTTTATATCAGTCAACTTAATAATCACGCCTGCAACTTCATAATCTGACAGATTTAAGTCAGTCATAAGACTACAATTGAGGCCAGAGTAGCAGGCTTTCGGCTGATGTGTGTGTTCGGAATATCCTCTAATGCAACAAAGCACACCTGGTTCTTATTGATACAACTGATATTGGCCATAAGATAGGAACCAAATACTGCATAGAATGCCTTCAGGCATTTTCCATAGTCGAAATGTGCTCTAATGCAACTAACTGTGCCTTACACTTCATGATGTGACAGATATCGGTCATAATATTGCAACTGACCCCTGTATGGAAGACTTCTGGGCGTTGTCTTTAGTCAAAGTATTCTCTAAAACGACAAATGACACCCAACTGTTCATGAAGTCACAGATATCGGTCATAATATCAGAACTGAAACCTTAATGCAAGACTTCTGGACGTTGTCTTTAGTCAAGGTATTCTCTAACACGACAAAGGACACCCAACTATTCATCAAGTCACAGATATCGTCATAATATTGGAACTGAACCCTGTATGGAAGACTGCTGGAAGTTTTCTTTAGTCAAAGTATTCTCTAAAACAACAAACGACAACCAACTGTTGTCACAAAACGAGCGCTCAAAAGGGGCGCGCCGCCAAATTCTCGCGATAAAGCGCGGGAGAGACGCCGCGAGGTCAACGATAAAAAAAGAGAGAAAACAAGCATTTAAAGACTCCCCGGGCGGCGACCCTCTCCCCTCGGAGGCGTAGGTTTGCCGACGAACCTCCTCACCCCACATCGGTGGCCGAGCAAGCCCTCGAAATTTCTAGATGGAAAGGGGCGTGGTGATGCCGGGTTGAGTCATCCGTCTCGCGCTTTCCCCCAGCCTTCGCTGCGCATCGCGCCGCCGAAACGATGAGAACTTTCTGGAATCTCGCGTGGAAGGTATTTAATTGAGCAGCCGAGATGAGAGATCAGGAGAAGACGGAAGTTAGCGCCAGAGCGCGTAGGGATTCCGCCGTGTAGTCGGCGAAGGTTTTGTCCGTGGAGACAAAGCAGGAGAAGATGATTTCCACCTGAGGGGTGACGACTCGAGCTACAGGCAAGAGTGTGTGTTTACCGCTATCGAGCGAAGACGCGTGGCAACAGCTGCGTGTGTGAAGCCGACGTGTTTCCGGCGAAGAAGCTTGAAGCTTGGAGGGTGGCCAATTGAAGACGCGAGGTTTCCTGGAAGAAAAACTTCGGCGAGGTTTCCTGGAAGAGAAACTTCGGGGGCAGCGTAACGACGGAGGTTTCCTGGAAGAGAAACTTCGGGGCAGTCAAGGTTTCCTGGAAGAGAAACTTCGGGGGCAGCGGAACGACAACAACGCTGGACTTTGAGTGAGTGATTCTCGGTAGAGTATCATCCAGACTTTTGTTCCAAGAACTTTGGACTGAATAGGTTTTCTATCTCTTTAGTCTTTAAGTGTCTTGGTTGTTCAATGCGTGCGACTGCAATGTAGTGCATATTGTGTTCTGTGTCTGTTGTTTCGAGTGTGGCTGATTGTACTGTGTAGTAAGTTGCTCGATTGGTGACATACTGTCCTCATCTATTGTGGAGTGTGCATTCTTGTGTATTGTTTTGATCTGCCATTATTGAGAGATTAATTTTGTTTTGTTATCAACTCTCAGCTCTGACTTGTTCTTTGGGCCACAGCCGGCGTCCGCTGGCGCGCCAAAAAGGACCACTTCTAAATTGTCCACGCTTTCGTGATGCGGTTCGCGGGGCCGATACTTCGGCCCTTGGAATTAGCCCGGCGATCGCCTCCCTAATTAACGGGACCTGTGACAACTGTTCATGATGTCACAGATACCGGTCATAATATTGGAACTGAACCCTGTATGGAAGACTTCTGGACGTTGTCTTTAGTCAAAGTATTCTCTAAAACGACACCCAAATGTTCATGAAGTCACAGATATTGGTAATAATATTAGAACTGAAACCTTAATGCAAGACTTCTGGATGTTGTCTTCAGTCAAAGTATTGTGTAAAACGACAGACGACACCCAAATGTTCTTGAAGTCACAGATATCGGTCATAATATTGGAACTGAACCCTGTATGGAAGACTTCTGGACGTTGTCTTTAGTCAAAGTATTCTCTAAAACTACACCCAACTGTTCATGAAGTCACAGATATTGGTCATAATATTAGAACTGAAACCTTAATGCAAGACTTCTGAATGTTGTCTTCAGTCAAAGTATTCTGTAAAACGACAGACGACACCCAACTGTTCATGAAGTCACAGAATCAGAATCAGAATCAGAAATTTATTAATAAAATTCAGTACAAGTGACAGGAATTTAGTATACAGAAGGAGGTCCCATAGTCAAGTGACTGTATCGGGACCTCCTGTACAAATGCAATGAGTTATTAAACACATTAAAGCAACAGGAGCGTAAGTATAAATCAAAGCGTACAACTGAGCGCATAAAAAATAGAGAAAACAAAATAAAGGTGTGAAGTACAAAAAAAAAAAAAGCGATAGAACAGTTTAACAATCAATATACAAAACTAAATAATAAAAGGAAATAAAAAAAAACAAATAAAAAGAAATACAAAAAACAGACCAAACAAAAGCATACGTCAAATAAAACAAGCAGTAAGTCTTATGGTTAGTCCGCATGAAGCAAATACAATTTATACTGTTTCTTAAATTGATGAAATGAACTGATAGATTTTATGTTAAGTGGAAGAGTATTCCACAATGAGATAGAAGTGAATTTAACAGTTTGTTTGCCATAATTAGTACGTATACTGGGTAGAAGGAAGTTATTGTTTAGTGCAAATCGGGTATTACTATAAATAACAAGATCAGAAGACGGGAAAATGGTAGGGGGAAGTTGATTATTAAGAAGTCTGTAGAAAAAAATGCCAAGGTTGAACTTAGTAAGTTCAGTGAGAGTAAGGATGTTATTTTCATGTAGTAAAAATTTAGCATTAGAAAAACGTGGGCTGGATGTAATTAGTCGAATAGCATGATTTTGGACGATTTGAAGAGACGAAATGTGAGTATTGTAAGTATTGCCCCAACATGTTATACCGTAGGTAAAATGAGAATGTACGAAAGAGTGATAGAGGGATAGTAATGTGCTGCGTGAGAAGTACGGGCGCGTTTTTACCAAGACTCTTATACCATATGCTAATTTTTTTTTTATGTGAGCAATATGTCTCTGATATTTTAAATTGCAATCTAGAAGGATGCCAAGGAAGGAAGAAAATGAGCAAGGAGAGATAGAGTGGGGGCCAAAAGTAATATTAGGTGCTGATGTTACATTCCGCTGGTGTGAGGTGAAAACAACAAACTTGGTTTTAGAAGCATTAATAGACAACATATTAGTATTACACCATTTGAAAATACTTTCTAAGTCAGTATTCAAAATGGTTACAAGAGATGAGATGTCTTTATGAGAGGTGAATATGGTGGTATCGTCGGCGTACAAAATGCATTGTGATGAAGACAGACACTTGGGCAAATCATTAATATAAATCAAAAACAGAAGTGGCCCCAAAATGGAGCCTTGGGGCACACCAATGTTAGTGGTTCGCTGTCGGGAATAGACGTTGGAAATAGAAACAACTTGAACTCTGTTGTGTAAGTAGCTTTTTAGTAATGAAAGAGCAGGGCCGCAAATGCCAATGGACTCCAGTTTAGTGAACAGAATATTATGATTTATGCTGTCAAATGCTTTTGTTAGATCGATGAATATTGAGGCAACTAGGCGTCCTTCGTCTATTAATTTTTTTATCTGATCAGTAAGATGAATAAGCGCCATCTCTGTTGAGTAGCCATGGCGAAAACCAAACTGAGAGGAAGAGATAATGTTAAACTTGGAAAGATATTTAGTTAGTCGTGTCTCAATGAGTTTCTCAACCACTTTTCCAAGGAATGGTAAAATACAAATAGGACGGTAGTTGTTTAGTAATGATTTATCCCCCTTTTTAAAAACAGGGATAACTTTGCCACGCTTTAATTCATAAGGGAATACACCATTCTTGAACATCAAATTAACAATAAATGAAAGAATGTCTGATATTATATGCACAATAGATTTTATGTTAGCAGGATGGATCTCATCTATGCCAGCACTAGTCATTTTTAAATTACGAATAACATCAGTTATTTCATCCGGTATTGTAGGAAATAAAAAGAATGAGTGGGGTAAGCGAGAAGTGTTAATGCTTTCTGTAGGAGAATTGGTATTATCAGGGAAGAAGAAGTTGCTAAAAGCCTCAGCTACTTCTGAAGGGGAATCATATTCTACTCCATCAATTATAATTCGACGTACCTCGTCTTGTCTCGAGTTCCTGTTTAAAAAAGAGTTCACAATCTCCCATTTCTTTTTAGTGCTAGAAGCATGTTGGATTCTTTCTTCAAAATAAAGTCTTTTGGCAGTTTTAAGTTTGTAGTTAAGAGCATTGCAGAAGATTTTATATCGGGCACTTAAGTTCTTATTAAAAGGTTGTTTTTTAGTTTTTCTATACAAGTTATCTCGTTTGCGCATTTCTGTTAATAGCTGTTGCGAAAGCCATGGATTATGAGAGAAGGCGATGATTTTTTTACATTTTGTTTTGAAAGTGAATTTCATTAAATGCGTTGAAATTAGTGAAAGAAATTTAGAAAAAGCTTTCTGTGGGTTGATTATTGACTTAATTTCAGTCCAGTTAGTGTTAGCAACAGCCGTTTTAAAACTTTCTTTGTCCAGCACATATCTTGTGTGAGAAAAGGAATGCGGTCGAGCATTAGTATTGAAGCGTAGGATGATGGGGTAATGATCACTGATGTCAATGTGTAAAACTTTTGCCTCTGGTGGGTCTAGTAAGTTAGAGAGAGCATGATCGATGAGTGTACATGAGCCTGAAAAATCTTCACGCGTGGGAGCGTCAATCAGGCAATCATATCCGTAACCATGAAGCAGACTAGTATAGTTGATACAGATGGGTGATCCTTCATCTAGTAAATTAATGTTGAAATCACCCATTATGACAACATTTTTATTTTCTATTGAAATTTTATGCAAAATATGGTCGAGATTAGTACAGAAATCACTAATTGGTGATGAAGGAGAACGGTAAACACAACCAAATATGAGGTTCTTATTGTCACCAGTCAAAAGCAGTTATCTATTTCAACCCAAACAGACTCACAGTTATCAACGGTTAAGAATAGGTCATGTCTTCTACGATAAGCTATTCCAGAAGAAACAAATATGGCAGCACCACCGTAATTACTGGTTATTCTGTTGCAGTATTCAGAATTAAAGTTATGAAAGCAATATAGATTTTTGTCATCGTCAGACAACCAAGTTTCAGTGATGGCAATCATTGAAAATGAACAAGAAAGTGAAGTGAGGAAACCGTCAATGATGTCAAACCGTTTATGAAGACTTCTTGCATTAAAGTGAATAATGGAATGAAATCCATTCAGAAAAGAGTGCAATTGATCTGGTTTTAGTACGGAAGCCATGATTGTACTATCCAAAGTAAGAACAAACAGCTTTATACTATTTTGTTTAGGTCAGATTCGTCCCGAATGCGTAGAACTTTACTAGTAGTTGTTTTCCTGGCCTTAATTTGGCAGTTGTCAGTCCACAGGAACAACCATTTTTTTTCTTTTTTCAATGAAAGAGCTTTGGAGAAGAGAGTCTTGTTACAGGCAGTGAGATGCTCATTTACAAATACGGGAAATTTGGACTGACTAGACAACCCTATATCACTAAGACAGAGCCTGGCTTTACGCGCTTTGCTAACAAAATCGGCCTTCTTGGTTCTAGAACAAAATCGAGCAATGATGTTTTTCTTGTCAATAGATCGGGTAGGCACGCGATGAACAATATCGAGATCATAGGGCAAAATGGGACAACCAATTTTGTCCCCCACTGTTTTCAGGATTTCAACACAGTCTTCTCCTTGGGTACATGGAATGCCCTTGATCTCGACATTGCTGAGACGAGAGTACTGCTCAAGCTCCTCGACCCTGCGGGTCAATGATTGGTTCTGGGATCGGAGTTGCGTATTTTCATCGGACAACGCAGAATTTTTGCACCGCATATCCTCAAGAAGTCCATTCAAATGCTCAACACTGGAACTCAGCGAGTCAACTTCTCTCTTAAGTTCAACAACGTCGATCCCAGATTCCTTCATTCTCAGCAGGATCTTACCAAAGATGAGCTCACTTGTACCTTTAGCTATATTGTTAAGCTTGTCTTCCAACGCCTCAACTTGTTTTGACAGTTCTGCATTCGTCGGCATGGTACAAGTAAGAAACACACTCAGGAGAAAAAAAAAAAAAAAAGCGAGAAGAAAAGATACACTTGATGGCAGCAGCAGCAGCAGCAGTGAAAAATTAACAAGAGAAAAAATTGACGTCGGAATACCTGCGTAAAACAGAGGATTCAGGTTTAGATGACGCTCATGCGATGCCGCTGCTGCCAGTGAAGAGTGGGCGTCAATGCCGGCTTGTTTATAGGGTGTCGCCGCGATAGCAGCGATCTCCAGCGGTGGACTTGCCGATATCAGCGACGCAGCATTAAGAGGCTGCGCAGTCGCAGATTCACCCACGTGGGCGACTCAGCGCTGTCCAAAAGAGCTAATCGGCCGCACAGCACCACGAGGATGATCACCGAAGAAACAGCCACAGACAAGGACGGCTGCGTAAAACAGAGGATTCAGGTTTAGATGACGCTCATGCGATGCCGCTGCTGCCAGTGAAGAGTGGGCGTCAATGCCGGCTTGTTTATAGGGTGTCGCCGCGATAGCAGCGATCTCCAGCGGTGGACTTGCCGATATCAGCGACGCAGCATTAAGAGGCTGCGCAGTCGCAGATTCACCCACGTGGGCGACTCAGCGCTGTCCAAAAGAGCTAATCGGCCGCACAGCACCACGAGGATGATCACCGAAGAAACAGCCACAGACAAGGACGGCTGCGTAAAACAGAGGATTCAGGT
The DNA here is from genome assembly GCF_043290135.1 of Rhipicephalus microplus. Taxonomy (NCBI): domain Eukaryota; kingdom Metazoa; phylum Arthropoda; class Arachnida; order Ixodida; family Ixodidae; genus Rhipicephalus; species Rhipicephalus microplus. Next base: position 167,720,935 of record NC_134702.1, on the reverse strand, counting down.
TTAGATGACGCTCATGCGATGCCGCTGCTGCCAGACAGATAGCATTCATAATATTGGAACTCAACCCTGTATGGAAGACTTCTGGACGTTGTCTTTAATCAAAGTATTCTCTAAAACGACACCCAACTATTCATGAAGTCACAGATATTGGTCATAATATTAGAACTGAAACCTTAATGCAAGACTTCTGGACGTTGTCTTTAGTCAAAGTATTCTCTAAAACGACAGACGACACCCAACTGTTCATGTAGTCACAGATAGCGGTCATAATATTGGAACTGAACCCTGTATGGAAGACTTCTGGACGTTGTCTTTAATCAAAGTTTTCTCTAAAACGACACCCAACTGTTCATGAAGTCACAGATATTGGTCATAATATTAGAACTGAAACTTAATGCAAGACTTCTGGATGTCTTCAGTCAAAGTATTCTATAAAACGACAGATGACACCCAACTGTTCATGAAGTCACAGATATCGGCCATAATATTAGTACTGAAACCTTAATGCAAGATCTCTGGACGTTGTCTTTAGACAAAGTATTATCTAAAATGACAAACGAGACACAACTGTTCATGAAGTCACAGATATCGGTCATAATATTAGAACTGAATCCTTAGTCGAAGACTTCTGGACGTTCTCTTCAGTCAAAGTATTCTCTAAAACGACAAGCGACATCCAACTGTTTATGAAGTCGCAGATATCAGCCATAATATTAGTACTGAAACCTTAGTGCAAGATTTCTGGACGTTTTGTCTAGTCAAAGTATTCTCTAAAACGACAGACGACACCCAACTGTTCATGAAGTCACAGATATCGGTCATAATATTAGAACTGAAGCCTTAATGCAAGCCTTCTGGACGTTGTCTTAAGTCAAACTATTCTCTAAAATGACAGATGACACCCAACTGTTCATGAAGTCACAAATATCGGTCATATTATTAGAACTGAAACCTTAATGCGAGACTTCTGGACGTTGTCTTTAGTCAACGTATTCTCTAAAATGACAAACAACACCCAACTGTTCATGAAGTCACAGATATTGGTCATAATATTAGAACTGAAACCTTAATGCAAGACTTCTGGATGTTCTCTTCAGTCAATGTATTTTTTAAAACGACAGACGAGACCCAACTATTCATTAAGTCACAGATATCGGTCGTAATATTAGAACTGAAACCTTTATGCAAGGCTTCTGGGCGTTGTCTTCAGTCAAAGTATTCTCTAAAACGACAGACGACGCCCAACTGTTCCTGAAGTCACAGATATCGGTCATATTATTAGAACTGAAACCTTAATGCAAAACTTCTGGACGTTGTCTTCAGTCAAAGTATTCTCTAAAACGACAGACGACACCCAACTGTTCATAAAGTCACAGGTATCGGTCATAATAATAGAACTGAACCCTGTATGGAAGACTTCTGGACGTTGTCTTTAGTCAAAGTATTCTCTAAAACGACACCCAACTGTTCATGAAGTCACAGATATTGGTCATAATATTAGAACTGAACCTAATGCAAGACTTCTGGATGTCTTCAGTCAAAGTATTCTATAAAACGACAGACGACACCCAACTGTTCATGAAGTCAGAGATATCGAGCATAATATTAGTACTGAAACCCTAATGCAAGATTTCCGGACGTTGTCTTTAGACAAAGTATTCTCTAAAACGACAGACGACACCCAACTGTTCATGAAGTCACAGATATCGGTCATAATATTGGAACTGAACCCTGTATGGAAGACTTCTGGACGTTGTCTTTAGTCAAAGTATTCTCTAAAACTACACCCAACTGTTCATGAAGTCACAGATATTGGTCATAATATTAGAACTGAAACCTTAATGCAAGACTTCTGAATGTTGTCTTCAGTCAAAGTATTCTGTAAAACGACAGACGACACCCAACGGTTCATGAAGTCACAGATAGCATTCATAATATTGGAACTCAACCCTGTATGGAAGAATTCTGGACGTTGTCTTTAATCAAAGTATTCTCTAAAACGACACCCAACTGTTCATGAAGTCACAGATATTGGTCATAATATTAGAACTGAAACCTTAATGCAAGACTTCTGGACGTTGTCTTTAGTCAAAGTATTCTCTAAAACGACAGACGACACCCAACTGTTCATGTAGTCACAGATAGCGGTCATAATATTGGAACTGAACCCTGTATGGAAGACTTCTGGACGTTGTCTTTAATCAAAGTTTTCTCTAAAACGACACCCAACTGTTCATGAAGTCACAGATATTGGTCATAATATTAGAACTGAAACTTAATGCAAGACATCTGGATGTCTTCAGTCAAAGTATTCTATAAAACGACAGATGACACCCAACTGTTCATGAAGTCACAGATATCGGCCATAATATTAGTACTGAAACCTTAATGCAAGATCTCTGGACGTTGTCTTTAGACAAAGTATAATCTAAAATGACAAACGAGACCCAACTGTTCATGAAGTCACAGATATCGGTCATAATATTAGAACTGAATCCTTAGTCGAAGACTTCTGGACGTTCTCTTCAGTCAAAGTATTCTCTAAAACGACAAGCGACACCCAACTGTTTATGAAGTCGCAGATATCAGCCATAATATTAGTACTGAAACCTTAGTGCAAGATTTCTGGACGTTTTGTCTAGTCAAAGTATTCTCTAAAACGACAGACGACACCCAACTGTTCATGAAGTCACAGATATCGGTCATAATATTAGAACTGAAGCCTTAATGCAAGCCTTCTGGACGTTGTCTTAAGTCAAACTATTCTCTAAAACGACAGATGACACCCAACTGTTCATGAAGTCACAAATATCGGTCATATTATTAGAACTGAAACCTTAATGCAAGACTTCTGGACGTTGTCTTTAGTCAACGTATTCTCTAAAATGACAAACAACACCCAACTGTTCATGAAGTCACAGATATTGGTCATAATATTAGAACTGAAACCTTAATGCAAGACTTCTGGACGTTCTCTTCAGTCAATGTATTTTTTAAAACGACAGACGAGACCCAACTATTCATTAAGTCACAGATATTGGTCGTAATATTAGAACTGAAACCTTTATGCAAGGCTTCTGGGCGTTGTCTTCAGTCAAAGTATTCTCTAAAACGACAGACGACGGCCAACTGTTCCTGAAGTCACAGATATCGGTCATATTATTAGAACTGAAACCTTAATGCAAAACTTCTGGACGTTGTCTTCAGTCAAAGTATTCTCTAAAACGACAGACGACACCCAACTGTTCATAAAGTCACAGGTATCGGTCATAATAATAGAACTGAACCCTGTATGGAAGACTTCTGGACGTTGTCTTTAGTCAAAGTATTCTCTAAAACTACACCCAACTGTTCATGAAGTCACAGATATTGGTCATAATATTAGAACTGAAACCTTAATGCAAGACTTCTGAATGTTGTCTTCAGTCAAAGTATTCTGTAAAACGACAGACGACATCCAACTGTTCATGAAGTCACAGATAGCATTCATAATATTGGAACTCAACCCTGTATGGAAGACTTCTGGACGTTGTCTTTAATCAAAGTATTCTCTAAAACGACACCCAACTATTCATGAAGTCACAGATATTGGTCATAATATTAGAACTGAAACCTTAATGCAAGACTTCTGGACGTTGTCTTTAGTCAAAGTATTCTCTAAAACGACAGACGACACCCAACTGTTCATGTAGTCACAGATAGCGGTCATAATATTGGAACTGAACCCTGTATGGAAGACTTCTGGACGTTGTCTTTAATCAAAGTTTTCTCTAAAACGACACCCAACTGTTCATGAAGTCACAGATATTGGTCATAATATTAGAACTGAAACTTAATGCAAGACTTCTGGATGTCTTCAGTCAAAGTATTCTATAAAACGACAGATGACACCCAACTGTTCATGAAGTCACAGATATCGGCCATAATATTAGTACTGAAACCTTAATGCAAGATCTCTGGACGTTGTCTTTAGACAAAGTATTATCTAAAATGACAAACGAGACACAACTGTTCATGAAGTCACAGATATCGGTCATAATATTAGAACTGAATCCTTAGTCGAAGACTTCTGGACGTTCTCTTCAGTCAAAGTATTCTCTAAAACGACAAGCGACACCCAACTGTTTATGAAGTCGCAGATATCAGCCATAATATTAGTACTGAAACCTTAGTGCAAGATTTCTGGACGTTTTGTCTAGTCAAAGTATTCTCTAAAACGACAGACGACACCCAACTGTTCATGAAGTCACAGATATCGGTCATAATATTAGAACTGAAGCCTTAATGCAAGCCTTCTGGACGTTGTCTTAAGTCAAACTATTCTCTAAAACGACAGATGACACCCAACTGTTCATGAAGTCACAAATATCGGTCATATTATTAGAACTGAAACCTTAATGCGAGACTTCTGGACGTTGTCTTTAGTCAACGTATTCTCTAAAATGACAAACAACACCCAACTGTTCATGAAGTCACAGATATCGGTCGTAATATTAGAACTGAAACCTTTATGCAAGGCTTCTGGGCGTTGTCTTCAGTCAAAGTATTCTCTAAAACGACAGACGACGCCCAACTGTTCCTGAAGTCACAGATATCGGTCATATTATTAGAACTGAAACCTTAATGCAAAACTTCTGGACGTTGTCTTCAGTCAAAGTATTCTCTAAAACGACAGACGACACCCAACTGTTCATAAAGTCACAGGTATCGGTCATAATAATAGAACTGAACCCTGTATGGAAGACTTCTGGACGTTGTCTTTAGTCAAAGTATTCTCTAAAACGACACCCAACTGTTCATGAAGTCACAGATATTGGTCATAATATTAGAACTGAACCTAATGCAAGACTTCTGGATGTCTTCAGTCAAAGTATTCTATAAAACGACAGACGACACCCAACTGTTCATGAAGTCAGAGATATCGAGCATAATATTAGTACTGAAACCCTAATGCAAGATTTCCGGACGTTGTCTTTAGACAAAGTATTCTCTAAAACGACAGACGACACCCAACTGTTCATGAAGTCACAGATATCGGTCATAATATTGGAACTGAACCCTGTATGGAAGACTTCTGGACGTTGTCTTTAGTCAAAGTATTCTCTAAAACTACACCCAACTGTTCATGAAGTCACAGATATTGGTCATAATATTAGAACTGAAACCTTAATGCAAGACTTCTGAATGTTGTCTTCAGTCAAAGTATTCTGTAAAACGACAGACGACACCCAACGGTTCATGAAGTCACAGATAGCATTCATAATATTGGAACTCAACCCTGTATGGAAGACTTCTGGACGTTGTCTTTAATCAAAGTATTCTCTAAAACGACACCCAACTGTTCATGAAGTCACAGATATTGGTCATAATATTAGAACTGAAACCTTAATGCAAGACTTCTGGACGTTGTCTTTAGTCAAAGTATTCTCTAAAACGACAGACGACACCCAACTGTTCATGTAGTCACAGATAGCGGTCATAATATTGGAACTGAACCCTGTAAGGAAGACTTCTGGACGTTGTCTTTAATCAAAGTTTTCTCTAAAACGACACCCAACTGTTCATGAAGTCACAGATATTGGTCATAATATTAGAACTGAAACTTAATGCAAGACATCTGGATGTCTTCAGTCAAAGTATTCTATAAAACGACAGATGACACCCAACTGTTCATGAAGTCACAGATATCGGCCATAATATTAGTACTGAAACCTTAATGCAAGATCTCTGGACGTTGTCTTTAGACAAAGTATAATCTAAAATGACAAACGAGACCCAACTGTTCATGAAGTCACAGATATCGGTCATAATATTAGAACTGAATCCTTAGTCGAAGACTTCTGGACGTTCTCTTCAGTCAAAGTATTCTCTAAAACGACAAGCGACACCCAACTGTTTATGAAGTCGCAGATATCAGCCATAATATTAGTACTGAAACCTTAGTGCAAGATTTCTGGACGTTTTGTCTAGTCAAAGTATTCTCTAAAACGACAGACGACACCCAACTGTTCATGAAGTCACAGATATCGGTCATAATATTAGAACTGAAGCCTTAATGCAAGCCTTCTGGACGTTGTCTTAAGTCAAACTATTCTCTAAAACGACAGATGACACCCAACTGTTCATGAAGTCACAAATATCGGTCATATTATTAGAACTGAAACCTTAATGCAAGACTTCTGGACGTTGTCTTTAGTCAACGTATTCTCTAAAATGACAAACAACACCCAACTGTTCATGAAGTCACAGATATTGGTCATAATATTAGAACTGAAACCTTAATGCAAGACTTCTGGACGTTCTCTTCAGTCAATGTATTTTTTAAAACGACAGACGAGACCCAACTATTCATTAAGTCACAGATATTGGTCGTAATATTAGAACTGAAACCTTTATGCAAGGCTTCTGGGCGTTGTCTTCAGTCAAAGTATTCTCTAAAACGACAGACGACGGCCAACTGTTCCTGAAGTCACAGATATCGGTCATATTATTAGAACTGAAACCTTAATGCAAAACTTCTGGACGTTGTCTTCAGTCAAAGTATTCTCTAAAACGACAGACGACACCCAACTGTTCATAAAGTCACAGGTATCGGTCATAATAATAGAACTGAACCCTGTATGGAAGACTTCTGGACGTTGTCTTTAGTCAAAGTATTCTCTAAAACTACACCCAACTGTTCATGAAGTCACAGATATTGGTCATAATATTAGAACTGAAACCTTAATGCAAGACTTCTGAATGTTGTCTTCAGTCAAAGTATTCTGTAAAACGACAGACGACACCCAACTGTTCATGAAGTCACAGATAGCATTCATAATATTGGAACTCAACCCTGTATGGAAGACTTCTGGACGTTGTCTTTAATCAAAGTATTCTCTAAAACGACACCCAACTATTCATGAAGTCACAGATATTGGTCATAATATTAGAACTGAAACCTTAATGCAAGACTTCTGGACGTTGTCTTTAGTCAAAGTATTCTCTAAAACGACAGACGACACCCAACTGTTCATGTAGTCACAGATAGCGGTCATAATATTGGAACTGAACCCTGTATGGAAGACTTCTGGACGTTGTCTTTAATCAAAGTTTTCTCTAAAACGACACCCAACTGTTCATGAAGTCACAGATATTGGTCATAATATTAGAACTGAAACTTAATGCAAGACTTCTGGATGTCTTCAGTCAAAGTATTCTATAAAACGACAGATGACACCCAACTGTTCATGAAGTCACAGATATCGGCCATAATATTAGTACTGAAACCTTAATGCAAGATCTCTGGACGTTGTCTTTAGACAAAGTATTATCTAAAATGACAAACGAGACACAACTGTTCATGAAGTCACAGATATCGGTCATAATATTAGAACTGAATCCTTAGTCGAAGACTTCTGGACGTTCTCTTCAGTCAAAGTATTCTCTAAAACGACAAGCGACACCCAACTGTTTATGAAGTCGCAGATATCAGCCATAATATTAGTACTGAAACCTTAGTGCAAGATTTCTGGACGTTTTGTCTAGTCAAAGTATTCTCTAAAACGACAGACGACACCCAACTGTTCATGAAGTCACAGATATCGGTCATAATATTAGAACTGAAGCCTTAATGCAAGCCTTCTGGACGTTGTCTTAAGTCAAACTATTCTCTAAAACGACAGATGACACCCAACTGTTCATGAAGTCACAAATATCGGTCATATTATTAGAACTGAAACCTTAATGCGAGACTTCTGGACGTTGTCTTTAGTCAACGTATTCTCTAAAATGACAAACAACACCCAACTGTTCATGAAGTCACAGATATTGGTCATAATATTAGAACTGAAACCTTAATGCAAGACTTCTGGATGTTCTCTTCAGTCAATGTATTTTTTAAAACGACAGACGAGACCCAACTATTCATTAAGTCACAGATATCGGTCGTAATATTAGAACTGAAACCTTTATGCAAGGCTTCTGGGCGTTGTCTTCAGTCAAAGTATTCTCTAAAACGACAGACGACGCCCAACTGTTCCTGAAGTCACAGATATCGGTCATATTATTAGAACTGAAACCTTAATGCAAAACTTCTGGACGTTGTCTTCAGTCAAAGTATTCTCTAAAACGACAGACGACACCCAACTGTTCATAAAGTCACAGGTATCGGTCATAATAATAGAACTGAACCCTGTATGGAAGACTTCTGGACGTTGTCTTTAGTCAAAGTATTCTCTAAAACGACACCCAACTGTTCATGAAGTCACAGATATTGGTCATAATATTAGAACTGAACCTAATGCAAGACTTCTGGATGTCTTCAGTCAAAGTATTCTATAAAACGACAGACGACACCCAACTGTTCATGAAGTCAGAGATATCGAGCATAATATTAGTACTGAAACCCTAATGCAAGATTTCCGGACGTTGTCTTTAGACAAAGTATTCTCTAAAACGACAGACGACACCCAACTGTTCATGAAGTCACAGATATCGGTCATAATATTGGAACTGAACCCTGTATGGAAGACTTCTGGACGTTGTCTTTAGTCAAAGTATTCTCTAAAACTACACCCAACTGTTCATGAAGTCACAGATATTGGTCATAATATTAGAACTGAAACCTTAATGCAAGACTTCTGAATGTTGTCTTCAGTCAAAGTATTCTGTAAAACGACAGACGACACCCAACGGTTCATGAAGTCACAGATAGCATTCATAATATTGGAACTCAACCCTGTATGGAAGACTTCTGGACGTTGTCTTTAATCAAAGTATTCTCTAAAACGACACCCAACTGTTCATGAAGTCACAGATATTGGTCATAATATTAGAACTGAAACCTTAATGCAAGACTTCTGGACGTTGTCTTTAGTCAAAGTATTCTCTAAAACGACAGACGACACCCAACTGTTCATGTAGTCACAGATAGCGGTCATAATATTGGAACTGAACCCTGTATGGAAGACTTCTGGACGTTGTCTTTAATCAAAGTTTTCTCTAAAACGACACCCAACTGTTCATGAAGTCACAGATATTGGTCATAATATTAGAACTGAAACTTAATGCAAGACATCTGGATGTCTTCAGTCAAAGTATTCTATAAAACGACAGATGACACCCAACTGTTCATGAAGTCACAGATATCGGCCATAATATTAGTACTGAAACCTTAATGCAAGATCTCTGGACGTTGTCTTTAGACAAAGTATAATCTAAAATGACAAACGAGACCCAACTGTTCATGAAGTCACAGATATCGGTCATAATATTAGAACTGAATCCTTAGTCGAAGACTTCTGGACATTCTCTTCAGTCAAAGTATTCTCTAAAACGACAAGCGACACCCAACTGTTTATGAAGTCGCAGATATCAGCCATAATATTGTTACGGGAGAATAACTTTACTTTATAAAACGAGGAATAAACTCGGTGGTGGACAAGATGGCGCCCAGTTGGCTCACAGATCTGACAACATCGTCCTCCTCTTTGTCTTCTTCGTCGTTCTCATCCTACCGTTACATGATTTCCCCGGCGGCTGGAGCACCGACCCGGTGCTAATCAGGAGGCACTGGAGTAATACGGTTTGAGTCGCGTAACATGCACTACGTCAGTGTGAGGGTGAAGGATGGCGGGGTCCGTAGGGGTGATTTCGTATGTGACGTCAGTTACTTGGCGTAAGATACGGTAGGGACCTGAATAGCGTGGGAGTAACTTCTCCGAAAGTCCAACGCGGCGCGAGGGGAACCATAACAGAACGAGATCTCCGGGTGTGAAGTGGACGTCACGATGGCGGGCGTCGTATACGCTCTTCTGATTGTCCTGGGAGTCCAGTAAGCGTCGTCGAGCAACTTGGCGTGCCGCTTGGGCCTTCATTATTGCATCACGAGCGTACTGAGACTTGTCATTTAGTCCGGCCGGCAGGAGGGTGTCGAAAGGTAGCGCAGGGTCACGGCCGAACAACAGAAAAAAAGGAGAGAACCCAGCGGTGTCGTGTCTGGAAGAATTGTACGCGAATGTTACAAACGGTAACGTAGTGTCCCAGTCGCGGTGATCGGCGGAGACATACATGGAGAGCATGTCGGTGAGAGTGCGATTGAGGCGCTCCGTTAGACCATTTGTTTGTGGATGGTAAGCAGTCGAGAGCTTGTGTTTAGTGGCGCAGGAGCGGAGGAGGTCATCAACCACTTTGGAAAGGAAGTAGCTGCCTCGGTCGGTAAGGAGTTGTCGAGGGGCGCCATGATGTAAGATGACGTCCTCCAAAAGGAAATCGGCCACGTCAGTTGCACAGCTGGTTGGAAGGGCCCGTGTGATCGCGTATCGGGTAGCATAATCGGTTGCTACTGCAATCCACCGATTACCCGCAGCTGACGTAGGAAAAGGGCCAAGCAGGTCCACGCCAACACGGTAGAATGGGTCTTGTGGGATGTGCAGTGGCTGAAGACGTCCGGCCGGAGGGGCATTTGGTTTTTTCCGTCGTTGACAAGGGTCGCAGGCTGCAATATAACGGCAGACGTCGCGGTACATGCCAGGCCAGAAGAAGCGCCGGCGAACTCTGTCGTAGGTCCGTGACACGCCGAGGTGACCCGCTGTAGGTGCATCATGAAGCTGGGCGAGAACAGTGTGACGCAATTGAATGGGAACGACGAGTAGTCTTTCGGGGCCGTCAGGACGCATATTGCAACGGTACAATACACCATCATGTATTTCAAACATTCGAAGGGAAGGGTCGGGCCTCTCCGATGTGAGCCTTCGGATAATACCGTCCAAGAAAGTATCTCGTCGCTGCTCGATTCCAATGTCATGAAACGCGGATAGAGAGAAAACGTCGATAGGAAGGGTGGTTTTAGAGGAGTCGCCGTCTGGAGGGTCGACAGGATACCGGGACAAGCAGTCCGCATCTTGATGCAGGCGGCCGGTTTTATACAGGACTGAGTAATCAAATTCTTGAAGGCGCAGCGCCCAACGGCCAAGACGGCCTGAAGGGTCTTTAAGGGACGAAAGCCAGCACAAGGCGTGGTGATCTGTGATTACTGTGAATGGCCGGCCGTACAAATAGGGACGAAATTTACCGACTGCCCAAACAAGTGCCAAACATTCCCGTTCGGTTATTGAATATTTTCTTTCAGCAGGCGAAAGAAGGCGGCTGGCATAAGCAACAACACGGTCTCGTCCTTGTTGTTTCTGGGCGAGGACTGCACCGATGCCATAGCCACTTGCGTCTGTACGAACTTCTGTTGGAGATGAAATATCAAAGTGGGCGAGGATAGGCGGAGACGTAAGCAGACACACTAGATTTTGAAACGCATCTGCTTGCTCAGGGCCCCAAATGAAGCCAGCGTCTTTTTTGAGAAGTTGAGTGAGAGGGCGTGCTACGTCGGCGAAGTTTTTAACAAAGCGGCGGAAGTAAGAACAGAGGCCAACGAAACTGCGAACGTCTTTGGTACAGGTTGGTACAGGGAAATCTCTTACTGCGCGTATTTTATCTTGATCAGGGCGAACCCCCACGGAATCAACGAGGTGTCCGAGGACAGAAATTTCACGACGGCCGAAGTGGCACTTTGCCGAATTGAGTTGCAGGCCCGCCTTACGAAAGACAGATAAGATTTTCGATAGCCTTTCAAGGTGCGTCGCAAAAGAAGGCGAAAAAACGATAACGTCGTCCAGGTAGCACAGGCAGATGGACCACTTGAAGCCGTGCAACAGAGCGTCCATCATACGTTCGAATGTGGCGGGCGCATTACATAAACCGAATGGCATCACTTTAAACTCGTAAAGGCCGTCGGGAGTGATAAACGCCGTTTTCTCACGGTCCATGTCATCAACGGCAATCTGCCAGTACCCAGAGCGGAGGTCAATGGAGGAAAAATATTTTGCGCCGTGAAGGCAATCCAGGGCATCGTCTATGCGTGGTAAAGGGTAGACGTCCTTCTTCGTTATTTTGTTTAAATGGCGATAATCGACGCAAAATCTCCAGCTGTTGTCCTTCTTCTTTACAAGTACAACAGGGGACGCCCAGGGACTGCATGAAGGCTCGATGATATTCCGAGAAAGCATTTTGTCGACCTCCTGTTGGATGATGCGCCGCTCTGCATGGGAAACACGGTAGGGTCTCCGATGGATTGGACTCGTATCGCCTGTATCAATCCGGTGCTTAACAACGGACGTCTGGCCGAGTGGGCGGTCGCCAAGGTCGAAGATGTCCCAAAAAGATGCAAGCAGGGAACGCAGGTCGTTAGCTTGTTCTTTCGGCAAGTCGGGGGCAATCATCTTGGTTAACACACTTTGGTCTGATGGAGGAGTAGACGAAGTTTTTTCGGCACTCGGGATGCTGTCATAACTTAGAGTGCAAATATGGCACTCTGCCGCCGGCACGATCTCGGCTAGAGATATACCACGAGGGAGGACTTGTGTACATAGTGAAAAATTCACTAAGGGTAGGCAGGATGCATTGGCCGTAATAGTGATGACGGTGTGAGGAAACGCAACGTTGTGCGAAAGCAGGACGTCAACATTGGGGGACACAATATAAACACCGTCTGGGACAGGTGGAACAGGGGAGACGCCTATGTAAGCTACTGTTCGTTGAGGGAGACGCAGGTGTTCTGTAGAACAAAGCCGACTTGGAGGGCAACTTGGAGGATCAACAACATTAGGTAGAGCGAGTTGCACTATACCGGCAGAGCAGTCTATCAAGGCCGAATGTTCAGACAAAAAGTCTTGGCCCAAAATTATGTCATTAGGGCAGTGTTCTAAAACATAAAACAGAACTGATGTGTGGTGTCCGGCGACGCTGACGCGAGCTGAGCACACACCAATTACGGCGACTTTTCCACCATCGGCCGTTCGGACCACAGGAGTTGGGCCAGGAGTAAGGACTTTCTTCAGCCGTGCTCTAAGGTCAGCGTTCATGATAGACACGTGTGCGCCAGTGTCAATGAGGGCTGTAGTAGGTACACCGTCGACGTCAACATTGATAAGGTTCTGATGTGCGGGCAAGGTCAGTAGAGGATTTTGGGATCGGGTCGGTATTGCAGCATCACCTCCAAGAGCTGCTCCCGTCAGTTTTCCGGAGGTGAACGCCGGAACGAGCATGGGGACGGCGATCGGCGAGATGGGGGCGAGCGGGAGAAACGGCGTTGTGGCGAAGGGGAGCGGCTGGATCGGGGGCGCGAGGAATTCTCAGGCGTTAGCGGCTCTGTTTTCGGTGATGAGCGTGAATTCCAGACAGGTGGGCGATGGGGCGGAGGGTGAGGCCACGGAGCAGAGCTGGACCAAGCACGGCAGTGACGCGAAATGTGGCCTATACGACCGCAATTGAAGCATATCGGCCGGTCGTCTGGGGTGCGCCATACCGCCGGGTCGCGATAATGTGGGCTGGCAGAAAAACGTCGGTTGGGCGGGACAGTCACGGGTGGATTTGGTGTGGCGTAGTCTGGACGATGAATGGAGCAGACGTTTAAGCCGGCGTTGGCCAGTTCTTGCCTCACGACGGTCTGTATGAGAGAGACGGTGGCGTGATAGCTTTCGGAGTTGGGGGAAGCTGACACGAGTGGAGCTGCGGCTTCTATTTCCCGACGGACAATACGGACAACGTCACCGGGACTTTCCGTAGAAGGCAGGCGAGGGTCTTCGCATGTGGACGTTGCAGCCGTGTTTGGAAGCCGGGCAAACTGGTGGAGAACACGGCGGCTCTTCGCTTCTTCAAAGCGCCGGCATTCAGAAATAATGTCGTGGACCGTAGATGAATTCTTGAACACAAGAAGGTGAAAGGCGTCATCTGCTATGCCCTTAATAATATGGCCAACCTTATCGGCTTCGGACATCTGCGAGTCTACCTTGCGGCACAAAGCGAGCACGTCCTGAATGTACGTGAGGTATGATTCGGTGCACGTCTGAACTCGACGTGCGAGCTCGTTTTGGGCGGCGCGTTGACTTCCCACAGGCCTGCCAAATAGCTCCCGGAGCTTTTGCTTGCATAACTCCCAGCTAGTCAGTTCTTCCTCGTGCGTCTCGTACCAGACCTTTGCGGTACCTCTGAGATAAAAAATCACGTTGGCCAGCATGAGCGTTGGATCCCATCGCATACGTACACCCACTCGTTCGTATGACTTCAGCCAGGCTTCTACGTCAATGCCATCAGTGCCAGAAAAGGTACCTGGATCTCTCGGGGGCTCCAAGATGAGGGTTGACGGTCCAGTTGGAGAAAGCACGGACGTAGTTGGAGAAGGCACGGTAGACGGGGAAGGGTCGGCATTGTTGACTGCAGTCGCCATGGGGGAGACCACTAGGCGCCCGCTACGAAGCTCCGTTTTGCGTGAAGTGAGTACCCCGCACCTCCCACCAATGATGTTACGGGAGAATAACTTTACTTTATAAAACGAGGAATAAACTCGGTGGTGGACAAGATGGCGCCCAGTTGGCTCACAGATCTGACAACATCGTCCTCCTCTTTGTCTTCTTCGTCGTTCTCATCCTACCGTTACAATATTAGTACTGAAACCTTAGTGCAAGATTTCTGGACGTTTTGTCTAGTCAAAGTATTCTCTAAAACGACAGACGACACCCAACTGTTCATGAAGTCACAGATATCGGTCATAATATTAGAACTGAAGCCTTAATGCAAGCCTTCTGGACGTTGTCTTAAGTCAAACTATTCTCTAAAACGACAGATGACACCCAACTGTTCATGAAGTCACAAATATCGGTCATATTATTAGAACTGAAACCTTAATGCAAGACTTCTCGACGTTGTCTTTAGTCAACGTATTCTCTAAAATGACAAACAACACCCAACTGTTCATGAAGTCACAGATATTGGTCATAATATTAGAACTGAAACCTTAATGCAAGACTTCTGGACGTTCTCTTCAGTCAATGTATTTTTTAAAACGACAGACGAGACCCAACTATTCATTAAGTCACAGATATTGGTCGTAATATTAGAACTGAAACCTTTATGCAAGGCTTCTGGGCGTTGTCTTCAGTCAAAGTATTCTCTAAAACGACAGACGACGGCCAACTGTTCCTGAAGTCACAGATATCGGTCATATTATTAGAACTGAAACCTTAATGCAAAACTTCTGGACGTTGTCTTCAGTCAAAGTATTCTCTAAAACGACAGACGACACCCAACTGTTCATAAAGTCACAGGTATCGGTCATAATAATAGAACTGAACCCTGTATGGAAGACTTCTGGACGTTGTCTTTAGTCAAAGTATTCTCTAAAACGACACCCAACTGTTCATGAAGTCACAGATATTGGTCATAATATTAGAACTGAACCTAATGCAAGACTTCTGGATGTCTTCAGTCAAAGTATTCTATAAAACGACAGACGACACCCAACTGTTCATGAAGTCAGAGATATCGAGCATAATATTAGTACTGAAACCTTAATGCAAGATTTCCGGACGTTGTCTTTAGACAAAGTATTCTCTAAAACGACAGACGACACCCAACTGTTCATGAAGTCACAGATATCGGTCATAATATTAGAACTGAAACCTTAGTCGAAGACTTCTGGACGTTCTCTTCAGTCAAAGTATTCTCTAAAACGACAAGCGACACCCAACTGTTTATGAAGTCGCTGATATCAGCCATAATATTAGTACTGAAACCTTAGTGCAAGATTTCTGGACGTTTTGTTTAGTCAAAGTATTCTCTAAAACGACAGACGACACCCAACTGTTCATGAAGTCACAGATATCGGTCGTAATATTAGAACTGAAACCTTAATGCAAGCCTTCTGGACGTTGTCTTAAGTCAAAGTATTCTCTAAAACGACAGACGACACCCAACTGTTCATGCAGTCACAGATATCGGTCGTAATATTAGAACTGAAACCTTAATGCGAGCCTTCTGGACGTTGTCTTAAGTCAAACTATTCTCTAAAACGACAGACGACACCCAACTGTTCATGAAGTCACAAATATCGGTCATAATAATCGAACTGAAACCTTAATGCAAGACTTCTGGATGTCTTCATTCAAAGTATTCTATAAAACGACAGACGACACCCAACTGTTCATGAAGTCAGAGATATCGAGCATAATATTAGTACTGAAACCTTAATGCAAGATTTCCGGACGTTGTCTTTAGACAAAGTATTCTCTAAAACGACAGACAACACCCAACTGTTCATGAAGTCACAGATATCGGTCATAATATTAAAACTGAAACCTTAGTCGAAGACTTCTGGACGTTCTCTTCAGTCAAAGTATTCTCTAAAACGACAAGCGACACCCAACTGTTTATGAAGTCGCTGATATCAGCCATAATATTAGTACTGAAACCTTAGTGCAAGATTTCTGGACGTTTTGTTTAGTCAAAGTATTCTCTAAAACGACAGACGACACCCAACTGTTCATGAAGTCACAGATATCGGTCGTAATATTAGAACTGAAACCTTAATGCAAGCCTTCTGGACGTTGTCTTAAGTCAAAGTATTCTCTAAAACGACAGACGACACCCAACTGTTCATGAAGTCACAGATATCGGTCGTAATATTAGAACTGAAACCTTAATGCGAGCCTTCTGGACATTGTCTTAAGTCAAACTATTCTCTAAAACGACAGACGACACCCAACTGTTCATGAAGTCACAAATATCGGTCATAATAATCGAACTGAAACCTTAATGCAAGACTTCTCGACGTTGTCTTTAGTCAAAGTATTCTCTAAAATGACAAACAACACCCAACTGTTCATGAAGTCACAGATATTGGTCATAATATTAGAACTGAAACCTTAATGCAAGACTTCTGGACGTTCTCTTCAGTCAATGTATTTTCTAAAACGACAGACGACACCCAACTATTCATGAAGTCACAAATATCGGTCATAATATTAGAACTGAAACCTTTATGCAAGGCTTCTGGACGTTGTCTTCAGTCAAAGTATTCTCTAAAACGACAGACGACACCCAACTGTTCCTGAAGTCACAGATATCGGCCATGATATTAGAACTGAAACCCTAATGCAAGACTTCTGGACGTTGTCTTCAGTCAAAGTATTCTCTAAAACGACAGACGACACCCAACTGTTCATGAAGTCACAGATATCGGTCATAATAATAGAACTGAATCCTTAGTGGAAGACTTCTGGGCGTTGTCTTAAGTCAAAGTTTTCTCTAAAACGACAGACGACACCCAACTGTTTATGAAGTCACAGATATCAGTCATAATATTGGAACTGAACCCTGTATGAAAGACTTCTTGACGTTGTCTTTAGCCAAAGTATTCTCTAAAACGACAAATGACGCCCAACTCTTCATGAAATCACAGATATCGGTCATAATACTGGAACTGAAACCTTAATGCAAGACTTCTGGACGTTGTCTTCAGTCAAAGTATTCTCTAAAACGACAAGCGACACCCAACTGTTTATGAAGTCACGGATATCGGCCATATTATTAGTACTGAAACCTTAATGCAAGATTTCTGGACGCTTTGTTTAGTCAAAGTATTTTCTAAAACGACAGACGACACCCAACTATTCATGAAATCACAGGTATCGATCGTAATATTAGAACTGAAACCTTAATGCAAGACTTATGGACGTTGTCTTCAGTCAAAGTATTCTCTAAAACGACAAGCGACACCCAACTGTTTATGTAGTCGAAGATATCGGCCATAATATTAGTACTGAACCCTTAATGCAAGATTTCTGGACGTTTTGGTTAGTCAAAGTATTCTCTAAAACGACAGACGATACCCAACTGTTCATGAAGTCACAGATAGTGGTCATAATATTGCAACTGAACCCTGTATGGAAGACTTCTGGATGTTGTCTTTAGTCAAAGTATTCTCTAAGACAACACCCAACTGTTCATGAATTCACATATATCGGTCATATTATTTGAACTGAAACCTCAATGCAAGACTTCTGGACGTTGTCTTCAATCAAAGTATTCTCTAAAACGAAAGACGACACCCACCTGTTCATGAAGTCACATATATCGGTCATAATATTAGAACTGAAACCTTAATGCAAGACTTCTGGACATTGTCTTCAGTCAAAGTATTCTCTAAAACGACAGACGACCCCCAACTGTTCATGAAGTCACAGATATCAGTCATAATATTAGAACTGAAACCTTAATGCAAGACTTCTGGACGTTCTCTTCAGTCAATGTATTTTCTAAAACGACAGACGACACCCAACTATTCATGAAGTCACAAATATCGGTCATAATATTGGAACTGAACCCTGTATGGAAGACTTCTGGACGTTGTCTTTAGTCAAAGTATTCTCTAAAACAAAAAATGACGCCCAACTCTTCATGAAGTCACAGATATCGGTCATAATACTGGAACTGAACCCTTCATGTAAGGCAGCCAAAATGTTCTCCAATGCAATAAAACACACCCGACACATCATGATGCAACAGATATTAGTGACCAGATTGGAACATAGCACAGCGTGGAACACTTTTTGGTGGTATATTTATTTATTTTCAAATACGGCTGCTCGCTGTGAGGCTACTGCAAAAGTGGCGTACATATATACAAAATGAAAGAATTTAAACAGTAATATCACATTAAGTGTGCCAAGGTAAACAAATATCACTACCTTTGAGTGCACCCCTGTAATAAATGAGAGAAATAGGACATTATTATAATACAAGGGCCTCCAAAAAGTCAGACACACTGGTACTAGGAATCAAACCAAGTAGATCAATCCAGTGTTTGATAACTTTATTTGAACGTGTTAGAGAGCTCTACAAATGACCTCTAAGCTGGGTGGTGATTGCGGATCAGTGCTGTGTTGAAGACTTCAGCACTTTGCTGGTAGTTTAAATATCCTTTAACATCTACAAAATGCATCTGACACTTCTTGATGAGAGAGACATTGGTTTTGAGATTACAGCCAAGCACTGTGGCTTTCACATGTCATCAATTGTCAAAATACCCTATGATGCAGTAAACATGCCAAAACTTTTTGATGGGACAGATACCGATCAAAGGATTGTACCAGAGCACCGTACAGAAGTTTTGGCAAGTTTCCAACAGAACTAAACTGAATATGCTTAAATGCATGCATATATATAATCCAAGTTATTGCATATACTAAAAAACTGAACAGAAATGAAGGACTCCTTGGAAACACATACAAATATTCAATGTTCGGAACCATCGAATATCTTCAGCTCATTACAGTCTGGAGGAACAGATAAATACATGCACAGCTCTGAAAGGTCTCATAAGTCACATGAGGTACTTTTTGCATTTCTTCTATACAAAGTGCAGTACCATACTAGTGCACCTTCATTCATTCTGTGCATACATGTGGTGATCTTCTCTTACAACAATCGTGTCATCGTGCAGCTGATTTCAAATCAAGTGCTTCTCACAAGGTTTTCAGTTATTTGTCCAGCTGTAAACAGAACGCGCGTTATGTTATAGTAAGCTTTAAAACCACGGAGAAGTGCCATTGTATGCTTCTAGCTATGAGTATCAGAATGAACTATAAATTAAGAATGTGTGTGTTAGAATGCCTACAAACAACGTATGTGCTACTGAGCGTGGCAGAGAAGCAGAAGGAGCGAGAAGTGAAATAGCAGGCAGTACCAGCAGCACTTAATCATGCAACTTTCTTTTTTGATCACCACAGCAACGAACGCTCGAGTTTCTGTCTTGTACGTGAATGGAAATGAGACCGCTGACAGCTCAATGTGTCAGCGTAGCTGGTACCTGACACGAAGTCACATCTCACTGCTACCAACCAGCGCACGCTTGTTATTAGCTTGGCAACACACGAAAACGATTAGCACCGAAGCCAACGAATGTTTCCACGTCATACAATTCGCGAATACACTTATATAAGTACGTACGTTTTCACATCACGGAAATGTGTTGGCGAGGGCGAGGTTCGCTTTCAGCGATGATGAATACCGATGTTGAAAACAAACACAGTGCAGATAAAAATTCCTCCGTATGAACTATGCGATATTTCGGGCGTCGTATATGGTGTCTATGTTGCGACAGAAACTACCATAGAGTTTTTTCAGCCGATGTGCCTCGCATGTGCTGGTTCATACGAACTAGATGGTAGAGGCCTGCGCTGGATGCAGATGACACCGATCTGAATTGCCTCCGCGGTAGGCGAGGGCTCACGCTCAAACCTTCGAACCTCCGAAGTCTGTTTACACTCGTTTTTAGCACAGAAAGTCACAGATCAAAGCACAAGAACACCGACATGCTCCTTTCGCTCGGCCGATGATCGCACACGGGATCGGCGCTAGCATAGCCGACCGGCATTCGCTGGATTTGTTGGCGTCGCTCGAACTCTGCACGAAATCACGTCACACTGGTAGCACTCGCAGTCGTTTCGTTGTCGTTCTAGATTACGAACCGGTCATTCAGGAACGTTTGGAGTAGTTTTCATGCTTGCTTTCAGCCCTCGGCTGTGCCTTCGAAGCGGCCGCCATTAGGCACAGCATTCGGAGTAATCGCGGCCTCTGGTTGGTTGGTGCCGCTGTACGCGTGGTGACGTAGCGTACGCGAGGCGAAATATCAAGCCCGGCTTGATCCCTCGCGCCTGCTCGCGTAAGCCCCTCCGACGTCGACGCCGAGAGGCGCATTTGACGCTTTTGACGCGTAGATGCGAGCGTACGCGTGCCAGTGGTTGGCACAGACGCTGTCAGACACGAACGTTTGTTGGATGGTAACCCCATTCCCTTGACCTCCGTCATCACGCTAACGGTAAACTATAACTTTCCAATGAGTAGTCGCGCTTCCTGCGCGCCGAGCGCGATCAATTACGGTTGGGTGGTATCAAGGTACGTGTAAACTGGTAGCGTAACTTCTATAGAAGCACGCGTATCCAATAGTTAGCAGCTCGTTACCACCGTAGCCATCTAGATTTAGAGGGGAGAACTCACAGGAAGCAAAAAATAAACATTTAAAGTATGTCGTCACAGATGGAAGCGGTAGCGGCGTCGCGCATTTCTAAATTCAATTTTTTTTAATTGCTGACCTTTCAGTGCTGCTATAAACACGCGCTTTTAAATACCCGTATGGCCCGCTAATTGCGCGCATGAGAGAAAGCTAATAATAACAAGAAAGATAACCAAAGATGACACATAGCAGTACACTAATCGCTGCACCATAAACGGATTGTTATGGTTTCACTTTTTGAAGCTCTTTCTCACCGCTATTCTGTTCTAGTACACTTTAGTTGCAATTACGCCCATGTGGACAACGTGTGCTTAGATTTGGGTGCACGTTAAATAACCCCATGTGGTCGAAGTTTCTGGAGCCCTCCACTATGGCGTCTCTCATAATCATATGGTGATGTTGGGACGTTAAACCCCACATATTGATCATCAACCAATCCTTGTGGTCAAAAGCAACATGGTTAATCCTTCCATCATCCCGAAAGGACAAAAGTGAAAGGTCTTTTCATATGAGCAATCGGTTGTTTATTTTACTAGATTGATGCATGAAAGTTTACATGCACACTGATTATTGTTGTTTGGCAGCTACAGCACCGTTAACGTCGATGCACCCACGCTGACGCCTCGTCGATTAAACTTTTGTGGCAGCTGAAGAAGATAACGTGTACGTACCTGGACAGAGCACTTGCTGATTCTCGAGCAAAGATGACACGAACAAGCACTTAATAAACACTAGTACGCGGTGCGTTCTCATTCAGAGCGTTTTCATTTGAAATTAAACATACCGGGACCATGCGAACGAAAAGTTGCAGCAAGAAACGAAAAAGAAATGCAGCCGTGCATACCACTCCCAAGTATTGCAACTGTACGGGCCTAAAATCGTAAGCAAACTTGCACAACTCGTGATAGTGGAAGTAAGAGGGGGAGGATGAGTGGCCGGGAAAAAAAATGACGTGCAGAAATAGCCGTCCCATTACACGTCAGCTCCCTGTGCGATTATTCCCTGTCTAAATGACACTGTCACTGTCGTGCACGCATGAAGGGAATCGTGACGTCGCTGTTACCAGCGTCAGACATGTGTAAAGATGAGCAAGCGTCCGCTTCGCTTTGCATTTCATTCGAAATGTGAGCTTTGAGCTGGTAGGATTGGTCGATGTGCCCGGCTTCGGTAGTTTCTGTCCATCTTGTCCCCGCTGGCGCTGCGCTTTTTGGGTTGCTCCTCGTTTAATTAAGGGTTCTGTGACTACCGATCAGCAGACCTCATCTCAGCATGCGGCTAACTAGTGCTATGTCTCGTCGGAAAGTTACGCATGATTCGTAAGAAAGTGATGACTGTGTGTGCTTGGGAAGCAACTCGACGAACGGAAGCGTCGGTTACCGACGTGCCGACGTGGGAACAGTGTCGTCCTTATCGCCTCAGCATTGGTAAGTCGGAATACGGAGTGAGGTGTTCGAAGGTTCAGATCCTTTACTTTCAGCCCCCTCAGTAATGAGCCTTTGCTAGAAAAGCACACTTTGGCTGCTCACTGGGACGGTATTTGACCGGCGCACGAATGCTTTGCGTTTACAGGCAAAATTTTGGGGGGGCTGCGAAGCGAAAGTTGCTGCAGCGGTGGTGCCATCACCTTGGTGAATATACTCCGTACGTACAATAGGCATCCGTTTGGGGCAACGCCAATTGTACTAGAGCTCAGAGCAGGGACGAGCAAATTTGGTATCCGGCCGTCATGATAACCCCCTTTTGTTTCTCTGAAAAAGTGCCAACTTGGTAAATAGTTTCCAATATTGTGTGCGTCCTACATCACTGATTGATTGATGCCCATTGTGCCACTCCCTGGCTACGCCCCTGTTATTACGCTACCATAATCATATTTAGGTCCACCATAATCATATTTAGCGCCACGGATGAATGAATTAAGCACTTCTCGGCGATACGCGCCAACTTGGTAAATAGTTTCCAATATTGTGTGCTTCCTACATCACCGATTGATTGATGCCCATTGTGCCATCCCCTGGCTACGCCCCTGTTATTACGCTACCATAACCATATTTAGGTCCACCATAATCATAGTTAGCGCCACGGATGAACGAATTAAGCACTCGGGAGATGTACAGTGGTCAACTTTTCATGTCTTGAACGACGGAGCGTCGCGTGCGGAACAGCACGAGCGGCGTCTGCAGTCACAAATACGCCACATCTGAGCATGCGTGGTGCCAGTGAAGCGGCTGCCTTGCAGTTTTCTCCCTTCCTTATCTCCGGGGCCACGATGACTGCTTTGGCTGTCAAAAGCGCTCTGAACGATTTTGCGAGGAAGCGAAAAACGAGCAAAAAAATTAAGCGAACCGTTCTCGCTGTGATGTGATATCATTAAGAAAGGATAAGTATAGCATAAAAGGCGCGTATCAAGGTAATTGCTGGTTTTATTTTCCTTTCCGGTGCAATAATTTTGGCAGCACTTCGATGGCCGAAGCAGTCATCGCGGCTGCGGAGATAAAGGGTGGAAACTGCAACGCAGGCCCACCACTGGCACCATGCATGCCCAGATCTGGCGTATTTGTGACTGCAGGTGTCGCTCGCGCTTTTCCGCGCGCGACGCTCCGTCGTTGTGGACATGAGAGTTGACTGCTGTGCTGCAGAGTGTTTTAGTGATAGTTCAATCATTATTTCGATCGCGTCATTTTGATAGTCACTGTTTTCTTAGAAGGTTGCAGGCACACCTGGAAAGAGCTGCGAGGAACGAAGTGATATATACATACGAGAATGTTGGCACACCCAAAACACCAGATAAGCTACCGCAATGCCAATGGACGCGTCATTACGTTATCTGGTCGATCGCGCCTCGTGAACAAGCGGAAAATTGAGATATGCCCATTACAATAAAGAAAATATTGGCCCCGTATCTGCATGTAATCTGCAAATGTCGTCGAAAGACGATAGTCTTGCGTGTGGAGAGAGTGAACAAAACATTTATTTGATGTTCTGCGTAAGAAAATCGGTGAATGGTGAATGAGCGCCGTCTGGCAGTTTCTTCTAGCAAACAAAGCGCGTTGCCGTGCGCGCCCGTCTCGGAGGTGATAAGGTGTGGAACGCGAGGCGACGGGTAGGTGCCACCATCATCTCGTCTTACCAAAGCATTGAAAACACTTCCCGTTCCGTGTAAGCGCTGCATGATAAGCGCAGCGTGATAAGCGCTACGGTCCTTAAATTTAGTTATGTATGCGTTTTCCAGTAGGAAACGCATATGCAGAATACATGCGTGTTGTTATGGTGCCCCAGACATGCGCAATAATTGCTTTTTATTTGACAAGCATGAACGCTCAACCTTGGGCAACATTGGTTGTCGCTGTGGATGGGGTCGGCCGTTTCAAGTACCCAATGCCGGTGAGAGTGGACATACAGACCAAAATTTTTGCGTCGAAGGTCTCTAAGAAATACTATCGTCTTTAAAAAAAGAGCAACCAGGCACATTGTCATAGTCAATCGTCAGTGCGTCATGGCTAATTTTACAGTTCTGACGACTGGTCTTCTTGGTGCCGATGCCGCTTTTCGGGGTACAGAAAGAGGACCCTGGTTCGTACCTTGTGGCTTGAAAGTTTTGCGTCAGCATTTTTGGACTTGCCTCGCAATTTTTTTTTTGTTTTTGTCAGTGTAAGCGAGTTTGGCCGGTGTTTCCTGCGCTGACCCGGGCTCTTTGCAGTGTATGTGTAGCAGCCAGCCTCCTTCATGTGGTGCGATGTCTTGAAACCACTGTGTGCCGCTATGAGACACGAATGCCGGAGATGACGCGACCGTGAGATATCATGAGTTTCACTGCTATACACTACATCGAGAAGGATGGTTGAGGAATGTCTCTCGCCAAGGAGTGTCGCGAATTGAGAGCAAATGGCAGCCAAGCGACAGGTCTCTGATAATTTATGAAGGCAGGTGCGATATGACAATGCAGCAAACACTTCCATCTCTTGATGCCTGTGTTACTTGTACACTTCCCTAGTCACCAACCTCTGATTCGCGAAAGAAACTACCAGACCCCACCGAACGGATAGAAAAATAACAAAGCATTATTTTCGCATAAGGTGGGATATTTCAAATAGCCGGGCCCCCCCTTATTGCGCTCCGCTGACAATTAATTGCCATGATCTCTGCCCGTTGGACCTGCCATAGCTAATCATCAGAGGCTGAGCTGGACAGTAGTTTCTCCCATTGGTCATCTGTGTTGTTCAAACACTCTCAGTTAGGTACCGGATAACGAATGGCATGTAGACGCCGCGCTCTTGCGTACTGAATAAAATCGTCTATAAGGAGCCCAGCAATAAAAATACCTGTGACAGCCGTGCGGCACGGAATGAACACCTACAGCAGATAGGAGCAGGCGCAAGAAGCAAGAAAACAGAAAAAAGGGGGAGAGCCCCCATCTCTGTCGCGCCAGCCAGGAGCCAGCATCAACTTACGCAGAATCGTTCAGCGACAACGAGCGCAAGCGCAGAAAAAAACGAAAGAAAAGAAACGCCGCCCCCCCCCCCCCGGGCGCCGCTTCACCAGCTCGGCGTTCGGCGCCGGCATCACGTTGACCGTCGCCTGCATGCATGCCGTGGCATTTGTGCGTCACCGTTTCGTTCCGCTGTTTTCTGATGGTCGATTTTCTACAAGATAGTGTGCGACGGAAACATTTACCAGTGCCATACTACACACTTTATTCAAGACATCATACATCTCTCTGCATTTGGGTAAACACTGGGATGTGCAGTACCAGTCATAATTTTTTTTATTTCAATAAAAGTATAAACAACTTTCCGTTTATCAGTTGTCGAGGTAGGACATTGTGTCATGCACTAAATAAGAGAGTACTAGTGCAGCGCGACAGCTTACTGAAACACTGGCCTAAATTAGTTATTGCTCGTCTTCTACGAAACAAGTTTTTATGCTTATTTATTTATTTGGGCATTCTTCACGAAAAAATGCCCACGAAGGGGGCAAAAGGAGAGAGCGTTTCCTGACTGGGCCCACTCTTCGTGAGGCACCTCGGGCAAGTACAGCAAAAAAAGTAGAGAAAATTGAAGATTATACGTTCTTTATAAAAGAACTGGGACAACCAGAACTGTTATTTGAGACCAGGTAGGATCGTAGGCTGTTATGGTTGAAGGAGATTCGCAGGAGGATACGAAAACAAATAGGTTTATGGCACTATGTACACATATTTACAGAAAAGAAAGGTTAGGGGTTTTACAACCCACGAGCGTGGTGGTTGAACCGTTACATGTGTCAGAGCGACGTCCAGCACTCTGCGGCGTCATTTTAAGCCCTTTCGGGCTCCTCCTCTCCGAGTGGAACACCAATCACACACACACAACAGGGGAGAGGGACGAGCATGCACGGCCCACGTGCACGTCCAATATTGAGTCGTGATCACTGCACTGCAAGGTGGCGCCAGCAGGGCTCTTCCTCGTCGTGTGTGTGCCGCTAGTCGAGAGGTCCCATGATCCTGACAACATACATCAAAGGGCCCGCCGATTTGTTCCCTGAATTAGCGGGGCGATTTGCGGCGGCCACCACGGGTTCTTCCAAGGAAGATGCTGTTTTTGTGGTCCTCTCTGGAACTGTTTACGATGTTGTGGTGACACGACGTCTCATCCTCCGGCTAGCAGGGACAATGCCTGGCGGGCATAGGCAGCCGGCCGGTCGGCTACTTGATTGAAGATTAAAAGAGCGCCGCAACCCCGTCAGCTCTGGCGCCGGTCACCACAGCTTCCCGTCTCCAGATGAGTCGCCGAGGTCATCTGGCACCACTGCTGCTTGAAGGGACAACGAACGGGTCCGCCTTTGAAAGTCGGGAACTCGCCTTTGCTTGCCACATTGTCTGGGTAATTTCTCAAATCTTCGACAGCGTCTGGCAGACTGGGCGCCGAAGGGAATGACAGCCTCCCCGGTAGACTGGCTTGCGCACAATAGCGTCTTCCCAGACGAATTTCCAGGCTAAACTTAACAAGGCCCAGCCCGCGAAAGCAGCCACAACGTCTGAGCTGAGCGTCTTGTGCTTAGCACTGCCGATGTGGTTGCCGAGCTTTGCATGATCCACTACTTCTTCTTTACATATTTCCCCCTCGCTGAAGGCGGAGCCAAGTAGGTCTTCTAAGGTGTCGTGAGGACAAGTGGTTTGTGATACGGTTTGAGACGATCCGCGTGTACGATTTTGCGGCCTCGGCGACGCAGGTCCGTAGTGGCCGTCAGGGGTTCGATGAGGTAGTTGACAGCGGAAGTTTGCTCTGAGACGCGATAAGGTCCATGGTACCTGCTGACGAACTTTGTAGAAGTACCAGGAGCAGCAGCGGGAGGCAGAGCGTTGGGTGTTGGGTGTAACAAGAGAGTTGGGTGTAAACTAGTAGCGAGGACCATCCATCGTCACGACAAAATTTCTGTAGCCCTTGTTCTTGTGTTGTAAGGGTGCGAGCTAATTGCCGACATTCTTCCGCATACCTAGCAGCTTCGGAAACTGGTGTGCCTTCGGATGAGTCGGGTTGGTAGGGAGGAATTGTGTCTATTGGAGATGATAACTTTTGACCATACAGTAAGAAGGGAGAAAAGCCTGTCGTCGCTCAAGGTGTCGTGTTGTAAGCGTACGTTACGTAGAGAAGGATAAAATCCCAGTTGGTGTGGTCGGAGGCGACATACCTAGAAAACATGTCACCAAGAGTGCGGTTGAAACGTTCCGTCAAGCCGTTTGTATTTGGGCAATTTGCGGTAGTACAGCGGTGAATCATATGGCATTCAGCAAGAAGTTCTTCAATAACATCCGCGAGAAAGACGCGGCCTCGGTCGCTCAAAGGTTCACGTGGAGCTCCGTGATGCAGAACAAAACGTTGCAGCAGGAAAGACGCAACGTCACGTGCCGTCGCGGCTGGCACAGCGGCCTTTTCTGCATATCTCGTGAGATGGTCGATCGTTACAATAATCCAGCGATTCCCAGCTGACCTATATGGCAGAAAACCATAAAGGTCTGGTCCAACCCAGTCGAATGGTCGCACTGGGCACGGTAACGGCTGCATTGGTGCAGTAGGACGACTAGGATTGTACTTGCGGCGTGGGCACTGTGTTCAAGATTGAATGTATTTTTGAACGAATGTGTACATGCCGCGCCAATAATACCGAAAAC
Organism: Rhipicephalus microplus; assembly: GCF_043290135.1. Classification (NCBI taxonomy): domain Eukaryota; kingdom Metazoa; phylum Arthropoda; class Arachnida; order Ixodida; family Ixodidae; genus Rhipicephalus; species Rhipicephalus microplus. The sequence continues at coordinate 167,692,907 of NC_134702.1, read as the reverse complement.
GTAGCCTGGCGTAGGTTTTAAATAAACCAGTGTGGGCACACTGTGGACCGGCATGGAAAGCAGCACAGATGCTGGCATCGAGGTGCCTGGGTATGACGAGTCGCCATTTGCGGCCGTCAGGGTGGTAGTTGCGGTGATAAAGTATTCCATCACGGATGGCGAAGTGAGAGGCTTGTCGGTGTAGTGCTCGAGATGGTGGGCGGGCGAGTGTTTCAGATAAGTAATCCATCAGAGACGCAATCCACGAATCTTTGCACTGCCCCGCAGCCATGTCGATGTGTTCGGATAGTGGAAGGAAGTTGTCTTGGATGGAGACACTCGCAATAACAAAAGAAACAGGCTAACGCGAAAGAGCATTGACATCAGCGTGCTTTTGGCTTGAGCGATAAATGAAATGGATGCCATACTCTTGGAGCCGTAAAGCCCATCGTGCCAAGCGTCCGGAGGGATCCTTGAGGGAGGATAACCGGCAGAGCGCGTGGTGGTCGGTAACAACATCGAAAGGGCGCCCGTACAGATAAGGTCGAAATTTCATAATGGCCCAGATAATCGCTAGGCATTCTTTCTCAGTTTGCTTCTGTTCTTGCAAGGATGCGGCGCGAGTACGCAATAACATATTTGTGGTAACCAGGCTTTCGTTGGGCGAGTACAGCGCCAAGACCGACACCGCCAGCATTCGTGTGGATTTCTGTGGGAGCGCTTGAATCGAAATGACGCAGTATGGGTGGTGGTGTAAGCAGTTCACGGAACTTCACAAAAGCACTGTCGCAGGCTGGAGACCACGCAGATAGACTGTCGTCTTCCTGAAAAAGGTCTGTCAGAGGTGCCATGATCGAGGCGAAATCCCGTACGAAGCGGCGAAGTATGAGCAAAGCCCATTGAAACTACGCAGCTCCTTGAGAGACGCGGGCCTCGGGAACTCGCGAACAGCACGTAGCTTAGTGGGGTCAGGGAGAACACCATCCTTCGACACGACGTGTCCGAGAATGGTCAGCTTGCGTGCTCCAAAGTGACACTTCTTCAAGTTTAGTTGGAGACCTGCAGCAGAGAGGCAGCGTAGAACCTGTTCCAAGTGACGAAGGTGCGTGGAAAAATCGGGCGAGAATACCACCGCATCTCTACGATGACGATAGTTATAGCGCGAGGACAAAACGACGACACAGAGACAAGAAGGACACGAAAGACACGAGTCTCTGTGTCGTCGTTTTGTTCTCGCGCTATAACTATCGTCATGCCATACCAACTAGCCCAAGCTGCCACACGCATCTCTAAGTAGCGCAAACACGTGTTTTCATTTGAAACCTCGTAGGATAGTGTCCATCATGCGCTCAAATGTGGCCGGCGCATCGCATAGGCCGAATGGCATCACGTTGAATTCGTATAAGCCGTCCGGTGTAACAAAGGCAGTTTTTGGCCTATCATCCAGATTCATGGGCACTTGCCAATACCCAGAGCGTAGATCAAGAGACGAAAAGAACTCTGCGCCTCGTAGAGAGTCGAGGACATCATCGATCCGAGGCAAAGGATAAACATCCTTTCGTGTTATTTTGTTTAGACGCCGATAATCTACGCAAAAGCGTATCGTGCCAACCTTCTTTTAATCTAAAACAACCGGTGATTCCCAAGGACTGTTTGATAGTTGAACGACGCCACGCTCTAGCATGTCACCTACTTGTTAATCGATGGCACGGCGTTCAGTCGGTGAAACACGGTACGGTCGCTGCCGTAGTGGTGGGTGATTACCTGTGTCGATCTGGCGGCATACAGTAGATGTTCGACCTGAAGTAGCGCTGTGACTGTCAAAAGGTGGCCGAAACTTGTCAAGGAGGCTCTCTCACACCTGCGTTTTGGGTTTACGCCTTCATCGATGACATGGTTGAAAATGTTGGCAGTGGAAGGGTCATTCACGGAACTACAGGAGAGGGCGCTGACTTCCGATAATCCATCAGGAACGTCGTCAAGTGTAGTGATGGCTTCGAATGGTTCTATGGAGCCGATACATTCACCCCGAAGCAGCGTAATCGTGAATGGGAACGGATTCCCCACAGGCACGTTGGTTGCACCACCTTGAAGAGTAATGAGAGTGGTTGGGAGTGGTTGGGAGCGGTGATAAGTGGCGATGAACAAAAGCAGTGGAAGGCATGACGAATGCGGTTGCATCGACGACGGCGGAACACGACACAGGTGCGAAGGCAGTTGCGCGCGTAGGGATCTGGGTGTCGTCACTAACGACCAGCTTCGCGTAGGAAGGGCGATCGTCCGCAGGTAGAGCATCACCAAGGGGACAAAAGGCTACTTCGGCGCGGGCGCAATCAATGATGGCATAGTGATGGGAGAGAAAATCTCAACCTAATATGATGTCGAGAGAACAGTGCGGGAGTACTACGAACTGCGCTGTGTAAGGCACTCCTTGAATTACAAGTCTGGTGGTACACGCGGCCACAGGCTGCACAGGCTGTGCATTGGCAGTATGACGACACGAACCCAAGTAAGGCGTTGTCGCTTTTTGAATTGAACGGCAAACTTTTTCGGCGATGACAGAATTGGCGGAACCAGTATAAATAAGGGTAAGTACGGGCAAACCTTCGAGAACGGCAATAATTACATTCGGCGGCGAATGAAGAGCGTCAGCGCATCGGGGAGGGCGAGTGACGACGTGGAGAAGGAGATCGGCGATCAGAAGATAGTCGGTGGCTTGGTCGAGGAGGGTGCAATTCGGGGTCTGGAGTGTAGGAAGCGTACGTGTGGTTGTACTCATATGGACGTGGGTTTTCACGTGAGTGGAGTGGGCGGTAGTGGCACAGACGTGCGACGTGTCCGGGTAGACCGCACGAAAAGCTGATCAGTCGGTTGTCGGCAGTGCGCCATGGATTAGGGACTCGGTGGACTGGAGATGGTGGCGGCTGGGCGATACAAACCGGAGCAGGCAGTAGAGGCGGTGCTCGGAACGTCTGTGGTCGAGGTCGAGCTGCTGCTTCGGTGTACGTCAATGGTGCATGACTGGTGGCACCAGCTGCGGAGGAAGGACCTCAGGCACTTGGTCTTGTATAATAGACCGTAGCGTAGGGCTAAGAGGCGCACGGCGCTCCGGTAGGCCTGAGATGAGCGAGAGTTGGCGGGCAACTTCTTCGCGCACAAAATCTTTGATCTGAAAAAGAAGGACGAGATCTTGCAAGGGAGTTAAGGCGGACATCGATTCTTGATGTGGGACAGCACGGCGGGTGACGAGATATTGCCGGCGGAGGTCATCATAGCTTTTGCAGAGCTCGGTAACTTGGGCGACAGTAGCAGGGTTTTTTGAAATCAATATTTGAAATGCATCCTCGTCGATACAAAAATATGCTTGATGCGGTCCACCTCAGCCATGTTCACATCGACGCGTTTGCACAAGTCAATGACGTCCTCTATGTAACTGGTGAAATTCTCACCAAGTAGTTGTGATCTTGACTGAAGGCGTTGCTCAGCACGAAGTTTGCGGACAGGAGGACGACCGAAGACTTCGCTGAACTTTTTCTTGAATGCTGTCCAGGTTGGAACGTCGGTTTCATGGTTCCGAAGCCACAAGTGGGCAATGCCACTGAGGTAAATACCGACGGTGGCCAGTCTCATGGCTTCGTCCCATTTGTTCAAGACACTCACGAGTTCGTAAGTAGCCAGCCAGTCGTCAACGTCATGATCATCAGTGCCGCAGAATATGGGAAGATCCCGCTGAAAAACCGCGCCGGAGCATACGGTGGTCTAAGGAGCCATATGTGGAGGGCTTGTGGCAGATGTAGTGGTCATGGCGGCAGGTCGAGTCTGGCTTTGCGACACCAGGGTGTGAGGAGACACAGCAAACTCCGCCAAATGTAATAAAAAATGAGACAACCAGAACAGTTATTTGAGACCAGGTAGGATCATAGGCCTAGCCAGTGAAAGCAGCCACAACGTCCGAGCGGAGCTTCTCGTGCTCAGCACTGCCGATGTGGTTGCCGAGCTTTGTATGACCAACCGCTTTTTTATTACAATACAAATTATAAAGAACGATGATCACAACAACAAGCGCGGGAAAAATTGGTTAAATATTCAAACAAAGATGTTCCTTAGCAATAAATGCAAAGATGTTATCAGCACTGTTAACATATATTGAAACAAATACAATTAGAGGGTATATGAAAACAATGCTAAAAAACAATGATTACAACGAATATATTTCATACATTATCTTCAGCACACGCACCCTATACGTACGTTTGGACTACTACATTCGTAATTCGTTTCTTAAATTTTGTAATGTTTCTCGTCTCCCTAGCGTATTCTATTACTTCAGTAATCTTGTTGCATGGTAAAACAATTTGGTTATCAATTTGGCCCCACCAACGCAACACTACGTAGATTGTATGCAAGATCTCTGCTTAAGTATGTATCAGAAAACTCTGACAGTTCTTAACTTTTTTATAAATAAACATGGCCAGTTGTACCTTGTAGCACTCTGGGAATGGTGTAACATTGTGTACACGAAAAAGGGACGTACTTGTGAGGACCGAGGTAGTTAGCAGACGTAGTGCACGCTTTTGGAGAAGAATATTACTTTGACTGTTTGTTTTGTTACACGTACCCCAGCCTAGAATACAATACATGATTTGCGAGTGGATAAAAGAAAAGTACAACTGCCGTGTCACTCTCCCTGGAAGTAGATGCTGCAATCGTAAAATTGAACTGATAGACCTTGTTATCTTTAATCGAAGGTTATCCACATGCTCAGACCAACTAAGGTCGCTTTGAAAACATACGCCACGGAATGGAAATTTGTTTACCCTAGAAATACTCTCACAATTGAAAATTAAAGAAATAGTATGATCTGCAGGTCTAATTTTATGCATAAGTTTAGTTTTTTTTCGCATTTAATTCTCACTGGTTCACTGCAAGCTATAGTTTTAGTTCATCCAACTAGAAATTTGCAGTTGTCTCAATATTAGAGAGATGTAAACCAAAAAAAATTCTATTGGTATCATCGGCGAACATGACTAAGTTTAATGTAGAAGGAATGCTTACGATGTCGTTGATGTACAACATCAAAAGTAAATGACTCAGCATCAATTCTTGCGGAACCCAATTATCCCCAAGTCAGATTTAAAATTATGAACCTGCACATACTGTTTTCTTGCCCAGAGGTAGCTTTTCATTAGGTCAAGCGCAATTCACGTATTCCATACATATGAAACTTTTTAATTAATGTCATGCTTTATTGAATCAAAAGCCTTATGGAAGTCAAGAAATATTCCTACAGTGTAAAGCTTCTTTTCAGGGTTTTGAAGCAGGCTGTCTTTATACGGAGTAGGGCAGTCTGGGTTTATCTACCTGGTTGTAATCTGAACTGTCCTTCACAAATTACATTTCCATTTGCGGTAAAAGAAGACACCCTCTCATAAATCAAGCGTTCAGCGACCTTTAAGAAAAGCGCTAATATGGATATTGGGCGATAATTTTGAAGTTCATTTTTATTGCCTCTTCTAAAAATAATTGTTACGCGAGCGATTTTAATAGTAAATGGGAAAAAGTTTCGTCAAAAACACTCCGTTACATAAATAAGCGAACGGAGCGACAATTAAATCGGTAATTGCTCTAATAGGTGTTACGGCAATGAAATCTTCACCTGGTGAACTATTCTTTAGTTAGCATATAGCCGTGGCTATTTCCTCCACGGTAATGGGTGATAAAAACAATGAATTACTGCATGGACTTTGAATATAGGATTCGGCAGTGTTATGTTTAGACACTTGCGTCGTACTACTTGATGAGCCTGCATCAATGAAGTAAAGATTAAAATTTTCGGCTAGTGATTTGCCACTGTAGTGAATGTTGTTTATGTTGATATTGTGAGGAACAGTGGCCTGTTTTTTTCCTATCACTTTATTAACTGAATTTCAAATCATTTTTTTATTCTCAATCATGTAGAAAACTTGTAGGCATAGAAATCTATTTTGGCTTTCTTTAGGTCCTTGTTTAGATTGTTTCTGCACTTTTTGAACTCGGCGAGATCAGTTTGATCTTTAGTTTTCAAAAAACGCTGCAAAGTTTGTTTTTCTCGTTTATTCGTTTAAGGAGTACCGGCGGGATCCACTCCTCTGTTGCTCTCTTGTGTTTCTTTACAACAGCGTACGGAAAAGCAGTACTGTAATTGCCAACAATTGTCGGTATAAACAAGTTATATGCCTCAGACGGATCAGGTTCTCGATACAAGTCATCCCAGTTGCAATCAAGCATTAGAAAGCGAAATTGAAGGATAGTTTTATCGTTTATGTCTCTACGCGTTTTGGGGGAATTCCGCAGTTCAGGCATTCGTAGTGCAAAAAAAAAGGCAGATGGTCACTTATATCCGAGCTGAATACTTCCGCTGGTGCATTGTTGGGTGATGAATTAGTAAAACAGAGATCAGTAATGGTTGCCAATCTGCTAGTTATTCTGGTAGGTGTGTTAATGATTCTTTAAGGTGTGTAGGTGATGTTAATGATTGAACTGATGGTTTTAGGATAGCATGGCAAAAAAGAAACCAACCGAAGGCAGCGAGACAGAGGAAGATCAAAATTGAAAATTGATTGGTTGACGTTTGATTAGTGGTAGCGTAATTTTATGATAAACATCAAGTACAGAAGACAGGTGCAGAAGTCAGTAGGAGAGCGTATGTCACCGAAATTTGCTCACTGGTTTGAATACTAAGTACAGTTCTCATATTCCAGCATAGATTTGTAACAGTGAACCATGACCAAGACAACCAGTGTACTGCTGTGGAGAAAATTTACCAGCTATAAAAATCGCCATTTTGTAAAGAGCAACTGCATGCAGTAACAATAAAGACTTTGGCGTCAATTCTGCACCATTTCTTAACCCCAACTGCTCGGGGACGTTCGCGAAAGAGATGCGCAGAAGCATTATTTATTTGAAGGAAGACCAACCTGCACGTTACTAATTTGTGTACTTCATACTCGACCTTGGAGCGCGTTTCGGCATTCACTTGAACAGCGGTGTGATGCTCAATAAAGGTAAGAGTAGCTACTCCCCTAAATAAGACTTAAAAATGAGTAAAAATCCCTCTATATTGCGAAATAATGTGCATAAATTGTAATTCCAGAAATAAGTAATCGTCGAAATGCTAAAAAGGCGCTGCTGCCCCAGTGTGCAGCTCACGGCAGTTCGCGCGAATGAAATGCAAATGTTAGTATAGGGACGCTAAAATACCTATGCGAAGTTTATGTGCGAAAGTGCATCGTCTTCAAACAGCTGAGAATAGGCTGCTGTCACTGACACAAATCGGCAAAATTGCTCACAGTACACGCACGTGCAAGAAACATATGCAGGTTTGGACAGCCGAACACAGCCTCGTCCGCAAATATTGGTGAGCGTAACAACCGCGGTTCACGGGGAAGCACTAAAAGGACGCACAAACACACGTTAATTGTTCTTGCAGAACGGCGCACCACGAACCGATGCCGGAGTCGAAAGCACTCGCCGTGGTTGTCTCGACACTCGCTCGCTGGATTTCGTGCCGACAGGTTGTGCCCCCACCATGGCCCCCGCGATTTCCGACGACAGCGCAGCTCTGGCAGACTGGGCTCGCTCTACGCCATCTCCTGACGCGGACAAGAGCTCTCGCCGAGTGGTGCCCTGTCCTCGGACCCTTGCGACCGTTTGCATCTTTCCTCCTTACTTCCGTCGTTCGGTGTCCCTGCGCCTCGCTCTCTCCTTCCTCTCTGTCTCTTTACCTTTTATTCCTATCCTTTCAATCCCTCCTTTACCCCCACCCCTCGTGAGCTACTGTTGAGGTGTCCTCCCCCTAAGAGACAGTTACGGGGCTCACTTTTCTCGTCATTTAAAACCAATTCCCACTGGTTGTCTCGAGTTCATGTGCCCTGCTAACTATCCGCCGATCAAATGCATGTATATGGCACAAAAACAGTTCAAGGTTCGGCCGACGGTTTGCAAAAAGCCACTTGGCAGGTATATACCCGCAAAAAGACTCTCATTCATGCGGTGGCGCTGTGGTGCAACACGTAAGACATCCGTGTCACGTGCATGCAGTCCTGAATTCGATCCAGGGCTGTGTGTGCTTTGCTTGTTAATCTCGCAGATGTAGATTATTGTGATCCTAATGGTTTTCTAATTACCTGTAGTCATAATATCTGCCGAATTATCGGCGAAACACCACTCTCAAAAGCGTAATATAATGATTTTTTTTGCGCCACCACGTCAGGGCCGGGCCGCTTACGGAAATATCACGCCTAACCACAGGCCGTATCTGGCCAGGAAAAATTTGACCTCAAATCCAGGTCATTCTGAAGGCCCCTTCAAATCGCGCCAGTTTCTCTGGGACACGGCTACGGAGCCGCGTAGAAGAGGGGATAGTTTGACTTGATTTTCTGCCTGCAGGCTTGCAGTCTAGCAAGGATTTGACTAAGAGTGTACGGTGGCGTTCTTCGATGTGCTGTGTACACTCCCACGTTATGTGAAACAGAGTTGGTGTGGGCCCGCACCATGGACACATATCTATGTATGCTGTAGGGTAACATGCATGTACCCTCTGTAAGCTGGTGTGCGGAGCCTGCATAACACCACAAATTTCGTTGATTGATATGAGGTTTTTATGTGGTGCTGGATACGTTACGTTGTTATCCCTGTAGTATTCGAGAATTGCAGCAAAAGTAGGCACTTTGGCGTTGGGTCTTCTATCATAGAGGACACTGTCTGGTGAGGCATCGTTGTTTGTAAAGCCTCGAGTCGCCTCATGCACCAACAAGTTCCCGGTGACGCCTCTCATGTCCTGGTGCCGTGGTTATGGGCTAGTTGTATTCAATAGGGAAGCCCTCAGGAGTTTAAAACATCTCAGTTGAAGTACTTTGTGGTAGACGCAGTGTTGCTTTATCTATTATCCTTACTATTTGCCGAACTTTGTCACTCTATTCTCGTTATGGTAGACAAGTGTTTTGTTTAGCTGTTCTTTTAATCATGTTTGGTGTATGCAGGCATCGTTGGCTGGACTTTATCCACATTCCTGCGACTCGAAGAGTTGTTTTCAATGGAACAATATTGCCATCTCATTTGACCTCAAGACAAAAGCTCGGGTCGGTAGTCAGGTTTTTGTATTACTTATGGAGAACCGACTGTGCTCTCATTTGTCTGCTGAGCACTTCAGTCCTCTTTCTTATGTGTACTCCACTAATATTTTAGCTGGTAGTTGCAGCTACTCCATTTTCATGCCAGGCAACCCTTCTTTGTCCATATATTGATATCATCCTCATGGAAAGAGTCGGATTTGTGAATAAGCTTCGAGTGTTTTGGCTAGAGTGATCATGGCTATGTGCAAAAGGGATAAGACAACACAGCCTTTGCTTGGTGGGCGGAAAACTGCATTCATCTTCTCCTACTTCATTGCCTGCTATTCTTTTACAAAGGAAGCTGTATGCATATTGGAACACAATATATTTTACCGCTGTTCGTCTCTGCCAGCTTGTCCAGTAGGCCCATATGGCTTGCGTTCTGAAAGACCCCTTAAATACCAATTACCATGCAATGTTTCTTCCTGCTTTTGAAACATTTGTTAGTACTTTCTCCTTTAAACGCAGAAGAATGTCTTTCGTCGAGGTTTGAGTGAAACCTTATTTGTTTGTCATCAAGCTGTTTTTGTTCAACTTGCCTTTGAAGTCTAGTGTTAACTAATCCCTCAAGCACATTGCCTAAGCACGATTTATAATAAACCGACCAGAGGTTTTCTATTGCCGAGTTCTTCTCCGACTCTGGTATCATGAATATCACCGCATGTTTCCGTTGCTGAGGTGTTGCTACATTGACCTAGTGTTTATTTATAAAGTTTTGAAGAGCTGTGATGACTTAGTATTTTATGTTGCACGTCATGGCAATGGTGATCTGGTCCACCCCAGGCACTGTTTTATTCATGCTGATTATTTCTGTGGTGACTTTCGTTTGCATAAAAGATGCGTCCAGTTTCGGTGTGGCAGCCCAGTGTATTCAGCCTGAGAAGGGGTTTTGTCTAAACCCCGAAAACACGTTGTGTAAATGTCTTGAAGATTGTCTCGTGTGTCTGAATATCAGTGAAATTATCGTACTAAACACTTTTTGTCCTTGGTGTTCAGTGGGTATATCGTGGCTCTGAGGAAAACCCATGGCAATGCTGTTTTTCTCGGATTACATTTAGTGAATAAGAATCGTTCCCAGTTGCGAGTTGATTAGCATTGTCTCGTAAACGTTGACCCGTTTTTGTTTTTCGGACTGTTAGCTCCTTCTCTGTCCCTGGTCTGGCCAACAGCAGGGTTCGTGGCCATGTCTTTGCGTTCGTCGCCGGCTATGTTATGTGGCAGAATTATCTTTCATCTGACGAGCTGCTTTTATCTATTTTGGAGAAAACAGGTGCGTTGAATTTGCTACGCCTTAGGGTATATGTGGGATAAACTACACGATGGAGTGCTAATGACTGTCGGGGTGGCCTTGTGTGTATAGTTTAGTGCATTATTCTTTTGGTGAACAGCTCTCATCGAGTTTGAACTCGGTGAAGACCACCCTGGATAGGCTGCCCTTGTTGTAATTCATTTCACCCAATTGGGTTTGTTCAACAGGGACTTGCCATTGCTTCTTTCTGTTCTGTCTCTGGTGGGTTATCGAGGCGCGTCGCGAGGGGCACGGAGAGTAACACCGGAGACAGCAGGAGAACAGGTTGCAGCGAGCGCTGCTTATATCTCTGATATTTGCGTAAAACTGTGTAGGACGTCTTAAGCCAAATGAACTCAATGAACCAAATTATCTAAATTAACTCTGTGCATCTGCAGTGTGTTCTTGTAATCTCTTCAGTTGTGGCCAAGAACACTACGCTATAATAACGTTTGGCTTGCTGACTTATTTATTTCGCGCTTTGAGCTTGGCTTAGGTTCCTTTTTTCTTCTCACAGGTGTAAGAAGTGAGGGGCTACCCCCGGTGTTTCGTTCTGGCGACAGTTTTGGTGTGCATTTCATTCTCGAAATATTTTTAAGAAGTTGCTGCAGCATCTTAAATACAACTGGACTTAGGAAAATAACCACAACTCTGAAGCGACATTGGAGGTTGTCGCTGAGACATTTCCCAAAGAAGGTTCTCAGTTAGCAAATAAATCTCTTGTTTTTCACGCCATTGCATTAAGCGAAAAATGCTGCTGGTAGAATCACCATGCGAACTTTTGTCCCCTTCAGTTGGCTCGCGTTGACATTTCACAGCTTCTCTTATATTCATGAGTTTTTCGAACTCATTACCTATGAGTGCGCGATCTTGATCATTGCCAGCTCGAACACACAAGCGCCTAGCAAGTAGCGTTGTAACCTGCATCGGCTGATTTGCAGCGGCTGCTGTCGCAAACAAAGCTTTGGTTACGTTACCCTCCTTGGCACCGGATGGGAAAGCGCAGACCACGTGTGTAGCCTGCACACACTAGCGGGCCTGCAGACTTTCTCACGGCGGCAGCGCTGAAAGAGGACGCTAGTCATCGGAGAAGACGTCGCTGTGGGAAGCGGTACACTAGCGCTCACGTTCCACCCACGCAGGCTTTGTGCTCTGCGTGAGAAAGCAGCGAACACGTGATCCATTCATGTCTGGCTTTTGGGCGGCGGAATAGTTTCGGCCCATTGATTACGCCACCAATACCACGTCCGTTTATGGTCCTGGGAGAAGGAAGCTGACGTCACACAAGCGCCTGGAACTCTTTCAAACCCCGAGAAAGAGCGGGTCAGGAAGAGACTCCCCGGGCACTCTGACGGAGCTCTGATTCTCACCTTCTTGCCTTTGTGGTATGTCTCGTCGAACCTCAGCGCTCACTTTACTGTAGCAATGTATTAGGCAGTTCTGCAGTTGCACGCCGCCTCGCCTGTACGTCCTTCTTTGACGGTCCCGACGAATACTACGAGCACTCTTCTTACGGCGACGGTCTAATGGTAAAAAAGTCACTTCGTGCCGCTACAAGTTGAAAATGCCATCTTGATATTGTTGCTGCAAAACTGTAGCGTATAGCGTTTCAGTGGCTGCTAGCGGTGACATGGCAACGCGCGTTTCTTGATTTAATTTGGCTGTGTTCAATTTACGTCCACAAAAGCAGTCGACAATGCTCAGAACCGGCTGCGCCTCAGAGTTCAAGAACGCTCACAATTGTAGTATTTTTTTTTTGTGGCTCACAACTCGCGAACAGTCAAGCTTATTGCAGAGCTTTTGCGACCACCACTGATAAGGCTGGAGTTTTCGATGTATTGTCGCGAAGGCAATGTCTCGCGCAAAGCTTCTTCTTTTTCAGCTACAGCTAAAGTTCATTCTTTGCCAGATGCCCTTGTTAGCGGTGCCATTTAACGACTTGTCTCGGGGAGGGCGCCTTGAGGAAGAATGAGTCTTAACAGAAAGGGCTACATACGGTCGGTCATTGTGCGCTTCGCGCCAAAGCAGGCACCGCGCCGTGCTTTTGACCGGACTGCAGAAATTAGGTGCCTTTCTCCTTCTTCTAACCACCGTGCCCCCCACGCTTCAAACGAATGAGCTGCCGCTTCGGTCCTCCGGGGCAAAAAGGGACCGAAATTCGAGCACTTGTTAGCGCGTCAAGGCTGTTCCAGAGAATGCACCCGTTTCCAGAAGCTGCCACAATTTTGTTGCAAGGCAGGCTTCACGTGACCGTGAAAACTCGTGTTCAATTGGTTATCCTCGCCTTGCCTTATTGGTCCGCGCACCCGTGGATGCTGGAAAACTCTATTTAAGCAGCGACTCAGTCCCTTTTTGGGGTGACTGGACTTGGGGTCAACAGCGCATCTCACCACCGGAACCCAGTCATGCAAACCGAGGGCTATGCCATCATTTTCCATGTTTTGTATTTGTAACATAGTGCATTGTGTAAATTTAAGCTGTGTTAGATAAATAAAACCCCAATGAGTGCTCCTCGAAATCGTCGTGTCGACTTGCCATCGCTTGCCTGTGCGGAATTTCTCCCGCGCTTCTTCGCCTCGACAGTCTTCAGATGCGTCTAGCTTAAACAACCCCGAAGTTTCGCTACAGTATGGTGAATGAAAGACGGTGCGTTCCAACAGTAAGATCTGGAGGCTTCTATCGAAGATAACTGGGTTTAACATACAAATACGTTTGGAGATGAAGAGTACAGCTTCTCAACGCTGCCTTTCATTGCAGCGCAGAACCCAGAAAACCTCCTGTGCCTCGCGCGATTCCTATTTGACCTCTTCCTTTAGCTTGCAGAGTGTTCCATTTTTTTTTTTAACCAGCGATCAATTTTATCGGTGACCAAAGCTCTAAGTGGTGATATCGATGAACAGCGTACATTTACATTTTTTTGCTGTAGTTTGAGTTTCTTTTAACGGCAGCAGGTTCATCCAGATAAGGGGTATTATCTTCGACGCACCGATTGTTGCATTCTTCAATGTAACGAACCCGTGACAATATCAATTCAGATAACCCGCACATCCAAAACCAATGTCCTATCAGATTATGCAGCTGCTAAGATATTAGCTATGACGCACCCAGCCCTGATCTTCCAAGCCATGCTTTTATTGATTGATTGATATGTGGGTTTTAACGTCTCAAAACCCCCGTATGATTATTAGAGACTCCGTAGGGGAGGGCTCTGGAAATTTCGACCCCCCGGGGTTCTTTAACGTGTGCCCAAATCTGAGTACACGGGCCTACATTTCCTTCTCGATGGGAAATGGAGCTGCCGCAGCCGGGATTCAATCCCGCAACCTGCGGGTCAGCAGCCGAGTACCTTAGCCACTAGACCACCGTGACGGAGCATGCTTCTATTTAACCTAGGTGGTTTTCTATGCGGCTCTATGATTACCATTTATTCATTCATTTATTTATTAGGGACATTTGGACACACATGAAGGCTAATCATGCTAAGCTCTTTTTTAAACTTTGCGACAGCTAACTGTGGAAAGCTATACAAGAGTCGAAACCCATTGAAGCTGACACAGCCTTGACCAAGGCTCTCTGCAGGTCTCTGCCGGAAAGCAAGACAGCCCACACACACTGAAATAAGATACAGAGGAAGTCTTTGTCCCGCAACCATCCTGAAGGTTGAACCTGCGCACGCCCATGGATGGATAAATGGATGGCCGGGCGCACGCTGTAGGCCAAGTGAACCGGCCTCAGCAAGCGCAAACCAAGAAGCTAGGGCAATCAGGCGATGTTCGGGTCACCAATTTGTGGTAACAGGCAGGCAAACGTCCGTGCTGTGTATACCACGAACAATATATTTCGTCTCAAGACATTTAGTGAGGCGGGAACAAGAACAGGCGCAACCATCACGTGTGTGGCACGTCATCATCGTCTTCTGGTAGGATTTTTTCGGTTCGCACTAGCGTGCTGCAGGCATGACATCCCTTTTCATAGCTTTCGAATAGAGATATATATAACCTATCTCTTAAAACACTGCTTCAAAATAACTTCCAAAGCTTTTTATGCCCGCGCGAAATAGATGTCGGATGGACTTTCGAAACCGAAATCGCATGCAAGTGGTCGCATGCACATGTTTTACTTGACGTCGTAAAACATGTGCAGAAGCTCTGATGACGCAGATTTGGCTGTGCTGCCACAGAAAGTTGTGGAGACGGTATCACTATGCAGGGCTACCATCCTCGAAAGCATAAGCGCTGATTTTCAGCATACCACTTTTGGTGTTCGTAATGACTATGCCGCCCTTGGCCTCGTTACGCGAATGTGGACAAAAGGTTGAATAAAACTTATGCAACTGTTTAATGCATGTACATTTCTCTGCACATAACAATGGTACATATGTCTAACGCCATTTCGTGATGTTTGGTTCCACAAAATGTTTACACCACAGTCCCATTCTCTCTGCATGCTTCGTGTATGAAAGCGATTCTCATGTTCCGTGGGACCTACCGAATTTCAAAGTGATATTATGAACACTGTCTACAGTATGCACGTGTTTTTAAACCTTGACAGCTACTTTAAAATTTCCAAGCCGACGCGAGGCTGTGTGTTAAAACGCCTGCTTGCCACACGAACAGCCTGGGTTTGATCTTCACTTGAAGCCGGACATTTTTGTTGTTTTACGGATAATTTTTCGTCCACATTCAACAACGCCCACGCCAGATTTGCTGCGGCACGAGCTCTTCAACGTCAATCGCGACAAAAAAGGGAAAGACTGCTGGCGGAACGCGTGCTCAACACCCGTGTCGATACCAGCCGTGCTGCCATGGCTTGCAAGTGATGTATGGTTGAGTCACGTCTCTTCTTGTGTGCTCCGGGCCAATTTTGCTGCTTCCTGCCCTCGCATCTCGGGTAGAATGACTCAATGCCAGCGCTGTTTCCCGTCGTGGACGATTGGCATTGAAGTGCCCTAATCTCGAGTCCTACATTTCGAAAGCAAGCGCACCTTTGCGTCTCCAGGCGCATGTCAACGTCCAGTTATGAATAAGTCGCAGGCTGACGCATTCGCTCTTACCCTTAGTGAAATTCGTGATCTGAAGAAAAATTACGAAGCTTTGCTTTCTGAACATACCACTGCAGAGATCGAAATCAAACAGTTGAAGTGCATGGTATAAATACTTGAAAAATTCAATGCTGTTCGTCTAGCTTAGCGGATGCTTGACGCCCTTCATGTCATGTTCGACAAACTGAAACAGGCACTAAGGTGAATTCCTTATGTCACAAATGACGGCAGTTGTCGTCTCACCCGCGCGTCCAATCGTTCAAGGAAAGACGTTTTTGTGTTGGGAAGGCGACATCCGGTGACTAAAGACCCAGCACGGCGCCACCGTGTCTTCCCTACACCTGTACCGAAAGGGGCACGCATGTGTTCAAGGAAAAAGAAATGACTTCCTGAGGGGACGGCACGCGTACGCCGCGAAAAAAGTTTTGACTGCTTCGAATTCGGCAGTTGACGTGCAACCAGCAAGACGCGTGGTCTTCGGTGTCACGAGGCTCGCGTAGGCGGCGAGCATGGATTGACCCGCGCAACGTATTGAGACGGCTACAATACGGGGAACCCTCGTCGTGTACTAAGCTGGCGAGATCTTCAGCGACACCCCCTTAACTCCTCTACGTGTACCGAGAGCTAGCCTGGTCCGTATGGTATTTTTATTGCGACTTTTTTTAAACGGTTATTCTATTATAACCAGCTTTTAAATAATTGTAGTTGTGTGCACTGCACCGCACTTAGAAATTCAGAAGCGCGACCATGATCCTTTTGTAATTATTTCCTTGTAACTCTTTTTGATTTCCATCATGTCATTATTTTATTAACATTTCACGTATTTGTGTTTTTTTTTGTACCTCTTGTAGGGTTGTTTTAGAGCTAGCATAGTTTGCTTTGATGTTCTTTTCAACACGTAGTAGTGTTTTTCCTTTTCACCGCGTAGTAGTGTTTTTCCTTTTCACCGCGTAGTAGTATTTTTGGTAATCTCTTGCCATTTTCCTTGTTTTAAATAAATGCTTGTTTGTGTTAATCAAATGTACGTATCTGCTCTATGAGTGCGTCGGTCAGGCTCATACATCACCACACGTGCAATCCCGCACAGGTCGACCGACCTGCAAATAAATTTGAGATGTGCCACTTCGAGGCCTTTGAGGCGTCGCAGGCCGAAGCGTGAAGTGGAAGCCTGCGAGTCTGCCGCACGTCGATTGTTGGATCGGCGGGGCCTCACCCGAAGTGTGTGACACCTTGGAAGAGAGCAATGCTCCTCTATCTGCGGCCACACCTCCACGGCGTCACAAACCAGCTGTCGAAAATTACGTATGGGTAAGATGCAGAACATTACGTCGATCTTTTTTTTTTGTAGCCTTGAAGAAGACCCTAATGGGAACTTGGCAGCCTCAGAAGCTAAGGCAATGAAGTTTTGCTCCGACCCCCTCCTTGGCATTACCCTAACAAGTTCGCAATTGGAGCGCGTGCACAGGCTGGGCCAGACTTAACACGGATAGACGAAGGCCAATTATTTGCAAAGTTTACACTTTTCAAAGAAAGAGCTGATTCTGTGAAGGGCGCCCAAGCTTAAGGGAACAAATTTTTATATACGCGAAGGTTTTTCTATGAAAACGCTACAAGGTCGCCGTAAGCTTCTATAATACCCGAAGACTCAAAACAAACCTTTTAAGCTATCCATGGATAAGCTGGGCCTAAACACACAGACATACATTTTTAATCATTCTAGCAACGCAGTTGTGCTTTGTATGAGACAGAGGTTAACACACGCACGCGTAAGGAGCGTGCAGTGAAGTCGCCATCTATATCTATCTTTTACTAACATCCGAAGCCCGAAAGGGAGGAGTTATTATGATACTCACATATACCTTGCTTTATCGTGAAGTAACCAACAAGTAACTTCTCCCAGATAAGGACAACTATAAGATATATTCATGTGACCGTATTGATAGAAGAGGAGTCGGCGTGTTAATAGCGGTGAAAAAGTCTCATCATTTCACCGTGATACTACCCCTTCTATAAAGTAAAGAACCCCAGGTGGTCGAAATTTCCGGAGCCCTTCACTATGGCGTCTCTCATATACATCAGTGGTTTTGGGACGTTAAACCCCACATATCAATCAATCAATCAATCAACCCCTTCTATAAAGAAATTTTGGGCTGTATACATTACAACTGATGGTAAAATGCTTATAGGATCTTGTTATCGCCCACCGAAAGCGCATTCCGCCTGTCCCGATGTATTGCAAGATAATATAGAGCGAACTACACAACTCTATTACGCTGATATATTATACCTTATCGATGACTTTATTTACCCGCTCATTGATTGGTCTACCACATGTCTCATCTCATCAAATTCTTTAGAAGAATCTCTCGACTACAACTTATCACAAACTGTTCAGCAATTCACCCGTAGTGTACTGGACCTTGTTTTCCTATTGTACCTTTTCATACCGAGCGATTTCAGGCATAGGATTTAGCGACTACAAGCTCATTAATTTTCAGATTAATTTAGCTTTAGTGTTAACAGGCGCGGTGACTAAAACTGTCCCTGATAATAACTGTGGTGATTGTGAACAGTTTATTACCGGATTAGAATTTTTTATCATGAGCATTTTCTGTCGCAACTTGCCTTGCGGACTGTACATGGCAACTGGATTTTTTTTTTCAAGACAAAATATGTGAGAGCTAGTTGACTAGTTCATACCTCGAATCTCTATATCCCACAATAACACTAACCCTTGGTTTACGAAGCAGCTTCGAACATTAATGAATAAAAAGAAACGTTCGTATAATACCACAAAACGCAACAATTTTCCTTCCTACTGGGAAAAATACAATGTGTGCTTGCAAAAATACTGCAAAGCTGTTGGTGCAGCAAAGAAGAAACATTATTCGCATACTTGCCCTCGCTTATCAAAAATAATTCTAAATAGTTCGCAACTAATTTTTTTCTTGAATTGACTCTTCAATGTGCTATACAAACTCCGCTTTCTAATGAAGCATTCGCGATTACCTTCGCCACATTTTTCACATTAGTTTTTCAAAAGATGATTGTTCGAATGTGCCATTTGTCACTGATCTGCCCTTCCCTTTCAAGGCTCCCATCACCGTCACTGCGAACAGTATCGGGAACCTCATCACGAATCTTAGTTTTTACTTCATCAGGCATTCATAACTTTACCTCTACAAACATTGAACACCACCACTGATATTTCCAGTCGCTTTCCATGTTTCATCCTTAACCAGTATATGTCACCCGGTGAGATAGCTGGACTGGAAGATCGGCAAGGTAGTCCCCGCATTCAAGTCCGAAGTCTGGTGACAGGCACTCGCCCCGTAATTGTCGACCCATTTCACCAACATGCATATCCTGCAAACTACTCGAACAAATTATAGCTTCTCATATCTATTATGACCTTAAATCGTATAACTTCTTTTTTCCCTGATCAGCATAGCTTCAGGAAAAGTTACTGATGTGGCACTCATTTGTTTGAATTCCCTGTTATTTGATTTCGCCAAAGCTTTTGATACTGACCCTCATCGTCGTTTATTCTCTAAATTCTCTTATCTCTGTATCGATTCACTGAAACTGCCACGGATTTGGCACTTCTTGTCATCCCGTCAGCAATTCACGGTGGTAAACGACACTTCATTTAACAATTGCGATGTCATGTCTGGTGTTCCTCTAGACAGTGTACTGGGCCCATTACTCTTTTCAATAAACATGAACAAATTTACTGCGAATATTTTATCCCCAATTAGGTTGTTTGCGGATGAATGCGCCATCTACCGCATTATTAAATCTTTCGACGATCATTCCACTCTCACAAATGACTTTATTCGAACCTACACACGGTGCGAAGCTTAGAAGATGTCTCTTTACGCCTCTAAATAGAAGTTAATATCTTTTACTAGAAAGCGTACTAACCCATACTTTCACTATACTATTTATAATACCGTTGTTTCAGGCACACCATCATACAAATATCTCGGCGTTCACCTTTCATCAGAAATATCTTGAACCACGCACACGGCAGCTGTTTCTTCAAAAGCTTCCCGGTCTCTCGGGTATCTGCGTAGAAACTTGTGCAATGCTCCTTCTAACGTACGCGCATAATCAAATCTAACCTATTGTGTTCGCCCACAATTGGAGTATGCGTCATCCACATGTTGACTACATTAACGGTACCTTGTCCGTACGTTGGAAGCCATCCAAGATAGGGCAGCGAGATTCATTGCTGATAACTACGACTATCATTCAAGCATCACCCTAATAAAACAAGACCTTGCACTCATGTCGCCGGATCAACGCCACGTCATTGCCATTTTATGTTTATTTCATAGGTACACCTACAGTAACAGATTTCACTCTATCACTTTATCTTCCTCTGTGCCATTTCGACGAGTTCACGACGCACGTAGTTTAATGCGCAGTCCTGATCACGCACAGACCATTAGCTCATCTCCATTACCTCGACCACATTGTAACAGCCTTCCAGATCACATCGTACCCATCTCTAATTGTGAAACTTTGTGATAACCTGCTTTCGTAGCGTTTTACTATTGTGTAACTTCGTTGCACCTTGCCGTTCATCACTTTTTGCTTGTTTGCTTTCTTGTTCTTTTTACTTGTCTGTAGTTTTCACAATGTATATGATAATGCCCACACTCCTTTACTCAATGCCATTAATTGGGCCTTTAAGGTATTTTGAAGAAACAAAAACTGCTTATTGTTACAGTGGTTTTTCGGCGTATGCTGTGGTTTTCCCAAATGGTTTTCTGTGTTGTAGCTTCCGACACTCCAGAAGCCAAGCGGTAAGCTTCAAAAGCTGATGCAGAACTACTTCGGTTGCAGCTCTTTCGTAGGCACGTTGACATTACCTCGAAATAGAAAGCAAACAGGTGGGTGGATGGAAAAATTTTAAGAAAAACGAACGTTTTACTCGGTTGATCCCCTCCATTCCATACGTGCCATGTCCAGAGAAAAACATTTATGAAGTGCTGCAGAGTGCGTCTCAGGGCGCACCGGGTTGCTTCCACGTCAGTACCGAAGGAAAAAATTTGATACTGTTTGTAGTATCGAGCGGCGGACGCGCCGCACGGAGAACACTGGGCACTGCGGTGAAGCGCCGGCCGACAAGAACAGCCGGTAGCCAAGTAGCAACTCCTTTTACATGACACAAGCACCGCTATTATATATATATATATATATATATATATATATATATATATATATATATATATATATATATATATATATATAGGGGAAGAAGTGTATACCTAAGGGCTCGTTTTTCCGTGTTTTAACACAATAATAATGAGATCTAACAGACAGTAATGCCAAGGAATGAACAGGGGAAGTTATTAGAACCAATGTAATGTAAATGAGAAAGAAAAGTACATGAAGAAATAACCAGCCGTGAGCAGGAATCGAACCTACGACCTCCGAATAACGCGTTCGATGCTCTAACCACTGAGCTACCACAGCGGCCTTCCCTCCATCCGCTTTTTTGGGTTTATATGTGAATTTAGAAGTAGGAGTGACAGTCAGCGCCATCTATAAGCCAAACGACGAGTGTGAAAACACTCTTATGTGCATATTTGGCGTCACGTAGCACGTGAACTTATTATGAGCGGGCAACTGATTAATTGTCCCTCTTATACAACCTGAACACACCAAGTCTGCCAGTACGAGACCCTCGTTCAATGAAATAAGGGAAAGAAGTGTATACCTATACATATATATATATATATATATATATATATATATATATATATATATATATATATATATATATATATATATATTGTAGCATTGATATATAGCACAGGCAAGAGCACCAGTGAAAGAAGAGAAGGAAGAGGGTTGTTGCTTGCTGCTCGCGCTCGCTCCGCTTGACAGCTGGTCAGCTTTACCTCGGCGTTTTCCCCAATAAAAGTGTCTTCGGCTCGCTGCTAAAGGCGTACTAACATGTTGAGCGGTTCTGTCACTGGCGCATCCCTCATGCAGGTACCATCCACGAACCCTACGACTACGCCCACAAAGAGCCACCAGAGACGCTGATTCTCGATGCTACTTCGGATACCCCTCCACCGAGCCGCCGCGCCTTCAATCAGCACCGATCGCCCTCCCCACGCCGACGTTCACCTTCAGCGATGCTTCGGCGTGCACCACCTGCCCAAACGGAAAACTGACCATCAACGTTCCGGAGGCAAGAACTGCGCCGCCGTCGAACTCTACAAGGCCTCGTCCTCTACCCACTAACGAAATAACTGTTTTTATTGGTGTTGCCGTTCAAGCATTAATCGATACTGGAGCTGCCGTGTCTGTATTGAGTGAAGCAATGTGTCGCAAGTTAAAGAAAGTTACGGTTCCGCTTTCTGGCTTCTCCCTGCGTACGGCAACCGCGCATCAAGTAAACCCTTATATGACGTGCACGGCTTGGCTACTCATCCAGGACGTTCTGTACGTGGTCGAATTATCGTTTTTTCATACCGCTCGCGTGACGTGATATTAGGCTGGGACTTCCTTTCCACTCATTATGCAGTTGTTGATTGTGCTCGGGCCGAACTAGAATTATCATCACTCGCAGACGACGATTCTAACAAGCCTTCCATTTCTCGTGTTGTCGTCGCCACAGACACGGATATTCCACTTATGTCTTCCGTTATTGTGCCGATCTCCTGAGACCATGCTGCTTTTTCGAACGTCATGTTCACGCCATCTGGAGACTTCACTTCTCGAAAAAACGTTCTACCTTTTGCTCTTCTGATGGTCGAAAACACTTCCGCAACCATTTACGCCACGAATTCCCTTTCAGTGCCAGCTAGATTATTCAGTGGTGAATGTATCGGTCGTTTTGAGGACATTGTGTTTGCGCCTGTCAACTGCTAGATCGCGCAACAATCCTTCAGATCGCCAGTGTTACTCCCGCTCCTACGTCCACCACATCTTCCCTGGTCGCCTTCCTTCCATCTATCGATTCGGACCTTCCTGTTGCCCAACGAACCGAGACCACTTCCATACGTCTTTCGACTTCAAGCAGACCCATTTGGGCCGAACATCTGCAATTGTTTATCGTATAGACACCGGCGCCCACGCACCATTGCGTCAGCGTCTTTACCGGGTCTCTCACTATGAACGCCAAGTTATTGATGATCAAGTGTCTGATATGCTCAATCGTGGTGTCACACAACCATCCAACGGTCCGTGGGCCTCCCCAGTGGTATTGGTCAAAAAGAAGGACGGGAGCATTCCATTCTGTGTTGATTACAGGCACCTTAACAAGATAACGTGCAAAGATGTTTATCCACTCCCCAGAATTGACGACGTTCCCGACTGTTTGCAAGGAGCAGAGTTCTTTTCCCCGCTCGATCTCAGATCAGGATACTGGCAAGTACCCATGGATGAATCTGACCGCGCCAAGACTGCGTTTGTAACTCCGGACGGCTTGTACGAGTTTAACATGATGCCATTTGGGCTTTGCAACGCCCCTGCCATCTTCGAGCGTCTGATGGACAACATACTTCGAGGCCTCAAATGGCATACGTGTCTTTGCTATCTGGACGACGTCCTCGTTTTTCCAAGACTTTGATACCCATGTTCTGCGCCTCGCAAGTGTCCTGAAATGCCTCACACATGCTGGGCTCCAACTAAATTTGAACAAGTGTCATTTTGCCGCCCGGAAGCTCACCATCTTGGGGCGTGTTGTCAGCAAGGATGGTATTTTACCTGACACTGCAAAACTCCATGCCGTCGCCCAGTTTCCTAAGCCATCGACACTAAAGGAACTCCGGAGTTTTATCGGTTTATGTTTACGCTTTCGTCGATTCGTCCGTAATTTCGCATCTGTAATAGCCCTTTTAACACGACTACTTTCTGACAGTGAAGGAATTTCAGCTTGGTCTTCCACTTGCGATGACGCATTTGCAAAACTACGTCATTTGTTGACATCTCCGATTCTCCGTCACTTTGACCCAGATGTCCCTACCGTAATCCATATTGACGCTAGTGGAGTCGGCCTTGGCGCTATTCTTGCTAAACGCAAGTTGTTGTTTCTTATGCCACTCGCACTCTTACAAGGGCTGAAGAGAATTATTCGGTCACAGAAAAGGAATGTCTGGCCATCGTTTGGGCAATCACAAAATTTAGACCCTACGTCTATGGCCGTCCATTTGACGTCGTCACTGATCACCACGCCTTTTGCTGGTTATCGTCACTAAAAGACATGTCTAGCCGTCTGGCTCGTAGGGCAATGCGTCTCTAAGACTATGATATCCATGTCATCTACAGATCGGGCCGCCGACATTCAGATGCCGATGCTCTTTCCCGCTCTTCACTTCCCCATGAACATGAAAGTGCGTCTGTTTCCAGTCTCGATGCTGCAGCCCCTTCGTTCACTGACATACACTCCGAGCAGCGCCAAGACGCTTCGATAGTCTCTACGATAGAGGTACTGTCCCAGCCAACTCAAGGTAGCGCCAATCGTTCACTACGACGTACAGCTCGACATTTCAACATCCGCGATAGACTCCTGTACCATCGCAACTACCTTTCCGACGGCCGCAAGTGGTTGCTTGTGATTCCCCGCCCCCTACGTGCTGCTATTTGCGACAATTTACACGCGAATCCTCAATGTGGCCAAGCCGGTTTCATAAAAACGTATGCACGCCTCCGGCTGCGGTGCTATCGGCGCGGAATGTACCGATTTGTCCGACAGTACGTGCGTTCGTGTCCCAAATGTCAACGCCGAAAAAGCCCGCCAAACTTAGCCAATGGACAACTGCATCCGCTGCCTTGCCCATCCCGACCTTTTGACCGCATCGGAATTGACTTGTACGGTCCCCATACACTCCTGACGGGAACCGCTGGGTGGTTGTCGCTATCGATCGCTTGACACGCTATGCTGAAACTGCTGTGCTGCCAGAGGCAACATCTCGTGAAGTGGGCTTGTTTATCCTTCACGATCTTGTTCTTCGCTATGGCGCGCCTCGTGAGCTACTCAGCGACCGTGGACGTACGTTTCTTTCCGAAGCTCTACAAGCCCTTCTTCGTGAATGCAACGTTGTGCATCGGACAACCAGCGCGTACCATCCGCAAACAAATGGAATGACCGAACGGTGTAACCGCACACTGGGCGACATGCTGTCTATGCACGTGTCCGCTGACCACACCAACTAGGACCACGTACTCCCCTTTGTTACTTACGCTTAAAATAGCGCCACTCAGTCTACGACAGGATTATCTCCGTTCTTTCTCCTCTACGTGCGCAAACCTTCCTCATCCATGTGCACGATTCTCTTGTACCGTCCGGACGCTTCCCAATCCACAACTCTATCCGAAGTCGCCGACTATGCGGAATATTGCAGGCGACTCGCACGTTCCTTAACCGCACAAGATCAAGCGTACCAGAAGGACCGTCACAATGAAAACTTGCTCGCCCAGTCATATTCGCCTGGCACGTTGGTATGGCTTCCCGTTCTCTCATCTGCTCCTGGTCTTTCCACCAAGCAACTACCGAAGTACGAAGGCCCCTACCGAGTCCTACGTCAGTCCTCACCGGTTAACTATATTGTTGAGGCGGTTCAACCATCGACAGACCGACGCCGTCGTGGTCGCGAGAGTGTTCATGTCGATTGATTGAAACCGCACTACGACCCACCCATCCTACCCGGTCCATAGGTCGCCAGGATGGCTCCTTTTCTATATATATATATATATATATATATATATATATATATATATATATATATATATATATATATATATATATATATATATATATATATATATATATATATATATATATATAATGGGTGAATGGATATAGCCATACCCTTTAGATCGGGCGGTGGCTAGCGCCACCAAGCCGCAATACTTAATGAAGCAAAAACTAGATTTATTTTTTTTCCTTTAATAGTGAGGTTGAGGATTCGTACTTTGCAGTGAAGGCGTTAATTTTCACTCGTGCCTTGACTTTATAGCCACCAATGAAATAACCTCCTTCTAGTTAATTCTACTCGCTTAAAGTCTACTTTGTCCTCACTGTCCCTAAACCCCAGTGCTTTTAAAAACTCTGCGCCATCATCCTGAACTATAGGGTGAAGCCCTTTACAGAACATTATCCAGTGTTTGGCAGTTTCTTCTTCCTCTCCACACGCACTGCATACCGTGTCTACCCCTTCGTATTTGGCGCGATATGTCTCGGTTCGCAATACTCCCGTCCTGGCCTCAAACAGTAGAGAACTACCCCGAGTATTATCATAGATCCTTTCTTTGGTAAGTTCCTGCTTAAAAGTTCGATAGATCTCTAGTGCGGGCTTCTTAATCATGCCAATTCTCCACATATCGGTCTCAGCTTCCTTCATATTCTTAACCGAAAATTCTTTTTGATTTGGCCCCCTGCTGTTTTCCAAGTATTTACCAGTCAATTTTCTGGTTCGCTTCCACTATTTTGTATCGACATTCTTCATGTACAAGTAGCTGAATATCTTCCTAGCCCAACGCTCCTCCCCTAATTCTCTCAATCGCTTCTCAAATTTTATCTTGCTGCTAGCTTCCCTGCCCTCAAATGATGTCCATTTCATATCACCGAAATTACGGACTCCCTGATTTGGTGTACTCCCGCGATCTCCTAAGGCAAGCCTACCTGTTCCACGTTGCTTAATTTCTAATCCTGCTTGAACTTCTGATCTCATGCACAAGACCGCATTGCCGAACGTCAGACCAGGAACCATGACCTCTTTCTATATTCCTCTCATAACATCATACCTATTGTGATTCCACTCTGCCCTGTTTTTCATTACCACTGCATTCCGGTTGCCTTTAGTCGACATGTATATTTCGTGTTCCCTTAGGTTCTTGGCCCCATTGTTTATCCATACGCCCAGATATTTGTATTTATCTGTTATCTCTAGCGTGACCTCCTGTATTCTAAGCTCACTACCTTCATTGTCTTCACTACACTCATTACCGCAGATGCCCACCAATCACTGCAAATCTTCCTTGTTGCCTGCCATTAGCACTATATTATCTGCGTACATCAATGCTGGTATTGCCCGACCAATGAGTTTTTCCTTGTTTGACGAAAGAGAGGTTGAATCCCAGTCCACCTCCTTCTAATTTGGTCTCTAATCCATGTAGGTACATCATGAATAATAAGGGTGACAGGGGACACCCCTGTCTAAGCCCCTGTTTTACCTCTGCAGGCTTGGATACCTGCTTTTTCCACTTTTAATTACCCTGTTACTTTTATAGATAACCTTTAAAAGATTTGTGACTACATCTTCCACGCCTAGTGTGTCCAGTATTCCCCACAATTCCTCTTGAACCATGCTATCGTACGCTCCCTTGATATCCAAAAATGCTAGCCACAGGTGCCTGTGTTCTTTTTCTGCTATTTCGATGCACTGCGTCGGTGAGAACAGATTGTCTTCCAACTTCCTGTGTTTCCGAAACCGATTCTTCAGTTCTCCCAGCACCCCATCATTCTCTATCCATGCCTGCAGTCTTTCCTTTATAATCTGCATCGCCATCCTGTGGACCACCGATGTCACTGTTATAGGACGATAGTTGTTTATGTCAGCTTTGTCCCCCTTTCCTTAATATATCATGCTCATCTCGCTAAGTTTCCTTCCATCAGGAACTTCTTCATCGATGAATATTTTGCTCACTGCCTCTCTCAAAGCCTGCTTAGACTTCGGACCTAATGTCTTTATCAGCATAATTGGAATGCCATCTGGGCTTGTTGATGTACTACTAAGAACCCTTTTCTCAGCCCTTTCCCACTCTTGTTGTGAAAATGGAGCCCTTGCGCCACTTGATTCATCCTTGTCTATTGTGGTGCATAAAGCACTTCTTTGTTGACATTTTTCTGTCACCCTTGTTCTTATATATTTAATAGCTTCGTACCCTTCTAGCCTAGCATCTTGAGCTGTAGTTATAAACCTCTGCTCTAGGCTCATCTCATTTCTTAGGGAGTTTAGATGGTTCCAAAATTTCGCAGCTGCCTTTCTATCATTTTTGTGTACTTCGGGCCAAACAACGGGTTCCCAAACCATAACGGAAGCACCGATACCACATCATCCCCCCCTTGAAACGATGTGGTCCTCCACGCAACCAATGCAAAATATTATAATGCACAGAATACAGACCAGAGTAACAAAATGTTCAACATAACAGCGTGAAGAATCCCACAGCAAGCACACGAAAATACAAAGAAAATGCACACTTAATTCAGGAACAATAACATGTAACAAAAACACACACTGCAGGTAGCACAACTAAGATGAAAAATTATAAATTTATAGCATGCAGACCAAAAATACAACAAGGTACATTGCGAAATCACCACCCCATCATCCCCTCTCTAGAGAGAGGATGTTCGCATAGTCACTGTCGTGTTTGTGTCTACCGCACCTAAGCCGGTACCGGTGCCATTTCAACAGGAGGTGACTGGACTGTCGCCGCCCACAGCAGTCCAGTGGAGCGAGAGAATATGCCCATGAACTCTCTTTCCAGTGCACCTCCACCAGCACAGTAGGGACCGAAATAAGCGGGTAACGACGCTCTGATGAAGCCTGGCTTGGCGTCACCGATGAAGAAGCCGTGCAGAGAGCAGGGACGGGCACGGTTGGCGTAGACGCGACCAGCGGAAGCACCTTGTCAGCACGCTAAAATAGGGACTGGCTCTAGAATCCGAGCTGTCAGGCTTAGTGGATGCACCTCCGGTGGACGGCAGACAAAGACGGCATCAGGGAGATCATCACCAGTTGGAAGAAGCACAGCCTGGGTGGACGCAGCAGCAGTCAAAACGGGAGCAGCAGACACTGCTGAAGTATGGACAGCTGAGACGCAAGCAGGTAAAGCATAGCCAGCAGCAGCAGACCCGACCGGAACAGCCATCCTGGTAGTAGAAGTACTCTTGGTCAAAGCAGGTAGAGTGCGGGTATGCCCAACTGCAGGAAACGCTACAGAAAGAGGCACATCACGAGCGCGGCCAGCTGGGACGCCGAAAGGTGCAGCGCTAGTGAGCACACTTTTAGTCTGGGCCGGAATTGTCGTAGTACGGGAAGCCTAAGTATGACCCGATCTATCAGTTGGTACATCCCTTGTGGATATGAAGACGCTTCCACGGTGTCCTCTTTTTCGGCAGCACACACGGGTGCGGGTCCTCGCAGGGCAAACGCAGTGTCGGCCCAGTGCTGCGAATAAATGAATGAATGAATGAATGAATGAATGAATGAATGAATGAACGATTAAATGAATGCAAGACTTTATTACAAATATTTTTCCGCGGAAGGTGAAGCCCTCATTCCAAGGCCCCTGTGGCCTTTGCCACCTTTCAAGCTCTTCGATCAGCTTGAGCTGTTCTTCAGGCTTAGAGCAGGACGGCGCAGCCTCCGACTGCTCTGGTGTTCGTGTACAATTTCTTGGCACTACCTGCGTGTGTTGGCAGGCCTGTGACGAACCGCACAGGAAGCACGCCGTCCACGCTGACGTCCACGCCGACGCCTGAGAACCGGTGTCAAACGCGCCGGTAGCCGAGGGAGCAGTCGCAGTCGGCGAGCAGACGACTGCGGCTTGCGAAACAGCTGGAGAAGGAGGAACACTCTGAAGGGTGGAAGGGAGGTCGCCAAGTAGCGTCAGACGCGACTTTTACTTGTGTGATTCTTGTGAGAAAAGTAGATAAAAGCTAGCCCCGTAACTGTCTGCATCAGAGTGCGACACCTCAACAGTAACTCACGAGGGATGGGGGGGTAAGGATGGATTAATAAATTGACTGCAGATCCACGAGGTGAATGATGATGAGATTGGACGAAGCTCCTGGTTGTAATACCGTGAAATTTTCTTCCGTTAATTCGCCTGGCAATATGCGCGCTTCCTCGCCGCTTTCCATTGTCGAACGTTTTCAAGATCTGCTTTGCGACGTTGACGTGCTCCCTCTGCCTCTTGTTTCCGTACGGAAAGATCTTGCTGACGTGCCGCTGCAGCTTCTTGTTCCCGTACGGCGGGATCTTGCCGACGCTGCCTTGCTGATGTGGCCTCTCGTTCCCGTACGGAATGATCTTGCCGACGCTTACGTGTCGCTGCAGCTTCTTGTTCACGTACGGCGGAATCTTGCCGACTCTGCCTTGCTGATGTTGCTTCTTGTTCCCGTACAGCAGGATCTTTGCGGCGACGTCGCGCAGCTTCTCGGCGCGCTTCTGCCTCACGTGCTGTCATTTCAGGGTCCTGTCTGCGGGTGCGCGCCACCGCTGCCCTACGCGCCCCCCTTTCGGCATCCTTATCCATACGAGCACACACCGACGGCAACGAGCATCGGCAGCTACAAACCTGTATAGATATAGTTTTTATTATAAGACCATTGCTTTAGAAAACACCTAGCGTCTTTCATTAAGCAGCTGGCGTCTCCTTTTTGTTTTGCTTTAGAAACATCTGACGTCCTTTTGTTTTGCTTTTAGAAAACATCTGGCATCTTTCGTTGGTTCATTTTATCAATCAACAGCAATTTGAACAAAAAAGTTTTATTGTTTAATCACGCACAGGAGAAATCTCATCAGGCACTACCTTGGAGGTAAACACTGGCTGCTACTGGGAATGAGAGACAGCTGAAGTTGGCTTTTAAGACTTCTACAGACGTTTCCTACTGGAACATGCCAATGGCTGCTAATGGGGAATGAGAGATAGGAGAATTCAGCTTTTTGTTAACGTGCACGCTGTGAATTTTCTTTATTGTTCAACAACTCGCAGGAGAAATCTCCCACCGGCACCTCCTTGGAGGTCGAAGCGTAAGACTGGTTACACACTACGACTACGACTACGACTACTAGGGACAACAGGTGCCGCTATAAGGAGCTTGGCCCCTAAAAAGATAAGATTAAACGTATAGAGACAGAGAGGGGGAAGGAGAGGACGTGGCGCAGGGACAGCGACACCCAGAAGCAAGGAAATAGGATGGACACGTCGCAAGAGTCCGAGGACGGTGCACCACTCAGCGAGAGCTCTTGTCGGCGTCAATTCAGTTGGCCAGAGCTGCGCTGTCATCGGAGATCGCGCAGGCACAACTGGTCGGCACGAAATCGAGAGAGCGAGCCCGTCTGACACGACGAAACAGCATCGCATGAAAGCGCATCCAGCTGTTGTAACGCGCAGTCGACGCGCTCCTCTTCTATGGCAAAATGTAGGGCCCTATGAATGGAGAATTCCGCTCCCATCTTCAGACTTTTTCTCGGAAGATTTGGGGATGCGATTCCTTCTACAATTTGGTTGAACGCTAGCATGTCAGTACTCACACCAAAATTTCAGAGTCGAGCAAGCTGCTTAACTTCAAGAACGTATTGCACTGCGGCCTCGGCCAGTTGTTGCCGTAGCGTCTTGAAAAAGGCACGCAGGCACATCGGATTGACTTGATCAACAAATAGCAAATCGTCGTATGTCCACCTTCGTCCGGATGCTCACGGATCCCATACTGGTCGCCAAAATGTAGTATCCTTCGGCGGACGCACCGCACGGAGCACACAGGGCAAGGCGCCGAAGCGCCGGCCGACAAGAAGTACGCAGCAGCCGGTAGCCAAGCAGGAACTCCTTTTAAATGACACAAGCATCACTATATATACATATGCACAACGCCCAAAAACAGGTTCCGGAACCGAAACATCGATACCACGATGTTATTGCAGGTTTCCACAAAACCAGCCTTGGCGATGGAGCCGCCGCTCACTTGTAAGCTATGGCGCTATCTGTTTTGTTTATGCTTCGTGACATCGATGCTAACGAACATGAAGGCAGTTGTTTGAGCGTTTGGAGAATACACCATCCAACCTTAGCTGATTTCGTGATGGTAAGATGAGCCGTACGTTTACGATGGCCACGTCGCATTGGCTTTGTCCAGCAAAATATATGACGCCACAATGTCGTCTGGGTGGTGGCAAAAAACAGTTTCTGCGTTTGTCCTTTGTTTCCTGCTCCGTCCTTTCTTCTTGAGATGACCGTGCACCAAAAGAGGTCTCGGGCCAAGCTGGGCGCATGGTCCCACGATAGCAAGACAACCCAGATCAACCAAGCCACCAGCGCAAATCAGTTTGCTATTTTGTTTGATTCTGTTCTTGCTCTTACCCAGTAAGAGGGGCCGGCCAGGAAGCCGGCGGTTAATTTCTGTGACTGAATGTTGGCTGTTTCTTAAAGTCCTGGTACAACCCACCAAGGGGGATCGGCCATGAAATTAATGGTACATACATTTTAGAAATAAAATTTAGAGATAAAAAGCCAACCACGTTTAGATATGCGTGTTTTAAGTGAAAACCGAAGGTTTATGCTGCCCTTGAGAGCTCACGCGTTCGTCGTCATCTTCTGTCTCCAGCAAGTTCTACTGCACTTTTTTTTCTTTTCGTACTTTTTCTTTTTTCGTGCTTCTCTTGCGTTACTTATTGATTCCCCACTCCTGCGTAAGGCCTTCATGGAAGGCCGGCAGTGTGTAAAAAATTTTTAAAAATGGTGATGATGATTATGGTCACACCACAAACCGCAGCACACTCCTCTTTCAAGGAAGAAGGAGGAGGAAACAGAAATCACTTTATCAAATGTTAGTCATCTACTGAAACTCTAATATGAAGGGACGTATTTGCTTCCACTGTATGGCGCCCGCATAGTTCTTTTTTGAAGTCTCAACCAGTGGAATACTGCATTGTGCAAGATAATCTGACATCCACACACAATGCCCATGCCCGCTTCTCATCCACACACAATGCCCACGCCCAATTCTCCCTTGAAACCCCGCTTTTTATTAACCGTCTTCTTCACATATCGACCGCTGTATCCACTATTACTGGCTCAATGACAACGTAGGTTTCTCGCTCACAACCTTCGCCGACACCGGATTGCTGCGACCTGGAATTCTAGGGGTGCTATTCTGGACGTTGTCCGATTCTGCCATGTTGTCCGATTCCGCCATTGATCGATGCTAATGGACTAAGTGAGCTGCTACAATCTTTCTAATTGGCTTAAAATGCCGCCATTACGAAACAAGTGCGTAACGGAGTTGATAGTTGCGTACACATTGTGCCTGCAACCCAACGTCAGACATCACGGGACCTCTCAGATGTAGAAAACACTTGGCAAGATTATGTGCATTTTAGCTCTTGGAACAAAGGCAAAAAGACGTAAAAAGACGTGGTCGTGCTAACCTCGTCACTTTATTACACGGCCAAAGTAAAGTGGCGGCGACTGCCAGTACTTGAACCACTAGCGTTCAAAGTGGCAGGTGCGTGAGCTCGTTCTTTTCTAGCTCTCACCTCGAACTGTAAGCATGAGGCGCGCGAGGGGCGTGGCGCGTTGGTTGCAAGGTGATAATGATGATGATGATGAATAGCAATCATCATGATGAATGACTATAATGGCGCTTCAGGATACTCCGCACGCGAAATGAATCAGGAATGAAAACAATAACATAGGTACAAGAGTGTTCAGTTCACCAAACGAAAGGTTTGTGGCAGCTGCATTGTCTGCCGTGTAGACAGTCGACAAGCCGTAGCTGGACGTCGCTTGATGCTTTGATGTGTGAAGGTCAAGCGAGCCAATGACGTGCGACAGAGATCCAGTGGTCGGCGTGTGGTGCCGCAGTTTTCGGGGAAATCGGTGACGTTGAAATACTGGAGCATGTCTACTCTGCTGCAGTCCTGTCTATCTCTTTGCTCCTATCGATTGAGAGGCCGAATTTTGGAGACCAAAGGTGGCGCACTGCGCAGAGCCGGTGTACGGGGAGTCACGTTGTCGATTTAATCCACTACCACCAAGGTCAACTAATACAGATTGCTTTAGGTGACGCGTGATAGGCATCACTCCAGCTATGTTGGTTCTGGGACACCCTCTATCGGAATATGCACATAAGGTATGTTCTGCGAATAAACGCGCTCACAATTGTCGGGAACCTGGACCGTGCGCTTCCTCACTGCCACCCTCCGGCTTCGACCACCGTCTCTGGCCACCTTGGCTCGAACGCGCTTACTACAGGTCGGTTGTCCGTCTGTGGGGCTGGTAGCTTACACCAGGTGTTCTCAACCTGTGGCGAACCAGGCAAGTAGTCCCCTGGGTCTGCCGTCGTGGCTGCCATATCGCTAATACTCGGCTGTAGTCTGTTATGGGCTCGAAGTTCTGCTACAGTAGACGTTCAGGACGATGCTACTATGGCAAGACTCTCACAGTTCATGAAAAGGTTGGTCGGGCAACATTGATGGCGACGCCTCCACTGTTGGTAGTCTAATAGCGGGCCAGGCGTTATCCGCGGGCCTGGAAAACTCCATGGCGTGCTGGGAGGTAACTGGTATAGTCTGTCAGCTTTGAGTTGTCACAGGTGGTCGAGGTCAGTCACACAAGACGGGCGGGAGGCAGACGGGCATGATGAACCCTCGTACCCTTGGGGATCCTGGGGCAGGTCCTCGGGAAGGTCGGTCAAGGGACCTGGTTGTTGTGGCCACACGCAGGAATAAATAGGTGCTCCTGTAGCCGGATTTGATGTTGAAAATGCGTAGCCCTAGGAGCGAGGTCCTGTTCAAACGAGGGCTGCGGGCCAGTTCGTACCACGCATTGCGAAGCAGGGGAAACTTTCAAGTCGTGGTGCCGAAAGCGGTAGGTAGGTGTGGCCGTAGCAGGCACGCACTGCAGTGCTAAAGTTACTGTATGGCTGCAGGCCGGAGCTTAGCGCGGCAGCAAGACTACGTACTTTAACAGGGAGCGCATTTATCAGGATGACGTGCATGAGTAGAAATGACGTGACGCCATTCACTGTGAGAATGGCTTCGAGTCACATGAACCATACTCGGGGTAAGGTCAGGTGGACGCTGGCACTGCCAGGCAAAGTCCTCAAAGCATGGCAGCAGCCGATCGTCGAAGGGTGTGTGCTCCGGGTCATCAGTGTAGCAGGAGAGATGTTAGAAGACTTGAACGCAGCCGACATGACCATGCAGATCTCGCCCCTTCATTACACGGCCGAAGCAAACCAGCGCCGGCTGCCAGCGTCGAAAGCGCCAGGGGCGTGAGCTCGTTCTTTTCAAGCTCGTGCCTCGAGCTGTCAGCATGAGCTGCGCGAGAGGCACGGCCCACTGGTCTCAAAATGATAATGATGATGAATGGCGATGGTAAAGTCGCTACAACTATCACGTACTTTCAGGTCTAAATGTGCTCTCTAAGCACGATCGTTATGATTTCTTCTGGGAGCACCGCAGCGGTGCCAGCAAAAGTTTTTCGAGAGCTCGGGACATTGTTCGCAGCACTTTTTTTTCTTGTATTGCACTTCTAAGGAGGCTTTCCAAGGTGCCCGTCGGTATTTCCATAACGTTCTGGCCAACTGTACTAAATTGGGCCGCGTGATTGAACTGAAACTACGACGCACGTCCCGACTGACTCAATTTGGCTATTTGCACTCTCGCACATTTCATCGTCTGGCTTTGAATAAATGAATAATACTTCAAGGAAGAGAAAAAGGCACCCAATTTCTGTTTGCCTCTTGGGTGACACGGCACAGTGCCTTGTAGACGAGGGGGAAGGGGAATACAGAATAGAAATAGAACTGCTGTGCAACGCGAGGCAATGCTCACAACATTCGCGTACTTCCATGATACTTCTGTCGGTAATCCCGCTGGGCAACATTGTCTTTTTAGTGGCCGTTCCCACGCATATATGTATGCATACAAGTGTGAACTTGGGCGGCAGAGAACGAACTGATGCTGTAGGGACTAGACAGGGAAGTCAGTGCGCAGTGTAAGCACGTCGTTGCCGATCACTTCGTTCGTTCTTGAAGGTCATGGTCTCAAGGTCCCTTGTTCCAGCGTTTGATCAGTAAGCAGTCATCGCAATGGTGCGTGCAACTGCACGTGGCAATCTTCTCGGAAACGGTGGCACATACCCACTGCATGGGATTGGTTCCGGCTCATGACTCACGAGCCACGAGCCGCAGCTTCTTTTTTTCTTTTCTTCGAACAATGAGCCACTCAGAAGCGTTCTCGTGTTAGTTGCGGTTCCCCCTTACCTGAGGCAGGTGCTTCATCAGGCGTGCTTCCACTGAGCCCGGCTCCCGCCGACCTCTCAACGCCTGGTCTCGGGTCTGGAGCTTCTGGTGCTTTGCTGATACTACGCTGGCGAAGTCGACATCATCACCTGGCGAGGTAAGCCGCTTTTTTTTTCAAATCAGTGCATCGTGGAGCCACGTCACGAAGGGAGCGACTACGCTTTCGCGTCGTTCAATGCCACGTAACATTCTTATTTAGCCCTTATGTATCATTTTGTAGCCAGAATATGAGTTCAGCGTCACCATTACATGCACGGTAACCGGAGCTCAAGGCCGTGCACTATACTTACTTCCCGAACTTCCGATTGCATGCATATCGTTCCAACAGTGGTTACTGAATTTACGCGTCGGAAAATTTTTGCGTGAGCTTGTGCTTGGCGGTAATTTATTGTGAGTAGATACGCCAGCATATCACAGCGTCAATGAAACACTTTTTGATATGAACTGTTCTCGGTTTCAGGCCCCAAAGGCTTTGCTACTTTTCATGCGTATTACTCTACTATTGCCAGACAGCTTTCTAACGTGTTTTTCGTTGTCAATACCCCCGATGAAAACCGCATAGTCAGGGGCTCCATAACCGAGAGGGGGGCAGTGGGGGCTGTCGCCCCCACAGGTTACAAACCAGGGGGGGGCATGCCTCCCCCTTCTGCTGAAAGCTGCTACGACCCCTCTTCCCCTCCCTTTCTCGCCTTAGCAAAAACAGATATGTAGCAAAGCCCATATTATATATATACCTGCCCACAAATGTCGCCGCAACACTTCAGATATACTTCCGGAGCCCCTGCGCAGAGTATATGCCTCTTTAAATCCGCATTGCGCTCCTTAATTTGTCTCACGAGCAGAGTGACGATGATCAGCGCACGTTTCCATTTCTGTCCCGTGCTTCCTTAGCGAACCAGGACACTTAATGTAGGATTCTCATCGCGATCTTTTTACGAAGAAAATTAAGGTGGGCAAATGCTATGAAAAATATTAGGTAATTATCCCTTTCATTCAGTGCTGAAGGAATTCAAAACACGGCTTAAAGGTGTATTTAAGCAAAAATTATGCATTGTGCTTTTTTGTTTGTTATATTTACTAGCTACCATGACCCACTTATCGCTGCTGGGCGCCTCCTTGCTCACGACGGCCTTTGAGGTAGTTTCACCAGTTTTAGTGCTGTTCGAACGGTTTGTTGTCGTGACTTTCCATTCGTAAAGTAGGTCAACAGGCTGTCACAAGCTCTAGAAAAATATTAGGCCTGATGCGCCGCTTGTCTCTCGGCTGCAATACGTCGTCGCCGTTTATCGTGAAGTCGTTCGCACGGATGATGTCGGATGAATCAAACTGCCCCGCACACACACACACACGTACATACTACGAATTGATGATGAGGTTGCCTGCTTCTTGCCACGTTGTGGCTCACTTCGAGTAACAGGAACACGAACACTTCGCACGCATAATGGGAGTATCATATCAGTAGCTCCCTTGTAGCCGAAACAACTCGATACACAGCATCTTAACGGCTGCGTCACACGAAGATGCCGCTTCAGTTGTACAATAGCTTAACTTTGCCCTTACACTCGCGATACACTCGCGATGGTCGCGCCACGGAGCGGCAGCTTTGCGTGCTGCCATACCATCCACCCCCTTAGCGTCACGGCGAAGTTTCATAACCAAAAAAAAGTATTGGAAGACTGTGGTCTCACGAGGGGCACATGTGTGGTAACACCATTGCACGTAAGCCTAACGTCAATTGCTACTGAAGAAGAGAGTTCTCCCCCGTCTTGAGTGAGCATGAAGGAACACCGGAAGGGGAACGTAACGATCAAGCAGCAACTGTAAACTACGATTATAAGGGCATGATCGCGATCTCTGGTGCGCTCGCTATCTCGGCAGGCATTGCAGTCGGCTCGTGTACATTTGTACGTGCTGTGCTCTCGACACCAAAAGCATGCTATCTCAATGGAGGGGCTCAATGACAATTGATCGACATATTCTGCGCAGGCGGTTCATTTTGGCACTCTAAAAAACGGAAGTTACAATTTAACACGAGGGCCGCAGGCACAAACCTTTCAGGCCCCACCATCACAATTGATTTGGTCTCATAGTTTTTTTTTATTTATAATAAGTTGTAGGCGCTTCCAAGCTGCTCGGCCAAGAACCCCACAAGAAATACGCGGAGCCAGGCCAGGAACCTTGTTTATTCCTCTAAGCCTCGGCCACAAGTGCGTGCTGCCAGCGGCTGCCGCGTGCCACGAGCGCACCTGTGACCGTCACTGTCCTTCTTTCTGCGATCAGCGCGCTCGCGGCTGCCGCTCTCATACTACCCCCTCCACGTCGGTGAAAGTGAAGAGATGAAGGTGATGCGATGGCTGCTAGCCCTGGCCGCGTCGTACCCCTCGTGGTACACAATACTATATGCCGGCACAGCCGATCCGCGCAGAGAGCCAACTCCGCCGCCGCCCGGAGACGGAAGCGTACCGGACTCACTCAGGTTGACGACCGTAGTCGTCGGCGAGCGCATGACAGAAAGCTGATGCTCCTGGTGCAGCGCTGGTCCCAGCGAGTCGTCGGCCGTCGTCGTGCGTAGATTTCGTTGATTTCCGGACCGGTCACGTATCTGTAGCGGCGACTCCTCCATGTGGGAGTCATCGAACGCAGGTGAACTCGGCAGCCATGGGGTAGTGAGTCTCTGCCGAAGCTCTGACTGCATACGCCTCCGATGCTCACTTCTCCATCCTTGCTGATATCGATACCTTATCGCCTTTGATATTCTCTTGACAGAGCTTTGGTCCTCGAGGACAGACAACTTGCACGCCAGGTCTGACACGTTGATGTTGTTGCTCGCGTTGGCTGCGGCTTCCTCCAACAGCTTCTTTTTCTCCTGCCCTCTCCGTGGATTCCTGAAACTACGTCTGCTGTTTTGTCTGAACTGTTGTTTGTCCGCTTGTTGCTGTCTTGCCTCAAGCTCCTTCATCAGTAACTTGTTCTCCATATCTGCCGAGGCCATCTTCCGCTTCGGTGTTGCCAACTCGTCCTGCATGGTATCTATCTGAGCCTCTTTTCTCCAGACCGTGGTTCGGGATTTATATCAGAGTGCGACGCAAGATTGAGCAGCCTCTCTAGTTCGGAGAAATTTGCCGACAAAGCCAACAGGCCGGCCTCAATCAATTGTATCTGCTCTTGTTTTTTCTTGCTCTCGGTATCATCCACGTCATTAACGACCTCTGCATCATCAGTACCTAGGCATTTGATGTCCTTGTTCCACGGGGCGTCTTGCAGCGTGTCGTCACCCACGTTGTAATACTCGACTGCTCCGTCGGCAGCTGCTTCCCAGTTTTCAGCGGCCTCTCACTCGGCGCAGTTTTCTTCTCCAGCGTCCACATCAGGGACCTTTTTCTCATGATACCGAGACTCCACGGCATCTTTCAGGTAGCGACTCCTCCACAGCTACACCGTCGTGCTGCCTGACCTTCTCCTCCACCTACGTGAACTCCTCAGCGTTCACGTTCTCTGCGCTTCGTCGGCGCACCCTTCTTCGTCCTCCGGAACCGCCTCATCACCCACTTCCTTCGCGTTCTCATCAGCGCCTCTCTCGGTCTCAGCAGACATGAAGTCCTTTTTCTCGGCAGCCCTGTTGCGATTCTTGTCTTCCCCCTCCACGTCAATGCATGGCACGTAATGGTGACCTTTTCGCTTTTTTCTTCCTTTTCCTTTTCCCCCAACGGCTCCATTAGCGCTAACGACCAGCATGGAGACTTCCTTCTTGGCAGCCCTGTTGCGGTTCTCATCTTCCGCCCCCACATCATTGCACGACACGTAATGGTAGACCTTTTAACATTCTTTCATTCATTTTCCTCTTCTCCCCAACAGCCCCATTAGCACTATCGGCAGCTCCTCTCTGGCCGCAGCACTGACTTGCCTCACGTTGTCCTTCAATGTGGCGTCCACTGCCACGTTAAAGGTCTGACACTCCTCAGCCTCCTTATCAACGCTCTGGAACCCGCCTCCCTCCTCCACGACGATCGCCACTGCCAGAGGAGACGGCTCAGTTCTCAGGCACCCGAGAGCTCGCTCGTACCAGCTCGTATCGAAGGTCGCTCGCTCGTCATCGAAAGGCCGAGGCCGGTAATGGGGCACAAGGGGGCCCGAGAGGGACATCAGCAGATGGTAGCTCGCAGTGGTCCTCCCGAAAGACGGCCTCCTCAACTTTCGGAGCAAAGCGCGTAAGCTCCTCGAGGGAAGGCAAGGAGCGGCCCTACCGGTGTCGCGGGAAACAGGGGTGGCATCGCCCCATAACATGCGAGATCTTCATGGTCTCAGGAGCAGTGGGGTTCACCACACAGAAAAGCCCTGCATGGCCCGAACATAATCGAAAGAGAAGTACACCACGTGGACACCTGCTGGAAGCTAAAGATGCACTGCAGGCACAGTGAAAAACACAAATTAAACCGATGCCTACGCAAAAAATATAGCTTAACTTCATGGGCTGATAGATGAGCACAGTAAAACGCTAGCTCGGTAGCAATGGAAGGAGGTAGGCAAGGACGTCGACTGGCAAATGAGGAGTGGTACTAATTGAAACATCCTCAAACATTTACCGGTGGGTAAACAATTCAGATCCAATGAGCAGCTTACAATCGACCGGCTTATCCACAGCCTAAGAACTCTGAAATATGACACACACAAATTGCATGTGGACTCGCCTCACGTTATCTTAGTATAGATTTCGGCTCACACACTCACTACCCCCCTGCTATGCAAGAAAACGAAACGGGCCCTCTCGATTCCTCCTTCACGTGCGAAGAGGTTTTATACAAGCTCAACTGCAGATCACTTCTGGGACCTGAAGGTATCACTAACAGTCTTAAAGAATTTAGCTGACGAGGATATTGAGTTTCTCGCGAATAAAAGTAACGAAGTATTGGAAGCCGGCTAGGTTCCAATAGAGTGGCGCACCGCGACCGTCATCCTGATCACGAAGCCGGATAAACCCGCGGAGCTTGACTCACTCAAGCCGATTTCGCCGAGCACGTCACCATCAAGAGGACCACTAAATTTTCCGAAGATAGGACTCTCCTTTCGTTTAATCCTATTGGGTTCAGGCCATTCATGTCCACACAAGATTTAATATTGCTTCTAAAACACAAGATCATTGACAGGGTCTCAAAAGACGCCAAAGCCGTTCTGGTACTCGACGTGGAAAAGGCCTTTGACAAGGTCAAACACTCTCACATTCTTTGTTTTGGAAGCTGCTCTAGGAGAGAATTTTTACAGGTTTTTCAGCTCATTTCTAAGAATAGAAAAGCTACCACCCGTCTAGGATCTCTAGGCTCGAAGACGTTTGATCTTGGACCCAGAGGAACCCCACAAGAGGCAGTGCTATCCCCATTTTTTTTATTTAACTTATCTTTGAGAGCACTTTTTCGCACTCAAGCCGAGATTGATGAACTCGATCACGCCTTCTATGCTGACGATATCTTCATCTAGTGCGAGAGGTGTATCTATCTATCTTTCTATCTATTATCTATCTATCTTTCTATATATATATATATTTATTTATTTATTTATTTATTTATTTGTTTATTTATTTATTTATTTATTTATTTATCTTGTCTATATATTTATCTATCTATCCTGTTCACGTCCTGTGAACTTGATACTGCTTGGGGCGTAACAGATGCACACATAACTGGCATGCTTTCCAAAATTTTGTATTAATCGGTTCTTTATTTAAATGCGCTAGTTAGTATCGGAAAACTGGCTCTGCAAAGTGCACGAACGGCGTTGGGGGACGCACATGGTTTTGATGACGAGCAAAGCAGAACTTCGATAAGACCACGTTACTGCTCGTAGAAAAGAGAAACAACTACTTAGATAACTTGACCAATTCATTGGCGTGCATTACATAGATACCGTCCGGTGTTGTGCCAAATTCTGTTTTCGCGGCTCTAATGACAACTATACGGCGAAACATTTACGAGTGTGTGATTACTCACTTGGAGACAAGTTTACAGGGGACGCTGCGTATATCTTTTCGCTGATTTCACCACCCCCTTCTTACCATGCACGGAAAGAGGATTGCAGACCGACAGACAGACAGACAGACAGACAGACAGACAGACAGACAGACAGACAGACAGACAGACAGACAGACAGACAGACAGACACACACAGACAGACAGACAGACAGACACAGACAGACAGACAGACAGAGACAGACAGACACAGACAGACACAGACAGACACAGACAGACAGACAGACACAGACAGACACAGACAGATAAACACAGACAGACACAGACAGACACAGACAGACACAGACAGACACAGACAGACACAGACAGACACAGACAGACAGACAGACAGACAGACAGTGAACCTTATGTGATCCTGAGGAGCTTTCGGGGGAACTCCTATCGGGAACCCGCGGAAGCCGCTGGCCACGTCCAAGTCGGGGCTGGGACACCATGATGTTGCGCCCTTTCTTGGGCCCTCTGGATTGCCTGGATTTGTGCCTGGCGCGATGGGCTCCGGAGTGCCTCTTCCCAGTCGGTTTCGCTGGATAGAGGGCCGTTAGGTAACGTTGCCAAAGCATGTGCGCTAAGGAACAATAAATTTCATTACATTCCGGACAACTTGAGTCAACGTCTGTGGAGATACGACTGAGCAGGCCCCTCGAGGGGAACAAGCCCGTCTGGAGCATTCTAAGTGTAATTGAATGAGACATATCTAACCTCGGGTGAGGAAGAGGATAGGCCCTTCTACTTAGCCGATAGTGAGATGTGATTTCATTAAACGTAAGGAGTGGATCATTATGCTGGATTTCATCCTGACCCCATAAGGCCTCCATGCCGCCGCGGCGCGTTAGATCTCGCGCACGGTCATGGGCAAGCTCGTTGAGGTTAGGTACGTCGCATGCCGCTTACAATTTCTGGTGGCTTCATATCATTGATCGCCCTAATTTTAGCTGGGTTCGGTCGTATGCCATCTTTGCTCACTCGGCATCTCAAAAAACAAAGCTATTTTACACTGAACTGGCATTTTTTCCAATTCAGGGTTACGCCGGCTTCTGACAATCGGCTTAATATCTGGAACAGTCTCATCATGCTTTTTCTGAGACGAACCAAAGACCACTACATCGTCCATTAGGTTTACGACCCCCGGCACTCCATCAAGGATTTCACGCATCTGCCTTTGAAAATACTCAGGAGCAGATGTTATTCTGAACGGCAGACGCTCAAAGCAATAACGTCCAGAAGGAGTAATAAACGTTGTCAGTAGCTGACAGCCCTTGCTTTGCTTTACCTGATGGAATCCCGAGTTCGCGTAAAGTTTAGAAAACACCATTGCTCCGCTAAGCAGCGCAAGTGTCTCATCAACAGTGAGGAGCACAAACCGCTCACGTTTCACACTCTTATTCAACTGCGTAAGATCAACACAGATCCGAACTTGCCCGGAAGGCTTCAAGGCGGGCACTATGCCAGCACACCATTCGGTCGGCCCTTCAACTTTACGAATGACTCCGTTTCTTTCCATTTCCTGTAGCTCGCATTTCACGCCATCTCTCAGCGGGATGGGTATACGCCAGCGCTGTGAATAGCATAAGGCACTGCGCCTTCTTTGAGACTAATATAGTATTCTCCTTTCATGGTACCTAAACCCTGGAACAGAGAATAGAAGCGCGTTTGCACAGTTTTATGAACGGAGGCCTCGTCTACAAATTTCACCATTCCTAAAGCTTCTATTGCGGGCAAGCCTAAAATGACATTATTCGCCGAGTTGACGACAAAAACGTCCTGCCTAACCTGACATCGTCTCCACAGAATATTGGCAGTGAATTCTTCTTTTAGGTCTAACACTCCACTGCCTGGCCCCTTCAAAACTACGTTAGACTGCTGTAGATCTTTCGGTACACCCGGGAAGGATGCTGGAACAACGTTGACCTCTGCTCTTGTGTCGACTTTAGCAGATACTGTCACCCCGTCAAAGCGACTTGAACAAAGCGAGCTCTTGCAAACGTACAAGCTAAAGTCCCAACAAAGTACGTTACATTCCTTCGATCTAATTGCTCACTCGAAGCATGACTCCAGCAAATACTGCACAGGCCTACTTCGGATGCACTTGCTTCGGCATTCGTGAAGGCCTGCCTTTGTGGGCACACCGCAGCGAAGTGTTCCCGTCGTTGACACCCGTAGCAGATTGCTCCTTTTTCAGGACACGATGACTTCCAATGACGGGCTATGCCACACGCCACACACTCTCGGGCGTCTTTGTTCACCTGTTGGGACTCTGCCCACCCGCAAGCTTCTAGATGAACTGCGTCGACCTCTAGGCTGGTTGCTTGGTGGTACGCACTGCTGTGAAGATTATGTTGTTGTTGTTGTACCGCTTCTTTCGTTCTTGCCCTGGACAGTGCAGTTTTCAGATTCAATGTTGCGTCCATTTGGAGGGCCTCGAACAGCTTGGAGTCCCGTAGTCCAACGACGAAACGGTCGAGGATCACCCTCATTTTCATCACGCCATAGTCACGCCTATCTGCGAGCGTATGTACCGCCGTCACGTACTGGTCCACCGATTCACCTGCAGCTTGGAGGCGACGATGCAAGCACGCACTTTCGTAGACCAAATTCCGTGTGGCAACGAAGTATGAGTCGTAGCGTTTCTTCACCACTTCATAGTCCTTTCACTGTTCTTCCGATAATTCAAAGATCCGGAATATGTTGCGAGCATGTCGCCCCATCGTATACATCAGCGTACACACCTGAGCCTCCCCAGTTCGCTCGCTAAGGCCGGAAGCAAATCGATAATCATCGAAGTCTTGCACCCACGCCGGCCACTCTGACACCTTGTCAAAGTTGAAGCTTGTTGGCGGTTGTACCGGGAAGGGCTGGCAGAAACCCGTATTTTCTGCACTCGCCATAGCTCGAAAAGCAGTGCGCTACACTTCTGACACCATGTCGGGTTTCCATGACGAACGACACCGTGTTGAAGACGAACGGAAAAACGCCCCCCTACTCTTTATTTACTCTGAATATATACATGTGCCTGCATGGCACGCATGCGCAGGGCGTTGCCCTGGTAGGGGCGGCATGGCACAACGTACACATACCAGCTGAACGATTACGCCACAAACGCCTTGCCTGGCCGGCCTGTACAGTAACAGTTCAGATTTGTTTGGAGAGAGTTGGAGGCCTGTGCCTTCTAGGTAGGACTCCGTTTCGTCAAGGCCTGATTGCAGCGCGTTTTCAACTTCTGCGAGTGATCCTCCCGGGCAC
Source organism: Rhipicephalus microplus (assembly GCF_043290135.1). Classification (NCBI taxonomy): domain Eukaryota; kingdom Metazoa; phylum Arthropoda; class Arachnida; order Ixodida; family Ixodidae; genus Rhipicephalus; species Rhipicephalus microplus. The sequence continues at coordinate 167,648,128 of NC_134702.1, read as the reverse complement.
CAGTTCGTGATATCGTCCGCGTAAAGCGAGCGGCCTATATTGGGCAGGGATCTGAGCCTCTCCGATAAGCCCTTCATGACTATATTGAATAACAAGAGGGAGATAACCGCCCCTTGGGGAGTGCCTCTGGCTGCTAAGGCGAACTCATCTGACTTGTGTTAAGCGATCCTTATGGTAGCCGTTCTATTCATCAGGAATGCCCTAACAAAGGCCTGAAACTTTGCTCCCAGACCTAGGCTTGCCGTGGCCTGCAAGACAAAGCGATGAGATACGGTGTCAAAGGCCTTGGTCAGGTCAAGGGCTAAGATCCCCCTAACATCCCTAGTGCTGTTATCGAAAATGTGCTTCTTAAGAGTAGCATTAGATCTTGTGTGGAAAGGCCAGGCCTGAAGCCGATCATGTTGTGTGAGAACAGGTCCTTGCGTTATATGTAGTTCGAGATCCTATTGAGGATCGCATGTTCCGCTCCCTTGCCTACACAGGAGGTTAGTGATATCGGCCTTAGGTTGTCAAGATTTAAGGGCTTACCCGGTTTCGGAATAAGCACAATCGAGGCCGCTTTCCACTCTGCCGGCACGCTCCCACTCTCTCCCAAATCTTGTTGACCTCTTTCGTTAGCATCTCAATTGATCTATCATCCAGGTTCCTTAACGGGCTGTTTGAGATGCCGTCTGGTCCTGAGGTTGAACAACTCAATTTGTGAAGGACGGCTCTGATTTCAGACTCCATGAAGGGGTCATCGAGCTCTTTCACCGTGTCACATTCTATTTCAGGATACTCTATGACAATCCTGCGCCTAGCAGGAGATATCTATTCGCTACCTCGTCTAAGAGCGTTTCTTCCGTTCCACCCTCTTGTCTGTGCTTGTGAATCAGGCGGCACAGTGCCTATCTTTGATTGCCTTTGGTCTGCGTGTCATCTAGCCTGTGTTTAAGAAGATTCCATTTCCCCCCTGTACGCATGCGTTCATCGACTGCCGAACAAATCTCATCCCATTGTAGCCGAGCTAACTCGGTGCAGTAGTGTTCGATCTTCCTATTAAGTTCCGCAACCCTTTTTCGTAACCGCCGGTTAAGCCTCTGTGTTTTCCATCGCCTCGAAATGGAGTTTTTGGCTTCCAAGAGACGTGTGAGGTGCGGATCCATCCTGGGAACATCGAGCTCAGTTTGAATAGTTTTTTTTTGTTTGGCCTTTTCAACATCTGCTCTGAGCGTCTGAATGCGTTCGCTGAAGCTGTCGTATTCGCCCGTGTCCCTCTTTTTTGAGCTTTAGGAAAGCATTCCAGTCCGTCACTTTAATTTCCCTGGCCTGGGGGGCTCTGACCTGAATGGATACTCTTCTCTAATGATGAAGTGATCGCTGCCCAGGTTTTCTTGCTTGTAATCCCAGGTTGTTTGCTGTAAATTTTTGATAAACGCGAGATCGGGCGTTGTGTCTCTAGCCACCGACGTGCCCAGTCTTGTGGGAAACTGGGGATCGGTGATGACTGTTAGCGTTAGGTCATTGACTGCCCGCGCTGTATTTACGCCCTTGGCCGTTTGCCTGATGTACCCCCATGTGTTAGGTGGGGCGTTGAAGTCTCCCTCGATTACTAACAGTGACTGTCTAACGAGTGTAGCAGCCTTCGTAAACAGAGAGTGGAAAGACTGTCTCATGATCGGATAGTGGGCTGTAAACATTGAGAATGAACACGCTTTGTTTAAGCCACCTGTTAGGGATAACCTCAATGAAAAGCGCCTCCATTCTGCCACGACAAGGCTGAATGTCATGTACAATGTATGCGAGCTTTTTGCTCACCAGCGTAGCTATACCTCTCTTGGCCCCCTTGCCGCCACCGATTTGTAACCAGCGAAGGTGGATGTGTCGCACAGTGTTTCCTGTAGCAAAATTACCTGCGGCCTTTCTGCCTGAGCCGTAACGTACTGTTGCAGTAAGGTCTTGCGCCTTTGAAAGCTAGTGCAATTCTAATGCCAAATTACAAGATTATTTTGCTAGTTTCCGTTTTATTGACCCTGCGGGGTCAACCCCGTGTCATCGTTAGCTGCAGCTTGTGTACGGACCTTTGGCTTGGCCTTAATAGCCATCTTATTCTCAAATGCGACTACTCTATTTTCTATGACTCCTACTTTACTCTCAAGTGCTCCCATGCGCAGCGCGAGTTGATTAATGCTCAACTGATTTTCTTTGGAAATCCTAAGTAACTCCTCTAGCATCTTGTTCTGCGAGCTTTCCACTCCGGGCATCTCCGAGTCGCTCTCATACTTTGGAGGTGGAGCCTTACGCTTGGCCTTGCTGACCTCGACTTTGTGTTCCTGCGTGCTTTTATGCACGGCGTTATCCGCCACGTTCGCGCCCTCGACTCTGCTGCAAATGGCCTGCGCGGCTTTCTGCTTGTGTAGCTCTGCTTTGAGACTAGCCATCTCCTGACGTAATTGTCCAATCTCACTCTTTTCACCATGCTCCGGAGATGCCGACCGCGTTACCTTTTTGGGTTTGGGCGTCTTCTCCTTGACTCGATCCGCCCATGTGAGTTCCTCCTGGAATCTCTTTCTAGACGCCGAACGCCCTCTGAAACGCAAGCGGCTCTTGCGCCGCTGTGCAGCTGGCGTGACGGAGCGGCCTCTCCTGGGTGTGCTGGAGACGCTAGGTGAGACGCTGGAGTCACGGAACTGCATTCCTAGGGTCATCTGCATCTTCTCGGAGCGCCAGTGGCATCGGCGTTGTCTCCTTCTGACGATGTAGGGGACTTGAAATCTGTCTTTGCATGCTCTGTCTGCAGTGGGATGTGGACCTCCGCATAGCGAACACTTTGGAGTGCAATGATGATCCTCCGTTGGTGATTTCTGTCTGCACGTGCGGCACCATTTGCTGTTTGGACTAGGGCAAACGTCAGCACGGTGTCCTAAACCTCCGCAGCCGTAGCAGACCTCTGTGTGTCTCCTGTATAGTGTGCAGCGAAACATGCTCGCGCCACAGGACACATAATTGGGCACCTTCATGCCCTTGAACAATACTACCACAGCCGTGGTGGTCTTGATTCTTTTGACCTCGATGGCACCTGGGTTGTGGTGGTTCACAATTCGTGCTCAGAGCTGAGCCTCGCTGATATTCACGTCGACACCCCTTATGACACCTTTGCACGTGTCATCGGGGGGACCCGGGTACACAGAGACCCGGTACGTGCAATCGCCCAGTCGGACGTGCTGTGACTTTACGTAGGCGCATGCATTCTTCTCATGAGGAGTACACACCACATAATTGTTTTGAGTGCCGTTGGGACAAATAATGTCCTCTTCAATTTTGGCCGGAGCCAGGGTCGCCGCCAAGGCCAGGGCTTGCTCGAAACGTATTTGACTGACCATGGTCACATTCAGACCATCCCTTGGTCTTACGATGATGCGATACGTGTCCCTCGGAAGTTGAGGAAGCCTCGAGGTAGCGACGATTCGTTGGTACGCGTTCCGTGGAGCGGCAGTGCGGCCATCGTCCTTTCGTCCGTTCCGTGTTGGGGTGCGTTCGCGGGTAGTAGTCGCTGTTCTCATCCCCTTGCTGTTCTTGCGGCCATATGCCGTCATCTAGCCGGGGCTGCTTGATTCGTCCTGAGAGATTTCTTTTCCCTCCACGATCTCCATCTTGGGCTAGGGCGTCCGCGGTCGCACAGTTAGGCCTAGGCCTACCTGCGCTGCCTCGCCGAAGTTAGGCTTACCGCGGTAGGGTTAGCTGTGCCGTGGCGTGGTCTAAACTGCACACACTCATAAAAGGGAAAAAGTCACCCACCGTAAAAAGGCCGGTGTTGGTCAAGTCCTCACAACTCACTGCGTCGTTTAACACATAATGTACTCGGTTTCGACGAAAGAAACCAACCGAAACGTTGAAAAAAGCAGGAGCCGAAATCAGCGCGTCCGCACTAGTCGGCACCCCCTGGCGGTCAAAAGAGGATTGCAGTATTTTTTTTTCGCATTGAACAATCGGCGGGCATTTTTTAGGAATGCCATAGGAAACTTGCTCACAAAAAGCAGTGAATGCACAACGTAATACAGTAAAAAAAAAGCTCACTACACTTTACCAGAAAAAAACACGATTTATTGCACGTATTATTGTGCTCCATAAACATAAAACGAATGGTCGTGTAGCGAAAACTATACATTCACATTCACGAAGAATCTGCTCATCTGTGAAGTGCTTACTGCATATTGCATCCTTTTTGCTGCGCGGATGGTCCTTCCTGCAAACTGCTTGAGTGCATGCTCCGAGGTGTTCAGGATCAGAGAGATCATTGGTTAATATTACATATTTTTGGCACGTAGGGTAGCTTGACCAGCAACCACTAATAAAGCCCTTTCTTTTCATATTCACTCAATGTGTGGACGTGTTCTTTCAGCATATTTCATTCATGGCTGCTCACCACATCACAAATTCATTTCGCCACCGAGAATGATGAAACGCGCCGAAGCCACGCTAGCGAGTGAAGCGACTGAATGACCTCTTTTTTGCGAGGAAAAAACACGATGCGTTTGGAACGCCGGCGTTGTCACTAGCCTCACCATTTGCTAAGCAACGGTGCGTGAATTGTTTTGTTTTTTTTCTATTTTCAAGTTGCGCTGGCTTGCCGATAGGTGCGCTGCCGGCGCCGACGCTCCGCCAGGCGCCGACGGGCGCACTTCTGTTACTTGGTCTGGTCGATTGCGTCTAGCCGAGAAGTGTCCCCACCTAAAGTGTTTGTATCTTATAACGTGGTACCGTCCTAACGTGGTACGCGTCCTGCGCAAGAAAGTTGACGGTGTCCATGTGCGCTGCAGGAACGCGCGTCAGCATTGCTGGACAACGGAATGGAATGGAATGCAAAATTTTATTACAGATAGCTTTTTTCCGGTGAAGGTGAGCCCTCAGTCCAGGGCCCCTGTGGCCTTTGCCATCTTGCAAGCTCTGTCGATCAGCTTGAGCTGTTCTTCAGGCTTAGAGCAGGAGAGCGCAGCCTTCTACTGCTCCGGTGTTGGTGTACAGTTTCTTGGCACTACCTGGGTGTGTTGGCAGGCCCATGTCACGTGGTAAAGTGTGGGGTGTTCTCTGTATAGCGGGTATTTGTTGGTGTATATTCCCGGATAGATTTTACTCAGAAGACTGAGATTGGGGTACGTATCAGTCTGCAGCTGTCTCCAGGCAACCGACTGCTCTCTGTTGAGGTCTTTGTGGGGAGGGGGTATATCCTCCTCAGGGCTCTCTGGTGTTCTAAAATTGCTTCATATCGTCTAGTAACTGTGGCTGGTTCCTCGTCGTTGTGCGCCCCCCGGTCGGCGTATTCTCGGGCAATGGCGTCGGCACGCTGGTTCCCTGTCACAGTTTCATGGTCTGGTGTCCACGTAATGGAGCATCTCGAGAAGTTTATTTTTCTTCCCTTGAGTATGCGGATGGCAGCCCTGGATATGCGTCCACTGCTGTACCGTAGACACGCTTCTTGCGAGTCAGTAACTATTTCTGTAGTAGACTCTTCGCTCTGATGTGTGATGGCGAACGCGATCGCTACTTCCTCAGCCTCGAGGATGTTGTTGCTTTTGATCGAAGCGCTGTTGACTTCCCTAAGTTGGTGATCAACAACGCTTACAACTGTCCCGGAGTGCTCTCTGTATGTGGTCGCGTCAACGTACAATACGTCGGTTCTCGCCTTGAAATTTTTTTCTTGTGCTTCTGATCTGGCTTTTCTTCGAGCCTTATGGATTTCTGGATGCATGTTTCGAGTTATTGGGCTGACTTCAATGATCTGGCGAATGTTCTTTGGTATGCTCACCGTGTTATTGATTTCTCCGCAAGCATCCCTCATGTCTAATGTCTGCAACGTATGCCTGCCCGTAGCAGTCAACATTAATCTCATTTTCTGCGCAACAAGATGCGCCTCGATGTGTTCTTTCACTGTGTTGTTTATCCCGAGTTTAAGCAATTTCTCTGTCGAGGTGCTGACAGGTAAACCAACGGCGCACTTGTAGGCTTTTCTGAGGATCGCCTCTAATTGTTCTTTTTCCTGTTGGAGTGGTGTTTGGTAGGGGACACTGTATACATTCCTACTGACCACGAGGGCCTGTACAAGCCTACAAGTGTCCTTCTCCTTCATACCCCGTCTTTTGTTAGGGATTCTTGTGATCATCCTCGTGATTTGCGCTGTAGTGTTTGACAGCTGTCTGATGGTGTGGTCTATACGACAGTTGCTTTGTTTCCACATGCCGAGAATTTTGATTCGGGACACGTCTGGAATCTTCTTCCCCCCTATATAGACGTCTATGGAGTTTTGCAGATCGTATACTCGTCTGTAGACTCTCATAACTTCTGATTTCTCCGGAGAGCAGACAATGCCACATTGACGCACGTAGTCGTGAACTGTATCAGCTGCGCGTTGCAGAAGATCTTGTTTTTGGCCTAAAGATCCTCTTGTCACCCAGATTGTAACATCGTCTGCGTAGATGGCATGTCTGAGTCCTTCAATGTTTTCGAGGTTCCGAGCTAAGCCGGTCATAACGATGTTGAACAGCATCGGCGATATCACAGAACCTTGGAGTGTTCCTTTTATGGGCGTATCAAACGTATCAGTTCCGATGCCTCCTATCCCAATTGTGGCGGTTCTGTTACTGAGAAAAGCTTTGATGTAGTTGTGTATTCGCTCTCCACAGCCTAATTTGCTAAGCCCCTCTAGCAAAGCCTTATGACTGACATTGTCGAAAGCAGCCTTAAGATCCAGTGCAAGTAGTACGTTTTCGCCATATTTTGGGACATCGGTAAGCACCTCCTCCTTGATTTGTAGGAGGACGTCCTGTGTTGAGGCATTTTCGGAAGCCAAACATAGTGTGCGGCATGATTTCGGTGTCTTCCAGGTAGGTGTCCAGCCTCTGAAGCATGATTCTCTCGTACACTTTTTCAAAACACAAAGTCAACGAAATGGGTCTTAAATTTTCCAAGCTTGGAGCCTTTCCAGACTTTGGAATCATTAATATTTCCGCATGTTTCCAGTCGTTTGGAACGGTACCCTTCTCCCAATGTTTGTTGATAAATTCTGTAAATTTTGCGATAGATTTGTCATCGAGGTTCCGTATCATAGCGTTGCTGATGCCATCCTTTCCTGGCGTAGTGTTCTTTGTTGCCGACAGCATAGCATGTCGAACTTCTTCTGTGGTAATGGGTTCGTCCAGAGCGGGATTAGCTGCACCAGTGTATGCCAGGTTGCAGTCAGTATTCGTTCTATCACCAATATAGTGCAGCTTTATGTATTCGAGCAGTTCCCGGTCTGTGCCTTTGAATTGGTGTGCAATCTTTTAAGTCGTCTTACAGGTTTCAGTCTTGGTCGTGGTTGGGTCTATGAGGGCCTTCAGCAAGGCCCATGTCCTTTTCCAACCTAGTGTACCTTGTAGCTCATTGCATTTTTGGTCCCAGTTGCGCCTTGACAGCTCCGTCGCATACTCTTCGGCTTCCCTGGTGATTGCGGCGATCCTAAGTCTCAGTTTGCGGTTGTATTTCTGCCGCTTCCATCTTCCTAATAGGCCCCGGCGGGCGTCCCAGAGGTGTAGGAGATGCTTGTCCACCTCAGGCGTATTTGTAGATAGGGTAACTTCTCGTGTTAATCGTTTCCAGTCTGCTTCCAGTCTGCCTTGATTCCCGAGACCCAACTCTCAATGTCCGCAATTTCTTTATCCTCGAGTTCTGCCCTAGTTTTTCTAAAAGCTTCCCAGTCTGTAAGTCGAGCCAGGCCATGTCGTTTCTTCCCCGGGAGGGTTTCTATCTGGATACGCAAAATGCAGTGGTCACTGCCAAGCATTTCCCCGCCGTTTTCCCATCGGGTTTCCCTGACACCTTTAACGAACGCCAAGTCCGGGCACGTATCTCGGTTGATACTATTCCCTTCTCGCGTTGGTTGAGTGTGGTCTGTAATGAGGCTTAGCCTTCTGCGATCAGCTTCTCTGGCCAAATCCCTGCCTTTCTGAGTTTCCTTGACATATCACCAGCTCTTGTGCCACGCATTAAAGTCTCCAAGGATGACAAGACCCTTTTTGCCTGCTGCTTGTTCTGCCTTGCGCAGAAGGAAGCTGAAGTTGGTTTTCCGCTGGCTTGGTGGGCTGTAGATATTGAGGAGAAATATGCTTTCGTCGGTTATTTGTTTCGTTATAATTTCAATGAGAACGTGGTCAATGTTTGTTGCATCGATGTGATGTCTAATTGCAGTGACAGCTTTGGCAACCAAAGTAGCGACCTTACTTTGGCCAAGACCCTCATAAACCAAAAATCCAGTGAGTTTCGGTGAGGAGCCGGTTTCCTGGAGGCCGATGATGTCTGGTGGAGTCGCGCATTTATTGATGCATTGATTCAGAAGACCTTGCTTTCGACGGATTCCACGACAGTTCCACTGCCATATTTCGAGGGTTTCCAACTTGACCGAGAATTCACGGCTGCTCGCCATACTCAGGTGATGGCCGAGCGTAGGGTGTGCCTCCGGATTTCATGGCCGTGAGTTGCACCAGACGTTCTCTATCCTTGCGCGCCTCATCTTGGATGTTAGAGATGAGGTTGCCAAGATTTGCTAGGGCATTTTTATGGCAGCCATGGTAGTTGTGAATTCCTGGCGCCCTACGGTGGCTGTCAGCGTTAAGTCTGATTGGGGGTTAGCATTGGTCTCTCCTTTTCTCAGGGCCTTCAGTTCATCTATGAGATCATTTAGTTTCTGCCGGAGTTTGGCGTTTTATGCCCTCAGTGTCTGAATAATCTGCCTTAAATCTTTTACTTCGTCGTTAGGTGGCGCACTGCCATTCTTACCGCCTATTACTGTCTGTGTATTCGTGTTGTTTCGAGCAGTGGGAGAGGCAGAGAAAAAAGGCGCTTTCCTGCTCACCATACCGTCGTCTTCCTTCCAGGTGAAGGGTTTCTTCTGCTTCTTTTTCTTGTTTTCTGGAGCCTGGCACGTCCTGGACGCCGATCTCTACCATGACCGTGATTTCGATGCTGATCGGGACCTGGATGGTGAGCTTGCATCCCTGCTGAACCAGCGTTTCCGGGCCCAGCCGCGTCCATCGGCGCCTTGTGCTCCAGCGGCCGTCCGCTCTTTTGTTCTTGGTCGTGGGCTTCTCGGTCTCCTGAGGCGTTCCTTGCACTCCTTTGCCCGCGTATGGTGCGCTTCCTTGCATAGTGCGCACCGGGGCTCACAGGTGTGTTCGTCCTCTATGACTGGCTCGGTGCAATTTGAGCAGACAACAGCGTCTGGTGTTGGGCATACGTCTGCCCTATGCCCAGGCTTGAAGCATATATAGGAAACTTGCCGCGATGATCGATAGAGGTAGCATCGTGTTTCACCACCGTAGTAGTAAACATAGCGCGGGACGATCTTGCCCTCGAAGGTAATGACGGTACTTTGGGATTTTCCAAGCATTCTTGCGTAAAGTATTTTTACTCCTTGGGTACGCACCCGAAGATGGGCTAGTAATTGGTTGGCGTGGTCCCGGCGTCCAGTCCGTCAATCACACTCTTGCACGAGTTGTCCGGCGCGGCTACGTAAGCCATCACTGCATAGTCTTTTGCAACAAAACGTAGACTTCTAAGGCTCTGCACAATGTTGGCGGTCTCCATGCTTGGCGTGCTGATTCTGGCGATGTTGGATTCATTGCGCAGCCGTATAAGCAGGTTTCCTTCGTTGCAGATGTCTGGGTTACCACATGCCATAGTCATAGCGCGTGCCATCTGATGCGTGTTTAATTGACTGATGTTGAGCCCATCCTTCGGTCTAATGATGACCTTGAAGTTTGTTTTCGGCAGTGGAGGCAGTTGCACTTTTCGAAGAGGATTCCCTTTCTGTTTTGTAGACGCTGATTTGTCTACCGCTTCGGCCCCGGTCTCCGGAACGGCGATCAGCCTGAGTTGTGGTACATTGCAGTGAACCATCCCCCGTTGTCAAAAAGCTTCTTTTGCACGACGCTGGTAGCATTTTCTCGGCCTTGAGTTTTTTCTTCGATTGATGTCGTGGCTCCGGTTGACGCAGCCGCGTCGTCGTCCGCCATTCTCGCGCGTTGCGCGGAAACGCGAGTAGCGTTTTGTCGTGCCAACGGCCCGACGCCGCTTAGGCTTAGAGCAGCGTTCTTCGCCTTGGATCTTCAAACAAACAGTCTTTCAGGAAATATGGACTAACGGTTAAAAACCAGTTATCCACCGACTGCGCTTGATTAGTAGAAAACGGTCCAGTACTTCATAGGTGGCGGCAATGAGGTTTTTCGGGTGAGATAAGGCGTCGAGGTGGGAGCTCATGCGAAGCACGTTTGCTTCGACTGGCCCCCTAGCATCTTCCCATGTTGCTGGACAACGCATCCTGAAACACGCAGTCGGCAAGAAGTGCGTGCACGGTTCGGGGGATATAAAAGGAGCGTTGCGTGTGCACTGGGTGCTCTCTCTCTCTCTCTCTCTCTCTCTCTCTCTCTCTCTCTCTGGCCTTCGTTACGGTTGTGTCTTGTGTCAAGGCACGTGTCGACCCCAAGTGTGCTTGACCCATGTAAATATGTAAATAAATTGTATGTATGTGTGAGCAAGAAGCCTCGCAAGGGTGTCTCGATACCCGGCACCTGGGTGGCCGCCTATGCCCCGCTCCTCAGTCTCATCAACTGGGGGCAGTGGTGGTATTCGGTTCGATTCCGTGGTGTTCTTTCCAGGTACCAATGCTGGTGAGTGCTTGCTAACCATAAAAATTCCACAAGTTGTTCTGGATAGACGATGTTTATTCAAAGTGGTAGATTAGTCGCAGCTTCGCGAAGGTTAGTGTTTCTTAGAGGTACCTTCACAGCAACTTGGGCAATAGAAGTCTGCACGGGGTGACCATGGATTTGAACAATACTGGTTAAGAAGACCGGTTTAAGTTCTTTTGTGCGAGGAGATGAATATTGAAGGGACGATGATAGATAGGAAGCCACATTTGATACAGGCGATTAGGAATTCCGGAGCGGATTCGCGACTGTTCGGCGCTCTCTCTGGCCTTTGTTACAGCCGGTCGTGTCCCGTAAAGGTGTCTGGACGCCTAGTGTGCTTGACCAAAACATGCAAAAAAAGCGGTGTTCTACGTAAGGAGCCTTCCAAGAGTATACTTCCCCAGCGCCTGGGTTGCACCCTGTGCCCTGCTCGTGGGTCACATCCACTGGTGGCAGTGGTGAGATTCAGTTGTATTTGGCGGTGTTCTTTCCTAGTACCAATGCTGGTGAGTGCTCGCTTTCCGTAGAGATTTTACCAGGTGTTTAGGATAGATGGTGATGTTTATCCAAAAGGGTAGGATGATCGCTGCTTCGCGAAAGCTAGTGTTCAATAAAGGGACCTTCACAGCAGCTTCAGCAACGGAAGTGTGCACGGGAGGACCATGGATTTGAACAGATTAAGAAAACCGGATTAATTTCTTTTGTGCGATGAGCTGAGTATTGACAAGGCTACTGTAAAATCCGAAATCTTCTTTCGTGAAAAACCGGCTTCAAATGACTAATACGCCTGGATATGAAGAGGAGAGCGTCTCGGCGTCCATTTATTGCGGCGTAGATTCAAGAACCACCCCAAGTGCCACGCGTAATCCTTCGTCCTTCTCTTCCTCTCCTGCATCATATGTACAGTGTTTTTTAACACTCCCGGCCCACGAATTGCTGCGGGAGCATTTCTAGGAAACACAAATGTTGAATAGGCCGCGTTACAATTTTGCCGTCTGCTAGCTAGGCGACATGCACGAACAATGTCATCGTGTCCCGTTATGTTTTTCAGAACGCGTGTGAGCTTCCAAGAGAACTTGGGCAGAGCATCGTCACCCACTATTACTATATTGCCTTCCGCAATATAGTAATAGTGGGCGTATTATGACCACTGGCGTATTATATTCCTTAGTATTATATTCTTAGTATGTATTAAATATTCCTTAGTATTTTAAGCGGTTCTAGAAGTCTTTTTGTAGCTTTTGTCGCTGTATCCAAGTTTTAAAAAGCTCCGTATGGGAGCTGGGCACCACTCTGCTGTTTGCAAGTCGGGGAGCGCCGTCAATTGCTTGTCATGTAAGAAATGGGCAGGTGTTAAGACTTCTGGTTCCTCTGGTACAGAATACAAGAACGTCAGTGGTCTGCTATTTATGATCGCTTCAATATCTGCTAGAACCGTGCCCATTTGACCATAATCTAGAAAAAACCTTCCTAGAGCTTTTTTAAGTTGTCTGTCACTGACCTCAGTATACGCTACTAAAATCCGCCTCACCAAGAAGCATGGTCAGCAGAAAATTTACACGTGATGCTATAAGCAGACGGATAATCGCCGGCCTCTCTTCCCTTAATAGTGTCATACACAGCTCGAAGTTCGCGAGAAGCACGTTCAAAGCACAAAGCATGGCCAGAGTAAACCATTGAAGGGAATCCACAACGTGAGGGAAAACTCCCAAAGGCTTCCAAGAAACTGTCTGCTGTGGAGCGTAAAACAAGCTCTAGATGAACAGTGCGTATTACCGTGCTAGTGATTATCACAATGTATGATTTCTGTGTTGGCTCACTGTTCAAGTACACTGGTCCAATAAAATCTACACCAGTAACGTCGAACGGTTTGGACACATTCACTCGGTCAGCAGGTAGCGCTGCCATAGGAGCTGTCGCAAGCTTCACCCTCAATCGCGCGCACGAGGTACACCACCCGATCACTATTTTCACACACTGCTTCGCCTTCGTCGCCCAGAAGTTCTCTCAGAGTTCCGCGATGGTTGTTGGGACTCCTGCGTGCAGAAGCCTCAGGTGTAAGCCGGTGGCAATGCGTTCAGTGGCGATGTGGTCACCGGGAAGCAGAATCGGGTGGTTGATGCTTTCGTGGTACACGACATTCCGAAGCCTTGTTTGAGTTCTCAGCAATTCATCCTCTTCCGAAAGAAAGGGGTGGAAATCCCGAATTGTCGACGCCTTGGATAGATCTCGCCCAGTCTGGAGGGCTGCTAATTCAAGGCCGAATCATTGCTTTTCAGTAATGGACAGCCAATACCTTTCAGAGGCGACAAGCTCCTCCGTCATTAGGTGTCCTTGAGGGGTTGGCCGGTCAAAGCATGCTGCGACAAACCTCAGCATCCTAGCCGTGACGCGTAGCACCCGCAGCCAGGAACTATACTTTGATAGGTCCAAAACAGCGTTCACCGATGTCGAGGTCGAATAGAGCGTAACGGTGTTGACTTCGGACTTCTCTTTTAGGTCATCTTGAAGAGCATTCAGATAAGTGTTCGTCTGCTTAGGCAATTCTTCCCTTCTGGCCAACCAAAGTGGTCGTCTCCAGCAAATCTCCTTGTCAATTAGATTTTTCACCGATGTGCCCCAAAAAATAGGTCCGCTGGGTTCTCTTTTCCAACAGAATACTTTCATTGGGAAGAGTTGGAGAGGTCTTGGAATTCTGTAACTGTTTTTCAGAAACTGCTGCCACCTTGAAGGGATGCCTCGGATTCATCCCAAAGCTACTGTTGAATCGGTTCAAAAATAGAATTTAGAAAAAATTATTTCCATTGCGTCAGTTATGAACTTTTGCTAGTCGGGCACCCAATAAAGCTCCAAGAACCTCGAGCCGTGGAAGTGAAAGCTGCTTTATGGGAGCAACTCGGCTTTTGCCATGAGTATCTGACCTGGTGCACAATCACGGTTGTGCCGCAGATAAGCAACAGCCCCGTAAGCAGCTTTGCTTGCGTCAGTGAATACATTGTGAATACATGCAGCTCGTCATTCAAATCACTGATTGCCAAACAAAACCTGGGCACTGAAAGAGTCTTGATGTCACGAACTTCTGTGCACCACATTTTCCATTCTTGGACAAGTTGAATGGGAATTTCACAATCCTAATCAAGTTGTATTTGCCAAACGCGCTGAAAATGTATTTTGGCGTGTATTAGAAATGGTGCTGCAAGGCCGAGAGGGTCGAAAAGGCGAGCGGAAATCTGTAAAGTGAACCGATTCGTTGGCATATTTCCTTGTAGACATTCAAGAACAAGATCGAAGCTTATCCTACCTGACCTGGTGTTCCACAGTAGTCCCTATCTTCGCGTGGTACAGTTGTTCTACGCAGTTTTCTAGGTCAGTGCAGTTAGTTGCCCACTTATGTAACTTCATTCCAGCTTTCGCGAAGATTTCTGTAGCTTGGTCGTATAGATAACAGGCGTCCGATGCGGTAGAAACAGTGGTGACCATGTCATCCACGTGAAAGCAGCGCACCAACTTCTCAGCTGTCCGGCGATACTTTCCGGATACGCTCTGCAGATGATACTGCAATGTCGCGCTGAGTAAGAAAGAGCTTGCGCAGTGCCAAAGGGCACGCGAGTCATGCGGTATTCGTGAACGCGATTCATGTCCAGCACTCCTGTTGGCGTTCTTTCAAACCGCAGGCATCTCTGAGCGTCCCTGTCACTTGGCTTAATTGCTACAAACCAATAGCTTTCCCAATTTGTACCATCTAAGTAGAATATATCCCGCAAGATATAAAGACACCTGTCCGTGGTGTTCACAAGTACCAACACTCAACCACATAACATGGGAGTGCACCCAGAGGCCCACACACATCGACAGCCCACACATCACGAAGCAACCACACATGTTTCACAGGCAGTGGGAGGCATGGCTTGCGGACGAGGACAAGCAGAGCCAAATAGCTTTGCTTGACCAGGTCCAGCGAGCCGCTCGTGCCAGCGGAGCCCTGGATTGAGGGCCCGACCAAACTGCCTGCATTTCAATTTTTTTTTCTCTCTGAATAAAGTTTCTTCCTCCTCCTCCTCCTTGGCTTAATTCCAATCTGCAGAAATGCTTCCAATCTGCAGCGTCAGCCATGACGCTGAACTGCTGCTGACGAAAACGCAGCAACATATCGTTGCTCAGGTTCGGGCCTTTTTCCAAGTGGTCATTCAATGAAGTCGCTCCGGAGGCATGGGACGAGCCATCGAAGACAATTCGGAGTTTCATTGTGGAGGATGTTTCTCTAATTACTTCCCGATGGGGCATGTAATATTTAGTGGTGGTCGCATCCTCGATGACGAGAACTGGCTCAGCATGACCATCGGTAAGGTACTGACTGATTGCTGCATCGTATACTGAAGCAGTACTTCTTTGCTCTGAGACAAACGGTGAAGTAGGCAGCGAAGTCGCTTGATTGCTACCACACGATTATCGTGCAGGTTTGATTGCCTGTCTTTCCAAGGCAGACAGACTTCGTACCTTTTGTCTCGCAGCTCAATAGTTTCATTGAAAGCTTTTAGCACCTGCTTATTGTAGGAGGATGGTTCATCCGCATCTGTGATCCCGAAGTTTTCAAGCTGCCAGAACTTTCGTAGTTCTGAGATTATGCGTTCCTGCATCAGGGCGTCGCTCATGTAACAACTTGTCCGTAATACACAAACGTTTGCGTTTGTGAGTGGCAGTATTGTTGTATCATTTAAGGGTCCTTGTACTGTCCAACTCAGTGCAGTATGAATGGAAAGAAGACTTTTGCGATCTTTATGCCAAGTGACTTCGCTCCCAAGAATCTTTCCCAATCTGTCTGAGCCAACTAATAAGCTAATGCCTTCTTCCTGGGTGATATGCGCAAAGAAAAGTGAATCAGCTAAATGTTGACGACGATTTCGCAACTCTTTGATGAATTCATGGTCTTCGGGTACTTCAGAAAACCACTTTACAGACGTGCTCGATTTCTATTGCTTCCGTGACATACTGAATATTATCGTATTGGCTTTGTAGAGCTATTTGGACTAGTCTCCGACGTGCACAGCGACTATGTTTGTTTCCAAACACGTTGACGGTAGTGTCAATTTCTCCTAACGCCTTCAGGTTCAATTTTCTTGAAACATCTTCTTTAATGAAAGTGTGCTGGCTACCATTATCCATGATGCCCCTTATATAGCAGCTGCCCTTTGCGCCTTTCATCCATCCTCTGGACGTTTGCAATAGTACTTCATCAAGGCTCCTATTGCTTCTGACACAGCGTACATGGAGGTACTGCTCGTAGCGTGTTGTGGTGGCGTCATTATTTCAACAGCTGTACTAACCTGTCTAGAGCACATCGAAGAAGCGTGTCTTCCATGACAATGTGAGCAGCTTACCTTCCATTGACAATCTCTTGCTGGATGTCCTTTTGTGGTACATCTGAAGAAGCAGCCAGTCATCGACAGAAGACGCTTTTTCTCTGATTCGGGAAGCGATCCAACGCAGTCGAATGTGAGGTGTGATTTTTGGCAAAAAAAGGCGCGACTCCTTTGTAACGGCACTGTTGAGAACTGCAGCTGATGCCATAGGTTCATTCTTGCGGCTGCCGGACGTCTGTAGTTCATTGTTGTGCGATATCCGCTATTGGTAGGTGGTCTGCTCCCTGCACTCGACCTCCATGCGGAGGTACTTAACCTATTGTCTAAGTTCTTCTTTCAGGCTCGGCGGGTCGTTCGCACTTGACGCTTTAAGTCGCCGTCGTCGCTAATATTCCACTATTATGTCTTGCGGAATCACTTTCATTAGTACTTCGCACAACATGGCAGAGTACAGTATTCCGAGACGCCGAGGCCTTTGAGCCCTCTTGTTTATTTGAACAAAGTCATAAAGGCTTCTCAGGATACCATAGGATTGGCCGACGTAGTGACGGGACGTAGAGTGCCAAGATTTTCGAGGTGTCTCTGCTCAATCATGCGCACGTCTCCGAACCGCTTTTAATGGCGTCCTCATAACTATTGTCTGTTGTCAGTATGCCTACAATAGCGTTTGCCGCAGGGCAGTCGAGAAGAGATCGGAGGTAGTGAAACCGATCGACATTATTGAGACGCGGGTTCTCGTGTACTGAGTGTCAAAAGAGGTCCCAAAATGGTAGCCATTTCGTGGGGGACCCGTCGAATCTCACTAGGTCTAGCTTAGGGAGCCTTGCTCCTGTGCAGCCCAAAATATCTGATGGGCCTGCTAGACGCGGCAGAGAAGAGTCGGTTGGCAACTACCCATTTTACCTGGCTGGTCCTGATATTCCGACAGCCAGCTCCTGGATGTGATGTTTAAGAAGGCCAACGCTCCCTGCAGTTCGGTTCTCGTACTCTAGCACCGAGTCCATGTCCGCCAGCACCTCGTCATCCGTTATGTGGGCGTGCAGTGCTCCGTAAGCCTTGGCAAGCTCGTCAGTGCTTTTCTACAGGCGCTGAAGAATGCTACAAAGTTCCGCCAAGTCGAATTCATTGGATGCTAGAAGCTCATCAACGGCACTGATGATCTTGGAGCGGTGTCGCCATCTAGCTGCTCTCGTGTTTCGCAGGCGTTCCATGGTCCTCCTTGAAACCAGGTCGGATTTCGGGACCAATGTAAAGTCCAAATGCTTTTTTCGTGGAAAATCGGCTTCAAAGGACTAATACGCCTGGAGATGAAGAGCAGAGCGTCTCGACGTCTGTTTGTTGCGGCGTAAATCCAAGAACCACCCCACGTGCCACGTGCCATCCTTCGTCTTTCTCTTCCTCTCCTGCACCTTACGTCTACTGTTTTTAACAGCTACGATACATAAGAAGCCTTATTTGATACAGGCGATTAAAGGTTCTGGCGCGGATGAGAAGAAGCTTTACAGGCCAGACGTAAGGAAATAGAAGAACGAGAACAGCTTGCGTTTCCTAACGAAACGTGCCGATGGTTAGGGTGATGTAAATCTAGGAGAGACCAGGCACAAGAAACATAGAACACATGGCAGGGCTAGATGTTGACAGCGTCCATCGCCAGTTCGGGAAAGCAGGCGTTCCAATCATGGCCACAAACCAGGTGAATGACTTACTCGTAAAGAAAGTCTTGACGGCACGGCGTAGACTAAATGCGATTTCTTCGAGTGAGCTGCGAAAGAGCACAGTGAGCTGTGAAAGCAGGAAGTGTCGAGTCGAAGGTGGTGTTGCCTGTATATAGTGATATGCAAAGCCAAAATGGCGAAACCGGAGAGGTCATTTGTGAGAACAGCCCTAATAAAGCTTTTAAAAGCGCCACGAGGGATAACGGACTGCAAATTCACGGCTCTTTAAGTGGGTGGACCCCGATACATTTTTCGTGATGTCTCAGGTTGTAGCGTGCAGTTTCTCAGAGGTCATTATTATGTTAGATTTTGAGCCAAAAGAAAGCGTGTGCGTGCAAGTCAGGATCGTTCAGACGCTCCCGTCTGCATGTGACCGGAGGGAAATGCTTCAGTTTGGATCACCTGGTTTCTGCCTCGCGCATAAAGCTTCCTTGTAGCTTGCTGGTGTTTTCGTGCGAATTTCCAGACATGCGTCTAAAATAACGCGCTTGAAAGGGGCATTTTGTCTGGGGTCCATTCAGCACGTCAACTGATTCCGTCGCATTATTTGGCACGTGACCACCTAAGCGTCAAGTTATTTAACGGTTTACCACCATTCTGCAGGCTTCTGATATGCTAAATATTAGGAAAGTAGCCTTTCACTACTTACACCTGGTAGATCTCGTGAGAGCTGAGTGTTCCCAGCGTTGGTATTGGAAAGAGTGCTCCCCTTCCCACCAGGCAGAAGATCAGCTATGGCTATTGGCCCAAGAGTAACCGCCCTATGAAGACGGTGACCTTCAGCGCTGTGGCACCTTCGACCAAGAGACTACCAAGCAGCAGCGCCCGGGTCTCTGCAGCTGTGTACGCCACCTGCTGTGACGAAGCGTGTGTTTGGCGCTGTTGAGTGGTTGCTATACGCCGAGTCGTGTGCGTCTACCTAC
Organism: Rhipicephalus microplus; assembly: GCF_043290135.1. Lineage (NCBI taxonomy): Eukaryota > Metazoa > Arthropoda > Arachnida > Ixodida > Ixodidae > Rhipicephalus > Rhipicephalus microplus. Next base: position 167,629,430 of record NC_134702.1, on the reverse strand, counting down.
CGTAAGTCTGTGTTGCGTGGCCCTGAGTTGAGGTGGACAGCGAGTGTGACGCTCAAGGAGACGTACAGCAGCCATTTCAGGGAGCAGGGACGCTGCAGCCCTTACGTGTCCTCTTCGGGCGGCAGACGGGCTGTTACGACCGGCAGGGCAAGGACATGGCCTTCTAGGGTCTGCTCATTGTCGTACTTTCCTAACGCGGTACGCATCCTGCAGGAACGCAAACGGTGTCCGCGTGCGCTGAAGCTAGGGAACGAGCATTGGCGTCACTGGAACACGCATTCAGCGTTTCGAAAGAAGCGCATGCACGTACTGGGGGATACAAGTACCGCACACTGGACAGATGGAGCTGCGTTTATCGCACTGCCCAGTCTCACTCTGACATTCGCCGCTAGGGGCACGCAGAAATAGACGCGTGCTCGCGTCCCCCGTGTATTCCGGTCACAACCAGCCGACAGATGCAGGGCGCGAAACACACGCGTCGTGTTCCATTTCATTGAGGCCGTTTCATGGTTGCTCTTTTTTATCCACTAGGTTATGTATTCTGGCGCTGCAGTCAGACTGTCCAACTCGACTTAACGGGGCCTTTATTAGGAGCATCGCGAGAGCCCTGGATGCTCTCTCTATCTGGCCTTCATTACGGCTGGTCGTGCCTCATGTGAAGGCAGCTCGAGCTTAGTGTGCTTGACCCGTGTAAATATGTAAATAAATCGTGTTTGTGTGAGCAAGAAGCCTCGAAAGGATGTCTCCTTCCCCGGTTGATGGGTGACTGCAGGTGCCCCGCACCTAGGTCACATCAATACCGAGTTTTTTTTTTGTGTGTGCTTTAAGACTTAAGCTGCAAACTTCTTTAAAGCTCGCTTCAGAAGTGGCTTGGTGAAAGTTGGGCTGCGTGTTCGGATCATACCACTAATTGTCCTGAATAGCTCAACTTCTTCACTGCTGTCGTGCCTCTAGTTTGGTGCATATAGTTTAAGTTTGTTACTAGCACACCTTTCGTAAGGTTAAGAAATCGGGTTCCTTAGGTATATCTTCTGAAACTGTACAGAAACGGCACTGAGCCGAATGTAAAGTGTAAAGACAACACAGAAAGCGTGGAGTGGGAATTGTAGCGGCTATGGAGTACTTACGAATTTATGCCCGGTGTTTTGTAATTAGATGTTTAATTATCGAGCCCATGATTCCACTTCAATGAAATTCTCTACACTTGCTGGAAGGCTATGCATGCCGTCCCCTTCTTGTTATAGCGACTGCTTCGCCCTCTTTTTCTTACAATTGACGCCATCCCATTTGTTTTTCTTAAGGCACTAAAATTCGGGAACGCTGCTGGAGCATGCATGCCTTTGCTCTGTGCTCCTATGTTGAAGTGATCTTTGAGGGTTTATGTATTGTACTGTACTGCACAGAGCTATACATAATTAGCAATTTTATACTTATACAAGCCACACATATGTATAGTGCTGGTTACACGGCGAAATTTGAAGAGAAATGGCGACTTTTGTCGACTTCCCGCTCGTCGTTTGGCGAGTTTCACTCGGTAGTCAGTGCCAACCTTGGCATGGGGTTTCCTGTCTGGAAAAGCGTCGTTTTTATCACGTCTGCTACCTCGTCCACTAATTTACGATATTCGCCTTTTCTGCCCTTACGCGGACTTGCACGAGCTCGGCGGACTTTGTCGCCGTTGATTTCCATGAGGCGAACCTAAGGATCGTATCACGCACGCTACTCTTGGATCACTTGCTTTAGCGCGATAATTTCGAGACCCAATTTTTATGTTTTTTAGTTTTCTCGCGAAAACATGCCGCATTGTAGGCTTCCTAGGCCTGATCGTGGTAGGTGCTTTTTGGGAGTGGTCGCGGATGATCAAAATGCGGTTTTGTGCAGAATCAACGTAACTCTCCTCAGAAGCTCTACTGAAAGAAAAGGGGCTGGGGTGGCGCTTGTAACAATTTAAAATGGTTAGCCATTCAATTCCAATGTCTTGAATATGGGTTGAGAGCTTGTGAAATCGAACAATTGGTGCCGTTCAGCGCGCGAAATGGTCTGAAATGCAATCAGCGAATTACCGCGATGGAGGTTTCTTTCTTTAGTTTTTTCTTGCAATCATTTGCTTGGTAACGTGAATGGTAATTTTAGAAATTTCGAGTGCGTATCACGTTAAAAGCCCCGATTCTCGGACGCTCTAGACTGTATGCTCAACACATTTCGCGCTAGTGATAGCCTATGAGGAACGCTGTTTCGGATGTGGTGTGGATATCAGTGACTTCGGGGAAGTACGTTACTAACGGTTTGTGCTGTAGTCGAAAATAAAAATTTCACAAATTTCACCCCACATAATAGACACACCCCGATTTGGGAGCTACATTTCCTGAAAAAAAAATCACAGCATATCCACGAAGTGAATGATGATGAGTGGGCGAAGCTCCGGAGGTAAACCTGGTAAACCATGAATCCTCCGTACATTTTGCCCACTCGATTTTATTGCAACGCTCCCCCTAGCGTACGTCGCCGCACTATATCGAACGATGACACGCGCCATATGTGGCATCATTCTTATTTTATAACACCTCGCATCTTTCATAATCAACTACACGTACCGCCGTCTAGTTTATAACATCTTGCATCATTTGGACGGACGGACGGACGGACGGACGGACGGACGGACGGACGGACGGACGGACGGATGGACGGATGGACGGATGGATGGATGGATGGATGGATGGACGGATGGATGGACGGATGGACGGATGGATATGGCTGTACCCTTTAGATCGGGCGGTGGCTAGCGTAATACTTAATGCCGTCAGCTACAAGTACCGCCATCTAGTGAACACTGCAAGAACTGAACGAGAGGTGGCTACATACAGGGGACGCACAGCCCACGCCTTAAGGAGCTTCGCTCTTAAAAAACAGCGCTATCCTAAAGCTTCGTTTTCAGAAGTTCAACGCGATAGCGACATCCTGTTTTTATAGAGCGTACTTCGAACACTTAATGCATGAAACCTTTTCGAATTCGCTATGCACACACTATACGTGGCCTAAAGGGAATGGACGCAGTAGCGTGTGCCTTTTGTAGTGGGGCAGTTACTTTTAACCACGGAGCCATTATGATAATCACATATTCTGACGCCAGTTGGCAATGGATGCTTGTACCATGCATTATTACTGCAATATTTCGTGTTTCATTATGAAGCATGTATAGAGGACGCGTGTGTTTGTAAAGCACGAATGATACTTTCACTGCATTTGTAAGCAGGGGAAGTTCTTGCCACGCAAACGATCCGGGATAGATCTCCAATTGGACGCAAACAACCATGGTTGAGTCCCCACTGTACTTCAGAATTTTTTAACACTTATTTATCTTATTTGCATTAATTGTTCTCTATTTTTTGGTCACGCATAGGGTCATGATTTTTTACTTACAACCAACGACGCCGACGCCTGAAGTCTTGTGAAACAAGCTATCGCGTTAAATGTGGGCCTATTATGCGAGTGAATACAGTATTTCTTATCTATCTACTTGGAGATGCTCTCCTGATCAGCCACCTTCTAAAGTTCCGGTAGGCCAAGAGCAGTATGGGAGGGTAAGAGCGTTTGATGATCATGGCCGTCTGGTCATGACTTCAATAGTGTCAAAATCTCATCGCGTACGACTTGAAACGCATTTCTCGAGACACGTGTGGAACATACCCGTATATCACATGCCGTGGTATGCCGGTATGCGCCACATGTGTACGACACTTTGTAACTACCGAGTAACGGCTAGACTAGACATCGGTAACTCAAGTGCGACAGCATAAGAAAAACCGGCATCGGCAGCATCGTTCACCCGACGAACGTCAAGAACACCATGGACACAGCATAAGTCGGACCCAAGCATTTTCGGTGGCAATCAATATTCTAGCACAGAGCCGTCCCAGTTCGCAGAACTGCTTTAGAAAAAGATCCTACGCAGGCGTATTATTGGTGAAACGCCAGTTGTGTTTGCAGAGCTGCCCATTTATTTTAATGAACATTACACATGTACCTAAATGATACAGGCGTCATGTCGGGTTAGCGTCGATTTTATTTAGGCGCCATCCACTGAAGTTTTTTTAGGTAGCATTATGTAGTTTTACCATCTGCCCAAGCACAAGTGCTACATTTCAGCTTACCGCTTACAGTGTTGGTAATATGCTTTTGCATCGTTAAGCAACCGTAATTAACTGGATATGCGACACATGTGACTGTTCAACATAATGTCTGCACGTACACTTCAATGCCACTGCAAATAAATTGGTGGGCCATCGGAAAAACTTTCTTGTCCCGGAATTTCGTTGTACAAATATTCCTTCTACAGGTCTTAAAATTTGGGAACATCTGGTATGACTCGTCATTTGGTTCCAGCAAGCGCATTCAGTGACCTCTTGCTAAATAGGAACTACCTGGCCTACACCAAGTGGACGTATTTTATCGCCTATAACATGATCAGAATATATAGAAAATTTGGGGCTGATGTCGGCGTGCGAGTTGTACGAGAATTTCGGTGCGCAGGTTGATTTCATGGCTCGCCCTCACAGTAATGAGAGGAAGGTGGCTTTGCGTCAATACGCGGGCACTTTTGGGGAGCTTGCTCGGGAAGCTTCTTTTGGTCGCGCCCGGTCCGGTGGTCCTGCGGCGTCGGCGTATACAACAGTGTTGCCGGTGTACACTTCCCCGTCACCGCTGAAGGTCTCCGCTCCAGCCACTACGCAAGGGTTATTCTCCCAAGCCCCCTCACTTTCGCCTGCTTTCAACTCCGTTTAAGAACGCCTGATAGCTCCACGTTTGCCATTTGGGACCGTTCGGCAGTTCGCTCACGGTGGCGGCGAGTGTGGCATAAAGGGGCAGGTGGTTAACGCGCTGATCGACGTAGCCAACACTGTTCAGTGCCAGCCACCTAACGCGCCCGACGACGCTGCCTTCGACGTACACATGCACCGGCTCGTTAACAAGCCTTCTTACAGAAATGGTCTCACCAAGAAACGTCTCGTGATATTCCGAGCAAACTCCTGTAACATCGTTCACTTTGTGGGTGTGGCGGCGATTTTAGGGGCGAAGCTCCTTATAGCGGAACCCGTTCGTCGCTCGTAGCCGTTGTAGTATGTAACAAGTGTAACATTTTGACCTGCAAGGTGTTGCCGGTGAGAGATTTCTTCTGTGCGTTGTTGAACAATAAAAGATAGTGCTCAATGTACATGCCAATGGCTGCTAAGGGGGAATGGGAGACAGCAGCATTCGGCTTTTAGTTAACGCGCACTCTGCGATCTGCATTAGCAGCCATTAGCATGCACATTGAGCACTGTCTGACAAGAAAGGGTTGCTACGTTAAACTCGCTGGGTGTAACCTCCTTGGTTTCAGAAAGGTTTAGCGAGCGTTGGGTCACAGTGCCATGAATACAGTGAACTAGTATATACCATGAACTCGAGGTGGTTAAAGGTGGGAAGTAGACCCGAAGTGCAAGCTGTAAGAAACTGTGCGTGTGCCACCTCTCGTGTAGTCCTTGGAATGTCCGCTGGATGGCGGTGCTTCTATATGGGGAATATACGATGAGAAGATGCGGGATGGTCATATTGGAGTGTTGAGTAGATGGACGAACGGACACACAGACATGGATGGATGCATGAACGGACGCAGGGGCGGATGCATGGAGAAGATGCGGGATGGTGGTACTTGGAGTGTTGAACAGATGGACGAACGGACACACAGACAGATGCATGGAAGGACGCATGAACGGACGCAGGGGCGGATGCATGGACGAACGCAGGGACGAACGCATGAACAGACGCACGCACGGATGGGCGGATGGATGCGTGGACGGTCACACAGACGGACGCATGGATGGACGAATGCTTCGCCCCACTCTCCATCATTCACTCCGCGTATATGCTGCCAATTTTTTTAATGTTCGTTGAATGAACGCCACATGGTTATAGAGCGAACGGATGTGCTCTGGGCTCGTGTGGACGCCGAAATGCTACCGGTGAAGTCGGCTGTGTGAACGCGAGTGCTGCTGACAGAAGGATTGGCTTTCCTGCGTGACACGAACGTCTCAGCGGGCAAGATGGCGAACCTTTGCGCAGCCCTGATACCCAGATAGATAGAAAGATATGTGGGGTTTAACGTCCCAAAACCACCGTATGATTATCAGAGACGCCGTAGTGTTGGGCTCTGGAAATTTCGACCACCTGGGGTTTTTAACGTGCACCCGAATCTGAGCACAAGAGCCTACAGCATTTCCGCCTCCATCGAAAATGCAGCCGCCGCAGCCGGGATTCGAACCCGCGACCTGCGGGTCAGCGGCCGAGTACCTTACCTTAGCCACTAGACCACCGCGGCGGGGCAGCTCTGATGCCCAAAGGTAGCATACACAATCACTCTAAGATGTTATACCATGTGCCACGGGGCTGGTGCTTTGTGTGGGAATTGAATGTTCGCCAGTAAAGGTCACCGAAAGTGAACTGTGAAACGTGACCGTTTCAAGGATGCATCGAAACAACATTGGAAGTTGAAAGTGGCGCCAAGAGACCCTTGTAAAAAAAGGACCTGTCCCATGCTTCCGTCCGGAAAACACGTCCGAAAACACGTCCGAAAACACGTCCGAAAACACGTCCGAAAACACGTCCGAAAACACGTCCGAAAACACGTCCGAAAACACGTCCGAAAACACGTCCGAAAACACGTCCGAAAACACGTCCGAAAACACGTCCGAAAACACGTCCGAAAAACCATTACCCCCCCCCCCCCCGGTCTTCGTAGAGCCGCCACATACCTCTCTCGCCAGGCTCAAGGGTCACTTACGGATGGCATTCGCTTGAACTTTGTGGACTGTGAACTTTTATTATTGGTTTAGCTCTCCCTGTTTGATCACCCACCTGTTAAGCATTGTCTCTGCGTATATTAATTTTCATGCAAGCTTGATTTGCAGTGTTGCACACATTCCCCAAACGCGCAACGCATCCGCGTTCCTCCCCGAATTCAAAACTTGTTCCCGTTACAAACTCCCTAAATTAATGTGGAACTTGTTAGTTACGACAGTTATAGCGCAAGAACAAAACGACGACACAGAGACAAGTAGGACACGAAAGACGCTGTGTCGTCGTTTTGTTCTCGCGCTATAACTATCGTCATGCCATACCAACTAGCCCAAGCTGCCACACTCGTTAGTTACGTTTCGAAAATATTAGCATGTCGTTCTATTAACTTTACATCTGAATTTTTATCAAAGTATAGTGCGAGAATCTGGAGGTCACATAAAGTGAGCAATGTATTGTCCATTTAGCGCTACAGGTATGAATTACAAATTTAAAATCGGCAGCAGCAGGTTATATGTAAATAAGAGTGTAAGCAAACGATGCATGCCGAACGTTTAGACGTCACAGGCCCTAGTACAAATATTTCTAAGTGCAATTTTACTGCTCGTATGTTACAAGTGCAACGCATATGGCACTTTCTAAACCAAGAACACCATGGCTTCAAATTCAGTCAGAATACTGCAATTTGAATATTAACACAATAGCGTCAAAGAGCTTGTATTGCTGAAATTCTGCTGTCGGCGTCGGCATTATTGGTTGAGAGCGAAAAACGGGCTTGTCCTTAAGTTGACTACAAATAAATAAATATCGCAAAGCAGTTCGAGTGCGAATTGAGTGCCAGCATTTTACGTATAGCAAGCAGCTGGTGTTCCACCAAACTGTCGGGTAATTGTTTGAAACTGCTTCGGAAAGAAATATAGCAATATGAAGTAATTGGATGAGTATTCTTAACGCATATAGTGTTGCGTGCAGGAGCATACAATCACGCCAGGTGTAACAAATAACGATTGTGCCACCAGGGGGTCTTAAAAGCCCACCCATAAAAATCCCTCAAGCAAAATCAACAGCTGCGTAGGTTCGCGTTTGCCTAACCGATGCGTATACTCTTCCCCATTATAGAAAAAGGAATAAATGATGCGTAGTGGGCACTTCACAATCATTGGCGCACCGAGGGGGGGGGCTGTAAGGGGGTTGTAACCCCCCCCCCCCCGAGACCGACCGAACCGTTCTCTTATATATGCCCCAATGTCCTTGCTGCCGAGTCACATAGGTCAGTTGTGCACCCAAGGGGGCGGGAACCATCGGTTTAAATTCCGCCACCAGAGGTCGACCCCTCCCTCCCCGTAAGTGCAGCCTTGTTTAAGTTGTCGTCGTTCCAATTTAAGAAGTGGCTTGAGGGCAAAGTTTCTTGATTTGTTCTATTAATTATGTCGTATTCACTTATCTCCTCCTATACTGAAAGAGCAGAAACCGCATGCTCCGTTGCTCGAGCTGCGTTCACTTTCAGTGAAGCAGCTTTGTACACAAAAAAGTGCTTTCACGAGTCATCAGTCTGTCCATTCCTATTTTATTCTTGGTGGAAGTCTAAGAGGGGCTGTGTACAATGAGAATGCCCTGCTTGACTTGGCCATAGGCATGACGATAGTTATAGCGCGAGAACAAAACGACGACACAAAGACAAGAAAGACACGAGCGCAAGACACGTCTCTGTGTCGTCGTTTTGTTCTCGCGCTATAACTATCGTCATGCCATACCAACTAGCCCAAGCTGCCACACTTCTTGGCAATAGGCTTTGGTGCACAGTGCGTCCTTTCAAAGTGTATTACATATAGCAGCTCAACCAGTTGTGTATACATTGCTACATACATGTATGTTGCAAATGCGCAACATTTGCAACATTCTTTTGTAATACTTGTGTCCATGTGCTTCGAGTTTTCAATGAATACATCCTCGCGCTATCAAATGCTAGCTACCTGGTTAGCTCAACTGGCACAGCAACCACCCCAGGTGGGTGTTGGTCCTGGCTCGAACCAGGTACCAGGACGAATTTTTCGGCAACTAAGAGGCTTTCTTTCTGAGAAATGTCTATGAATTTCCTTGTGGCTTCCTGCTACGAACGGGTGGTTGTCTTCTTTCCCTTTCATGCATGTGTGTTCAGAACAAGAGTTCGCAGTTTCTTCATTGTTTATAATAATATCCGGTTCACTCGGGCAAATCTGCTGCACTGACTTTCATTCTGCAAATACTTGGTTCACTTGGACGCTCCTAATGAAATTAGAGATTAAGATCTCAAGTGCTTAGATACCACTAAATTATCGGCCTCAAGGCTTGATTTAATGGCCCTAAGGGTGTGTTATTACCAAGCTGCAAAGTTATACCATTACCCTCATGTTGCTTTAAATGTGCAACTTTGTTCAAATAAAAAGTCATGAAGGTCATTTTATAGAAATAACAGGAAAGTTCATTCAATAGCTTTACTCGCTATGGAAGTGAAGCACGTGGTGCCCATTTGTAGTTTCGATTCCGGTGGCAGTTTCGTTGCTTTTTTCCGAATCTTTTATATTAGAGTGAACAAGAATTGTGTCCATTATGTAGCTTGTTTTCCTTTAAATAGTCAGCAATAAACACACTACTTGCCGAAAAATATTCTTTTTGTGTCATAAATGAGCTCCTCAACACACGAAGTAAGAACGAAGGCACCTATTTGACGGCAAACACGTGTTGCCGCTAAAATGCTCTTTATATTTAAAGTCTTTCCAATCAGCGTCACTGTTGACGTGCAAAGGGTGTGTAATTCAAATTGGCAGGATGAAATTGGCAGGATGAAATCAATCAATAAAAAATCAATCAATAAAAAGAGAAAAAAGCATTTCAAGCATCTCTGCATTTCCAGATACATTGTGCGACTCCTCTTTTCCTTGCCTCATCAACAATGCATTGGGTTTGTTATAATACAAACTTTCTCATTATTATTTCACCGTTTGGAACTCTGAACCGTGTCTGCTTGTCGCCGCGACAATGATAACAATTAAACACACCAAGAAACATGATTTTAATCCATTCCAACCGTAGCCGTACCTTCTCAAGGATCAGATTCATCTGAAGGTCTGTCGCTTCATGAAATCTTGAATAGCATTTATTCTCTCATCTAAATTTATAACGAGTATTCAGTTCTTGAAACAGAAGCTCAATGGCGCTTTTGGGTGTTCTCGCAACCACAAAATGAAACGGCAAACACACCTACCCTAACTGATATCTTCAGATCACTTCAGACTACCTGAAAATCCACGATACATCAGTAGTAAAGACAGTAATGCGATGAGCCGCAATCCAGTGCAGTGCACAACTAAAAAAAAGAAAAGAACACGATATATATAGCAATCTCACCAAACACAGTTACCCAAGTGTGGCAGCTTGGGCTAGTTGGTATTGCATGACGATAGTTATAGCGCGAGAACAAAACGACGACACAGAGACAAGAAGGACACGAAAGACACGAGCGCTCGTGTTTTTCGTGTCTGCTCGTGTCTTTTGTATCCTTCTTGTCTCTGTGTCGTCGTTTTGTTCTCGCGCTATAGCTATCGTCGGGTTACCCAAGACTGTTAATTCAAAATCAATGCCCTTCCAAAAACACAACGATACAATATTATAAATGCTGGAACAGTATTCCCCCTATCAACACCACGACAGAAATATATCACTCTCCGTTGTCCGAGGCGCCAGTGGAACAATCACCCGTTTGAAGTGAACTCAGGTGGAGTGCCATTCGTAGAAGGCTGAGTCGGGTGATCGTAAGAACGTGAGTGGAGTGGCCCGTCCACTTTCGCTGCAGCCACGCACACTCACACTCTGAAGCAGGAGGGATAAAGGCCGAACTAGGGCCAGTTATAAAACGGAAACGATCCTTCACACGCGACTTCAAAGTGAACCACATGTTCGAAGAACTGCTCACGTACTCAGCTAAAGAAAGCAAAAAAAGTATCGCTCACTTTCCACCCTCCGAATGCGTTGCCCACAGCCGTGGATGGGAACGGGTGGTTCATGCACCCCTTTTTGAACTCTGAAGAGGAACCGTACGCATTCCGAAACGTCGGGACAATGCCCACTCAAAGTTTTAAAGATAAGAAGGCACTTCGAAACACGTGTTTTCTGTTTTCTTCGGGGCTTGCGTTTTCTGCAGGCAAATAGTACTATGAGCACTGGAGTGGCGAGAAGAAAGGCGGCCTTGCACGTGACTCCTTCATCAAAGCAACTGCGAACCGCGGAGGCTCTGCAGCATAAGCACATGTCGATATTCGTTTAAGCACATACGTAGCTGTGGTTCCTGTATTTCTGAGCAAGGCTTATAGCGTGTGTGCCGCCAGCATGATGGCCAGCCACCCCGCAGGATCACACACATGCAGGGACCCCAAGCAAGCATGACTGTCATGCGAAACCTACAATTGGGAAGAAGGGAGCGGTAAGACGCCGTAGTACAATGAGGAAAATGGCGTTGGGAACTTGCGAAAGGCAATATGGTAGATGTCACAAAAGTCAACTGGTCTTATTAATATTTCTCGTGCATAATGTGCTAAGGTGTGCCGTCTAAGATAATTTTTCCGCTGGCATCTAAGGCCAACTGGATGTAACTCATCTCGAATGGTGGGCCGTGATTGCGCGTGCAGTCATTGGTCTTTGTTAGCGAAAGCCGTATGAATATACCTCTATGTCCTAGTATGGATGCAACATGTCAGAACCGGTGTCTCTGGTCTTGTGCAACTTCAAAATAATGGTTCGCCAGGTAAGGTGGTCTGGTCTCGAAAGCATCAGGGCCGAACGTGCTATCTTGCGTGTCTATGAATGCGGCGCCGCAAATACGTGTACTCCACTTGTATGTTCGCGCTATAGCCGTAGGGCATATAATACCTCTATTTCCGAACATGGCTGAACCGTAAGAGCCATGGTGATTCCTCACTCGGGTTATTGCAGAACTGTCTTTGCTGCAATAGATGCTCGGCTTCCACTGGAATCAGTGGTAAACGTTCTGTAATATAATTCTTTAAGAACGCGGTGCCATGAGCGTGCTTGCACCACTTAGTACGTATTTGCATTAGCAGTAGGGAATATACAACGCTGTACCGTCTTAGAATCTTGAGATCTAAGAACCTTGGTTTTTGACTTGTGGAATTCTGAAACTGTTCTCTCGGCAATGGCTTGCCTGCAAAGTATGAACCTTCGAATGAATCCGAGCTACGTGTCATAACATGTGCTTCTGTTTTGTACATGATTGAATTGCACGCTGGTAAAAGTGAATGTGTCAAAACATGTGATTTTGTTTTGTATATTAAGTGTGTGCCATGAGGGTGACCGACTACTGAGACGTTGTGTCTCCGCAGCCACTAGACGTTGTGTCTGTGCAACGTGTTAGACCGTGTGCTACGTGGTCGGTTGTGTGTATGTGTTGACCTCTCGCCAGTGAAGGTCACCGAGGGGGAGGTGGGAACCACAGATGCAACGAGTGCGTACGTGACCACTTTAAGGATACATCGATACTACACTAGAAGTTGAGTCCGACACCCAGAGACCCTTATAAAAACCGGGCCGATGCCATGCTTCGGCAGTCTGCTCGACACCGGAGAAAAGATTCGCGCTGGGCAACTCCCGCGACACAGCGCAGCAAACAATACGTCCGGAAACCCAACACCGCTCCGTTCTCGTGGAGCCGCCGCCGACCCGTCTCGCCACCCTCAACGGGCACTTCAGAACGGCGCCGGTCTGCTGCACCCGGACACGAATGTCATTCGCTTGATCTTATATAGTGGACTGTAAACTCTAATTAATGGTTCTGCTTTCGCGGTTTTATCATCCACCTGTTTTTGAGCATTGTCTCCACATTCTTTAACTTTCATGCATGCGTCACTTGTATTATGAAATGTGTAATTAATTCCGCTCGGTTTTGGAACGAACTGCACTCTTCGTTTGAAATATCTTCTTTTTATTTGTTGGGAAAACCTTTATCTTTGTTTAACTGCCTTACTAAAGCTTTTGTCTTTTTTTTTTTTGAAAAGGATCTTGACTTCTTCATACCGCCAATTGGCGCAAGCCATACACCATAGGCCCAACCCCGTGCCACGGCTTGGGAGAAGCTTGTGCTTAGGCCCCGAGTCGTGACAGTATCCGGTTTCCGCGAAAAAACATCTGGCGCAAACGCCACCTTGAACAAGTCAGGATCCTTAGCCAGTTATCATTTTAGTGCACGGAAAGTTAGGGAGTTTTGTTTTCGAGCAACAGCAACCAGTCGAAAATCTTCGTTTGGGAAATTCCCTAGCGCTCTATTGCATGCCTAAGGTTTTTTTTCACTATGGAGTTGGAAAAGCTTGCGTCTATCTGCACTCAGCTTGGTCTGTCAGGAGTGGAACTGAGAAAGTGAATAAAGGAGGAACAGGCAAGACAGCGGGCGGAAAGAGCCTTTTCCAGACAGGCTGCAGAGAGAGAGAGAGAGAGCGGTAAGCAGGGAAGAGCGAACGAGAAGCAGCGGAGAGAGAGCACGCAGCAGCACTTAATGCAAGCGAATGTGAGGTTGAAGCGTTACTTTTGAAATTGGAGCTTCAAAAGCTCATAAAGGAGAATGTTGTTAGTGATTTCAGCACCACTCGGAAAAGGGGTGCCGACAGCGGCTGGTGGTTTAATGCGAGAAAACTCATGGCATTTGATGAAAGGAAAGATGATCTTGACGCGTCCATACGCCGCTTTGAAGGTATCGCGAAGGGCCAGAGGCGGCCGGAAGAACAATGGTCAATCATTTTGAGCACGTGCCTAAGTGGGGAAGCAAGCGTCTTTGGCAGGGCCGGAAGACGTGTCGAGCCACCCCAAGGTCGAGGCCGCTCTTTTGAGGCGCTTTCAATTTACCGTTGAAGGCTTCGAAGAGAAATTTAGGACTGCGAAATCAGTGGATGGCGAGACCGCTCTGCAGTTTTCGGCTAGGTTGACGCATTATGCTTTTACCGCTGAGTTTAAATAGCGGGTATAGCGAAGGACTACTCGTCGATCCGCGAACTTTTGATTCCGGAGCGATTTCTGAGAAGTTTCTTTCTAAACCTTATGCTTTATCCAAAAAAAGGAAAGCTGAGTCATTTGAGAAAATGTTAAAACTGCCTGACCGTTTCTTAGGTGCCTAAGGGGGAGCTAAGCTTGCGAAATCAAAAATAGACGTACGAGAAGAAGCAATAATCACGGGGATAGAAAAAAGGCCGGCCAGAAGGCACCGCCAAAGTGTTATATCTGCGGCAAATTGGGACACCCGGCAGCACAATGCAAGAGCAACTTTGCAGGCAGCCATGATCTTGTTTTCTTTAAATGTGGGCGGAAAGGACACAAAGCAGATGCGTGTCAACAAAGAGCGTAGGAAAAGCCTGCGACTTCATGTGTGTACTCGCCCGGCAAGGGAGAGCAACGAGAACACATTCGTGATGAACATGTGGAGTTGAAAAATGGTGACAGGATTCCGGTGGTGAACGCAGTTATACTGACACGACCGCAATTCTTAGATGAGAGAACACCGGCCTTTGCAGGCACCATTTCCTGGAGGTCTGTCTCCGCACTGCGCGATACAGGAAGCAACACGGCAATTGTCAGGCGAAGCCTTGTTGAAAACGAGGGGCTCAAAGGGGATATCAGTCAGTATATTTGGTGGACGGCGCCGTAAAGATGCTATCCGAAGCTCGAATCTCTGTTGAAATCCCCTATTACTCGGGCACCATCACCGCACTTTGTATGCAGGAGCCCTTTTTTATTGTACGATTTAATCTTTCGGAACAAAGAAGACTTACAAGCTGCGGACAACCCGGCAGCCGCCAGCGAAAGACTGATGAAGCAACAGCTCACGGAAGAGAGGGTGACTGCCGCAGCCGTGACTAGAGCCCAGGCAAAAAAAAAAACAGTGAACAAATTTGAGAGGCTCAAAACACCCGGCGCGGGCGATGACCCCGAAAAAACGAATGAGTACGCGGAAGCACAACAAAAGGACGGTTCGTTGCGAAACTGCTTTTCGCCGGATGGCAACAAGCTACAGGGCAAGACTAAAGGCGTCATCGAATTCAGAATTGAAAATGGGCTGTTATATAACGCTTTTTGAGAACAATGTGGGACATATGTGAAGCAGCTGGTTGTGCCGAGGGAACATCGTGAAGTGGTATTGGGGATCGCCCATGACGGAATAAGGGCCGGGCACTTAGGGGCCCAGAAGACAAAAGGGCTTACCACAAGAGATTCGTTAATTCCTGTGACATTTGCCAGCGAATGACACCGAAAGGTAGGGTACCCAGAGTACCCCTGGGAAAAGCTCGCCTTATCGATACGCCTTTCAAAAAAGTGGCGATCGATATCGTGGGACCAATACAACCACCTTCATATAACGGAAATCGTTACATATTGACCCTCATGGAATACGCGATGAGGTATACCCAGATGCTGTCGCACTACCAAGTGTCGAGAAAGAGTGAATCGCAGAAGATCTGGTATAAATGTTTTCGCGCGTGGATTAGCCCAAAGAAGTACTCAGCAATCGCGGAACAAACTTCACCTCAAAACTGATAAAGGAAGTGGCCCGGCTCTTATCACTAAAACAGCTTCACACATAGCCCTATCACCCAATGGCTAACGGCACGGTGGAGAAACTCAATGGGACGCTGAAGCTTATGCTTAAAAGGATGTGTGCTGAGAAGCCTAGTGGCTAGGGCCGACATTTGGCACCCTTATTATTTGCATACAGAGAGAGGTACCTCAGGCTAGCCCTGGGTTTTCACCTTTTGAACTCCTGTACGGTCGTCATGTCTGGGGGCCCCTGGCCATTCTAAAAGAAGTCTGGACCAATGAAAACCTCTAATAAGGAGCTAATACCACGTATCAAAACGTGATCGACCTTCGCAATCGATTGGAGGAGACTAGCCGATTGGCCCACGAAGAAGTCGGGAAAGCCGGTGCTCGCTACGCCAAGCTGTACAACTGCAAGACCAAGGCGAGGTTGTTTCAGTCGGGGGACAAGGTTTTAATGTTATTATCAACTGATAAAAATAAGTTGCTTCTGCAGTGTAAGGGGCCATTCCAAGTAAAAGAAAGGTGATGCAGGCTACACCGTTGAGACTCCTGGTGGTCTGAAAGTTTTTCATGCAAACTTGTTAAAGAAGACAGGAACCTTGTGGTACAAGCAAAACAGTGTAGCGCCATATTTGGCGTCACAGAAGAAGAGAAAGACATCCCAATGCCGGAGTTTGGGAAGAGCGAAACCGTAGAAGACGTCATACTCGCGCCTCTACTGACCAACACACAGATAGTGCGATTCGAATATGAAATGAACAAACAAGCAAACATCTTCTCCAATGTTCCGGGAAAAAATAACTGGTCTGAATGCCACTTAAAAACGGCTACAATGGCCCCTGTAAACGTCAGACAATATTCACTGCCATTTACTACGAAAGCTGAAAAGGAAAAAGAGGTGAAAGAAATGGAGACTCTGGGGATAATCGAAATAACTGAATCGCCTTATAATTTTTCAGTGTTGTTTGTGGAAAAACCAGACGGGACAAACAGGCTGTGTATCGATTTTCACCGTTTAAACAATGATCTAGTTTCAGATTCTGAGCCCATGCCGAGGGCAGATGCCATTTTTGCCACAGTCGGAGAAAAGAATACTTCTCAGAGATGGACTTTACAAAGAGATATTATATTCCACTTTCAGAGGAGTCCAAACCAATGACGGCAGTTTCGACGACCACAGGGCTTTATCAGTTCGTCTTCATGTCATTTGGCATATAAAAACAGCACCAGCCGTATTCGCCAAACATGCGGAGGATCGTGAAGGGAATCCCGGACGTAGAGCGTTACTACGACGACGTCTTAGTCGCAAGCACAACGCGGGAGGAACACCTTCCTTCATTAACAAAACTGTTCAAACGAATACAGGCCGCAGGACCTATGGTGTGCCCGACCAAGTGCGAATTTGCGTTAAAAGAGATTGAAGGACACCGAGCGAGAGGTGGAAGGCTGGAGCCACTTGGGGCCCCGCCGCGGTGGTCTAGTGGCTAAGGTACTCGGCTGCTGACCCGCAGGTCGCGGGTTCGATTCCCGGCTGCGGCGGCTGCATTTCCGATGGAGGCGGAAATGTTGTAGGCCCGTGTACTCAGATTTGGGTGCACGTTAAAGAACCCCAGGTGGTCAAAATTTCCGGAGTCCTCCACTACGGCGTCTCTCATAATCAAATGGTGGTTTTGGGACGTTAAACCCCACAAATCAATCAATCAATCAATCATGGAGCCACTTGGGAAAATCTTCGACGAAATTGAGATGGCACCGCGTCCAAAGACCAAGAAGCAAGTGCGAGTCTTCCTAGACCTCACCGGCTACTACAGAGATTTCATCCCGGGATACGCCGAAATAAGCACCTTGCTTACCGAACTGACAAAGAAGGGAGAAAAGAACGTTGTCAAATGGAATGACACACTAGGAAGCGCTGCTTCATCAAACGGTTTCTT
This sequence comes from Rhipicephalus microplus, assembly GCF_043290135.1. NCBI lineage: Eukaryota > Metazoa > Arthropoda > Arachnida > Ixodida > Ixodidae > Rhipicephalus > Rhipicephalus microplus. The sequence continues at coordinate 167,612,091 of NC_134702.1, read as the reverse complement.
CGCCTTTTCAAGGTTTTTCAAGGTCTCACGGTGATAACCCCTAGAGATTGCTCTCATCATCATCTCATTGCATATAATATTAGTAGTAATGATAAAAAACAAAACAAAACAATTATTATTATTATTAATATAATTATTAATATTATTAATACTAATAATAATATTAATATTAATATTATTAATATTAATATTATTGTTGTTGTTGTTGCAGGTAATATAACCTATAATAATTAGTATGTGGTATTTTAGTTTTATCTCAAGTCCCCCCCCCCCCCGAGAGAGAAATCCTGGGTGCGCCAAGCGCCAATGTTCGCGACTATATTCTAAAATATTTTCAAACGGTGAATGTATAATGCGTGCTAACGCTTTTTTTCTTTGCGGCATACACAGCTAAAGCATCCACCGAGAACCAAAGTTATGCCATAGCAACTGATGATGCGACACATATGGATCCCGATTACGCTATCGCGTTTTACCGTCTTGAAGGCGAAGCTCAAACGTCATCCAAGTTTTGTTGAAATAGAAATTGCTGCACACAGAAATAAAACTGCACCAAAAGGAGCAATACGTGGTCGTTTAATGAGTGCTGATTCAATACTGCAGTGTGAGTATATCAAACAATTATAAGATAGAAGTCCCTTGTTCGCACTCGGCAAAATTTCCATCGCGATGTTGGTATATACGATAGACAAGCTTCGATTTGTCGTTACCAATTCGTTGACAATGTTTAAGAGCCACTTCGTCTAGCGCTTGAGGGTTCTTCCAGTTGTACGCAAATAAGAACCATGTCAGGACGAGGTAGTAGGGGTTTGGGCAGGCTGAGCGGGCGCAACAAGAATGTATGGCTGGATGTAAGCGTATCGTTATTGCATGACAGTCGTTATCGGTGCGGTGGCTGTTGAAATGAATGACAATAAGTACTATAGACTGATAGCCATGGAGATAACTGGCATGTTAAATGATGCCTGTGCAAACGCAATCGTCGCAGGCACCAGACAGGTGCCACTGCGGCACCCGCTTCCAATAAGTATCGTTCCGCTTTCACGCAATTCACGCACCCGGGTGTCAGGACATATTTGTTGATAGTTTCTGGCGGCATGTACGAGATACCTAAGGAACGATTGAGCCACGGAGCAGCTAAACATGCGCGACGAGAAAAACACTCCCAGGATCTAAGCTTTGCAGTCCGTGAGTGCGTTAACACAAAACATATAAAGTCTGAAGCTTACACTGCACGCTTTAAGGGGGCTCAATTTGTACGCATTTCATATGTGTAGCCTTGCCACCGTTACATTGGGGCTGATGTGTTCGGGGGTCTGCCCTGAGGACCGGAGGCAGCCAGAATCTCGGAGAGATGTCGAGGAGAGGAGCCGGGAGCTGTTAACAGTAGCTTTTATTTACATTATATACAGGTAGCGTGTTGCTACATGATGGGATTAGCATCATGGAAGCCCTAGAGCTTCTGTGAGCTTCTCGGAGCTTGTGAAAGCTTGCCGGGAGCGCCTCGGCGCTCCCACATTGTTTCCGGCCCTTCCCAGGGTTCCCTTTTAGAAAAAACAATGGAGGCCAGGACAGTCCGAAAAATTTTGCCATCTTCACCTTCGCCCCCAAAGGGGGAAGGTGAGACGCCGCCTTCTTCCCAACCCACGAAAAGGGGAAAGAGGCAGGCCCAGTTCAGCCCATGGAGAGGGAGGAAACACAGCACACCGCGCACGACACAGCCCAGCACGAAGACATTGCGTACCACGTGGAAATCAACTCTGTAGACCGTTGCAGTGATGAGTATACGGCGCTAGGCAGACCATGACTTGTGGAAACAGTGGTATTAAGCACCACGGAAACCGTGGGAAAGGCATCCGCAGACGGTTCTCAGTCGTTTGGCTTATTGTCCACGGCACTCCGGCGAACAGAGACGTACAGAGATAACCACCCTTTTTAAGCTGTTTTGACCGTGAACAGCCCTTCATAGGCTGTCAATTGGTCGGGTATAAGTTCAAAGGGTTCGACGAAAAGAAACGTCTGCACCGTAAAATTCCAAGTATTGCTTGCCTGCCGTTGTCGTTTTTTGGTTCACCTCTGGGAGCGTTGTCCCGCAACCATCTCCCGTCCAAGTGGCGCCATGTCAGAGAGGCTGATCATAACAGGCCCCAAGATCATTCATGCCCAGTGGGACGTCACTGGGATTGCCGTGGTCAGGACACCGGTTCTTTACTCACTTCTTGGGTCTCACGCTTTGTGATTGTTTCCTCTTTTCTATGCCCGATTAACCCATTTCGCGACATTTATTCGCACCTTTCGAAGACACCGTAGGTCCCTTTTATTTGGCTGCACGGGTGGCACCAGTTCAACGTGTCCAGTACCTTTCTCCTCGATTTGCTAGTGCCACACGTGCGCTCTACACTGGCTCCCTCGTTTTGTCACGGTACAAGCGTAGTGCTGCACGGGTTCTCTGCCGACCTGCACTTGCTGAAAAGGAGGTGCAGTGTGCCCGTCTCTCCTCCCAATTTGGAGCAGAAGACGCTGCCTGTTGTTCAGGGCATGTCTGCAAAACCAGTTCAGCCAAGCTCGTGCCATTGACGGGTAATCTTAGACGTGTCTTTTCGGCTGCTATAAGGATGGATTTTAAAGACGAAGGCCTTTCTTGGGGTACTTAAACGTATCTTGTTTGTCTTCTACGTATTTTGGTCTGTCTGTCTGTCTGTCTGTCTGTCTGTCTGTCTGTCTGTCTGTCTGTCTGTCTGTCTGTCTGTCTGTCTGTCTGTCTGTCTGTCTGTCTGTCTGTCTGTACATTTGTCTGTTTGCCCGCCGTCACGATACCCCAAACGGCACCAAGCGATTCTCCAAACGGCAAACCCCATCCGCAGCGCCCACCAATATTGCTCACGTTTCACCGTTCATACTCGTGCAATCGTGAATTAAAAAGCAATTAATGCGCATAGAAGAACACGTCAATATTTTGTATGTGGGGCATTATACTAAAGAAGGCACACATAAGTAATTCTAAGGATCCGTAGCATTTATCACGCTGCGCTGACAGTGCAACGTGACGCTCAAAAAGTCAAGTGTTTCCAATGCTTTACTATAACGACACGGTGCTGGCACCTGCTCATCGCTTTGCGTTCTGCACATGATCACCTCCGAGACAGGCGCCCATCTTTTTCCGTGGGCGCGCACGCCTTCTATCGTTTCCGAATAAAACTGCCAGATAGCGCCCGTGTCTAACGTGCCTCAATGCGCTCGTTCGCCTTCGCTGCACAAATCGAGACTCTCTAACGCAGCGCTTTCATAATACAATTTACTGATTTTCTCGCACAGAACATCAAATCAGTGTTTTCTTCACTCTTTCCACATGCAAAACTATCTTCTTTTGACGACATTCCCAAGGAAACGTGCAGATACCGCCCTGCCACGGTGGTCTAGCGGCTAAGGTACTCGGCTGCTGATCCGCAGGTTGCGGGATCAAATCCTGGCTGTGGCGGCTGCATTTCCGATGGAGGCGGAAATGTTGTAGGCCCGTGTACTCAGATTTGGGTGCACGTTGAAGAACCCCAGGTGGTCGGAATTCCCGGAGCCCTCCACTACGGCGTCTCTCATAATTATATGGTGGTTTTCAGACGTTAAACCCCACAAATCAAATCAACGTGCAGATACCGGGCCAATGTTTTTTTACATGTGTGTCTTATGAGCAGAAAAATCCACCGTAGTTGACTGCGGCAAGAATCGCAGAAGAAAAAGTTTCAGATAAATCAAAAAGATGTATCTCAAGGCGCAAGCTGTGCGCTCACTTCGTATTTACGAAACCATGAAGCCGATGCGATGGGAAGCCTTCAAAAAGTCTGTTAAGTTAAAACATGTGTTCAAGGGAGCTTGCATATATGTCTTTTAATGGTACAGCGTGGAGAAAAGTGGCTCTGTCGGTCCAAGAACCCTCGAGATTTTTTTCGCATTTTCTTGCCCTATGGCCTCGCACGCACTTGAATAGAAGGTCAGCAGTACGGGATTGAATACTAAATCGCTAAATAGTCGTTCTAGACAGTATCAAGTCTCTTAAAAATCATACTCGTAGACCCGTCCGACAGCGTTCCTGTACCTGGGAACACGTCAGACAGTTTCACGTTCAACGAGCAAACGACCAAACAAAACACGAACCCTGTCAACACCTCCTCTGTTACTGTACAGATTGCCGTTGTCGGAATCATCGACGCTGCCGAGCTGTTTTTTTATACGACAGTTCTTTTTGACAGCCACCACGGCCGTGTTTTTGCAAACACTATCTATACACACCGCGTTGGCTTTTCGGCTTACTCTACCTGCCCTTGCATCTTCGTTTTGGCCGTAGACGCCGCGCTGTATTTTCGCGGCTGCACCTGCACTTGCTGAACCGGTGCTGCGTTCCCACCGCACAGCTGGCCCCGCTGTGACACTTTTCGGAACTAGCGCAGGCAGTGCAAGCCAAATCGAAGAGACCTCGTGAAACCTCACGCAGGTGCCTCGACCATACCGACAAGGTCACATGGGCACATTGCAGAACCGCCAGAACACACACACACACACGCACACGCACACACGCACACACACAGAGACAGACAGACAGACAGACAGACACGCACATACACAGACGGACAGGCGGACAGACACGCACACACACACAGACGGACAGACAGACGGACAGACACGCACACACAGACGGACAGACAGACAGACAGACAGATGGAAGAGAGAGAGAAAGACACAAACACACGCACACAGACGCGCACGCACGCACACACACACACACACACACACACGCACGCACGCATGCACGCACGCACGCACGCACGCACGCACGCGCGCGCGCGTTACTTATGAGTTGGTTGAACGGAAAAGTCCCTGAAGTTTAAAATTGTGCGCCCTTTCATGGCGGCGTCCTTACAATGACGTTCGGTCATTCTCGAATGTCAAGTACAAATGCTCCAAGTTGTGTCAACACTCATGTCCTCCAGAGCGGCCCTTGATTGCTGCTAGAATAAATCATACCAATAGGAAAAGTAATCGGATGCCCTTCCTACACGTGGTCAGTCTCGGTATCACGCACTTCAATCCAGGATGCAGCACAGTCAAGTAACAGGTGAGTGGCTGATTGTAGCACCACACGCAGTCAGCGCTCTGCCCTGTTCTGCATTATATGCAGCGGGTATGCACCTGATCAGTGCCAAGGAACGTTTACAAAAGGAACGCCTCTCTTTCTGCTGTTCCTGTGTACGTAAACGTAACGCGCTACCGTTACTGTTTCACTGATCCTCAGTCGAACAGGGGCGTTCCTTCGTTCCTCCAGAAAGGAACTAGTGCGTTCCTGGAATGTCGTTCTCTGGAACTACGTTCCGCGCAGCACTGGCACTTGTATTATGAAATGTAGAAACAGTTCATTTTGGTTTTGAACTAACTGTTCTCTTCGCTTGGAAAAGGGTGGGTGGGTGGGGGAGATACTCTTATATATGTTTAAATGAATAAATAATGCTTTAGTTTTTTTGTTTGGAAAGGGAAATTGAGTCCTTCATAGCAGCGATTGGCGCAAGCACCAGAGGCGCAATACCGTGCCACAATTTGGGAGGATCTTGTGCTTCGGCCCCGAGTCATGACAGAAGCCAAAGAGAAACTGACCGAATTGGTAGCGTTATTTCACGGCGATTCTAGGCAAGCTCATTTTTCTTTTGTGGTAGTACTCATGTAAACTTCGTAGAAGCGGACGTACCCGGAATAGTGTTCGTTGTGACAAGTCATTTTTCACATTGCTTTCCAGTGGCGGACGTGGAATCGAAAATTATTTGTTCTGGCGGAAGTTTCACTGTAGGCGACTTTGTTAAAGCGAGATTCGATTGTTTTTTGTGCATATTTTTAGCACCATTCCGTAACGTTTGGATTGGCAAAAAAAGCTACACCCCGGTCACTTTCCCTCCACATGTTTCGCATGACATCGATTCCCATGGTATACGGGGGATCTGTCAATTTTTTTTGTCATGGCATACAGATCACTAAATGACTCTACGCCCGATGAAATTTAGACCCCCTCCCTCTTGAAACAAAAATGTTGTAGTCACTTTAGTAAATGGAAGACACAGAACAAGCATTGGCCTTGTCCGAAGAAAAAGTCAAGCTAATGTCGTTTCGGGGCCGGCGGTATACGGGCGCTCATTGCTCATAATGAAGAGCATGCAAGAGGAACTATGTGGTGGGTTTACCGTACAGAGCCCACGTACACTGTCGTACTTTATGACAGGGAACACGCAAACGCGTGGCCTGCGCACTGCGGCGGCTGCCTACAGCACCATCAATTGACAGCAAAAAAAAGCTCGTTTTCAGCGTCAGCTGTTGCCAAAAATAACAATAATAACGAGTTATGGCCGGTAGACAAGCGCTGCTATAGATTGCATTTCAGTGCTTAGTTCACTACCAACATATCAAACCTTGTGCGGGACCATGGTGCAAGCTGCATGCAGTAATCACCCAATATCGCTCGCCGCGCGAGTAGTGAGGGAACGTAATCTAGCAGCGCTTGTCTACCGGCCATGACTCGTTATCTTGCTTGGCCATAGATGACGCAAAATCGAACGTGCTTTCTCCACTTGTCGGTTTATGGTGCTGTAGGCAGCCGCCGCAGAACGCAGGCCACGCGTTGGCGTGTTTCCTTTCATAAAGGACGACAGTGCACATCTCAGGGAGATTACACTACGTTGTTTTATTAGGCAGATATTTTAAATGCAGCCATTTCGAGAGGCGCTTCTCTGCCGCAATTATGCTCGCAGAATCCCAGTGGTTTGTGTTCAAGTGATAATCAGAAAAAGCATTTAATCTTGCGTTGCCCTTCTCTCCACCATTCTACTGCTGCCGGATTCTTCTTTTAAGGTTTCCAGTTTCAGCTATGTAGGATGCGTCACAATCTCTGCTTAGTATAGATAACACTAGGAAATCTTGAGCCTTCTAAACGATCCTTCACGCGTACTACACTCTGCTTGCATCATCTTCATTGTGAATCAGGAACAGGTAGTGGCCCCTAAACGCCAATATGTTTTTTTTTTCGAAAACTTCATTGCGTGTTTTATATTAGCGATTAATTTCCGTCGCCTCACGAGTGTTCGTCCAAACTTGGACTGAGTGACTTGAGTCTCGTTAAGAAGCATTTTGTCACACTTATTCCATCATGCAGTTTTGAACGTGCAAGTCGTTACGACCCCATCTTATTACTCGTCTCGTTTACATCGTCCCATGTGCACACACGTCCAAAGAGAGGAATTACTTTGCTTGTGAGATCATTTTTACTTTATATGACGCATGGCTTGTTCTAATGCACTTTTCACATTCGTACTTCATGGCGCGAAAAGTACTTTTTTTTTGCTTTTGTATGCTATATCATTCCTACCGTATAGTAGTTGCATTCGGATTCAGTTGTATCGGCCTAACATCGTATCCTCATGTGTATGATAGATGTGATTAACTTGCAAGATATTTTTTGTTAACATTTGTTTATGTACTCCACACCCCTCTGTAAGGTTATCGGTGACTGAGGGTAAAGTAGGCCTCAGTCTCACAAATCCTGCTCTTCAGCCACAGAAGTCTCGAATTCACGTACTTGGCCAAAACTGCCTCCCGCAGAAAAAGGGATAGTCAAGGAGGTTACAGCGTAGGTATGGGGGAGGGGAGTTAGAATGAAACTTGAAAGAAGGCCCTTCCTATCCACACTGCATACATGCGTCATTTCTGGCATTTTGCATCAGATTTTCACACCAGATTTAGCAACACTGACTGATACCAATGTCCACAATTGCTAAAGTCCCCGGCTCTGAAATATAGTGATCCCGTTCAATTGTTATGTTTTAACTCACGGTCAGCGCATGGGTTTTTTTTCACGAAAATAAAAACGTTTGAGGCCAGTCACGTGGAATGTAGCCGTTGAGCATTCTTATATTTAAAAATGTACAGGAAACAACCACATACAGGACAGCAGAGGTCTGCCGGCCACGTGCTTCAAGTGGTGGGCAAGGGAGCTGATCGAGTCGGCGATGGTCTTCAATTCCCTTTCGCTTGTGGAAGCACCTCGAACACACTTTGTGTGTTCGCGCATGGATTAGTATGTGTGCGTATATGTATGCGCAAGTAAAATTTAAAAAAAATTGGGGGTAGGGGGAAACTTGTAGCTCCCCTCTTTGGCTATACGTTCCTGCATGTGGGAGCCGAAACGTCAATAAATATTTTTTCATCTCGATCTGCGTCCGTAAAGTGTTTTAACCGATGCTTCATCCAGACCAGATGAGATTTCGTTAGACCCTCAACATTACGCACGGGGTCACCTCGCTGGCGCCAACCCCAACAGTTAGTATGAGGTAACCTTTAGCGGCGTGTTCTGTGTAGCGCAACCAATGCGACTGATGCAGAGCGCGGAGACAGTTCCCGACCCGTCAACTGAGGAAGCTGATCGGTTCCGCGAAGGCGAACGCGGGCAACCTGCGCACGGGAAGTAACGGAGACTCCTTCGTTCACACGGTTCCCTAGCGGAGCCGTCAAGGTTGCCCCCGTTTTGGGACTAGAAGGGGAAAGCTTACTCGGAAAAGCGTCTGGCAAGAAGCAGGCCAGGCGCTGCCGTCTGAGTTTAGGCCATTGTTGGCATGCACCGGTGCCATTTAGAATGACGACGGGACGTGACCACTGAGCTGCCCGAGACACAGTGGCGGCATAGACACGAGCTTATCCTCTCCCGCTATAATGCATCATTACCGACTGTTGTTAGGATGGCGTGGCGCCTCGCTGTCGCATGCACACCTGGTCAGCGCACAGGGCCAGACGGTGTAATCTCCGCGCTTACGGAAGCTTCTACGAAGCAACGTTAATGAGAAAGGTGATGGAGCCCGGGCGTGAGAACGGCTACCGACAGAGGTCGGCCGATACACGGCATCGCTTGGGAGAGAGTGTGAAACGTTAAGAACCTGCACTCGAGTCATCGTGCACTCGAGTCATCGAGGGGACCCATTCTGAACCTCAAACATCTTCCCTCCTTAGCTAGTGTAGAAGCTAGTCGAGGAGGAGAAAATTAACTCCCAACACACGCTCACACGCCCATACTTCTTGGGACGTCTTCGCCTTGAGAAATACATGCCACCAGCGTGCGGAATGCGGCGAGTCCGTCTCGTTAGTCGAGCGGACCACCCGGGATGTCCGACGGCGGCTGCTGGCCAGGAGGCTCACCTTCCATCCCCAAGCACGGCTCTGTCCCGCCCGTGTTGGTCCGAGCGCAGATGCGTTGTCAGCCGGAGACACTGTGGTTCGAAGCCCTGCTTCCACGTATTCGGGGAAACTCGGCGTCGAGGCCCCAAGCTGGACGCGAAGTGTCGCATTGCAGCTTCGGCACCAGCGACAATCGCCGTGTTTTGCCGTGCTCATCTTCTTGAATGTGAAACAGCAGCGCCTTTATGCTTTGTTTTTTTTTTCTTGTCACAGTTACTGGGGGCTGCTGTCGTTACTTTGTCCTGACGACCCACATTGATAGATAGATAGATAGATAGATATAGATATAGATATAGATAGATAGATATAGATAGATAGATATAGATAGATAGATATAGATAGATAGATAGATAGATAGATAGATATAGATATAGATATAGATATAGATATAGATAGATATAGATAGATAGATAGATAGATAGATAGATAGATAGATAGATAGATAGATAGATAGATAGATAGATAGATAGATAGATAGATAGATAGATAGATAGATAGATAGATAGATAGATAGATAGATAGATAGATAGATAGATAATGTGGGGTTTAACGTCTGAAAACCACCATTTGATTATGAGAGACGCCGTAGTGGAGGGCTCCGAAAATTTAGACCACCTGGGGTTCTTTAACGTGCACCCAAATCTGAGCACACGGGCCTACAACATTTCCGCCTCCATCGGAAATGCAGCCGCCGCAGCCGGGATTTAAACCAGCGACCTGCGGGTCAGCAGCCGAGTCCCTTAGCCACTAGACCACCGCGGCAAAGCGACCCGCATTGAAGTCCCGGATTGTGATTCCACGAGAGATGGAGCATGCGTGCCCAGATAATATTTGTTTTGTCTGATTTTGTTCTATGTTATGTGGCTACACATTAGGTGCATGGATCTGCAAATTTGATATCCAAGAACTGATCCTAGTGCCCGCCCCCTTCAAAAAAAAAAAAAAATGGTTGGAAACTCTCGCGATTGCTTGACGCAAAATTTTTTGGATTTTGCAGGTGCATTAAATGTGTGCTGCAAACGTTGTATCGATTTTTTTTCTTGTTTTGAGACGCCTCACAGTGAACTACATCTGTCCGCAAAACTAAATTGATGTGGCATGGCGCATTTCTTATTTCATGCAATTATTTTTTTCAAGAGTGCCAATACAGAACAATATCGTTTCAACACTTCTGCAAAATATTGTTTCCCTAGACGCAGCGTGATAGAAGAAACAAATAGTTAAGAAGCGAGTTTTTTCTTTTTCGAAAATGATTCATCTAAAAAATGTTGAAAAAAAAAGTGGTCACAATTTTAACGATTTTTTTTATCGCAGTCTGCTTAAGACACTCAATACATGGTTCAATTTTTTTTTTATACGGAATACAGCGGGCTAAAATGGCCTTGCTGAACGGGCTGCCTTGAGTGCGGTAATGACACCTTTCGGCTTCAACACTTACGCTGTTTCTTAAAAAAAAAAACGAAAAATGTCAGGCAACGATTGGTACAAACTAAGCAAGATTCGCGTGCGTCTTTTATCATGGCAATAATCGAGAACGTGTTTTGTGCTTTGTATTCTCGTATTCAAAACAAAATCGGACTCTTCTTTGTGGCGCTCGAAGAAGTTAATTTAGAGTTACGGCTCAGAAAGGTTTGATTTGGTCGCGCTCCTCGCTGATTGAAAAGAGGATTTCCTTGAGGCGAGTAAAACAATGCTGCCAAACCTAGTCGGTGCCAAATAGCCTCGACCTCTGGCGGGAGCTTTCACAGAGACGCAACATCCAAAACGTTCACGCAAAGAAATATCTTTTTTTTTTTCTAGCAATCTTCTTCTCGTAAGCGCGTAAATAATCAGCACAGAATACTCAGTCATAGCTATGAGCTCTATGCAAGTCGAGAGGTTAGCACTGAACAGCGCCGCACTCGTCGCTTCTCCTACGGCGTTGCTGTGACTCATGAAGGCATTGCGAATTCACGTTTTAAGACGAGTGCTTTCAAAAGTTTTCACTCTAATAACGTGTGGGCCACCCTGTGCGTCGAAGGACAAAATCCGTCTGGCGCCACCAGAGCCCCGAAGTGACTTTGAAGGAAAAGGGAAGAAATAAGCGCGACGTCGTCACTGTCTCTCTCTATGCAGGACAACCTTGGCAGCACCGCGCGGGGGTGGGGAAGGGGTGTAAAAGAAAAGAACAGGAAGAGAAAAAAAAAAACATTTGGTCTGCCTCACGTACGCGCACAAGAACACCCGCGTGCGACACGTTGTCGGCGGGTAGGTCACCGAGGAAACCGGGGGTACAGTGATATTGACGTTAAAAAGAAAAGAAGAAAGAAAAGAAATGGCAAGAAGAAAAAAGATCGGGGCGCTCCCTGAAGAGATCCCAACCAGTGTCCCTGTTCAGTCAGTCCTCGATCCCGGCCGTAAAGGTCGCATTTCGATAGTGGCAAAGTGGTAAAGGCGAGTGAACTTAGATTTAGGTGTACGTTAATGAACAACAGGTGGCTGAATTTTTCAGAGCCCTCCGCTACAGCAATGTTGTGGTGGTTTTGCGACGTAAAACGCCGCCTTCGCATTTTAGAACACCAGAAACGCCGGGGGTGAGGTAATACAGGAAAAAGTTATCTGAGAGCGACGCCGACCTCGCCGGCTCCCGAAATCGCCTCCAGGAACCAAAGCACGACCGAACTTGCTTCGGCACTTCGTGGCGATCAGGTTGCTCCCTGTTGACTATCGGGAGCAACAGCTCTGTGTGGTGCCCCTGCTCGCCTTCGATTCCATGGCTCCTCGGTTTGGCCTCTCAAGCGGCGCTTCCTCCAGGACAATGGGACACACATCGTGAGTTCGAAAAGCCCATTCCTTTCTCTGTATTGTTTCCCTGGCTTTCTGGGCGGTCTTCTCGGTCGACCCCGTGTGGCATGCGGGTGTTCTTGCGCGAGTACATGAGACAGATTGAATGCTTTTTTTTAATTTTTTTAAGCTTCTCGTACCTTTTTGTTCCAATCCTTTTCATTCCGATTCCCCCATCCCCCGCGCAGTGTTCTCGAGGTGTCGTCCATAGAGAGAACCAGTAACGACACTGCGCTCATTTCTCCCCTTTACATCAAAGACACTTCGAAAGAGATGATAACGGGAAACGAAATTAATGGCTCGAAAGATAGCAGAGGTAATGTCTTCAAAAAATTATTTGCGTACGTTGTGCGTTTCACTACGTGTTTGAAGGTCTTTGTATCTGCTGCATGGTGTGTTAGGGAATGATGCATTAAAAAAAGCCCATCCATAACAGCACACCCGCTCATCGTAGAAGCCGGCAGTAAATGTTGCTTCTTTGGCGCCGATTGCATAAGCTGTACCGCGTGCGCCTGGCTGGTTTCGGCAAGGTCATCTAAAACACCCTTGCGCTGACTGTCCGTCCTCCGGTCTGGCGCGAAGGAGTGCCTTAGATCTTATATAACCTTGATATAATCTTCTTGAATACAAGCTATCAGAATCAAGTTCTTCTGTTGCTGCAGAACATTAAAATTAGAGGTATTAGTAGAATGCAGGCTTATGGACAACCAGTAAGGGCCAAGCACCCTCAGCGAGGGCCCTATTTGCCCGCTCTATTTCTTGAACAAAAAAAATGAGGACATAAAATATTGATACATGTATTTAGTGGCATAAGCGAACGTCAATAAAAATTTTTGGCTGAAATTGGAACCGGGTTTTTAAATTTTTTTTTTCGAAAATGAGCTTTTTTGAAAAAATAAAGAAGTTGCTTTTTCACACATTTTTTCTTCTATCGCGCTGCGTCTAGAAGAATATTCGTTCGCATAAATGTTATAATAACGTTTCTCTATATTTGCATTTTTTTGAAGTTCTTGCGTGAAATGAGAAAAGGGCGCGTCAAAGATACAAAACTTTTTTTTATTTCAACCGAGTTCGTCATTTTTTCAGACTTTTATGGCTCTGTAGACAGCTTAAGGGAAGCATGGGGGTAATTCACTGTGATGTGTATTAAAACTAAAAAAAAAAACATTTCGTCACAACGTTTGCAGTGCGCCATTTATTTCGCCTGCGAAATCAAAAAAATGTTGCGGCAAGCAACAGCGATACAAGCACGCTGCCACCTTCAAATATTTTTTTTTTGTGCGCTACGATCAGTTTTTTTTTTTTTTTTTTGCGGTTCTGTGCACCTCTAATATAGGCACATAGCATAAAAAAAGGCAAAACAAAACTATCGTTCAGACGCATATGTTTACATCTCTCGTGGAATCACCCAGCGAGGCTCGCCAATCTTAACTCTATAGCTCACTTTCTTTTTTTCCTTTTCAAGCATCAGCCCAGCGAAAAATTTTTCCTTTGCATGCTTTTATTACTTCAGGAAAAAAAAAAAACCTTTAGTGTGTATATTCTAGCGTTTTTTTAAGTTTGAGAAGAACCTTCCCGTCTGTCACAACAGCGATGAAGGTTCGTTGTTTATCAGCTTGAAACATTGCAAAGAATTGGTTGCCAGATGCAACCGACACAACGGGTTGCATGTTTGGGTGTGTACGCATGGCTGACTCAGTGGCAACTACATCTGGCTTTACGTAGTTTCTTAGACGAAGACAGCTCGCCGGCGAAAAAAGATAAGTCACAGCTTATCCTTTTACCTTCTCCTCTTTTGCAGTAGATTACAGGTACTTACAGCATCTATCTGTGGTTACAGGGGGAGATCGGCGCGGCAACTGCGGGCCGTTTACCCGTTTTTCAATACCCAGATACGGACATAGCACATGCGTGTAAGAAGCGGGGAACCTTTTTCTCCGGGAATGCTGTCTGCTTTGGGGTCTTTCGTCTGTCAATTCTACACGGAGCATGGCGGCGGCAGGCTCATCCCAAGGTCGGTCGAAGTAATGCGCAGAGCGCGATATTTCTGGTCCCGCGTAAGCCTAAACCGTCTGCCACGGGAAGGACGTGTCCCCCTCTTTCTTTTCCCGCCCGCAGTGGAGTCCTTGGGTAATCACAGGCGCTGGTGCGCGTGGGTCACGTGATTTATTACTGTGCCGTCACGCAAAGGGTCAGAGCGTGAATGGGTGGCCATTTTGGTTTTGCGCCTGACAGCTAGAACCTTGAGCAGCGCACGTGCTCTAAGCGTAAACGCTTGGTTCAAAGCATGTCGTATACTTCGACGTTGGCGCCGCCTGTGAAAGAATGCGATGTCCGAGCTCTCCTTTCTCGTAAATAAACGAATGCAGCGCGAACGAGGAACGAGCGACAAGAAGGCACTTGATGCGAACGTTCGAAAAAGTGCGGCGAGAAACAGAAAAAGTGCGACGAGAAACAGCTTTAAGTACAAAGGCCACGCGGGTTTGGGCGTGCGCCAAGGCGAGTCGATGACTCGTATTCTACAGCCTGTTACGTGTGAGTTTGATTTCCTCCTGTTATGTTTCGCGCCGGATTTCCTGCCGTTCTGTTCCGCGCCGTACATGTTCCATTGACCTCCTCTCTGCGGGGTTTGTTCGTTCCGAGTTTTTGGTCCTCCTGCGTTCGCCAATGCTGTGCTCTGCCGGTTCGGAAGGCCGGTTGGAATTCTTTTGAGCCGTTATTAAAGGCGGTTCTTGTTCTCAGCATTGCTGGCTCGTGTCCTGCGAACTTTGGCTGACTGACGCCCATGAGCGGAGGCGGGTCCCTCAATACATGCATACATACATACATACATACATACATACATACATACATACATACATACATACATACATACATACATACATACATACATACATACATACATACATACATACATACATACATACATACATACATACATACATACATACATACATACATACATACATACATACATACATACATACATACATACATACATACATCAGGGTCTCACCAGATAGCATCATCTACCCGGCCTCCTGAGGTTCGCGCAAAGAACTTTGCTGACTGACGAAGTACCTCTATTATCGTCGTTAGTGTCTGAGACGTGCGGTAAGCGGCGCACGCTGGTGGTCGCCGCAGGCAAGGCGATCACATAAGGGCGGTGTCGTCTTTCGCGAGTGCTGAAATGGGCTCCAACTCGTATTAGAAGCAGTTTTCAGGCGCTGTGCGGCTGCGACCAAGCACGCGCTCTTCCCATTCACTCTGTACGTGATTCCGATTATTATATCACGACGTTGTCTGGTTCTCACGCAACACCATAGCAACGCGCCCTCGCTGACATCTTTACGATGGTGTACTTGTGGCACTTGTAACGAGTTATCAGGTCAGTCTCTTCAAAGTTGCTCATTTCTGTCAAACTTTCAGGTAAACTGCTGTAGGTATTTTGTGGGCTGCCAGGTTTCCAGCGCTGTATCTGACACGTTGCCGATAATTTTACGGTAATGTATTGTTTGTGTTTACGTGGGTTCGATGGAAACATGTCAATGGGAACATTAAGAAATCGGAATAACTTGAAACATTATAGGTGATATTGTGACATATCAGTTGATACGCGTCTTTCAATGCGCCTTAAGAAGGTGTTGAACCGATCACGTCGTAGGTACAGAACAATCTCGAGATGTGTACCCACGAACTGCGATCCCGAACAGCCCCATGCGATGTACAAATGTACGAATCAAGTGACTGTCTTTCTATGCAGTTAGGACAAAAAGTGGATTGTGGCCTAGTTTGGCTCGTTAGTTCTCGCAAATTTTGTTATGCAAAGACTTGATGTAATTTCCTGGAAATTTAACTTGTTATAACTCTTAAAGACGCAGATTGCAGATTGCTTTTCACGCAGATTGCATAATCAGTGCAGCTTCATGCGCATATACGGGTCTACTAATGCATTCAATTCATCACCACTGCCTCGGGCCGTTCGTCTTTGGAATGACCTCCCTGATTGCATAGCCTCCATATCTAATCCCGATACATTTCGCCGTCAGCTACTCACTCTGTTCACCATGTGACCCTGTTTTTGTATTCTGAGTGCATTGCGTAACGGTGATTTATATTCCCCTTGTCTTTTATTTTAAAATGTATCCCTCTGTCGCAATGTTCATATCAACAAGTGCTGTATTCCCTCAAATTTACCTCGCCTTGTATAGCCTAAAATGTGATCTCATTTATATATATATATATATGCTTTTTCGTTGTTTTTGCACTGATCCTGCCTGTAAACTGTTCATTCCGATTCCTCCCCCCCTTACCCAATGCCCTGTTCTGGGGCCTGTAAGGTTTTTTTTGAATAAAGAATAAAGAAGACTACGGTTTATTGTACACTCACGTTACCATAGTTTGGGCATTTCAGTGTTTACGTTTCTGAAAATCGCTCCGAAAGCGCCGGTTTAATACTAAAAATATCAAACACGATACTACAACACAATGTCAGAAATTGAGTCCTCGCAAAATTACATTGTGTTTGTATGTTTCTATCTGTGTTGACGTGTTTAGCTTTCGATATGCCTAATCGGTTTAGTGCAAGATACTTCGAAAATTTGTCTTATTTTTTCCACGAGGCCCTTATATATATCGAGCTCTGTTGAAAACGGTGATATATTGGAATGGCTGTCATGAGCAAGCTGGAACACTGAAATCACCTCCCAAGTATTGCCACTACCTTCAGGTGTTTTTTTTTCCCCATGGCCTGTAAAATTGGCAGAGCTTATTTCGAAAGCCACGGCTTTGCTTTTGGTGGTACCTTGCGAAAGTGGACACGCGCGCGTCCACAATCGTAGTATATGAAAACGAAAAAAAGAAAATGGTTCCAAATCTGCATGTTACACCGCAAATGTAGTCGAAAGACAGTAGTCTTGCATCTGGAGAGAGTGAACAAAACGTCTATTTGCTGTTCTGCGCAAGAAAATCAGTGAATGGTATTCTGGAGCCGCTGCGTTAGAGTGCCTCGAGCGTGTAGTAGAGGCGAACGAGCGCATCGAGGCACGTTAGACACAATCGCCATCTGGCAGTTATCTTCGAAAAGAAAGGCATCCCGCCGAGAAAGATACACGCCAGTCTCGGAGGTGATAAGGTGTAGAACGCAAAGCGACGGACAGGTGCCACTGTACCGTGACGTCGTAGCAAAGCGTTGGAAACGCCTTTTTGAGCATCGCGTTGCACTGTCAGCGCAGCGCGATAAACGCTACATTCCTTAGAGTTACTTGTGTGTGTCTCTTCTAGTTTATAGGCAGCTATACAAAACATCGAAGCGTTGTTATGGCGCCTCAGATATGCGCAATAACTGCTTTTGAATTGACAATCGCGCATCTATGAGCGCTAAACCTTGAGTAATATTGGTGGGCTCTGCGAATAGGGTTGGCTGTTTGGTGCCGTTTGGGGTATCGTTTGGGCGCACAAACAGACAGACAGACAGACCAAATTTTTTCCGTCGAAGGTCCCCCAAGAAAGACTATCGTCTTTAAAAACGGTCAACAGAACATTGTAGGATGCGTAATGATACAACCTATAACGCACAGAAAGCGAAAGATCAAGGGAGAATGCAATTAAGAACGTGAAAATGCTATTCATCCCAGATGAAGCGATCTTTGTACCACTGATCGCGAGCGTTACTACCTCAACTGATCGTTTATGTACTCCTTCCCTTTGACATTGTGTAGATATCGAAAATTAATGCATTTAGGGTCTACCGAACGTACACTGAAGCGCTTGCCTTGAGCTCGATGTCGCCTGATGTTCGCTTTTAATAGTGATTTGAAGAGCGGCAAAATGCCAAACTTCTGTTGCATTGAACTCACTGTTCGCGTTCAGGTTCCTAGTTTTCTGAATCGTAGATTGGCTCAAGAAGCTTTCCATGTTTTTAACTTTGAGGAAACTGTGCTTCAACACCAACGAAAAAGGGTGTTCTAGTCTGGCTTACCCGCAATCGCTTGCGGACGGAGGGCGCTGGTGTCAGTGTTTTTCGTAGCGCCACATTAACAGAGTCTGACGTCTCAGAGTCAAAGTGGATAACAGATATGTGCGATAACTTCTACAGTGTTGAAGTGGATATTATGTATATGAGAGACAGCCCACAAAGAAAGAAGAAAAAGGTGTTTTTCTGGAGGTCCAGGGATCTTTCTGTGCACCTTTTGGAGACAGTATACCACGTGAACGTAACTGAGCTGAGAATTCGTAATCATTTAGGAAGCTGTTATCAGAGGCCCTCATTCTCCGCATCTTTGCGTCCTTGCTACCAAATGTTCTGCTGCTAGTTATTGATAACGGAGCAACCTTCCGACGTAATTTCTATCGCACAAATTTTTGTGTGTGATGACAATTGAAATAGCAAAAAAAATTGGCTGATCTCACGTACAGTGGGAATCGATTATATGCGAAGAACGAATGAGGAAGGTTGTTCTGTCACTTTAAAATCAACACAACGTTACGCGGCGGACTTGATTTTTGCCATACATGACTTCCATGTCATGGTTATCATGTTGGCATGTTTCATTTACCTTCGTTACCTATTTACGTCACGTGACTCCAAATTTGGTATATGTGGATCGAGCGAAACGGCCGCGAGCGCGCTATGAGTGTAGTATGTAGTCAAGTTTTACATGACGATTATTATGTTCGGACGTGTCATTTACCTTCGTCGTTCATTTCCGTCACGCAATACCAAATTAGATATATGTGAAGCTAGCGAAACGGCTGCGAGCACATCTTGAGCACGGCATGTAGTAGTCTTCTTACTTGACACACATCTGAAGATTGATATGTTTGCACTAGTCATATATGTTCGCCATCCATTCACGTCCCGCAATACCAAATCTTGTATATGTGAAGTCAGTGAAACGACTGCGAGCGCACAATGAGTGGGGCGTGTAGTCATAACTTACATGACATGCATGTCATAATTTCCACGTTAGGGTCTGTCACTCATGTTCGCCATGCAGTCATGTCATACCATACTTGTTTGTAATGTCATGGGAACGAAACCACCGAAGGAGCAGCTAGACCATGAAATGTAAATCATGACATTTATGACATACATCATGACATATATGTCATTTTTATTTTATGACTAGTCACTCATGCTCGTTATACGGTCTACTATTCTATACCAATTTCGGTATCGATACCATTATCGAAACTGCCAGGAGAGCTAAAATTTGTAGGCGATAGATAGATAGATAGATAGATAGATAGATAGATAGATAGATAGATAGATAGATAGATAGATAGATAGATAGATAGATAGATAGATAGATAGATAGATAGATAGATAGATAGATAGATAGATACGTTGAAAGTAACCACAGTTCGCTAATAAATTGATCGCATTTCACTTTGAAACTTTATTCATTCCGCCATTCCATCATTTGGGATGCTGAGGGCCGGGGCATGCGATGCGGGCTTGTTGGTATAGCTCATCCCCAGTAAGTTTACTTGTAGCGTACGTGTACAACAGTAGGAAATGAGGGCACATGAGGGGCTAAAATGCCTCTTCACGGGCTTCACCAGGACCACGACCCCCGTACAAAGTGGCATGGATAGTCAAGTGCACAGGGCAATACAGTAGTGTATGGAGTGAAAAAACAACATAACCCGAGTGAGAAAAATTATGGTATAATATAATCAGGCAACAGTATGTCACTCCATTAGAAATCTAAGCAATACTTTAAATAGATACATAAATATTTACATACGCACATATATAGACACAAGTGAAGCAGATCAAAAAATAAAGCCGTTAAAACGATGTACCAACTTCAATTTCGATCATTACGATAGTATTACACAAACAAGACAAAGAAAATTATATTTAGCGATATTTTCACATTTCTTGTTGATTCAGTATAAACGGCAAGAGAAAACGCAACATCTCCTTGCCGTAGTTTGTGCGCGTGCGTGGAAGACACCACGTGTGAGTGTTGTAAAAAAAAGGGTCCACTGGTTTATACGAGCAAGTGTGCCCAAAAAGTAGTCACTTCTTAGTCCAGTGTAATAGCGTTTCATATGACTTGTTTGATAATATAGTGGTGGTAATACTGTACACCAACCACCCGAAGGGCAGCCGGTCAAAGAAGGCGGCCTTGTTCAAAGAAGTCGGGAGCTGTCCCGCAGGCGCTCGGAAACGAGGGGTTAGGCGCGTTCCGCCGGCCACCATTGTGTGGCGGTGCATCAATGGGTGGTTTTTGAAGGAAGGAAAATGGAGCTAATTTCTGTCTGCCTCATCTGGCGACATCGCAAAGCTCTTTTCGGGGGATAGTAGAAGGAATAGTAGAAAGAGAGAACTCACCGCACGCAAGCGACAGAAAGAAGAGAGAAGTAGTATGAATGATGGGGGGCACGGTCGAAGGAAGTCCGAGGACGGTGCACCGATCGGCGACTCTGTTAACTACTAGTAGTACTCAGTGGGAAACCTTCCAGGTACTCCAAAGTGTTCAGAGAGAGAGAGTAGTTCTGCAAAGTGGGGAGCGCGGTTCGGCGCCTGTGATGAGGGGAAAAGGTAGGGAAAGTCAGGTTGACGGGCTACAGCTCAAGGAAACGTCCGGTGGAGACATATTCATTGTTCGGCGAGGTAGTGAACCTTCATACTTGGTTTCAAGGCATGATAGATGGCAAACGCTAGAAATGGCAGGGGACAAAGCGCAATTAAAGCAAGTATTGAAACAATGTCCGTGGATCGCCCCATTCTCTTTTACTACCAAAACTGTTTGAAATAAGCGCTTTCGGGACGAGCTACTATGGCTGTCCCGGTGAGAATTTGACCATGCCTCGTGAGGCAGTGCTCGTCGGTTGCGGTGGGTCAATAGATGTGCTTTGAATGGGCGAAGCATTTTTTTTGAAGAGTAGAAGTTTGCACCGGTGCTTAATGCATTATTCGTGAAAGAAAGAAGAGTAGACGGGACAGCAGAAGGGAAGACAAACAGGGCAAAGGGGTCCGTCCTGTCTATCTCATTTTGTTGTCCCGTTTATATACTGCGCTTCATTTAGGCAAACGAAGTTTTCCCCTTTTTTTCTGATTATGAAGATTGGCTGAATCACCCGTTGTAAGAGGCTTGTTCATTGGCACTTTAAGTCCCACAAATTGTTTTCATTATGTGTGATCCAGTTTTCTGCCACCAGTCTTCAATAGTGGTGACTTGTGCTCGTTGGTTTTCCGTATTGCCGACAGGCACAGCTGTCAGTTGTCAATAAGCGTATGCTCCTGCTCTTCCTCGTTTATTTATTCACTGCTCTGATTCACGGTGCACTTTGTTAACGATCTTCCGGCTTTATCGTAGTGACCATTGCTGCAGTTTCAATTGCGTTCCCAAAGCTGCATTTTAACCCAAAATCTCGGAAAGACAATGCCTGTTCGATTACTGGATAACTGTCTTGAGAATAGGCTCAGTATGATGGATTGTTTCTGGACCA
Source organism: Rhipicephalus microplus (assembly GCF_043290135.1). Classification (NCBI taxonomy): domain Eukaryota; kingdom Metazoa; phylum Arthropoda; class Arachnida; order Ixodida; family Ixodidae; genus Rhipicephalus; species Rhipicephalus microplus. The sequence continues at coordinate 167,590,548 of NC_134702.1, read as the reverse complement.
GTAAATACGAATCGACTTCGTTTAATTCTGGAGTCTCGCGTCCTCAGACACCCTTACCTGTCTTCAAACAACAGAAAACTTTGCTTTGATTAGTCATGAAGTTTGCCCTGATTGAGCAGCGTCGTCTGGTGGTGCAATTTGAACTACCTACTGTTTTGCGGCCATGACACCACCGTGCTAAAGCGTGCTTAAACGACAGAAGAATAAATGCACCATGTTATGACCATCGTCAGTAGGCGCCATGCTGTCGCTGAGAAGCGTAGCCGGGCAGTGCTCCCACGCCTGGAACCCCAGTTCTCTCGGAACCAGCGTCCAGAGCTAATGGGGGAGCGGCGCCCTTTTAATCCTCAAACAAGTAGCCGACTGGCCCGCTGATTATGCCCGCCAGGTATTGTCCCTGCTAGCCGGAGGATGAGACGTCGTGTCGCCACGACACCGTAAGCCGTTCCAGAAAGGACAACAAAGACAGCATCTTCCTTGGAAGAAACCGCGGCCGCCGCCACAAATTGCCCTGCTAATTGAGCGGACAGATCGGCGGACCGTTTGATGTATGCTGTCAGGAGCTTGGGACCGCTCGACCAGTGGCACACACACGACGAGGAAGAGCCCCTCTGGCGCCACCTTGCAGTGCAGTGATCACGACTCGATATTGGATGTTCACGTGGGCCGTGCATGCTCGTACCCCTCGCCTGTTGTGTGTGTGTGATTGGTGTTCCACTCAAGAAGGAGTCCGACAGGGCTTATAACGACGCCGCAGAGTGCGGGACGTCGCTCTGAACCATGAAACGGTTCAACCACCACGCTCGTGGTTTGTGAACTCGTAACCTCATGCTGTAAATAATTGTAAATAGTGCCATAAACCTGTTTGTTTTTTCGTATCCCCATCTTGTGAGCGTTCGTTTCCTCAACACGAAACTACACCACGCTACCGCAAAAGACCGGGCAGACCCTGGTGCGCAACAACTGGTGATCAGCGCTGCGATTCGGAGCAACAACTGGTGAACAGCGCCGAGAGCCGCAACAACCACCTCAAACCGAAGCGGTTCTTGTGAAGCAGGAGGAAATGGCGCTATCTTATGCAGCCCTTGCGGGAGGAGCGCGGCACAGTTCTGTTTTGGTCCGACTAATTAAACCATTTGCCTCTCAGCCGAAGGTCGGCGTAGTGCACCAGCTTTTTGTCTTCCTCTCCTCAACCCCTTCAGCACTCTGACTGATAATGTTTTACAGTTCACGCGTCGCTTCTTCTTTGAGGAGGAAGGTCGTACGTGGCAGTACAAAGCGGACGCCGCCACCACCGGCTTATCATCGGTGGTGGTGGTAGGGATTAGAGGAAAGACGCCTAATTTCTGCAGCCCGTTAGGGGGCACGGCGCAGCGTCTTAACCATCGGCCACCCGCGGGTTTCTAGCATCCTGGGAAGGTGCATTCTTTTTTTTTTATGACCACATGAAAAGTTACAAGGGCAAGAGCCACCACAAACGCATCCGCACAACGGCGGCCGAGGCGGCGGCGCCACTTTGACATTGCCGCAAGGCCGTCTTGCTCTGGAGTTCAGGAAACCTACTGGGGAGGGGGCATTACAATGGGACCTTCAGAGAAAAAAAAGAAACGACTGCTTTTATCCTTCTCCCTTCTTTTGCAACGCGAGCCAATGCACATGTACATGCCGGGAAACGTACGAGTTGAGACAGTGAACTGCTTTTAAAAAATCAGCTGAGAAGGACTGAGTGAAAGAGGTGTTGTTTATTAATTTCAGAAGGCAAAATTATTTGGCATCGCTTGAGCAAACACACATATTACACTTCGCTCGTCTGTATAGTTTATGGGCACATGCACCACACACTCAATGCCTCAAAAGATGTATGAGACGTAAATTTATTACGTCTCATACATCGGATTCGGTTTATGCCTCATAATTCGGATTTGGTTCATGCCTCAAATTCCGTATTCAGAAAACTTCTTAGGCTAAAAGCGTGCGAGATTACTTCAGTGAGTCCTAGTGCTGGAGATATTAGGGAATACGGTTGTAACTGATGACAAAAAAAAAAAAAAACGTACACTAAAGCGAAGCATTGTGAGTTTGCCCGATGAGATTATCAGTAAGTATACATAATCTTATTCCCCTTTTTTAGAACAGTTCTACTTATGGTCAACAAAGTAGCCACCGAGCGGGTTATTTTTTTATTGGCACCATTTTTGGGCAGAAAAGAGATTGCACTTGTGAGCACTGATGATCAAATGAAGGAATGGTACGCGGTTGGCTTCTTTACTCCTACGTAGTGCACTAGCACCATATAGCGCGTGCAGGTATTTATGTTAATAATTATATGCTCTCTCGTACATATTGAATTTATGGTTTTGATGTGTGACTCCATATAAGCCCTTGTGACTGTTGAGAAGAAATCTGTACATGAGATCCGAGTATACCGACGTCTCAGAAATCCGGAAACCATCGTGTGGGTTACAGCAATACATTAACTTTCAGAATATTACAAGTTATTATGTATGACAGACATATTGATCTAAGGTTTCCTGCATCAGAAAGCAGAACTCTGTCATATGATTTACATTATTTGCAGAGACAGACATAACTAACGCGATAAATCGTAATGCTGTCAGCCCCAATTTCGGGGAGTACATGCACGGTGAAAAATAGCCTCTCGCTGTTCTGCACCCTCTTTTTCAAAGTGTCAGGCCCCGCCGCGGTGGTCTAGTGGCTAAGGTACTCGGCTGCTGATCCACAGGTTGCGGGTTCAAATCCCGGCTGTGGCGGCTGCATTTCCGATGAAGGCGGAAATGTTGTAGGCCCATGTGCTCAGATTTGGGTGCACGTTAAAGAACCCCAGGTGGTCGAAATTTTCGGAGCCCTCCACTACGGCGTCTCTCATAATCATATACTGGTTTTGGGACGTTAAACTCCACATATCAATCAAAATGTATCGTCAGTTCGGACAGGAGTTCCCCATCCTAAGCTTACATTATCCATACTTTCTGCATCTTAGTTAACTTTTGGTAGTACTAAATACCTTTACTTTCTTCCTTGCGAGATCTACACTGCGAAATTTAGAAGAAATCACCACCGTATCGCGTAAGAGCGATCGTCGGCTTGCGTCGGCGGCAGCGCGTTAGTCATGTGCCAGTCGCCGTGACGTCACTTAAACGCGACTGCAGTGACGCCAGTGTTTGTTCTGCGAGCTAATTGAATATAATCATTTTTTGATTAGAAGTTTGGTGCAAAACATAAATTTGATATACACAAAATTCTTATTGTGAGTTCCTGTAAGAGACACATGGATTGAAGTTTACGATCGTATAGTAACGGCAAAGGTAACGTCCATTACTTTCTTTCGGTAACGTTGGCGTGTTACCTTTTTTTGGCTGTGACGTAGGGTGGCAACGCGTTCATTTTTTCTTGTTGGCCGGCCTTGAAATGGCTACGCAGTAGAAACATTTGCCGGGAAAATAAAATCATCACTAACAATTTTTCTTCCTCTGGCGTTTGCAGCAGGTTGTATTTTCGTTCGAGTGACTGTGCCAGTGAACACCAAAATGAAAAAAAAAAAAAACTTGCTGCCGGTGCGCTGCCAACCGTATTTAAAGAATGCTTGTCATATACCTTGTGCCCCTTGCAAAGGAACAACATCAAGAATCTAAAAGCCCGATAATCTCCTCTTCAAGCAGGGAAACGAAATGAAAGTGGGAACCTGAAGATCGTTCAAAGATCTAGCCAAACATAAAGTCAGTAAATGCACGAAAACACACAACAACAACACAGCGAGTCATTGGGCACGTTTCAGTGATAGCGAGGCGGTGGTCTAAAGAATAGCGTATCTCGTTTCCACTTGCCACAGAGCTAGCCCACCAGCATCTATAAGACGCGAGGATAATGGTCAGCTCTTACCGTAGCAACAAGCACCATTTGTAAACGACAAAGTTTGCTGCGTATGCTAAATAAGGAGAAAAAGAAAAAAGCTTCCTATATACTTCCCTAAATAGAAAATCTACCAGACGGTTCTGTATGGACCCATGGTTTGCAGCATCCCACCGCTGCTACCAGTTCCCGGGTTGTTACCGTTATGGGCACCGGAGATTCGGTAGCAAGAGGCTGATTGAAGTACTTGAATGGCGAAAATTCCCATACATTCCTTGAGCGGGGCATGACCGCCGCTCCTCGCCTGCTGTTAGACCACTGTGTTCGTTCCTTGACGTGAAATGTTCCTTCCTTTCGTCTCGTCGGACACCTAGCGGCGTTGGACTGCATGGCGCCTCACTTTCCTGGAGGAAAGACAATACACGGCTGTCAGCAGGCTCGTGGCCCTTCAGCAACTTGTTTGAGGAACAATGAACGGAGATTGCCACTGCCCGTTCGTCCTAGACGCTGATCATAACAGCGTCGTGCCCGAAGCAGTCAACAAGATTTGATTGATTGATTTGTGGGGTTTAACGTCCCAAAACCACCATATGATTATGAGACGCCGTAGTGGAGGGTTCCGCGAATTTCGACCACCTGGGGTTCTTTAACGTGCATCCAAATATGAGTTGAAGGGGGAGTTGAATAAAGAGACACATTATATCTACAGGTAGACAGATTTGACAGACCTCTGTCTGGCTGGTTAAACGTATACGAGAACAGACTCCAGCGACGTTTATTTTTTCATACTAAAAACTGGCCAGGCTTCGTTTCGAGAACCGTTCAGCTTCTTCTTCAGAGATGACTGTCTGGTCGTCTCTGATGCTAAAAACTTTTTTTACTTGCTGCCTCGCTCTCTGATTTTGTTTTTCTCGTCTTCATTGTTAATGCGTTGTTTTGTCCATCGGTTTTCATTCCGAGTTGAAAAGCCTTAGGGAATAAAAATCGCAAGCAAAGCAAACGGCACAAAATACGTGTGTTTCAGGAATTTATTGCTTTAAGCAATTTAAGCTGAGGATAATAAAACTCTTTACAAATATAATAATTTTGCTACTTTTGCTTTCGTCTTAAGTAACTTTCAACGGTTTTATCACTGCTCATTTTACTTTGCAGCGTGATGAAACTTTAAGTGGCTTTTCCAAAACCGTGACCAAAGATTGGAAATATTTTTCTCAATAAGGCCATTCGTATTTTTGTAATCCTTCTAGTGGAAGTTGAGGGCCCTATCCACCATTACTCGTAAAAGGAAAACAAAAACGTTGAAATATTTTAGTTGCTAACAATTTGTAACGCATCAGATGTAACCAAATCAGAATTGCGGCCACCATTCGCTGTAGGCTGGAAATATGATATAAGTCATTCAGCATAATTGAACGCAACACAATCACAGAACAGCAATTCCACGACGACAAATGCTCATTGAGATTGTATGGTACAGCCTCAATGCAAGTGGTGCCAGGCAGGGGCGACTTATGACCACATACTGGGAAAATACAGCATGGCACCGCCGCCAGTGGACGATATGCGTAATACCTCTCTCGAGCAATGGGAGTCCGCTTTGACCAGCTCACACCCAGTCGTCCAGACAAAGGCCGTGTAGTGGGCCACGCAGGTCGCCGTCAACCTTGGGCAGATGGCCATCCAACATAGAATCGTCCGCAGTTGCCTTCTGACAAAATAAAGTTTTTCCATCGATGTATGATAAATCAACCTTTGTCGCGCTATCAGCCGCCTGATGAATAGGTGGCAGCGGCCGCTCGATGCTGCAGACCTCAAAATTTCTGCTACCTTCTTTTATAATAGTGTAGTCCAGTTACACTCGCAAAAGCAACGCCCTGCACACACCATGCTGCCATGTTCGAGCAGCTTCCCAATCGTCCGAGATCGTATTGCGTTCGGATTCCGTTCAGGACGTGAATAGTCGCGCTTTTTCAGCAGCTCTTGCACGCGCCAGCGATAACTCTAGAACCTTCAATGCCACGTGTCGAAATACCGACGCGCCTTACGCCTGATCACATTACTGACGGCTGACGCGGGGTGCGCCGCTATCCATTGTGCATTGTTGTAGTTTGATGTTCCGTGTTCCGGCCGCAAGTACGGCCAACCAAATAGTTTTCGTCTTGGGCACGCCGACTGCTGCTTTCGTCAACGTCATGACCTCGTGACTAGGGCCACAACTAGGGGGGGGGGGAGGAGGGGAGGGGAGCTTCGGGGGTTCTACCCGAAGTTTCTTCATGCTATAACTTTTCGGGTGACACTGAAATGTTTACATACCTTGACATCGACCATCAGTGGTAAGTTAAACCGTTCTACACATGAACACCCCTCTCTCCTCCCCGAAAAAAAATTTTCGGGCACAGCCCAGCATGCGAGACACCTGTCCTTTGTAAAGAAGGGAGTGGGGGAAGGCAAAAATGCAATGAGCACGAATGCCAGCTTGGAGTTGGTAATTTGCGCAAACGGTCAATTATATATATATATATATATATATATATATATACACACTTATATATATATATACACACTTCGTTACCATCATGTTCTGAAGAGCGATGACCAAGGTTCTTGTGAGCGCGCAGGACTACTTCCGGTATTTTTTTTGTAATTCAGACAAAAAAAATAAGAAATAAAAAAGCAAAAAGAACTGCCCATTCACAGAACCCTCTGAGACCATTCATCAGGATCTTTCACGTCTCCCCCCCCCCCCCCCCTGTCTGCCTCACCCTCCACGTCGTCGAAGCGGAGCGTACAACGCGTTCCTTGTATGTGTGTACTTCATCTTCGTCCGTGTCGTATTCATGCCTTAATCTTCAAGTATGTTAAACCAACAAGCCCAGTCTGCCATTCTTACGGCGGAAAACAAGCGCTGGCATCGAGGAAGGATAGCGTGAGTGCTGGTAAAGGAGGTGGTAGTGGTTAGACGATGAGAAAAGGCACCTAATTTCTGCAACCCGGTCGGGAGCACGGCGCAGTGCCTAGGTAAAGGAGGAAAGCGGCCACGAACTCGTCGCGCCTTCCCTGCTGTCCCCCTTTCCTTCTCGTTCCCAATGTCTACGGGCCTACCGCAGTCTGGGAAAGATCGGCGGCCGCTTGCTCCTTCATGAATGTTTCTTTACTAAGAGAAGGAAAAGATGGGGGCCAACTTGCAGCCTGCGCACCGCTATTGCCAACGCCAACACCATGGCGCCGCTAGAGAAGGGCAACGCGTAAGCAGTACCCCCCCCCCCCCCCCGTCCCCTCTCTCGAATTGTTTAATCTGATGATCCAGTGATGATGCGCGAACTCTTTGAAGTCTCGTGCTCGTCACCCCCCAAGTCGGCTCTTGCTCGGCCTTGAACAAGCTTCGTGCTCGCATTGGGTGCTTCTCTACGTTCCTTCACACTCTCTCCCCTGCGCTGTTGCCACCCCTGGCGACGAGTGGACGAATGTGTGAGGACCACGTGAGACAGCGCTTCGCCGCCGCCAGCATAGTCAGTGCCGCTGAGTGTATACATCGCGCGCGTTGCTCCGCAGATGTGGTGGTGGGACGCGGACGTGCCTGCGCGTGCGGCGGCTTGAGAACCTCGCAGAAGGTGTTCTGTGACCTCGCCTTTTTTCATTGACATAGTGACAGAACGTGTGCGAACTGTGCGCGTCATGGGCCGCTACGGCAAGTGGGTGCGTTACATGCACAACTGCGGACGACCTCAGTACTCGCCCGGTTTGCCCGGCCGGCTCGATCATGGGGCCGCGCGCGGCGATCGCGGCTGGAGGCCGCAACATTGGAAACTTCGAAATGTGCCGCGCAATTTGCGCACGGTTATGATGCTGGTAAGCTCTGTCGGTCCCACCGTGCTGCCGAAGAAATCGTCCGAGCAACCAGATCCACGAATACCCTGTCCTCAAAGGGACTTCAATTGGAACGAAACCCGCCACTCGAGGTGAGTTCACTGCTGGCATCAGCGAGTTGAGATTAGTGATTGCACCTGTTCGTTATAGTAGTGCTCGGAAAAGGAGGAGCACCGTTCTTGAGCCTTCCATTAGCATAATTTTGTGCTCGTCGTTATCGCGTGTAACCCGTGTAGCGTCTGACGATGTAAAGAACACGCGTAGGTATTTTACTGGAATCATAGCGTCATAATAATTGAGCATTTTTAATTGTAGTTTTTTCCCCGAGTTACCAACACTGCGGTTCGCGCTTTCGGAGCTTTTGCTCGCTGTATATTAGCCCGTTTTAGTGGTCACTGGCTGTTTTTTCCCTTGTGCTCGTCGCCAGTGAAGGCCATCTAGGAGGACCAAGTTTTGCCTGTTATTATTTCATGCCCCGCCGCGGTGGTCTAGTGGCTAAGGTACTCGGCTGCTGACCCGCAGGTCGCGGGTTCGAATCCCGGCTGCGGCGGCTGCATTTCCGATGGAGGTAGAAATGTTGTAGGCCCGTGTGCTCAGATATGGGTGCACGTTAAAGAACCCCAGGTGGTCTAAATTTCCGGAGCCCTCCACTACGGCGTCTCTCATAATTATATAGTGGTTTTGGGACGTTGAACCCCACATATCAATCAATGTTATTATTTCATGTGAATAACAACACCCGCGAATTCTTTCGGCAGGGTTCTGTTTGGCGTTGCATAAGTGGTTGCCACACTGGGAGTGTTAGTGTTGCCAGACTGCTGCTAAATATGACCACAAATTTTTTTTTTTGTAGTTGTGGCTTCTCCGTAAGGGTTTGGTGCCATCCGCGGTGTGTTTCGCGAACGAGCGACGTTGGCCGTTTTAATTAACGGAATGAACCGCGCCTAGCAGTAATGGAGCGTGGCGCTGCCGTGCAATTAAGAGGCCGTTCTAATAACGAATGAACCGCGCCTAGCAGAAGTCGAGCGCGGCGCTGCTGCGCAATTAAGAGGCCAATTTAATTAATGGAATGAACCGCGCCTAGCAGAAGTCGAGCGCGGCGCTGCTGCGCAATTAATAGGCCAATTTAATTAACGGAATGAACCGCGCCTAGCAGAAGTCGAGCGCGGCGCTGCTGTGCAATAAGATTTTGTTTTAATTAACGAAATGCACCGCGCCTAGCAGAAGTCGAGGCGCGTTCTCTTGCTGTGTGCGCATCTGTGTGATTAAGATATCGCGTCTCAGTATTAGGGATGACGGGGAAAACTGAATAGAGTCGCAGGAGGTGATGCGCTGCCCACCTTCCCCCTTACTTTTTTTTTTTTTTCTCTGAGCTGATCGTGTCGCGTCGACCGCGCGCTACGACGGGGGACGCTACGCTTCCCCTTGCTGCGTAAGCACAAGACATATCGTTCGGACTCGTATGTACATGTGATGAATAAGCGTTCCAAGGCTGGTTAATAGGGGTACGTCGGATATGCTACAGCTATGTACGCCTGGAAGGCTGCTTTATCGAAGCAGATGGAGCGAATTAAGCGCGACTTGCGCGTACCTGTAAATGGGACCTGGCCGACAAGCCGCCGTCGCTTACAGGGCCCCACCCACAATAAGCACAAATTGCCTCTCAGCTCAAGAGCGCAGTATAAAACAATAGGGTGGGTACATAAGAATAAAATGGCATATGTCTCGCTACACGCTCATTACTCACGATATGGCAGGGATCCCTAAACGGGATATCGGCGAGCGATCACCTCCATTAATCGAAGGAAAGGGTCTTTCACGTTCGGACGTGCAACAACCAAGTACGTCTCGAGAGGCAAAAAAACGAGCCTTCCCCCTGTCTACCCTGCATCGTGAGTGTCCCGCGGAGCTGGGACAGCTAGCTGTTTCTTGCAACCATTGTACCTGAAGTGTGGGTCTGCTCGTTTTTTCGCCGGGGCGATTGTACGTGACGGCTTACTGCATCCTGGGTCACCATAATTAAGCCGAGGTCCTTGCGAATTCTCCATCACTCGGATGTCGGCGGCCGCTTCTGTGCTGTTCCCGACTGTCTGCAGGTCGAACTGCCGCTCGAAGCGATGGCGTCTTCGACAGTCCAATAATGCGACGCCTCCTGAAATGGTGACAATGTACTTCGCAGAACTAACGTTACGGCATTTCATAAGGATCACGATCCTAAAGCTTAGGGATGGCGACCGAGATAGGGAGCACCGAATAAGGAAATTTAAGAGGTTTACGTGAGCAAGTTTGGCCATGCCTCGACGCCCAATGCACCAAGGTTGAGTACATGCCCTAGGTGGTGTACTATTTACGTGATGCGTGGGTCACATCACGTAGCATCACGTAACGTCGTTCGCCCTCCCGCTCAAGTCACCATTGCTGTGGAGAAGGAGGGGCACAGAAGTGGAGTACGTGACCTAGGTGTTGTACGATTCGAGGCGTCTTCGCCTATCCCGTATTTTCACACATATGCTCGCGTCGGCGCCCTGACCCACCCCCTCTTTCTCCGCAGACACGTCGCGTCGGGTCGGCGCCATGTCAACCAACGTTAGAGGTACAAAAAGTTTTTTTGTTTTTTTTTTTTATTCCAGGCGTCTTTGCCCATCCCGTCTTTCTCCGCAGGTGCTCGCGTGGCGTTAGGGCCGTGGCCCATCCACTCTTTCTCCGCAGATGCTCGCGCCACGTCGGCGCCGTGACCCACCCCCTCTTTCTCCGCGGACACTCACGTCGGGTCGGCGCCATGTCAACGTTAAAGGCTTTTTTTTTTTTCTGGCCATGCCGATTTGAGGCGTCTTTGCCCATCCCGTCTTTCTCCGCAGGTGCTCGCGTGGCGTTAGGGCCGTGGCCCATCCACTCTTTCTCCGCAGATGCTCCCGCCTCGTCGGCGCCGTGACCCACCCCCTCTTTCCCCGCTGATGCTGCATCACGTAGGCGCCCTGTCAATGTTAGAGCGCTCTATCCCCCTTTCACTTCACGACCCTTATAAAATGCCGTAACATTAGCCATGCAAGCTACACTGTTACCAGTTCAGGAGGCGTATGGTCATGGACACGCACGGATAGACCCCAGCATTGTCGAAATCGCCGACATCATAAGGTACCCTTCCGCGGAAGAGGCCTTCCTTCGTGAAATCGGACTGTTGCCTGCGCCCATCGCTTCGACCGGCAGTTCGACCTCAGGCAGCCGGAACAACAATGGGGCGGCCACCGACATCCGAGTACTGGGGTATTTGCAAGGATCTCTGCTTTAATCCAGGTGAGCCAGGATGCGGTGGAGAAGTCGTGACGTACAATCGCCCGGGAAAGAAAGGAAGCAGACCCACATTCAGGTGAAATCATTGCAGGAAACAGCTCTCCCAGCTTCGCGGGACGCACGCTCTGCAGGGTAGGCAGGGCCAAGGTTCCTTTTTTGCCTGTAAAGACGTGCTTGGCCGTCCTAACGTAAAGCTCGCTCGACGCGAAATAATATGGCTCACGTACGCCATGGTCAAAGGGTTCTCGTCAAAGAACATGAAAGAGCTTACACAGAAGGAGTTTAAATTTAGCAACTCCATGCGGACCGATTGGAGAAATTATATAAGAGAAGTAGCACTCGAAGAGCTGCGCGCACAGACGGTGATGGGTGGAGTGGGCGAGGTCGTCCAAATCGACGAATGCTTGTTGAGGGGTCGGCGCAAGGCGAATCGAGGTCGCCTGCTGACTGGCGACAATGTTCCTTCAAGGCGCCGCAACAATTACGGTGGCGTTTCTAACAAGGGCCCGTGGATTTTCGGCATGATTCACGTGTCCACGAAGGAGTTGAGGCTGTTTCAAGTGGATAAAAGGGATGCTGCCACCCTTGGTTCACTGATAGCCAAGCACATTCTTCCCGGGACGACGGTGGACAGCGACGAGTGGGCCGCGTACCACTGCATACCCAGCCAACGGAACACCGCTAAACTTGGACTGGCACACCGTGAACCACAGTGTTAACTTCTATGACCCTGCGACAGGCGCCAACACGCAAAGGATTGAAAGTGAATGGCAAAAGGCAAGCGCCGTCTCGTTCGCAACAGCAACAAGACGACTACCTCACTTATGCCGTCTCACCTCGCCTGGCTTTGGTGGAGATCAATTAACGCACGTCCCAACGTGAAAGACCCTTTTCTTCGATTAATGGAGGTAATTGCTCGTCGGTACCCAGTTTAATTGTGATTAGCGCGTAGTGAGACATATTGTCATTTTATTCTTATGTTTATATTGTCATTATATTTTATTTATATTATTGTCATTATTATGTTTATTATGTCATTTTTTATTGTTTTAAACAAAGCTCTTGGGCTGAGAGACAATACACAATCATTATTTGGAATTTTGGTAGTTTGCGCTTATTGTGGGTGGGTCCCTGTAAGCGACGGCGGCTCGTCGGCCGGGTTTCATTCACAGGTACGCGCAAGTCGCGCTGGGAGGTCCGGCTGGGAGGTCCGACCAGGTCCGGCTGGGAGACCGCAGCCTCCCACGCTTCACTGAGGAGGTCTTGGTCCGCATCTGGTGCTGCTGCTCGTAGTCTTGGGACGCTTACTTTGCACTGCAGTAGGAGGTGTGCCAGAGTGTCTGCCACATTGCAGTGAGGGCAGATGTAGCTGTGCAGCGTTGGCCTCATATGGTGCAATAGTACGCCGTGTGTGAACGTGTTGCTTTGAAGACGCCTATAGTCAGTCCTTTCGTCTCTTGTGAGTTTTGGATGTGGCGGGGGGTATAAGCTGCGTTCTAGCCGATAATGTTGCAATAATGCATGGTACGTTAGTGGTATGGCTTCTCTTGCCTCTGATTCTGTTGTTGAGTGGGAGGTGCCTCGGATCTTGTATGGGAATGCCCGGTTGACGCATTCGCGGGCGGCGGTGAGTGCCGCTTCATTTCCCTCGAGACCTTCATGACCCGGAATCCACACGATGCATGTGTAGGGAGGAGGATTGTCCATGCGCTTTAGTAGCCTAATCGCCACCGTGGAGACCCTGCCTTTCAGGTAGTTCCGTGCCGCTGTTTGTGAGTCGGTAAAGGCCACGATGGGATCCTTACTCGTCTGGGTGGCGAGTGCTATAGCAGCCTCTTCAGCTGTTTCCGCACGTTTGGCGAGAATAGTCGCCGATGCCAGTACTGCGCCCTTGCAATCTACGACGGTAATCGCGAAGGCATTACGTCTCGGATATTTGGCTGCGTCCACGTATCGCGCCTGCGGGTCATTGCCATGTTTTTTCCGGATCATGTTAACCCTGGCGAGCCGCCTTTCTCGGTGATGTTGAGGATGCATGTTCCGAGGGATCTGCTGAATTTCAAGGCTTTCTCGCAGCTGTGACGGTATTTTGCCTTTGCGTTCTTCGTTGGGTTCTAGAGTGGTCTGGTATCCTGTGCGTCGAAGCACGGCTTGCCCTGTGAGTGACAGCTTGAGTCTCTCGACCTGGTTGATGAGGTGTGCTTCGGTGAGTTCTTCCCACGTATTATGAACTCCCATGCGAAGCAGTCGGTCAGTGGAGGCGGCTGGCGGCAGTCCTAGGGCAAGCTTTGTAGCCTTTCGTATCAGCAGATTAAGTTTTTGTTTCTCCGCTGTCTTCAGGTTGAGGTAGGGAGTTCCGTACGTTATGCGGCTGTAAAGGAGCGCTTGTACCATTTTTAGGGTGTCGTGCTCTTTGAAGCCACTGCGGCGATTAGCCACCCTTTGGATTAGGTGGGTGAGCTGTGTCACAGTGTTCTGCAGCCGGGGTAGGGCAGCGGAGCCAGACCCATCTTTATGTATGTGTAGTCCAAGGACTCGAAGCGTGTCAACTTGTGGTATTTGGACTCCCTGTAGAAAGACTTGTGGGTCAGGAGTGTCGTAGCTTGGTGGTCTACCCCGGGTGCGTGCCGCAAGTACTAACAGTTCCGACTTTTCCGGAGCACATTGGAGGCCGCAGGTCTTGAGATATCCTTCAGTGATGTTAATCGCCTCTTGAAGTCGGTCCTCCTGTTCACCCGTGCTTGAACCTCTTGTCCACATAGTGATATCATCGGCGTATAACGCGAGATGTATCCCAGGGACAGCGTCCAAGAGACGTGGGAGCTTAAGGAGGGCCAAGTTGAAAAGCACTGGTGATATCACTGAGCCCTGTGGCGTGCCTTTGTTAGGGAGTTGAAAAAGCTCGCTCCTGATATTGGCAATCCCTACAGTGGCAGTGCGGTTGGTGAGGAAAGCCAGCATATAGGCGTATGTCTTGGCACCGCAGCCGACATCTTCCAGGCTACGCAGAATGGCTTCGTGGCTCACATTGTCAAATGCGCCCTTTACGTCCAAACCTAGAACAGGTGACTTACTGTGCTTGCTCAAGCGGAGAAGAATATCTTCCTTTATCTGCAAGAGGACGTCTTGTGTGCTGAGCATTTGGCGGAAGCCGAACATGGTGTTCGGATAGTGACCATTGTCTTCGAGATGTGTGGTGAGCCGCTCGTTTACCATGTGCTCAAAGAGTTTCCCAGCGCAAGATGTAAGGGAAATGGGACGAAGATTCGCAATCGAAATCGGCTTGTTTGGCTTGGGTACCATGGTCACCTCCGAGTGCTTCCAGACTTGTGGTAGCTCGCCCTTCCTCCAGCAGTCGTTATAGTGCCGAAGGAGCGCCGTCAACGCCCGGGGCGGTAGCTGTCGTAGGTGCTTATTGGTCACTCCGTCTTTTCCCGGGCTTGTGTTGCGCGTAAGCTTAGCAAGGGCCGCGTGTAGCTCTGCCAGCGTGAAAGGCTGGTCTATTGCTTCGTTCGGTGCTCCTCGGTACTCCCTGGGCGTCGAATTGTTGATGGAGGTAGCTTGCTGGTTAACCGAGCCACAAAGTTTTGCTTGAAGTTCTTGGAGTATCAGCTGAGAGAAAAAAAAGTAAGGGGGGAGGGGGGCAGCGCATTACCTCCTGCGACTCTATTCAGTTTTCCCCGTCAACCCTAATACTGAGACGCGATATCTTAATCGCACAGCTGCGCACACAGCAAGAGAACGCGCCTCGACTTCTGCTAGGCGCGGTTCATTCCGTGAATTAAAACAACCTCTTAATTGCACGGCAGCGCCGCGCTCGGCTTCTGCTAGGCGCGGTTCATTCCGTTAAATAAATTGGCCTCTTAATTGCGCAGCAGCGCCGCGCTCGACTTCTGCTAGGCGCGGTTCATTCCGTTAATTAAAACGGAATAATTCAATGCGTGGTTCATTCCGTTAATTAAATTGGCCTCCTAATTACACGGCAGTGCCACGCTCGACTTCTGCTAGGCTCAGTTCATTCTGTTAATTAAAACGGAATTCTGCAATGCGCGGTTCATTCCGTTAATTAAATTGGCCTCCTAATTGCACGGCAGCGCCACGCTCGACTTCTGCTAGGCTCGGTTCATTCCGTTAATTAAAACGAATTCCGTAATGCGCGGTTCATTCCGGTAATTAAAACGGCCAGCGTCGCTCGTTCGCGAAATGCACCGCGGATGGCACCAAACCCTCACGGAAAAACCACAACAACAACAACAACATTTTGCAGGCAAATTTAGCGGCAATCTGGCAACACTGACCCTTCCTGTCTGGCAACCACTTATGCAACGCCAAACGGAACCTTGCTGAATTCTTTCTGAACTAGCCGTAATTTCAGACGATTTTCGTGGGCCTAAGACGACAAAAAAAAAAGCATTTTTTAACAAACCATGCAGCTAAACGTGTTACCTTTCTGAATATCCACCTGACCAGCGTTTGCAGCTTCTGCCAAATTAATATCCAAATGAACACCTTTAAAGTAAGTGCTAAAACAGGCGGGCTACTTTCACGATGTCCAAATTAGGCGAAAGGTGAATGGATTTGCTTATTCTAAATATTTTAAGCTTTGATAATACAGGTTTCGGAAGCAAGCGGGAGGTGAAATAATAGTTCAATAAAACTTGTTGCTGGATTGGTTGGAATCACCCGAGAAACACACACGACGCTGAGTGTCGTGGGCGTTTCTCGGATGGATGAACTCGAGTGATTGTACGATTGTTCGCGGGAGTCAAAGTTGCGCCTATTTTCTTGCGAGATGAGGAAGGTAGAGTGACAGTTTTAATGAATTTGTGGAGCGGAATCATGCGCATTTAGAAAAGAATGCACGGGTTTCATTTTTACCGCATGAGATATTCATCGGCAAATCGCATCGGGTCGACCTGGCTTGCGCTTCGTCCAATCATCGTAGCACCTATAAGTGTCCCGCTGCGATTCGTCGAAGGACGCTGTAGTGTTCACTCTGGTCATTGCACGTCTGCTTAACGCGAATGATGGGTCGTTCACAGAAGCAACATAAGGTGGTAGATCTGTTATTGAACTCAGCGCTCAAGCGTCAATGTCACGAACAAGCCGCCGGCAATGCGGGTTTCCATACGCGCGAGTAGTGCCAAAACACACAGCCTAGTGGAAGCATCAAAATCTGTTCCGGCAGCTTGCGTAAAAACGGTGCACAGACAGGAGACAACTGAGCGCGTCGACTAGTTCTGCCAGAGGGTCTACGAGCGCGCCATTTGTTCGGTACCCGTGGTTGCCGTTGCCGGCTTCACTGTGGCGACACAATTCTCGGCACTGCTGAAAGTGAAATTCTCGAATTTTCAGAAATGCGGGTATCAGCCCAAACGCGTGGCTAGCGACTGGAAAACTTCACAAGCGACAGGCTGACTAAACTATGCCCCTGTACAGAAAAAACTTGCCTTCGGATAGTTTGCGAAAACCGTACTATTATTTTTTTTCCTGGGTCGTTGGCATTCCACGTTCATTCATTCTTTTCCCACGTTCCACCTCACGCTTTCTTCCCTTTCCCTCATGACGAGGGAAAAGATGCACTCGATGAAAGGTCGTCACGCCTCAACTTCAGAGCGCGCTCTGAGCAGAGGCCTTCCCTTCACTAATCCTTCATACCAGCTTTTCACGGTACGGCTTCTGTGGTGCCCCGTTTTGTACGTCCCTTTCCTTTGATGTTTTCTTTAGCTACTTTCCATCCGCTGTTTCCCCGGCGGCGCGGCCAGACGAGCGTAGCCCCCTTCTGAAAGGGCCGCCACCGGGATCGGGGTCCTGCAGTTTATGACTGTGCACCGGCTGCGAAGGCATTTGACAGGCTGGGCGACGGCACCAGCTCGCGTTTACCAGAACAGTCATGTTTCTCTATGGAACTGTCGGGGGGGGGGGGGGGGGGGGCGCTGTGGTCGTTGTTTAAGCGACTTTAAGCGGGTAGCCTTAACTTGAAGGAGGTTATCTGATGGTGGCTAAAGTCAAGGCACGAGTGAAAATAAACCCTTCCCTGCAAAGTACAAATCCCCAACCTCATTGCTTAAAGGAAAAAAAAAAAGATAAATCTCATAGTTCACTAAGTATTATGGCTAGGTGGCGTTAGCCGCCGCCCGATCTAAAGGGTACAGCCACATCCATCCATCCCTAAGCGGCGTACGCCCGCCCTTTCGGACTGTGTGTGTGGTGTGCGCTTTACTCGCACGACGACGAAATCGCTATTCGAGATCTCGGATTGCGTACTACGTCACTTCGCTTTACAAGTTACCGCTTCAGTACACTCGTAGCGATTCGCGGAACAGCGGGGGAGAGTCGCGGGAAGAACTTCCACAATCTTTCCTGTAAACTTGCCTTGCTGCGCAAGCTGAAGGCAGAAGAGTCGAAGACAAGATGCTGATTACCGATTTTTTATTGTCGTTTCATGACACCAATATAGGCATGCCACACTGTGCTACCACGATGCGCACAAAACAGGTTTATATTGCAGAAGTGCCGCCACCAGAGCCATCATGACAAAGCACTGCAAAAGTAACAGACGCCTTAATCTAAACTGCGTGCTCTGAAGATGTAAACTTCTATTTTATCTAATTTACTTTTTATCTTTTTATTGCACCAAGCTTCGTCGAGGACGTGAAAGCGTGAAAAGGAACTGTAAAACCTTTCTTTTTTAAATCTTAAAAAAAAAAACGCTTGACACCGAATAAAACGAAAAAAAAACATTTTCAAAACACCCTAAGCCAGCACCAAATTTGCAAAGCGATGAAGCACTACGCCGAGAGAATCAAAAACAATAAACCCCATGAAAAATTACTAAGCATCGCATGGCAAACAATGCAAGAGAAACGAGTGAACGCTCATTAGGTCAACAAAAGAATGAAAGCAAAACGTTGCAATGTGTTACTCACAAAGTAAACATGGTGATGTAGGAAGACTATTTCCCCCTCCAAAAGATGGATTGATGGCATGCTAATGCATTTGTCAATCAATTGCCTGATAAAATACGCTTAAATTATTGCCCTTTCAGTCTTTTCACGTGCCTTAGCCATGACTGCCACATTCTCATATTGGGCGGTGCAACCACATGTCCAACAATAAAATCTAAGTATGGCAACGAGCATGGTTTTCTCTCATACAGAAGGAATTATAATTTTAGTTTGATGTTGAAAGCTGACAAAGAATAACCAGTAGCAGCTCTGAACAGCAAGCTGGTTCAATTACAGGCAGAACAAGAAATTACCGCAAGTTGTTATTTTGCCGAAAAACAAACATCCATAGCTTGAAATTGAATTGCAAGCACTTGAGGCAGCTTTTGGTTGCACCAGAGTACAATTTTTACTTTTTCTCTCACGCGTTCAAAGAGGCGCCCGGTGGCTCTGCCGCCGACGGTGTGTTCGCTTGACTACATGCCTGCCTGGAAACGGCGGAGAAACGCGAGCACTGCAACCACCGCCGCTGATACAAAGAAAAAAAAATGTACCAGCATTAAACGACCACTGAGGTATTTGTTTTATTAATAAAGGCACCTTGATTGGAGCCGCAAAAAAAACAAAACGGTTTCCTTTCAATGTTCACTGGCATTTATCCCGCCGTTGGAAGGAGGCCGAACGCAGATCGAAAAATTCTGTTTTAAAGATTCATACATACTTTCTAGAGAAACCGCTACAAGGTTGTACACTTCAGATTGCGTGTGCCCAGATTAGGGTGCACGTTAAAGAACCCCAGGTGCCCGAAATTTGCGGAGCCCTCCACTACGGCGTCTCTCGTGTTCATATGGTGGCTTTGGAACGTTAAACCTCACATTTTAATCAGTCATACACTTCAGATTGCACGCTTTTGCACGAAACAGAAAAACAGTCAAGAACTGCAGGCAGTCCCTTTAGCTTAAGCTTTTCCTTTATTTCGTTTCTTCCGTTCTGTGGGAATATGACGAGGCGTCACATTTTTGCAGTGTGCCTTGAATAGCCTTTGTGATTTTTGTGGTTCTTCCGCATCTTCACCGGAATGTGGACGTACGGTGGAGGGGTAAACGGCCTCGGAGCTACAAGAACAGTCTGGGAACGAGGCTTCTGGTTCGAAAACATTGCTGCGGGAAAGCCAACTTAAGAGATATCCGAATCACGTCACGTGACTGGTTCGTCCACGATCACATCCGTCGCGTGAATACAGCACAAACGTTACTGTCACACGCAGCTTTTAACAGCGGAATCCGTAACCTGTGTTCAGAATTGACCGCAGTTAACATTGACGCGGTTTGCCATTTGTTCTGATCGGACTACGGCTTGACACCATGGACACTCGGAATGATTTTAGCGGCGCCTGCCCTGCTTTATTCCGAGTCAACGTTCCCCGATGTGAATTTGCTTCATCGGCAACTTGATGGTTGTGTTCATCAAAGCTCTTATTGAACCTCGTCAAGCGCACCCGGCCGAGTTTTAAGTTGTCAAGGCCTGGAAGTGAGCTGTCTGCAATCAGGGCTGCAAAAGAAGCGGTCAACCGTGTGCTGCTTTTGTCTAGCGTTCTGCGACATGCACCGGACGATCAACCGAGTGTCTTAAGATCCTTCAGCAGGCACCCCTTCCAAGTTTCAAGGTGCCTTCGCGACTCGGCCGGCTGGTTTGCATGTGCGACACCTCTAACCGGTCATTCTACTATGTCTTCTCCCACACCGCCAGACGAACCGTGTACGCCATGAACCAGGCGTAGGTCTACCCTCCTTTTTGGGTTAGGCCTAACCCTTTCAGCCCTAGATTTTGTGCGTGTTTTCCTAAGACATAACTTGAATTGACGATACTGTGGTTTGCATCTTCAGGTACCGGGCTGCAGAAATTGGGTGCCTTTTTTTCTTCTAAGCACTATCACCACCACTCTTGCTCGACCTCGCGCAACGCGAAACGGTAGACATCAGATTAGTGCCAGTGGCCATTCCTATTCCTCGCGTTAGCCCATGGCGCGACTGGCGAAGAGAAGAGAGCGGGGAACGCACTACGGAACAGAAAGGGTGAACGACTTTGTCGTCACTTGCACTTGCACTCTAATGCGTTGAAAAGTCATGATGTCGACCGCCACTTTCAGGTACCCAGCGCAGAAAACACTGTGACGCCACGTGCAAGTTCCACAAATGAAAAATTGAGTCACTGGTGCTAGTATTTATATAATAATGAACGCGGTGTCAAGTATGGTCATCATGGCTCAGCTAGTCAAATGATAAAAAATTCGGCAGATCCCACGTACCTGGAAATCGAAGTCATGCGAAGCATGCGGAGGGAAAACGACCGTGTTGCATTTTTTTAAGCGACACGTCATGCAATGACTCTAAATATATGTACAAATGTTGCATGCACAGACATATGTTGAAGAGTTGCAGATGTTTGTATAACCAGTTGTTTGCACTTGCATAATGATGCCAAATGGAACATGCGTATTAGCAACACCAGAAGCTGATATGAAGCGCTGATGCTCGCGAAGGTGCTGGCCCTGAACACTGCTACATAAATCAACTTCAGCGCATGGCAACTAACCACAATTGATGTTAACTCGACGTGACGGCTGTATCAAAGGAGTACATATGTAATGCTTAATAAATTGGAAAGGCAACACTGCAATCACTATTGACGTTTCACGAAGATTAGCGTCTATTCAAAAAGTAGTTCCGAGACCTGGCGTAGCTCTGTGGTAAAATGCTTCGTTGCCATGCAGAGTGCTTCGGTTTGATTCCAGCTGGGACCCTAACATTTATTCTTTTCATTCGTCGGGTCGGCGCTACCGATGTCGGGTATTTCTTGATGCTCGCGCGTTAAAATCGCCCAGGTGTGTTCTTGTCGTTCCTGGGTAGATGCTAAGTGTCAGCCAAATGAACATCCCATGCTAATTTTGGTTCCCGCCAAGTTAAGGGGGTGATCACGAGAGCACCTTAACGTAAGCGGCTATGTAGATGCGCTCAAAGTCGCTGATGTTCACTAAGAAATGCCTCACGTTTAAAATGGCTTCTTTGTTCCTGCTACTCGCTGGAGTACGCAGAATTTGAACCAGCGGCTTTTTTTTTCATTGCGATACTCACTGAAGCAGCTTCGCTACGCCGTCCCGAAAATATGCCTGCCGTGTAGCTTCTTGTATCGAAATGCCGAAAAGACCTAATGCTGAACACCACCTGAGTCATGTTGAACACACGTGGAATTTTATTCCTTCGAAAGGAAATGAACGAAGAGGCGGTTTGGTGTGCTCCCGGAAAAGGAAAGAAAAGAAAACTTTTCTGCAAAGGCGGTTATGTTTACATGCTAGAAAGTAGGTCCTACACAGTATTGGAAGCCAGAAGCGAGGAGAATGGAACACCAGAGGGTTTATCGACCCTCCAGGAGAAGGTACTCGCATGGTAATGTCGAACACAGTGTTCCGTGCTCTTCAAGCTCATCGTCACCATGACAAAGGAGCAAGCTAGACTCAAAAAGGCAAATCGAGAGGCCAGCCGCGCTGCTCGCAGAACAAGAGTCTAAGGCTACGCGAAAGCCATTTGGCAGCTGCTTGCGGGACCGTGACATTGATGTTTACCTTTTCTGCAATGAAATCTGGAACCGGAACGACCCGATGCCGAAGAGTATTCCTTCATAACCTACAGCGACGTTCTGCAGTACTGCAGAACGAGCAGACGCCTCTACCCACCGCCGCACCCAGACCTACAATGGAGCGAAGCAGCCACACTACAGCTGTTGCAAGTACAAGCCGTATGAAGCCCCGTCTGGGTAAAACGCGTCTTCCCGGAGGTGCTTTGAGGTCTACCTGGAGACGCTCCACAGATATATGCCAACTCTGCAAGAAGGCGCGAGCCACACAGAGACATCTCTGGCACGGTGCGCCACCGCCGGGTAACCAAGAAAAAGTGCCAACATTAGCAGAAAAATCATGACCCAAGAGCCATGCAACCAAAGAGTCATGGTCCAGCACGTGCTTGGTATTCTGGAACGCCAGCGGCCGAAAGCAGCGCCCCCACGGATATGACCCGAGTAAGTTGCTGCTCCGGGACGTCTGAGCTCGCTAGAGTTCCTTTAGTTCCCCTACCTCTTCCGCCATTAATGCCATTTCAGTTCTTTCAGGGACATCGGAAGAAGACAACTCGATGTGTGTGTCCGAAGTCACTGCTTGAGGATTGCGCTCAATATAAGTACCAGTTTGACCATAGCGAGGGAGCCGAATTCTGCCAACCGTAAAGGGGCACGGCTCAGTGTCATTGAGGGTTGGGTAACTGGGCGTAGCAAAAAGGGGAGGCGTATTTTTCGAGAAATGCACAAAGTGTGCATCCAGAAATGAGCATGTCACACGCGAGGCTACAATACCATGCGCCGGACAAGGTACGTCTTTCCCTTTCAGGAAAAAGAAAAATCGAGCAGTGACATAGCTGGACTATGTCAGGATATACGTAGCTTGAGCTACGGATGGATGGACTGAAATATCGAACGAATCACCAATCAATAGATAGACGGATGGGCGAATCACGGATGGACAGACTACCGAATGATTTCACGTGAGTCACGTTCCAGCCCACTAGTCACGCTTCACTCCAGGATCTTCAAGGTCTTCTACGGTAAGCCAGCTGTGTGACGTCTGATCACCAAGCGAAACTGCCCAACCTCAGCCAGTGTAGCTAATGCTACAAAAAAAAAAAAAAAAGAAAACCTTGTCCCTGCTCCGCTTGTTAACCAGTTCTGCGAAAGCCCCGACAATTCCCGGAAAGCCATTCCTCTTGGCCATTGCTTCCCAGAAGCCGCTTGCAATGTGGCAGCAATCTGGTTTCGTGCTTTGCTTCCAAGTGGAAAACATGTTTCGTTCGGCCTTAGAGAGTTGCAATTCTTCGAAATAGGACATATTCGGTAATCCACTTTCATTCGTCACACCTGCTTGCCTCTCCCCCCCCCCCCCCCCCACTTTCCTCATGATGGAGGACTTGATCCGCGTTACTGCAGTTGTTGTTTGAAATGCCTCTGTAGTGCTCTTGCACCTTCGCTGGAATGTTGAGAGCTTAATGCAATTATTCATAGTGTTCTCTGACGCCACTGTGGTCGCCATCTTGTAGTGCAGGCTGGTTAAAACCGCTCGCGGAGTGAGACACCGTGACAATAGATTAGTACGCGTTTCCCCTCTCTGTTCCCCGGTGGCGCGGCTGGCGAACAGAAGAAAGCGGTTAGAGCACAAAAGAAGGCGGAGACCAAACCAATCTGTCCTCATCCGCATTCCTAAAGATGGTCACGGTGGCTGCCATGTTTTTGTACACGATACAGAGAACCTGTCTGTGACGTCACGTGAAAACTATGTAGACCATGCAAAGGACCAATGGACGAGAGAACGCTGCCTCGGCGGCTAAAGAAATAGTCCGGGTCATTTTTCACGGTGTCAGTCTGAAGTATGCGCCCACTGGTGCTGGCTTGTGTGAATTGGCCTTCGAGAAGGATAGCCGCGGACTTCCACAGTTGCATCCGACCTCTCAGCAAAGCCAGGTTCGCAAGTTTTGACGGCATGTGGAAGAAATGGGCTTTTTCTCAGATTGGTGACAGCGATCGACTTTGTCTGGATAAAGCGCAGATGACTCGACACGTTGATTCAGCAGGTAATGTGAAACAGCAAAATCATTTTCAACTTCGCTTGCTTATGCCGTGGCATTGATCACAGGTAGCCACGCCTACTCTGAAACATGCACTAAATATGTTGGTGTTCCTGTTCCGAAATTTCTTATAATTCTTATGGTTGCTTTAAAACTGCATTCTAAAACTAACGCAACATTTCAGAGTGCGTTGGACATTTAAACTAGTGATATGTAGTCACTTTCTTCCATTGGGTCGTCGCTATCAATTTCGCCTTTTTAACTTGCGAATACGTCGTCATGCCCGTCATGAATCGGCAATGCTAGCTGCGTAAAAATTTTGATCTGCGCTGTGAGTGGTGACGCCCACGCAGCGGTTAATTTGCTGCCCGCAATAAAACTGGTCATGCGTTCATATCGGGGCAGTAATGAAACGTCGCGACGGGAAATAAGTCCCCGCGATAAAAGATTACACTGCCGTATCAGAACCGATGTTCGCCGACAGGCCTTGATTGGGATGACGATGATGATGAACGAAATTAATTTAATTAGCAGAGAGATCCTCCTCCCCTTTCAGGTGCGAGAGTAAAAGCATGAGTTATTGAAAACAACACATGCAAATATGTCCTCGGCCAGCGCCGGGTTTTGCACGCACGACGGATCCATCAAACTCCACGAGTCATAAGTAGCATTATCGCTCGAAATGCTCACCAAATAGGTCATAAAAGTGACCAACTAAACCATAATTCATTCTAGGCCACGATTTTACTCGGGGCACTGCACTGAGAAGGTGACGCTGCTACACCGGTGAAAACGACGTCATGTTTTCCTACTTCGTGACACATTTTCGCACATAATGTCTTCCTTATTCGTTCCCGCTGTATATTAATCAGAGTATGCGACTACAGCTTACTATGTGTACACATTTCCCCCTTTAAAATAGTGTTTTTCTTGGGCCTGGTTAAGAATGCTGCATTTACTACGTTACCGTCAAAAGTAACGGTACCTAATAAACTATCGTCTTAATAACAGGCAGACACCTCCATATAATGAACACTTATTTTGCTGTCGCTGCTCGAGCGCGAATTTCGTACATGCTATTTAGTGCAACACAGTTTGTTTTTTAACGCAAAGTTGCTAGCACTTTCACGACACCGCAATGTTTTTGGTGAAAACGGTCGTTAAAAAAACCTATCTAGAATTCAGGCGCAATGGCCTGACTTTGTTTTCTCGGTAACATCAAAGGCCTTGAAAATCGGTTATGGAGAATCTTGCAAGTTGGCAGTAAGGTTCTGAAAGGAAATATGTTTTCGTCAATAATGAAGCTTTTGTTCTGAAAAAAAAAAAAAAAATCTGCCGATTGCCTTGTTGCTTTGTACTACACTAGTGGTTGCCAGTCTCCCGTTTCTGGACTAAAGTTTAATCGAAATGCCACTGGTGTAAAATATATAGAGTGGGTCTTTCGTTCTCTCTTTACATTTCGACTGAAGAACGGTGTATTTTTCAACCGCAAGATAGAGCACGCGCCTTCGTCAATTTGTATTCGTTGGCTCTAGCGAGATCCTAAGAAGTCCGAGTACAAGAGCAACAAAATGGCCGCTGTATCAACAAAAGAAGTCCTGAAAAAACATCTTCACTCACAGCAATAGGTGGGGTACCACTCAGAGCCTGGTACAGTACTGTAACAAGGAAAAAAAAAAAAAAAAACTCCAGAACTGGAGGTTGGAAAAGAAGGTAAAAAGTTGGCATGGTATGTGCGCTGGCCCATATGAAAGTTCACCGGCCCGACTTCAGTATAAGTAAGCAGATACACAAAATATTTTAAAGCAAATACATTGTAGTCAGTCACTGTCACGGACGGCTATTTTTGGCGGCACCGCGTCACGGCAATTAACGGGCGCCGTACTCCCCGACTGACCGTGAGAAACGGCGGCACATGAAAGGGAACCGATAAGTGCAAAATGGGGTGCTCTCCTTAGAACGTCGCCGCCGACGGTTAATCCTTTTGTAACTGTGGCGGCGTCTGCAAGGTCGTAGAAGGCCGCGGTATACCCCGTACAAGGATTAGACTACAAGACGCCCGGCTGAGAGCTAAGTGGTTGACCGTTCCCACGGAGAAAAGCGTGGGAAACGCTCTGGTGGCCAAGCCGTATGACAACAACCCGACAGGTTGTCACTCTCGCTAGTTGCGGGCCCTCTCCCTATTAAAAAGGGGTGGGGTCAAAATATTTTTGGGGCGGAGTTTCCCCTCAATTAAACGCGCATGATTGGACCCAGGTAGAGGTCTCTTGTCCCCAAGGAAGAGAGCGAGGAGACACGAGGGGGATTTAAGCGCAGGATTTTGCCCTGCTAGGCAGACTAGTCGCTGACCAAGATGGTGTAGAAACAGATCAACAAGCATCTCTTCTAGAAGTTTTTAGTGTGGCTCTGTATCGGCTGGCCACCTAAACTTAGCCGTTCGTCTAGTTGTGACGCGATATTAACGTCTGCAACGTAGACATCGGGACTTCGCTTCGAGTTAGCTCAACCTGCTCGAAGTCACCTGCAAGCACTAGCCTCCCGGAGCCACCAGCGTTGCAACACCGCCGACATCGCAGTCGTGCCAGAACTCTCTTCGACTTCTCGCTTCCGATCGTCGGGGACGCAACGCTGCCGGTCATCACTCGTATGCCTTCACCTGTTTATATCTTCGAACTTTCTCCTCTGTAGTTCTGTTGTGTTAGTTTGTGTAGTTTGTATTAGTTCTCTCTCATAAGCTGAGTTATTGTTTCTGTTATATATTTCTTAGGTGTATCAAGTGTCGATGTATTTTGTTAGTTGTATTGAAGTGTTGTATTAGATCTCGTGTGCTGCAATATCACTAGAGTAAAGTTGTTTGGTTTTCTCACGTCTCTGATCTCTTCACTGTCTCTGCTTGCGTACGGAACGAACCGACCTGCTGTCATTCCCGTCGCCGACTTCGCGCTGGCGACGCTAGAGTGGCCGCTTGTAACAGCGAGGCTAGGTCCTACGGCTTATAATGTCAACCTTGAAGTCGCCGACTAGTGTAAAGGATGGACGGATACATGAACCGATGAATGAAAAGACACGCTGAAGCACGGACGGACACAGATGCACGAACGGATGTATACGGGTGCAAGAATGGATGGACGGACAGATGGTGAATGGACTGAAGCCCGCAGAAGCGGGCAGATAGGTGGACGAAAGGAAAGATGCGCGGACGAACATACATGCATGGACGGTGGGACGGACAGGCTACGGTCTATCTCCTCCTTCACCGCTTTAAGCGTCTTCAAAGGCAGTACTGTTAAGGCAGTACCAAAATGCGCTACCCCCCCCCCCCCCCCCCCTGGCGTAGCCAGAAGTGGGTGGAAGGGCTAAAACACTCCCGAAAATTTTCAATTTTCCTTGCGTATGTACACAAGCACACACAAAATCCCGAACATACATAAAGTATGGTTGAACCCCCCCCCCCCCCCCGAAAAATATTTCGGGCTACGCTACTGCCACCCCCCATTTTTTTAGACTCTTAGTATTCGTGATTGATTTATATGTGGGGTTTAACGTCCCAAGACCACCATATGATTTTGAGAGACAGCGTAGCGGATGGCTCCGAAAATTTAGACCACCTGGAGACTTTTAGCAAAACACTTCATTCAACTGACACCGATAGGAATGGCTATCAGTAGATTCTTGAAGCAAATGTAGAAGCTACCTTTTTTTTTTTTTAAATAGCGGTGATATCTGAACAGCTTTACGGACCCTGATGCCGACCTATCTCCTTGACGTTGACCGCCTCGGTGTTCAGTGGTCGAGGCGTTCGGCAGCGCACCCAAAGCTGTATGGTTGGATCAGAACCCAGCTGCTGCGGCCGAATTTTCGATGGAGGCTAAAATGCTCGAGGTTCGTGTGCTTAGCTATACGTTACAGAACCCCAGGTCGTCGAAACTTCCGAAGCGCCTCACTGCGGCGTGCCCCATAATCGTATCATCGTTTTGGCGCGTGAAATCCAACATATTATCCTTGGCTCATTTATCTCAATTAAAACCAGCGAACCCCTCAATGCACTTGCCTTGTGGAGTTTTAGAATAGCGTACGCAGAGTTTTGCGTTAGTGTTTCGCGCCAGTGTGCATGCATCGTGCGCTAACCACATGTGGGCTCCCGTAAAGTGACTGAAATAGGGGGCACCCGCAGACAATGCCAAGTTAGTTTACCCTGTTTGAAAATGTAAATTTTTAGAATAGCGTACGCAATGTCTTGCGTTGCGTCGTTCGCTCACTTGTTGCGGGCTCCCGTTGAGAGACGAACGCTTCGCCCGCAACGTCTGCGAACTTGGCGCACGGTATTTAAAACTCTGTAATTTGCACCCTATCAAATGCCTTGCAAAAATGCAGATCGTACCAGTTTGGTCTCTCTCGCCAAGAGCTTTGGAGATTGCGTGTACAGTCACTAATTTCGTTACATACACGTGTTCACAAAAGTCTATGTTGATAAGGCCGTAAAATGCTGTTTTCACTCACATGACCTCTCATGTAGCAATATGCCCGTATACTTTACAACGTGACAAACGACAATGGAAACGCGCGTGTGTGTGTGTTAACTGACGACTCTGGCTTTGACTCCGCGCTTCTTCAGGATTCAACGCATCTTGAAAATGATTTGCCTTGAAAACGGTGTTGAAAGGTCATTTGACAGTCCGTCAGCGCGAGGGCTTTCTCCCCCCCCCTCCCCCCTCTTTTTTTCCCCTTTGCTGCGTGCTCAACACCACCCGCCGTTATCACAGTGAAATTTCACTTCACGCTTCCTGGAGCCAGCGAACTCGAGGGCCGATTACGAACGAAGAACCTGCGATGCGAATTGCGCGCCGCCGCTATCTGCCCCATCACTCCTCCTCTTGGCGCCGCGCCAGTGATCGCTGCCTCATCGCGTTTGACGGCCGTTACCGGGGCACGTACCAGCCGAGTTCCGTGCCGGCCGCAACCGGCGTCAGTGCGGTCTTTTCGGAGCGTTGTCGGCGCCTACTCGCTCGTGCCTTACTCCTTCGGAAAAACGCGTGCTCGTGTCGAAATCGACGGAGGTATCAGATACGCCGCGCCCTTTTCGTTTTGTGCGGCATCTATCGTCCGGCGGTGCACGCGTCGTTCTGTTTGTTTCGTGTGCGCGGTGATCTTCGGCGAGGCACACGCTCCCCATGCGTGCTTGCGCTGCCCGTAAAACGTGGTACTCGTCTCCTAAGCGCTACGTTCTTGTGCCGCGGCTAAGAGGCGTCGGCGATGTACTGCCGTCTCTCGGAGCCCACACGCCGCTGCCGTTCAGTCCTTGGCTCATCTCGTGTTACGGACGCTTCGCGCGCACCAGCGGATGACGTTCCGTTTCGCCACCCTCTGCGAGAGGAGCTTTCTTCGGTTTTTAAAGCTGGCTTGGAAGTCGCTCGGAAGGCTCAATGCATCGGGCCAGGTCAGTGTTTCAAATCTTGGTGTGCTCAGGGATGAGGGAATGTTGACTGCTCTGTGGGGGCCTTTCACCGTGGGCTGCTTGTTATGCATGATCGTAGGAAACGCTGCAAAAAAAAAAAAAAGAATGCTGGAAGGACTACACGTACACAGTGAAATTCATGCTAGATACCCTTTCCTTGGCCTTATTTTGCGCAAATATCTACGATGATGCTGAAACAATTCGCCCAGACATGCATTTTTTTTCTTAAGGATGCATCTGCGCACTAAACAGGAGCTATGCACGCGCGTATAGCTGATTACCCGGCAGGGGATGACGCGTTTTCGTTCAAATATAAGTTAGAAACCCTCCTGCACGTCAAGTTTGTTGCAGTACCGCATGCGCGTGGTACTGCATTTGTTGCGTGCCTCATTTGTGTTTTCGGTCGAGCATGCCTTGGAACTTTTCGGTTCGGACATTGTATCGGGTACTTGATTACGTGGACTGTAGCGAGATCAAAAGTTTTGCCTTACTAGGAATATAGTTTCGAGGCGTCTCTCATAATCATATGGTGGTTTCGCGACGTTAAACCAGATATATCATCAAGGAATATAGTTTCGGAGTGCTCGAGGCACACCTAATCGAAATCGTGTAAGATAATACATTGAAAAAGAACGGCTATTTGGGCTAGTCCCTTGCTGTTTGGGTCTTCGGTACGCTTTGCTTTCAGCACCTTCGTGCTTGCCCTGCAACCGCCATTGACGTGTAAGATAAGCAATCTCTTTATCATGCTCACGTCCGCGATGGATGCTTCCGTAGCAAGTGTAAGCTATTAGTGCCTTGATAGATTCGTCACGGCGCTCCCCCTTTCGCACCCCTGTATCCACAGTTGCCCCCTCGCCGACTGGGGAGAGGGCACGAAACATTTACACACTAGCGCTAAGGATATCAGTTGAAGCCTTAAAAGTGACGAGTCACTTTGCCGAAACTTTGGCTAGAGCGCATCACGCCTGTTCATGCATTTTTATCCGGATAGAGGCACACAAAACCCAACTTGTCGCCTGGGGCAAACGCATCGGACTACTTCTGTTACCTGTATTATATGCTCAAGTGGAAGCATTTCAACGTTTCCGGGATATGCTCTTTTTAGATGAGTGAACTCGCGTGTCGTTGTGGAAGATGTGACAGGAGTGGCAATTAGAGAGTGTTAGCAAGCTACGGAAACACGTTACTGAAATACGACACAGTTCCTTTCCGTATGCGCGTGCAATCGTAGCGCATGCGCGCTCGTAAGCCGCTTCCATGTTGCAGCCTTTCCGTAACGTCTTTCCGTAGCTTGCTAAAACTCTCTAACATTGCGCATATAGTGCGCAGGAGCACCGAAGCTATGAAGTTTGTTGGTCATGTGGGTGAGATAAAAGGCATTGCGGAGTTACGGATAGACGTGCGATTTTATTTGAAATCACGCCTCGTCGCTTGTGTATTCGTTGTCTGACACTGTGGCACTACAATTGTGGGTTACCAAAGTAATAAATTACGTTGGGTGCAAGAAAGACACATTGAAGTACAAACTGCGTGGTGCCCCGCCGCGGTAGTCTAGTTGCTAAAGTACTCGGCTGCTGACCCGCAGGTCGCGGGAACGAATCCCGCATAGTGCTATTATACTATAGAATCCCGGCTTCGCAGTTGCATTTTCGATGGAGGCGAAAATGCTGTAGGCCCGTGTGCTCAGATTTGGGTGCACGTTGAAGAACACCAGGTGGTCGCAACTTCCGGGGCCCTCCACTACGGCGTCTGCCATAATTATATAGTGGTTTTGCGGCGTTAAACCCCACATATCGATAACAAACTGCGTGGTGATATTTTTTGTAATATAAAGGAGCACTGACATCAAATTTATCCACGTCAAGATTTTTGCTCCAACACGTAGCTATCAGCCCCTAGTATTGATTCGCGGCCTAAAACACATCTGAGGTACGAATGAATAACTGTAATATTGATTAATATATCCGCTATCGAACGTGGTTCAAAATGGGTGGAAAGCCCACCAAATTGTAGTGCTCTAAGCGCTTTCTCGTGATCACGTCGAGGCCGCTGCACAGTGTTACACCTGCGAGTCCACACCGAACGTCAATGCCTCGGCAAAAGGCAATCTGTGTCAAGGCCAGCAATCGAGCCCGCCTGACGCGATCAACTCAACGACGTCATCAAGCGGCGGCGCCGGTCTGTCACGCAACGCACCGGGAGCTCCCTCAGCCCGTTGAAGCAATCGGCGCCTTCGAGTCTGGCGAGTCTTACGCAATGCGTGGCAACATCCCTCGTCCTTGGTGCAACCACGCGCAGCGGTGGGCCCCATTGGAGAATTCCGACATCACGGCCAGCGGCGCTTCTGGTTGGACATTTGGTTACTCAAAGAATCCACCCGGTGCCTACGAAAAAAAAAAAAAAAAAAGCCCTGCGGAGCGTCGCGAGCAGCTGACCTATGCGTGAAAGAAGCCTCTCGTCGGTTCCAGCCCCTTCGCAGTCGGCGTGCCCGGTGTCCTTTGCAGCGGCGAGTTTCGTGGCGTCCATCGTAACCTCGTCTGCGGTGCGCCTCGTAACAGCGTGCGTGGGAGAGATGGGAGAGAAGACATCTCTGCTCTTCGAGTCGCTAAACTGTCGGCCCCAGTGCCGAATTTGTAACGCCTCGATTTCTATGCTGTAGATAAAGCTTGTTTTAACTCACCGTTGTCTGGTCCGCTCGTCTAGGAGTGCTGCGCAGAAGCAGTCCCTAGCTGAGAAACCTACGCTACCAAATGGCTGATGACCCTGTTGGCGGAGTTCGGAGCAGTGGTGCCTTCGGGACCGTGTTGTCTTCGTAACAACAGCTGATGCTGCTTTCACAAAAAAGTGACGTCACACACACTGGCATTTTGTCTGCTAATAGCGCACGTGCGCTCAGTCCAGCTGTGTCTCTGATGATGTAGACTAAAGCCCCTCCATGCGTATTTTGGCGGCTAGGCCAGAGTGACTTTCTAGCTAACTCTAAATAGGTCAAGTAGCGCCAACTGGTTCTTTTTTGCTCTCCCTTTAGCCCTGGCCTCGAGAAGGGGCCTTGTATTGCCACTGAAACCCAACTCAGTCGCCAACACAGGATTTACCCTGTAGTGGCTGCCGGCGCAAAGTGAAGCGAGCAAATACGTCTGTTCTTAGGCTTCCAGTCCCTCTGTTCACGGGTGCCTACGAAGTCGACCCACTGGCTGCGTTGAGGTGCAGCGGTTCCCCGACATTCTGGCTCGTGTTGTCACTCGGAATGATTGTACTCACGCTATGAAGCGCATGTCAAATCAGTCGATGCGACACAATGAATCGCACGCATGCTTCAACACAGCAAGGAGAGCCATTAGTGAGGGCATGGCCGAGAGTCGGCTCCAAACCCGCTCGGATCGTCCACATCATTGTTACTAGCGTATCGTCACTCAGGATGGTATTTGTGGAATGTGTCACACCGAACACGTAGCACTACTGTCGATGTCACAGGGCAGTCTATTTTCCGTTTTTTTTCCTAAGCTTTTCTACGCTCTTTGACATCGAATCAAAATAGCTTCCACGCGACGGATGTCATTCAAATTTGGCCAAGAAGACCGATGCATACCAAGTGATAGAATGACCGGTACATCTCGACCTTGAAATTTGATATCAGTGCTCCTTTAAAGGGGTTCCAGGAAACTTCCCAGTTGCAAGTTTTCCTTCTTCAATACGGATTAGATATACCGAATCTGATGTTTTGACACAATATGCAGTCTTGTAAGTTAATTTTCAGACATTTTATGATTTTGCCCCACTCGCGAACAAGTTGGTACGCCATTCGTCGCTGCTCGTGAATTAGCATTAGCAACTGATCGTTCATCCTCGCTGTCATTCCCGGTGCGTACGTTTAAAGCGCGAGACAGATGTGCGATTTTCCGTGCGATGCGGCGTGCGGTGTCTCATGCTGCAGCGTGCCGCATGCGACGTTTCTGGACACACTAGGGCAAAGGAGCTATCGGCAGCAGACTCCGCCCCCATGCAGTGCCTCGGCATGCAGGGTCGAACGACTTGGTATCCTCGTAATGAGGCTCAAGACAAAAACAACATTGCACAGCCACGCGTAGTTCCACAAAAAATAATTACTAAATCGCCTTCGTGAACGACAAGCACGTCGCAACAGCGGTAACAGCTGATTATTCATGACTCCGACAAGTAGGCCTAGCCTGGCGGACGCCGGCCGTCGCCTACGCTGTTCACACGTGAGCTCGTCATCGAGCGCTTGTTTTTGACAACACTATCAAGCATTGCACTCGTATGTGATGCGTTAGCATACATTATTACTTTATCGATGCCATCGATGTGAAGAGAAAAGGTGGAAGCGAAGCGAGCTAGCGCAGAGACGCCGGTAGCTGTGTTTACCTGCGAAATGACCTTGCATCGCTGCTCACGATCTCCGATCTCGCTAGCGGTTTCAAAACCGGCGTTGTCGTGCAGAAAAGGCATAGCCACCACCATCTCCTAACTGCTTATTTGTCGAGTTTTACCACGACGGTGTTTTCTACGTAGTGCCACGCTTTGAAAGCGTGTGAGTCCTCGGAAGTGATGTCATACAAGCGTGGTTCGCAATGCTGCCATCGGTTGCACACCAGGCCAATACACAGGACGTGCGCAAACAACGGGCAGAATTCTTACTTTGTGTGTGAGCATTGCTCTTCTTATTGAACGCTGCCGTGGCAGCGAGTGAAGTGACGTTCGCGCTCTGTTTAGCTACTGTAAATTCAAAGCAAACTTGCGGTGGCAACAAAAGAAGTACAGAGCGCCCAAATCTAGAGACAAGTGTGCGCCAGTGATTCACCCCGCAAGAGGACATTTACATGCACTTTAATCGTGGCATGTGGAGGCGCGCGTGCATAGCGATGCGCAGGTACGTGGGGCTCGCGCCGGCCATGCCACTTCACTACTGATGATGAAAATGTGCTGAAGCTGCTGAGCTCCTAGGTCTGCCAGCGGTACATGGCGTATATTATATAAACGGCTCGCCGTTAGCAAGCTGAAGAAGGTTGGCTTTGTTGTTTAGTGGTTAGCGCCGTGCGCTAGCAGCACGATGTCACTGGTTGCTGCGCTGTCGACACTCCGCTCCATCTTGATTTTTCTTTACAATATGGTAGTATATATTTTACAACGTCATATTCGTGGTGAACCACGGCATCACAGCTTCGTGTTAAAAATAGCATGGCTAGTGTGCACAAGCCAACCTACACTGCAGTTGCTTGCTCCTCGCGTTCGTGCTCGTTTCCCATGATGCTCTTGTTTCATATTGCCACACACGTTTCTTGTTTTCACTTTTTCGTTTTCGCCCACAAAGCCTGTCAATAATACTAGGTGCAAACTGCGCCTCATTGTTCAAGAAGGTTCGCGATTATTGTAGGTCGCTCTGTTAAGCTTATTCCAGAGGTTGGGCTCAGTTTGCCGCTATTAGTGCCACTGATAGGGGCGAACTGGTTATCTGACTTTCCGTTCACCCATAGAGTTTCCTAAAATGAACTAGAGGGCACTCTGGTGCTGCGATCGTTCAGCGACCTTGGGAATGATAGGTAGTGCACACATTTGCTTAGTCTTCGTACTTGCAGGTGGCAAATCATACTTATGGCTTCGTTTATTGCTGTTTCGGTTTTGTTTTGAAAGAAAGATTCAATAAATTTTAAGCTTTGTGACCCGATTTGGAAAGGTAAGTCTAAAAGAATAAGATGGTGAAGCGCAACCGCTGAACATTTGCTAATATTTGTTTCGTAAGAAAGCAGCTCCAAGCCACACGAACACACACAGAGCCAAAAGTAGGCCATAGGTACGAATATTAGACAAATGTGTGTACTGCCCATCATTCCCATGCTCGCTGAAGCGGCGTGCATTGCAGCTCCCATAGACACTAGTGCCAGAGTTCCCTCTAGTGTATATTAGGAAACTCTATGCGTTCACCGACTACAAGTTTCACATAAAACCTCTGCTCCCGACCCCGTAAAAATATCCTTGTTTGAAATGCTCGGGGGGGGGGGGGGGGGGGAAACTTGAGAGCGCGCATTCCAACAGAGCCAACCTCGTTGGGCGCTGCCCCCCTCCCCCCGTTGTACACAGGACTTACTTTCCAGCCCGCCTCTGTTGAATTTTCTGTGGCTGGGCGTCAAAAATTTCGAGTGATTCTCTCTAACTTTTCCCCTTTGGTATGCCCTGGTACTTGATCACACCATTGACTGTCAGTCGTCCGCGTTCTTGTGCAAATGAGAACCATAGAATGGATGCTTGCACAAACTGGCATGCACTGCCTTTCGTGTATTTTTAAACATCTACGGCATCAAGATGCATTGACATCATGCTATCAAGAACACCAATATTCAAGAACACCAATATTTGCGATAAACATATATAGGTGGTTTCAGTGTTTGTAAACAAGCTGGCTCGCGCCAAACAACCTACCCAAGAAGACTTCCAGTGCTCCACTTCCTGCAATGCTTTTTTGATCATCCCTGTGGTGTTTTCGTAGTGTGTTCCAAGTTTGCTGCTCTATTATTTCTGGCCTATTCCTTAGCATGTGTTTAGAGCAATATCCAGTGACTACAGAAGGAGCCACTGGTAGAAACTGGAGCCACTGGTAGAACTGGTAGAGGTAGAAACGAAAAATGCCTTAACCAGAAAAGAAGTTAGTCAGGGCACTTAATATGGCCAGTTAGTTCTGCATGTCGACGATGAACACGGGTATGTTTGAAGACTCAGACAGGGAAGAAACAGGACACACCCGTCTTCTTCCTGTCCATGTCTTCAAAGCGCCGCACCCACGTTGTCTACATGTAATAGAGTATCCAGACACATGGTGAAGTTATACAATTTAGCTTTTTGACTAGAGGTCAAAACCTGCCTCCTGTCGTACCATTAACATATTTGTGTTTTCGCCTAAGCAAACAACCTCAGGATTTTTCTGCACCTGTGTTACACTGGGCCCCTTTTATAGATATCTGCGGTGATCGAAATCGCTCGCGATATGAAGTATACGGTGTGACTGAGAAATTATAAAATGCACTCAATATACGATGACGTCAACTTGGGCTAGGTCATGGGAACAATTATTGTTTATTTTACAAGTAAGCTATCCATGATTCTAACATAAGTTAAACCCACCCAAACCTACAGTCCATGTCCCTATGAAAAATAACTTAGCTAGAACGTCGCAATGTTCATCGCCGCCAGCAAAACAGGCGACGAGTCATTTGCTTGCACAGATTGATTTATGTTCAGTGCAGCTGCTTTGTGTCCCATGTTTCGAACAGTACACATCAGTCACGGGGCTGAAACTACACCAGGAACACCTTTGCGATGAGTTTTCAGTTTTATCTCTCGCATTTTGCTATCTACTTCTAATGTCAGCGCACTTATCTGCAAAGGGTGGAAGACAACAGCGTCCTACATATTTCCTGTGACTGGGGGCCTTCAATTAATCTAACATCTGGACATTACCTGTCTGCCAATAGTTGGAGCTGAGCTTTACAGGGCCTTCAATAAAGTGGGCTTAACAAACCTATGTGCTGTTTGTATAAATCCAAATTTCTTATGTGATTGCTGCAATGTAGGTGTTCCTTGCTATGTCCATCGATCAGAAAACAATGTTATGAAATTAGTTCATACTTGCAGACTCCAAATTTCTTATGTGATCGGTGCAATGTAGGTGTTTCTTGCTATGTTCATCAATCAGAAAACAATGTTATGAAATTAGTTCAGACTTGCAGACTGCATCCTGGCTTGAAACAGATGTGCTTGAGTTGCGAACGCTTCATTGGAATAATTTTATTCGCATAAAACACCAAAGCACGAGCAGCCATGGCCAGGAACAAATGCGAAAGCTATACAAAAACGAGTTGAGCTGGAAGTTTCCAAAGGTGAATTTCCGCTGAACGCACATTGATGCCAGAGACCAGCAGGTGATGGCATAACCGTCAATACTTGAAATGTGTTTTGTGCGATACAGACTGGGCAGTACAGATTGCGCAGGTTATACAGACCTGTTGTAGTTGGACTGGGCCATACCGGTTGTATTGCCCAGTGCAACTCTAAAAACCGCTCGAATGCGCTGATCTTCACAAGTAACACTTTCCATAAACAAAGACGACCAAAAATAACTCAAATCTTATTGCCCCCAACGTTGATTGAGGACGCTCACAAGGTTATTGGACGTGGTACAAACATGCATGGAAGGAAAGGTAAGAACATTCGTGGGTGAAAGGGCTGTGTCAATTGTGCCATTCTGTACCAATTTGACATGCTGCATGAAGTTGTGTATAAATGACCGTACAGTGCCATATTTAGCCTACTCTTATTATCAAGCGAGCAACATGCGTTGGATATGCATGGACACTGCCTCATACATATCCCGTGTAGTTCAGTTTCATTGTATTTCAGTTCTCGCATATGTGAACACCGTGCATGAATCTTGCACCGCGTGAGTGAAAGCGTTAAGCTTCTTAACAAAATCTTGATGGGAGCCGACAGAAGGAAACAGCGTAGTGGGATAATCATAAGATGAACAGGTGAAGTGCCTCGGACTGGCTGGCTGACATATCGATAGGAGATGCTATCTTTTTCAAAGGCGCCGTGTCATTCTTGGCATATTAGTTTTAAAGGGGCTAGTGGTGACGTCATCAAACCTAACACGCCAAGGATGACACGGCGGTTTTGAAAAAGATAGGTCTTCCTATGGAAACGTCGGCCAGCCACTCTGGGGCACTTACCTGCTCATCTTATGATTATCCCACTAAGCTTCTTAATGGTCTTCATTGCTTCCGTTACTGATTAGGGCACTTTTATAAGAAGTGTTCTAGTGTATGGCACTCTTCGTCAACAAGTCGTAATGTCGCAGCTTCCGCTCTTCAGTCATCTGGGAGATCTTGAACTTCGAATGGACCACAACTGTGAGGGCCAGATCGACGAGCGTATCGCTTATCTCCATGTTCCCCGTGGTTATGTCAGCTGTGGTGTTTTAGTGACTGGAGCATAATGTTTCTTAGTTAATTTTTAAGAGTCCTGTTGACTTTAATACTAGGATAACATTCAATAACTTTAATCTTCAGTTGCTGTTCTTGCGAGATCTATCTTTAATCTTCAGTTGCTGTTCTTGCGAGATCTGTTCTTTATGGCCATTTTAACATTTCAACATTAACGTTTTTTATATTCATCTAAGGCCTAGTAGCTATCCAAAGCATTGCATGTCTTTTTCTTTGAGTTGCTGCACTTTCAGCAGTAATGTTTTAATCTTTAGAGCATGTACTTGTGCTAAGTCACTCCATCAGTATTGTATCTTTAGTAGAAACCACCAAAATATTTTGTGCTTAGCAGAAACACACTTCTAATCAACAGTAATGCGTGACCCTAGAAATTCGCTCCAAATGTAACTTGCAAAGCTCCAAGAGGTACCTTTTACTACTCCAGAGCAGCTCCAAAGTTGCATCCTCCCCGCTCCCTGAGCTGCACGGTGTTGGCACCACTCTCTGATCCTGGCAGATAACGGAAAG
The DNA here is from genome assembly GCF_043290135.1 of Rhipicephalus microplus. Lineage (NCBI taxonomy): Eukaryota > Metazoa > Arthropoda > Arachnida > Ixodida > Ixodidae > Rhipicephalus > Rhipicephalus microplus. The sequence goes on along the minus strand of NC_134702.1, from coordinate 167,551,931 downwards.
ATAACAAAGCTCAATATTGTTGCGCATACTTGCAAGAACAATGAAGATGAGTAAACGTGCTGGCTACCCTGAGCTGGACCTAGAGAGAAGGCGACAATGCTGCAAAATTCAACCCGTTGGCCCCTCCTGCGCTTGAGTTCATGACCTAATAAATGACCGCTTCAACCTGGTTTCCTTTGCACGTAATAACATTGCCAAAGGAGCAGCGGATTTCCTGTCATGATCTTTTCAGGTCTACTAGGAAGATAGAAAAAAAAAAAGGTTGCATTTTTCAGTTATACTTTTTTCAATCGAGCCATATGGAGCACTTTAGATCGTCGTGTTGTGTAATATCCAACTCTTCTGATACCATTTGAATTAATGTAGCCAAATTTTGGTGTCCAACTATAACATTTGCATTTGATGAAATGTTTATTTCAATATTTTGCAAGTAAACTAAGTTAAAGCACTTGATAAATAGTTTTTTGACAAAATGGTGCACGCAAATTTTCATCTGAACTGCATAGTTCAAGAAAGTGAGCTGTGATTTGGCGATCCAACTCGATTCAAATGACCCAGATAGATTCCATTTGGTTCAGTTGAAATCCAGCATATCCGCTTGAACCTATTTGATAATTTCATCTCTTCCAAAAGGTATAGCTAAAAATCCCTTATATATATACATATATATCCCAAAATGTATATATATTGTTCGCGAACCCCGACGAAGACCGGTCCATCGGTCGAAACCATTGGAAGTAAGTTTAATTTAAGGTAACCGCCAAGTTGTCTCTTCTCTTCCCTATATATATATAAAGTGTATATTAAAGGGCTCCTTTTTCCCTCTTTCACACATTATTTATATGTAACATACAATAATGCCAAGGAAAATATAGGGCAAGTTTTTAGACCAAATTGTATTGTATTTGCGAAGAAAGAAAAGTGGTGAAAAGATGACTTGCCCTGGACAGGAACCGAATTTGCGAGAGGTCGCAGGTTCGGTATATATATATATATATATATATATATATATATATATATATATATATACACATACATATACACACCTTAAAGGAGAGACAACTTCTTCGACGCACTTGCACTTTCATGTGATTTTTCATACAACCAGCAATCGTTCAATCGCGCAAAAAACGACAGTCAGTTTTAAGCAGCATGTACTAGGACAACACATACCTGTTGGTCATGCATGTACAGTATAACCTCGTTACAACGGACTCGGATACAACGGACATTCGGATACTACGTACCAATTCGCGGCGTTATGCTGATCTCCCTATCTTTTCCATTGATTGAGCTTCGTTTACAACGGACTTGGGTACAACGGACATTCGGATATAATTGACTAAATTGTGACGCCAGCAAGGTGGTCAGGCCTTCTTTACAGCGGACTTTTCTATCACGGACATCCGAGATTCAATTGTTTCCGATTTCAGGCATCTGTAGGCATAGTTGCGGCACGGGAAAAGCACGCCGGCGGTGTCAACACAAGCGGCGGCCATTTCAGGGAGGCCGCGCTTGGCTTGGATTGATCTGGCTGCAGGTGCTGACTTCGACTTCTGTTGCATTTAGCGAGCCATAATTTGCAATGATTGCAATGTTGTCAAAATAGCATAAAGATAAAAGATAAAAAAATCTTAGACTCGTAACGGACAATAGTGACCACTTGCATAAAACTGTGGTCAAAGTGAAAAATAAATAGAAAGCATGCGCTTGGTAGCGGCCCCTCTCGGAATAAAAGGTTTAGTGGCGCTTATGCTCGGCCCGGCACAGGCGCTGCTGGCGCCCTGGCGCCGTGTACTTCGCTTTGTTCAATTGGGGCAGTTGGGGCTGTTTGGCCTCATGGTTTGTCATTGTGTATCCTGTTGGCCTCTGTGCATTGCGGACGTGATCGTGGTGTGATGGAACCGATGGAGCCGAACGCATCAGCCAACGCCATGCGTCAGAAAGCGACGAAGCGCAAGCAGATTTCCCTTAAAGACAAGCTTGATATCATCGAGCAAGTTGAGAAGGGAAAGAAGCAGGTGGACGTCGCCATGGCCTACGGCTTGTCGAAGCAGACGGTTAGCACTATCATCAACGCCAAAGAGGTAGTCTTGGCGAAGAAAGTCTCAGGTGACTTGCAACCCAAGAGGTTCCGGCTCCGCGAAGCTTCATATCCTGACGTTGAAGAGGCCCTGCTATACCCGTTAACGGACTGCTGCTACGAAAACGCGCGGAGCAACTTGCCGTTGTTCTTAACCAAGAACAGTTCCAGTGCAGCGAAGGCTGGCTGAGCGGATTTAAATCTAGGCATGCCATCGCGTTTAAGTGCCTTTCTGGAGAGTCTGCCAGCGTCGACGACACTGTTGTAGCCGACTGGATAGCAGATGTTCTACCTGCACACCTTGAAGGCTACGTACCGCGGGATGTATTCAATGCCGATGAAAGCGGCATTTTTTATAAGTTAAAACCAGGCAAGACTTTTTGTTTTGGCGATGACACATGCCACGGCGGCAAGAAATCTAAGGAGCGCATTAGCGTTCTCTTCTGCTGCAATATGGACGGGAGTGAGAAAGAAAAACTCCTGGTGATAGGGAAGTCGAGAAGACCACGGTGCATGCGCAATATGCACGTTCCCGTAGACTGGCACTCCAACAAAAGTGCTTGGATGACAAAAGATATTTTTAACAAATGGCTACTCGATTTTGACAGCAAGATGGTGAAGCAGAAAAGGAATGTGATACTATTCCTGGACAATTGCTCAAGCCATATGCAGCTTCCCGGGCTTCATGCAACGAAGGTGGCGTACTTTCCACCGAACACAACGTCAAAAGCTCAGCCGATTGACCAAGGTATTGTGCACTCAGTGAAGTCACGGTACCGCTCACGCCTTGCTGAGCGTTTGCTTTTTGACATGCAGCAGAAGCGGGACTCAGTGATCGACCTGAATTTTGCCATGCAGGTGCTGTCAACTGTATGGGCGCAGATTCAGCCATGAATCGTAAAGAATTGCTTTAGGAAAGCAGGTTTCCGAGTTGACAGCGACTGCACAGACTGCTTGCCACAGGAAGACCAACCAGATCCTGGTGTGTGGTCAGCTGTCGAGGAGGCCTTTGGGAGCCAGCAGTTTTCTGATTACGTCACTGCAGATGATAACCTGGTCACTGCAGATGATGACCTGGTCAGCTCAGAGCAGCTGACAGATGAAGAGATTGTAGCCCAAATTCGCCAAGTGCCTAATGCTGAGCAAGAAGAAGAACAAAATGAAGAAGGCAACTCAGGGATTGTCACAGAGGAGGTCACAACTTCTCAGGCGTTGGACTACATTCAAGGGCTCAAAAGCTATTTTGAACAACAGGCCACGACTTCAGATGAAATGAACACACTTGTCATAATGAAGACACGTATAGTGTCTAAAGCTGTCGGCCACACAGTACAGGCAAAGCTGACTAGCTTCTTTCAAAACATTTAATAAATCCGTAATTTGACTATGTTTGTGACTTTCAATTCTCTCCTGTTATAACAGACTCATTACGTGTTTACGTAAATGTCTGTTGTAACAGTACATGGATTGTACAGACTCCTTTTACAACAGACCAAATCCTCTTCACTATGAAAGTCTGTTGTAACGAGGTTATGCTGTAATAGCAATACACGCGACGTTTTTTATGCATCATGGTTACCTCACAACTTTCAGAATGAATACAATGAAGGTGGTAGGCCACCTTCAAAAGTCTTTTTTTTTTTCGCAAAATAAATTTTTAGTGTTTTGTTTTCCTTGCACGCCCAAACATTCACATATATGTTGCAACAAAAACTATCCTCCTAGCGTCATTAGTTTGCGAGTTACAGCAAGTTTTCTATACCCTATGCTCCTATAGCAAAACCGAAACCACATTTCCAACTGTGGTTTCGGTTTTGAAAAATCGCTTTCAAAAGCAAGTGTTGTTTCATCTATATTAATGCTATTCAAAATACTTTATGCATTTTATTGTGACTGTTATATAAGATGATGTCATTAAATGCAACTTTGTGTTTAAAAGTCTTCAATAATCTCTAGCAACAGCCACGAGGGGGACGCACGATGCTCGTCTGAATTTTCGTTGTTTGCCTCTGTCAGGCTACGTCAGGCTTTGTTCTGCATTTGTTACACATGTCAATGCTACTATGGCTGTATCCTTAGGCCACCTGGACCATATTACAACCAGCATGGGAAAGTGCAGAACACAGAAGACAAGGAAGTGCAAGTTGGCTGGAAATTGCTACACGACGACGAGGCTGCCTACTGACACAGACGCCGGTATTTCGGCGACCGTGAAGATGCTTGGGGACATAAACAAGGCGTACCAGGCTCCACTAGAGAATTCTGCACTCCAAAAGAACAGAATAATGGACATTGGTATTCTTTCTTCAGTGTTTTCATGGCTGGCATGTTCCGAATGCATGAACACAACACTAAAGCTTGAGGAACGCTCTCACCAAAGGATATGCTTGGCTTGTGCGGTCGTGTGTACTGACTGTGGGTTCAAGCGCCCATTTTAACCGACAAGAAAGGTGGGTCATGCCAATGAGAACAATTTGCGTCTGGTTTACGTGATGTGCTAGTTAGAAAAAGGGCACGCTGGTGCGAAAACGTTTTCCAATGTGATGAACATGCCTACTCCTCCACTTCACTCCGCCTACGACGAATTGTCATCTCTGCTTTCTGCAGCGGCAGGAGAAGTGGCGTCGAAGTCTATGACTGATGCTGCTGTGGAAGTTCGTCGTGTTGTGGGGAGTGCAGAGTGTGGTGTTTCAGGTGATGGCACGTGGCAGAAGCGTGGCCATTCTTCTTTGAACCGTTGTGTGTCTGTGATTTCTGTTGACACGGGAAAGGTTATTGATGTAGAGGCCCTTTCTAGTTCGTGTAAGTCTTGTAAAACCAAAAGCAAGTTGAGGCAAGATAGTGTTTCGTACCAGGAATGGAAGGCAAACCACACTTACTGTCAAGCAAACCATGAAGGAAGTGCTGGCACTCTGGAGACGGTTGGTCTATACCGAATATTTGAAAGGTCGAAAGGCAAAAGAGATTTCAAGTACCTGCAGTACTACGGCGATGGTGATTCCAAGAGCTATGCCGCTGTCGAAGACATGTATGGAAAGGACAGTGTGCAGAAACTGGAATGTATTGGGCATGTCAAGAAGCGTGTTGGCTGCCGCCTCAGAAAACTGAAGAAGACAGTGCGTGGACTCGTTGGTAAGGGAAAGCTCACTGATGCCCTCATTGACCGCCTGCAAAACTACTATGGCATCGCCATAAGGGCTAATGTGGGCAACCTTTCTGCAATGATAAAGGCTATCCTTGCCAGTCTTTTTTTTTTTTTTTTTTTTTCATTTCAGCTCTACCTACAAGCAGCCGAGACATGGCCTGTGTCCACTTGGACCGAAAAGCTGGTGCGGATACCAAAGGGTCGAAGCACCCGGCCATGGGAAATATGTACACAAAGGAGGGCCTCCAAATGATGTGCTCAACAAAGTTAAAACTGTCTACAGTGATCTGTGCTCTGATGAACTTCTAATGAAGTGCCTTCATGAAAAGACTCAAAATGTTAATGAGTGTTTCAATGGTCTAATATGGCAGCGGGCACCCGAAGAAGTCTACGTAAGCTTGCCTACAGTAATGTTTGCCTTGCATGATGCTGTGGCAAACTTTAATAATGGCAGTGTAAGCACCCTAGATTTTCTGAGTCAAGCTGGCATAGAACCGGGGTACCACACGACGAAAGCTTGCATTGCCAGGGATCACCTGCACATGCAGAATGCTAAACGCAAGTCAGCGGATGGGACACAACAGGCCAGGAAGAAAAGACGAGCAGCCACGCAAACAAAAGGAGGCAATAATGTTTCCGCAGAAGGGCCCAGCTATGAATCTGGTGCATTTTAGGCCTGCATGCGAAAATTGTGACCCTCTTTAAAAGCTCGGAAATCTTTGTTTAACGTTTTTTTGGAAATAACAATTTGCTCAAAATGTTGCGACGCAAACTTTTACCCCGCCGCGGTGGTCTAGTGGCTTAGGTACTCGGCTGCTGACCCGCAGGTCGCGGGTTCAAATCCCGGCTGCGGCGACTGCGTTTCCGATGGAGGCGGAAATGTTGTAGGCCCGTGTACTCAGATTTGGGTGCACGTCAAAGAACCCCAGGTGGTCGAAATTCCCGGAGCCCTCCACTACGGCGTCTCTCATAATCATATGGTGGTTTTGGGACGTTAAACCCCACATGTCAATCAATCAATCAGCGCAAATTTTTATAGCGTATTTCTCAGCGTATACATTGAACTGAAATTTCGCACAATGATTTACAACATATATATCTGTGCAGTGAACTAGAATAAAAGAAATCCATAGAATATTTTTTAGTTTACAGCTGAATTTTCCAACAGGTTCACTCTAAATTGGCTCTTTTCCCCCGTTTTTTTGTTTTTTGGCATTACTTCCTTGATATTCACTGCATAATACTTATTCCAGTTCACTGCATAGCTCCAGCCATTAGTTACACAAATGTCAAAGCTTTACTGAATAAAGCCACCCATTAGTCACTTATCACAGCTGGCGTGTCTAGCACTTTTAATGCTATTTTTGACAAAGATTACCTCCCACCCAATAAATAAATATTCAGTATTTTGCACTGTAAATAGCTGGGTAAATTAAATAAGACATGCTTGTTTTGAGGAAAAAGTTATTTCAATGCTGGCTGCCCTTAAAAAAATGTTTGTTTTTGACTGGCCTACCACCTTAAGTTGATGGCGGCCTCCTCAACAGAAAATATTTTCTCACTAAAGACAGCTCGCAAAAAATTCTGTTTTAAATGTGAAGCAACCCTTGAGGAACCACGGGTATATTCAGAAATTTTTTCTACTTAGCTTCCCACTGAGCACGAGTTCACCGCTTTATTCGTCGCCACTTTGCAAGCATGCCGCCATCGCCTCAAGTTGCTATGAGCAAGGCTGATCATATTTATCGGAAATTAAAGTGGAAACCTTTCTTTGCGCTTCTAGCACAGGAAAACTCAACTATTTAAAAATATTAGTCGCAATGGTGTGATCACAGCTTTGACAGAGCAGCGGTGATAGTAATGCTTTTCGCTGAAAAAAAAAATTATTTTCGTGAAGCAGCACATGCTTTGAACAGTCCATAAAGAGTGTTTTTCGTTCCCATCTATAACTGCATCGGCCAGTCGCAGCATAATAAAAACATGAACAAGTGATATAATATTACAGGGCCCCTGTTCTGCACTAGCCTGCTCTGCCAGTTTTTCTACCACGAAGGTAGATAAACTGGTCCCAGCCTGCCAGTGTGCCAACCATTGTCGTGGCATGTGAACATTGTTAATATCTGTGAATATACATTTCCTTGTAAGATTATCGGTGGAGGTGCTGGGTACGCCTAACTGTTTCTCCCGGCAAACCAACACGGAACTTCAGAACGGTTGCCATCTTTTTTCCTGCAATAGCTCAACAGGCTAACCTACATAAGCAACAGCAGCCGCAGCAGCAGCAGCAGCAGCAGCTGCTGCCTGCTCTAATTCTCCTGCCTCCACAAGACCCCAGAACCTTCTCGGGCGCCGGCAAGGACAAGGTGAATGTCGAAGATTTGATCGCATTGTATAGCGCGTGAGAAAATACTATATGTGGGAACCCACGTTGATGCTGGCCATTGTTGTATTTTACTTGCGGGTTGCGGCACTCATCGGGTATGAGATGCATGAGTCGGGGTCGACCAGCTGGGACATTTGCAAACTGAAGCTTGTCAAGTTGTTCAGCAGGCCATTTGGGCGTCAGCAGGCCTCGAGGAAAGACCTTGAATGCCGCGTGCAGATATCGACGGTATCGTATATGTGTCTTATATACAAGACCTACTGGGCCTCTGTTGTAAGGTTGATGAGAACATGTGCGAAACTGACACAATCGCCCACATATTATAGGGAATTGCCGACGATGCCCTTAATCTGTTGATCATTAAAGGTTGCGACACAGTCGATGCCGTTGTGAAAGAATGTCAGCGCTTCGAGCACGCCTAGAGCTGTCTCATCAGTTGCCAGTATACGCGTCTGCCTAATACTGCAGCCACATAGACCTGCAAAGACTGCCCCAAGTTCACGCAAGCTACATCATCGGACAGTGTCACCCGAATCCCCTGCCGCGAACTGGAAGCAATGGCTCTTGCAGCCGACGGCCCTCAAGACAATGCATTCACCGTCTCCCTCATCCAAGCCGTCGTTCGCCAAGAAATAGCAAATTTCGGCATCACACCTGTTTGCACTGTTCGTACTACCGAGAGTGTGGCTTCAGTTAACCAGATCCCGGTGAACCCTTCACGCTACCCTTCCCGCTACCAGAACCCTGCTTAATAGAGGACGTCAGACGATCGACCGATCTGCTTCTACTGCTCTCGCACATGACACATTGCGTGCTACTGTCACAATCATTGGGCGTCCAATTCATCCTGGAACACTGGGACATGGCGTCGCTTGGAGGCAACTTTCGCCCGTTTTCTACATAAGATCCCCAGCCTGCTGCTACTAACGTTCAGGGCCGAAGGTTCAGCCGGTCACCATCACCCCAAGGCTGCTAATCTCTCTCGCCAATGACTCTTCGATCCAGGTCTCCTGCACGACCTAGGCCCTCAACCTCGGGAATCTAGAACATGTTGCTCCCCGAGGTGACTCTGCATAAACGACCCGGTCTGAAAATCTGTTGACGATTCCTACATGTGGTAATATTTTGGACTTTTTGGTGGATGACGTAACAGTTACATCCCTCATAGACACATGCACAAATTTCAGTCATGAGCACTGCTCTCTGTAGTAAACTGTGCAAAGTGATCATGCTTCCTAAGTGTGCAGTAATGCTTGCTGATGGGAGCACATCTACTTCTCGGCATGTGTACCTCTCGCGTATGTATTGCTGGCCGTCAGACCGTCGTATTATTCACCGTGCTTGAGCAGTGCCCACATGATGTGACTCTCGGTCTCAACTTTCTGCGCACTCTGCCCTTATCGAATGTGCACCTCTCGCGTATGTATTGCTGGCCGTCGGACCGTCGTATTATTCACCGTGCTTGAGCAGTGCCCACATGATGTGACTCTCGGTTTCAACTTTCTGCGCACTCTGCCCTTATCGACAGCTTGACAAGCAGTTCTTCGGCTGGAACTACCTTTTGACGCCGCCGTCGCCTGTGATGCTTAAAGCCACCTTTGTGCAACCGAGTTCCTGCATCTTCCGCCGCAAGCCGAGATTTGCGTGCAGCGCATGTGTGATTGGCGTGTTCGCGATGGCGAATGTCGTTTCACCCATTACAGACGTGTTAAAGCATTCCATTGCTGTCTCGCACACGGTGGTGAGAGTACAGACCTATTTGTCTCTTTTGAACTTTGGTTTCACCGTGCACGTGCTGCCTGCTGGTATTAAACAAGGCGTCGTGTCGTCGTTGCAAGAGTGTGATATCTCTGAACTGCCAGCTGCGCAGCCTAGTCCGCACGTCAACTTGCTCACTGCTGCCAACCTTTCAAGCATTGACAATGCCAAAATGATAGCCCCAGATCTTTCCTCCTCCGAAGCTCAAGACCTCCACAGTCTCTTGACATTCTATGCGGACATATTCGATCTTGACAACCACCCTTTAGGCCAGACATCAGTTGTGACCCATCATATCAACACTGGTGATGCCAACCCAATACATTGCCGCCCTTACCCTGTCTTTGCTGCCGAACGCTCTGTCATCCAGAAAGAGGTCGAGAAAATGCTCGCCAAAGGCGTCGTCCAACACTCATCTAGCCCATGGGCATCCTTGGTCATGCTTGGCAAGAAGGACAATACGTGGCGGTTTTACGTCGTCTATAGACATCTCAACAAGGTCACTAAGAAGGATGTTTACTCCTTACCAAGAATAGGTGACGCCCTTGATTGCCTTCATTTCGCCAAGTTTTTCTCGTTCATTGACCTTTCATCTGGTTATTGGCAAATCGCTGTTGACCCACGGGACCTGAAGAAAACAGTATTTGTAACCCCACGATGGGTTATACCAATTTAAAGTAATGTTGTTTGGGCTTTGCAATGTGCCAGCCACCTTTGAGCGTATGATGGATTCCCTTCTGGTGCAGCTTAAAATGGTCTACTTGCGTGTGCTACTTAGATAATATTCTTTTTTCACCGATCTTTGGGAGCCATCTTAAGGGACTGTCCAATATTCTCCAACTGAACTCTTCCAAATACCGTTGCTGTTCCTAAATAACTGTAACTGGTCACCTCGTTAACGTTAAATAACTGTAACTGGTCACCTCGTTAACGTTTCTGAGGTACAGCCCGATCCGGACAAAATTCGCACAGTGACACAATTTCTCATACCCTCTTCTGCTAAGGATGTCCGGAGCTTCCTTGGTTTGTGCTCTTATTTCCATCGCTTTGTCCGGAATTAGGTCGATATTTTGCGGCCTCTTATCGAGCTTCTCAAAAAAAAGGACCCTCTAAGGATTTCGCCTCAAAGTGCTGCATTTTTGGCGCTCATTGCAGCCCTCACGACTACGCCAATATTAGCCCACTTCGATTACACTGCACCGACTGAAGTTCGCACTGATGCGAGTGGTCACAGAATTGGTGCTGTTTGCCTTTGCCAGCCGCCTTTTGTCCCTTGCCGAGAAGGACTATTCCATCACTGAAAGAGAGTGTCTTGCTCTTGTTTGGGCTGTCGCTAAATTTCGCTCGTACCTGTTCAGCCGCAGTTTTACTGTTGTAACTGATCATGCGCTCTGCCGGCTTTCGTCGCTCAAGTATCCCGTGGGACGTCTCGGTCGTTGGTCTCTCTTCCTCCAAGAATACACCTCCTCAGTCGTGTATAACACTGGTCACCTCCATCAGGACGCCGACTGCCTGTCATGGTATTCAGTGAATCTGCCAGACGCCACAGAGAGAGCTACTGAGGCTTGCGACTTATCAATACCAGACTTTCTTGATATCGCTTCTGAGCAACGCTGCGACCCGGACTTACTTCCCATCATAGAAAGCCTGAGTTCCGCTACTCTACCCACTTCTCGGAACTTGTATTTCCTTCATGAAGGGGTTTTCTGCCGCCACAACATGCGCCCTAATGATACTGACCGCCTTCTCGTCGTGCCTTCCCATTTGCATGTAGATGTTCTCTGACAGCTTCATGAACCTGCCGCCGGTCATCTGGGAGGCAGCCGCACTAATGATCACGTGCGATGCTGTTTTTTTTTTGCTATGCTTACATCATTCTGTGCAAAAGTATGTCGCCAGCTGCAACCTTTGTCAATGTCGAAAACGACCAACAACGCTTCCAGCTGGCCTCCTCCACCCTATTGAGATCCCTGCTGAATCATTCTACCGCATAGGACTCGACCTTCTCGGGCCATTTCCCACTTCTGCCTCTGGGAACAAACGGGTTACCGTGGTGACCAACTACGCGACATGTTACGTGATCACCCACCTTTCCCAACCAGCTGCGCTACCGATGTCGCCGACTTTCTACTGCATGACATCATTTTGCATAGCGGTGCTTCTCAACAGCTTGTTACTGACCAAGGCCGATACTTTTTCTCTCATGTCGTCCAGGATATCGTATGCTCCTGTTCCACGAACCATAAATTTAGAACGGCATACTATCCGCAAACTAATAGACTTGCAGAGCACCTGAATAGCACTATCACTGACATGTTGTCGATGTATGTTTCTCCAGAACACTGTGACTGGGACACAAGGTCACCCCACGTCACCTTCACTTACAACTCCTCCAGACATGACCCCGCAGGCTATTCCCCGTTCTACCTTCTTTATGGACGTGAACCCTCTCTGCCTCTTGATACACTCCTGCCCGCTGGTTCAAGCTCCCCTGTCACATACGTCTGCGATGCCATAGAGCGAGCCGGCACAGCGCGACTGATTGCACGAGAATGGCTCATACTTTTTGAAGCCTCTAAGAAAGATAGATATGATCGCCACCATGAAGTTTCGCATACACCCGGTTCTCTGTACTCTTCTGGACCCCATGTCATCACATCGGCCTCTCTGAAAAGCTTCTATTTTGCTATGATGGACCATACAAAGTCCTGCGCAAGGTCACTGACCTCACCTACGGGATACATCGAGTCATGCAGCGCACTCAATGCCACCACCATCTACTGTTGTCTACGTCACAAGACTGAAGCTTTATGTGTCACCCAACACTCCGCTTCCGTGACAAGCGCCGGGTCAGCGCTTTAACGCCATTGGGTAGTGCCACAAGGCAGTAGTGGGATTGGGGCATAAAGCGGTAGAAAGTCTCTGCCTGGAAGAAAAGACAACGAAGTGGATAGATACTGGTCCCAGTCCGCCAGTGTGCCAGCTGTTGTCGCCGCGTGTAAACATTGTAAATATCCGTAAATATACGTTTCCTTGTACGAATATCGATTTATAACGCGATGGCAGAAATGTTTCGCAGAAATTTCGATGCCTGCGTCAGCGTTGTTGGTCGTGAGCGAAAATTCTCATGTGTGATCAAAAAACTGAGAACGATGCAAATGAAATCAAATAAATGATAAAAAAATCTGGAGCAGAGTGGGGCCGAACCAGGGTTGTTAGGGTGAGAGTGGGGATTAAACCCAGGTCGTTTGCACCGCAAGCTAATGTTCTACCACCTGGTCACACCTCCTCTGCTTGTGAAAACAGTGGAAAAAAAAAAAACTTATTCTGCTGGAAAGTACAGTGGAAGTAGTTTTCATGCTTCACAAACACATGCGTCCTGTATATATATTCTGTTGCGGACTGGGGTACGGCAAACTTTGTTTAAGTAAACTTCAGATATTGCTCGTAAGAATAAGTTCCTCTGTAAACACGTAGCTACATTGGCACTTCGACTTTCACCCTATCCACCCTCACCCCGGTTTCTGGCAAAATGGAGAAGCTGTGCTTCTGATGTGGATTCTGGCAAGCTGTAGCCATATGTTTCACCCCCACCCTGAAGTGGCAGTTGCATTGCACGTCATTAAAGATGTGTACTCGTAGGTTTAAAGAGGCCCTGTGGAGTTTTTGTCTGCATTTTACAGCGCTTGAAGTGTGTGCAGTAGTGAATGTTGAGATACGGGTGCAACAAGTATGATTAAAATTGGTGCGCAGTAAAGGAAGTTATCAGCCTTCAGGGGATAAAAGAAAAAAAAGTTCCCTTTCGCATTTCGCTCTCCCACTGATGTTGGAGGCCACTTCCAATCATAGAGCCTCTTACAGAGACACACCTGAAGACTCGTCTCTTGGTGGCAATTGTGTTTTGCCCTTAGCACTGATCTCAAATTCTTCTGAAGATTTAACGTTTAAAAACATGAAGCCTTTGGTACAAGAATGGCTTGGTATCTTTATTCTTTTGTAGTGTGCAAGGAAAGGATCCAGCGAACTTCCAGCAGCTGTCGTGGGGCACACGGAAGCCACGCCGACACAAGCCCAGGGCACATTCAACGTCATTGGAAAAGATTGGGGAACCCGGCTTTGGAAAGCAAGAGGTCCACGTTACCGCTGCTTCTGGGTCCCATTTGGCAGAGAAGGGGCCCGCCACAGCAGTCAATACACACACACTCGTTGTCGAGTGTGGCACCGTGAAAGCTCCAGATGGTGAAGGTGCAGCCACCACTGCCATAGAGTCATTTAGGGTAGACAAGCAGTACCTGCCAGAGCCCACTGAGGACTGTGCCATGCGGGATGACTATACCGGACCTGCCAAACCCCAAACACAGGTGGGGTGTCTACAGTAAGGTTGTGACTGGTGGCTCCTTTCTGCCAAATTGGCGAAAATAAGAAGCCCATGGCGACCTAAATGTTTTGCATGGCAACAATACAAATTTTCGGCAATTTTCGGCTCAAGTCTCGGCTGAGTTATGCTCAGTCTTCAAAACGAGTGGATGACATTTTTTATTTTTCTTAGTTTCTCATCTACGAATACAAGCACACTTTACGAGTGATTCAGTACTTTTGCCCTGTTTCTCATATCTCCTCAATTCAGCTAGATTTTGGGGATACTGGTACATCTGCTAGTAAACCTCTAGAAATTTATGTCAGCAGACTGCTTCATATGCCGCAAGGTGGTGAAGTTCTACCAAGTTTCTCAGCTGCTTAAAGAGCATTAAGCTTATTTGAAGTTCCACTTCTGAAGCGGCTAGGTAGTGGTTAGGCTGTATGTTCTGACCACAGCTGCAGCTGTCCTGAATAGCTGGTTGACTTTTTCACAGTTGTAGTACCTCCTAATTCACCAGGTATTGTTTTTGTTGACATACTTTTCGGTTCAGCTATGAAGTCTGCTTCTTTAGGCAGCTTTTGGAAACTGCACTGAGGTAAAGGTGTAGCGTAAGCATTATCGCACACATTATGCTTAAGTGGGTGATGCGACTGGCATTGAAAAACAGCAATTTAACTTGGGGTTTGACAATGTTAACAAGTAACATTTATTACTAGGCAGATCACACATATGTAGAGTGGCTACTTTTTTTGCGCTAAATTTAAACCTACAATGTTAATTTACAGTTCTATTGCACAATTTCGTGTGATGCAGTGAAAGCTTGTTAACTTGACCCTCTTTAAAGAATTTGATCATTCAGACACACTCCGGTCTCAACATATATAATGATTAATGATGCCAATCATGATTAACTAAATGATATTTCACCACAATTCGGTTAGTTTGGATGAGCCTAGAAGGGTACCAAGTGCAAAGAGGTGCAAAAACGCGCAATACAAAGTAGCGAAAATGACATTCACGAACAATCAAGATCACTATTAGCCCTAATAATAATAGCTTGGGTTTGACATTCCAAAATCAAGATGTGATTATGAGAAATGCTGTTGTGAAAGACTCCAGCAGTTTTGACCCCCTGTGTCGAAATCGCTGAGCTTTCACTATGTTTTTGAAAATGCGCACCTGAATCTAAGTACACCTGCCTCAAGCATTTTCCCCTGGATCGAAAATGACATTTGATCCTGCGGCCTTCAGGTCAGTGGTGCCATGAGCCTTCAGAAATGTGTTGTCTCCATCCACAATCTTGAAAAAATTGCGATGTTGGCAGCCAAAACTTCAGCCGATGCGGCAAACTTTTTTCATTTTCATTCATACACGGTTAAAGTGAACTTTGCATTTGCTTTTTTTTTATTGCACTCGTAGCCGCTAACTTTAGAGCTGCAACAAGCAGTAGTTTCATTTTGACAGTTTTTCTTCACAACTCCATAGCCACCCTCCATGATAGTAATGGTACATTAGGAATCCAGGGGGACAATGTTTTACATATTCTATGATCGAGCTCATGTAACGTCTTACTTGTAGTTAATTTTGCAGTAAATGGAAGCAGAATGTGCTTGAGTAGACGTGTAAGGAAACCATGGGTGACCTGGCTTTCACTAAACATATTCCGTAGCTCTAATGTTGCTTTTGGCTATACAGATCAATCAGTCAATGGTGATCAAGATTATGATAGTAAACTCGCTAGGTGAGCCTACGCTATTTCACTGCTTCATGATCTCTGGCTTATGAAATGCACAGCGGTCTTTAGCAAGAGTTTTATGCTGGTGTACCCCATTGTTTCAAAGGTTCACTATGTTTCTGAATGTGTGAAGCAGCTGAAACATCCACACTGTTAGGTAGTAAACTCGCTAGGTGAGCCTACGCTATTTCACTGCTTCATGATCTCTGGCTTATGAAATGCACAGCGGTCTGCAGCAAGAGTTTTATGCTGGTGTACCCCATTGTTTAAAAGGTTCACTATGTTTCTGAATGTGTGAAGCAGCTGAAACATCCACACTGTTAGGCTGTTTTCACTAATATTGTACGTTGTTATGCAGGACAAGCAGTGCCATTCCCTCGCAAGTAATACCTCACAAGGTTCACCGACAGGGAAGCCTGTGACAAAAATTGGTTCGAGCTTTGAAGACCTGCGCTATTACAAGATCCCAAAGATAAAACAACAGGTGCCATCAACTAAGGTGCGTTGATTTTGTAGTAACAGTCAAGCTGCGATGCGTAAGGCATTTCAATATCTTACTTAAAAGTAAGAGGTAGTGCTATACATGGTTCATTGTTTGGTTTATTTAAAGCCGCTAGGAGTGTCGCACATAAGTAGCCACCAACATACGATGTCTAGTTGGAAATCAATGTGACGTTGGCCTTTTACTTGTGGAAATATTCTCGGAGAAGGGGACAAATGCCTCTTATGCCTTGAGGAGGAAGAGTTGCCCTGCCTTTGCTGTCATATCATCTCTGTTGCTACGAGATAGAGGTATGAGGGATATGGCACGAAGCAGCCTTGGAAGTACTCGATTCCGTCAAGTTAGTTAAAAGAGACTTATATTTACACGTATGAGGCCATTGAGACCCTGCTCCCTACTCGCTCTGAGGACCCTGTTTCTTCTTTTGTGCTTGCTGCCACTTCTTCTTTATCGTCTGGTAATTCGCCAGCACTCCCGATAGAATTATTGGAGGGATTAGGCTGCTAAGGTCTGCTGCATGAAGGCATTGAAGGGACTGTAAGGCAAAACACGTTCTTACTGACTGACAATGGTGGTTTAATACAATTGACCTTTATGGGTGCAGTTGGGAGGTCCTTTAGCGGTGCGACAGCTTATACTGCATGCAACTAGTCAAAATGTTAGTGAAAGTGTGCCAAGGTTACTTCTAACCACCAACATTGCTGCGCATGTGTTTTTCTTTTTATTCAGCCCACATGCTCTGAAGAGCTGTCGACGTGCCCAACTTTTGGGTGCCGAGCTGACAGGGTCTCTTGCACATCTGCCCAAGACGACTTAAAGGTTAAAGCCATCTGCTTTGTTTACTTCTCAATTAATGTATTAACCTTCTCTTCAGACCCCTCTGAATGCTTTTTGAACCTAAAGTGTCTTGCGCTGACTCCAGAATTAGAAGCAATCCAAGCTTTCTGCATATAACCTGTCCTTGCACTTTCTGTAAAAAGCCCACATTTAATCTAGTGACAATGGCATGTGACATCGTCGTGTGATATCATGCTATTTAATTTTAACGTGACATAGTGACACTGTCATGTGATTCCTTGCATTCAATTCAACAGTCAATTTTCGTGCTTGATGAGGCACCTAAAACTTGTTGACACACTACTCCCGCGAAGCTTGCAGTGAAGTGTGGGGATGGGTAGCACGTGTTTTGAAAACAGTATTGGCTACGGACTTGCCATGGCCTCTCCAAACCGGGAATCGAGGGTCACGTGACTGAGTTCACATGTCAGAAGATCTTTTTGACCTATCATCGGAGTCCACCATTCAGCATTTTTAGCGATCACTATTTCTATTATTTTGCAGTACAATACTCATATGCTGGAAATTACCTATTTGTAGCACTCATCAAACAGCATCAACTTAACTTGATGAGGGTCAGGGGACTACTCGACGGCTTTACGAAGTGCCTCAAAAATAACTCGTATTTTTCCTCAGCACAGGGGTTTTAATATGCAACTGCACAACAGCCATGAGCGCAATTCATGGGTCTTAGGGCCCATAGTTAAAGGCCAACTTTCAGGCCTAACCTTATGCACACAATTTTCGAGGGACAACAGATTTGCTGTTGCCATGGCTGTCATGATGGACCGTTCGTCGCCACCCCGTCGCAGGTTTCTGGAAAACTAGAAAAATTGGCCCACAAAAGATCACGTTGATTTTTGTAACGTGGTAGCACCCCCGATTCTCGCTTCGGCTGCAATTTGCTCATAATGCTTGTTATCTTGTGTACTTCGAGGAATGCAAGATGTAGGCTACCATTACACGTAGGCTACCATTTCTACGGTAACTTCTAATGTGGACAGGGAGGCGGTGGCCATAGTTTGTCGGTTATATTTTTTATTGATGCTTTGTTTTGAAGCTTCGGTGGTTGCTTCCTGCAATGTTGGTTATTTGCTGCAATGTCAATGGCGGCAGCGTTGTTGTTACGAAGTTGGCAAAGTGCATCATAGGATTGTAGCGCATGCTTCTAAGTGACCCTAGAGGTCACAGCAGATACCATTGTTGCGGTTAAACGGTCGCGAAAAAACAAAGGGGTGAAACACAATTATGGAGTGCGCGGGCGGTGCAGGGACGGCTTTCAAAAGATAGCATGCCTTCAACCACTGAAGTTGAGCGAAGTGCAACCTAAAAGCTGTTTCTAAACAGTGTGTGTGTATGTTGATTGTGAAAGGCTAAGCGACCTAACTTTTTTCCCCATTACTGTATTTTTTCTTATCCTGAGAAAGTTTTCATCGAATTTGCCCCGCATGATAAACTTACTTATGACTTTGCTAGGATTTTTTGGAAAAAAAAAGTGCGTTCATAACGACAGTATCCAAAAGTGATGCAAAAGCCAGTAAAATCATGTGTTATGCATGTCTCTTTTTTTTTTCTAATCGTCAAAATATGGTTGTGCTACAGTTTTACTTTTAATATCTAGTAGCAATTTATTTATGAGCATGGTATAAACTTGCAAATTTGGGGACTCGTTAAATTTGATTAAGTACTATACCTGAAGGCATAGTTTTTAAATAAATGCTTTTTCTTGTGACATTCCCCCCATAGTAAATATACTACCTTCAGCATTTTCATGTAGCATATTTGGATCCTCTTGGCATGTCAACATTTCCTTTTGGGGGCCATCCTGATAAGCTGACCTTCTGATAGGACGAACAAATGACCATGGTCCCTTCAAGTGTGTGCAGAAGCTGCAGAAGAATGGTGCAGAAGCTTCAATACAACTTGGGTCACCCATTTGTTCTAGATGCGCATCATTCTTTTACTGGGTGTTGAATTAATCAACATTAATTATTTCTGAGCTATTCTTTCACTTATGAAGAGCACAACTTCAATGGCCACAGACTGAACATTCCTCTCTTTGCTTGGCCCTCAAACTTTTCTAAAGGCATCTTATATGCCATTGCTAAGTATTGTGCACTGGTTTTAAGTTAGTCAGGTTAAAGGAGAAAATAAGTAAGGGCAGGTTTACGCAGTCTAATCAGTTTTAGAAATTTTCAACTGGCTACCGTGTGGTGTATTCACAAGTTTTTATTATATGAGATGCTAAAATGCTTTAGTGTTAAGGGTATTATGGCAGAACTTACAGATAAAATATGAATGCAACATATGCAAGTCAGTTTCATGGTGCTTTCTCACACACGTCAAAATGTACACATGGCAGTGCATCAGTATTCTACAACGCTTACAAATTTTTATTGAAGGCCTCTGTTATTTTATTGTAGCAGTAGCTAGTAAACGTATGTTTTCTAGGGCAACTCTAATTGAAAAATTAGGCTCTTTTGCAAGATCAGGACAACCTATGCTTTGTTGGCTTTGCATCATTGCTCGCTTGGTTACATTGAAATTTCATTTATTGAAAGTAGAATATTTATGGAAGAAGTCCAGTACAGTGTGATAAGAGTTAGAAGAATATATGCACTTGTTTGCAATCCTGATGTAGCTCTATTGCTCATTTAATTGGTAGTTGAAGTCCTCTGTCTTATTGCAGGAACATTGCAGTGATATATCCAGAACCTGCCCCTCGCTTGTGGACGAAATAATAAAGGACATGGACAAGGCTTACCCAAAGATCTCTGGGTGCTACGTTTCGGGCAGCAACTACTGTCCCCATCGAAATCAAGTTAATGAGATGCCCAAGAGCCCTGCAAAGTGCCCACTTGAAGACAATCGGAGCCTATCGAAGTCTGCTAACATCGACTGTGCACCAGTGAGCAGTCAGATCAAACAGAAAAAACAAATGAAGATTTGCACTGTGTGCAAACGCAAAAATGTTTCTGAGAGAGTAGGTCAAGGAACCTGTGTCAGGTGCTCTCTTTACGAGGAGATTAACAATGAACAGGCTGCAATGAAAGAGCAGGGGAGAAAGCAGAGGCTAGCTGTTTGTGAACCAGTTACGCCAGCTGAACTATCAGCACGTCGAAGCTCGTCAGATGTTGAGAACAAGGAGATGGTGGCTAAAATCCCAACCAGGCCAAGGTCCAGATCCAAATCAAAATCGAGGACCAGCAACATAGATACAGTGGGCAGTGCAGCGCTGCAGGCAAATGAGCACGAAAGTATTTTCAAAAAAAGAAAACGCAAGACCTGCTGTCTTACAAAGCCTATCATCTCATCTAGTGACCATTCTTCCAGCAGTGAGGATGATGTCTGCGTTGTGGCTGCGAGTGCTGGTAGTGCGAGTTTGCCACTGTCTGAGCAGGCTCGGCCACAACGCAAATGCAGGGCCCTCAGTGAGAGTCCACAGAATATGAGAGGAGAGCCACCCCGAAAGGGTATCGGTGAGATTTCTGAGAAGCCTCTGACTACCGGTTCCAAAAATGGCAAAGCAGAAGCGAAGCTTCAGCGATCGCAAAGTAAGACAGCCAAACCGAAGGCTCAGCTGAATAAATGTAAAGGGAGCGAAGAAGAGAAGCAAAGGCGGCTAGTGATGAGAAAAGCATGGAGAAAAGCAAAGGACACAGATGACTATTTGACAACGCTGGGTGAACTAGAGAAGTGCACGAAAAGAAGGAAGACTCTTTGTACGATAGCCAAGGAAAGCGAAAAGCCTGAAGAGTGTAAAACCAGGAGTGGTGGCCACACTGATGCAAAACGTGCTCTTGGAGAGCATGAACAGCTTCAAAGTGTAAAGGGTGAGTGCACTGATGGGAAAAGTGCAATTGAAGAGTGTGAACAGCTTGAAAAGGTGACGGGTGACCATGCTCTTGGAGAGCGTGAACAGCCTAAAAGTGTTAAGGGTGACTGCACTGATGGGAAACGTACAATTGAAGAACATGAACAGCTTGAAAGGGTTAGGGGTGACCATACTGGTGTAAAACCTACAGCTTTTGGAGAGCATGAACAGCCTAAACGTGTTAAGGGTGACTGCACTGATGGAAAACGTGCAATTGAAGAACATGAACAGCTTGAAAGGGTTAGGGGTGACCGTATTGGTGTAAAACCTACACTCGAAGAGCGTGAACAGATAGAAAGTGCTAAGGGTGACTGCACTGAGGCAAAAGAAGCATTTGAAAAACGTGAACAGCTTGCAAATTTAAATGGTGACCATGCTGATGCAGAGCCTCAACTTGAAGAGCATGAACAGTTTAAAAGCAATAAGGGTGACCATACTGAGCTCGCACATGCATCAGAATCAGCATCTGCAAAGCAAAGTGGTGAAGTTGCCATTGATATGTGCAGACTTGCTGCAGATTCTTTAGTCTTGGCAAGTAGTCCAGCGTTAGTGGTTGCGTCATGCTGTAGTCTCAGCTTGACAGACTGGGAAAGCATGGCAAATGATTCAGACAACAGTATAAACTCCGAGGTGGTTAGAAGCGTAGTTACCAAAGTCACGCCTGCTTACAGCTTGCCAAGTGATAGGCCTCTGTCAGACGTCCATGCATCAACAAGTTTTAGGAAGTGTGCTGAAAAGGCAGTTTTACCTTCTGCAGTGGTCACTGATCCTTCTACTGTCACATTTAATGAGAAGCCTGTTGATGCAGCGGTGAAGTGTCCCATGAGACTGCCATTCCTGCTATCTTTTGAGGACGATGGTACAATGTCTGTCACTATTCGAGACAGTGATTGTGTCAGTAATCAAGAGAAAGGTTTCCCTACAAATGAAGTGGGTGGGCTGGGGCTGCAGCCTCAGGAAGTTGGGCCTTCCTCTTCCAGTGACGCAGACTATGTGTCTGCTTTTATAGCAAGCTTGCAGGAGAGTGATTTCAATTTAAACCAAGGACAGGCCGTTAGGAAGTCTCATCTTGACAAAGAGCATGCTTTGACAGACACACACACAAAGAAAACAGGAACAAAGAAAAAAAGAACAAAGGCTGAGGAACCTAGTTCATCAAAACAAGAGGAACCTGATGCATTATCTACTTTTGCACTGCAACCCTTGCCTTGCCTCAACAGTGACAGCGAGATCACAGCAGATACAGCTGCCCCGAGTGGATGTGATGACCTCTTGTCTTCAAGGGTGGCTCAGTTGCACTTGGATTCATTGCACACAGTTTCATCTTGTGTGCACCCAACTCAGGTGAACAGTCAAAGGTTCAGAAATGCTTTACTGCAGAATTTTCGGGATTCTAGTGATACAGCCAAGTCAGTGAGGTCTTTGGCAGGAAATATGGACAGTTCAGGTAGCAATGCCTCGCTTGACATAGTCTCTCTGGTGGACACTGTCTTAGTGATATCAAAGGATGCTATTGGCACCACTGACAAAGGCCATGCTGGCCAAGGAGGCGTGCTGTGTCAGCTGCTGGATGAGTACGTCAAAAATATAGAGGGATTTCTCATGTCCCTATCTGAATGTGCACCAAGCTATCGTGATAAATTGGTCAGTGCCCTGTTGCCTCACGGCATTGTCGGATTGAAGACAATCATTCAGCTGGTGTGGAAAATGGAGGCTGAATTGCAGTTTCTAGGAAGAGACAGAGTCTCGGACCTAGACAAAGGCATCTTCTCGCTGCTCATGGAACAGGCGGATAGCCTCTCGAAGACTACTACAGAGCAAGACCTGCCGGCCTTTATGACGATTGAGGCGTGCATTGAGCCTCAGCTACCGACTCTGGCTGATCCACCTGGTGAGCCAGTGGCAGATGACGAGCAGCGTACTAACTGGTGAGAACCTTGAAAAACTTTTGTCACGGCTGCATGTTGCTATCTCTGTGAACTTCAACAGTGTCCCACATTCTTTGTATAACCAAATATTTTGGTTGTTTCACTGAACAAAGCTTTCTTTTTTTCTTCACCTAAATTTGAGGTCATACTTATATTTTTGGCATGCACATCTCGGTCGGGTTTTCAAAGGTTTCCAGTGGGAAAACTTCTGTTTTGGGAAGTTCAAATGAATTTTCTTGGAGCCTTGCTCTGCTACATTTGGGTGAATACCCAATTTCCCTTTTTGTAACTCTTCTCCGCACTTGTAAAATTTCTGCAGAACCCAATTCTGGCATGAATTGCTGTAATATCATTTTAGGCCGTAACCTGTTGACTTTAAGGTTGTTAGAAACACTGCTGATTGCTCAATGTTTAACTGAAGTCAGCCGAATTCCAACTTTTCATTATCTAGAGAGCTTTACCTTTGGGAAATCCACGCAGGTTTCTGTAGGGTTCACTTACATACGAAGTTGCTACAGATTTTCTTGGAAGAGATGGATGCCTGATTTGTCTTCTGCCACCTTGTGGTGTTTTTGCAGAACCCATTTGTTGCAAAATTATAGTAATTTTTGTTTATCAGAACATAACCAATTGAACTTGAAGTTGTTGGGAAACCTGGGATTGCACGAAGAATAATTGAAGTGAGCCAGCTCCTCGGAAGAGTTCCTCTTGGCATTTCTTTTGTTTATGGCTTGATGTTAATCACAATCGCAAACTAACCTAGTCAACAAGTTTAGGAGGATTATTCACATTGTTGAAATGCATGTCCCACTTCATCATGAGTGGAAAAAAAACACAGTACATTCATAGTGCCTCTTTTCTCTCTCAATTTTTCTCAGCAATGATGTACTCGAACACCGCACAAAGTCAAACCCTGCAGCAGATGTGACTTCAGAGGCAGTTGGCCAGCTTGGGAGAGCAGAGGCATCGCCAGTTTCTGTTGCTTCTTCTGTGGATTTCTGTGCGACAGAAAATTCGGATGATGATGAAATTATAATTGTTGATGATGCTGATCATGAGGGGCTGATGACTGATGCACTGACAGCAAGTCCACAGGGGACATTAACCGGGGTGCAAAGGAACAGGATTCAAAGACTTGGGTAAGACTTCAGTCTTTCATTTTGGCTTCAGCAAGACTTTATGCACTAATATAAAGATAATTGCCATGTCATGAAATCTGAGCTTTCTTGCATTGGTAAGCTGGGATGTATCATGTACAGGAACTGACATACCTAGTACTCTTTAAGGGACACTAAATTGAAACAATGGCTTGGTTTAGATTAATAAGCTGTACTCTGAGAACTGTCACAACTTCCGCTATCATAAGTTTATTATTAGCCAAGAAAGCTAAAATTGAACTAATAGATGTATGAAGAACACCTTTACTGAGGTGCTGAAGGATTCTGCTCCCCGTTTTTTAGCGGAAGGATCAAAAGCCGCATCGGGAGCCTCCACACAGCATGGCCTCTACTGCGCATGTGCTTATCAGACTAGTAACCCAGGAGAAGGCAAAGGTCACTTCATACGTGCTACGACCGCGTTTACGAAAGGACTGCACTGTTGACACACGACACAAGTGTAATCGTGACAGTTGTTCGCGCTTGTCCTGTGTATACTTGTGCGCTCGTTTTGTGCCACCTGCAGTTTGAACTTGGGCACAGGGAAGCCTAGCCGCACCACCGCATCGTGGGCCTTCTGGACAATCTTGCGTTGTTGAAGGAGGGCTGGGCTCTTCAGCCCCGTAACTGAAGTTGGCGTATGCTTCCATCTGAAGCATGTGAAGGGAGTTTGCCTGTGGCCTAAACAACTTTTTGTGTGGTAGTGGAAAATACCTACAACCCATTTGAAAATGTTTTGTGACCTTATTGAATGTAGTTCCTAAAATGTAGGCTAGGGGCGAACCCCTCTGTCTGAGCCCCGCCGCAGGGGTATAGCAGCTAAAATATTCGGCTGCTGACCCGCCGGTCGCGGGTTCCAATTCCGGCTGCGGCGGCTGCATTTTTGATGGAGGGGAAAATGCCTTAGGCCCGTGTGCTCAGATTTTTGTGCACATTAAAGAACCCCAGGTGGTCGAAATTTCCGGAGTCTTCCACTACGGCGTCTCTCGTAATCATAGGGTGGTTTTCGGTTGTTAAACTCCACATATCAATCATCGATCGACTTCTCTGTCTGGCCGCTCATGTTACGGCTTGGTAAGTATAAACGTCGTGCCTTGGAGTGGGCTATCTCATTGACTTGGAAAGGCCCCAGACCTTCAAGTCTAGCCCATGCCTAGCCGTGGGTTGCTGAGCCATGTCTGGGGAAAAGGGGGTCCTGGAGGTTGAGCCAATGGTGGGTAATTGTACCTTTAAGGCCCCCTGGCAGAGGCAACGCATTTGTTTGACCCCGGCATCGCGCAGACTGCACCCCTGATTTGACGCACCCAGAGGAAATCGGCAGTCGCCTTTTGCCATCTCTTTTTCTCCCCACATATTCGTCTTTCTCTCTCACTTGCAATTTGTCCTTTCTCATACTCTTTTCGCTTATTAACACGAAAGTGTTTTATGCCAGGTTACACCACAGCGCCCTTGACATACGTTTGTCATGGAAAAATATGTACTAATAGATTGAAAAAACAAAAAAACCAGAAAGCAAGCATCTGTCGCGCAGACTCAAACCAGCAACCTCTCAATTCCCAGCATGCGGCGCTAACCACTTTACTACAGAGAGCACGTTCTCCAAGATGTATGGTGTACGGGAATGGGGCGATAAATGCCATGACTGCCAGAACGGCCACAACACACCGTACTACTGTGTCTCCATGCCTGTTGGCACTTTCTGAAGTATTTTATGAGCAGCTGAGAAGGTCTTCAAGATTGATGGTTGTAGTTGCCACGCTGGTTGTAAAATGTATAAAAATGATTATAAATATTGTCACAAAGTTTCACTTGGGTTTCTAACAGGAGAATTGGGGAGATGCTATGCAAGCATCTTCAATGTAGCACGCCTGCATGTGCTTTCTGCGGCACCATGAGCAATCTACCCGAATCAATTGAAACCGGTTACAGTAAACTCCGTGTCAGACCTGATGTCCGAAGTACGTGTCGATGTTTCAAATGTAAGTGCCTTGGACATGGATCGTAAACCTGCAGAGGGTGCGCTACTTGAGAAAAGTGTGCCCACAATGAGCACACATCAGACACTTGCGCTTTAGCAGCCCATTGTGCAAACTTATTTGACGTATGCATGTGGGAGGTACATGGGAGAGGCCTTTGTCCTGCAGTGGACGTAGTCAGGATGATGATGATGATGATGATGATGATGATGATGATGATGATGTGCAAACTTTGAAGGAGACCACCCCGCCCACTCACGATAATGCCGATCGTGATAAAGAAAAAAAGAAATTCTAGAGCTTAGTCAAATTCATCACATCCTTCCAAGAGGCCATCAAATGCTCCTTGGTACATAACTAGTCAGATTCCTCCTTTGCTGATGTGACGCGCTGGGGTGCTGAACCATGTCCTTTCGCGGCCGCAAATGTCGCACAGACTGTGAGTGCGGCTCTCGCTCTGCCACTAGCTCTCTCGGCTGGAGCAGCCTCTAGCCCCGCCGCAAGGGTCTAGTGGCTAAGTTAGAAGATTCGCGAGGCAATAAGTTCTTCTAGTGAATTCATTCCATGTTTACTTGAAAAAGTGTTTCAGGGCCCCTTTAATGTGTATTGGCATCGCACAGAACACGTGCCCTCAGCATTTCACCTCCTTCGAAACGGGACCACTAGACCACCATGGCGGACTGCAACCAGGTTCACTTTGTTAGTGTACTGTTCGATGCTTCAGTTCCAGATGAATGCAACTACTGTAAGTTTTCATCATTAACCCAAATGCAAAAAATGCACAATAATTGGCTGGTAAAGCCAAAAATAGAAAAAAAGATGCCAATGTTAGCTCGCGGGTCCACGGAAAGCACTTTCTGGAAGAGGATTTTGTGTATGCCCGGCAGCAAAGATATTTGGTTGGAACTTGCGCATGCTCACGAGTGCTCTCAGCAGCTCATCGCATGAGTTTGCCTATGAATTTGCTGTTGATGGAAAATGACATGCTCTCTGTAAATCGAAGTGGTCTGCAATAAGCACACGGAAGAGGATGGAGTGGAACGAAGGGGGACTGAAGAAAGAAGTTGGAATAAAATGGAGGATGACACTTGTCTCTCGTAGATTATCTTTGTTTAATGTGTTAGCTCCTAGTCAGAACGCTACTTTTTGGCGCAGTCGTCAGCTTGTAAGAGCCAGAAATGTGGGTCACCTTCCTCATCGTCAAAGACTCAACGAAGCCCCTAGTTTTCATGCGGTACCAAGTCCACGATGAGCCAGCGATGGACATTCCTCGTGAAGTTAGCTCGACCAGATTAATAGACACAGTACTGAAAGAAGCTTCGATGAGCTGTCAAACCCTTGTGCAAGCAGGCTCAGTGAAGGTGAACCTGCAGCTCCAGAGACTCGGCAAACTTGTTCTGGAACCCATTTGCCGTGGCACCTTCAAGCAAGAAACGGCTTCCGAGAAGGTGAGCATCGTTTTGACTGCTATTGAGCGACAACAATGACACATGTGGCAATAAACTGAAATAATTGAAATGCTGATCAAGTTGCTTAGCCAAGAAAAGCCACAACGGATTGTAGAACCAGACTTTTTTTTTAAGGAGGCTCAAAAAATGCAGACTATTGGATGTGGTTTTTCGAGTATGCATGCAAAAAGAAGAATGGGGAAAAGTGACCGCACAAAGGTTGTAAACAGGCACCATTATTTGAGTGCCATTGTGTGGAACTGGTATGACTTATGGACAGAGCACCAACGTGTTGGGAAAGGTGGAAGAGCAACTTCTTGGCGAGTTTCCAAAGCAATGCTGTAGAAAGATGGGATGTGGCACTACACTTTACATACACGTCTGGCTCTTTTCTAGAGTACTGTCTCGAGAAGCATTGCCTGCTGCATTTTGCAGAGCCAAAGTTTCCATCATCTGATGTTGTAGCTTTGGTATCGGAAGGTTTTTTCGTCGACATCCACTGATATAAATCGGTGATCGGGAACGTTTCATGATCTTCTGTGATGCGTGCCGACCTTAATGACATCATTCTCTTCACGAGAACAGCAAGGTGGGAAACAAACGCTCGATAAAAAGGGGCAATTTTCAGTGGTACAGGATGCAGAGCTTCCACGTGAAGTAATCATCTGCGATGGCAAGCCCCAAGTAGAAACCTGCACCGTAACAGTTTACTTGCTATCATCAACCATTAAAGTAGTCTGAAATGAAAGCCCTTGTTGACACTGGGGCTTCTGTCTCTATCATCAATAAGAGTAGAGTGGATGGTAGTTGACTGCACGCTGGTAGAGCATTGTGCGTGCAAGCCTATGATCGGTCATTGAGCACGCATAATGAATGAATTACTCTAAACAATAAATTTTAAGGTCAAACAATTATGGCTAGCATATTAACCATCCCCGACGTCAGCTATGATTTTGTTTTGTCGCACCCAGACATGAAGAGGCTTCATCTTAATATCTAATAAATCCCACTCACTAAAGAAACAAAGAAGTAAACTGCATTTATAGCCCCTTTTGACTTATTTGAATACAACCGCTTACCATTTGGTTGGAAAAATTTTCTGCTCCGGTATGGTTTCAGAAAATGATGACTGATATTCTGGAACCTTATTTGGGTGTATTTTACAACGTCTGCATTGATGACATCGTCGTGTATTCAAAGACAAAAGAGGAACACCGGGATCATTCTTCAAAAGTTCTTCATACTTTGAGCTTTTCGCAACTCAAAGTCAATTTCAATTTCAAGAAAAGGGCTTTCTTTGAAGACAAAGTTGTATTTCTCAGAAGGGTGTTCGACAGACGTACCAAAAGCACGAAACGAGAATCAGTAGACAGAATTTCTCAGCTGGCAAAACCTTATGATGTGCACTCTTTACTTGTCTTCCTTGGCCTGGCAGGACACTTCAGAACCTTTATCAAGGTCTGCGCACTGAAGACACGATGCCTTACACGCTTAACTCAAACAGACGTATCTTTCAAATGGAATGAGGAGTGCGAAGTTGTTTATTCTGAGCTTGTAAAGCTAATATCATCGGGTCCCGTCCTGTGAATACCGAACTTTTCTTGGCCTTTCGTACTGAATACAGACACATAACACTACGCAACTGGTGCAATTTTGTATCGGTAACCCCCAAAATAGGCCGATCCAATGAAACATTATGTGGTGGGATTTTACAGCTACACGCTGAAGCCAGCTGAAATTAATTTTTCTACAGAAAAGGAAGCACTGGCAGTCTTGAAAGCAGTTCAGTATTTCAGAACTTATTTTGAAGGGACTAGTTCAACCTCTTCATGGACCATCAGGAGGTGACACAACTTTCGAATATGGCACAACTAAGAGGACGCATTGCTAGATTGGTCAACTATCTCCAGCAATTTGATTTCACCATTTTGCACCATCCTGGCCCGCTTCTCACCGAGGCTGATGCGCTGTCTAAATTCCTTGTTCATCAACCAGCGAAAATGCAGTAATGATCGATCATATTAAGCTATGGGAAGATACAGGAGATGTACAGTCTATTGATGGAAAGTATCATGTCCCACCCACTCTGGTTCAAAAGATTCTTCGAGTCTACCACGACACCCCTAAATTGTGTGGACACGATGGCTTCTGGCGCACATACAAGAATTTGCTTATGAGGTTCAAATGGCCAAACATGAAAAACGACGTCAGTAATCATATCTGGAAATGCCATCTTTGCCAGATAAACAAAGTGAAGTGCAAGCAGTTGACAGATGTCATGACGAACCCCGAATGTTGAAAGGTACCCTTCGAAGTGGTATTTAGACTTTGCAGAGCAGACGAATGCAAGCTTTTCTGCTTTCTATTGATGAATGTACCAGAACTACTGTAGCCAAAGCAGGGAAAGAAGATGCGACTTGTGTCATCAGTCTACTAAAAGATGCGTGTTTTAAGCGCACCAAGACGCTAGTCTGCGATAACGGTCCTGCTCTCCATAGTACGAAGCTAGCAAGATGGGCTAAAGACCAAGGAATTGTTAGTACATATTCTTCTCCATGTCACCCGGCAGCGAACAAATTAGCAGAACGGGCCATACGGGTCATTGAACAGTTTTTTTGGAGATGTATCCGGACTTTATCAGAGGGTGGAAGAGCTGTCCTGAGGCCGCTGTAAAGCTCCGCAACTGTTCATTCATCACAGGTTTAGGATGCAGTCCTCATTTCGCTACAACTGGAATAGCACCCATACTACTGGCAGATCGTGATCTGGGCCTCCTTGAAGAACTCCAACTTACGTAAGCTGAGAAAAGTGCTGAAGGTCAAGAAGTATTATATAAGCAGCGGATGAAGAAGAATTTTGATAAGAGGCACAACAGAGACATACCACCCATTCAGCCGGGAGATTATATCCTCTTCTTCTTCAAATACCAAATATTACGGGTCGTTCCAAAGTTGTCAAGACCGTATCTCAGCACGGGATTCTTACGGTGTTGTACACTGTAGCCTCGGGTCAAAGAGAGTGTGCTTGCATTGGCAACGTATTCAAGTGTTATGCCCGGAGCTGTAATCAAAGAAGGTGGGAAGAGTGAAGTAGTCTACAATAAGCGCACGAATTAGGATGAAGTTGAATGAAGGGGGACTGAAGAAAGAAGTTCGAATAAAATGGCAGATGACACCCATCTGTCGTAGATTATCTGTTTAATGTGTTAGTTCGTAGTCATAACACTACGTAAGTTAACAAAAGAAGTGAAAAGAAGTGAAAAGAAATCTCTCACTGCAAGGTCCTTGCAAAAAAACAGTTGCATTAGCTTTCTGTAGATCTCATTGAAAGCTCTGAAATCTAACATCAATACGTTGCAAACAAGTGATAAACCAGGGTAAAAAGTACGAAAAGTAAATTTAGCAGTAGTAAGAAAAAGAACACTGATGATCCTCAGTCAGAACACAACAAAATTGTGCAGTAGAGAGTAAATTGGCACTTTGTTTGGCAAATTCCACCAGCACTTCCAATTATCCATGATAATTTGCTCACCATTCATGCTGGCTCGTTGGCAGTTCTGCTTTGTACTGCACTCGTGAAAGATAATACTTTTCAGGGCTCATTTCCCTTGTTTGTGCAAGTTCACTCTAACATTTTATAAATAACATTAAAATTCTCACAAGAAAATTGTATTTGATAACATATTAGCAGCTTAGATTTTGCCACATCACTGGCATCGTCCTCTGTGGTATCAGCTGCACAGGGGACGTTATAACATGCTACATGCGATTTCCCCTGGAGTAATCAGAGTTTAAGCGAAGCGTCATACACTCGCTGCTTGCCATAAATTTAGTGCCCCATGCTAGTGCAGAATATTGCATTGAGTCCACATTTTTTTATTTTTACATACCCCTTCTTTAACCTATAAGCTTCATAACAAGAACATGTGGTACACTAACACACACGCTCCCGCACAATGACAGAAGCACTGGAAGTGCCGTGTTCGAGCAGACGACATAACCTGACATCCTATGAGTGATGTCACAATGTAGGTGGCACCACACTATGTCTTCGAAACCAATAGCAGGCAACTAAAAGATTGCGAGAGAGACTGAAAGTCTGAAACTTGCTTGCACTTACGAAACATGACCTCTCAATGCAAGGCTAGCTTTTTGGGCCTTTCCTTTTTACCCTGTTATAATGTGCATTGCGTATGTTTGATGCATTGATAGTTATCACACTCAAAAATTGCCCGGGCCAATTTTAATGTTCTAATTATTCAAACTTCTTAATTCAAAAGTGCTATGTTGTCAATGTTCACAAAGCAGGTTTGAAGCTCTGAATTGTGCTTCCTTACAATATTAGCTAGAGAGAAATGTGGTGCTTCGATCGTTGTACCCCCCTGCGAATTATGAGAAGTACATACTTCAGATTACGTAGCGTTTGCTAGCAAACTGTCTATAGATATTTTCAACAGTTTCAGTTCCGTTTTTCATGCGGCGTGTGTTGTGGGGTGTAGTGCAAAGCACTGAAGCAGTGCCTTTGCTGTTCGATAAGGCTGAAGACCGCTAGGTCTTTTGATTTGCTGTGATGTTGGCGCTTCACAAGTGGTTATTTGACAGTTTAATCGAAGGGTTGTCCACTCACTGCTGCAAATAGATTCAGCGCCCCATGCCAGTGCAGGATATTGCATTGAGTTCACTTTTTTTTATGATTCCTTCTTGTCCCAACTCTCAAATCAACTGCAAAACCATGGCAAGGCTAACCAGATGCACTGCTGCACTCTTTTGACTCTATTTAACAAAACGAGAGGTGTGTTGGGGGCAAATCCTTTGCACAGGTTTTCCTGGCATCACAGCAGACGAAACATTTCTCACCTAATATTGTACTTTTCTTTCCGTAAATAGATCGTGCGTACTTCCGAGGGAAAAACAAGCATGTTTCTTTTAGTGTGTTAAAAAGAAAAATAATTCATTATATATTCATGACAAACTTGGATTGGAATGGTGTAGCGATGTGTACCCTGGTGGTTAAATTTGTCCAGGTTTCGCTTTTACCTCATAGTCACAAAAATGTTTTGCGATACTATGTATGTACAAAGGAATGAAGCAAGTTTAAATTGTGTACAACTTACTGCCATGTTGTTTTACACTACGCAAACAAGTGTCTCGAATCTCGCGAACGTGATCCATCTGAAGCAGATCGGAAGCTTGTACTTCCCATAATTCCCATAGGGGTACAAGCACCGGTGAAAGAGCCCACATAGACACTAGCGCAAGATTCCTTACTAAGTACTCTATGCTCAATTTTCGCTGATGGGCCTTTATCCGTACTGCAGCAGCATCTCTGGACTGCGGCAGCCATCCAAGACCGTGCCAGGAAAGGATGAAATCGCTAGCCAACCGAAGTCGCTACGAGCAGGGACAGTTGACGTGGCAGTTCAAGGCACAGCACATACTGCAGCTGCTGTTGATGTCCCTCCCGTTGAGCAAGGACAGCTGAGCACGGGGATCACTTGTCCACCACATGCTGCCACAGGAATTGTCCAGAATCGCATTTTTGACAAGCCGTAAGTTATGTTGAGTAAAGTTGTTAATAGTGATGTTATGGGGAGCATCTTCTTGCACTACTGATGTTTGGGCCTGTCTGTGTCTAGAGTAATCAAGAACATTGCTATGTGCAAGAAGATATCTCTGTGGCCTCCAGCACCTATGAAGCAGTGAGAGAGGGAGCACTGTAATGTGCAGTAACTGTGTAAAATTTATCGTGCTTAAATGGTGCTCAACACTGGGAATCGAAGGAAGTCTTGAATACTGCCATGGCTTCCAGTCCTTTTATTCTTGGAGATATGGATTGGCCCACTGCTGGCTGAGTTGCGTTGACTTGGCCTAGTATGGATTGATTAACTCATTTTCATGGTACCCATTTTTCTTAGTGCAGCGCAAAGCTTTGCTGGTCAGTGTCTAATTATAAAAAGTTTACATTGAAAATGCCTTTACTAATTTTTTATCAGATTTTCTCAATATTTAGCATTGGTGATGTTCACACAACCAATGCTTTGAGCACTGGTGGATGAACATGAAGTAATGATGGGTTTATCAAAGCTGTGTTGCTGCCATTGCTGTGCGTGTTCAATGTATTTTCACATTTGTCTTGACGTAGGTTTTTCTGATCCAGTAATTGCCATGAAGACAGTGCTTCTTTGCGATGCCTGCTCCTTTTTACCTCGTAATGAGCGCAGAATAAAGTTGGGATGCCCAATAATATACAGACTGTAAGTTTAAGCATAGATTTAGACACCCAGGCAATGGCAGACTACTCGCAGCATTTTGAACTACTCCTTCGCGCAGTGCCAAGGCTTCTCGACCAGGTAGCTTGACATGCTAACTTTGTGAATTTCAAAAGCAATTTAAAAGAGAAATTTTACTGAAATCATGAAAAAAGATGCTTGATTCTGTCAGCATATTGTCTTTCCAGTCCCACTAAGGTTGAAAAAAGTTTTTAAAAGAATTATCTGATTTGAATGAAACATAATACGGTTATCAAGTTTTTCACAGATTCCTAATCTCTAAGTAGATTTTCGATAGCTGCATCAGAACAGAAGATACTAAATTTTTATAATACACAATGAACATATTTCTTACGGGGCTTTTTGGTGATTTCGCCATGTCAGACACAAAAACAAAGTACACATCCAGATTGCGAGAGAGCTGGTTGCCAGTGATGCTAATTTTATTGTTTGCAACAAACATCAAGTGTGAAATAAAGGAATAAAAATGTGAGTGAAATATTTCTGCCTTATATTGTTTACAATCATCATAAATTACAATTTGGTGAACAACATATGGAAGAAAGTGAATAGCATCACTGGCTAGATCAATTCAATACAATTGCATTGGTATTAAAATTGTTATTGTGAGTCAATAAAAACATGTCAAAAAGCCCCGTAAGCCTACGTATTACATCGAAAATCATGAAACAGAGAAAAATGCATTTGAAGATTTAGTTTGCCATAAATTGATGAGGTATGGCAACATAACTGTATAAATGGCATCATTATGTAGCTCTGCCGTTCAGGAACAAGATAATGTCATACATGTTACAACGTCACAGAAACCATAAAAAATTTGCTGTATTAGCATGCTTAGTCCTTGTAAATAGTGCGAGAAAGCTGCTACCAAACACTTCGCAGTTTTATTTCTGCTTGTATGTGTACACTGTGCATAAGAATGACATGCCTATGGGGTCTGTGCTGTCGCTATTTGCACCTAAGTCAGGGTCACAAAAATAAAAAAAGGAAAAATAACATTATTTGAATTCTCGCAATGACTAAGAGCTTGAATTTATACTTAACAGCTGACCAGAACTGCAAGCAGTGTTTGTTTTTCACGAGCTTGTTTTTTGTGGCATTCCTGGCTGCATTGTCTTTGTTGCATATATAAATGACATTGATGAATTTCCAGTCATCCTCAGTGAAGCAAATCGCTAATTGCGCGTGCCGCGCGCTGAGCATGTCATCGAGTTCTATACTAAAGTCCTCATTTCTTTCCTCCTTGCACACTGTTGCCACAGTCGGGCAAATCTTAAGTTCGAGAAAGTAATTAAACACGCTCACATTTACTATAGAGAATTCCGATCCACTATCACTGAAGTTCCCCTGTTCTTTGTCGACGCCGAGAAGTTCAAATTCTGTTTCAGTTTCCGACTTGACGCCAAGTGCTTCTTCACCTCGGCCGCACTTGCTGCATGCTGGCCATTTTCTTCAGGCGATAAGAAAAGGTTATCGACGCATTTTCTGATTACACTCGAGGCTTGGGCCTACAAAATATACATACTACATGGGCCAAGTTGCGCTTTCAAGCACAAACCGTCAACTGACCATCCCCGATGCGTTTTGTGGCAGCACTCGAAGCATGGCTGAACGAGGCGCACACACTTGATGTAGTGGGCTGCGGGGCTGTAGTTGATGCGTCAACAGGCAATTCTGCAATTATGATGAGTGCCGTGCTGGCATTAGAGGCGTCCACGCTGGATGCAGATGCGTGTTCAATCCGTCCAGCGGCTATTGCGGGACATGCTTGGCCGAATTTTGTCGGGAATTCCATGGTCACCGTCGTTTCTTGCCAAATACGTAGCGTGTGGTTTTCTTAAGACAAATGTCTTTGAACATTTGCACAGTTCAATAATCACAGTAGTTGAAACGTGATAGTGAAGTTGTAAACCTTTTGAACATTTGCGCAGTTCAATAATCACAGTAGTTGAAACGTGATAGTGAAGTTGTGAACCTGAAGAATGTCGCAGAGCAGCCGAAAGCCCGAGCCAAGCGAGTGCGCAATCAGAACGTGAAACTGGGAAAAAACAAAAAACAAAAAACACACGACAAACCAATAGGAGGTCAGCGCGCGGGGCGAGCACGCGCTTTACCCAACCATGTGCGTGCAGGCGACCTTCGGAAAAGGAGTGGTAGCATCACTCTTCCTGCACCGTCACTCTCCCTGCACCGTCACTCTCCCTGCACCGTCACTCTCCCTGCACCGTCACTCTCCCTGCACCACCCACTCTCCCTGCACCGGCGCCATTTCGAAGACAAGGAAAAGGCGCACAAAGAAAGCAGCTTCAAAGCAACACTAAGATGGCGGCACCCGGTTGCCGCATTCATAAGTTACGGGCGTGCGAACTTCGAACATAATTAGCCATTTTTCGGTCATTTCGCTTCTACCTAAGCATGTAAAATGCTGTTTTTTAAATATTTCTAGATTGAATACAGATTTCAGTTTTCTCCGGAAGATTATTAAATGTTTGAACATCGCGATACTGCACTTTTTCGAAAATTCACTTTTTTAAAATTTTTCGCCATTTCAAGACCCGCGCCTCCTCTTAAATGAGACACGAAGGTAAAATATATTGGACTTGTTGCTGTATATGAGAACACGAGTGTCGATAGCCCTAAACAAAGTGCTGTGGTGCCTGCGAATGCTTCGCATATATTTTCAATACTGCTACCTGAAACGGACACTTTTGGTTTCAGTATCAAGGGCGCGGCTTTTTTGATACCTGTCATGTCGGGGTTATGTTACAGTAAGCTCATTGCACGCTTAGACAACGTAGAGTAGATTGTCTCCAGCGACCCCAGCACCAACTTCTGTGATTTAGGCTGCTTGCAGGATGCAGAGCTTGCCAACTCAGTGGAACTGTGCTGACTCGTCAGGATAATGTTCATTACAGTGTGGCTTTAGCTCAGTTGAGCAAGTCGATTAAATCGCGTGATTTTGCAGTTAGCACTAAGTGCCGTTCTCTCTCAATACCCCCACTGATACTGGAATAATCTCTAATGTTAGCCTTTCACTGAAACCTCACTTTCTACGACTGTAGTCATGTTCCGTAAAAATCCTTCAAAAGCCCAATGTTGCCAATTAACTTGCGCTGGTTTACAGCTGGTGCACTTGCAGCTTGTCTGCCATCTTGTAAGCTTCTCTGTTTGTGAGGGTAAACTGCACTTGCCTAGCTCAGCTTGTGATAACTGCGGTCAGAAGATTAGCTACAGTTGTCTCTGCCGTGCAGCTACCTCTAGCCATGTAAAACATCGTTGGCGCAAACTTGGAAGGAGACGAGAGAAAAGAATCGGAAAAGCGCACACTCGCAACTGACTTTTATTGAACCGAAGCTTCCCTATGTGCACAGAGTGGCTCATTAATTGAAGAACCTCGCCTCTCGTTTTGAGGTCCCTGTCATGTTCTCGGCACCTCGGAGGCTTTCGCGTATTTGTGCTCGTTCGTGTTGTGTACCAATTGCTCATTGTGTAAATAAGCACGAAAGGAAGGATTTGAGTTGTTTGGTAGGTTTTGTCTACTTGATCCTACTCAGTTGTGGCTAGGTGTACATTTGCTAGCCGGGCCGTTGTATAAACGATCGCTTAATGAACATGTGCTGTCAATGAGAAACGGCACGGGTTCGTATTTGCCGCGTCATTGTAGGGAGTGCTCGTGTGAATCGCTACTGGACTGCACGAGAATCTTGCGAAGAAGCAAAGACAAAGTGGCACGTGAATAGGCACAGGCGATGTGTATTAGGCAATTTGGTGAACAATTTATCAGTGTTCCCTCCCTGTCATTGTATGATAATGAATTTGCTTTTCTATTTGATAGGTTGTGATTGTAGTTGTTTGGGCTTTTCGTGTAGTTGTGTGCATGCGTGATCTTCGGTTAAATAAAAATCACTTGCTAGTGTGCGCTTTTCTGAGTCTCTTCTCTCGTCTTCTTTCAAATTTGCGCCAATGATGTTTTACACAGCCACACACCAACTAGCCCGACAGCATACGTTACCTCTAGCAGTGGTTAACCATAGCCGTAGTTAGCTTCACTGCAATTAAGGCAGTAAGTGTGATGGATAAATGACTTGCAAACAAAATGAAAATTGGTGGCTTTTACCTGTAGAGCATTCCTCGGCTAAATGCTTAAAAATTGATTGCAACATAGATTGTTTGCGAGCCAGCTTGTTCGTACTGAACATGAAACTGGGCTCTTGGATGGAACAACAAACTACAACAAGCACACGTATGTACAGTTAGCAGCACTGTGTGTGCGATTCTTGGTAACGTTTTGTCCCGTCTAGGCGCGCTGTTTCACGTTCACTTTAAAAATTCAGTTGCATCATAGTGAATAGCAGTGGTGGGTCCCAGAGGGGGGACAGTAGGGGTGATTGCACCATTCCCCACTTCTGAAGCCTATGTCGTCAGTACCCCACCCCCTTTCTTCAATGCTTGTTTTACACCTCCGGTCACCAATTAGAACAAATGAGTGGGACCACTGTGAGCATACAGTAACAGTATTTACGTTATGACGGTGTTGTCGTGATACCTCGCCCCTCTTGCTCCGGTTTTATTTCAAGTGACCCCCACAATATGAGTGACTGGGTCCACCTCTGGTGAAAAACCAACATGTTAATTATTTAGGTGCATTATACCATGCATTGAGGAGGTATGCATTCTGAATACATTTTTTATGTATATAGTGTGTGGAAGAAGCAATTTCCTCTCTGCTTGTTTCTTCAATAATATTTGGCTTTTGCTTCTGCAGCCTGACAGGGAAGCCAAAAAATCTGGATGCTGCTTCTAGTGCCAAGGTCTCCCGGGTGGTCAATGCAAAGGAGGCCCCCAGAGTACCAACAGATACAGCGGTTGCAGTTGCAGCAACTCAAATAAACAGCTCTGATAAGTACAGGTGAAATTTCATGTTTTTTTTTCTGACTGTGCTATAAAATTACTGATGTTACGTTGTATACTTATCATTTCACTCTTCGAAGCTTTAATTTTAAAAAGTTGAAGAGGTAATGGAGGTATATTCTCGAGGTGTTCGATTTGCCGGAACACGTTCAGTTATGCAAAAGTAACAGTGAGTCCTGACGTTATGGTCCGCTTGACCACATCGGGGCACCAAACCCACAAGCGTATTCTCAGCGTAAAAGGAAAGTGCACGAAATTTAGAGTGCGTATGAACGTGTTGAGGTAATTGAAGAGCGCTGCAGAGAATGCGTACAGACCTTCCAGGGGCATCAGGCGAGCAGCCGCATTAAACCTGATTCAAGGGTAAAGTAATCGGTCCATGCACTGCCTCGGAAATGTGCATCTAGAAGCGCATCTCTGGGTGCAGCATTCGTTGTGGCAAATTGCATTCCATCTTTTTCGTTTGTGTCGAGAGTAGTGAAAGCTGTGTGGCGTCAGAATGAGGTTGCGGAAGAAAGACTGGAAACAGCCGGCGTGCTGCTCGCCAGCTCCAGCCATCCCGGGAAGGCCGGTATGTCCACTGATTGAAGAGCGCGAGAATAGCTCCGAACCCCTGGCTTCTGTTGTAGCACACTGAATAATTTGCTACTTTTTCATGCAATTCACTTTCATTGCCTTTATATTGATTAAGTTGCTTAATCATTGTTCACTAAAAGCTTCCTCATTTTCAACTAAACAATTCCTAGTTTTCAGTAATTCAAACGACGTTACACAGTCAGACAAAGCTTCAAGAAACATTTATTGGAGAGCTCAATGGTTCGCGTGGAGATTGAAGCTCTAATGGATAACTCACAACTACATGCTACCATTGCCATATCTCGCACTGGTCGTCACTTTTCCCACTAAGCTAGTTGATACCACTTACTAGCCATTATGACCCTCTTCATGTGATATCTGTTGTCACTGAATGAAAGGAAGAGGGTGGATTGACTGCAGACTCGTTTCTTTGTTATACTAAAACCTTGCCATAACGAAACCGGATATAACGAATCATCAGTTATGACGAAATAAGTGAAGAATAGCTGTGTGATACAGTGCTACAAATTTGTCTATAAGTAATTTTTGGATATAAAGAAGTATTTTTGTAGCAGATGCGACTGTTACAATGAGGTTGGAGTGTACACTACTTTACAAAGTCAGCAGACAATGAAGCGGTTGTATGAAACATTACTTGTAGGTTTTAACAGCTAAAAGCTACAAAAATGTCTCCATCAAAACAATTGGTTTCACTAAGTTCTTTCGTCAATGAGGGGCACAGCCCTCACAAACCTTGAAGGTTGTGCTTTGCTGTCGAAAAAATGTCATGGCTGCCTCGTGAGTGTATATCAGTTTTTTTAACTGGTCGATGTTGCAGCATCGGTAGTCAATTAGAGCACACGTAGAGGTCCACAAATTGATGCCCCTCAATCCTACGTGCAAAGTGCTTAAACTTGTGAAGCTTCCTAATGTGCTGCAAGTCTACACCAAGGCATTATTTCAGCGGTATTTTGGATAAAGAAAAGAATAAAAGTGCTTGAAATGTGTCACTGCAACGTTTTGATCACATCAAGTCACAGTCTGGTATTTGGTCAGTGCAGCTTATGGGGCTTTGAGCTTCCCCGGAAATTGTTTAATTTTGCATGGGCATGTGCAGTAGAGCTTCGTTCATAGTCTTTGTGAAAAAAAAATGTGGCAAATAAATGCAACATTTGGGCAAATCTATATTGCAATTCAGTAAAAATTGAGGTAGATACATTGATTTATTTCAAAACATGGCCATATTATTTTGGTTTGCTACTCTTGCACAGAAGCGAATCGTTTTAAACACATTGCAAACTTTTGTTTACATTCTCATTGTCCATCATTTAAAGATGTGTAAACTTTCAAGTCCAGTGATAGTTTTAGTTGAGGTAGTCAGTGGGCACCAGCCACTGAGTAGTCAGTGGGCACCAGTCCCAGAGGGGGGACAGTAGGGGTGATTGCACCATTCCCCACTTCTGAAGCCTATGTCGTCAGTACCCCACCCCCTTTCTTCAATGCTTGTTTTACACCTCCGGTCACCAATTAGAACAAATGAGTGGGACCACTGTGAGCATACAGTAACAGTATTTACGTTATGACGGTGTTGTCGTGATACCTCGCCCCTCTTGCTCCGGTTTTATTTCAAGTGACCCCCACAATATGAGTGACTGGGTCCACCTCTGGTGAAAAACCAACATGTTAATTATTTAGGTGCATTATACCATGCATTGAGGAGGTATGCATTCTGAATACATTTTTTATGTATATAGTGTGTGGAAGAAGCAATTTCCTCTCTGCTTGTTTCTTCAATAATATTTGGCTTTTGCTTCTGCAGCCTGACAGGGAAGCCAAAAAATCTGGATGCTGCTTCTAGTGCCAAGGTCTCCCGGGTGGTCAATGCAAAGGAGGCCCCCAGAGTACCAACAGATACAGCGGTTGCAGTTGCAGCAACTCAAATAAACAGCTCTGATAAGTACAGGTGAAATTTCATGTTTTTTTTTCTGACTGTGCTATAAAATTACTGATGTTACGTTGTATACTTATCATTTCACTCTTCGAAGCTTTAATTTTAAAAAGTTGAAGAGGTAATGGAGGTATATTCTCGAGGTGTTCGATTTGCCGGAACACGTTCAGTTATGCAAAAGTAACAGTGAGTCCTGACGTTATGGTCCGCTTGACCACATCGGGGCACCAAACCCACAAGCGTATTCTCAGCGTAAAAGGAAAGTGCACGAAATTTAGAGTGCGTATGAACGTGTTGAGGTAATTGAAGAGCGCTGCAGAGAATGCGTACAGACCTTCCAGGGGCATCAGGCGAGCAGCCGCATTAAACCTGATTCAAGGGTAAAGTAATCGGTCCATGCACTGCCTCGGAAATGTGCATCTAGAAGCGCATCTCTGGGTGCAGCATTCGTTGTGGCAAATTGCATTCCATCTTTTTCGTTTGTGTCGAGAGTAGTGAAAGCTGTGTGGCGTCAGAATGAGGTTGCGGAAGAAAGACTGGAAACAGCCGGCGTGCTGCTCGCCAGCTCCAGCCATCCCGGGAAGGCCGGTATGTCCACTGATTGAAGAGCGCGAGAATAGCTCCGAACCCCTGGCTTCTGTTGTAGCACACTGAATAATTTGCTACTTTTTCATGCAATTCACTTTCATTGCCTTTATATTGATTAAGTTGCTTAATCATTGTTCACTAAAAGCTTCCTCATTTTCAACTAAACAATTCCTAGTTTTCAGTAATTCAAACGACGTTACACAGTCAGACAAAGCTTCAAGAAACATTTATTGGAGAGCTCAATGGTTCGCGTGGAGATTGAAGCTCTAATGGATAACTCACAACTACATGCTACCATTGCCATATCTCGCACTGGTCGTCACTTTTCCCACTAAGCTAGTTGATACCACTTACTAGCCATTATGACCCTCTTCATGTGATATCTGTTGTCACTGAATGAAAGGAAGAGGGTGGATTGACTGCAGACTCGTTTCTTTGTTATACTAAAACCTTGCCATAACGAAACCGGATATAACGAATCATCAGTTATGACGAAATAAGTGAAGAATAGCTGTGTGATACAGTGCTACAAATT
Organism: Rhipicephalus microplus; assembly: GCF_043290135.1. NCBI lineage: Eukaryota > Metazoa > Arthropoda > Arachnida > Ixodida > Ixodidae > Rhipicephalus > Rhipicephalus microplus. Next base: position 167,509,898 of record NC_134702.1, on the reverse strand, counting down.
TGTCTATAAGTAATTTTTGGATATAAAGAAGTATTTTTGTAGCAGATGCGACTGTTACAATGAGGTTGGAGTGTACACTACTTTACAAAGTCAGCAGACAATGAAGCGGTTGTATGAAACATTACTTGTAGGTTTTAACAGCTAAAAGCTACAAAAATGTCTCCATCAAAACAATTGGTTTCACTAAGTTCTTTCGTCAATGAGGGGCACAGCCCTCACAAACCTTGAAGGTTGTGCTTTGCTGTCGAAAAAATGTCATGGCTGCCTCGTGAGTGTATATCAGTTTTTTTAACTGGTCGATGTTGCAGCATCGGTAGTCAATTAGAGCACACGTAGAGGTCCACAAATTGATGCCCCTCAATCCTACGTGCAAAGTGCTTAAACTTGTGAAGCTTCCTAATGTGCTGCAAGTCTACACCAAGGCATTATTTCAGCGGTATTTTGGATAAAGAAAAGAATAAAAGTGCTTGAAATGTGTCACTGCAACGTTTTGATCACATCAAGTCACAGTCTGGTATTTGGTCAGTGCAGCTTATGGGGCTTTGAGCTTCCCCGGAAATTGTTTAATTTTGCATGGGCATGTGCAGTAGAGCTTCGTTCATAGTCTTTGTGAAAAAAAAATGTGGCAAATAAATGCAACATTTGGGCAAATCTATATTGCAATTCAGTAAAAATTGAGGTAGATACATTGATTTATTTCAAAACATGGCCATATTATTTTGGTTTGCTACTCTTGCACAGAAGCGAATCGTTTTAAACACATTGCAAACTTTTGTTTACATTCTCATTGTCCATCATTTAAAGATGTGTAAACTTTCAAGTCCAGTGATAGTTTTAGTTGAGGTAGTCAGTGGGCACCAGCCACCATTCTTGCTGTCATCGTCAGTTGCCTCGTCCACTACTACCTTCACTGCCTTGCCCCCCATAGCCTCAGCTATAACCTTGGGGACACTTTCCAGCACACAACTTAGGACAATATCACAACAAAGTTTAGGATTAGGCCAGGCGGCTTATTGCTTAAAATGAGTGACAAGTAGCACAAAGAACGAGGACAGTGAAAGCACAAAAATATAGGACGGGTGCAGGTTTTCAACTACATTTCAGGAGTCCACTATAAATGTATAGAAATGCGCATTTTTCAAACATTCCAAAGTTTTTTCATGAAACCTCTTGACATTGAGGCGTGATTTGCCCTTCTCACTGGCTCAATTCTACGCTCTCATTTTGATAGAGGTGAAATGCTAAAAGCCCGTATTCTTTGCGATGTCGTTGCTCGTTAAAACACGTGAGATCGTCAAAAGTTTCACAGTACTTCACGACCGCGTGCCTCATGATTGTGTTGTGGTTTTCAGCGCTGAATATTACTATTGATTTGCCCTTCACAAAGTTTTGTACAATACAGCGAACTCTGCTGAGGACAAGCTGACGCTAGTGGACAGTAATTCCTCGTCCATGTCTTCATAAAGAAGGTGCATTCATTATTTTTACCCGTACCACAACACCAAAAGTCGGTTATTTAAACGGTGACAACAGTTAAACTTGGATATTACAAAACTGACCAATTGAGTAGCAACAGTGAACGTTGATTTTAAGGGCACAGTCACGATCACTGGCACACATGCTATCTCGGCCAGCATAAGTGCACTTTCAATGCCAAGAGACTGTATCAAAAAAGCACCTTTCCTTGGAGTGGCGGTATTTGCTTACACCGGCATTTTCTAGGAGTTCGGCAATATCGAATCCAAAACAGTTGGCTTCCAGCCTTACTTCGTATAACATTGCGATTTGTTGCTATGGCATTCATTGCATTGCATTCAATGCACCATCGTGTTGTTGCCAGAGCTAATTGGTTAATTGCGAAAGCTATGGTCCCGCAAACACGCGGCGCATGATGGAAGTGTGTGACGAGTCGACCTTTGAAGATCCGTCGTCACCCGTATCTCGGAGAGCCTCCATTAGTGCCTGATCTGACATCCCCTAAGTAGAGATGGCACAGTTGTCCACTTAAAAAAAAAAAAAAGAGGAAAAAAAAGCAAAGCTTCGCGTTCCCAGGGGCCACTTCATGTGCGTGCATTGACACCATGCATCTGTGCACGGTGCTGAAAACGAAGAGCAAATGACACGGATACTGTTGAAAATTAATTTGTAAAGTGTGCTCCATATGCAGCATGGTTCATATGTGTGACACTAGCTAGAAGCATGGTAGTACTAACACAAATATTTTTTGTTTTTGGTTTGGAGGTGTGGTGAACTTCAATTGTGCCACGGCGCAGCAGGTGGCACTTCCAACATGTTGCAGTCCACATTTCTTTCTCTCCTTCTGCATCACTGACAAAGGCACGGAGGGGGAGAGGAAAGGAGAACAAGTCCCGAGTTAAACGAACAATCAAGTTGGTTGGTATCAAGACTTAGCAACACGCTTCATCTCTACGTTAGTCGCGCGTACCAACGATTGGTGACCTGTAGTCCGGAACATGGAATACAACTGCGAAGAATGCCCTATAGTGGCTGTATTAGACATGAAGCTTCCTTTCTTTTGAACCAGAGACCCGGCACTTTGGTTCACCGAGGTGGAAGCTCAGTTCACCGCACACTGCGCCAGCGCCGACACCACCAAATACCACCACGTAGTGGCCAACATTCCACCTGCCACAGCGAGTAAGGTGCACGACATCCTGCCTGCCCCACCAGCAGATGTGTAGCAGATGTGTATAGAATGCTGAAAGACGTACCAGTTTGCTATCTCACCCCTTCGAAGCCGGTGTGCCTACAGCAGGTACTACTTCGTGAAGCAAAACTGCGCGACACCAGCAGATGTGTATAGAGTGCTGAAAGACGTACCAGTTTGCTATCTCACCCCTTTGAAGTCGGTGTGCCTACAGCAGCTACTACTTCGTGAAGCAAAACTGCGCGAGTACCGCTCAAGCCAACTATTGGGCCAGATGCAGCAACTAGCTTGAAGCACAACAAGCTTCGACAGTCACTTGGTGCTTTCCCTTCAGGGATTGCCTGCGACGGTGTGTATAGACGTCACAGCCTCCGGAGAGATGGATGTTCATAAGATCGCCAAACCAGCTGACCGACTCTCCCCCCCCCCCCCCCCCCCCCACAGTAGTCGCCAACGTCCTTGCCGAAGCTTTGCCATCTCCCGCCTTGCTGGAGATTGGGGCAGAAATTTTTCGCCTTGCCGACACTGTCGCAGCACTACAATCAAGCAGAAGCCAAAGAACACAGTATGCAGCATAACAACAGCGACAGCTGTGCTGGTACCACTGTAAGTTCGGTGGCACTGCACGAAACTGTGTGACACCGTGCGAGACATCAGGAAATGCACCAAGCCTAGCACTGAGAATGACAGGTGCCACCGGCTTGGGGCAAAGTTACTTGTCTGTCTTCTTCCTGACTGATTGCAAAAAAGGCACCCGCTACCTTGCCGACACAGGGTCAAAAGTGAGCGTGCTGCCGGCGTCGCGAGCCCATTGCACAGGCCCGAGCTCGTTGCTATTGTAAGCTGTAAATATCATGACGATACCGGTATACAGGCACCGCTCTTTCTCGCTAAACCTTGGCTTCAAGAGGGCATTCATGTGGATATTTGGGGTAGCCGACATAAAATTTGCTATCCTGAGAGCGGACTTCTTCAGTCACTTTTAGACTTCTTGTTAATGTCCCCTCTCTTAAGATCCCCTCTCTCAAGCAGAAAGCCTACTAAGCATTTGCCTGTCAGCCCTACGCTCGTGATACGACTTGGCACTGCCAATTTTATGGCTATCCTACGAGAGTTCCTTGTGCTGACGTCGCTGCCACGGACCATCACATTTCTACCACAAGAGGGTTCATGCTGCCTGACCCCCCAGAAGCTAAAAGTAGCAAATCAGTTACTCAACCACAAGCTCGAGCTCTGCATAATTCGCCCGTTTGCTAGCTCTTCGGCGTCCCCACTACACATGGTGCCTAAATCTACATCAGGAATCTGGCGACCCCGCGGTTATTATCGACCCCTTAACTGAGCAACCCTGCCCTACCGTTGTCTATTACCAAATATTCATGACGTCATGGCCAACGTGCATAGTGTGACACTTTTCTCGAAGAACGACCTCGTATGTGCACCAACCATGGAATTCCCATGGCCCCAGATGACATCCTCAAAGACAGCGATATCAACACTGTTTGGCCTGTTTGATTCCCTCCACATGCTGTTTCACTTGGGAAACACTGGACAGACATTTCTGCACTTTATTAATGGTGTTTTGCACGGCCATGACTTCTGTGTTGCGTACCTCGACAATTCACTCATGGCAAGTAGCTCATCATACGAGCATGAGGTGCATGTGCAATCTGTGTTTCAGTGCCTGGCAGAGCATAGAATACTGGTGAACACGAGCAAGTTTGAGTTTGGGGTGCACAAGCTGACATTTTTGGTCGAACTGCAGAATTAAACCTCATCCAGGCAAGGTCAAAGCAGTCCAGCAATTCCCACGACCCAACACTAAACATCAGCTCCATGAGTTCCTTGGGCTTGTGAGCTATTACTACAGTTTGATAACTCAGTGTGTAACTATTCTGCTGCCCCTTAACCTCCTGCTGTCGACTCGCAAAGGTACCGCTAAGGAGCTCCACTGGACGGGGGGGTGATCCCGGCTGCGGCGGCTGCATTTCCGATAGAGGCGGAAATGTCGAGGCCCGTGTGCTCAGATTTGGGTGCACGTTAAAGAACCCGAGGTGGTCAAAATTTCTGGAGCCCTCCACTACGGCGTCTCTCATAATCATATGGTGGTTTTGGGACGTTAAACCCCACAAATCAATCAAATCATCTGGACGGAGGGTGCCCAAGCAGCTTTCGAGAAGATCGAGAGACGTCTTGCCAACAACATGCTCCTCATTTACCCACTACTGGGAGTTCTACAGTTTGTTATGGTTGACACATCAGACACAGCTATGAGTGCCGCACTTAATGCATGAAAGGAGTATGGTGACCAATCGCTTTTTCCCCCTGGAAATTGTGGCTCACTGAACAGCAGTACAGCACTTTCGCACCCGAACTGTTAACCGTCTACGCGACAGTCTGACATTTCCTGCATTACTTATTAAAAGGTGCCGTGTTCTTTATCTTAATGAACCACAAACCTCTCGCGTATGCTTTGCCGCCACCGAGTACTGAGGGGGACACCAATGCTACTCATGAATTGAGGCAGATGTCATACATATCTCAATTTACCATGAACATCCTCCACATCAAAGGAGTAGAAAAGGTTGTTGCCGATGCCCTTTTGTATAGCCTTGTTAGCGCCATAATCTTGCTCACAGAAATAGATCTAAACAAAATGGCAGCTGCTCAACACAATAATAATGAATTGTGTTGCCTACAAGAAACGTTGACACCGCTAAACCTGCAGTGGTTCTCCTCGCCAGGTACGGAAAGCCTTTGCTGCGACACGTCTACTGGCAAGGCACAACCAATCTTGCCCACGCACTTTCGTCACGAGGTATTTGCATCGCTACATAAGATGTTACCCCGGGAATCGGAGCTATGCAAAAGCACCTCGCAGCACGTTTCATATGGCCAAGCATAATCATTGACTCCCAACAATGGACTCCTGAATGTCTCACTTTCCCATGCTCCAAGGTACAGCGTCGCACGATGATACTGTTGGAGACACTTCCTAGTCGAGATGCTTGATTTGACCGTGTATTCGTCGACATTGCCGGGCCGTTGCCACCCTGTCGGAGCCAAATATACTTAACAAGAAAAGGTGTGAATCGGTGTATTAACCATGTTAGAAGCCACCATGAATGTAGTCATCATCATTCTCCTTGGTGCACTTTCTTTTCATGGCATACTTGAAGTTTTCAGCATGCTCATGCTTCTTCTCCGATGCCACTAGTCGGTGACTGTCGTTTGTTTTTGGACACGAGCGGCCAGATGACGGAGTGCAGGCTCTCGTTTGGGTTCTGTGTTTTGCCTAGCTGACAACGCTCCAGCCATTTCTTGTCAGAGAGGCGCGTGTAAATAGGCCGCAAGGCATCAACCACATACTCCGGCAGGTTGTAGCAATGATTCGGAGGAGTCTCCTGCTTGGCAACAGCCTTGTTGTACTTGCACCATGACTCTTCACCAGTTGGGCAGTGAGAGTGCTGAGGGCTTGCATCAGTAGATGCTACGTGATAAAAGGTTGCCCAGACAGCATTATTCATGGCCTCAGTGCTTCCTTGGTTGCTTTGTAAAGCCCATCCATAATATGACTTGAGCTTTGTGACCAGCTCGCCTGTCAGTTTGCCCTTGCCGCCAAGGCTTGGCTCTCCTTCGGCTCTTTGTTTTTGCTGGAGGTTTCGAAGTGCTATGCCCATGCGCTTATGCACATGGTTGACACAGTCCTCTTTTTCTATTGGCACGAAGTCATATACCTGTGCCTCCTGCAGACTGTTGAAGGCCCGGCTGTCTCCATCACACAACATGGTTGTGTAGCGGAGCCAATGTTTCTCCAATGGGCGGCCAAATAAAATTTGTGCTGCTTCCACCTCCATTTGTCCTGGCTTACTGGAGGTATTCTTTTGGTAAGTGTGACCAGCTAGCCACTCGGCATACCTTGGGTTGTCCTCCTTCGGCCCTAGCTGGCAGCCCAAACAGAAGTTCTATAGGACGACGAAGTCGAGCACATAACCCGTGAATAGTTCAATCACGGTCCCTACACAAATATGGCATGAGTGGCCCCTGGTCAGCCAAGTCCCATCAAAGGAAACGGCAATATTTTCAGGATTTCCATAGTTGAGTTCGGAATTGTTGCAAAGCGCGCCTCCGACGACGTTACGAAGGGCGCTACGAATCTCACCGCTGCAACCACTGTTTCGAAAGACGGCGACGCCAACACGGTCCCGAAGGCGCCACTGCTTCGAACTCCACCCGAAAGGTCACCAGCCGTTTGGTAGCATAGGTTTCTCAGCTCGCGACTGCTTCTGTGCAGAGCTGATAGACGAGCGGACGAGACGACGGTGAGTTAAACAAGGTTTATGTACAGCATATATACAGAGGCGTTACGAATTCGGCACTGGGGCCGACAGCTTAGAGACCCGAAGAGCCGAGCTCTCCGCTCTAACACATAGGTCTGCTGCTAACACATAGCTCAACTCTCTATCACATAGCTCTCTTCTCTGACACACAGCTCAACTCTCTATCACATAGCTCTCTTCTCTGACACACGTCTGCTCTCCAACAGGTCTGCTGCTCACACATACGTCTGCTGCTCCACATTCCAATGAGGCGAAATGTCACAGCTGATGGCTGTGCACTCAAAGCTATTATTATAACACTCTAGGTGGTTAGTTGACCAAGGTTCCCACACTACCAGGTTTGTCATGTACGACTCCAGATTTTATCCCTCCCTGTTCTCCCTTGGTCACTGAAGCCAACAGGCATACTTCACTGATCTTTCATCTACACATTAAGGCTCCTTGTGTGGCTTGCTTTTGTTCCCTTGCTCAATAACTACCGTAAAAACGGAGATATAGATGGGACCGCAATATAGGTTGACCCCTCAAACTTTGAACTCCGAAAAATAACTTTTTAAAAATCGCAGAGTATCGTGGTACTTCCCTAACTTCGTGAATACGCGAACAACCAGGAGTAACATTTCTTCTTATTTGGGCACTAAAATTACGTAGTTAAACACCAGAAGACCACAAAGAGCTGTCGCTCAGACTCGTCTGAACTTCAGTCCAACGACGTCTGTTTTCCACAAGTAACGTCCAAGAGTGCATCGTCCTCTGTTTTATTCAGTGCATAACTGATGCAGCATTTGTGGGAAGACAAAAGAACGCTGCCTCAGTGCAATGCTTTTCCGTTTCATAAATAGGTGCACCCACGATGGCGATCCCTTGAGTTACTCAAGGGAGAGTCGCGCACTATCTCGAGAGCTTTCAGGCGGATACGTTATGCTGTTACGGGTAGCGACCTTACACGCAGCTCCCGAACGAATTCAGCGAGTAGCATTTCCAGTTTGGGGTGCACAGCATTCTGTACACGAAACGTTGTTTGTTTTTTGGTTGCTGCTGAATGTGTTGTACTGCTTGTGGCTTTTCCAGTATCAAACGCTTTTCTCAGATGCACCGAATTCTAGTTTTGCTGCCAGGTTGCATTGTGCTTTGGCACACTCGTTAACTTTTTTTTGAAAAGCCTATCCATGAGCTTTCGTCGACTGCCACTCATTTCTGAAGGAAATAGAAAAACCGCAGACTTGCAGCAGATAACCGAGGCAAAATGGCGTTGCTAGAACACTGTAGGCCTTGCCTAGCCTTGTCCAATGACGCTGCTGCTGATGCTCACGATGGCAATAGATAGAGGCTTTAAACTTCAGCTGCCCATTCTTGTTAGACTCACATTTTCTTCTGCCAATGGCCGGTACACAAGACGAGGGTCAAATTTTCATTGTGTTTTCATTGCATCGAACACAAATTCGATTTATATTCCGGTTTTTACTGTACATATGCGCGCTTGCCATTTTACAATCAAAAGTGCTCTGTCACGCTGATGGCCTTGCAATAATGATCAAGCCGTACTGGGCACAAGGTAATAACACAAGGAAGTCCTGCAAGATGGATGATTACTTTTATGCGACAATAAGACACCCCTAATAGGCCTTTCTTTTTTAAATTGAGCCACAACTGCCAGTGGCAAAGGCACTATTTTGCTGCAATGTGACCACCTTTGATGCACAGGCTGCTGATGACGCTAAACTGACGTTGGCAAAAACAGTGAGGCCGCTGAAACATAGTTACGGAGGATTGATTGCACGAGATACTGCCATGAGAGTTTGATGACGTATTACAAATTTCCAAAGGTGCTGTTGGGAAAGCGGCATAAGCATGTAGCGAGTGCCTCAAATTTTTCTCACCTTACATGTGCATAGTTGGCAATTGTGCGCAACCATCAAATCATTTTTTATTTATGCTCGCTTTACTGACAAGGTTGCACAGCTTACAGACGACTTGTCGGGCTTTCGTCGGTGCATGCAACTAAGTTCTTGCGACAATCACTTAGCGAAAAATGGCACAGCTACAAAAGATACACATTACCTGCTGCATTGTCAAGCTGAGCGTGCCTAGCTAGTTGCTTGCAATGCGTGTCGCCCAAGCTCACTCCATCAGGGCCATCCGTTGTAACATACGCGTACATTTTCCCTCGTGCAGTAACATTTTTTGGGGGAGCTTGATCAGCCCTAGATCGGGCATAGGTGCTATGAGTATTTTGTTGGGCCAATGCAGTAGCGGTGAGTTGCCTTAATTTTCGTAAGTGATACACACTTTAATGAAGCGGTTTCGTGCACAAAGGCACGCCAATGAACAGTGGGTTCGGTACAGTTAAAGTACGTTTACACGAGCGGAAACAGTGATAAACCACCAAGCCACACATACTGCAAAGGAGGCACTTCATGGCTTCGATTTTTTAAGATGTTTATCATTAGTAGAAGTGTCATGATTAGAGACTGGATTATAGGCAAATGCCTATTTTCTTCCTTGCGTCCTTATCATGCCATTTTGATATATGAGCATGAATTAGAGGTTAAGAACGGCTTTTGTGGTGTTTTTATGGTGCCTATGAATGACTATTTTAGGTTTTCATGCCTAAATGCCTATAAGTGCATATAAATGCCTCTATTTCAAATAAGCACCTATATGAGCGCTATTTAAGCCCAAATTTTATTTTCGAGCGCCAGTTGAAACCCTTATTCATGTATAAAAGGCGACATTTACTTTATACAACGGAGCCCGAGGCAGGTGCCGGCATGTTGACAATCAACGGTGTACTTGGCATACATTCACCCTATGACTGAATACGCTTGTGCCGTATGACATCCCTTGGTACATGTCTTTAAGTGACAAAGATGATAAAGTACAGAACCGGGCTGCAAAGTTTGATGTAAGGCATTACTCAAAAAATGACAGCTGTACCAAATATGAAAAATAAACAAGGAAGGGAAGTGCTATCATCACGTCGAATTAATCTGCTGTTGAAGCTCCTATGTCTAACATTTTATGGGAAAACTCGCATTAGAAAATGATTGTACCTAAACAGTCCTCTTTGCGCAATGGTGAGTATTAAAATTGAAGATTGTAGTATCAGATCTAATTTTTATACACTTCGTTCTTTGTTAGTTTCCAGACTGAATTAAATGGCCTATAAAGTTAACAAGTGTACCGTATCAATGAAGGCGTGATTTATTTGACATTGTAATGTGTTTTTCTCTTCAAGAGATCTAATAGTCATCGTACGTGATGCTAATATTTACCTCCAAAATTTATCGCAGTGGTTAAGTGCAAATCAGCTACTTTTAAATACACAAAAAACTAAGTATATTACTTTTTTCTGCTATAAGTAAACCGGTCGAACGTCAAGATGCTATATCGTTCGAATCATAAGTGTTACAACAAGTTTCAGAATGTAAGTTTCTTGATGTCCATTTCCACGAATCCCTTCGGTGGACGTATCATGTAAATTATGTAAAACGTAGTATAGCCCAAACAATTGGCGCCCTAAACAAACTTCGTATGTTGTTACCCAAAAACATAAAACGAAAACTTTCCTTTGTACTGTTCACACAAGGCTACAGTATTGTATACTAGTTTGGGGTGCTACGTCAAAAACAAACATTCATGTTCTTTATTTAATGCAAGAACGTGGTTTACGATTCATTCACAACTTATCAAGTCGACAACATGTTTCTTCCTATTTTAAATATAGCTACATATTGACTATTAAGGACATATATAATCAACGCCTAGCCGAAACTGCCTTCCTGAACTTGAAATAAGACCCAGAAATATTTTTATCATTATACACTAATCCTGATCCGGATTATAGTCTCGCACTGCATTTAAAAAAATTCAGACTAGGACAGGATATGGCATACAACTGCTCCAATGGCAGATACCAACTCTTATGTACCCTTCTCTACATGATGTGATGCACAGCTGCTCTTCTTTGCTAGTCTTCCGGAAAAAAAGTTAAAACAGCTTCTACTCGAGCAATAATGTCATGTTCTTCTGTGTTCTCTTTTGTAGTTCTATTATTGTGTGCGAATGTGTTTTTGTGTTTTTTTGTAAAAATGCTTTCATGTTAAATGTCTGTAAAAAAAAATTTTTTTGGTGTGTAACAAGAGTTATTTTATTACACATATTTATGCTTACAAAGTTTGACTACAGATTTCAGAAATGGAATACAAACTGTGTATGGTTTGCCTGATAGTGTTGTATGGTTGAACATACAATTGTAGAAGGTTTTTCAATTAGTTTCTAAGCTATTTGCATTTTGTATTAAAATGCTGCTTGTGTGATTGTGCTGCCTGGGACTAGGGGCCTAGTCAGGCAACTTTAAATGTTGCCGAAAGAGGTTGCCCAAGGCAGCCTCTTTTGTTGCCAAAAAAATAAACAATTCAATTCAACCTATCTGCTGCAGTGCCTTTGCATAAAAATTGTGATTTGCGTGCGGCTTTTGTTTTACTTGTAATTTACTTCTTTAAGCACCCTCTCTAGGTGACATAAGAAGTTGTAGTTAGACACTAGAACTTCTTGCATGCCCAATGAAAAGCTTTCTACCACAGATTTTTCAAATTGATTCGCTACTAGCCACAAAACCATGATGCAAAGAGGCAAGCTTGAATTTCTTTGCTCTTGCCCCATGTAGCCATCGCGAGCCTAATCCCTTCCTTGCTATCTTCGGTATCAGGGCTGGAGGTTCACATGATGCAAACACACCAAGAACATGTGCAAGCAAGGTCGTGCGCACATGACATGCCCCAGCCTACTAGAGCACGCGCGCCATCGATGTTGTGCCACTTCAGCGGTCTCTGTTGTGTGTTACCCGTTTCTGTGGGATAGATCTGTCAGTGGACGTACTTTTCGAGAGGCTGGGACGCATCATGTATTGTAACCGCGATACACGACGTTGCTCTGCTGAAACTGGGGTCAGAGACGACGCACAAAACACAAGCAAAGTGCTGTCAGGGTTGGCGAAGGCATGATGCAGGAATTTGAAGACAAACGCAAAAGAAATGTGGTAGTAGTGGTAGTATGTGTGGTCGGAATGCAGCCTGCAATATTTGGGTCATCAGAGGAGCACCCTATAGCCACTGGTCCACCGAGGCGGATGTGAAATGAGAACAATTAGCCTCTGAAAATAAAAATAACAAGCTGGCATTCAATTCGCACATTTTAAAATTTTTCACAGCTCTAAATCATTATACTCATTTTGAAAAGGCAGCGCAAGGATTTGGGAAAAAGAAAGACATAGAGAGAAAGAACGCTGTATTTCTTTTCCCTTTGTCTTTGCGCTTCTCTTTCAAAATGATAGGAAGCAGCTAGCTCAAACCAAAGTACTCCTCATTTATGCTACACAACAGAATACACAAATCACACATGCCAACTAGAATAAATCACGTTCAAGGCTCTTAGTGTAGTAGCTTTTTAGAATGCAAAATATAATCTGGAAGTGGGACATTTTTCATCTTTTTTTAGCTATAGCCAGCATTTAACCAAGATCTGATGAAGATTGTATGGTGAGTGACATCAGAGCACCAATGTCAACATAAAGGAGCGACGTAATGTCAGGATCATTCCTTGCTCTACGTCCCTCCCTCCATCTTGGAAACGCATGCCCGCGAGAAGGTCAAGTGGCATTCAGTACAAATTTTGCGTATTTCTGTAACACCTGGCATTCCAAAATTTAACAGGCATGATTCTGAGTGCCCAGTACATTCATTACGCTTGTCAGCTTCAAATGCCCATACTTAGTGAGGAGCCCTGTAAGTTGTTCACCGACAGCAGAGAAATTACGCGATTAAACCTGGCATCCCTCTCTTCTGGGGTATCAGTGGTCTGGTTGTTTACTCCTGCGCTGCCTTTCCCAGCCAGGACGAAGGAAAAGAAACCCAGTAGAGTGGGGATTGATTGATATGTGGGGTTTAACGTCCCAAAACCACCATATGATTATGAGAGACGCCGTAGTGGAGGGCTCCGGAAATTTAGACCACCTGGGGTTCTTTAACGTGCACCCAAATCTGAGCACACGGGCCTACAACATTTCAGCCTAGTAGAGTGGGGATTGGACGATGGACACGACTCAAAATGCGGGACAATAAAATTAAAATCCGTAATCTGCAAATCGCGTGGGAAATGCATGCCTATGTTCAACCGTTAGTGCCTTTGTTCTGCCTTAAGCAAAACCATTTTTTTGCTTCTTATCGTAGATAGAAATCACCAGTCTTTGTTTTAAAATATTTCAATTTTCGTATAACTTGATTGTGCCTATATTTATGATATTGAAGGCCTAAAACCTGTCTTCTACCTGTATACCTGTCTTTGGCACCTAAAACACGCTTTTTTAGTGCCTAAACATCCGGCCTCTAGTCATGATTACGTATGTTCCGGCACGTTCATCGGTAGAAGTCATCACACTCCAGTGTATTTATGTGTAGGGATCATGACATTTGCGCCGAAGTTGCAGTAATCATTGCATGGTCAACTGTTGATGCACTTATCTTAAAGGGACACTAAAGAGGAAAACAATTTTTCTCGTAATGCTAAGGCACAATGTCACAATTTCGAAAACAAAATTCTTACCACTGCACGATGCTTGGTAAGCGAGCAAATGCGCAAAAAGAAAACGACACTGGAGCTAAAAAGAAAACGAGAGTGGAGCTGCTACTTCGAGAATACCGTAACAAACACCGTGACGTCATCGATTTTCAAGGAGTCTATTGGGCCCTATGTAGCTCCTAGATGAAAAAAAGTGAAGTACGTTGTGATCTGTGGGTGCCAGCGACCTAGCATACGAAGCTTCTGAAAATTTCATCGGTGAATGTCATGAAAATACGAAAAATAATTTTCAACCTTTTTGACATCAAGCGCATGCAGTACAGCGCACTATTTAAAACTGAAAAATAAAAAATGAAGCATTTCATCTGCTATTTATGAACTTACAGTAGTGAAACACATGGTATTACAGTTCTTAATGAAAACCACGTCATTTATTTGGTTTAGTATCTTCATAAAGGTACTAAATCGGAAGTTCTTTACAATAACATATGTCACTGGACATTAGAAAAGATAGAATATTTGAAACTTTTAAATATGTGGTCTTCGGCTCGAATACAAATGTATTACGATTGCAACATTTGATAAATATTCAAAATTACCACCTGTTTTGTGCACCTCACTCCTATGACATGTCCGAATAATGTATGAGCACGTCAGATGTCCTCTCGCACAGAGTGTTGGCTTATTGCATTGGCATGTGCTGTTTCGTTGATCGTTGATTAGTTGTGTATCATGGCAGGCTGCAGGTTTTTCACTCTACCGACTCTTTGTGTGGCTTAAGTGATAAGTATCCATATTTACCTTGTTTTCATGCTGTGTTTCAGACTCCCATTCACGGAAAAGACTGTTGAATGTAGACAGCAGAGGTGGGATCAGGGACCAAAAATGGCACCTAGTGTGAACCAGCATTCAGTGCTTTACGCTGGAATGGAACTGGACCTAAGTATGCAAGGCAGACAGCAGCCAGACAGGAGTGCACTTCGAAGCCCATTAGGGTGTCGTCCAAGAGGAAATGTGAGTGACACTTGCAGCACAGCCCAGCACAGCACCCAGGCACCAAAGAGGAAAGTTGCCAAAGTGAGCAGCCAGCAAGCCATTCTACAAGGCGTTCTTTCAAGTCAAAGCTCTAGGCAAGGACAGCTGGCATATTCAGCTGCTGGCAAGCCTCAACAGGGCCGCCAAGTAAATGTGGAGCTGAGGGATCCTTCACAACTCATCTACACAGGGCCACAGCACACTGGGCAGAATGAAATGGCTTCCGTACAGCAAAGTGTCATGAGTTCGAGGCAGCGCGAAGAGCTTGCAAAGCAGATTGCTTGGATGAGTGCGAATGCCCATACTTTTCCAAGAAACTTGCAAGGCTCGGCAGGGCCTCCCGATTGGGTTAGAAGAACAGTGCTATCGGATGATGCTTCAAGACCTGCTCATGCACAGAGTTTCTCACCACAGTCAGATTTACTGCAAGGATCTAGCAATGCACACGCACAACTCCAAGAGCGTGAGCCATGTTTACTGCAGCAGCATGAGCGAGGACAACAGTATGCAGCTAATACTAATGCATCAAGTTTTCTACCTTCACCGTCGGCAAGTTATGGTTTCCGAGCCGTTCCCATGGACACTGCATTGATTGAAGTAGAAAAAGAAGTACTAGACCGGCTACAGATGCAAAGTTATCTCGACCAGATCGTGCACAAAGTAAAAGCTGGAAAAGCAGCTCCTGTCCAACAGCCAGGACACTCTGAGGCACTGAAACAAAGGCAGCTGTCTCAAAGAGAACTGCTCTTGCGGCAGCAGATAAACAATGCTCTACATGCATTTGCAATAAGTGCACCCCAGAAGGCCCAGCAGTGGCACTTTCGAGCCTATCAATCCTACCAGCGACCGCTGCAGGACCCCACTGTAGAGCTCTCATGCGACTCTTCAGCACAGGCAAGGGTTGACAGGAACAACAGCAGTGCAGGCATTTCTCAAGAAAGCACTTCATCAGAATCCCCTGTAGGATTCGTGCGACCTTGGACTGCTCAGTCGAAACAGCCCAAGCCTTACTCAGCATGTCAGGATACGCTGCAGAGGTGGAAGAATCGGCAGTTGGATGGAGCGCCCAAATCGGGGTTGCCAGAGGATGCCGCAGAACAAATTCTAGACGAGTACAGAGTAGATGCAAACGCCCATCCTCGGCAGACCACGGAGGCACAAAACCATGTGTTCATGCACCAAGTTTTTCTGCCAGAGCCAAATAGAAACACCGCACATTGTGATATTTCTAATCACACACCGGTGCCTCATACATCTGTGTCAGGGCGAAAAAGGAACATTGGGGCACGATCCAAAGTTTCCTCTTCAGCACTAGTGCAACAAGAAGTTTCTGGGCCACAGCAAAGTCCTAACTCAATGGCAAGGTCTGGTGTACCTGGCAGGGCCTATAGAGAGCGAAGCACGTCAACATGGCATCCACCGACCTCCATTCATGATCCTCCTGCTTAAGCTGAAGTTTCCAGTAGCCATCTTTCAGAAGATGTTGGTGGCACTTCTCTTTGACTGCCAAGCCAGCAGATCTCAAGGGAAGGCTTAGTGCTCCAGCCTGTACCAGGACAACTCCCGAATTCAGGGCAAGGCATATTGCCACAGTGACTGCCTTCTGTGACAGTACACCGCACATTGTGATATTTCGAATCACATACCGGTGCCCCATACATCTGTATCAGGGCGAAAAAGGAACATTGGGGCACGACCCAAAGTTTCCTCTTCAGCACTAGTGCAACAAGAACTTTCTGCGCCACAGCAAAGTCCTAACTCAATGGCAGGGTCTGGTGTACCTGGCAGGGCCTATAGAGAGTGAACCACGTCAACATGGCATCCACCGACCTCCATTCATGATTCTCCTGCTTAATCTGAAGTTTCCAGTAGCCATCTTGCAGAAGATGGTGGTGGCACTTCTCTTTGACTGCCAAGCCAGCAGATCTCAAGGGAAGGCTTAGTGTTCCAGCCCGTACCAGGACAACTCCCTTAGTGTTCCAGCCCGTACCAGGACAACTCCCGAATTCAGGGCAAGGCATATTGCCACAGTGACTGCCTTCTGTGAGAGTAAAGCTTTGTGTTGGGCATTATGTGCAATAAGTGATGAGTGATCAGTACTTTAACTCTGGTAGTTGATCGTACTTTAACTCTGGCAGTTAATCGCAGCGGCCATTGCATTTTTTCTTGCCAATATGTTCACACAGGGTGTCTGTTTGTGATACCTACGGTCAAGGCTTTCTCAAGAGAAGCAGATGAGCTGCATTTTTAGAAAAGTCCTCCAAGGTTGCAATTTGGTTGCAATTTGTGTGTTTGTAACATTGATGGGAAATTTGCATTTTTAGGCTACCATTCATCTCAATGTACACTTAGCATTTAAGTTATTTGCACCCAGAGGCCACTGTGCCAGAATTTTATAATACTCATTTCTGTTACTTCATTTGACAATTAAAAAAAAAAGACTTGTGCAAAGTGTAATTGTATCAATGTGCTCAGTGCAAAACTTACTAGTTGTTGAATTTATTTTTGTGTGTTCCTATACAAGACCCTTTTCTTCGCTTTGTTTGGTGCAAGAGTTTTGTGTTGCATTTATTGAAGTACTGTAATAGTGTACAGAAGTTGATGTTGAGTGTTAAAGTGAATGCCTACATAGAACTTAGAGATATGACAGCCTGCCACATTTTTATTACTTGAATGTTTTAGGTCTGTGAAAGCAGAAGGCAAGCTGGTTGAAAGGAAACGTGCCGAAATGTTATTGTCACCTTGTTTGAGTAAATTGTGACTAGTGAATGATTTGGCTGCAGCACAACATGTTTGTTACCTGTAGAAGTTACAGTTGTCACAAGCAAATGGAATTGTGCACAGATCACTCAGGAGTTGTTGATAGTAAATGTGTCACCTGCAGGTGGTACTGTAGATGTACTAACGAGGTATATAATGCTGTACATGCCGCACAAAATGGCCTTGGGCATGAATATTTTTTTCCAGAATTCTCCAAAGGGTCCGATTGGGCTATATCGAAATTTATGCTTTACTAATCAGGCTTTCATGCTTCTAAGATTTGCACATCCTTTCATATATGTGGCTCCTTGGAAGATTTTGCAGCATGTGCACTTTATTTAGGCACTTAAAGTGACTGCTTTTGGGTTTGCAAATAAATTACATATTGCAGTTTAAGTGTCGTATGGATGCAGTGGCAGAAAAGCGGCAAATAATGTTTAAATTGAAATATATGCTGCTGGAAATCAAGCGCTTATCAAATTATTTTACAAGCCCTTTTCTTTCCTGAACGGGCACACAGGTTGTGCCTTGGCTAGAAGAAATCTAGCCTTGTTACTGTCGTGTACGCAGGGATAATTTTAGTTCCAGGTTAGCGATGTTCATGGCATGCTTAGTCTCTGATGTTATTGTGATTGCTTTCGAGCACAGTTAACGGAGTTCGAAAATGGAAGAAATGCAATGAGTCCCGCGAGCCTGTGTGCTTTTTTGCTTAAAATTTACTGCGATGGGATGTGCATATGCAGTGAATTTGGCTACATTTGAAGATTCACGACCACTTGAGTCATCAAATGATTGAAGACCGCATGTCCATTGCCATGTGCACTAGCTGCTGAAGCACGAATAGATTTTGTAGCCTATGGAAAGTTGCCCAAAAGCTTCGGTATTCCACACCCTTCTGAAGTTTTTGATTCATTTCCTTTTTTGCTAGTCTTTCAAGAGCCATTTGCTTTCGGCTCGGCAAGTGGCAAAGGGTTGTGCCTTCAAACAGTAAACATCTATATTCATTCATTTTCTATAGCCCTGTAGTTGTTAATGTTGAAGTTTTATGCATATTTTTGTTCTGTGAATAGTGTCCTCATTGTTCTTGCCAGAGATTCTCATCATAAAATGTTTCCTCATTTCTCTTTGTCTCCTTAGCTCAGTGGGCATCAAGCCATATAAGATCATTATTGTTTGGATGTACATGTCATGTGGAAATAAACTGCTCGTTTCTGTTTGCAGTATTTTAGTGCATACTTTTTGGTGCTTCATGATTTTTTGTCCTCAATTTTCAAAATCGCACTGTGCAGTGCTTGTCCACATAGCTTCTTGATCTTACAACTGCTTCAATGTAGTCTGTGGTGATGCGCTGTCAAACTTTTGGGCATAGCCGACATGCCATTCATTGTCACCACTGGTCAGACACAGCTGCATGCACAACTTCTTTGGCAATGGGGAGTGTTAAAGCAGGCAACGAAGCAGAATACACCACTCACCACACATATTCTCGAGGCATCGGGAAGGGCCAGTGCCGCTACCACTTATGAAATAAAGGCAATAAACTATAGTTTATATTTTGTACAGAATTTCTTTGCTCATGCTTGATCAATCTGGGCATGCCAAAAATGGAGAAGAAACCTTCATGCATGAACTACCTCGACGTTCTAAACAATGTATTGAATCGCTGCAAAGGTAGCTTTACCTGTTCACGCCCACCGGCCATGCCGACTAGTTCTTCTGCAATGAGTAATGGCATGATTTTGAGAAAACATTGTATTGAATCGCTGCAGGGGTAGTTTTACCGGCTTACGCACACCGGCCATGCCCACTAGTTCTGCAATGAGTAATGGCACAATTTTGAGGCACCCCAGAAGGAGGAAGAGGAGAAAAACTTTATTCAACAGAGGAGTTTGGAGCTCGCAGGCTCCCGGGCCCCCGCACGACCCCCTTGCGCTCAAGCGTTCATTTGGTGGTGGTCCATGACGCTGGCAGCCCGGTCGGCCGCCATGGTCTGCTCAACCGGGTCCTCTGAGCGCAGTAGGGTCTCCCAATCCTCCCAAGTCTTTAGGTGCTCTAGGGCCCGCGGGGGAGCATCCGCCGGGCAGTGAGAAAGGATGTGTATAGCAGAAGCATGAGGTTCAGGGCAAAGGGTACAGGCTGAGGTGAGGAAAAGGGGGTGACAGTGCGATAGAATGAGAGGAGAGGGAAGAGTGTGAGTTTGTAGCTGGCGCCAGAGGGTTGCCTGTCGGTTGCTCAGGGACTTGTGCGGTGGGGGATATAGCTGACGTGCTGCCCTATAGGCCTGAGCTCGTTGAAAGTGTGCGCGCGGTCCTTCGTGAATCCCAGATCGGAGGCCGCGGGAGCCCGGTTTAAAGAACCTCGGGCTAAGAGGTTGGCGGCCTCGTTTCCAGGATTCCCGCAGTGCGCGGGCACCCAAATCAACTCCACTTGACGGGGCGGGGTTGCAGCGGGCGAATCCAGTATGCAAAAAGCAGGGACGTGAACTCGGCCTCGTGCAAAATTCAAAATTGCGGTTTCGGAATCTGATAAGACGTACCGTGCTTCTGTGTTTACGATTGCTAAGGCAATGGCAGCTTCCTCTGCAGCTTCGGGGGACGTGTCTGGAGGGAGTGTGTGTGTACCTATGGGAGAGAGATTGTGATCCACCACGGCAGCGACCGCTTCATCACCCATGCAGGCTGCGTCTACCCATACGGCGTCTGGTTCGGCGCCGTAACATAGGTGTAGAGTTTTAGCGCGAGCTCTGCGACGTTTATCGTGGTGGTCGCGGTGCATGTTACGGGGAAGTGGTGTAATGAGGAGTTCGCGGTGCAGGGGTCTTGGTATGGGGAGTAATGTGGGATCATTGGCGGGTATCTGGATTCCAAGAGAATGTAGAATATGCCGACCAGTGTCGGTTTGTGTGAGATGAAGGTATTGTGCTTGGCGGTGCGCGTCTATAAGTTCCCCGATAGTGTTGTGAAGGCCTAACTTGAGAAGTCGATCGGTAGGTGTACTTATGGGAAGGTGGAAGGCTACTTTGTATGCCCGACGAATGAGGGCGTCCAATGTTTCAGTGTCGCGGCGAGAGAGTTGGAGGTGGGGGGTGCAGTAGAGCACACGGCTGAGTACAAAGGCATGAATAAGGCGACATAGGTCGCCCTCCTTCATGCCTCAGTAACGGCCTTTTTCGCTTCTATGATTCGCACTATCAAAACTCCCAGTGATGAAAATGCTGATCCAATTGCTCCAAACTGCTAACGAGAAATGCTGCTCAAACGATAGATTTTGTTTGTAATTGCTACGAAATGACACTGAGAGAAGGAAAATACAAGCTCTTGTATACTGTTTGACCGACTAGTAAGTCCTAAAGATACTGAAAATCTGTATACTATCATCCCAGTGTGTTGCTGGAGTGCAGCTTTAACGGCTCTGATCTTTTGTGTAACAAGGACTGGACATTAAGCGTATAGTTTATTTGGCCATTTTTTTATTTGCATCCAGACATGTAGGCGGTGGAATGGGAAAATGAGCAGCATTGCAATGATTTCGAACCGATTATTTAGTGCTTATTTAGCAACAGTGGCAACAGTTATATAAATATAACTGCGGTTGCTTCAAAATTGTAGCACTGGGCTATTCTGGATTGGTTTGGTTTCTGTCAAAAACACTGGTATATTAAACTTTAACTCATTTTGGAACACATTTTAGAGAACCCACCATTGCTTGCGTCATAAAATTCATATTGGTTGTCTTTTTAAGTATGTTTCATAAGTAATATTTACGATATGTTTCAACAGCCCTCTAATGTACGGCAAAGTTATTATCCGCTCCTAAACCACTGATAGCTGCGATAAACTAGGATTTTTTGCAGCTCAAAAATACTTGAGGCTGCTCCAAAACTACTTTTCCTGCTCTGAAGTATGCTCCATCAAGGCTGGGCTAGACGGCACCTCTGCGCTCGCTTCTTGCGGCTTTCGAATGGGATGTAGTACATGCCTCTCGTTACTTCTTTGAGCGACGGCGCTGCGATCCTAACCCTCTGCCTCTCCGTGCAGGGTGCGCGAGGCAGGCACATCGAGGCAGGCACATCGGGCGCGCTTTACTCTTTTTTTGCTTTATTGCCTGTTTATAGGCGCGTACATCAAACAAACGCGCTTTACTCGCCGCGCGTTGAAAAAAAAAGTGGCATAATCGTTGAAGACGCACAAGTGATTTATTTTGGCTTCTTATAGGTGCACTTTGCATCGAGCTTGAGTTTAGCGAAAAACGAAAAACGTATAAATGCAAGAGCCGCAAGTACAGCTCTCCACCATCAAACATGTAGACATTTTGAGGTCTGGAAATATTTATCGCTCCTATAGGCGCAATTAAACTAGAGCGATAGGACACTGACATAACCACAATGAAGAGACGCTGACCATCGGCTGACTAGTCACCCGCTGACGGAAGTCGCCACACGTCATGGCCACACTAGGCCGACGACGCCTCAAAAGACCGCATGTCGTCGTAGTGTAACATGACGGAACGAAAACACCAGCAAAACGCATCCGCAGACCTGTCGTCGGAGTGTCTTCGGGAGATCTGTGACTGAGCGAAAATTTGCCCCATGTCTACTTCAATTGACCACGAAGAGGGCAAGAACCTCAGGTGGTCGAAATTTCCGGAGTCCTCCACTATAGCCCCGTGTACATGGACGCGACGGGGGCGGGCTGAGTTGAGTGGCGGGTTCAGCTTACCTCGACGCGCCCGAGTTTATATGAACTCGCACGGACGAGTTGAGGTGAGCGGTGATCGCAGCGACGCTTTGCGTCGAGGGCTGCGGTTGTTTACGCAGTTGTCGCTCCGCCACCGCGATGGCTGTCTTGGTATTTTTTCTCAGTTTGCACCAGCTGTACTTTATGTTTGTTTTGGTGTCTTGGCTAACGCTGCACAACGCGATGGCAGCAGTGGTTCTGTTGCGGCACAGCGCTCGCCGCAGGCGTATCCGCAGCCTGACGCACCGCCCCCTGTTCACCCCTGGCTGGTCTCTCCAGGAATGTCCTCGTCTTCGGCGGCGGTGTCAACACCGTAATCTCTTGCTTGCACCATCAGGCGGTCGCCAAGCAGAAGGCTCATTTTGTCAAACCACTTCCACTTTGACGGCTCCCCGCCACTTTTGCATAGGAGCAGGCGTTCCTACGAATGCCAAAAAAGTCATTAGAAATTAAAGCGCCTGAAAACTTTTCGAATCAAAGCGAACAGGGAGGTACTTACAGCCGTGAAGCGTTTCTTCAAATTCTTCCAACAGGTCCTTACTTGCTCCCACGTCCACGTCAGGCCCTGTTCCTTCAAACATCTTTGCAGGTCCATGAATATGTCCTTATTTTTTTGCCGCTTGCTATCGAGCAAATCACTCAGTTTTTTCTCGTTGACTAAAGCTAGCAACGTCGTTATTTCATCGTCTGTCCACATGGTGCATGGAGCCCGCGAGGATGTCATCGTGCCTAGCGCGCGCGTACCGGCCGACAGAGAAAGAGCAACGCCGGAGTGATGGGGACAGGGGAAGCGGAGACCGCGACGGGCGGGAGAGGTCACGAGCCGTCAACTCAGCGCGACCGGTTATACATGCCTGTCTCCGGGTCGACGGGACTCGCCTCGACGACTCTCCGCCCCGACGCGTCCGCTTATACATGAGGGCGAGTCCAGAAAACCTGTTTATTTCGACTCAACGCGCCCTCGTCGGGTCAATATAAACGGGCCTTATGGCGTCTCCCATAATCATATGGTGTATTTGGGACGTTTAACCCCACATATCAATCAATCAACCAACCACAAAGAGGGAAATCTTGGGAGAGGTAACAAGGTCCTCTCCGAGGCTTCCGCGGCGTCTGAATAGGTATCTTGTGCACTCCACATAAGTCATCGCTTCGCTTTTGTGTCTAGTCATTCTGGTCCCTCGTAACCATAAATTATGGCGGGGGCTCCGCGGCAGAGCCCGAGAGGATAATTAGAAAACAGGGAGCATGGCTGAAAATGAGATGCAGGTGTGCAGGTTTAGCTGGTGTCATTCGTGTGCCTCCAATGTGGCTACTGAATCGGCCAATGAAAGACTGAGTACGACAAGGCCATCGGCGCACTGTTTGTGTTTTTGCAGTGTACATAGGACGATGACAAGACAGAAGACACTCCCAAAGACAGTCGACAGATCAAAATCTATGTCGTGTTTCTAGTGTAAACGCGCCTTAAGCACTGACAAATGCGCATTTACACTAGAGCGATGCAACACTGATTCGAGCCCGACGAAGACACACGAGCCAGATGCCGACAAGTCGCCCGCTGACGAAGTCACCAGGCCCTCTGGTCACACTAGCCCGAAGACGATGCCTCAAAAGACAGCATTTCGTCGTAGACATAGTTTAATATGATGAGAGACCGAAAACACCAGCAAAACGCATTTTGGCGGACCTGTCATCGGCGTGTCTTTGCGAGATCTGCGGCTGAGCAAAAATGTGCCCAGGTCTTGGCTTCAAAGGATCACGAAGAGGGCAATCTCTGGGAATATGACATTTAATGCCCCCTCCGAGGCTTCCTGGCTTCCCTTTTGTGTCTTACCACCCCCGTCCCTTGACACCGTGAATTATGGCGGTGTAGCAGGAGAGGGAGGAACAATGGCAGGGCAGGGAGCATTGCTAAAAATGAGGTGCAGGTGTGCAAGTTTAGTTGGTGTCACTGCGTGTGCCTCCATTTTGACTACAGAATTGGACAACGAAAGACTGTGAGCACAACAAAATGCGGGCGGAGTCATCGAGAGACTATTGGCAGACTTTGTGTCTTTGCAGTGTACATAGGACGACGACAAGACAAAAGACACTCCCAAAGACAGTCAGCAGACCAAAATCGGTGTCGTGTCTCTCTAGTGTAAACGCCCCTCAATAGTTGAACACTTTCAGGTGAAAACTTTGCCGGACTTCACAAATGTCCTGTTCCCAACCTAAAATGATAAGTGGTGTTTAACGTTTCGAAACCATCATATTATCACGCAGACAGAGCAGAAGTCGGATATAGGAGAGGTCACTTTATTTACATGCAAGGCTCTCTCTCGTAAAGAGGACCGGGCAAGAACTTCGTCTTCCTTTTTTGCTGCGCAAGCTCTTCTCTGCAGGTTGAATGCGGCATTTGCCTCCCTCCAGGAAGAGCGTCGTCCCGATGCTCTGCTACAAAATACGCGATGTATATAGTTGACGTATTATGCAACTGGCTCACTGCAATATGGCTTCATCCGCACAACGTGTACGATTTCTTATTTCTGCTGGCGAGTTCGCGAGGAACTGTCAGGGATGACCTCAACGTTCACGTCACTTAGGCACCGTACAACATTGTAGGGTCCAAAGTACTTCTTCAGTAACTGATCAGAAAGGCCGCGTCGGTGAGTAGGGCTCCAGACTCACACTTTCTCGCCTCGTTGATTAGTGACGTATTGGTGTCGCAGGTTATAACGTTGTGCGTCGTAACTCTGCTGCCGGGTGATTCGCACGCGTGCAGGCTGCCGCGCTTCTTCAGCTCGTTGGGCAAAGGCTTAAGCATCCTTGTCTGTATCGTCGCAGTCGTGCAGCAACACGGCATCAAGCATTTGTCGTCACTTCATGGCCATAAAGAAGACTAAATGGCGTGCTTCGGGTAGTTTCTTGCTGCGCCATATTATAGACAAACGTCATGTATGGTAGAACGTCGTCCCAATTTTTATGATCCACGTTGATGTACATACTCAGCATATCGGCAATTGTCTTGTTGAGGCGTTATGTTAAGCCGTTGGTTTGTGGGTGGTGGGAGGTAGTTTCTCGATGCGCTGTTCTACTGAGCTCAAGCACTGACTTAAAGAGCATGGCCGTGAAAGCGGTACCTCTGTTCGTTATCATAATTCTAGGAGTACCATGCTTCAGAACAATATTTTCAATAAAAAATATTGCCGCTTCTACTGCGGTTCCGCTTGATAAAGCCTTTGTTTCTGCGTAGCGAGTAAGATAGTCGATAGCGACAATTACTCACTTGTTTCCAGTATGCGAAGTCGGAAATGGTCCAAGGAGGTTCATTCCGTTTTGTGCAAAAGGCACGGTGGGCACTTGAACTGGTTGCAACAATGCGGCTGGTTTTAAAGGTGGCGATTTTCGTCGTTGACAATCGAGGCACGTGCGGACATAATGCATTACAGTGCCTGGAAGCTTCGGCCAGTAGTACGTCTATTAGATTTTGACCAATGTGCGCTTGTATCCGAGGTGGCCGGAGGTTGGCTAATCGTGGCAAGCGCTCAGGATTTCATCGCGAATGGATGTCGGGACGACAAGTAAGTGGGCACTTCCGCAGGAGGAAAACTTTTTATATAGGAAACCACTGCGCAAGCAGAATGACGGCAGGCTCTTTGCAAATATCTTGGGAACGCTTGTAGACTGGCCGTTAAGAAATAAGAGGAAGCAACTCGCTGTCTTCTTTCTCCTTAGACAAAGTGGTGACTGCGTCGATCACTCCTAAAAACGCCATGTCATCCTCTTCTGGGACATCGTCTTGCTTTATAGGTGACCTAGATAAGCAATCAGCATCGGAGTGCTGCCGTCCCGAGTTATAGACGACCGTCATCTCGAATTCTTGAAGGCATATAAGCTCCAGCGCGCTAGCTGACCAGGTGGGTCCTTCAAGTTGTTCAGCCAGCAAAGGGAGTGGTGGTCGCTGACTACGTGGAAGGAACGGCCGTAGAGGTATGGGGGAAACTTCATATCTGCTCATACTACAGCAAGACACTCCTTTTTTGTTGTGTAATAATGGGACTCGGCACGGGAAAGCGTCCTACTTGCATATGCGATCACTCGCTCGGCTGAGTATTGCCACAGGACGACTACAGCGTCTAAACCTACGTTGCTGGCATCGCTGTGGATCATGGTAGGAGCATCCTCGTCAAAGTGAGCAAGCACACGTGGTGTCTGCATGCGCTGTCATAGATCGTCAAATGCTGCTTGTTCCTCTTCGCCCCATAAAAATGGACCATCGTCTATCGCTATGCGTGTGAAGGGCGACGCTAGGGGCGAGAAATTGGCGATAAATCTGCGGTGGTAGGTGAAGAGGCCAAGAAAACGTCTCATGGCCTTCTTATTACCGGAAATTTTCGGACGGAATTGATCTTGTCGGGGTCCGGACGATCACCTTTGTGGCTCACCACATGCCCTATGAATCGGAGTTCCTTTAAACCGAAATGACATTTCTCGGGTTTCAGCGTTAAGGCAGCGGATTGTATTGCTCGAAATACTAATAGCAGTCGTCTTAGATGTTCTTCGAATGTTTCTGAGCAAACAATGACGTAGTTGAGGTATACCAGACACGTCTGCCACTTGAGGCCTGATAGGACGGTATCCATCAGTCTCTGAAATGTTGCTGGAGCTGAGCACAATCCGAAGGGCAAGACTTTGAACTCGTAAAGCTCGTCAGGCGTAACAAAAGCAGTCTTTTCTCTGTCTCACTAATTGATCTCGATTTGCCAATATGCGCTTTTGAGGTCCATCGACGACAAGAAGCGTGCATGCCCCAGCTTGTGAAGCGAATCATCAATACGCGGTAATGGGTATACGTCTTTCTTTGTCACCAGGTTCAGCTTGCGGTAGACCACCCAGAAGTGTAAGCTGCCGTCTTTCTTCTTAACCAGCACTACCGGTGATGCCCCGAGGTTTTTTTGACGACTGAACGATGTCATCGTCGAGAATTTTCTGGACTTGTTCTTGGATTGCTTCTTCTTTTGGTGCCACGCGGTATGTGTTTTGTTGAATTGGTCTTTACCGTCTCTTCCCTTATAATTCGGTGTTTTGTCAGTGGCGTTTGATTTACCTCGAGGTCGATGAAAAATAATCTTCGAACTGGCCTAGAACATCCAGAAGACTCTGCCTCTGCACTGGCGATAAATTTGGGCTTACGTCGACTGGTGGTGGTGCTGAAGTGGCTGGCGTCTCTGCCCATTGCACTGAGTAGCACTCGCGGAACTATACAATTTCTTCGAAGTATGCAACTGTGGTACCCTTTGTAATGTGTCGACGCTCGTTGCTGAAGTTCGTCAACAGGACCTCTGCTTGCCCAGACACTACACTCACGAGGCTTCTGGAAATAGCAATTCCTCGAAAGAATAAAAGCGTCGATACTTGTTCCATGATACCTTCTCCAGTATGCTGCGTGTTACGTGTTACACGTGACAGAGACGAGGCGGCATGATAATGGTGTCATTGTCACGTCGTCAATGATGCGCATGGACTTGTGCTGCAGCGCTGCGCTATGGTCCACTGAGAAGGTCAGTACACCGTCCAGTATATTTATGATGGCACCGTACTCCCGCGAGAAATCCATACCCAAGATGGCCTGTTTACAATACTCAAAAAGAATAGCGAAGGTTGCGACGAATGATGAATCGCCGATCTTGATTCGTGCGGTGCACTTTCCAGTAGGCATCAGCAGCTGGCCTCCAGTTTATCTCATTTCCGGTCCCGTCCATTACATTTTCACCTTCTTGAGTTTGTCGGCCAGATTCGCACTCATTATGGAAAAGTCCGCATCAATGTCGACCAGTGCCGTCACGTCGTGACCGTCAATTGAAAGTGTAATATCGGTGGTGACAATCTTATCGTTCATCGATTCATTCGAAATGTGCGGCGCTTCGTGCGGTGGTAATGGGGGATTTTGAACTCTTCGGCAATTCGCAACTTTCGCCCCTAAGGTCGCTGCTGTTAGTTTCTCCGGCGAGTAGTGGGAGATCTTCCTCTCGCCATGTCCGTGGTGCTACCTCTATTAGATTGGCTAAAATGACCAGGAGAGGGCGAGCGTGACCGGAACCAGGAGAAACATCCCGCGGAATCGTCGTGCTCGTATCAACGTTGCGTCTTCCGTTGAAATAGTGCCGATGGGTAGTGGACGAAAATCCTTGGTACCCGGCGAGGTGATGAGGACAATACCGCGCGATGTGGCCTGCTTCTCCACAATGGAAGCACAAGGGCCTGTAGTCAGGGGTACGCCAGATGTAGGTTTTGCTGAGGTGGTACTGCGGTGGTGGCGGCAAGTTATATGGTTGTAGACGGAGAATATCTGCATAGGTTGGCCTAACCATGTCAATGTTCGGTTCGGGAAGTGAAAGCGCTTGTCCTATCTCTTGGCGCACAACTTCTGGGACCGACGCAATCGAGCAGTCATTCAGTGTGGCGGTGAGCTGCTTCACCTCTTCTTGCACAATTTTGCGTATCAGGTCCCACAAAGAACGCTCGTCAGGTGTCACAATGGTCACGGCGGTTGCGCTGATTTGTTCGCTGTTGTTTGGGCGGTCGTACTGGTGGCAGCGTAGCTGTGTGCGAGTTCAATGGCGGTTGCCTCTTTCGAAAATTCGTCGACGCTTAGAGGTAGGTTCTGCAAAAGACCAGCAAAGAGCTGCTCTTTAACACCGCGCATGAGGTGGCTGATCTTTCTGCTCTTGAACATATCGCGATCGGCTTGATGGAAGAGACAAGCCATGTCCTCAAGAAACACAGCAACATATTTGTTCGGCTTTTGGATCCATGATTCGAGGAGTCGTTGTGCATGTCCCCGCCTTTCGGTGTTTGCGAAGGTGTCCAAAAACTTCCGCTGGAACTCATTTCACATTGACAACACGCGATTCGTGAACCATGTGCGAGCCCCGTCCTGAAGAGGGAAATACACGTAACCCAACTTCTGTGCGGCGTTCCACCCGTTAATGTTGGCTGAGCGCTCGAACTCCTCAAGCCAGTCATCTGCGTCCTCATATGTGTTGCCGTGGAAGTCCACAGGAATTTTAGGGGTGAAAACAGTCACCCGTGTCATGCTTGAGCTGGTCATGGCGGGGCTACTCCTTCCGGGTGCGGTCATGTTTTCCGGTCAAGGACCGAACTATGGGCTCAGGCCTAATCCTCAGTGGCTGGCGCAGTGAACGGGTGTTTCGACGATCAGAAGCCTTTGTGAACTAGATCCCAGGCTGTTGAAAGGTGTCCTGGACATGTACTTAGCTCCTCCACCAGTGTCACGATGCAGACATAGCAGAAGTTGGATATAAGAGGGCTCACTTTATATACATGCAAGACACTCGTAAAGATGACCGGGCAAGAACTTCATCTTCCTTTCTTGCTGCGCGAGCTTTTCTCTGCAGGTTGAATGCGGCAATATGAATATGAAAGACGCTGTATAGTGGAGGACTCCGCAAATGTCGACCACTTGGGTTTTTTAAACGCGCGCCCAAATCTGCGCACACGAGTCTACATTAATTTCGCCTCCATCAAAAATGCAGCCGTCACAGCCTGGGCAACCTGAAATGTTTCCTAGTCGAGTTGCAAAGGAGGACTTCTCGTTTGCGCCAGCCAGTTCATTTGCGTGATTGACGTGGTGAAGTTTTAGGAAATTTCTGCCCTTGAGATCTGCGTATCGTCGGGAGTGGGTATTGTCCACGCCCTCAGGGCAACTTAAAATGAGAGCGCCTTGCAAGTAGGGCTGGACCGGTGTTTCCAAAACTTCTAGCAAATTCCTGTGTATCAAGTAGAGGCCTTATTGGAAAAGATCGCTATCATGTCGAAAAGAGCAAGAAAAATGAACTTCTCTTGTAGCACTAAAACACAAGAAAATTCATACAGATTTCTTAGAAAAAAAGCTGCTTACTAGCCGGAAAGTCGGTGTGTTATCAGTTTCTCTTGCTAAGCATGTTCTTCCATTACGTCGAAGAATAGCGCAGATCTGATTGCACTAAATGTTTTAGCGCCAGGGCGAGCTGCCTGCGAGCGTAATCTGCGAGTTTCTTGCATTCGACATGTATGTGGCTTGCAGTACACAGGAACGAAAAAAAAGCTTGGGGTCATCGGAATTAATGTTTGCAGGTGGAGTTAAGATCTTGACACTGCACACAACCACTCTGGGGGCGTACGTGCCGTCGGAGAGGGTCATTCAGCAGTACGAGTCGGTCCTCTCTTTTTTTATTGCGATATCTATTATATGGACACTTTCGGCTAGATTTTGCCGTCGACGTGGGCGCCGCTTGTCACTAATGGTGTATGTGTATGAATCTATTGTAAGAATACTGTTAAACGCCACGCAGGGTTGAGGCAACCGTTTAATGGCCCTAACAGCAGCCAGACAGCAGCCAGCGGTTTTAGCAGCCGCTGCAGCAGCACGAGCATCCGCCACAACAAACGTCTTCTTTGTCGTTTCTATAGCAGAGCCCGTATTTGTCACTACACTGACTCCCCGGTGCAAAAGGAGCCATCCTGGCGACCTATGGCACAGACAGGACTGGTGGGTCGTAGTGAAGTTTTAGATGGTCGACGTGCACAGTTTCACGCCCATGGCGTCATCGATCTGTAGGTGGCTGAATAGGTTCAACCATGTAGCTGACTGGTGATGTCTGGCGCAGGATCCGGTACGGACCGTCATACTTGGGTATAAACTTTAAGCAAAGGCCTTGGGCAGACGATGGCACATTGAGCCACACGATTGTTCCAGGCGCGCATGACGAAGGGGATGAGCGTCGGTCATGGGAGTGCTTCTGGTGAGCCTGATCGTGCGTAGTAAGCGAACGTGCGAGCTGCCGAAATTCTTCGGCATATGTGGCGGCTTCGGCCAAAGTCATCGATTCTGGACGGTCTGGGCGGTACAGAAGGATAGTGTCCAAGAATGATGAAGGTTCCCGACCATAAAGAAGAAAGAACGGGGAGAATCCAGTTGTACATTGAATTGCTCTGTTGTAAGCGTAAACAACGAATGACAGTATGCGGTGTCGTGATCCCACCGCTGATCACCAGTTGTTGTGATCCCGGGGTGCTGTGGTAGCGTGGTGTAGCTTCGGGTTGAGGAAACGACCGCTTACAAGATGGGGATACGAAGAACAAACAAGGTTTATGGCACTATTTACAAATATTTACAGCATAGAAAAACTTCACAAACCACGAGCGTGGTGGTTAAACCGTTACACAGTTCAGAGCCTTCACAAACTACGAACGTGGTGGTTGAACCTTTACTTGGTTCAGAGCGACGTCCTGCACTCTGCGGCGCCGTTATAAGCCCTGTCGGGCTCCTCCTTCTTCAGTGGAACACCAATCACACACACACACAACAGGTGAGGGGTACGAGCATGCACAGCGCACGTGAACATCCAATTTCGAGTCAAGATCACTGCACTTAAAGGTGGCGTCAGAGAGGCTCTTGCTCGTCGTGTATGTCGCTGGTCGAGGGGTCCCAAGCTTCGGACAGCAGACATCAAACGGTCCGCCAATCTGTCCGCTCAATTAGCAGGGCACTTTGGGGCGGCGGTCGCCGTTTCCTCAAAGGAATACGCTGTCTTTGTTGTCCCCTCTGGAACGGCTTACCGCTTCGTGGCGACGTGACGTCTCATCCGCCGGCTAGCAGGGACAATACCGGGCGGGCATAGGCATTCGGCGAGTCGGCTACTTGTTTGAGGATTAAAAGAGCGCCGCTCCCCCGTCAGCTCTCGACGCTGGTTCCAAGAAAACCTGGGTTCCAGGCGTGGGAACGCGGCCCGGCTACGCTTTTCAGCGACAGCATGGCGCCTACCGATGGCGGTCATAACAGCTTCCTCCTCGCCAGATGAGTCACGGAGGGCAGCGGTCAACACTGCTGCTCGCAGGGACGACGAAAGGGTGCGTAGTTGAATGCCAGAAACTGGCCTTCGCTTGTGGCATGGTCCGGGTAATTGCCGAATCTTCGACACTGTTTCTGAAACTCGACCACATGCACAAGCAAGTACTCGGCCCCCTTCGAACAACCAAGCCAAAAGAGGGATGGCAAACCAATTTTCTTTACTAGTTTTAACAAAAAGCTCACACTCAAAACTCAGAATTCACTTGTGCTGAGAAATCAAACGTGCCATCTTAAACCTTCTCATAATAAGATGCACGACAAAAAAAAACTAAAATATCAATTTTGATACATAAAGAGCACCCCAGAATGGCTTAGAAAGAGCGGCTGAGCGCGTCAGCATTTCCATTCAATTTGCCCTTTTGTTACCTAATGTCAAAATGATATTTTTTTTTTCTTAAGAATCAAGCTCCGCCTCACAAGGCGACTGTTCTTCGAGGTCATGGTTTGCAGCCAAGGGGACAATGGTCTGTATCTACTTTAAATTTAGCACCTCCGAGACAACGCTGCAACTGATCAATGGGCTACACAAGGCAAGCGCATTTATTTCCTGAAGCGCAGTACGTTATCTCACGAGAGCCCAAATTCTGGCTCAAGTAAAGCACAGCTTTGCTTGTTACCACTGTCGTCCTGACATAGAACGGCACCTAGGCCTCGATGTCTCGCATAACACCGAACCGTTAATTCTCGATAGTCAACAGAAGCTTTTAAAACCGGATGACGAACGGTATTGTCTCTTCACTTAAGAAGGCTGCCTCCTCCTTTTAATCGCCGACTACTTTCATCGGTTCTGTCCCGCTGAGAGCATCAGTCAGGAACTCGGATTCAGTGAGCGCTACTTTTGTCCGAACGTCCGTCTTTGTTTACGGCCGCCCATAATTGTCTACCACTGAGACATGAAGCTCACCAGCCTCCCGAAAGCTTAACCGAAACTGTGACCTAACGGTCTACCTCAGTGGTTCGGGAAAGCCCGATTATCTGTTCATGGTCACTCGATCAATCATTCATTAAAGAAAACACCATAAAAACTGAGGAGATTACACTGCTTTCTAGAAGGTTCATTTGGTCAAAGTTACTGCTTATGCGAACATTTCTGAGTAGAAAAAAAAACCACTGGGCTCTTCTGAGCGTTTCAATTACTCTCATTTTTACAGCGTTGCAAATTACATGGTACTATTAACCAAACCATAATCCCTCACCGTTACGTTGTAACACTCTGTGTACAACACAAAAATAATCCTAGGTGCTATACTCCTAATAATGCACAGGTTTTATGCTAAAATCCAGCCCCAATGACCTTCAATTCGCAATGCGCGCAATGACAACTCCACTGTGTCACGCCAAACTTAATCATTTTACGAAATCACTTGGTCTATGTTAACATCTTCCTTCAAATGCTCGTTCACTCCAAATCCACTTGACAGTGAAGGCATACGATATAACACTAAACCTTAAAAACACTCGAAAATAACACTTTTCTGTTTTTAACTTCTCGATATTTTCGTACTAGTGATTAAAGCACTTCTAGTTTGGCGGTTTTCTTTCTGCAAACTTTACACTGCATCACGTAACTTACCAAATTTAAACTGATTGAAATCTGCATCTCCAATGCAATACTGAGTAGTCATAATTAACACGCACGTGCAACCATTGTTAAAACTGACCGTCCCCTTTTCTCATCTAGATTCCTTGAATCGCACACGATGGGGTCGCCGTCCCGGCGGTTTTCGAGCACGACAGAGACTACAAAATGCGCAAACTCTAAGCAGTGCACTGCCGTCACGCCTCATTTTCCACTTTGGCCTGTTCCCCTCAGGAATTTGAAAGGGACGCGAGGAGCAGGGGTAAAACCTGTGCTGTTTCTCTTTTGTGTTCTCCCCTACGCGGTATTTAGCCACTCTGTGCTTTCGACTTTGATCCACCGGGCAAGGCCGCTTTCCCGAAGTCGTCAAACGCAACCGCGCTTTTCGTTGGGGTAACGCACCTCGTTTCCCCCCTCTACACCTGGCTCGCCGCTTGTACCTCTCGGAACGCCACCATTGACGTTTCCTGGAACGAATTAACGGCCTACCCTCTCGTCTTTCTTGTGACTGAGTAGGGCCCGACCTAGGCTTGCGCAGTGACGAACGCCTCCGCTTCTTCCTTTTTCTGCGATGTTTGCAAACCAGCTCGGTATTATCGCTGCACTGCTGAAGCGTGGCGCTCTTGCTCTCATCAGCCACTGCGCTAACCATGCCTAAATTTGACAATGTCGAAAGGTCCCCCTGAGGCACGAAGAAGGTTTCCAGCCTCTTACTGGGCCCATTAGGGCTGCTGGCACCCTCTTCATCCACGCAAGGAGCGTCTTTCGACATCGTCCCCACCTCCAGACCGGCCACGGCCTCGTTCTCTACATCATTTACATGAATGCATTCGAGAATATGCGGGCTCTTCTCTGGCGCGATCTGTTCCTGTCGCGCTTTATGAGGCGCCTCAACTTCTGGCGCTTTGCGATGCGCCTCGCTTTCAGACTTCGGCCTGAGTCTTTCTTCCTTTTTGCTAACAGAGTTTACAAATCTCCTGATTAGCTCTGCTTTAATAACATCATAGTTGTTCGCGTGCTGCTCACTGAGTCGCGCAACAACATCCGCTGCCTCGCAGGGCAGAACCGTGAGTAGCTTGTGAGACCACGTGTCTCGCTCACACTTCAGTAGACTACACTTTCGTTCAAAGAGTCTAAGATACAGGCCCATATCCCATGATACCTCATATGGCTGCATGTACCTAGACATCTCGAACTCTGCCTCATTTTCGAGAAGTACTCCTTGCTGGAGTCCCATTCTCCTACGCAACTCATAGTCTTGTTTGAAAAACTTTCTCTTGAGGCCTTCTCTTTCGTGTTCACTCTTTCCTTTCATCTGAGCTGCTCTTAGTTTTCGATGATGAGATCCCATTCTTCACTTAGTTCCTCATCATCAGCCCCCAAATCATTAATCGCTTGAATGATTATGGGTTTTCGTGCCAAACCCTTTGTATCGATCCCCAATTCCTCACACAACAGCAACAAGTCTGACTTCTGCAGCTCCCGTAGGTCCATGATCGTACTGAGTGCTCGCTACTTCCAAAATAACTTTCCGAAACGGCGAAACTGAGTCTTTCGGCAAAGTTAACTACCAGTTCTAAAATTTAACCCTCTTTTAGAACCTGGTTCACTCAAAGGAAAAGCCAAGCACTCACCCATACGTGATCCATGTCTCGAGCCAACTGCTTCTCTTGGGCCGACTGTTGTTGTCACTTGTAGCTTCGAATCCCACCGCTTGCAACCAGTTGTCGCGGCTCGGGGTGCTGATTCGTATCCCATTGCTGCCACCAGTTGTTGCGGGTCGGAAGGAAGGTCGCTGGAGGATACGAAAACAAAGCCCGGTCTCTTGTGGTAGCGTGGTGTAGCTTCGGGTTGAGGAAACGACCGCTTACAAGATGGGGATACGAAGAACAAACAAGGTTTATGGCACTATTTACAAATATTTACAGCATAGAAAAACTTCACAAACCACGAGCGTGGTGGTTAAACCGTTACACAGTTCAGAGCCTTCACAAACTACGAACGTGGTGGTTGAACCTTTACTTGGTTCAGAGCGACGTCCTGCACTCTGCGGCGCCGTTATAAGCCCTGTCGGGCTCCTCCTTCTTCAGTGGAACACCAATCACACACACACACAACAGGTGAGGGGTACGAGCATGCACAGCGCACGTGAACATCCAATTTCGAGTCAAGATCACTGCACTTAAAGGTGGTGTCAGAGAGGCTCTTGCTCGTCGTGTATGTCGCTGGTCGAGGGGTCCCAAGCTTCGGACAGCAGACATCAAACGGTCCGCCAATCTGTCCGCTCAATTAGCAGGGCACTTTGGGGCGGCGGTCGCCGTTTCCTCAAAGGAATACGCTGTCTTTGTTGTCCCCTCTGGAACGGCTTACCGCTTCGTGGCGACGTGACGTCTCATCCGCCGGCTAGCAGGGACAATACCGGGCGGGCATAGGCATTCGGCGAGTCGGCTACTTGTTTGAGGATTAAAAGAGCGCCGCTCCCCCGTCAGCCCTCGACGCTGGTTCCAAGAAAACCTGGGTTCCAGGCGTGGGAACGCGGCCCGGCTACGCTTTTCAGCGACAGCATGGCGCCTACCGATGGCGGTCATAACAGCGGTCCCAGTTCGTATGGTCATCGGAAACATACATGGAGAGCATGTCACCCGCGTGTGATTAAATCGCTCGGTCGTCCCGTTGGTTTGGGGGTGATATACGGTGGCTGTTTGGTGCGCGATGTGGCATTCGCGTTGGAGGGCTTTTACAGCTTCCGTCAAGAAGAAACGCCCACGTTCACTGAGAAGTTCGCGGGGTGCACCATGCTGAAGGACGAGGTTGCGCAGAATGAACAAGCCGAATTTACTCGCAGTGGCCTCGGGAAGCGCCGAAGTTTCGGCGTGGCACGTAAGGTGGTCCATGGCTACGATGACCCAGCGGTTTCTATTTGGTGTGTATGGTAGGGGACCATACAAGTCAATTCCGATGCAGCCAAAAGGCCGAAAAGGAAAAGGCAGTGGCTGGAGTGGTCTTGTGGTTGTCCGAGGGAAGCTGTTCCGGCGTTTGCACAAAGAACATGAACAGACGTACTGCCTAAGAAAGGAGTATATTCCGCACTGCAGCAATATCGAATTTGTAGGCGAGCATACGTTTTCACTACACCTGCGTGGGCGCTTTGCGGATCCCCGTGGAAGGAGGCTCAGACGTCAGAACGTAGGTGGCGGGTGATTACCAGCAACAATTAGCGGCCATCAGATAGGTAGTTTCGCCGGTACAGAAGACCACCACCAATGGTAAAATGGCGAGCAGTTCGTCGAAGTAAACGGTTGTCGGTGCGTGGAGACGTCCGAGACAGGTACTCTAAGAGAGATGCTATCCATGAATCCTGGCGTTGCTCAGCGGACATGTCGGCATGCTCAAATAAAGAACATTTGCAGCTGCAAACAGACGCTGTAACATAATCGTGGGAAAGTGGCGAGCGAGAAAGAGCGTCGGCATCCGAATGCTTGCGGCCTGATCGATAAATTACATGGATGTCACAATCTTGGAGACGTAGTGCCCAGTGAGCTAGGGAACTAGGTGGGTATTTTAATGACGACAACCAACACAATACCTGGTGATCATGCACGACGTCAAATGGGCGGTCATATACGTAAGGTCGGAATTTCATGATTGCCCAAACAATGGCAAGGAATTCGTTCTCGGTGACTGAATAGTTCTTTTCCGCTTTAGTGAGGGTGTGACTAGCATAGAATACAACCTACTCATCGAAGCCAGATTTATGCTGAGCAAGAATAGCGCCGAGGCTTACTTCACTAGGGGCCGTATAGATTTTCGTTGGAACGCCTGGATCAAAGTGGCATAGGATAAGTGGTGATGTCGGAAGATGACGTAAAGAGGCGAATGCTTCGTCGCATACTGGGGACCATGCCGAGATGTCTTGGTTGTTTGAAAGTCGCTGCGTCAGGTGTGCGAATATGGTGGCGAAATTGCGCACAAAATGGTAAAAAGATGAGCAGAGGCCGATGAAGCTGCGGAGTTCTTTTAGTGTAGCCGGCCTAGGAAAGTCGGCGACAGCGCGAAGCTTGGCTGGATCAGGATGGTAACCATGCTTGCTAACAACATGCCCTAAGTTGGTAAGCTGGCGGGCAGCGAAGTGGCATTTCTTCAAATCAAGCTGCAGTCCAGCGTCTGAAAGACAAGTCAGGACGTTCGCGAGGCGGCTGAGGTGGGAGTCAAAGTCCTTCGAGAAAACGACGACGTCATGCAAATAGCACAGGCAAGTGTTTCATTTAAAGCCTCTAAGAATGTTGTCCATGAGACGCTCGAATGTGGCAGGCTCATTACGGAGGCCAAATGGCATCACGTTAAACTCGTACAATCCGTCA
The DNA here is from genome assembly GCF_043290135.1 of Rhipicephalus microplus. Taxonomy (NCBI): domain Eukaryota; kingdom Metazoa; phylum Arthropoda; class Arachnida; order Ixodida; family Ixodidae; genus Rhipicephalus; species Rhipicephalus microplus. The sequence continues at coordinate 167,471,942 of NC_134702.1, read as the reverse complement.
GGCGTCACAAACGCAGTCTTGGAGCCGTTGGCTTCATTCATAGGGACCACCGATAGCCGGATCGAAGGTCTAAAGAAGAAAAGAACTCTGCTCCTTGCAGGCAATCGAGGGCGTCATCGATTCCGGGCACCGTATAAACATATTTTCTCTTGATCTTATTAAAACGCCTGTAATCAACGCAAAATCTGATGCTGCCATCTTTTTTTTTCACCAGAACAACCGGAGAGGCCAAAGGGCTGTTCGAAGGATTTACTACGTCTTATCGAAGCATATCGTTCACCTGATCATCAATGGCACAGCGTTCAGCATGAGAAACTCCATATAGGCGCTGGCGCAAAGGTGCATGGCTACACTTGTCAATTTTGTGAACGATGGCAGACGTGCGACCCAAAGAAGGTTGGCTATGGTCAAATGACATCTTGAAGCAATCGAGTAGAGCCAGGAGTTGGGTGCGCTGAGCAGCGGGAAGTTTAGGGCCAATCGATAAGAAAAAAAAAAAGCCTCCGGAGATTAAAGGGGAGTGGTATCAAAGGTAGTGGTGTATAAGTGAGATGATGGCAAGTTATCAGGTAGGTGACTGGATGAAACAGAATCAATTTTCTCAATGTGACCGAGGACTTCACCTTGGAATAAATAATATGGCTGGGGAAGGAAGCGAGTTCGTTATATGAAGGGAGCCACGTGAGTTTTCTATGGTGACAGCTGCAAACGGGAGAAGGAAGCTTTTGCGAGAGCCCAAGGTGTCGGAGAAGACTAAGAGGGTGGTGACAGAGGGCGCGTCGTCGCAGAAGAGTGGCACAAGAACACAGAATAGAGGAGGGATGTGAGTGTCCGCGGCGATGGTGACTCGGGAAAATAGCGGCTTGAAAGCATGTTTTTCTGACGTTGGCGCTTCACACAGGGGCAGTTCACACATTGTCGACAACTCTAGTTTGGCACGCGCACAGTGAACGACGGCATGTTGAGCGCAGAAGTCCCAGCCTAATATGACATCGTGTGAACATGGGGAAAACACAACGAATTCGACTACATACAAAATATTTTGGATGACCAGTCGAGGTATGCACGCCGCAGAAGGTTGGATGTGAATCGCAGTGGCCGTGTGGAGAGAGACATCGGAAAGTGGCAGCGTAAGCTTCTTCAACTTGCGGCACAGTTCACCACTTAGCACAGACACGGAAGCACCAGTATCAACGAGCGTTTTCGCAGGTACACCATCAATATGCACAGTTATTTCATTATCAGGTAAAAATAGAGGTCTTGAAGGTTTTGATATGTGCGCAGCTTTTGCCTCTGGAACTGCGATGGTCAGTTTTCCGTTTGGGTGGGTGATGATCGAGGAAGCATCGGAGAAATAGAACGGCACCGTGATGAGGGCAACCGTCCTCTGTCGGAGCCGCGGTAACGTGGTGGCGACTGATCCGGCGTAGGGGGGGGGGGGGGGACAAAGACGACTGTGGTGCCTCTGGACAATAGTAGTCGTAAGTCACCTCACCAGCAGTTGGGTTGTAATGCCGACGACAGCAGTAGTGTGCTACATGCCCGGGAAGATGGCAGAAATAGCAAACTGGCCTGTTGTGCAGAATACTCCAAGGGTTTGTTGATGGTGGTGCGGGGTGGCGAACAGGAGGTGGGTGGAAATGGATAGGTGGACTTGCTGCGCAGACGAGACGCGACTGTCGAGCAAGATCTGTGACGGTTGGTAGCGACGGCGGCGATCGTTTGGCGACCTCAGCGTGAGAGGGGTGGATATAGGCGAAGGATGGTATGTGAGAGACAGGGTGTCAGAAACTTGCTCTTCAGTTGCCTTGTGGAGCGTAGGGGTCAGCGTGTGCGCGCAGGTCGAAACATACGGCACAAGAGACTATTGGCGCGCCACTTCTTCTCGGACGAACTGCTGAATTTGCTGCATTAAGGTGCTTTGTTCGGATGAAACAGCGCCAATGGTTAATGCAGATGTAGAGCTCGTGTTGAGGTTTGGACGTCGAGTAGAAATGCGCTCTCTCCGCAGCTCATCGAAACTCTGACAGTGCTGAATAAGCTGGGCGGTGGTTTGCGGGTTTTTTGCAACGAGCATGTGGAAGGCGTCGTCCTCGATACCTTTCATGATGTGCCACATTTTGTCAGTGTCAGACGCGTCGGAATCGATACGACGGCAGAGGTCCAGAACATCCTCAATATACGAGGTAAAGGTCTCGCCGGAGCGCTGCGCACAGCAGCGCAAGTGCTATTCGGCGCGGAGCTTGCGAACAGCGGGTCGGCAAAAGACGTCTGCAAAGCGCGTGTTTTGAAGGTTGACCAAGAAGGTATTTCCGCTTTGTGGTTGTTAAACCATAGTTCTGCCACACCCTCGAGATAGAAATTAAGGTAAGCGAGCTTGTCTGTGTCATCCCACTTATTGTGGGTGCTTACCATTCATACTAAGACAGCCAGTCTTTGGCGTCGTGGTCGTCCGTCGCGTTGAAAATCACTGGATCCCGCTGTCGTGGCGTTCTTGAACAGGTGACAGATGGAATTATCTCTGCAGGTGGCTGGGTCATGTCGTCAGGCATTGGTGAGGCGGGGGTTGAGGTAGGGTCCGGGAACGGAGTTCCCGTTTGAGACAACCAGCACTCTCCACCAAACGTAAGAATACTGCTAGACGCCACGCCGGAGTGAGGCAACCAGTTAATGGACCTAACAGCAGCTGCAGCAGCATAAGCCTCCACCACAACACACAACAAACACCTTCTTCGTTGTTTCTGTAGCAGAGCCCGTATTTGTAACTACACTATATATATTGTTGCGTACATGCACGAAGAAAAAGAAGCGTATACGGTGAACGCACTGGTCGCCCAGTGCGAGAGAGGAAGAAGAGGATCAGGAGGATCTTTAACCAGTCGGCCGCTTCTGAGCTGCCCCTCACGACCTAATAAACGGCCCCTTTCAACGTCTACCAGTCTCTTTCAAACGTAACAATATATATATATATATATATATATATATATATATATATATATATATATATATATATATATATATATATATATATATATATATATATATATATATATATAGTTACGAGTGACTGTGTTTATTTAAAGATGAGGTGAAATGGCATTGTGAAAGAGCAGCGTACTTCTGAGACAGGCCTAGAACGTTTCACCCAACCACACAGTCCAAGCGGCGCTCCACTACTCTTCTTCTTCTTCCGCGCCCCGTAGGCTCGCGCATCTTCGTTTCATTTCCCCCGGCGGCAGACGAAGCTCGCCGAGCGAGTTGAATAGGCCTATGACGGTACTGTTTGAGGCGGGCTACGTGAACAATTTGCGTAGTGCGCGAACGCCGGTTATTGGCTGTGACTCGGGCGACAACGTAATTCACGTCACTGAGACGAGTGACTATCACGAATGGGCCGGAATAGTTTGCTAGAAACTTTCGGTGCAATCCTTTTCTACGAACAGGAGTCCACAGCCATACGTAGTCATCAGGAGAAAACTCTACGCGGATATGCTTGGCATCGTAGCGACTCTTGCTGTGTTCTTGCGAAGACAATGTTCGAAGGCGCGCTAGTTGACGTGCTTCCTCAGCGCGACACAACGTCTGAGCGATGGACAGATCTTCCTGATGCGAGAAAGATATTAGAGTGTCCAGAAGATTTGTGGATTTCGTGCGTAAAGCAGAAAGAAGGGCGAATGTCCAGTAACTTCATGCTTGGCGGTGTTATACGCGTAAGTAAAAAACGGTAAGACGGCGTCCCAGTTCCTGTGGTCAGCATCAACGTACATCGGTAGCATATTCGTGAGAGTTTGATTTGTTCTCTCAGTGAGACCGTTAGTTTGCGGATGTTAAGGGGCGGAATGGCGATAAGAGGCGCCACAGAGGCGCAAAATTTCTTTAACCACATCGGCGATAAATTGTCGTCCACGGTCACTGATGACAACCCGTGGAGCACCGTGACGCAGTATGACCCGTTGTCGTGGCCGATGTCAGTGCGTCCGTTTCCGTGTAACGCGTTAAATAATCCACGCACACTATAACATATCGGTGGCCCGATGGGGTCTTAGGAAGGGGTCCGAGCAAGTCGATGCCGACTTTTTCAAAAGAGGATGTCGGTGGAGGGATAGGCTGCAAATAACCTGCCCGGGTTGTGGTGGATGATTTGGCGGCCTCACCCCCATTGGTCGCACCAGTTAGTTTCGCAGTGGTGGTGGCGTCCCCGAGCGGTGACGCGAAGACGGGGATCGCTGTTGGCGTGTGGGTGGTGGGGTAACGCTGCGGTCGGAGCAAGGCGAGTCAGCACGTGCTGCGTGTTGCCGTTAAAAAGAGCCCTGAAATGGTCGAGACTCGCCAGCAGGTACATAGAGCGTGTACACGTTGAATCGTGGAGCTCGCTGCTGGTGACGGTAGCAGTACTTAGCGATGTGCCCAGGTAGCCCGCAGTTGTAGCAAGTACGGGTGTCGCGTCTAGTCGTCCCCGACGAAGTAGACCTCGTCGGTTAATAAAAGCTGGGCGATGGTGGCCGAGGAGTAAATCGATGTGATGCAGCTTGCTTGCGTTCCTGGTTTTCGAGTGGTCCTTCACTCCTTCGTTCGAACCGATTGGTGTAACTCGGGCGAGGCTCAAAGTAGCTCTGTCGCATCCGAGGTACCAGTGGTTCACGGGGCCGTTGTTCGAATGCGCACTGATGGCAGACACCGGCGGTGTCCACAGCTTGCAGTTGAGCAAGTTCTTCCTTAACCACTCGTCTTATAAGAGAAGAGATGTCGTCCTGCGATGGAAGGTTGACACTTCCAATCGTGGGCACATTCTCAAGACGTCCAAATTTCGCTAGGACTCTCCTCTCCTTTAGCGCTTCAAACGCTCGGTAGTGTCTCCTTAGGTCGGAAGGTGTGTGTAAGTCTTCCGTAGTGATAAGAATTGTACACGTCTTCCGCAACTCCCTTGAGCAGATGACCTACTTTATCTTCGTCACACATGGTCGCACTCACGATTCCGCAAAGCTTCAAGACGGCTTCGGTGTAGGTGGTGCATGTTTCGCCAGGTAACTGAGCTCTGCGTGAAAGCGTTTGCCCCGCCTGCTTGACCTTAGCTGTTGAGTCACCAAAACACCTCTTCAGCTCGTCCACGAAAATGTCCCATGTGGTCAATGCACTCTCATGGTTGTCGAACCAAAGAGACGACGCGGTGCCGACGAGAAAAAGCACCACGTTCTCGAGCTGCTTAGCGGAGCTCCAGCGGTTGCTGTGACTCACTCTTTGGTAGTGCTTGAGCCAGTCGTCAACATCGTCATCCGGCTGCCCCGAAAAGGTTCTCGGGGCATGCCGCAGAAAAGGTTCTCGGGGCACGTTCCGGCATGCCGCAGTGAGCTTGTCCTGGCGGGTGAGCGTGTTGCTCATCAGCAACGAGGTTGTTATGGCCTGCTCCCGCGTCCTCCATGTTTGGTAGCTGCGGTGGCAAGCCTGCCAAGCGTCTGCTCCGTCGCAAAATCGGTAGAGCTGGGTCGTCCAGATTGATGTACCCAGCACCTCCACCAAACTGTTACGAGTGACTGCGTTTATTTAGAGATGAGGTGAAATGGCGAATGGCGGTGTGAAAGAGTAGCGTACTTCTGCGACAGGCCTAGAACGTTTCACCCAAGCACACAGTCCAAGCGGCGCTCGATTACTCTTCTTCATCCGCGCCCTGTAGGCTCGCGCATCTTCGTTTCATTATATATATATATATATATATATATATATATATATATATATATATATATATATATATATATATTGTGATGAGTGAGACAGAGAACAAGATACAACACCCGATCCTGAGCTAGCTGTTCTTATTCTGTCTTCTTCCTCTACCTTCTCTTAGCTGCCCACGCGCCGAAGCCCCAGCATCTTTCTTGGTCATGACACTCGGCCATGACTGCGCGCGCGCGGAGCTGGCGGCAAAGTTTCTGGTGGACGGCACTGGCTGCCTCGAGCTGGTCGCTCGTTCGCACGCCACGATGTCTTTTGAAGAAGTGCTGTGGACTCAGGCGGCCGGTGCTGGCTGCCCCGTTGCGGCCGACGTTCTCGGCCACGATTTGGTCCCGGTATCTGCCAAAGGTAGATCTGACGGTCGATATAGTGGCTGTATCTCGGAGGTCGGCCTTGGCCACGCTGAAACTGGGTGCCAGAGTCTTACACAATTCTCTCGTGAGGTCGAGACTGGCTGCTGTCTGCATCTTGAGCGCCAACTTTCTCCTCGTGATCTTGGTCAGTGACACCAGCAGTGGTTACCTTGGGCTCTACCGGCGCCATCACCGTAGGCGGTTCAAGCATAGGCGATGCTGGTGTCTCCACTTGCCTCAGTAAAGGTGATATTGGGGCAGGTTTCTCTGAGCTGTATGAGGACTGGTATCAGCCTCTTCCACTGACATGATGGCATCGCGTACCGGCGCGGGTACTGAGAGCAGCAGTGGCGTGTCGCACCTGCGTCTGGCGTCATTCGAAGGACAGGCGGAGAAGCTTTCTGCCGCGCGGCTGGAGGGCTCCGAGAAACCTTCGAGGTGTTGCTTCACTTCATCTCGGTGTGCGAATGGGGTTGCGTTGGTGAAGGGCAATGAAGCACAGTCGAGATGATTCTCTGCGGCTGTTTCGAACGCCCTTCAAGAGGTCCGACTTTGGTAGTGGCCTCTGGTTGCAGCGAACTTGCTTCGGGTAGCGGCCTCTGGCCGCAGTGAACTTGCTTCGGGAACTTCTCGTGTGGTAAGCTGCAGCGCACAGCTGCAGCCTCGAGGTGGAAAGCCTCTGGAGCTTGCTCCTCGATACTGGCCAGGTTGGACGGGATGGTGGTGGAGAGGTGGTAAGTATTACGACCGAAAGCAGCTGTGAGCTTGCCGCTCCACTCCTCCCATGACTGCTGCTTCCAGCCTTCATACCGGTGCCACGCCGCTGCACCTTCCCGAATACGGTCCACAGCCACGGTCCATTTCTGAGATTCCGTCCAGGCCTCGCGCATTGCTAGCGCGTTGACGGTTGCCACCCAGCTGTCGGCGTCGTTCCAGACCCCGTCGAATTCCGGCAGTTCGTAGGTGGACAGCGATGGTGGGGCGGCACATGAGAATGCGGCTACCACTGAGGCAACGCCATCGAGCTAGTCTGAGAGCTGCAGGAGGGTGCCCCAAAGTTGCCTGCGTTGCTCCAATGGGCTTGCCTCAAGGTCGTGCGAGGCAGCTACATCCAACACGGCGTTAGTGGCACGCAGTTCTGGCAACATTGTAGGAGCTCGCTCGGAGATTGACGCTGTCAGCTCATTAGTCTTGACGCGGAGCAGCGCGATGGTACGCCGCAGGTTCGCGGCGCTGTCGTGTGTGAAGTCCGAAGCGTTGGTGATCGCGGTCTTCGAATGAGTAGCGGTTGCAGCACTCACGCCGGTAAGGTTGACGTGCAGAGAAGCCTGGACGGCGTTCCCTGGCAGCTCGTATGTTGAAAGAGTGCGGCAACGGGAATGTAGGCCATAAGAAGCGTGAGCGGCATTCCCAAAGGACAGGCGCCGGTGCGGATCCCTGCCGCGAAATGGTGGCAGGGTGTCAATAAGGTCATGCCCTACAACCCCAGGGGAGGCCTGGACGCCGTCCACTGGTGGTTTGAAGGGTAGCTTAAGGGGCGGGTGGGACCCCATTGCCAAGGAAGCGTGAACGGCGTTCCTCGATGGAGAAGCCCGCACTTCCGACGAACCACGAAGACACGTACCGGTGGCTTCCCGCAGAGGGTTCACTTGTCGGCTTGTGCTGACGACAGTATCCATAACCAAGGACGCGTGGACGGCGTCCCTTGTGAAATGGTACCGGTAACGGGTACTGCAGCCACCGAGGAGGCCTTGACACCGTCCCCGAACGGTGGTGGCAGTGGCGTAAGGTGAACAGCTGCCAAGGAGGCCTTGACGCCGTCAAGGCCTCCAGTGGGTATATATCAAGGCCTCCCTTGATATATACCCACTGAGCCACAAAGGAGCATGTCTTCTAATGTTAGAGGGCAAGCTATTTATATCTATCACTTACCACTGGTGACGGGCATCTCCGGGGGTGTATCGTGTTTCAGCATTACCAGCAAAATGGCGCATTGAGCGCGCATCGCCACATCGTCACAACACGGGGGCGCGCGCTCTCATCTCACACGCGTACTTTGCCCTGCAGAGAGGATGGGGTGGACGCTCAGTCCCGTGTCCTTATCTCTTGGTGGGGAGGATCGTAGGTCTTGGCTTACCTTTGGCTTTCACTGGAACGATTCTGTTGTATACTTACCGGGCACACAATGGTCACTGCCATCGTTGCACAGTCTCTGTTTGCGAAAAGAGTGCGCTTTTCAGACGCAGCGAAGTGACAACTGAGGTGCCTATTCACGTTCATCTGTACCTGTGAGTAAGTTTCGTGCGTTATTTGTGCGCGAGAAACTTGGGCACGCGTCGACCTGCTTGCAATTCTGCACGTTAACTTCCAATTTGTTGCTATCGCGTTCATTGCTTCGCCTTTGCGGCAGAGCTGCAACTTTTTTTTTTAACTTTCTTTGCCCCTATACGCTGTTTCCTAAACTATTAGAGATGCGACTCACGTACGTGTTTCAAAGAGCTGTCAAGGTGCAGACCCCAGCTTTTGGCCATGAGAACACTCTAAATGTACTGGCAAAAATAAAGAAACAGGAAGCAGCTAGCAAAAGTAAGGCGTGCCTGACATTTATGTAAGTGTCCTCTGTGATAATTGCAGCCTCATTGTACGACGAGACCACTGGTCATAGGTACTTGGTGCTCTCTGCTTGCAGGACATGTACAGAGTTGTTTACCTCTATCTGGTCGTTACTAGTGCTTCATGCCTTCTACACTCTGCCTCGTTAGCTGATTATTCAACATTTTTACCGAGTTTCAGCTTGTATTATCCACGAGAACATGCATACCGACATTATGCGGCGAGCCATCTGCTAAGCTATAACATTAGTTGTCTTTTTTCTTAAGAAGACTATTCTCAGTCAACCCCCCAACTTCTCGAATAATTGCACTGCCACTCTTTGCCGAGGACCCCTGTCTGCGATTTCACATTGAGCAACACTCTTGTGTCGTGTGCACGGCAGAGCAGATGTAACGTAAGGGTCGCAGCGCCCCTTCCGCCGATAAGTGGCGAAACATACTCAGAAATTCTCCCATTGCTCTCGCGACAAGTGAAAAAGCCACAAGAAAAAAAGCGCAACCCGGCTGTGGTCCCCAAAAGTAAAAAAAAAAAAAGTCGCTGCCATAACTGCTCTCCAGTCACCGCAGCCAGGCAATATGTACAAGTAAAGTTTTCCAAATAATTTTTGGTGGTTTAACGTCTCAAAAGCACGGTATGGTTATGAGAATCTCCGTATAGTAGAGGGCTCCGGAAACTTCGACCACCTGGGGTTCCTCAACGTGTGCCCAAATTAAGTACGTAGGCCTCAAGCATTTTTCCTCTATCGAAAATGCTGCCGCCGTAGCTGGAATTCCATCCCGTGGCTGGTGGGTCAGCAGCAGAATCGCTTGGCCACTAAATCACCGCGGGAAATTTCTCTAGCATCTACAAGCAATCTTGGAAACATTTTGGTGCGCAGACAGACAAAAAGCGAGGAGATAAACAGGCGCGAACATAACAGCTTATTGCCTTTTGTTTTTTTTTTTACCTTTGTGCGTGCGCCAAAATGCTTCCAAGAATAACCTCAAACCAACTCGCTCAGCTTTCCATACTAATAATTATATATACAAGCAAGCCTCAGTGCAGTGGACACTATCGCGGCGAGAGTCGACAAGGTTAGGATATCACGGCTCTTTTAGTTAATCTGCATCGTGCACCCAGCCTAAAAAGAAATCTTTGCTGGAGGAGATGCTGGTTGACTATTCACGTCATTGTTTAAGCGAACCACGCGTGAATGACAGCAAGTGACTCAGATGGTGCCGGTATTTTGCGAGTTGCAATCTTCCCGTAACGCTGGACTTGACATGCCAGTGCGAAGGCACCCTCGCCATACCAAAACCGAAATGGGTTTTTAAAGGTAGTGGTATTAAAACTACATTTTCCGAGCCCGCACCCCGTCAGAGTTGCTTTTTTCACCCGTTATGCTATGCGTTCTGGCGCTGCCGTCAGACTGAAAAACTTGACTGTGCGATGATTGTAGACCCGTGTTTTCATTTCTAGCAACAAGCTAAAAATATTTAAACTTCGCGTATGTACTCCTTGAAGACGACTGGTCCCAAACTGTTACCACACCACACGCTCGTCTATTGTTTCAGCCATGTCGCCGCCAAGCTTCCGCCATTTTGGACAAACTCGGCCTAAGTGTGGTGTGTGCGAGACTCAATTTTCGCTGGCACACGTATCACAGCCAAACGGGCTGCGATTGAGTCATCTCTCTAGTGAAGATGTGTTATTCCAACCAGTTCCGGAATATTATTACTATCATACCAGTGGCTATTCCTTGTAACCACCTGAAAACTGGACTCGCTCACTGCCTTCGATCTCGGAAGTCCAGTGGGTGCGGCAATATATTAAGTCCGTGGAACTCACCGAGTACTTTGTCCCGTGACGTGTATCCTCTCGCAGGCAACACGCAAGTTTTGAATGATGAATGAATGATCTTCATTTCACACATCTTAACACCTAACGATACTCCGGGTTAAAAACAGAGCACCTGAAATAGCCTCCTAGCTCGTCGTTTGGCACAATGATAGTCTCTTATTAAGTATAAAATATGCACAAACTGTATGTGCCACAGCAAATGGCTAGTGCATGTCCCATTGTAAGTGTACGTAACAGAAACTGTAACAGTGCTGATTATTATAATTTGACGCAGCGCCGCGGTGGTTTAGTGGCTAAGGTACTCGGCTGCTGACCACGCAGGTAGCGGGATTGAGTCCCGTCTGCAGCGGCTGAAATTTCGATGAAGGCCAAAATGCTGTAGGCCTGTGTGCTCAGATTTGGGTGCTCGTTAAAGAACCCCAGTTGGTCGAAATTTCCGGAGCCCTCCTCTACGACGTCTCTCGTAATCATATGGTGGTTTTGGAACGTTAAACACCACACAGATTTATATATATATATATATATATATATATATATATATATATATATATATATATATATATATATATATATATATATATATATATATGTATATATATATATATAATTTTTTATACATTTCTGCGCACACTGTGACTTCAACGGCTACCGCACGTTCACGTCTGTTTTATCTCGTGTATTCGCATGTTGCGTGCAATGCTAACAGAACGATCTACAATGATTGTGAACCTTCTCGAACAACGAGGCACAGTTTCTCTGAGCAATCCTGACCCATGCTTTGTGGGTGAAAACTGAATCAAACAAAAGTTAATATAGCCCCGCCGCGGTGGACTAGTGGCTAAGGTACTCGGCTGCTGACCCGCAGGTCGCGGGTTCGTATCCCGGCTGCGGCGGCTGCATTTACGATGGAGGCGGAAATATCGTAGGGCCGTGTGCTCAGATTTGGGTGCACGTTAAAGAACCCCAGGTGGTTAAAATTTCCGGAGTCCTCCACAACGGCGTCTCTCATAATCGTATGGTGGTTTTGGGACGTTAAACCCCACAAATCATTCAAATCAATCAAAAGTTAATATAAGAAACGTGCGTGCCGTTGCCTCCCACCCCCTTCTGAAGAAGTAACGTCCGGAGGCTTAAAACAGAACACGGGGGGTGGGGGGTGGAGGGTGCATGAACAAAAATAACAATAAAGAAAAAACATACAATAATAAATAAGTACAAGCACTAAAGCACAGTAACAGAGAAACAAGTACTACAGTGCTCAGGTTGGTTAACACGCATGAAACGGCTTGAGGCGCACGACATGAACGACTTCAGGTCGTGCACGGAGCCATTCCCAAGAGGGCATGGCTAAGGCCCCTATACCTTCGAAAAAGTACAGCCTTTTTTTTCACCTGCACCGCTTTCTCCTCTCCCAACCGGAGCTTCTTGTCTCTTCGGGTGGATGCGGCGAATAACCGGTTTTCACCGATCGGTGCCATGTTGGATGCACCAAAGCGCCACTGTGTTGCTTGTTCTTTATCACCTACATTATCTGCAACGCCCATGAAGACATGTAAAACCTTAAAAAAACGATTACAAACTGCGCTGCAGAGGACATGCATATCAGAACGGCGTACTGCGTGCACAAGTCATTTGACAGGCAGAGGAGAGGTAGCATGTGAAACGTCCTGTAGTTCTGAGCGAGCACTTTCATGGACATTGTTGACATTGCTGCAGTTGTGAAATATCGAGATAGTTTGTACACACGGGAACTACTCCTTCACAAACGGTGGGACTTAAGACACCACAGCTGCGACCTACATATTTTTTACCGGTCATATAGTTAGCGTGCAGAGTTTATATAGTTAGCGTGCAGAGTTTACTTAATTTAATTTCAACCTGTTCTCAATAAAATCAGTTATGTATACCAGCACGAAATACACAAGGAAACACTATGCTGTGGAAAGAAGTTTAAACGACATGCAATTCGCTACAATTTGTGCATGACTTGCAGCAGCTCTTCTGCCGTAATATTGATGGTGAGCGCGCCCAGTCTTGCTGAGAAAGTGAACGCAGAAGAATCACTACATAAAGCCGTATGCGAGGCACGGCACACGGCTTTACAGAACGGCTGTAACTAATGCAGCAGCGGCGGCGTGCCACCAGCTCGAAAGCAACCTGCAAGCTCGTGGCACGTTACAGGGGAGCCACTGTCGCAAGCGAAAGAGAAACAGCGACGCGCCGAAGAAGAGGCGGCGAAGGGGAGAGCAGATGGTGGTACTTTTACGAAGTATAGGGGCTTACGAAGTATAGGCATGGCTAGTTGGCGATGGTTGGCTAAAGGTCGGCAACCAGTTGGTGTCTAGTTTCGTCGGCGACACAACTGGAATAAGTGGTCGGGCCGTGACTGGCCATATACCACGTTGGCAGCTGGTCGACCAACCTGCTTGGCCCGACGTCGTCGTTTTACCATCTGCCAACGCCTCTTGGACGTGGTCAGAATTTTTAGGTCGGTCACATACGCAAGCTCGGACGAACACGCTTGTCCGTCGTGTAAGCAAATACGCACATTACTGCTACAAAATTCCAGCTTAAATTGTAGGTATGCTGATACCCTTTAAGTCAGTCCAATGTGCAATGTGCTAGCTATAAATTTATGCTTACACATAAAATTCAAGGAAGTGTAACAAAAGAAGTCAGTCTAATTATTCCGCAACCATAAATTCAAACTTTTCGCCTTTTTTACAATACGCAGCTGTGGCCTAGATCCTTGAAATAGTAGTGGCGGATGCAACCACTTGGACGGCTGGCTTGACAGGTGAGAGCAGCTATAGCACTAGGACAGCATGGCTCCAAGATCGGTGAGTAAATATTCTATGATTCTTCGTAAAAGAAGCTTTAAGACGACGCAGAAAGCACAATGTCGTGTTCTGTGAACGGTGTTAATCATGCGTGACCGCCAAAGAAGCACGGCCGATGCATTCTCGCCTGCCTTTATATAGGCACTCCCGTGCAGTGATCATGTGAGGCTTAGAGTTGTAATGCTTTGAATGGCACGTAGCAAATCTTGGTTAACAGAAAAGCGTACAATAGACGTCAGACTCTGCCCAGGCAGCACTGCGAAAAACACCGCTACCAGCCTCCCTATCGTCGCGCTGGCCACAACTGGGTCGTGCAAAGAGAGCTATGCATTAGAAGGAGCATAAGCCCTCATCTTTTGTTGTTGTTGAGGCACGGTCCCTGATAATGCAGGACCTGGCAAGCTTCTCACGTGAATCGGACGCCACTTTAGAAAAGTAGGAAGATCAAAGCTAAATACAGATACAACGCCAAAAATGTTTCAGTTTATTTCGGCGTGCTGCAACTCGCAATTTAGGTGCAAGTGAGCGTCGCATGATGTTGAGCTTGAGGCAAGCACTGCAACGTACATTCTGTAACGCTTGAAAGCGTTAAATCTGAGCGTAAACAGGATGCCAAAGCGATGAAGTACAGCCGTCGGCAGCTTTAACTTGAACGCTCCGATGCGTGGCGTCGGCCCGCTTGAACTGGGTCAGTACCTCCAAGCGTATAACATGATATATGCTTCCTGCAGTTAACAACAGATGTAGTGCGCGTTGGTTTCACAAGTAAATTTCTGTTTCCAGTCTGCCTGACCGGCGGGTCGACTGCACTCACTTGACATCTCGTTTTCGCCACGTTTCGCTCGTGGCTATACGCACTCGGCAATGCAGTTTACGAGATCTGATGGAAGCGCCAGAACACACAGCCTTGCGAGTAGGCACAACAAAACCGAGTCTTCCGATGCGCAACCTAGCGAGTAAACGCAGCAAAACCGAACTTGCACGTGTGTATCATTTTCTTTTTAGTTGTGAGCAAGGGGGTGACGTACGATTATGTAAGCGCCCAGGAAGCGTTCTTTGCAAACGTGCCAAAAAGGGCACTGACACTTCAGCTTGTCGCTGTGTTCAGCGAGCGTTCAATTTTCTTAGTATCCCTGGCGGTCGGTACCAACAATGCTGAGGCGGCCAAAAGAGCTTCGTTGCCCCTCTGGTTCACTATCGGGTGCCTATACGTTATCGCGCGCGCCCATGGCGTTCATTGCTGTATGCTTATCTCGATAATGAACCATTGCGTGTGACAGCTTGCGCGCCTTACGAGTTTGAATTCGCAGCAAGGAATCACATCTATAAATAGCAGAGCAAATGCATGTTCACGGCATTTGTAAAAGTTGTACAGAAAAGAAATCTCAAATGCTGTGGCGTTGTTAATGTTTTGATTCGGTAATTTTCAGACAGCGTCAATTGAACTGTTCTCGCAATTTAGAGTGTGCCTTTCTGTTCGATTCATTCTGCACGGAAGATGTCGTATGGCGCGCTATGTTTGTGCGTATTTTCAGCAAGAACGAAGCATGGATACAACGCAAACAAATCAGTTTTTGTGCGTAGTTATCGCATAAAAGCTTAAGCTGCCTTCTTAACTTAAACAAGTCGTGGTTTTGGGACGCTAAACCCTAGATGTTCTCACCCGCACAAATGTTGTGCTACAGGACCGCATATTCCGTGAAGTGCGAACCGAGAAGGAAGGTACACTCTAAGTTTCGAGAACAGTTCGATGTATACGCCGTCTGAAAATTACTGAATCAGAACGTGAACAACGTCATTGCACTTCAGATTTATTGTGAAACGTTTAGAAACAACTTGAATACGCGTTTCCTCTGCTTTTTGTGCATGCGATTCCTTTTGAGCAGCATCTGCAAATGCAAACACGAAGGGTACATAAGCTGTCGCACGCAATGTTCATTGTCGAGATACGTATAAGACAACGAACGCCGTGGGTGCACGCGATAACGTGCCACAAGCGAAACGTGGCGAAAACGGGATGCGAAATGAGTGCATTCGACCCGCCTGTCTGGCAGACTGGAAACAGAAATTTACAAGTGAAACCGACGTGCACTACATCTATACTTAACTGCAAGAAGCATATCATGTTAGACGCTTGGTGGCGCTGACCTCAGTCCAAGCAAGCCCAGGCCACGCGTCGGAGCGCTAAAGTTAAAAGTGCTGACGGCTGTACATACGCGAGCAATGCACCTTACGTTCAGCGGTACGAAGTTCATTTTACCAGGCAAGAATGAGCCCGGCGATTTTCGCTTTTGCAGTTGCATTCTCCATCCATATGTCGCTTCTTCTGCGTTGAATTGTTTTATTCCACATGCTAGAAAATTCTGTTGACGGTTGCATTCCCTTTGTATATACAGCGAATGGGAATACATGGTGTCAACTTTCTGGGTTTACAACAAACGGCAAAATCAAGAGTGCGTGCCAGTTTGGTCGACATGGCGTTAGTGCCGCTCAAGAGTCGTGACGGCACAAGTGTGAAGATGTGCGATGCGTGGTAGCGGTTTCTTCACACACATTCGCGTTGCTCGATTGCATTGTGTTTCTTCAAGAAGTCTGCGCAGAAATGTGACGTCGTATATCGCAACACGCCGGTGGTGAGTGTCGGTAGAGCCGTGGTTTTCCGCCACTCGCGCTTCCGTCGGCAGCAGCGAGGCTGTATGCGGACACGCTTTCGACACCGGGACCATCAAACACGCCAAGGAAATTTGATTCGGTGTTGGTAACAATTTTTCAGCAATGTCATCCTGTTTTGATCTTCAAAATGCCCTGCAACACTTTTTCAACGTGGTAAGAAAACGGTGCACTTTTTCAACATAGAAAAGGGGAGGTGCAAAGCCAGCCCCATACATTGACACAATGGAGAACGGGGAGGGGCGCTGCGACAAACACTTGCCTCCCCCCCACCCCCCATATAAGCGCACGCTTATGGCTCGAGGCACACATGACACACAACAGTCTTAACACTTAACAGTCTCGAGACCCGTTGCACCAAAAGTTCGGTCGCTGCTTTACGGATGCTCCGCCGCGTTGGTCTAGTGGCTAAGGTACTCGGCTGCTGACCCGCAGGTCGCGGGTTCGAATCCCGGCTGCGGCGGCTGCATTTCCGATGGAGGCGGAAATGTTGTAGGCCCGTGTGCTCAGATTTGGGTGCACGTTAAAGAACCCCAGGTCGTCGAAATTTCCGGAGCCCTTCCTTACGGCGTCTCTCATAATCATATGGTGGTTTTGGGACGTCAAACCCCACATATCGATCTATCTAGCTGCTTTACGGATGCAGCACCATATCTGCGAGTGACGAGATGGGCGCTGTGGTTCTAGGCACACACGGTACTCTATTCACAGTCTCAAAACCCGTTGGCACCAAAAGTTCGGTGGCTGCTTTACAGACGCAACACTACGTCCGCAAGTGACGAGATGGGCGCTGTGGCTCGAAGCAATTAAACTGCTCAGTCGCGAGACTCGTTGGTACTAAACGTTCAGTCGAATGCAGTACCATGTCTGCGAGTGACGAGATGGGCGCTGTGGCTCTAGGCACACGCGGTACTCGACTCAGTCTCGCGACCAATTGGCATCAATTGTTTGGTCACTATTTTACAGATGTAACACTATGTCCGCGAGTGACAAAATGGACGCCGTGGCACGAGGCACATGGCTCACAGTGTCGGGGCCAGTTGGCACCAAACGTTCGGTCGCTACTTTACAGATGCAGCACCATGTCCTTCAGTGACGAGAACCTCTGCAGCGTTCGCGACACGTGTTGCTGGTGTTGCAGTTCTTTGGCACACCTCGGTGACTCCATGCCCAACAGCTCCGAGAGGAAGCGTACTTTGCGGTCGCACTCGTCGAACGACTGCCTCCGGCGCGCTGCCTCGCGGCCGATCACTGCGCTGCGCAAAAGAGAGCACAGGGATTGTGCCGGTCCGTCGCACGCCACGTAGAAAAGTAGGGCACCCGCGTAGCTCAGAGCCACGTTGGCCACGAAGTCCCGAATCTGAAAATAAGAAAGTAATAATGCCGGTAAGAAAAATACCTTTGGGCCTCGTGTATTGACACATCCCCTGTATTTGCCCCTGTCAGCTTCTCTGAAACTTTGGGAGCTCCTGCTGTAAAACGCTAACCATATAACTCAACTGAACTATTTAATAAACTTGACTTGACTTGAATATATGGTAACGTTACCAATCAGCTACTAAAAAATTTAACTTCAGCTAAATAGGTCGGACGTATAGGATTGGACGTAGTTGAAAACAAACTTCGATCAATCGGCGCTCGAGTCGTCGTGGAAATCGCCGCTGCCAAATTTTGAAAAACAGGCACAGCTAGATGCATTGTGGAGTGGCGACGCCGGTTTCTATTTTCTGGCGCCAGTATCCAGTAGCCTACCTGCGAAATTTTTCGGGAGATGTAGGTTCGTGGGTGCGTTTGTATGTTTGCATAATGTATGAAAGAAAAATTTTGACAAATTTGAACACTCCCCTCTCCCCTGGATACCCCCCTGCCAGCGAAGTGTTTGGGGCGTCGATGCGTTGCGGCGTCATTTTGACGCACCTCGAAGTAGCGACCCAGTCTAGTTTCGACAAATAGTTTTCTTTTCACTTGAGATTACTGATGAGTTTCTCAATAAATTAAATCGCTCTGCCTGTTACACTGTTGGCAATGCCATTTGAGGACTGCAGCATAATGGGGTTAAAAATGCCAGAGTTTCCCTTTATTGCAAACGAAAATGATTGTTGTCCGCCTGTCTGGAGCGCGCGCGCACACACACACACACACACACACACAGGGAGAGAGAGAGAGACAGACAGACAAAAATATCTATCTGTGTGTATCTCACAAATATTTCACAAAAAAGTCTATCCGGGCCAAGGAACAGGATGAATTTTTTTGCCAGCTGGGAAGCGTATACTTTCGAAGAGCTCACATGGACTTGCCTTTTAGCTTCGTACATGTTACTGACAGGCCAGTAACATGTGGGCTCTAACAAGTACCTAGAAAAAAAAAAAACGTGTGCCTCTGATAGGTGGACGTGAACAAATTTCACAAGCTCGCCCCCGTGATTTTTTGATGGGCCATGGGCGCAAACATGTGATTTGGAGGTCATGCCGACAAGCCACACAGGAGCGATGGTCATATCTTTTGAACTATCACAACTATCTCGGTCATTCCTTATTTATCCCCTGATGTGTGATGACAGTGTACTTGTTCTTGTACTTGCTCGATATCCAAAACGTTTTGTATTTACCATCAGTATTTTCTCGACACTTGTTCACTCATTAGAGTCTGCTACTACGTATCTAAGCTTTTGAACTCGTGTTTTTATTACACGGTCTACACTGTCGCAGCAGTATACGTAATCAATGGTACAATGGCGAAAAAAAAGGCGAAGCGCATTCAGCTACTACAACTTGACGTATGATCCAAACTCACAACAAATGCTTGAGCAGTCTCGAGATTGTTGCGTGCTGAGAGGACGCCGAGCATGACGATCATCCAGGAGCAGAGGTAGGCACCCAGAGAAAGCCTTCCCAATGCGGCAACAGTACGGCAGCCAAGAACGTCGTGGACTAGTCCTGAAAAAAAAATGAATAGACCTGAGCAAGGTTTTCAGATTATGGTGATGAAGAGGCATACTTGACGCAAGTAGCGTATGTGTCGTAACTGTAATGTATGAGATATCGGATGGTATCTAAGCACCTTTGCGGGGACGGCTACGTGCTCCCGCGCTTCCGTAGGAACGACCACCCACAACAATTACGGGTGCCTTCTCTGAGCCACAGTGAACGTGCGACACGATGCGCATAACGACTCATATATCGCTGCAGTGTAACCTAAATGTTGTCCGTGAGGTGTTCGTACGCGCTAAAATATTGTCCTTGCTCCAGCATCCACATCAAGCGAACTAACAGTGTCGCTGTTGGTGTTTTGAGAATGAAGAGATGAAAAAAAAAAAAGCAATTGCGTCAGAAGACGTTGGCGGCTTAGGTGAATGTTACCACGACGTGAGGTTGGCTCGTTGTGGTCAGCACCACGTGGTCGGCAAAAGTAGAAGGCGCTACCATATATTGGCGGAATGAAATGAGCGAGCAGTTCATTACTGTTCAGTACAGAAGCAGATAACTTTTTAAAGAAATGGCCTAAGAGACGATGCCCAATTCTGTTGTGTAGCAGCCGGTTACTGTAATTCGATCGAATTTAGCTCTTTACTTCAGACAAGAATGCCTTGTGTCGCTGAAGTGTATTTCTTGGCTTTCAGACAAGGATGACTCCTTAGAGGAAAGTAACACTTGGTTATTTTCTGTAACATATACAAGTTAGAACGAGCTGTACCAGATTTCCATGTTGTGGCGGCCCACAGCACGTAGGCGATGGCCGCGCACCAGGCGAGTCGAATACCCACGATGAACAGAACCGAGGCGGCCGCCGTTGGGGCGGGGACCCACGACTTCCAGAGGCACGGGTACAGGGCGCCCCAGATCAGCGCAGCGGCTGACAGAAGCCAGAGGACACCACGGACACACTGCGTGATAATTACGCCACTCATTACCGGTGAACCCTAAATGACACAGTCGTCAGACACCTCCTCCCATCACCATGTCATCAACAACGCAGTAGGTCACTCGTGACACAGCGTCTCTTTGTCTGCATTTTGTAAGAAATGACACGCCGTTCTTGATTTTTCTTACAGTATGATTGGCAGCATCACATATCTGCGAAGAAACTGGAGAGATTAGGAAAAAAAACGCTAAGTCATTGTGCGAGGAGGAGCATAAGATAACAACTCTGGTGACGTACAGCGACTGGAGGGCTGTTTTAAAGCTCCTGAAGTAAGGCCTAAACAAAATATGGTACTTGACAAGCACGAACTGAAGGGCTAGTTGGTAATTTATCTTAACTGAGGGGGGGCGAAGAATTGTAGTACGAAAGGAAGACACCTAGACAGTGCGCTGCGTCTAGGTGCTTTCCCTTCGTACTTCATTTGTCGCGCACTACAGTTGAAAAAGCGCAAAGAAACTAGCATACACATACAACTCGCAGTGAACAATGCGAGATGACAAAGCAGCCACTGCGTTGGTGGTTGACATGCTACCTAGCTTGCGCTTGCTTGTATTTCGGCCTCCTGACGTTTCTCGTCGTTCCATGCAGCGCGTTTATACGTGAATAACCCCCGTATTCACTAGGCACGCTACCTTGATTCGAAAATGTCGATTACAGATCCACCTTCCGGCAAAAATGTGCGCTACATATCAGCGATAGCTGGCATCATTTTGTGAGAACGCGCGATGCATCAATTTAGTCGAGTGGCACCTCTGTGGTCAGTTCTGTCAAATGCAGGCTGGAATTCGAGTTCAGGCTAGTTTCCAAATAGGGGGGGGGGGGTAAATCACGTGACTAATCGAAAAAAAGAGGCACAGGAGGCGATGATGACTATAGTTTGGTTTCTGTGCTTGCTTATAGTACTTAAAAAAACGTCAACAAGAGCAACGAAGAACGTCGTTCGCATCGATCGAACTAATATCGAACGTCGATCGCCATCTTGTGCACTGTGCATGCATGCACAGTGTTCACGGAGTGAAACCTCCCGCCGAGTATCACCACTGCTGAAGTGACAGGTAGTAATTTTCACGCCTGGTTGGCACACTGTTTTAGCTGCGGGATATTCATGAATTGATAGCGGCATCCATCTTGCGTCGAACGCTAACGGCAACAATCCTCCCCCAGCTTTTTTTTTCCAGTAGAGTGGGATAAAACGCCGTAGAAAACGAAACAGGAACCCAGATTTTCGTATATGTCATATTCGTGCTATCGGTACAATTGCTGCATGGTCCTATACCACAAATAGCTTATTCTTTTCTTCTTCTCTAATCATTAGAAGTTATTGCACAGCCCATATCACTATCGTGGTTAATGTTTAGAGCTATGCAATTTAGGGCTATGTAACTCGCATATTTTATTTCTACATTCCAGGCTACACTGGCGTAACTTTTACTGGAGCGTCTAAATCAGAGCCAACATTATCTTTAGAGACTATATATTGTTATGATGTACTGTCTAACATTGTGTGCAATTTGCATAGCATAATTCAAAGGCACCCAGTATTACATTAAAAGAAACAAAATAAAGTAACACGTAATTTTATGCGAGTTTCAGCAATGAACTGCAAAGGGCGTATAACATATGGCGTATATTCTGCGTTCAGTCATGTTCTACATTGACATGAAAGGGATAAAAATCATGGGCTCTAAACGTGTGCGCAACTAGTTTTCTGGTCGTATTCATTTAAATGAAAGAAAAGTAATACTTTTGACGTTGGTTCTGGAACACGGAACGTCCAACGACACATTGTACGTCGTATAGTGCCTTCACGAAAGTTACCAGCCATAAT